>NC_088801.1:30594749-32994749 GCF_011386835.1 Chrysemys picta bellii
ATTCGGGAGCTATGCATCCCTACAGCTGGGTCCTATGATGGTGTCGCTAGAGTAGATAGAGGGACAGAGAAGGCAACGAGTTTATTACAGGGATTGGTTACTGAGTTAGTGTTTCTGTGGTGTGGTATGTAGTTGCTGGTGCGTATTTGCAAACCTGAAGGAAATACCTGAGTATTTGCAACCTAAAGATAAGGTAACCCTTCTCTTCATGTGCCAATATATATTTATGCCCATATCTGTAATTTTCACTCCATGCATCTGAAGAAGTGGTGTTTTTACCCACAAAAGCTTATGCCCAAATAAATCTGTTACTCTTTAAGGTATCACCGGACTCCTCGTTGCTTTTGCGGATACAGAACTAACCAGACTAACACGCCTACCCCTCTGATACTTGATGAGACAGTGATCACAGGTTGCTAAAACTTTACCATCTTTTAAAGGTCTAGCCTCCAAATATTTATTTTCTTCAAAATATAATTTGAATTTACTTATACAGCATGCTTCCTTTGAAAGTCTCAGTATGCTTTAAAATGTATTAAGTAATTGTTATACTCATTGGGCCCAATTCTCACCCACATTAAGATCACTTTACACTACTAGAGCAATTTTTTCTTTTTTAAAGGAGATATACCTATCTCATAGAGCTGGAAGGGACCCTGAAAGGTCATGGAGTCCAGCCCCCTGCCTTTGCAAACAGGACCAAATTTGCCCCAGATTTTTAAGTAGTCCCCTTAAGGATTGAACTCACAACGCTGGGTTTAGCAGGCCAATGCTCAAACCACTGAGCTATCCCTCCCAATGCAAAGGGGTATTGATGTAAATGAGAATCAGGCTCACCGTGCATTAGTTCACCCATGTATAGAGAGGTTAAGCGACTTTCTAAATGTCAAACAGTGAATCAGTAGCAGGGCTGGAAATAAAACCTTGATTTCCTGCCTTCCAGTCCTCTGCTCTGAGCATCAGATATGTCATTAAAAAGCAGCTCCAGTGCTGCAGAACAACGGGAGAAAACAAAACATACATTGTATAAATATGATATATGCTGGCTGATCTCTTATGACATTTGTGAGGAGAGGTTGAATAACTCACTTGTGTCTGCAACAACTGGGAAAGACCTCTACTCTCCCCACTCACAGAGATAAACATTCTAACAGAGATCACTCTTATGTATTGCTTAAATGCCACAAGTTGGCATTCTTTCAGTTTAGAGTTAGCACTTTGGTTTTGGAGGGATGTGACAACTCCACCCACAATATAAAAGGTAACATTTTTATACTGTTATTTAGTCACAAGTTAACTGTTAAAACAAATGGAAACAAGCAGGGTTCTAAAATATGCCGGGGACAAAAAACAACTCTTCCATTAGAAATTATAGCTCTCAAATGTCTGTCTGATGTTCAAATTCACAAACTATAAAAACACCTTTTGGTCTCATTAGATATTCAGCCAAACAGGTTACCTAAGTTGCTTTCAGATCAGAGAGAAAATGTGTGTGTGACAAGTCTCAGGAATTTCAGCTCCAAAAGTAGTATTTAGGGAAAATATATGCATCCGAAGAAGTGGGCTGTAGTCCACGAAAGCTTATGCTCTAATAAATTTGTTAGTCTCTAAGGTGCCACAAGTCCTCCTGTTCTTCTTTTTGCGGATACAGACTAACACGGCTGCTACTCTGAAACCTATTTAGGGAAAGTTATAGCTACCTAAAAACAGGATTTTAGGGTTATACGCTGTTGTAACCTTTTAATTTCAATGGGTAATTGTTCCCTGCTCCTATCTAGGACAGGACCAGGGCTAGATTAATGAGATTGGATGACCAGGGCTAATGTTTTTTGGATGCCCCTTTTTCCATGACCGTGGTATTCATAAAAGCAAAAAAACCCACCCAGATTATGACAAACAACTTATTATTGTTATTGAATAAACATGAAAGGAAACTCAAAGACAACAAACAGGTTATATATTGTTTGGATAAACATGAAACATTAAGAGTCAAATAAAATGCTGTGTTTAAACTGGCATCTTATGATGTTTAAGTGCTGCAGATTCAGTTATTGTATCCTCAAATAGTGTGTGAAGTAAACCCCATTCAGTTGATATGATAGCAGGAGCATTAAGGATTGTTTCTACCATAGTTGACTGAAGACAGTTTTGATTAAGGCAAGCTCAGAGAGTGATCACTTAGCTTCAGAGATTTTTAAGGCTAGAAGAGACCACTGTGATCATCCAGTCTGACTTCCTGTATTGCACAGGCCATAGAACTTAATGTGATTTCTAGAGCACATCATTTAGAAAAGCATCCAATCTTGATTTTAAAATGGTTAGTGGTGGAGAATCCACCACAGCCCTTGGTAAATTGCTCCAGTGATTAATTACTCTCACCACAAAATTTATGCCTTATGCCCAGTCTGAATTTGTCTAGCTTTAACTTCCAGCCATTGGGTTGTGTTACATCTTTCTTTGCTAGATTGAAGAGTTGATATTTAAATATTTATTCCCTATGTAGGTACTTATATACTCTAAGTCATCCTTAACCTTCTCTTTGTTAAAATGGGCTCCTTGAATCTATCTGTTCATCACTATAAACCATGTTTTCTAATATTTTACTCATTCTCATGGATCTTCTCTGAACCCTTTCCAATTTATCAACATTCTTCTTGAGTTGTGGGCACCAAAACTGGACACAGTATTCCAACAGCAGTTGCACCAGTGCCAAATATAGAGGTAAATAATCTCTCTCTCTCTCCTCCTACTTGAGATCCTCCAGCTTATGCATTCAAGGATCATTTTAGCTCTTTTGGTTATAGCATCACACTGAGAGCTTATGTTCAGGTGATTATCCACTACAACCCCCAAATCTTTTTCAGTTACTGCTTCCCAGGATAGAGTCCCCATCCTGTAAACTATGGCATATGTTCTTTTTTTCCTAGCTGTATACATTTACATTTAGCTGAACTGAAACATTGTTTGCTTGTGCTCAGTTTCATAGTGACCTAGATCATTCGGTAATCAGTGACCTGTACTTTTCATTATTTACCACTCCCCCAATTTATGGGTCATCTGCAAAATTTATTAGTAATGATATTTTTTTCCATCTTCCTAGTCATTGATAAAGGTGTTAAATAGCTTAGAGCCAAGAACCAATCCCTACAGGACCCCACTAGAAACATACCCGCTCAGTTCCACCTTTACAGTTACATTTTGAGACCTATCAGTTAGCTCATTTTTAATCCATTTAATGTGTGCAGTTTTAAAGTATGTGTGCATAATTTCATATGCCTTACAAAAGTCAAAGGTAATAAGGTTGACAAAATTTACTTCATAAACTTATAATCAAGTAAAGACATCACGTTCCATAAACCCACGTTGATTTGTATTAATTACATTACCCTCATTTTGTTCATTATTAATTATTATTATTATTAATCCCATATCAGCTGTTCCATTATCTTGCCCAAGATCAAAAAATTGGCACAACATTAGCTTTCTTCCGGTCTTCTGGAATTCCCCAGTGTTTCACAACTGGCAATGGGTACAGTCAAATGTGGTCTCAACGCAAGGAAAATATTTAAGACATTACTCAGATCTTTGTCATGGAAAAATTTGATGATTCCAGTAGGGCTCTTATGCTGCATAATCACAATATCTTATAAATGTTGAAAATTGATACATTTTGGTGAGTGTCAAACAGTTCCTCAGTGCATGTTCTCATCTTGCCTTCACTTCATACTTGATCAAGCTCCTCAAAATTGTCAAACTGAGATCATAAGCTTGTGACAGAACCTTGCAAGGAAGTCAGCAAATTAATAGCAACAAGATGCAGACCTTGCTTTTGAAGCTTTACATTGTCACACCTTTCTAGTATCACATTCCAAAAGATACTCATCGCAGTTTCCAATTGGCACTTTTTCTTGTACGACAATCGCGCTTCCCTTTGAGTTTCACTATTTTCCTCAGCATCATCCATTGCTTCTTTCAAGCAATGTTGAATGCACTCATAGTTCACTACAATCATTTTACAAGATTCAGCATGACAGGATCATCTCATATCTACATGGATTTTGTTCAATCTTGGTAAGACTGTTGCACAGAAACAGACATTGCCTGCCATGCCACCTTCAGAAATATATCTTCCTGAACAAACCTGAAGAAATTATATAGATTCCATGCAAGAATCAATGCTGCAAGTTCCAACTAAATTCAGAGAACGAGCTGTGCCTTGCAAGTACTCAGCTAGTGGGTTTAGTCTTTTGATAAGAGCTTGAAGCCTTCATACTTTTCAGCCACGTTACTTGCATTATCATATGACTGATCTCTGCAGTTTACAATAGCAATGCCATTTGTATCCAATAAAGACTTTGGAGTCTGAAAGAGCGACTTGCCCGTGTGGCTTTCAATCTGTATAAAGCCAATAAAATACTCTTACAGCACCATGTAAGAAGTATAGTAAAATGACAGATAACTGATCAACATGAGCTATTTCAAGAATTGAATCTACTATCAAAAAGTTATATATCTTCTTTTTGACTTCAGTTACAATAAATTCCAAAATGTTATGTCCTCTTAGCTCAATGAGCCCATCACAGATTGTTTTCGACAGGTAGGATGGATGACCTTTCCCTTTGTTTCCATAGCATTTAATATGCTCACTAAAAACAGGTCAAATTCAGTGATGGCTTCAAGAATACCAAGATAATTTCCATTCTATGGAGAGCGGATAAGTTTCTTGCTGAACGTGGTGTAGCATTTAGAGGAAGGCAGGAAATTAACAACTGTCACAATATGCCTTAAAATGTCCTTTCAGTAAGCAGTTTGCATTAGAAGAAGATGTACCATCTCCCTGTCAATGAGATGCTTTTTTTGCGAATGTGCTAGCCATGCAAGTGTGACATTGTGATGTCCCACACTGTTTTCATGGGAACAAGTCTTCTCCTCTGCTTTTTTTCCCCCAGTTGAAAAGCCTGGGGTTATGAAGGTGCTAAGATTGTTAGGAAATAAAATTCTTCTGTTGTGCCCAGTTTATCAAGAAACAGTTTGCACACGAACTACAATACTACTCTTGTGGATTTAGAATACATTAGCCAATGCTGCTGCTAACATATCTACTTGGTAGATAATCTAAAGGAAGAATGAGAGATACTGTTTGAGTCCCGCTCAGAAGCTATACATTTATCATTGCGATTCTGACAATAGATGGACCTTTCTCAATAAATTGGGTACAAAATTCCTCTGTTACTATTCTGTTTGCCTTCTGTATGGACAAGTGGGTTGTCCCTTTCATCACTTTTGTCCTGGATTTCTAAAATGTTTGCCTTTTCTTCTGCCCGCTCCTGAGGGAACAAGTTTATATCCAAATCTTCACTTTATCATTTTCTGAGAAGGATGGTCCAGTATCTCTGGCAGATGATTCTGAAGCAGTACAAGCAGAGAAATTGTTTGTGTAACTTGCCTACAATTTGCTCTCTAACTTAGCTTTCCTTCTCACTGCTCCACTTGAAAATTGTCTGCTGAACAACCCTAGAGGGCAGGGGTTGGCAACCTTTCAGAAGTGGTGTGCCGAGTCTTCATTTATTCACCCTAATTTAAGGTTTCGCGTGCTAGTAATACATTTTAACGTTTTTAGATGTCTCTTTCTATAAGTCTATAATATAACTAAACTATTGGTGTATGTGAAGTAAATGCAGAACCCCCCAGACCGGTGGCCAAGACCCAGGCAGTGTGAGTGCCACTGAAAATCAGCTCATGTGCCACCTTTGGCACGTGTGCCATAGGTTGCCTACCCCTGCTATAGGGTATCTCACAAGCAGACAGTCAGTCATGCAATGTACTGCAGCTTAGCTCAAAGGCTGATCACAAACAGAGCAGCAGTTCACCCTCTGACATGTAGGTCATTGAAGTACACTGCCTCTGAACAGTTTGCCATACTGGACTGTCACAGGTAAGACACTTTCAATCTTCAGTAGTGTCAGGACTGTAATGTGAAAATTGAATTTGGCAAACAACAACAAAATCCTAATTTCAACTTTAGCAGCATAAAACTGGCCTTTGCTTTCAGACACATTGCTGAAGAGTCCCTGTAACTGACAAAATAATGGCCTTAAAAATGAAGGATAATGAACAAGGAAATAAGAACAGCAGGCACAATCCTGTCAGCAAAGATCCATAGCTCAGAACTTTGTTCCTGAGTCATTCTTTTTTCACTCCCATTTTCCCCCCTCCTTTCTTTTCCTTAGATTTCCAGCACAGATCATTAATAGGAGGAAATATAAATCATCCACAAATCCAAGAAATTCAGGGAATTTTGCTCTGGGTGGCGGATAGCCTGGCTAATCCGGACTGCTTCCATTCTGTGATAAAGCACAGTTCGAATAATTGGAATTTTCACATGCCTTTGCACATAAAATCATTAAATTATCTGCCTCCATGGTGACAGAGCTGTGTTTTAAGGGAACCAGGTCTAGGGCTCTGCTGATGCTTCAGTTGGATTTTGCACTCTGGACTGTGAAATATGAGCTGGACTCATATGCTCCTAGGCTAGTGAAAGAAGGTGGGAATTAGTTTGTTGGCTGTTCTTAAGGAAGCTATTGTAAAGCCCCAGTTCAAGAAACTTTTGTTGATGTTGATAGTCTTGCTAACTATTAACTTTGCTCAGTCTCTCTTTATTTGGGAAAGATGGTTGATTATGCTGTAGCAATATGTGGAGTCTTCAAATTTCCTTGTGCCTTATCAATTGAGTTGTAGGACTTCATATGGGACAAAAACCAGAATAGGTTTACTTTTATCTCCTGCTACTGATGAAAGAGGAGAAAGCATCTGTGTGGATTCCCTTAGATGTCATCTGCCTTTGACACTACTCATCATAAGATATTGTTCAGATGTCTACAGACCCTATCACAGTTGGACTGAATTGCTTTTGAGTAACCCCAGTCTTTCCTTTGAGAGGTGACAGGTCCCAGAGTAGCTTTTGGGCAATTTCTCATCTGATCCCATAGTTCTCTCATACAGGATATGGCAGTGGTCTATCTTATCTTGCTTCCTGTTTGTTGTGTACCCAAAGTCCCTATGGGGGTTAGTAAGGAGAACTTGGGCTGTGGCGTCTTCACTATGCTGACAATACCCTGCTTTAGATTTCCATCTTTTCTGACCCAGCTGGTACATAGACAAGAATGCCTCGGTGCCTAAATGAAATTGAGATTTAGATGAGGACTAGCTTGCTGAGGCTGAATGAATGATGGTAGCTTGTGGAAGCAACTGGAAGGGTATTGGAACCCTGGACTGGGAGAATGCATCTACTTTGTGTAACACCACTTTACAAGGCAGGAGTCTCATTTGATCTGAAGCTGCTCCTAAATGCTCAATTAGCAACTGTAGCCAAGAGTGCTTTCTTCCATCTGTGCTTGGCAAGAGGAATGTGAGACCCTCTAGAAACTGAAGTTAGTGCAGAAGCTCAAGGCAGCCTGCTTTCTAAGAGGTTTCAGAGTAGCAGCCGTGTTAGTCTGTATCCGCAAAAAGAACAGGAGTACTTGTGGCACCTAGTACTCCTGTTCTTTTTGCTTTCTAAGAGTTTATCTGCACTGCTGTCTAAGGGCTGGTCCACACTAACCCCCCATTTCGAACTAAGATACACAGCTTCAGCTACGTTATTCACGTACTCCGTGAATAACGTAGCTATCGACTCCGCGTACTCCTCTCGCCGAGCAGGAGTACCGACGTCAACGGCGAGCACTTCTGGGATCGATCCCAGAAGATCAATTGCTTACCGCCAGATCTGGAGGTAAGTATAAACGTACCCTAAGGTGTGACTGCAGCATGTCTAGACATGCCTATGCTAGCATTACCCATGGCTAACATGGCTAAAAACAGCAGTGTAGACATGGCAGCATGGGCTTCAGTGTTGCTAGTGACGTGAATATGCACTTAGAGTCCACACCATGTTTCTACAACCCATGCTCATGCCCATGCCAATGCTGCTGTGTTTTCATGGATATTTTTTAAGCCAGGCTAATGCAGGTATGTGTACCCAAGAGGCAATCATACCTCAGATTTTATTTCTTGTGTTCAATAATTTAACTACTGTGGTGGTTCTCTCACACTCTGACAGAGAAATGGAAACACAGCATGAGATATATGTATAACCCTTCCATTCTCAAACCCACTCGGGGCCGGCTCTAGGTTTTTTGCCTCCCCAAGCAAAAAAAAAAAAAAAAACCCTACGGGAGCGCAACTGCCAAAGTGTGGAAATGCCACCCCTGAAATTGTGCCAGCCCAAGCATGTGCTTGGTTTGCTGGTGCCTAGAGCCGGCCCTGAATCCACTGGATGTTAAATGTGCTTCCAGGTGAAACAAAGAAAAAGGGTCACATCTAGCAAATACTACTGGTGCATATGAGTGGCCCAACTGGTGTACAGACTGTACTCAGAAAAAATGCTTCTGTAATTTATATTTTCAGGTTTTGGCCAGCCATCCATACAATTCTAATACCCTCTCCAAGACACAGAACGTTTGAGCTATTCTGATGAGATCTGGAGTGATTGTATCTGGGGTGAGTTCTAGCAAATGATTATTTAGGGGAGACATCTTTGTCCTCTCTCCTTCTTTCCCCCTCACACTCATTTCTCCTGCAGGGTCACAGAGATGGGACAACACCTCTGCCTACATCTTAGGTGTTCAGGTTGGCCTTCTTCCTTAGCTCCCTAGAAGAAAAGAGTGCTGGTCTCACTTCTCTAGTCCTCTCCCTTCTGTCCTCCCACACATGGCAATTTTCTCCACAATGAAGTGGGTGGCTGCAAGTGTTATGAAGAAGAGTTAGCAGGCGTTGTGGGAGGAGACACTTTTCACCTCAGAAAATGGCTGTTATTCTTCTTAGCATTCTTCCTTTTTTCTAGTTCACGGACTCCACATGTTGTGTTAAGCCCTATTTCCTAAGAGTGGAGGGTGGTTCTTACTTGTCAGGACAGAATCTTGTCAGAGATGACTAGGTTAGGCTGTATCCAGGGCTGGCTTCAGCGTTTTTGCTGCCCCAAGTGGCGGGGAAAAAAAAAAAAGCCGGCCCTCTCGGGACCCGCCGCTGAATTGCCAGACGTGCCGCCCTTTTCCGTTGGCTGCCCCAAGCACCTGCTTGCTGCGCTGGTGCCTGGAGCTGGCTCTGGCTGTATCTCAGCCATGAAACAATTTTTGATCAGGTCCTATATTGTGGCAAAACACCATTTGCTGCTTGAGTTTTACAATAGTATGCTGGCTCCAAACATAAATAGGGATAAATATAGTACAGCAGTCATGCTGGCAGCAAGTACTACAATTAAGGTTGCAAAACAGTTGTATAATTCTGTTTTCACATGCTCATAACTTTCTCAAACATTTTATTTGGGTGAAGTTTTCCTTGCTTGGTCTTTTTGTAGAAAGGTAATGCATAAGGTCAATGTATTTCCAGTTTAGCGAGCTACATCCATCCCAGTTCAAGGCACCTTTGACCATAGTATTTATGTGCCAATAAATCCCTTTTCTGGCACATTTACAGTGAAAGTTTAAAAAACAATCAGTATTGATCTAATTCTGCTCCCATGGAACTCAATGGGCTTTGGAAATTGTGTCATTGACTCTTAATTTTTATGTCTCATTTTACATCTCATTTTGATATAATGTAATCTAAATGATTAATTACTCTGTGCCAATGAATAACTGACTTTCTCTGAATTCTCAACTACCTGCATAACTCCAGGAGCTGAGGCCTTAGGATAAACACTAAATATCACTAAAGACTAAAACTTGCACAAGTACAGGCAGATATCATCTTCCTTTCCAAATGCAAACAGATGGACATCATACCAAATGGACTGAAGGTGAAAAATCCATTGCTATCTACATACTGCACAGACCACAGTGAGAGATTATGCCATACACTATCAAAGAAACTGAGGAACCACCTGATCAGCATCCTATACAGCAAACAGGAAAACATCAAAAAAGAGCTCTCCAACCTGGAGACTTTCATAAATATCCAACCCTCCACACAAACGGACTTTACTAAAATAAGACAGGAGATCTATATTACAGCTTCACTTCTCTACAGAGGAAAAAGGACCGTAAGCTGTCTAAAATCCTACCTGCCACATGGGGCCACAACAGTGGTACTCCTAACTCACCCAGCAATATCGTCAATCTATCTAGCTACACACTCAACCCGACTGAAGAGTCTGTCCTATCTCGGGGACTGTCTTTTTGCCCCACCACCCCCATGAGCATGATACTGTTCTGCGGTGATCTGGAAGCCTACTTTCGCCGCCTCTGACTCAAAGAATACTTTCAAGATAACACTGTACAGTGCACTGATACGCAGATACCCTCCCACCAACAACACAAGAAGAACTCCATATTGACTCCTCCTGAGGGTCGAAATGACAGGCTGGACCTATACATAGAATGCTTCTGCCGACGTACACAGGCAGAAATTGTGGAAAAACAACATTGCTTGCCTCATAATCTAAGTCGTGCAGAATGCAATGCCATCCACAGGCTCAGAAACAACCCTGATATTATAATCAAAGAGGCTGATAAAGGAGGTGCTGTTGTCATCATGAACAGGTCTGACTACCAAAAGGAGGCTGCCAGACAACTCTCCAATACCAAATTCTACAGGCCACTTTCCTCAGATCTCACTGAGGAATATACTAGGAAACTGCACCATCTACTCAGGACACTCCCTATACTAACACAGGAACAAATAAACACACCCTTAGAGCCCTGACCGGGGTTATTCTATCTACTACCCAAGATCCACAAACCAGGAAATCCTGGATGCCCCATCATCTCTGGAATTGGCACTCTCACTGAAAGACTATCCGGATATATGGACTCTCTACTCAGATCCTGTGCCACCAGCACTCCCAGCTATCTCCGTGACACCACTGATTTCCTGAGAAAAACTACAATGCATTGAGAACAGGAGTACTTGTGGCACCTTAGAGACTAACAAATTTATTAGAGCATAAGCTTTCGTGGACTACAGCCCACTTCTTCGGATGCATATAGAATGGAACATATATTGAGGAGATATATATACACACATACAGAGAGCATAAACAGGTGGGAGTTGTCTTACCAACTCTGAGAGGCCAATTAAGTAAGAGAAAAAAAACTTTTGAAGTGATAATCAAGATAGCCCAGTACAGACAGTTTGATAAGAAGTGTGAGAATACTTACAAGGGGAGATAGATTCAATGAACTTAATTGGCCTCTCAGAGTTCTCAAAATTACGATACCCACACGAGGAAATAAGGAAACAAATCAACAGAGCCAGATATGTACCCAGAAGCCTCCTGCTGCAAGACAAGCCCAAGAAACAAACCAACAGAACTCCACTGGCCATCACCTACAGTCCTCAGCTTAAACCTCTCCAACGCATCATCAGAGATCTACAATGATCCCTCGCTTTCACAGACCTTGGGAGGCAGGCCAGTCCTCGCCCACAGACAACCTGCCAACTTTAAGCATATTCTCACCAGCAACCACACAACGCACATAACAACTCTAACTCAGGAACCAATCCATGCAACAAACCTCAATGCCAACTCTGCCCACATATCTACACCAGCAACACCATCACAGGACCTAACCAGATCAGCTACAACATCACTGGTTCATTCACCTGCACGTCCACCAATGTTATATATGCCATCATATGCCAGCAATGCCCCTCTGCTATGTACATCGGCCAAACTGGACAGTCCCTACGTAAAAGGATAAATGGACACAAGTCAGATATTAGGAATGGCAATATACAAAAACTTGTAGGAGAACACTTCAACCTTCCTGGCCACACAATAGCAGATTTTAAGGTAGCCATCCTACAGCAAAAAAGCTTCAGGACCAGACTTCAAAGAGAAACTGCTGAGCTTCAGTTCATTTGCAAATTTGACACCATCAGCTCAGGACTAAACAAAGACTGTGAATGGCTAGCCAACTACAAAAGCAGTTTCTCCTCCCTTGGTGTTCACACCTCAACTGCTAGAAGAGGGCCTCACCCTCCCTGACTGAACTAAACTCGTTATTTCCAGACTGATTCTTGCCTGCATATTTATATCTGCCTCTGGAAATTTCCATTACATGCATCTGATGAAGTGGGTATTCAGACACGAAAGCTTATGTTCCAATACATCTGTTAGTCTATAACAGGGGTCGGCAATGTTTGGAACGCGGCTCACCAGGGTAAGCACCCTAGCGGGCCAGGCCAGTTTATTTACCTCCTGACGCGACAGGTTCGGCCGATCGTGGCCCCCACTCGCTGCGGTTCGCCGTCCCGGGCTAATGGGGGCGGCGGGAAGTGGCGCAGACGAGGCATGTGCTTGTCGCGGCTTCTCGCCGCCCCCACTGGCCCAGGATGGCGAACCACGGCCAGTGGGGGCCACGATCAGCCGAACCTGCCGCGTCAGCAGGTAAATAAACTGGCCCAGCCCACTAGGGTGCTTACCCTGGCGAGCCGCATGCCAAACGTTGCCAACCCCTGGTCTATAAGGTGCCACAGGACTCTGTTGCTTTTTACTAAATATCATGAGACTTGTGATTTTTTTTAATCCTAAGAGCTGTGAACACTGCTACGGTTTCTCAGCATTCTTGTCCATAACAGGCAAGTAATTGCACTGAATGATGTCCATACAGGGGGAAACGGATATGGTGTGAGGTTCTCAAGGATGGAGAACACAGGTGGACGTTGGTATAACCCTTCTTCTAAGTGATGATGGCAGCAACAAGGGCTGATATCAATAAGTCTAGGGGATCCTTTCTAAAATAAATGTTTGGCTCAAACCCCTACCCCAGAGCTACACTCCCATTACTGGCTCCAGGAAACTAAATTTAAAGCTTCCTGATCACTTTTCTGTGTGTCCTTTCCCTACTCAGAAGCACATGGGAGTATTCTGCAATATGAAGTTCCCAAAAAAAAAAAAAAAAAAAAAAAAAACCACCACACTTTAGTTGGGAAAACAAAATAAAATTAGCAAAACCCAAACAGTGTATAAGGGTTATGGCCAACCCCAGTCTTAGGTAATTTGCCCCACCGTGCAGGGTCAGGAACTCAATTTCTACCCACTTAAACCTCATGCACAAACCTTAGATTCATTGCTGGTCAAGTGAGTTCTTCTAAACAGCTGTCCGTGCTTGTCTACTTCAGTCTAGTAAAGCCAACAGCACTAGATTCTGTTACTCTGCCAGCTGCCAGTAGTATGGACCCCCAGAGTCAAAGCAACTCTACAGTAGAGTCAAGTCCATGTTAACCTCATTTCAGAATCTAAACCACCACGGCTAGTCTGGTCCTGCAAAGTTGCTCAGCACAGAGTTCCTCATCTCTGCGAGAAGAATCCCCGGTCACAGGGGCTGCTCTATGCCCAAGCACAGCAGTCAGGCGGCTTTCGGCAGCATGCCTGCGGGCGGTCCGCTGGCCACGCGGATTCGGCGGCATGCCTGCGGGAGGTCCGCCAGTGCCGTGCCTTCAGCATCCCCGCCGCCAAATTGCCACTGAAGCCGCGGGGCCGGCGGACCTCCCACAGGCATGCCGCCGAAGGCAGCCTGACAGCTGCCCTCACAGCAGCTGGCATGCCGCCCCAGCAGCTTGCTGCCCCAGGCATGCGCTTGCTGCACTGGTGCCTGGAGCCGCCCCTGCCCGGTCATGATATCACATGTGAACCGAGCCCCCGCTGTCACAAAGTCCTTCCATCTTCCCTCATTTCTTGAGTTACATCTACATGCACAATATAGTATAATTTCCAAAGGCAGATCACCAAGTCCAAATAAGACAACATAAAAAAGCTGTACAGAACTGCACTGAGGTGAAATTATAATTATGTACATTAAGCCTGATAGAGCTCGTTTTCCCTCTTTTTCCAGTTGGGAGAAGTAGAGAGTTCCATGGCTCTAGACCATTAAACTCCAGGTCTTACACTGGGAATTGGGCCTGATGGATAGAGGGATCTACTGGGGATACAGCGTTGACAAGTCTCATGATATTTGGTGTTTTCCTTAGAGCTCCAGATCCTGAAATCAGCTGATTATGGGAGAATCTCTGGCTTCATTATTACTATTTTTTAAAGTAAGTTTCTAGCCTCATGGTTGCACAGAAAAACTTGAACACAACCTGGGCACACACTAAATGTGTAGAAATCAGAAGGCAGGTAAAAAGATCCAAATATGTATTATTTTTCTTAATTTTTTAAACCAATCTCATTATTTTGGGGGGCCTAAGCCTGATTCATGATTGTCAAACACTTGGGGTTGAAAGTACTGTTGAAACTTCCTCAGCTCCCAATAGAGCAGCAAATAGAAACCTGATAAAGAAAGCATGGGACATATCCCTGAAGATGCCAGAGAGGGGAACAGGCCTGCTGTTCCTGGCTGTGGTGGGAAGCTGCAGGCTACGGAGTGTCCCCAAAGGAGACAACGGGTAGTGTGGGTGGGACACCTATAAAGAAAGGAGAGAAACAGGGCTGCTAAAATGAACCCCTCAACTATTTGAGGTCTTGACATATTAAGATTAGTTATTTCTCCAGGACAACTCCCTCCTTCAGAAGTGTTCCAGGAAATATTTTTTAAAACGTTGGTAACCATAGCCTACTATAGGAGAAATCAGCTTTTTTGTTTTTCTTCCCCATAGATTCCAAGGCCAGAAGCTACCCTTTGATCATCTCATCTGACCTTCTGTGTAACAGACCTGAGAAGTTCCCCAAAATGATTCCTAGAGCATGTCTTTTAGAAAAGCATCCAATCTTGATTTAAAAATTGCCAGTGATGGAGAATCCATTATGACCTTCAATAAATTGTTCCAATGGTTAATTACCCTCACTGTTGAAAACGTATGCCTTGTTTCCAGTCTTAATTTGTCTAGCATCATTACCAGCCATTGGATTGTGTTACATCTTTCTCTGCTAGATTGAAGAGCCCATTATTAAATGTGTTCACCATGTAGGTACTTTTACACTGTAATCAAGTCACCCCTTAACCTCCTATTTGTTAAGCTAAGTAGATTCAGCTCCCGTTAGTCTATAACTATAAACCGTGTTTTCTAATCCTTCTCATGGCTCTTCTGAACCCTCTCCAAATTATCAAGATACTCCTTGAATTGTAGATACCAGAACCAAGCACAGCATTTCAGCAGCTGTCATACCCATTACAGAGGTGAAATAACGTCTCTCCTTCTACTCGAGAGTCCCCTGTTTATCCATCCAAGGATCACATTAGCCCTTTTGGCCACAGCATTGCACTGGGAACTCATGTTCAGATGACTATCCACTCTGACTCCCAAATCTTTTTCAGAGTCAGTGCTCCCCAGGCAGGCAGCACATGAACCCCTCATTTAGGGAGGCTAGCCCCCTGCTCTGCCCCTTATGCCAGAGGCCCCACCCCCACTCCACCCCTTCTGCCTGAGGCCAGGCCTCCGCTCCATCCCCCCCCACACACACACATGCAGGGGCCAGAGGAGCCCCAAGCCCCACACCCTGGTCAAAGGATCTCCCGTCGGCCCCCCAGAGCCCTGACCCACCCAAGCTGCTCCGCCTGCCCGAGTCACCCGCCCAAGCCCCGGCCAGCCAGAGGAACCCTGAGCCTGGGAAACATAACCTGAGCCTCCCCCAGCCTCTATTATTTGCCGTCCATGTCCACAGGATAAAGTCCCATCCTGTAACTATGGCCTACATCCTTTGCTCCTAAATGAATCTATTTAGCTGAATTAAAACATATCGTTTGCTTGTGCCCAGCTTACCAAGCAATCCAGGTCACTCTATTACTCACCTGTCCTCTTCATTATTTACCATTCTCCCAAAGTGTGTGTCATCTGCAAACTTCATCAGTGATGATTTCATGTTCTCTTTTGGGTCATTGGCTAAAGTGTTAACTAGCATGGGGCCAAAAACCAAAAACACACCTACTCAATGATTCCCAGTTCACAATTACATTTTGAGATCTATCAGTTAGCCAGCTTTTAATCCCTATAATGTCTGCCATGTTGATTTTATATCATTTTTGCTTTTTGAGCAAAATGTTGTGCAGTATCAAATATTTAGCCTTCTTTAAGGCATTTGACATCACATCAATATTATTACCTTAATCAAGCAAACTTTTAGCCCCATAAAAAAAGAGCTATCAAGTTAGTTTGACAGGATCTATTTTCCATAAATACATGTTGGCTGGTATTAATTATATTATCCTCCTTTAAATTCTTGATTAATCAAGTTCCATATCAGCCCCTCCATTTTCTTGATGAGGACTGATGTCAGATTGACAGGCCTATAATTACCTGGGTCAGCCTGTTTACCCTTTTGTACTATTGGCACAACCCTAGCTTTCTTCTCAGTAGAAGTGGAGGTTAGAAGAGGCAGCAGCTGGTACTAACAACTAGGGCAGTGTATGCATTAAGTCCAGGCTTCTACTACACAGAGAGTTGGGTTAAGCCTTTGACCTGCTCCCAGATTTCACTTTCCTATCTTCCTCTCATTTTCATATGCAGCTCAGCACCAAGGGAGAAGAAAGGAGCACACTTCTTCCTAATGATGGTTTAAGAGGCAAATCAAAGGTCTAGTCCAACCCACTCTTTAGAGGTGGGCCGGCTTCATATGCCACTAGTGTTCTTACTACTGGCAGCAGCAGATGCTAGTTCCAGCCCTCAACCTTCCCCATCTGAAAGGTTGCATGCTTTAGCCCCCTCACTAAGACTGGAGGCCAGAGTGAAGGGGAGAGAAAGAGAGATCAATGACCCAGAGTGGGGAACTGGAACTGGCTGTTTAAGGAGACTGGAACTGAAGGGGGACATATGGAGAGCCTTGAGGGGTTGGACTTGGACTTGTTGAGCAAGGAGGCTGGGACTAGTATGAGAAGTTTTAGGAGTAGTCTGGGACCAGCTAAGTAAGGAGAATGGGACTGGGACAAGGAACTAGGGGTGGGGAAAAGAGAAGGACTGGAACAGAGACAAGTTGGAGGGATAGGACAAAAGAGTCTGTGCCCACTAGACATACTCTCCTCCAGAGCCTAGACTGAACCCTGACATTCCTGAGTCTCACAATTCCTCTGTTGTCAGCAAATATTTGTGGCAAAATTGGCAAAATGTCCCATCCCCCTCTAGAGCTGGTCCACATGGAGGATGACAACCTACTGCTGTTATCAATTGCTCTATTAGCTTACTTGGCAGAAGTCCATGTGGTGGAACTAAAGGTTCCAACCCACATGATGACCCATGTGGGTGTTAATATGATGCTACATGATGGAACTTTCTGATTTTCAGTTTGCTGTTTTAAAAACTGAGAAAATTACAGACAAATATATGTTAAAAACAGTATTAAGGTTGCAAAAATCAAGCACTTAGAAGTCAGGAAATGCCAGAATAAAGGTAGCCCAGGCAAGTTTAATTAATCCTCCTAATGCGTATGCATTTTGCTACATTATGTGACTAAGTGAACCTGACTGGTTCTGCAGCCCCTAAGGATGTGCAAAGAGATACTGAGAATAGCTAATCAGATAAATTCCTAAACCTTTGTTTTCAGTGCTGAACTTCTTTAACACTGTATTTATTTTATCCATATGCACCAGTCATTGCCTACATCTTCAATTTGCACAGTGTGTGCAAAATATACATGCATGCAAATATACTACATACCCTGAGAAAGCTGTGAAGAAAGAAAGCAGTTCTCTACTAATTCCCCTAATTTATTCACACAAAATGTCAGTGCAGTGTCATATAAAAATCTTTAATGATTTTAAAACAAATGGTCCCTGGGGCAGGAAAATAGTTATAGTACCATTTCTAAAATTAATTTAATTCCTTTGGAACAGATATAGAAGTGTGCCTACTCTATTGCAAGTAGTATTAGAAAATATCTAAAGGCTCTTTTCAGCAAAAATCAAACAGCATTCTTCAACCTTTCACTCAATTCAGGAGAAATGTGGTTCTTGGTGGAACCTTGTTTTACTCAATTTTGCCTTTGTGTAGAGTGCTGAAAAGCAGTCCATTGTCCCACTGCACCTTTTTCCATACCTCTCCTTTGGGGGAAAAAACCTGATTAATTAGTACCCGTTATTTTCTTTACATGGTTGCAGAAGCTATTTTTATTGCATTGCTAATGTGACTCATCATGGCATATTTCCTTAACCATATGCGCATAAGTTCAGGACAGTCAGTTATTTTGATATTCTTGGCCTGCAATCCTTCCCTCAGCAAATACATGTGATGTTCATACATGGTCCCTTTTTGCCATCCACCATGCCTATTCAAATAGCATCAGACCTTCCCACCATACCATATGTAGTTTCACTAGGGCCAAGGGATCACATGGGCAGCCTAAACAACTCTTTGTTCTCTGCCTTTTCTTCTGACACCACCACCACACGGGAGCCAAACGCCTCTTTGCCCATTATAGGCCCATGATCCAGAAAAGATTACCTGATTAATGGAGAAAAAGGGATATGGGACTTGGGAGCATCTGAAAAGATGTCCATGTATCATGCTAATGAGCATGGCATAACACATTCCGATGGATAGGACACATATGTTGTATTGCTAAGTATCAGGTCATGGACAACACATGTAGATCTAGTCTACCTGTATTTAGATACTACAGTGATGGGAGCTATGGATGGGACAGCTCTGGGTCCAGAGTGGCCTGTAGGTAGCAGGGGGCCTGGCAACAGCAGCAGCAAGTGACCCACCCCAGCCTACCCCTGCTCCACCCCCATTCCAACACGTCCACATCCCTGCCCCTTTCTGGCTTCCGCCCCCTTCCCCGAGTGACACTGGGAGCAGGGGGAAGATCAGGCTGGGGCCGGGTCGCTCACTGCTGCTGGTGCCTGGCCCCCCTCTAATCCCCCTGGCCACCCTGGGCCCCATGTCCCCCTGAAGCATGAGGGCCCCCAAAGCACCTGGCCCAGGGCGGTTGCCCCAGTCCATCCTATGGATGGGACAGCTCTGCCTGGACCTGTTCTGGGCACCACCAAAAATTATATAAATCCATGACTACAGGCTCTCTGTGTAAAGTCCTCAGGGCAGTTAAGAAAAACTCAAGCTAATATTATCCAAGTTAAGCACTAACACACAAAAAACACATCTAACGGTGTGAGATACACACACACCAAAAGACTGATGTTCTGCATAACTTCTACCTGGAATCAATTATGGGATAGAAGCAGATCAACAAAAGTCTATGACTACCATGATTTGTTGCATGCGTGTCAGGATCCTAGCCAGATCAGTCAGGCCCAGTGTCAGAGCAGGGTCAAACCTGAGGCTGAGAGTAGTGGAGAAGTTCAGAGTCAGATTCCAGGCCAGGTCAATACCAAGGGTCAGAGTTCCAAGTCAGCTTTCAGGGTCTAGTTCAGGAGGCAAAATTCAAATGAAGCCAAGGTTAAACCTAGGGTTCAGGAGCAGTAATCAGGAATGGTCATAGCAGCTACAGTAGATCTGCACTGTGGCCTGATAACTTCCTACAATGCCCCTTGGGTTTATATAGGGAAGGGAGACAATCAGGAGCCAGGAGGCTGCTGCCTATCAGACCCCATGAAGCAGGACTTCCCATGGGCTGTATCCACAGCAGGTGGTGGAGAGTGGAGCACAAGCTGTTACAGCTACTGCTGGGTGGCAGCATAGAGATATCTGCTGTCAGGCATCTCTGCAGGCCTGGGTTCTAGATCTACTGGGCCTTATATAGGATGGGGTTGCTGAGCTCTTTCTGTTCTATTCCTTCCCTTCCCCTCCTGTGAGACTGGTGACAGTCACTCTGTCACACTAGAATGTCCTCTTGGGCCCTGAGGGGAGATGGAGATCTGTGTCTGCCTCCTGCACCAGCACTGACTGGCTATTCTTGCCTGCCTTTTGGCACCCAGCCAGTGAGGCAGGACTGAAGTTTGTGAAAGGGCAGCAGCATGTGCCATCTTGATGAGTGTCTCCAGCCCTGGCCAACATTGTGTTAAATTGCAGAAGTTGCCAGCACCAGAAGTGAGAGCAGCGAGGCGCTCTCTCCTGTGTTCTCAGTGTTCCCGGCTGGTGCCCAGGCAGGGTAGGAGAGGTAGCCTCAAATGCAGAGGAGATAAGACACCTACAGATTGGGACAAGGAGCCTGTGGGAAAGACAGAGTGGTTGGGCAAGAAGACTGGGATTAGTAGCAAGGACAGGGTTGTATAAGGGCTGGAGTGGGAGCCAGAGAGGCAAGGCAGGAAGACTTAGATCAGATGAGGGAGCCATGGGAGAAACTGAGACTGGTTGGGCAAGGAGCTTGGGACAAGAAACCAGGAGGAGAGTGGGACTCAGATGGGGAACCTGGAGTTAGAGGTGGGGGTAAGAGACTGGGTCTATCTGGGCAAGGAGACTGGGAAGGGTTTTGTGGGAAAAAAATAGCATGTGATCATGTAGTTAAAGATTGTATCATATCAGTATTGTATTGTATCAGTATGCACAAGGGGGGCAAGCTAATGTTGCCTGTGCAACCTGAATTCTGACAATTCCCAACTTTTGAATGCTTGACTTTGCAACCTTAATGCAGGTTTTTGACTGAAATATCAATTATAAGCAACTGATCGGCATATCTGAAGTTAAAATTTCTTTTGCCTTAACACTGTTGAGGTTGGCCTGTTCTTCTGGCTTCCATTCTCTTTTGATGGGGTCACTGGTACCACTGGCTGTGTCCCCTCACTAAGAGTTTAGTAGCATCCAGCAGAAGGGAACCTAGAAAAAATTGTGTTAATCTCTTGCCCAATTTCTGTACTAAAATCTGGAAAGGACTTTTCTGGATGGTGCTGTAGAACATGGCCAGTCCCATGCTTCATCCTCTCCTCCTGCCACACCCCAATGGAACCTCTTTCTCATTCAGCTCCAGTGGAAGGATGCTCAAGGAATTGTAGGAAATGGGGATGGTGCTGCAGAATAGTTGCCCCCTCGTATGCATACAGAGAGAGATACACCCACAAAGGGGATGCTCAGGGCCAATATGAATAAAGGCTTATTGCTGAAACATATTGCAAGTTCTTACAGCAGTGGATAAATTATCTTGAGTATTTCCTAGGCTGGGAGAACTCTGGTAGTGAAAAAAGATGTTCCATAGCTTATGGGTTTAGATTTGCCTTAGTAAACCAATGGAAAACTTAAAAGTGGGGAACGAGAAGAATTGAGGGAGCAAGCCAAACTATAGGCGACATGGGCTGTGCGGTCTACAGCATGCTGATATATCCACTTTTCTGTTTTCCTTTCATACAACTTGTCAGTCACAGTGGAATGAATTCCTCAGCATCAGGATAACATTGGAGCTTGGATGAGGGCTCTCTGGATGACAGTTAACCCAGCCAAGATGGAGGCAAGATTGGTACACTGGGTGAAGCAAACGGAAAGGTTGTCTATAATTCTGTCAGCACTCTGACTGAAGGAATGGGTCTGCCATTTGTCAGACAGGTTTGCAATTAAAGAGTTTTAGTAGATCCTGCCTGCAGCTAGATACTTGGGTAGTAGCTGTAGCCAAAACCTGTTTTATTCTATTTGCACCTGGCAAGAAGTGTGCAACCATTTCTTCCAGATACAGACTTTGCTACTATCATCCATGTTTTTTCACCTTTTGTCTCGATTTCTTCAGTGCGCTTATGTACGATTACAATCTGAGACTATCTGCAAACTGAAACTAGTGTTAAATGCAGCCACTGTCTTGTTAAAAGGTGTTTCATGATTAATACATTATACCTTTGCTCTGTAATTTGACTGGTAGTCAGTAAGTTACTGGTTACCTGAGAGATTGCCTCTTCCCTCAGACCACACTACCACAACTGCAATCAACAGAAACATTCAAACTTGAGGGCTCTTGATTTAAGTAAGAGTGTGGGCTGCCCACTGGGCATTCTCCATGTAAAAACACTTGTGCCAGACCAGGCTGGGCTCTTAGTATTGATAGTACCAATGGAACTGCACCAGAAATAGCACAGTGGTGGGAAATTTCCTGAAAATTGTCAGTGTAGAGACAAACCTTAGATAATTAAAAAGAAATCCAAACACATGAAGTTCTGTTCAGTGATTCAGTCCACACGCTCCCACTCGCCTCCTCCCACATTCCTTCTGATGCTTTGAGAGAAATTAAGCTTTTAAATATTTTTTAATGTTTTGTGTTCACTTCATATTTCCCTCCCTCCTTCTGCTCATCTTCCTCTCTATGAGGCCATCTCCAATATGGCTTTGGATTTGCAAATCCACCAAAAAAAATCTCCGTTCCCAATCACCCAAAACATTTTCAAAAGGAAAATGTGGTAGAGTGCAGATATCCTTTTCTAAGAAGGACCTTTCCTTTTGTAATTATCATTTTGTACTTCTATAGCACCTTTCATGCATGCATCTCAAATCACTCATTATAGTTATGACTATAATTAAAGACGCAGGAAAAACTGTTTAGATCTGGATCTAGATTACATGTCGGACACATTTCAGTGAGTAGTTCTTTGGTCAAAATCAGGGTTAAGGTTCAAGTTCATCCTCTATTGTGCTACAACCTCTCAAACTATTCTTATGGGATTTTGCTGATCATCTGACTACAACCAGAATATAGAAAGTTATGTTTTTGGATCCAATTCGGAACCAAAATGATAGAGACACTCTCTTTTTCTCAAATTCCCTGAACTGGAGAGTCCATGCAGCAGATGTAGAATGCATACTCAGCATTCAGAAGAGTTGGATGAACAAGAGTTATTCAGGGAGGAGAAATAAAATTGTCTAAAAAGGCAGAAAGAATAAACATACATTGGAGGAATTCAGTACTGCACTGAGTTTTTCTCCAAAGGCTCTCAGGAGTGTGGTTTCAGGATCACAGGTAGTGAAGACAGAAGCAAGACTAGGGACTGCAGGGGTGGAGGGAGCAGTACTAGAGTGGGCTAATTGAGTTGAGTGTAGAAAGAGTAGAGATGAAAATAGAGAACATGGAGGTGAGAAGGGAGGGAAATCATGAGGAAGCCAAGAAGAGGAGGAAGGACCTAAGAGTAGCAAGCAAGTCGGAGAGAAAAGGGAAGTTGAGAAAAGAGGGAGATATATTGAAAGCCAGTGTGGTGGGAAAGAAGGAATTCAGAAATTACTTAATCACTCCCTGACTTTGTAGACCATGGAGGTCCTTGACCACTCTCACAGTTTGCCCCACCTCTTTCTGTCAAGGCCATATTTTTGCCATTGATGGTAATTCACAGTAAGAGATCTGAGGTCTTGCTCAATATTATCCCTCCATCTACTCCTTGGTTAGCCATGAGGTCAGACATGCCAAGGAGGTCCTTCCAGGATATGCTTAGCTGGTCTGTCTTTCGTTGTCGTAACCACATGCCCTGCCCTCTGAAATCATTTCGAAATAGTGATCAGAAATAAAGAACAATTCATAGTAAAGACCAAATTAACAGCATTATCAAGAAATTGCATGGGAAAGTTACTCCAAGGTTGGAGGTTAAATGACAAGGTTACAGAGAAGCAGCAAAAGACAGCAGCCTTTGTAAAGATTAATTGATGAAACCTCATGATATTCTTGTAAAAAAAAAGGTAAATATCCCTTTTATAGCTGAGGAAACTGAAGCACAGAGTTTAAACCTCTGATCGAGCCAAACACTTGTGCATGTGCATAATTTTAAGCATACAAATATTCCCATTGCAGTCAGTGAGAGTATTCCCATGCTTAAAGATACATGTGTACATAAGGGCTTTGCAGGAATAGGGCCTATCCAGCAAAGATTGTATAGCAAGCCAGTGTACATCCCCCAATGAAATCCAGAAGCCCTAATTCCAGTTTCCTGATCGAAACAGAGAATAGCATGGCTTCTTTGGCTCTTGAAGTATCAAAAATATAAATTACTGACAGTGAATCAGTGGCTTTTATCTTTTCTAGTTAGACTAGCCTAGAGGTGCATTTGGGTCTCCTGCTGAAGGTTAAGCCTACTGGGTGAAAAGGAGAAAGACTGTCATCTTTAATGGGCTTATTCGCCTGAATTCATCAGTGGGGCAACTAATAAATTAATGATAATTTACAGTTATAAAGGACCCTTCATTCCAAAGTGCTTTACAAGTTTTCAGCTCCATGTAAGGCACCTCTGGCATGGGAAGAGTGGAAACTACGCTGACAAGCATCTGCTGGTATAAAGTATTGGTAGCCAATAAGACCATAAGTGGTAGAATTTTTTTGCTGCTTGTTATAAAATGTAAGATTCATTACAAGAATTGCTATTCAGCTACAAAGAAAATATGAGTTTAAAGTATGGTCTTAACATGTTTCTTCTCCCATGTAACTGTAATACAGTTGGAGATTGGTTTGGAATTTTTTACAGTAATCTTTTTAGCTGTCATAAGATGATTCTCCTGCACTGACTAATAAAGCTGCAAGTTCTTCCATTACACAAATACATATACTCCTTATTTACCTATGGTATACATTTTACAAGGAATTTTAAAAGTTTTTTTCACTGCCAAAGCCTGGGCTCAGAGTTCTGTGTAGAGCTGGTCAAATGATTCATTGTGAATTACAGTCATTGTGAATTTGGCAGTTCTTCGTTGAATAATTATTCACAAATTCATTTTCCTGATATTCTCTATAGCTGGTTAGATAATAATCAAATCACTCATTCACATTTACTTTTCAGTCAATCATTGAATAATTTCTTTGTAAATAGTTGTTTGCACTATTTACTACTGCTACTTCTGTGTTTCTCCAGAAGGGGCTGAAAACTTCACCAACAGCTAAGGCAGTGAAAGGAACTGTTGTTGACCCATAGGTCTCAATCATGAACCCACTGAAGACAGTGAGAGTTTTCATAGTGATTTAATGGCAGTGAGTCTGGGCCCCTGGCCACCATAATAGATAGATAGATAGATAGATAGATAGATAGATAGATAGATAGATAGATAGATAGATAGATAGATAGATAGATAGATAGATAGCATCACAAAACACAAAAAACAGGGATCATCCAGTGAAATTAATAGGCAATAGGTTAATAGGTTTAAAACAAACATAGGGAAGTACTTCTTCACACAACTCACAGTCAACCTGTGGAATTCATTGCCAGGGGAGGTTGTGAAGACCAAAACTATAACTGGGTTCAAAAAAGAATTAGACAAGTTCCTGGAGGATAGGATAGATAGTCAGGGATGCAACGCCACACTCCGAGTGTCCCTAAGCGTCTGATTACCAGATGTTGGGACTGGAAGACAGGGGATCATTCAATAAGAGACCTGTTCTGTTCCTTCCCTTTGAGGCATCTGGCATTGGCCACCATCAGAGGACAGGATACTGAGCCAGATGGACCATTGGTTTGTCTCAGTATAGCTGTTCTTATCCCTTACAGTGTTCCAGGTATTTCAGTTCACCTTTAATTCTGCTAAACCAACTTCTGCATAAGCAATGCTTGCTGTATAGTTACCACTATGTTTATAAAGAGAGATTTTAAGAGGCACAAAGAGCAGTGAGGCACCTAAATAATGGGAGATAGGTGCCTAATTGCCCTTTTGACTTTGAAAACCTCCCCATAGTTAACACCGAGAAACAGGATAGTACTCCTGCTCAAAACAAACAAATAAAAATTGAAAAAAAGTCTGATATCACTACGGTAGTGCCTTTGATTCTAGTATTGCTGTGAATAAATAAACATGGTAGGTTTGAATTTAGTGGCTGCTCTTAAACAGAGCTGCACAGTTCAGATTAACATATACGATAGCATATATTTGACAACAGATTACATTTTAAATAGAGATTTGACATTTTAATTTCAGCTGTGCCTTTAAATTTGTTCAGGTGGAAAATAGAACAAATGACCATCTCAAATAGATCAATAACCATATGCTTTTATTCTTATTCTCCTGTAAAAAAAACTAAAGCTAAAATACATGCAGAGAACTCAACTAGCTAACCTGCTTGATTTCCCATTTAGGGGACCAGTCAAATAACTTACTTATGCATAGGTACGGACCTGTGAACATCCAGGAAAGAGAGGGGCACAGGGTGAGAAGGAGGAAAACAGAGTATCTTTGAATACTGAAGTAAATTTTGTACTTATGAAAGAAACAATTTGATAACCCTGGAGCCTGATGTGCAATATTTATCCACAGGACAAGTGCAACTCAGACAGTAGCAGTACAAACTTCCTTACCTGCCCTGCCAATGTGCTGCAGTTCTGATGGAGAGGGACCACATCCCGGTGAAAGGTGGCAGTGAAGTCTATGGGGAAGATTGTCTAAGGCACAAATGGCAGTTAGGCACCTAAATGCCATCTGTGCCTTTGAAAAATCTACACCTATCTTCCCATCTAGGATGAGAGTTTCAGAAACACCTAAGTGACTTAGTGGCACAAATTCCATTGACTTTCCATAGGACTTGGGCACCTAGGTCACTTAGGTACACCCATAGTCTCTGCTGAGACACATAGCATGGATAGCAATTGTGAGGGTAATCTGGTCTGTTGTCAACCGGCAAAGGACTGAGGCAGGGATTTTCAAAAGCACAAGTGACTTAGAGGCACAAGTCTCATTGACTTTCAGTAGGACTTACTCTTCTAAATCCCCTAGGCATTTTTGAACGTCTCCCCTCAAGGCCACTAACTCCTTTTATACCAAAGATCACCAATCATTAGTAAGAAAGTAATGACTTTTCTCACCATGAACCTCAGCAAGATTTGAATGAGTGACAAAAGTGTGAATTAAAGTCATTACCAATCCCCTGAGTCATCCAGTTCACCTAGGCAAGATGTTTTAACATCACTTTCGAAAGCACCATTTCTACAAATTGATACTTCCATCAATGACAACAACAATTCTTCATTAATTCAGTATAATGTCCTCCCAGGAAGTAGCGTTTTGGGTGGTCAGGATTTTATGGAATGAGGATATTTAGCATGGTAGTACCCATTAAGTGGATGGTAGCTTTTGACATACTGAATACATAGGAATAAAGCAATATAATTCCACATATGAAATACAGCACCTACCTTTGGATCCCAAACATCTCTTTGTTCAGCAGCAGGCAACCTTCACTAAACTGGTTTGATCCAATTCCAATATATGATAAAGTGAAACTTGCCATTAGTGACCACCCAAGAGAGCCAGAAAATCTGTTTCCTGGTAAAGTTGGGTTTTCTGTAAAATCAAACCATACTGTACTGGACACCTTGGGCATACTTTAAGGTGGTCAATATGGGGTTTATTAAAGAAGGCATTAATATACTTTTAATTGCACTGATCCACTGGTTCAGGCAAAGCAGACTGGTATGCTCTGTGCATTGTCAAACAATTTACCATCATTGGTGAGCAGTCTTATAAAAAAATAAAAATAAAATAATGCAGTCTGGATTGTTAAAATGGTGATACAGCCCCTTAAATGCCCAGTCCTTCAGTTCTTACCTTGACAAAATTTCTATTGAAGTCAATTAGAGACAGAAGGCTCAGGCTCTATGGAAACAAAGCTTAGTTCCCAGATCAACACTAAAGGGTGAGTATGCAAACCAGACTCGTCTGTGACTTCATGAGGAAGCCAGGCCTTTTATTAATGCAACACAGCTCCAAAGGGGATGAGCATTTCTATGGCAAGATTGAATGTTGACCCTTATGATCCCTTACCCAAGCCAACCAAATCTGAAAAGGATAAGAACCAGTTTTGCTCCATCACCTCACAGTAATCGTTTCTACAAAAGAGCAAAACAGAATTGCTTTGTTTATGCCTTGAAACAAATACAATGTAGCACCTAAACCCCTTCTGAACAAGTCCAATAAAATTTACTAGAAAATGACAACATTTCTATAGTTTTTTTAAACCGTCATATAGAAAATGAATAGAGGATTATATCCCTGCTATAGAATTCTCTAAGATGGTTCAAAAGCATATGGCAAAAATATCATGTTTTATGGGTTTTAGAGTAATATCTCTAAACTCCTATTGGTTTTATCACCATTACATTTTATAGGACTTTCCCAAAAGAGATAGGATGTGAGATTCATTTTTAAAGATAAATTAATACATGTGTATAGCTATGTAATCCATATCTATGTATGAATATACTGCATTGCCTGTATATTCATGAATACACTTTTTAAGAAGTAAAAAGAAAATAAGCTGCCTTAATTGTAAAGTAGCAAAGCATTCATTGTTTTCACAGAGATGTATGGGAGAGAATGCTGCCATGTCGTCCCTCCCAAGCTCCCCACCCAGCAGAAGCTTGATGCCAGGAGCGTGACCAGCATTTCAGATGCCTCAGGTAGGGACCTGTGATACAAGATCCTCTGCCATGTTGGGAGAGCCATATAGCGACATCCAGGTGATAGTCACAGAGAGTTACCGGCTGCTGTTCTTACTAGAATTAATGTACTCTGATAGCTGCCGTCCAGAGAGGGAAGGGAATAACATGAGGAGTCCCTGTGGATAAAAAGAAGCATTTCACTTTCACCTCCACATTAGCATTGGTTACCGCAGGGTGTAGTGGGGAGTGTTTTTGGAAATGGTATGTAACAAGTGCTTTGAACCCTAATGATTCTTCTAAAATTAAAGACTTTCGTCAACTGTTTGTGAGCTATTTTTGCAGTTCCGCCAAAAGATAAAGAGGGCAAAAGCACCACCTTGTGGCTAAAGGACAAATATATTTCTAGACAAGCAATTCAGCATTATAGTACACAACTCTTTTCTGAAATATTTTTCATTCTTCTTTTCAAAAAGCACATTATGGCTTTTTTTCCCAAAAGAATTGTCAGCTACAGTAAATGAACATAATTGAATTCCAGATTTAAATCAATATAACCGAATTCCAGATTTAATTTGTTTCCTCTAAGATTATGAAATCAGAAGCCAAACCATGTGAAAGAAAAATTTCATAATCTTATCATAAAACAAAATGCCATTTTCACTTTAAACTCAGATTGGGGTTCTGTTACTTACCTGTAACATTAATAAAATCATCTCTATGGATAATTTCTTACAACAAAGGTCCCGATCCTGCAATGACTTACATACATGCCTACATAAGTGACTTTACTCACTGTAGTTCCATTGATTTAATTGGGACTGCTCATGGGCTTCAAGTTAAGCAAATGTGTAAGTCTTAGCAGGATCAAGGTCTAAGGTTTCTGCCAACAATTTGTAAAAAGGGTAGGAGGGAAACCCCTGTGGATTGTTGAACTCTTATTGTTAAAACAAATTCTTCATGCCAGCCTTGTGTCAGCATCCCATAATTGCACTCATATTTCTTAAGGGGGAAATATCATTGGTCTCATCCTCAGCTTAACAAGACAGGGCCTGGTTCTCCTCTCACGTATACTAGCTGTACATCAGTATAAACCCATAGATGGTATTGGAGTTACTCCTGATTTACCTCAGCATAAGAGAGAGGGAAAACAGGCCGACCCCCTCCACATTCAAATAAGCCTGTAAATTTACATGAGATGTTTTAATAGCAAACAAGGCAAGTTTTAAAGCAGAAAATCCACACACATTTCTGGAAGATTTGCCCTTTAGTCATAGTTTAAAATACCAGATCTATATCTGATCACCTCTAATAGGAAGGATCAGCTCATTTGTCTATTGTTCATTTCCTCTTTCTCGGGTTATTATCACTGTTATGATAAAAATTCATGAAAATCAATGGAATATGGATATTTATTTCTTCGTTCCTAAGAAACAGGATCATACATTTAAGTCTTGAATGTGACTTCTGCTTCCTATCGACACCTACATGTGGTGTGGGCAGGATTGGGTTTCTTTATGTAGACACCATACACTAGGTTATTTAAATTACTTTGAAGAACATTCTGATTGCCTTTGGACATACCAGTCAGATTCATATTACTAATTACTTTCTCCTGGTTGTAATAGATTAAAGATTGTTTTTACTTTCATGTGCATGATGCACGTGAATTGCACTGCAAGGCTGTGACATACAGTCCTATGGCTGTCACCCTGATTGCCATACCATGACATATTGTTCCATTGTTTCAAAACTACCAACACATCATCGCTCATTCTCAGGACAGGATTGTGAAGTCGAATAACTGCCTGGTAATTCAGGATTAGATTTTTGAAAATTCACCTATTTATGTTATCATTCATGTTAAAGAGATCAAATTATAGGTATCTCATTGTTAGTGTCAGTTACTTTAACAATCATGAGGTTTGTGATCTATTAAACCAGGATCAGATTCTGCGCCTTCATACTGAGGTGGAATGCAAGAGTAACTCAAATGAAGGCAATGTCATGACTCCAGAGTTGTACTAGTGTAAGTGAGATTAGAACCAGGCTCCAGAGCTTCACTATTCCAGTCGAATTTTCTCAGGAAAACATTTTCCGCCTTGCTTCAAAAGAGGAAAAGGCAACAGAGAGTTGCCTAAGTCCAGACTCTGACTCAAGTTTGAGCCCCTCTTCCGTCCACATGCAAATCACTCTGACTCGGGTCAGCAAGCAATTGGGTCCTGAATCCTAGGACTCTGCTGGGGGGTAGGTCAGAGCCTGAGTCCTGCTATGATTTGGATCCCCGCCCTGTCATTTTGCAGCATGAATGTAGTGTAAGATGCTGAACTGAATCAGTCTGTGTAGTGCAGTATGGATACATTAGCACAGTGTGGGTATGTCTACATGGCGCAAAAAAAAAAAAAAAAAAAAAAGCCATGGCAGAGACTCTCAGTGCCTGAGTCTATGGGACTCCCATTACAGCACTAAATATAGCTGTGTAGACATTCAGGCTTGGGCTGGAGCTTGGGCTCTGAAAGTCACCCGCCTCCCCAGGCTTAAGAGCCTCAGTTCCAACCCAGGCCCGAACCTCTACACGACTATTTTTAGTGCTACAGCATGAGACCCAGATTCTGAAACTCACTGCCGTGGGTGGGGAGAGGGGCGGAAGGGTCATGTGTTGTGTAGACATATCCTGAGAGAGCCAGGTCAAGATTTGCAATGCACTGTAAAGGCTGAAGCATGGGCTTGGAAGCACTGAGTTCATAAACCCGGGTCCCAGAGATCCAGGTTTACAATGCAGTGTAGACATACCCTGAAAGGTTTACATTGCATTAATAACTTCAAATGATTATGATATACAATAGGCCACAAATAAATGCAGTAAATGACAGATAGTTTATAGACATTTGCTTGCCTCTAGAGTGAGACAAATACTGCTAAAAATATTTCCAAAACTATTTGAGTTTTTAATTAATTCACTTTGGCTCTGTTTGTACTCCTTTCCACAAGCATTCTAGCAAAATGGGTTTACTGGCAAGAATGTTGGCTCAAACATCAAATTTTAAGTGAACATTCCATAATATTTATGATAAGCAAATTCAAAATTCAAATTCATAATTACTGAATTTGCACCCAAAACCTGAGTCTAAGGGTTATGCTCATCCAATCAGAAAGCAGAAACATATCATAAGACCAACATGTCAAACTAAACTGGCTCAAATTTCACATATCAAAGACTCACAGAAGGCTGGTCATGAACAAGCTACAGACTAAGAATTGTGCACACAAATTATCTGGCAAATGATTTCAAACAACAAGTAAATTCAGAAAAATCTTGACCCATTCACAGAAATTTTTCAAGAGAAAAAGCTTAAATTAATCAAATAAAAATTATTCTGTCTGATTTATTCACTCAGCTCTACTTTTAATACAAAAATATTAATAAATTCTGCATTAAACTGTAACAAAAGAACAAGAAAAGATATAGGCGTACCTGAAACAAAAAGCCTCATGGGATGCTTAGGGCAACTCACAGATAGAAATTCTCCTGTCTTGGACCCAATAGAGCCTACAATCTAGTCTTTCTTGGGGCATCAGATATTATAAGAACATTGTTTTTACTAGACTTCCCAACTGAGCAATTCACCAGCATTTAGAACATTGCTATATGTTATTTGTTATACCTTAAAAAAATGTTTAGTCATCCAATCAGGAGGCAGAAAATACCATGTAAGTTAGGTGACCAATCACATACCGCAAAGAGCAAATAGTTGAGCTGAACAGTTTCTGCACACCCCAATTATTACTTGAATAACAAAGACTTTTACAGTAATCTAGATCAGTTTGTGTATTAATCCCAAATAGAATAAAGGGTTGACTTAATCGGATAATGTATTTACAGTGAAAAATTCAACAAACTCTAGAGATGATTATTTTTAAATTCTTATCCTTTTTTAGTGGATGATTCAAGACATTAGTATCACACATGAAGAATGGAGAAGGGGAAGTAGAATGGAGAAGGGGAAGCAGAAAAGGTAAAATTAACTGCTATTTAATATTTATCTGTTGTTAGGCAGGCAGGGGGGACATTTTGTAGGGGAGGAAGTGCAGGATAAACATTACTTTTAAGTTAATTTGTTTAATCTGGAAATGTATTTTGGAATATTATTCAGTATATGGCACTTCTCAGATCACAGTATATTCATTATAGTTCATACTAGATCTCACATCCTGAAGCAGTGATTTCCAGTGGTTCTCTAACCTTATTCTTACTCTCACTGTCTGTCTTTGCAACTGGTATATCACTTGATTCTACTCTTGTTTTCTGAACCTTCTTTCAAAAGCTCACAGTCTGAGAGAGAGCTCAAGTAAATCTGAAGCAGAAGAATAAAGATGGTAAAATCATTAGAGCTTGGCCAAAGAGGTCATGTTTCCATTTTGGTTTTGGAAAATTAAAAGAGGTGGTAATATCCAGGTTCCTTTTCATCGGAACCACCAAACTTTGGAGCAGGGACTGCATATGGACAAAAGAATCTGGTTAAGGTTAATGGCCACAGCCTTTGTCCTGAGTCTTGTGCCCTGAAAGCTCTGCGTTCTCTGATCTAAACTTTGTTTATGAGGCAGGGTTTTGTTGAGTTTTTCAGTATGAAAGTTCATTTTGGAATTCTTCAGATGACAAACTCTCTCTTGAATAGTAGCACAATATCAATATCAAAATAGTAGCACAATATCATCTCTTCCTTCGCTGAAAGAAACATTGAAAGACTAAGTACAATGGCCTGCCCTTGAGCTGAAAAAATTGAATTACAATGCTGAGCAAAATGTTGTGCCAAAATGGTAAAGTGTAACTTCAATCAATGCCTTTGCAAATATATGAAAGTGCATATGTGGATCTCTATGTGGCTGTGGCTTCATAAGTGAGAAAAAAATTTATTTACATCAGTGCAAAGTGTAGCTCAGATACTCAGCCACAAAACACACAGGATTCCAAAGTTTTCATTGTGTCCCTTCTCACAAAAGCTAGCCATTTCCAACTCCTGCCATGCACAGCTGTCAGAGAAACACAGCGTTACCACTGCATCATGTTCCCACTCCTATAATGCCTCCCACATGGAAAGAATCTCTCTCCGTACATAGGAAACACAGTCATCTCTCACATATGACTCCAATACATATTTTATGTTGCATCTTATTAATTGCAGATGTCACAGGAGTGTCTCAAATATTGTATAAACATATGCTCATAGCAATGCCAACCCAGAAACGGCTAATACAATTTACCCTGGCCACATGCTCACATGTATATTTGTGCAGGTAAGATTGTCTGATGTTCATAATCCCCAGTGTGAATGTGAATGTTTCATTATAGACTGTTAAGACTTCATGCTGGTAGCATCTCTCAATTAATGTAATATCAGTCCGTGCTCAAAATCAAAGCAGACAAGATAGCGGGTCAATGTGCTTCTGCACACAGTACCCCTACACATGTGCTTCTGCATTGTACCCCCTAAAGTGTTGTGTATTGTGTTGATTTTTCAGTGAACAGATTGTACTATCAAAGCAGTGACAAGTGAATGTTGGTATTTCACATTAGTGCAGAGAAATATGACAAATTATTGCTTGCTATGAGCACCCTTTATTTGGATGCTATCATTCTCTCTCTGATCTGCAATTTTCAATGGGTATCATATAGTTTAGCTAATTTGTTTATTAACCATACCTAATGTTCTGCTGCTCACACCTCTTTGGCTTATCAGTCATATGCAAGTCACTTCACCATGACAGCACCAAATGGCCACAAGATAGATTTCGTGCATAAAAGGATGTGTAAACAAAAATCAATTAAACTATAGCACACTCCTGAGATGTGTAGTGCATAGCTCATATTACCTGTGATCTGTTGTACTGATATCACAAACTTCTGGCAGGTAATGCAGGAAGAATGGTAGGGAGAGTAGTACTTGCAAGCAATAAATTTGATTAGCTCACTATAGTTGCCAGTCAGGAGATCTCTTTCTCTCTGGACCAAATTAAGTCTTGGCAAAGCACGTGCAACCCCAACGACTTTTAAAACACCTGACTATAAGTTCAGAATGGGTTTTTTAAAGCATTTTTAAACACAGATGTATCTTTACCTGTAGAAAGGTTCAGACCAAGCCAGTCAGAACCTTTGGAACTATTTATAATATTTGATGTCAAATTTCTCATTCTTCATAAATTTATGAAGCCCCAATGATGACTAATACTGTTCAAAAATATATGGAAGGCATGGTCTGTTGCCCGAGGGGCTCACAGTCTAGCTCAGGTACTAGGCTACACCAGAAGGCAGTTGAAACACTGAATAGTGCAAACTGAGCAGCTGAAAAGCTCTCCGGAAAAGAGTTTTATGATGGGATTTGAAGTGGGAAAGGAAGATTGTTTAGATCGTGAGAACTTGGAGGCAGATCTGGGTGTTGGAGAAGAATGGAAGAAGGTATGATACCAATAATGGTTAAAATATACAAGGAAGGTGGCAATTAAGGGAGAACATAGGGAAGGATGGAAGAGTGAGAGGGATTTTTTGAATATTTAAGAGTGATTGTCTTCACTTGGAAGCTGGACATGAAGAAGGGTGGCTCTAGGATCTAATTAATCAGTATTACTGCATATTGGACTGAGTGTTTTTCTATAATGCATAGTAGAGATGGGGCATTTGCATTAGACATGTTTGCCTATGTGAAAATCTTATAATGAAGTTGTCTGTATAATAATAGAGTTGCTAACCAGCAGATCTGCTAGTGTTGCTCTGATCACAATGAAATTTGATTATCTTTCTCCTTAATAAGTGCCATCTTCTTTGTATTGCATGTTGGGGCATGTATGTGACTGGAAAAGCCCTGGGGAAGCAGAACAAAGGATGAGTCAACTTTCAGTTCTCCAGTTTGCTGTGATAAAATGATTTTACCTGAAACGAAAGCAGTAACCACGGCAGGAAGTTGTCAGCCTGAGCTTCGCCCAGGTTTATATCTGACTCACCATGCAAAGGTATGTCATGATTTGTATTAAGCTCAGAACCCTGAGAACTCTACCTGAAGGTGCTGCGCACAGTAAAAATGCAGAAGAGAGAGAGACGTATTCATCCTCAGGATTCTACGGTGAGGGATTTGAATATCAGGATGTGTTAACTTTTCTCCTCTATCCCCTGCCTTAGCGCTATCTCCCACTCAGATTTTGCTCTGTGCCTCTCCCTCCCTTTGTAGAATGGCACTGCCTCCCTCTCTCTAGCCTGCTCTCCAAGATGTATTTGAAAGCCACCCCTCTCCGGGCATGTGGAAAACCCACATTATCTCCTTGTCCAATCTCCACTTCTAGGCTGCATGGCAGGAAGCCCCCACATCCTAGTCACAGCCACTGCTGTGATTCTTCTATTTCCTAGAATCTGGCTGGATTTTGCAGCAGGGGGAAGCAGGCCAGAGAGCAAGAGCAGGCCAGATAGGAAGAAAAGGTACCAATAGGTTGAAATGGGGCTGGAGTTTTTTTTCCTTTCAAGGGTCCTAACCTGGACCCTCCTCAAACTGGTCATAAATTTTCCCTCCTCTCCTAGCACAGCAAATACGGAAGCACACATACAGCTCAGGAAAATGGCCAGTCTTAATGTTATAAGATATTTCTAAACTATCCAGTATCTTAAGGGCTTTATGTATTTTCAATTCCATTTTCCCTATTACTCATCAATCTTTTTCTCCAGTTTTGGAGGAGATAAGGCTTGGGACTCAGGAAGGAAGTATGAATATTTCAGCTAAGCTTACAGTTTTTCAACTTGTTGCAATAAATGTGCCAGAGAGACAGAAGAACGAACAAGTAGTTGGTGGATTTGAGCCTGTAACAGTTTGCTGCTTGCCCACTCCTTTGAGTTGTCACACTGTGATGATGATTCCAAAAATCTCCAGCTTCTCACCGACAACTTGACAAATTTAGTTTAACTATTTTGATGTAAGAATCTAATTAGGTAAACGGGTTCAGCAACCGATTACGTTTTGCTAATTTCAACCATCTGCTTCAACATTTGCTCTTATGTGTACTAGATTTCAGAGCGCCTTTGCTCTAACAGTAATTAATGAAACTGTTAATAAGCTACATATATCATATTATGCTGCGATAATTTATCAAAGGATAATGTTACAAGACAAATTATATTTAACAATTATAGAAAATGGCTTACATCACTAAATGTTGCACACTGCTAACTAGTTTCTTACTCTCTTCTTAATGAATTCCCTAATTAATTTAATGCACACTTTATGCATAATTTGAAATTTAAAAACATTGCTGGGTCAGGTTTTACCATCCTCTTTTACATGCTGTCTGCTTCTACAAGATATATATTAGCAAAACATGACCTCTATGCAAATTACAGAGACCTGCTGTTATTTTTATTCTGAATCCTCATGAACACATTCTAAACTGTGCTCGCTTTCTCTCTCTCTCTCTCTCTCTCTCTCTCTCTCACACACACACACACACACACACACACAAAATTTAGATAATGCTCTTTGGTATTCCTAAGTTGTTTCTGTTGCTGACAGGAAGAATCTAGCATTACATAATATTGGTCCATGCTTACAAACACCACTTTAGAATTAGGTAATTATTTATAATAAAAAACATAGGTGGCTATTTTAATCCTTTCTTATATAATCATTTCCATTTTGGGCAAGGATGTTTTCAGTCTTATGTTGTACTGCCAGCTACCTACGAATGCAGCATTGCCAACCCCCACAGTTCAAAAATCATGAGTCAGGCCCCAAATAATCATGAGATTAGCTTTAAAATCATGACGTTTTGAAAAAAAAACATTTTGCATTCTGTTTCTTTGCCTTCTCTTTTATGAGCCTTTAGGATACACTCTAGGTCACATTTTCAAGCTTTTTTTCACAACCATGAAGGCTAGATTTTTTTTATTTTATTTTTTAATGAAAGCTGATGTTCTCACCTAATCACATGGCTTCAAGAGCTGGGGCTTTAACTAGACCACCAAATATTTTGTGATTCAAGAGAAAATCAGAGGCAACCTTAATTTTGGCATTTCCTAACTTTTGAATGTTTGACTTTGCAACCTTCATGTTAACAGAATTAGAGTTGTCCATTCAACTAATCACTTCCATAAACTATTTGACAGTTGTACACTAGGTTTAGCTAGATCCATCAATATAAATAAAGCACTTCTTTCTAATAGACATATTATGTATATAAAATGTAATATACTTATGACAAGTCTTGAGTTCTATCCCATCATTTGTAAATGTGCTCTAGGATTTATCTGTGTCTATATATTGATTTGTGTCTGTTCTTTAGTTGGGTAAACAACCTGTATTATAGAAATTATTTAATACAAATCTGTAAATTTTGATTTTGGAAGACAACTCTGATACATTTTCACAGTTAAGTAGCAGCCAGATGTTTGTTCCTGTAACAAAAATCTCAGATTCCTAAACATTTGTCAAAGAACTAAATTATCAGCTTTGCCCCTGACTTCATGGCTAACATTTAGCAATCTTTGCTACTTAGAAGTACAGAAGTTTCTGGAACAATATATGAATGCTGCTTACCATAGAAAATGCACATTACAGTTTTCTGCTATGCTTAAAATTACTTTGTTCCTGATAATGACTGTGAAGGCTGAACCACTGAAGGAAACAGTTATGTAATGCTGTGCTTAAATAAAACCTTGACTTAATGTTAAATGACAAAACTATTTCATTCCACTAAAAATAAGTATTTTGGTATGTTGAAATAAGGTTTTATTTGGAAAGAAATAGTCTGAACCTTGGAGTTAACATTGCATCCAGAAGCCAGGAACTGAAGAAAATGTATTAAATTCTCTTTTCAGTTTATAAATATCCATCCTAACTCAACCAGTGACAGAGTTCAAACACTTAGAATGTATTCCTGGGGTGTGTATGTAAAAAGTCCAAGTTGCTGAATGCTACAGGTATTTTCTGTTTCTTTTCTTACAGTGTTGACCCCAGAATTGACTAGCAGGGCCCATTTTGGAACTTTGACATCTCAGTTAGGTTGCCCAGTTCCACATTTTCACTTTAATAAATAATAATAATAATAATTCATGCTTATCTAATGCCTTTCACCCATACATCTCAATACACTTTAGACAGGTGGGTAGAAATCCTTATTACTGATTGGGAAGCTGAGGAGCAGAGTGGCTAACTGAATTGAACAAGGTCACACACCACACATTAGTGGCAGAGCTGGAAAGATTAAGGCCTAGCTTAAAAAGCATCCCTCCGAGCGACATAAATTTCACCAGCATAAGTGGTAGTGTGCACAGCGCTATGTCGGTCGGAGAGCTTTTCCTGCCAACATAGCTACTGCTGCTCGTTGGAGGTGGTTTAATTATGTCAATGGGAGAGCTCTTTTTTGTTGGCATAGAGCAGCTACATGAGAGATCTTACAGAGGCGCAGCTGCATTGGTACAGTTGTGCTGCTATAAGGTCTGTAGTGTAGACATAGCTTTATACCCCTAAACCATGATGGCTGGGGGAATGAACAGCAGAGATGAATGACTTATAGCCTACTGGGTGAGTGCTGAGTTCAGACAATGCTGCCAAATTTGTAGCCATAGGAAACCCTAGGTCATGTGGCCCCATCCCACTCAGGACTGCTTAAAATGCTAGCATGACATCATGCTTCCATGCAACTTTGTGTGAAGTATGAGCCGTTTTGTGCTGAATGAGATCCCTAGAGCGATAACTTGTGTATCTAATTGGTATGTCTTTCTCCTCTATCATGGCATTACAAAGTCTCCTTTTCTTCTGTTTAACTGGAAACCTCCATCTATTATTTCCCTATCTTCCTCCACAAATGCATAACAAGTTTGGACACATTCCCTGTTCTCACCTCCCACCATGGGATGGACTCCCTTCCCTCCCCCTACCCCACCTCCACCTCATCTCCAGACAGCTGACATGGCAGAGCAGTTTGATGGTAGGAAGACAGAGTTGCACACTGAATTTTGAGCCTTTCTGCCAGGAGCCTAAATTGAGTGGCTTTTCAATGGGCCCCAGATTTGCCTGAATTGGCCCTGCATTGAGCTATCTCCCAGTCACTAGCCCAGCCTTCTAATCATATTTATGGCCAAAATACTTTCCACTCTTCAGGGCCATTGTCTCCCATTTACAGAACACTGATTGATTTTAATGAAGAATAAACTATGCCAGTACTTTGATCCTTCTAGTTAATATGCCTTATTACCAGGGCACGTGATAGGAATTTTCATTCTATTAGTCACTCTTTGGAACCTTGTGCAGGTCTCCTGCCAAAATCAGCTCAGCATCTGGCAAAAAACCCATATTTATATATATATATATATATATAATTATTCTGGCAGATTGAATTCAGCATTTTGATGGGCAAGTAATTCACAAGTAAAGCTCCTCTGTAACTTACTGCTCCCAACACACACTCACATTAATATGAAAGATATGGGCACATCTCAGATATAAAACCAAGACATTTTCTTAGGAGAAATTCTCTGGATCTACAGATGATCAGAACAAGGTGGAAAAGAACTAGGACACCTCAAACCCCTTAATGTTTTAGGTGCCTAGAGGTCCCCAGAATGGAGTAAGGGGGAGAATTTCTGACTACCTGCCATATGTGCCACTATTGGAAAGAAGATACTGCTCTGGTAACACTGACAAGGGCCCAATCCTGCAAGTACAGAGCACCTCCTGAAAAGGACTGAATACCAGCAACACCCATTAATGTCCACCTTGCCTTAATATGCCTTCACAAATTAACTGTCATTATTCTAATAGGATCTCAGCTTTTGAAGGTGGTGCTCCTGGTGATAACATCAGAGCACAACTGTTCAGGTAGGCAAGGGTACCTGCAGAAAAAACTGGAATGTTTGAATCTATTCCAAATTACTCTTCATATAGTGTTTTATAACCACACTGCTTTAAAAATCTATCTTCTCTCTCTGTTTGTGTCCTCTCTTCTCTTTCTCACTTGCCTTTCCCGCAAGACTTCCCAGTTTTAAAATCTCTTGTTTTTAATGGCTCATTAAGGATCACTTGCCAGATTTTTCTGAATAGCACAACAGGCTGCGGAAAGCTTGGGTCTTCTGTGCTCCTTATGAAAACACAATAAAGTCAGTGAGAATTAAAACAGAGATTTAAGTTACTGAGACATAATGTTTTGATATTACAAGCAACCTGAGAAAATTTTAGGGTACAATAGTACCCCAGCTCTAGAGCAGTCCATGGAGTTTGGGATTCCTAGAATAGCATGAGTCATTGCTGAAAGGAGAATTAGGCCTGGTCTACACTAGTCGGTTATTTCAGAATTAGCCAACTTAATTCTAAAAAAAAATTATTCCATCTACATGACCAAACCGTTTTTTTCTATTTAAAGGGCTTTTTAATCCGATTTCTGTACACCACCTCGGCAAGTGGAGTAGCGCTTAAATCAAGATCGCAATCCTGGGTTAAAGATATTGTGGACGCAATTTGACGTTATTGGCCTCTGGGAGGATGCTCCCTTGTGACCGCTCTGGACAACACTCTCAACTCCAATGCACTAGCCAGGTGGGCAGGAAAAGCCCCGGGAACTTTTGAATTTTATTTCCTGTTTGGTCACCATCAGCACAGGTGACCATCAGCACAGTCCACCATCACAGGCAACCATGCAGAGTCCACCATCACAAGAGATCACGCAGTCCCCGATTCGCAGATGAGCTCCAGCATGGTCCGAAGGGGAGGTACTGGATCTCATCGCATGTTGGGGAGACAGATTGTTATGGCAGAACTACGTTCCAAAAAAAGGAACGCAAATACGTACGCTAAAGTCTCCAGGGCCATGATGGAAAGAGGCTACTCCAGGGACACAGAGCAGTGTCGTACAAAAATCAAGGCGCTCAGGCAAGCATACCAAAAAGCCAGGGAGGCGAATGGGTGCTCTGGGTCACAGCCCCATACATTCCACTTCTACCGTGAGCTGCATGCAATTATGGGGAGTGATGCCACCAATACCCCACCACTGTCCGTGGACACCTGCAAGGGGGGAGTTGCATGGAGCAAGGAGGATGAGTTATTGGAGGACGAAGAGGAGGAGGAGGACAGTGCACAGGCAGCAAGTGGGGAATCCATTTTCCCCCCTAGCCAGGAACTATTCTTAACACTGGAGCCAATAGCCTCCCGCCACTCCCAAGGCAGGCTCCTGGACCATGAACCTTGAAAAGGTACTTCTGGTGAGTGAGAGCCTGATCGGAGCCACGCGGTGGGGGGGAAACCCAGCTGCACTGGGCTGTTCGTGTTTAGTTTAAAGGCCTCAGAGCCTCATTGGAGCCATGCGGTGGGTGCGGGGGAGTTGGGTGTTGTGTGAAGCGATCATCCCAGAGAGCTCACAGGCCCTCCTTCCCATAGCATTGCTTGCTATGGGAAAGGGGGCCCAGCAGTTTGAAAGCACTGAAATGAATGTGGAAGAAGCAGAACCCCGCATGCCCCTAGGCTGCCTGCAAGCTGAATTCTGTTGCCCATGTGTGATGGCTTACTCACACCAAAGTGGCAGGCACTTCAGTATAAGGGGCAAAATGCTAACTTGTACAGAAAGAACATGTGCTATGTAATATGAATTGCCTGTTTCACTGAGAAAGAGTGTCCCCTTTGTTCTCTGAAATGTATCTTTTAAAATACTACCCTCCCCTTTTCTCCTCCAGCAGGTGCAAATGTTTCAACGCGGCCCCTATCTACTCCGTCCCAGAGGCTGGTCCCGATTAGGAGGCGGAAAAAACTAACTCGGGACGACATGTTCGCCGAGCTCAGGCAGTCCTCCCATACTGATAGGGCCCAGCTGAATGCAAACAATTGCAGAGTCCCGTAAAGCATTACAGGAACACGATGAGAGCAGGCAGGACTCTATGGTCAAGCTCATGGGGGAGCAAACTGACATGCTCCGCTGTATGGTGGATCTAATGCGGGAAAGGCAGCAAGACCATAGCCTGCCGCTGCAGCCCCTGTATAACCGCCCTCCCTCCTCCCCAAGCTCCATAGCCTCCTCACCCAGATGCCCAAGAACACGAGGAGGGAGGCTATGGGGACCCACACACACAACCCCGGAGGATCACCCAAGTAGCAGAAAGTTGGCATATGTGAACTTTTGATTTGGTTTCTGGACTTGTCCTTCCCTCCTCCTCCACCCCCCAACCCAATACCCCCCCTCCCCTGGTCTACCTTCTGATTTCTCTCAATGTGTTGTGCAACAAATAATAAAGAAGGGTTTTTAAACAATTGTGACTTTATTTCCTTTCAGGACCAAAAACATGGAAAAATTAGCTAGCGATGCAAGAGCAAGGGAGCAGAGTTTGCGGCGGAAGCTGTGCGGCTCAGTTCACGATGGCCGAAAAATGGCAGGGAATTGTTGCCTTCTGTAGCTTGCATGGGAGCCCAAGAACGACAACATGGAAAAATTAGCTAGTGATGCAAGAGCGGGAGAGCAGAGTTTGCAGCGGAAGCTGTGCTGTTCGGTTCATGGTGGCCAAAAAAAAGGTAGGAAATGGTTAGATAAAAGAGTAGATAGAAAGACGAAAGTACATGCGAGTTGGCTTCATAGTACCAGGAGACAGGCGGTGCACCGTACTGCACCGTCTGCTGGCAGTATGGTGTCTGCCATAGCTTTCACAGAGAGAGGAGCGAGTGACAACACACACCCAGAAACACCCGCGAGAATGTTTTTGCCCCATCATGCACTGGCTGGGACTGCGGGAACTGTGGGATAGCTTCCCACAGTGCACCGCTCCAACATTCGATGCTAGCCTCGGTACTGTGGACTCACTCTGACGAATTCACGCGCTTTAGTGGAGACACACAACACCAAATGTATAAAATTGCTTCCGAAAATTCAAATAGAATAAGTTCGAATTAATTTCGTACTGTAGACATACCCTCAGTGACACAGAAACTCAGGATTTTCCTTCTACTCTATTTGTACAGAATTCCTGTTCACCTTGAACAAAAATGGCAAAGATACAGCTATGTCCCAACTCCTTAGCTCTCAATAGCTACACTCAGACTCTTTCTCAAGCACACAGTGCCAATTCCAGTTTGTCCTTTGTGTGTTATCCCAGCTACAAACACTAAGAGCATGATACATTTCTAACTGAAGTCACTCTGAGTCTTTCCTCAGTTCCTCAATGTGAGTTATAGGTGCAACTCAGGGTTGCCCTTCAACCAGGTGACCAGATGTCCACCCAAAACTCATATTGAGCGGGAGGCACCAAGTCTGCTATTGTCGTTGTATACAAAAGAGAATGCCCACAATCAGCCAACATGTGTGAAAAGAACACCAGCAGGCTGCAGAGTGAAGCCAGTACTTGGGTAGATGGCTGGGAAGGATGTGACTGCAGTAGCTAGCCCATTCTTGTGCTTTGTCACATTAGTATTGAAATGAAACATCAACTTAATTTCATTATCATCTTTGTTATAACAACTGTTTTAAATCATATATATGCATATAACATTTGTTTTAATAACACCATCAAGTACAGAGTGTTGTTACCTTTCAAATATATTCCTATTTCCTTCTATAGATGAGGTCACTTTCCTTAAACGCATTTGGCTTTTCAATATAAATTGGAACTGATTAAAGACTTTGATGTCAACATCCATTCCTTGGCTCATGTAGTTGTGCCATGGAATATTGTAATCCTCTGTGAGAGAGAATTCAAGCCAACAGGTGATCTTGTTTACCCTGTAGAATAATGGGATTAGGCAGTGTACGTCAGTCATTCCTGTAGACCAGGATGCTGCCTCCAGCAGTGTTTGATACCTGGTGCTTCAGAGAAAAATATAATTAATCAAGCCAGGGTAATTTCTTCTTGACCTATAGGCAATCACCTTGACCCTGAATTTTGCCTTACCTTACTGAGATGCAATACCTTAGATACCATGGGAGTTGCTGTAAGGTCACCTCCTCTCTTGGGGCCCTTCTGACAGAAAAATCACTGTGTCTTTAACTCCAAATTTACTTCCCTGCATGGGTTTAAATCTGATCCTTAACACTATTTTAATATACCAATGATCTGGATTTAATTACTTAATTTGTCCCTACAATGGCAGCTGTCTCACATCAAGGAATGCTGTGCAAATACCTGGAACATTTGTATTGCCAAGCAGGAAAACCAGAGGATAGAGTTTACAGTGGGAATGTTTGACCACACCAACACCAGCAGTGCATTTGTCATGACACATAATGTGAAGGCAAAGTTTTAAAAAAATGCAGAGGGTATACCACCATTCACAGTGAATGAGTCATTCATTGCCCAACTGGAATGTGCAAGTGAAGTGCCCAATTATTGGAAAACACACGTACTATTCTAGATTACAATGGTAAACATTTCCTCTTGAGTTACAGTAATTAAGCCCCTACTCTTGCCAAGTGCTGAGTGCCCCCTGAGAGGTGCTGGGAACTGAGAGTCTCCAGCACTTCAGACAATTCCGTGCCAAAACAGTAACAAAATTATAACTACCATCTAAGGCCCCAACTGGGCAAACAGATCCACTAGCATGTACCCTCCAGCTTTGTGGAGCATGGCTGAGATGCATGGGTCTCCTGTAGTGGAGCTAATGACAGAAGCAGGACCTAGATCTGCACTGTAATTCTCAGAGATCATTTGTTTTTTTCTAACTTTATGTTGTGTATCACTTTTCAAATGTCTGTGTTATTGTCCCAAATTTGAACAGTTGCAGAGCCATAGTGCCTCTGGCTTCGGAATATTAATGTAGAGCTCATGCAGTGCCTGATTCAGAAAAGTGCTGTGCACCTGCAACTCACTTTAATTTTAGTGGGATCATTTAGCACTTCTCGGAATAAGACTCAAAAAGGAAGTGGACAGACAGTCCTCAAAAATAAGATCATCTATATTATTTATCCACAAAACAAGATGCAAAGAGGCCAATATCACATTTTCCCGCCAGTGTTTCTCACACTCCCTGTGCTCAAGGGCCCTCCCTTCACTTGCTGGATTTTTCCATTTATAACAGCAACACTGGGGGGAAACGTCCTTTTTTGTTTTTATTTCCATGTCCCTGAGAGAAGGCAAATAAACAGCATTGTACAGCGCTGCAGCTCTTAATGCCAGTTTCACTGCTTAAATGTGATTTTTCTTGCCAATATTTTCTCTCTTTACTTTACCTCCAAGGAATAAAATGCCTGTGTGAGCCATCTCCCTCTCCAAATTTCACCCTTTGTGAGTCCGAATGCTGCTGATCATGTGGATATGACTCACCCAACAAAGATGTGACCTTGTAAACAGAATTCACCCCCTGACCTTTGCAATATCTGCACCCCACCGTGATGTCCAATTTCCGTAAGTACGAAGACAGCTTTTTCACAGTGGAAATGGCAAATATTAGCCCTTTGAGCAAAATCATGACTCAGAGCAATTTTTTTGGAAGGGGGAGAAGAGGGGAAAAGACCAGGTTTGGAGTGAAATCAAATTTGCATGTGTGCTCGTGTGTGGGATGAGTGAGATGGGGAGCATATGGAAGTTTATCCATGTGTGAAAAACCTGTTTATTCATCTGTATCTGTGATACACGTTTTTATATTCCAGCTGCGAGATCTACAAGTATAGTGCCTTCTCCAAATTGCACTATGGATTTCTAAAAATGTTCTTATGAAAAAATGTTGATGAAAGAAAAATAGAAGAAGTGGCAATATGGTCACTCAATGAGTGCAGCGAATATTCCACATTTAAGGGTATGTCTACACCCAGCCGCTAATTCGGCGGCTGGCAATCGAAGTTCTGGGTTCGACTTATCGCGTCTTGTCTGGACGCGATAAGTCGAACCAGGAAGTGCTCGCCGTCGACTGCGGTACTTCAGCTAGACAAGAGGAGTACCGCGGAGTCGACGGGGGAGCCTGCCTGCCGCGTGTGGACCGAGGTAAGTTCGAACTAAGGTACTTCAAACTTCAGCTACGTTATTCACGTAGCTGAAGTTGCGTACCTTAGTTCGATTTGGGGGTTTAGTGTAGACCAAGCCTAAGATGTGCACAGCCATAATCTATGCACTTCTGAAATCTCTTTGAAGTCCTGTTCCAAAAATAATACAAAGTAGGTATGAAAGAAACACAAAATGGAAGATGAGGACTAGTGTCACTATGAGGACTGAGTTAAGGCTGTTTGGTTGATCTTAACTGTGCATTTCCATGCAGAAAATATTTGTATATTGCTTCCTCTGTTTCTAAAGGTTGTTTTTTGCTAACTACAATGATCTTTGATGGGTTTTTTATAACTTTTTAAAAACTGATAGGTACTCTTAGCCTTGATTCCATTTTAACTATAGGGGCCAGTCCTGAAAACTCTTAAGAATATGCATAGCTTTACTCATATGAGGTAGTCCCATTGAAATCAAGATAGGCCAGGCAGATCTGAGAAAAAGTTTTCCCTTAAAAAGGAAAGGGTTGGGAAAATATCAGAACTGCAGCATCTTGAAAGCTCATTCTTGTCTTCAAAAGGTAAACACAGACATTTGGGATTATTAACCCTCAAAAAGAGATTGATTTGATTCCATCTTGGTTTTTCTGGTTTCTGTTACTTCCCACGTGCATTTTTACTGTTTGGCTGCCCCACCCCACCCCCACACCCTTTTTTTCCCCCTCGTGTGTTTCTTTTTAATTTCCTTCTCTGTTGCTACTGAATCTTGTTGGGTTTCCAGAAATGTATTGCTTTTAAATTATTTGTTAATACCGGTATTCGAAGGATCTACAAATATTGGCCAATGCAAGATTTTCACTTTTTCACTTTAAGAACTGTATCCTGAATTTCCTAAATGATAAGTAGCATTTTTGTGTTGGCTGGTAAATTTTCATGAGAATTTTGCAAGGCTGTATGATTAGCTTTTTACAGAGGAACTTTAGAGGGGACTAGAAAGCCATTCTGTTGCTCCATTGCTTGTTGTCAAGGGCCCCTTGACAAGGGGCCATATTCTACATCCTTCCCCACCCCCAAAGCAGGATGTTCAGGATGTATAATCAAGACTGCACACAAGGATTACACCAAATCCAGAAGCTGCTTCACTGCTCTGCTGCCACTAGTATAACAAGTGTACTGTAGTAGGTAGTCACTGAAGCCCCTGTATGTCCTTATTGGGAGGACAGGGTTAAGTGTGGAAAACCAAGTAGCAGTGAGTAGATCCATTGGTAGATCCATATTAGGAAAAACTATTTCACTAGGATGGTGGTGAAGCACTGGAATGGGTTACCTAGGGAGGTGGTGGAATCTCCTTCCTTAGAGGTTTTTAAGGTCAGGCTTGACAAAACCCTAGCTGGGATGATTTAGTTGGGGATTGGTCCTGCTTTGAGCAGGGGGTTGGACTAGATGACCACCTGAGGTCCCTTCCAATCTATGATTCTATGAAATCTGAGATGACTCCTTCCATCAATGGTTGGGCTAATAACATTTCCAGATTGTTATTAGTTCTGTTAGTGCCAATCTGAAAATAGAAACAAGTGCAAGGAATACAGTGGCACATGGTCACCACACAGTAACACCATAATTACAGGATTTCCCTCTCCCTCCTGTCAGATTGTTGGTACATCTGCCTGCACTTGGCAAAAGTCAGTTTGCAGAGTTTTCTTGGAGTCGGGCCTCCTGTTAAGAGTTTTTAGCTTGACTGGTTAGAGTCATGAGTAGGGTTACCATGATTGAAATCATAGGTGCCGACTCCTTGGGTGCTCCGGGGCTGGAGCACCCACCGGGGAAAAATGATGGGTGCTGATCACCCACCAGCAGCCTCCCTATGAGCTGCCCCCAGCTCGCACCCAGAGCCTCCTGCCCACCGGCAGGCCCCATGGATCAGTGCCTGCCCCTCCCTACTCGTGCCTACCACCCTCCACAATCAGCTGTTTCGCAGCATGCAGGAGGCTGGAAGGGAGGGGGGAGGAGCAAGGATGCAGCGCGCTTGGGGGAGGGGTGGAACTGGGTGGGAAGAGATGGAACGGGGTGGGGATGTGGTCTTGGGGGAAGGGGGGTTGTGGGGGTGGGGCCTGGGACAGAGCCAGGGGTCAAGCACCTCCCCGGCACTTTGGAAAGTTGGCACATGTAATTGAAATGCAAAAAAAAAAGAAGCACCCCTCTGAAAGCAAGGCTGCCATAACCCGAACCACAAGGCAACTCTTTAACCCTCCCGCAAGAGCCACTTATAGTATCTAGAGAGATAACAACAGATAGATAAGATTGATAACATTGCACGTCTCCTCACTTTCGCATTACTCAAACCCTCTCACACAGACACATACACGGTGTGCTTGTGTGTCAGTGGGCAGACAGCTGCTGTATTTTCAACAGTTTTGATCTGTTATCACTTAAACTGCAGAAGTGGGAACACTTCAGCGTCTTTAGCTGCACACAGAAAGTTTTAACAGTAGATATCCCAGTGTGTTGTGATAATAATGCAAATCTTTAGATGCATATAAAAAAGATTAAATTATTTTCCTGGCAACTGGCAAATACATAAAAACACCTGCCCAGGCCAGTCAAATACCAGGCAGGTAGTAACCCTGGTCACTAGTGAATGTGTATTATAAGTGCCAACTGCTCAGAGGCCAAAGGGGACATTTCCCTCTCTTCCCAACTGTCAGACAGAAGGAATCAACAATATATTTCGTTTGCCCCAAGTTTGAACCATTGCTGGCAGGGAGACATTGTCATTCCGGCCCCAAAAGCAAGCTCCCTCTCTTCCTCCCCGGGCTCCCTAACAGGTGATGAACAGAGATTAGAGCTCCTCCTACCACCTGAAAGGTAACATAGTGCCACATCCAGGCAGGAGAGGGAACCGGAGGTACAAGACCAGCATCCTTGTTTCTTGCAACACTAGCAGGAACGTGGGAGCAGGCGCATCCTCTCCTCACAGGCCTGGAGCACATGGAAGGATGCGGAGGGCAAATATTAGCCCTTCCTGCCCCCATGGTATGGCGGGGTAGGGAAAAAGTTACTAGTGGGAGAGAGTCAAACATATCCTACTGGGGAGACTGGATGCGAAGTGGAGTGGGGAAGACATAGCATGGTGGTGACACAGATAGAGGATACAGAATGCTGTGAAGGAGACCAGGGGTTCCAGACCATGTGAATGAGGGGTGACAGCACTTCCATATTAGCTGTGGAATACCAAGCAATGGTAGGCAAACATTATAATGGCTAACAAGGGTTAGGCTGGAGACTCTTGCCTACATGCTCGGGGTCTTACTGATCGCCATATTTGGGGTCAGGAAGAAATTTTCCTCCAGGGTAGATTGGCTGAGACCCTGGAGGTTTTTCGCCTTCCTCCGCAGCATGGGGCAGGGATCTCTAGCAGGAGGGTTCTCTGCCGATTGAAGTCACTAAGACACAGGATTTGGGGACTTCATCAGCAGAGTCAAGGAAAGGGTAGGGATGGTTTTGTGGCCTGCAGCATGCAGGGGGTCAGACCAGATGATCATAATGGTCCCTTCTGACCTTAAAGTCTATGAGTCTATGGGGGAACAGGACATAGAGCACTAGGGGGACACAGCACAGTTGCACCAATGGGATCTGCGTTCTAGTATGTGGATATGTTTGTGTTCAGGTGCTTTTGCTCATCTTTTTTCTTCTCTTGCTGTGTTATTTATAGTGCCCTACCAAATTCACGGCCATGAAAAACATGTCACGGACTGTGAAATCTGGTCTTTTGTGTGTTTTTATCCCATATACCTCTACCCCAATATAACGCTGTCCTCAGAAGCCAAAAAATCTTACCGTGTTATAGGTGAAACCGCGTTATATCAAACTTGCTTTGATCCGCCGGAGTGCGCAGCCCCACCCCCCCCAGAGCACTGCTTTACCACGTTATATCTGAATTCGTGTTATATTGGGTCGCGTTATATCAGGGTAGAGGTGTACAATACAGATTTCCCCGGGGAGACCAGTGTTTCTCAAACTGGGGTCCTGACCCAAAAGGAAGTTGCAGGGGGGGGTCACAAGGTTATTTTTGGGTGGGGAGTTCACAGTATTGCAACCCTTATTTCTGCGCTGCCTTCAGAGATGGGCAGCCAGAGAGCGGCAGCTATTGCCCAGGCACCCAGCTCTGAAGGCAGCGCCCGTCAGCAGCAGTGCAGAAGTAAGGGTGGCAATACCATAGCATGCCACACTTACTTCTGCACTGATACCTTCAGAGCTGGACGGCTGGAGAGTGGCGGCTGCTGACTGAGGGCCCAGCTCTGCAGGCAGCAGCGCACAAGTAAGGGTGGCAATACCATGCCCTGCCATCCTTCCCTCTCCGGTGCTGCTGGTAGCAGCTCTACATTCAGAGCTGGGCTCCCAGCCAGCAGCCGCCACTCTTCAGCTGCCCAATTCTGAAGACAGCACCACCTCTAGCAGCAGGTCAGAAGTAAGGGTAGGAGTAGTGCAACACCTGCCCTCCCGCCCAATAACCTTGTGACCCACCCACCCCCCACAGCTCCTTTTTGGGTCAGGATCCCTACAATTACAACATGGTGAAATTTCAGTTTTAAATAACTGAAATCATGAAATTTACAATTTTTAAAATCCTATGACTGTGAAATAGACCAAAATGGACCGTGAATTTGGTAGGGCCCTAGTTATTTAGGATTCCTTGTTTATGCAAAAGTAAAAAAAAAAAAAAAAAGCCATTTTTAAACCACATGTTCCCATGTCTACAGTTAGAGAACTTTAAATGCTCCTCCGCTCCCTTCAGCTTTTCCTTATAGAACTATACCATACCAAATCAAGACCCTGTATACTGTCATGGCACAGAACTCCAAGGGACAAATTCTGCTCTCAGTCCACCTCATTAAGCCCTATTGATTACAGTGAGGTTGCCTCCCTGTAACTGATGTTGGTATTGTAAAATTGGATCAAACAGCCAAATGCGCTCCTCTAATATGTACTGCAAAGAAGAGCAAATGTGTGCTAAATATGTGAAATCTAGCCAAATATAGCAACAAAAGATGAACAGTTACCCCTCCCGGTGTTGTCATCTCCTCCTTTGTTCTCTTTTAAATTTAGATCCTGATTCAGCATGTGCGGCAGTGTTCTTCCTCATCTACAGGGATGCTTTCCTGCATTGAGCCTTTGATCATAGGCTTTTTGGGGCAGTGAATCCAACTTCTGCACCGTAAAGTGTAATGTACATTTATGGTGCTCTACAGGTATTAATGGACAGCGCTGTGGGGTGGGGAGTTCCTGGGGTATTATGGGATAGTCTCCAGGGTGAGCAGACCTACAGAGCAGCTTCTTTGCATGACTTGGTTCCTTGGGAACCTGGCAGTGAATTCACCAATATTTAGGCTGTTCAGAACAAGAAGTTAATGCTGGTGTAAACCACAGCACTGCACCTCCTACTTCACCCTCAACCCTAGTCTGGCTAAAGGGTCTGGGAGAATACAGTCCTAGGGTGGAAGCTAGTGGCAACCTGGCTGTGGTGTGAGCTATGCTGCTGTACAGTGACAGCATGGGTTACCTAGGGAGGTGGTGGAATCCTTGAAGGTTTTTAAGGTCAGGCTTGACAAAGCCCTTGCTGGGATGATTTAGTTGGGATTAGGTCCTGCTTTGAGCAGGGGGTTAGACTAGATGATCTCCTGAGGTCCCTTCCAACCCTGATATTCTATGATTCTATGATTGGGCGCAGCATGGAGAGGAAAGCACAATGCATGGATGTCCTGAGATCTATGGATCCTTGACCAGTCTGAAGTTAGTGGGACACACACCCAGTCCCCCCAAAGGACCACTAGCTTTTCCCCCACACTGACCCCCAAGAAAAGAATGTGATGGGTTTTCAGTGGTATGAAAGCTGTGGAGCTTTTGTCTTTGTTTTCCCCTGGATGCATCTTTGTGCAGGGACAAGGAAAATTTGGCTCATTCTGCTTAAAGTGCGTGTCCATTTTTTTCCCCTTCACTTCCTTGGACCCTATATAAAACAGCTCTGTTCACTCTGCAGCTAGCTACACCCCACAATTCAAGTATATGAACAAGAAGTTTCCAAGTTTTAAGCTAATCCATTTACTTCAAGTATATCTGCCATCTGCAGTGTAGCAGGAGAAATACAAATACTCACCAACACACTGCAGTTATACTTCTAATTATTATCCTTTTGTTATCTATTCCTAATTAAGATAGACTGTGGTCAGATGCTGAATTTTTGCTACATTATCTAAATGAGACACTGAGCTATATTTATCCATTGATTTAGAGTTACACTGCAGATAAATTTTGTCCTTTTAATTTATTATTTACTTAAGGTGAGCCAGTGCAGTATTAACAGTACCTTAGACAAGAAGAGTTAATGAAGGGTTAACTTTCAATACTCTAAGAAAGTGTTAGGAAACAGGAACTAATGTATTGCCTCTGGACAGGTTGCTGTATAACTGGTTAATAAACAAAAGAACTCGGAAGGTAAGAGCTGCACAAAAAGTTTTCTGGGTAATGGACTGAAGTAGTTTCCTTATGTGAGGAGGTGTTGAGTTACAGCAGGACGAATGAGAGCTGGGTGGAGAGAAAAAAACATCTGATCTGCAACCTTTCCCTTCTCGTAGGGCAACGTGTATAATAGTTAAACAAGAAAAGCAATGGGAATATAACGTGGAACTTCTACTTGTTGTTTCTTCAGTGACCTAACGCCTGTGTTTACCGTAGATGAAATGAAATGCTGCTGGATTAATCATGAAAAGCTGAGGAGACGCAGATGCCCCGCTGTAAAATGCCACGCAGGCAACGACTGACAGGCAGCAGGATCTGAGGTTTCCCCTGGATCACTAGTCAGACGTGTTCCAGGGAGCGGGGACTGCTGGCTCACTAAGGTAAGAGGCCCAGGGGGGGCAAGCACAATAAAGAAGACAAACAAACTTTTAAAGATGAACAAGATCCGGAAGCTTTTCCGAGGTAGTGGGAGAGCTCTCGCGTTTATATTTGTTGCCTCTGTCATTTGGTTGATCTTTGACATGGCAGCACTCAAGCTTTCATTCAGTGAGATCAACACCAAGGTTCTGAAAGATGAGATGATCAGGAGGGAAAGGGAAAGATTCAAAGTTTGGCGAAACTTAGAAAAGACCCCTGAAAGCTCCAGAAGGGAACCAAAACCTCCCCCGAAAGGCTTTGAAAGGGGGAGATTTAGTAAAGAGAAATATAGAAATATAGAAGAGAAAGTGGTAGAGGCTGAAAATGAAATTGACAAACAGAATGAAAAGAGAACAGCAAAACCAACAGAAAAGAGAAGCATGGCCTATAAGAAAATGATTGTGCCACTTGGGACATTCTCAGTGAAACTGCTGAGCCCCTATCCCTCTGTTCCCATGGAAAAGAAAGAGAGAAAAAAGCATGTAAAGACTGTAAACTCCACTGACCTGCTGAGAACAAAGCAAACTGTTCCCAAAAGGCTTCAGCAGACCCCATTAGCTGCAGCAACAGGGAGATCAGTTGTCAAATTAACACACAGCACAGCTACTGTAAGAAACAAAGTTGCACAGAAAGAGAACCAACCTGTAACTAAGGTATCAAAGGGCATTGAGGGAAATTTAAAAATTGGGATTACAGAGAAAATCCCTTTGGCTGGATTAAAACAGGAATTGCAAACGGAGGCAAACCCCAAGGAACCTCAGAACAAACCCCCAGTACCAGATTTGCCAATTCCTAGGCAAATCATCTCTGTAAAGCAAACCAGGATTGGGATGAAAGCAATAGATGGCACCGAACACAAAACAAACAGGAGTTTGGATGTACCTGTCAGCAAGCTGGCTGCTGCAAACAGTGCCGAGAAAAAGGGATTGTCCACAAAGCCAACAGGACTGGGAAAGATGCCAAAGGAAGACGAAACAAAAGCTGCTCATGAAAAGAAACTAACTTTCTCTGAAAATCAGTTTGTCATTATTAGTAAAGAAGGGATAAAAATCAACATCCCAGCAACCCAGAATCTGGTAGCTGATTCTAATGGAAATTTTACAATAAGATTGAACACGAGAAAAGAACAGCAATTGATTAGCAACAAAAGTGAGGATGCCCCTAACATGAACTCTGTAACCAAGACTGCTGAGCTTAATGGTCTAACTAAGAAAGCAATTTTGACAGAAGGTCCAGAGCTAACAAAAGTTCACGTCAGGTTAGATGATAAGGAGCAATTAAGGAAAAGAAATCGAAGCAGCTATACGGTCCACTTTACAAGGGACACTGGAATGCACAAAGTCTTAACAATTGATGTAACACTTTCCCCAAGAGATCCCAAAGCTCCCGGTCAGTTTGGGCATCCTGCTGCAGTCCCTGATGATAAGCAAGAAGAGGCAAAAAGCAGATGGAAGGAAGGAAACTTCAATGTCTATCTGAGTGATTTGATCCCTGTAGACCGAGCCATTGATGACACAAGGCCTGCCGGGTAAGATCTGTTTCCCCCTGCATAAATTATCTCAGAAAAGTTTGAATTATGTATTGATCAAAGGATTTGATCATGATATGCATTCTGGAATGCTTTTAACCTGTACATAAATGGCCCATAACTTCAAATAGTCAAGTGCTCTTTCAAAACTGCATTGCACTGTCATTAGCCCCATGAAAAGTATCAATGAAATATCTCTATATTTTCAGCTAATGGACTAATCACAGAGTAGATAAAATTTTCAGAGGCACCTAAGGGAGTTAGGAGACTCTATCCTATTTTTAAAAAGACTTAGGCGCAAAGAAACATGCATCCTATTGACTTTCAGTGTGTTTAAGTCACTTTTAAAAATAGGACTTAAGCTCCTAAGTCACTTGAGCACATTGGAAAATGTTACCCAGTTTATCTGGTGTAATATCCAACATTTAAGGGCATCATAAGCAAAATGAAATACTTTTGGCATATGGATGTTTGATTCCCAAGTGAATTCTGTCACATAATTGGTCTAAGCACAGGGCTGGTAACTGGTCACTCATGAGGGCTCATCCTTGCTCTGATATTGCCTCCCTGTCTGCTTTTTTTTTAATTTTCCTCAGTTTCCCAACATATATGATGGCAGTAATATTTTATGCTCAGCTATTACAAGCACCTTCTAAGGATTAGTTAGCTAATATTTCTACCATGCTTTGAAGATGAAAACTAATATGTAAGTGCTAACAAGTATGATTATTAAATAGCATTGTGCATACTGTACTTGACATATTGTTTGAGATATCCACTAGGTAATGCATCCTTGCCTAGGATTAATCTAAACAACCACTGAGTGGCACTCTTAGTTTCGTGAAAGACCCCTTGGAGCTCACTTTCTTGGTTATAGCCCAGGGCAGTTCTGAAAGACAGAAGTTTGTGCATTTCAGGTTTAAATGCCTGCACAGTGTGAAAATGTAGATTTTTGTTTTTAAAATTGTTGGCGGTGAAACCGAACATTTCCTTGAAATTTGCAGATGCTCCTGTAAATTTAATTTTTGTGCTCCAGATGCAAAAGTCCATGGTCCAAATACAGATGTGGTGTGTAAGATATTCATATGCTGGTCAGTAGGTGTGACAGAGTCTAACTGAATATAAGGGAGCCTGACTTAGTGAATTGTAAGATACACATAGAGGACCTGGAAGAAGGTGCAAATTAAAGTTGGGGACTTAATTTAATCTGCTGTATACTTTTTTACATCTCCCTATTAGCTGCTTTTCTCACTGCAACCTTCTCGCCTAGTCTCTTGGTTATTGTTCATCACATTTCATACTCCTGGGGGAATTCTGTGCCACTGCGCAGGTGGAGAATTACATAATGTCCTTTACAGCTTTCCCCCCTGCGGAATAATTGATTCTGAGGGTGAGGTGAAGGGAAGGTGCAATTATACCTTTTGCCCACCAGGGGCTGATGTGGCACCAGAAGAGAGGGCTGCGGGTTCATAGGCTGGAGCAACCAGCTGTGGAGAGGGAGGGGGCAAAGGTTGCTTTCATCACAATTCCCTGCCCACAGGGCTGCTGGAGGGGTCACACATGCTGGGGTTCAGAAGGGCTAGCAGGGGGACAGACTGGGGCAGGAGCACAGGAGCTAGTGGGGTAGCAACATTGAGCCTGGGGATGAATGGGTGTGGGGATACAGGGTCACATGGGGACAGGGGCAGCTATGCTTGGCTGAGTGAGGGTGCAGAGACACATAAAGACAGAGGGAAGTTGGGTACAGGGCCACATGGGGACATGTGGTTATATGCATGGCTGAATGGGGGTGCAGGGATACATGGGGACAGGGCAGATGTGCCTGACTAGGAGATGCTAGTGGTCAGCCAGGGTCTACATAGGGGAGGCTCCCCAACTCCCTAACAATCCCCCCCCCAAAAAAAAAACTGTTCTATACTTCTCTGTCCACCTCCCAAGAACCCTCCAGGTTCACTCCCAGGCTCCTTCCCTCTCCCTCAGCTTCTCCATTACCCCTGACTCCCCCAAGCCTTTGCACTGCTTCTGAGGGGTGCAGGAAACACATTTCTGTATTGTAGTTTTAAATGAATTATTACTCAAAATCCTGTATTAATATGCCTAGTAAGGAATCTATTTGTCAAAAAACATTTCCTGAATCTTTTTTGTTGTCTGTATTGTTACAGACATACTTGCTGAAAGGTATGCTGAAATAAATTACCAAAATAATTGAAACTGGCATGATTATATTGTGTTATTTTAACAAATAAAATATGCAGAATTTTAAAATATTGTGCACAGAATTTTTAACTTTTTGGTGTAAAATTTTAGGCACAGAATTCCCCCAGAAGTAAAACTGCATTACATTTAGACTCCCTGAGCTCTAGCCTGCTGCAACTTCATGTGCTCACTGATTTCAGTGGCAGTTGCATGCATTTATATCAGGATTCACTACCCCTCCCGAGTGTTACTTACAGCACTTTACACATCAGTTCTGAAGTTGGCTCCATGATCAAAGGTGAATTACTACAATGTGTAACGTACCTTTGAAGTGATGAGACACTGGGAAAAACTATGATTGTTCTCCACTATGTATTCCACAGCAAGGCAGAGAAACTACAAGTGATATGAAGCAAACAAAGAGCAAAGACGCAACACTCATGTTTCATAGAACAAAGTTTTGTCTTGAAATAGTAAAGTGTCACCTGAAGGAAACAAAAGACCCACAGAGACCAAAGGATATTCTCCTTCCAGTATTATCAGTGCATGTAACTGGTATATTATAGAACTGTAAGATACTTAGGTGATGAGTCAGAGCTCCCGGTAAGGCTAGAAAATGGGCATCTACCTTGTTATCACAGAAAACACCATAGCTAAACATGGGAGTGTTGTAGGCAACATAGCACCTAGGCAAACTGCCCATCTGATATTACAGCGTAGTATGCTATCTGAAAAGATACAAAAACCAGACTTGGCTACATGGAAAGTTGGCTGGAATATTTTCATTGTGCTGGAAGCTTTTTCATTGGGCAAAGATTTCTTCTTTGTTTAACTCATGGAGTATGCAGTTCCCAAGTTAAAATTTCCCATCAACAGACCCTGTATTCTGCAAAGCTTTCTAACTAGTGGTGTCTGATGTTGGGATAATTATTTGGATGGAAAAAGAAGATGCAACCAAGCGCAAAAGTGTGTACCAACTGGGATAGGCCAGTTGCTAATTAAAAATCCATAACCGCTTAAGTGGATGCCTTTTTTTCGATCCACATCAGCCAGAGCCAATCCAAATTCTTTGCTCACTGTCCATTGACAAGGAAGCAATACTGCATATCCAGTTTTCAAACAGCTCGCAGTGCAATTAATGTATTAGAGAATCTGTTTGATAAAATTGCCATTTTTTCTCTCACATCTCCTAATCTTTCCCATGTACACCTCAGCTCCCCTTTTAAGCCGTGCCTCAGTACTAAGCTAGTGAACTGAACCCCAGTAACCAGGCAGGCTTTAGGAACTTGTTCCATCAGTGTCTTATGCCTTTCTAGCCCTTAACACAAAAATAAAAACTCACTGAGGACCAAATCCACCCAGGTGCAGAAGTACAGGACCAGCACAGGAATGGGAAAGATCCCAAAAATCTATGCAAAGAGAGATCTGGAATACACACAGTGGGATGGCCAGTGGATTTGCAAATGAAGTCCTGGACAACACCCATTTGTGGGATTTGGCTAGCAGACAATGGATACTACTGCACACAGGGGTCATAGAAGGACTGCAAAACGGGTCTCCATCTTCTCTGAACCTGGTGGACATGATTCCAATCCCCTTCCCCTAACTACCATTGTAGTTCCTCTGTGCACAGCTATTTACCTGGGCTTTGCTCATTAACCTGGATTTGATCCTGAGCATGCCCGACCCATAACAACCTCGCTTGGTTGAAAAGCATTATTTCCTACATGCCACTCTGCATCTTGGCAACCAGGTATCCGTGCTAGCAAAGTTATGCATCTCAGACACCATTCTAGCAGCAAAAGAAGATATTTTAGGGCACCAACAGTCTTTAATCATCTGGAGGTGTCACTAGACACTCTTTTGTCAATGCAGATGCGTGCTCTGATTCCATTGTACTCTCAAACTCATGAATCAAGAGAACTGAGGTAACATTTTCAGAAGTGCCCAAGTGACTTAGGCTGCTAGAGCCTACTGACTTTGAATGTGTCTTAGGCTTCTAACTCACTTAGACACTTTAGAAAATTTTACCCCAAGCTAGGAAGCAGACGCGGGTCACCCTCATGGAAATGCAGAGACTTATCACTAGGGTGTCAGACCTTGGAGCCATGTTGATTAAAACTGTCATTTAAGGTGGGTTGTTCAGAAGTGTTCACAGTTGGCTTCTCTCTGTTGCTATCTAAGTCAATGGTGAGCTGACTTCAAGGAAAGCAGAGTCAGTTCAACGCTGAGCACTTTTGAAAGTCCCACCTTTAAGCAACATCGTTTGGCTCCTTTCATTTAGTTCTCATGTATACATACACATTAATTTCAAAATTTCCCTCAGCTAGTGTATCAATAGAAGGAAGAATGGACCCACCGGTCCCTGTGCAGGGAACATATCCCTTTTCCTTCAGGCAAGAAAAGAGACACTGATGCCATTCCTTAATTTAAGGTTGCTCCTAAGGGTTGCTTTAAGTCCTTAGGGGCTGCTGCATCATCTACGGATTCATCTTTGCTAGAGGAATCCCCCACTACTTTCAAGATGCTTTGTGCTCCCTAAGAGGCTAGAAGAAGGCCCAGAGATCTGGACTAGTGATAATAAAATTAAGTCGTTAAATATGGATTTAATATGCTTTTTTATATGTTACTCTCCTATTACCACCACTTGCAGTCCATTGTGTCTTCATTGTAGGGCTACTTTTTCACCCCTTAAATCCTTCTTTATAGTGAAAGCTGTCACTCTCAGCATCTACCTTCTGCCTCTGCTGAGGTCACCAACAAAATCATCCATGTCACAAAGTTTTTTAAGAGCAGGGAAGGATTGCAAATTCTCTCCTCTCTCCCTGTGATAACTGCCTCTCCTGTGCTACATTCAGTAAGTGTTTTCCAGTGACTTTGAGAGTCCTGAACTTACTTCCAATCCAAAATCTCCTGCACTGCAGCAAGCTGTGTCATTGCTATAGGCCAACGTGTTGATGGTTTCCAACTAAAACATATCAAATATCAATATTCCCTTCTGGCTGATCCAGTGATGATTGGTGTCCTAAGGTGAACCCCCTGTAAGTCGATTACAAAATCATTCTCATGCTATAAAAGGGGGGAGGAAAGATACACTTAAAGGAATGCTAGAGAGGCTGATCTGGATTTTTCATATAGCCAGTGGTAGAAAAGAAATCAAAACTGCACTTGCAATTAGCGAGATACTTCTTTTTTATGGTTCACACTTCACTTTCTTTCTGAGATATGCAGATCTGAGAGCTGTATCTGAGCCAATAAAAGTATAATTTGATGGCTTATATTTCCAAATATAAGAAAAAATATGACTTTTCAAAATTATTCTGGCCTGTAGTGCTCTGGTGCCTGCTTGTTTTTAAAGGGAAAGTATAAAAACAAATGGTGCTCTCTGTTTTATGTTCACCAAGAAGAGCATTATTCCTGTAGTATTCTCAATTAGCAGGTGGGTTGGTTGCTCTTCCTACATGTAAGAGGCCTATCCTGGAAGAAAAGAGATCAAACCTTTGTCAGGCTACATGTTATCAATAATAGAGAGCAAGCAAGCCCCAATAATGCTAAGGTATTCTAGGTGAAAAATAATATAATTCTGGGAAGAAGAGTTTGTCAGTAAGATGCTCTGTACTCCTCAAGATCCACTTGAAGATACCAGCGCTTAGGGAGTGAATGTCCCCTTAAGGCACATATCAAAGCAGTAGTTGAATTGCAAATAGAAGATGAGAAAAGCTGCTCATCGACCTTTTGTTCAAGCACTGAAGACCCAGACTTGACCCAGCCATCACATTTTGACTGTCATGGAATAAGATGACAAATTCATAGAAATTGGAGAAATTTTATCACTCCCTCAAATCTGCTGATTTCATCTTTCCCTGTTTGCTAGGCGAGTAGGCTACATTCAGACCCTCTGGATGGAATCTGTTGATGAGCATTCAGCATTCACAGGCTGAGCCGGCCAGGGGGCGGGGGGAGGGGGAATGAAGTTCATGTGAAAAGGAAAGGCCTACATATTTTGACAAAAGACAGCAAATGCTTGATGGTTTTAGATTCTGAGATTGTTTGAGAAATGGAACCTCAAAGATAGTTTTGTGTGTGTTGTGTGTGTACAGATTTAATTACAATATACCTCACGTCAATGCAATGTCATCCCACCCCCTTTGCGCCCTCAAGATTAATCCATTTTGGTCCCCTCAGTACAGTTACATTGGGTAAGTTTTGTGTATTGTTACTGTACTATGAATAGTCCTTTTTGGAAGGGATTATTTCCCTGTACCATTACATGTACCATTGGATTTTTTTTTCTTTACAGCTGATTTACATGCCATTTGGAATGTCAAGGAATTCAGACGCTCTGTGAATCCTCAGCATTTCTCTCAGTCTTTCTCTTCCAGTTCAGTACAGCATTGTGCAAGTGCCAAGAAACTGATGCGCTGGAGAAATAGCAAGGCCACTGTGCCCACCCTGCTTGTTCTGACCAGGCAGCACTTTCTTAAACAGAAAAGTGGCGATACCAGTTCAGGCTGTAGACTGCATTTCTTTATGAGCAACTGGGGACTGTGCTTAGGGGAGAGACACAGCAAGAGAGAAATGAAGGCATGCCAGCAATAAGGCAGCTTGAGTTATAAGACAAGACAGGCCAGAAACAGGGCAGCATGAGCTATACAATACCGTGAGCAATAGAGGAAACATTAGGAACAAACACTGTAATAATGAGTACATTATTCTTGTTCTTAGGCCCTGATCCTGCAAAACCTGTAAGCACATATGAAACTTTGCTCACACGAGAAGTAAATTGCAATCAATAGGAACACTCCCATGAACAAAACTATGTATCTGCTTATCTGGGGGATCAGGGCCTTAGAGGATGTTTGTTCCTGAAAATGAGATAATTGAACAGTGGCTACTTTGCAGTAGATGCAGCAATAGATGTGAGGTGTTAAAATAGGCGTGGCACTCTGTAGGTGGGTAAGAAGTAGGGCTGTATGTGTGTGTGCACGCATGTGAGTGAGAGAGAGGATATCCTTGGCCTCTCTGCTGAGACTGCCCCCACTACAAGTAGTGGTATATACATTATAAAAATCATATAATGCACCTGAACGCTCATCTTTGTATCACTGGAATTGCCTTATTGGTGTTGTATCTTTATTATTCAGAATACTTCTACCCTCCCCCCCCCTTATATATCTCCAAGCTAAACACAAAACAAGCAGCCTTTCAAAGTTTTACAGAAACTTACAGAAAATTAAATCCTCTGGCCTCGTGTACATTGAAAACATCACCTGATGGATGCTGTTCATTTGTATTGTTGACATTTTAGGTGTTCAGAACAACTGGTTCACAATGACCTTCCAACTACCACGATTATCATATGTTTTGTGGATGAAGTGTGGTCCACTCTTCTACGCTCCGTTCACAGTGTCCTCAATCGATCTCCTCCTCACCTGATTAAAGAGATTATTCTGGTGGATGACTTCAGCACAAAAGGTAGGTGAAGCTTCCTTTAAATTCAGGAAATGAATGTGTCTCAGGCAGGGCCGGCTCCAGCATTTCCGGCTTTTTGGTCGTCAAATCCCCATCCGGGGGGAAATTCCAAAAAGCTGGACATATCCGGGAAAATAGGGACGTATGGTTAAAAAAAAAAATGCCGCGATCAGCGGCGGCAGTTCAGCGGCGGGTCCTTCGGTCCTAGAGGGAGTGAGGGACCTGCTGCCCCCGAATTGCCGCAGGTGCCGCCCTTCTCCCTTGGCCGCCCCAAGCACCTGCTTGTTAAGTTGGTGCCTGGAGCCGGCCCTGGTCACAGGGCTAAACAGCAATTTGCTTCTCTGTACTTAAATTTGGTATAGGAGAAGAAATAATTTTCTTCATTAATTTCAATTTGACCCCATGTTTTAATCATGAAGTTATGCCACCTTATGCTGTAATCACAGTTTGAATTGATTCCCCCAGCCAGGATGAGGCCAATGTAGTGTTTGGATAGGAGACTTCCAAAAACATTTCCAAAGGAAGTAGCATGGTTTATGCCGAATCAGGAGATGGCATGCTTCCTTCTGAATCAATATGCAGCCAATGCCCCATTGTGTTGTGAATACTCTGATGCTTGAGGCTCCAGCTTTCATATGAGATGTAAAATAGGTGCCCCGACCCAAGATACTAAAACACTTTCATGACAGTTGGAGTGGTAATCACAGAGTCCTGGCCAAATTCAATTACATTTGGCCTACTTATCTAGCTTTTATCTCAGCTAGATAAAAGAACTGTTCTTCATCTCTTAAGCGATTGTGTAGTTTGAAAGCATCTAAATGGTCACTGTTATGTACAGTCAAGTTACATGCACAGTCATAGTAATTGCAATGCCCCTGAGACTCTGCTTTTTAATTAGGGTGACCAGATGTCCTGATTTTATAGGGACAGTCCTGATTTTTGAGTCTTTTTCTTATATAGGCTCCTATTCCCTCCTATCCCCGTCCTGATTTTTCACAGTTGCTGTCTGGTCATCCTATTTTTAATACTTTGGTTCTCAATACTCCAGAACAGAGTTCAGCCTTGAATAATTTAACAATGGCATAATTCTTAGATTTTTATCTCCTCATGGCAAGCCCTGTACCAAATCAAGATCATGACCCAATTGTGCTAGGTGCTGTAGCACGAAGACAGGATCCCTGTCCCAAAGAGTTTACAATCTAAAAAGAGAACTGACATAAGGAGGATGAGAGGAAAATGATTTAATTCAGTATATAAATGTTAGACATTTGCATTTTTTTAGGGAAATAAATAGATGTGTACTCTATTTTCTAGCAAACTTTCCTTCACTTTTGCACTTTCCTTTGTATGGACTAACCAGCCAGTGGCATAATGAAAATACTGGGCATCTTGCAATAGAAATGTCATGGGTGGTGGTAAAGTAATGAGAGAACTGTGTTTTATGTGGCATTGTATTTCTAGGAGTGGCAGAAAAAGCAGAACTTCTAGTGCGTCCACAAAGTTTAAAAAATGCAGGCCAAGATTTTCACTTGGCTTTTGAAATGTAAACAATTGTTTCCTTTGGAAAAGCGAAAAAGGACATGTAAAATTCAGGAGCCAAATCCTAAGGCTCTTTCTCAGGCAAACTTATATAAACAGGAATTGCCACAGTGAATTAGTTCAGTGGTCAATTTAGTGCCATACCTATCTGTGACAGGGGCCAGCTCTAGATGCTTCAGAGGAAGGTGTCAAACTTCACTGCAGAAACTCTCACTGAAGCTCTCGCTCAGATTTCACGCTGTCTTTACTGAGGCAAAGATCTGTCCCAATATATTTAACCCACATACGCTTGGGATTGCTGCTAACTCATACAGCTTTCTTTCTCACATTTTATTCTTTCTGAGAATTTTATATAATAAAACCCACTCCTACCACAAAGTCAAACAAATATAAAGTGCCACGTGAGAAATGACCTCCAATGCTGCATTCCTCACTCAATTTAAGACCAGATACATTGTTTAACTGTAGTAGTTAATATTAGCTGTTGGAATTCAACAGAAAATTTGCAAAGCACAGCAAAACACAGTCACCCTACGAAAACCAATTTGAGAGCCAGTTTTTTAATGGGAATTATGGTGTTTTAAAGGAGAAAATTCTGATTTTATAAGTTCTAAAGGAAATGTTAAGTATAAACTTCAATGGGGAATGCCAGAGGTTGGCAGGGGACCAATGTCACACAGGCTGGGATTTTCCAACTGTGCAGCAATAACCTAATTCTGCTGTCATTGACATTAATGAGAGTTTTACCATTCACCTGCAGAGTTTGGCTAATGCTGAATGCTTTCGAAAATCCCATCCATAGCATACATATTTTTGCCCTGTCCCTTCTGATTGTATGAATCATGTGTTTGGAACACAGCCAAAGAGGCTTCCAAATAGTTTGGGGAGGGAGGAAACAGTGCTGTTAAAGGGCCTAAGCCAATGCTTGGGAATGTCTCCAACTGAAAAAAACTAGTGTGTTTCATAGATGGTTTAAAACTTAGTGAGAAGGAACTTTTTTCACTGCTTTGTTATGGCTTTAAAAAGACAAGCCAATCATTTGTAAGAATTGGCTAATTTCTCTCCTGTTTAGAATACCTCAAGGATAGCTTGGACAAATATATGTCACAGTTTCCAAAGGTTCGGCTCCTTCACCTCAAAGAAAGACACGGTTTAATACGAGCCAGACTAGCAGGGGCAGAGATTGCTAAAGGTAAGAGGAAAGTTATTCTTATTTGCCATTTTGGGCTTGTCTGAAAAGGAGATTTATATTACAAAAATGTAACCGTTTATTACTGTGCTGTATATCATAGCATCTTGAACTAATATTAGAGAGAGCTGAATATTATTTGGCAAGTTTTGTCATTGTTTGGCAAAGAATTTAGCAAGTATTCGACCAGTTCGCTATGTTGTACTCTCGGCCCATCACATATTTGGAAAATAAAGGCAAAATTTGCAGGATACATTTATTGAACTTTTTTTCTACCAGCTCTAAGTAGCTGGGTGATTTGAAATTAGGCAGTAACAAGATAAAGGATTTGAGTAGGATTTGTGAAGTAAAACAACAATGTTACTGAGCAGCCAAAAAGCTGGCTCCTTTCAGCTATAGTGCGTTACTGTGAGGCTCTGTATTTTAGAAATGCTAACATCCTCTGTCTTTCCCTCACCTCACTTCTTGATGCTCACAGACCCATATCATTTTGTCATTAAAATGTCTGTATTGTCCTGCACCAATGATGTCATATACTGAATTTTCTACTAACAACCAGTTTTGTCTTGTATGTCTTAAGCTTGCCTTCATTGTTTTGTTGGCTAGGAACTTGTTTGGGTGGTAAGCAGAAAGAGGTGTATGTTTTTCTAAGGCTGTTTGAAGGGAACGTGTATTTGGGGTCATGGGTCCTACCTTTTCTTCCAGGAAGCATTTTCCCCCTTATATCGTGCATTGAGTTAGGGAAGACTGCCCCTTTCCAGACTTACATTCTAGTTTTGCCTTCTTTACTAGGAGGTGCACTTTTGAGTTCAAGATTCTGTCCAAGTGCTCATACCCATTCTGGAGGACGCATGGAGGGGACATGTTGCAGTTGGAACCCACAGGAGAAATTATACCTCACTTAGCAAGAATTCCTCCTAGAGGCTTCTGGGAAGCACTCACTAAAGCAGCAGGGGCAGTTTGCTCTACATTCTGCATCTGACCAGCTCTGTCTGCCAGTTAAGATATGAAGCGTGCTCCACCCACCTCTTTGTCTCTTACCACTCATCTCAGATGATTAGCATCTACAAGGGTTTTAGGAGAGAGAAGGGAGAGTCCTTCCCTGGGATTCTGGCTACCACCCTGGCACACATTCCCCTCCTGTCTATGCACGTGTGCGAAGGCTGGCCAGAATGTGGCATTTTGTGAGCAGGCAACACTCTTTGCAAAACAGTTGTCTGGAAATCATAACTGAGATCAAAAGGTGTTCAGAATGAGGGCCATACTTGGTCTCTTCCTAGGTGGGTTCATGGGAGTAGAGTATTTTTGTTAGGGGCAGTAGTTGCTGGACATGGACTTTACTGAATGTATTTCATTCTCAGAAATGAAATAATCCCCTCTTGGTTCTGCCCTCTAGGTGATGTATTGACATTCTTAGATTCTCATGTGGAATGTAATGTAGGATGGTTGGAACCACTTCTGGAAAGAGTCCGTTTAAACAGAAAGAAAGTAGCGTGCCCAGTTATTGAAGTAATCAGTGACAAGGACATGAGGTAATTTCATTCTATGCCATATTTTACTTCCAGATCATAATACAAGCAACTTTCACAAAAAAACACTTACAAATGAAAAGTTTCAAAAATATTAATTATGGGAAGGCAAACTACTGAACCTGCTAATTACTTTTCACAAATTATTTCACTCAAAGAAGAAAAAATGTACATGAACAAATATTAAAATACAAACAGCTACCTCAGTTACTACAATTTGCATTTACTGTTTGGTAGGTCATGAATGTTTAGTGCTCAAAAGAAGATACATGAAGAAATCTTTGAGATTTTTGCTTTAATTATATAGACAAGTTCATTTTCACTTATTCCTTTTGATTACGAGTCTGCTTTAAAACTTGATATTATAGCTTTCTTTTTCTGTGTTTAGTTACATGACAGTGGATAACTTTCAGCGTGGGATTTTTACCTGGCCAATGAATTTTGGATGGAGGCAGATTCCTCCAGAGGTCATTGAGAAAGATAAAATCAAGGAAACAGATATAATAAGGTAAGAGTATAAAATTAAGCATTTTGTGAGCAGAAATGCTCCTTCATCAGAGCTTCAAACTAGTCTTTTTTGGGCCAGAAGTTCCCCTTTTACATAAATGGGCACAGAAAGGCCAACATCCAGAAAAATCTGTGCAATTAAGTTGTGTAGGAAGTTGCGCCACCTGATGTGTGCCAACCTGAGTCACAGAGAACACAGCAGGCATTGCTCAAAATCCCATGAGCCGCAAATATTCTGCTGGACGCTGCATGGCCTCAAGGGCTTCAGCATAACAGGCAAGGTATTCCAGTCCTGGCATAGCCAGAGATAAAGGTCATGTACTAGAACAATCACACTGCAGCAGCAAATGGTCCCTTTATGTCAGAAGCCACACAAGCTTTTGCAATTAGGTGCACTTAAGATCAAAAGAACTGGGCTGACTTTGCACTTATCAGCCATAAATCATGTTGGGTTTGTTGTCAGCACTTGAAGTTAAGGGGTGGGATTCCTCAGCCAGCAAAGTCCACTTTGTGCCACTCGCTTTTTCCTTTGGTCTAGGAGGAGGGAGGTGATGAATCAGGGTTGCAGCAGAGTGGGCTGAGAGGTGATGAGGGGCATGATAGAATGGACCTCCACTCTACCCAATCCCCCACTAGCGTAAGGACACAGAGGGACCTCACACCAGCAAATAGACTAGATCAGCTCCCAGCAGCTCTGACTTGTACCAGGGCTGGACAGTGCAGGATCAGAGAGCCATAACTGGTTCCTACATCTCATTCCCCTTGACTGTGTTCAAAACTAAATGGGTGATGTGGAGAATCCAGCCCAGACTGTTTTGGAGATACCATACGGAGTAAGTGGTCTTTGTCTCTGATTCCTTCCATCTTCCTAGTGACTGTCTCTCCTATACAATGTTGTTTGCATAGGATGAGAATCATCTGTATGGTGGCCTTTCCGGTTTATATTCATTCTTTTTGTATTACCTTGCTACTTATCTCATGAGTCTACTTGGCACCACTGATTAAAGCATTTGGTCTCTAGTCTCTAACAGGAAAAAAAACCTCTAGAAATTTAATCTAAAATTTGAGCCCAAGATGATATTTCAGTTCTGGCACCAACCTGGACAGACAGACAAACAGACAGACAAAACTGATATCAGAAAATTACCTTAGTGGTTCATTAAAATTTTCAGCTTCTGTTCAGCCACTTTGCCAAAGCGTACTGTACTTTCTTCTAACCAAGGCTTTGCTCCGTGTTTACTTTCCATCACATGCTTTTTTAAACATTAGTATCCATTTTGTTAGTGTGCTTGCCAGTCTACAGCGAGGTAACACACATGGTGCTCTCACTGTCACTTGGTTAACTTCAGATTTTAAACAGTGTGGTTTTGCTTATTTTCATATCCAATGGGTCTCTCCATTTCTTCAAACTGATCTGTGTGCTCTCTCTGTTCATTAACTATCTAGTGTCTGCTTAGTTTCCATTTCTGTATGTGCAAATTAACATAGGGTGTTACACTTAGCACCTGTCACAGGACAGCTGGGAGTCCATGATTTCTAGGCTATTTCTGTTTAGGGGTGCTGTGGCAGGTGCATTTTTATTGTCCCACAGAATAACAGTGTAAGGTCTGTGGTTCATTCCTAGGTGTCCCGTAATGGCAGGTGGATTATTTTCTATTGATAAGAAGTATTTTTTTGAACTTGGAACGTATGATCCTGGTCTGGATGTTTGGGGAGGTGAAAATATGGAACTTTCGTTCAAGGTATGCTGCTTTCCTAAATAGTAATAATGTTACTGAATGTTTCTTTCAGTCAATTTGAATTCTTGTAGCCTTTAAATGCTATTATCTCTGAATTTCATTGAGGCCCCAATTCATATTCTTCTCTGAATCAGCAAAGCACTGCCTCTTAAGCAGTTAAAGATGAACTTTGAACCCTCCTGATTTAAACAGTAACTCTTGCATTTAAGTTTGTTGCAAAAAGGAACGGCTTTGAAACCCGAGGCTCTCCTCCCCTTTCCAAAGATTGTTGTGGAAATTACTTCCTTTTTGGCCTGGAACATGGGCCTCAAGCTTTGCTCGTCATTTATTTATGATTTTTTGCTAATACAAGCCAGGTGTAGAATTATTGTTCAACTCAGCAATGCTCAGAGGATTGTTTATCAGTATTTTCAAGTTAGTCTGCATGAATAACACATTTGACTTGATTTTTAACAAGATCTCTCCCTGACATCCATTTTTGTGGCTACAGTTTTTTCCCTGAAAATAATTCCATCTATAACTCATGGGTGAGTGTATTACAGATCCCCCTGTGTACTGACCTGCAAAGGAAAGGAGTTGTTAGCGCCAGTCATGATAAAGGCTTGGCTCTTCAGCTCAAGCTGTAGCAGTTCATGATTTTATCTCGGGAAGTCTCTGGTATAATTCCTGGTCTATCAGCCCAAGAGGCATTTCTCATATACCGCCAATTAATTGCTCATGCAAACACTGTCATTAAGGCATCTAAGTGTTTGAATTGCAGAGATACTCAGGTATTATACATAGACAAAGGCCCAAGAAACCTTCATTTTCATCCCAGAACAGGGACCAGATACACCAACTACAGTCTCTGCTAGGCAAACTTTTCTAAATGGGTCAGGAAGAAGCAGGGCTTTGGCTGTGTGCCTCCTCCACACCAGCCTAGAAGTTGGTGAGATAAGCATATGCTGCTCCTCCCTAATGGATGGAGGAGTGGGTGTGGCCTGGGGAGCTCTGAAGGGATTGTACCTGATTGAGAGGGTTCCCCCTAGGGTAATACTGCTCCACAGTGCACCCAACACAGACCATTTCCCATTGGGCTCTCTTCATTTGAGCCTACACATAAGTGCAAGTTACACCCACAAAATTGCGCCTACAAAAATTGAGGCCACTTTTCAAAATCAGATCTATTGTATACCAGAAGGTACCATTGACCAACATTTTTGTCAAATCAAACTCTGTTTGCCAGGTCTGGATGTGTGGAGGAGAAATTGAGATCATCCCATGCTCCAGAGTTGGACATATTTTCAGGAATGACAACCCGTACACCTTCCCTAAAGACCGGATAAAAACAGTGGAGCGGAATTTGGCACGTGTTGCCGAGGTCTGGTTAGATGAGTACAAAGAATTGTTCTATGGACATGGTTACCACTTAATCCAGAAAAACCTGGATGTTGGAGACTTGACTCAACAAATAGAACTGCGGAAGAAGCTTAAGTGCAAAAACTTCAAGTGGTATCTGGAGAACATCTACCCAGACCTGGAAGCTCCTCTTGTTAAAGCCAGTGGGCTGGTATGTGAACTTTACAAGGGCAAATTGCACTACAAATGCATGTTTACATTTCTGTGTTAACGAGTCACTCTTCATTTAAACTTACTTTCTATGGTTGGGCTGTGACACACAAGCTCAATGACTCCTAGAGGTGCAGAGGGCCTCATACTGTCTCCATCAGCCATGGTGAATTTCACCTTTACCGCAGATCATGGTTTAGGACAAAACGGTTTCATTATGTTGTAGTAATTTTCTTTGCTCTATGACAGGTGACAAATCTGAAGATATAGCCCATTGGTTGGTATTTCTGTGTTTCCTCTTCACATTTTCTGTTGGGTGACATTTCTGATAATGAAGAGTCCATGTTTTTTGCACTTCCCCCCCCCCCCCCAAGACAAAATTTTACGTTAACAAGCCTCTTCAGTGATAACTGACATGATAAACTACCCCATAGTAGTCAAGATAATAGAGAAACATCTGATCAATTTACCTCATTTCCAGAGTTTATATTTCAGAAAACTTGTGGCTACAGACAGAGATATATTATCTATAATCTCCAGGATTTTTAGGGGTTCAATAATTTTTTCATGGAATCGATATAGTACATGAAAAATAATTATTGTTTTGTACTGAGAGCCTGACACCACTAGAGTGCACTAGAAATCTATTTTTCTCTTCTACAATAAAAACAGCCTCATTTTTATTTTCAAACAAAAAAGTAGAAGTATCCTCCCAAACACAATCATATCTAGGGTGACCACATGTCCCGATTTTATAGGGACAGTCCCAATTTTTGGGTCTTTTTCTTCTATAGTTTTCTATTACCCCCCACCCCCATCCCGATTTTTCACATTTGTTGTCTGGTCACCCTAGTCATATCACATATCAAAGTGCAGCTAAAACCCAGTCTCCAGTACTTATACAAATGCAACAAAGGTATAGTGGACAGAATACTTTTTCAGAAATATTTTGTGTTCAGTCCTGCTTTCCCTACCCACCCCAAATTCCCATTGATTTTAATGGAAGTTGTGGTTGTGTAAGGAATGTAGCAGGATCAGGTTGTGTGTATTCTCTGAATTTACTTCCCTTTAACTTCCTCTGGTGTTATATTCACACCATTCTGTGAACTTCAATGTCAGTTGAGTCTCATTTTCACAATGTGCTAATTATTCACATATTCAGCATCTCTTTAAGTGTGTGTGTGTGTGTGTGTGTGAACAAAATGTAGATTCTGATCTTGGTCCATATTTCTTCACCAAAGTTCAGGGCTGTTGGAAACATTTCTAAAAATACAAAAGCATAAAATAGTCCCTCCTGAGGCATCATGGACAGGCTACTTCATTTATAATTTCAGCATAAATTTAAATTAAAAAATCAGAATGTTAAGAACAAGTGACAGTGATCCCTGGTCACAAAAGTAAGGCGCTTTGTTACCATATGTAGTTCTGTCAGCTTCTGAAAGTCTTTCTAGTTTTAGCGTTCTAGTTTAGCAAGAGTAGCACTCCTGAAAGTAATCGGTCAGATCCTTAGCTGTGCTTGTGCTGTCCTGCTGAGGGCAGGAGCATAAGTAGTGTTACACCCATTGGCACGGATGCTGGCTGTAGGGCAGTTCAGCCCCCCAGTACAGCTTCGATTTACCTCCTAGGTTATTCCAGCAGCCAGGAGCAGACATGGCCATACTCTGTCACACCTCAGACATGCCTCCCAGGCCAAGGGCAGTGCCAGGGGTGGTAAGGAGCTGCTCTGCTGGCTATAAACTCCCAGATATTTCTCTACCCCAGGGAGTCAGTGAAGCTAAGTTAAGGTTGCTTTACTTTAGCTGCGATGTGGACCATATTTTCCAGTAGAGCTGATCAAATAGCACAACACAAATAAATACTGATTACTGAAATAATCATTCAGAAGCTACCAGTAGGATGAATAATATTAATCAAAGCTACTTGGAAAATATTTTATTAACAGCAGATTTACTCTCAGATATCAGGATTAGTTCATAAAAGGTTCAGTAATCTAAAAGGGGAGGAAAGCGGCTACATTTTTTAATAATAGCTCAACCAGCTGTAATTTTCAAATATTGCCATAAAATAAAATAAATATACCTCAATTAGAATCATAGAATATCAGGGTTGGAAGGGACCTCAGGAGGTCATCTAGTCCAAACCCCTGCTCAAAGCAGGACCTAATCCCCAACTAAATCATCCCAGCCAGGGCTTTGTCAAGCCTGACCTTAAAAACCTCTAAGGAAGGAGATTCCACCACCTCCCTAGGCAACCCACTCCAGTGTTTCACCACCCTCCTAGTGAAAAAGTTTTTCCTAATATCCAACCTAAACCTCCCCCACTGCAACTTGAGGCCATTACTCCTTGTTCTATCATCTAGTACCACTGAGAACAGTCTAGATCCATCCTCTTTGGAACCCCCTTTCAGGTATCAAAATCCCTCTCATTCTTCTCTTCTGCAGACTAAATAATCCCAGTTCCCTCAGGCTCTCTTCATAAATCATGTGTTCCAGCCCCCTAATCATTTTTGTTGCCCTCCATTGGACTCTTTCCAATTTTTTCACATTCTTCGTATAGTGTGGGGCCCAAAACTGGACACAGTACTCCAGATGAGGCCTCACCAATGCCGAATAGAGGGGAATGACCACATCCCTCGATCTGCTGGCAATGCTCCTACTTATACAGCCCAAAATGCCGTTAGCCTTCTTGGCCACAAGGGCACACTGTTGATTCATATCCAGCTTCTCATCCACTGTAACCCCTAGGTCCTTTTCTGCTGCCTAGACACTTAGTCCCTAGTCTGTAGCAATGCTTGGGATTCTTCCTTCCTAAGTGCAGGACTCTGCACTTATCCTTGTTGAACCTCATCAGACATCTTTTGGCCCAATCTTCTAATTTGTCTAGGTCCCTCTGTATCCTAACCCTACCCTCCAGTGTATCTACCACTCCTCCCAGTTTAGTGTCATCTCAAACTTGCCGAGAGTGCAGTCCACGCCATCCTCCAGATCATTAATGAAGATATTGAACAAAACCAGCCCCAGGACCGACCGTTGGGGCACTCCACTTGATAATGGCTGCCAACTAGACATGGAGCCATTGATCACTACTCATTGAGCCTGACGATCTAGCCAACTCCTCATCTGTTATAAATCAATATTGTTCCATTGACTTCCTTGTGTGTGAACTGAGGGCATTTGGTACCTGGCAGAATTCAGCCCAGTATAAGCAGCATTCTGATATGAACTTCAGAATGCATAAATGCCCTTAGAATGCATTTGTCTGGTCATTCAAACAGCAGTACAAGAAAGCTTAGTGCAAGCCATAACTTCTCCAGATGGTCATGCTAACAAGGTATCATGATGATGACTCCCTGATGTAACGGAAATTGTAGGGAAAATAGAGCAAAAGAGGCAGAATGAAGAGATACAAGACACCTGAGAGACCTGAGGCCACCTGTATCACAACAAAAACAAAGGAACATCTGGAAACAGAAAATATTTAGACACTTTTAAAAAAAATTCTCATTCGCATCTGCACTTTCTAACTAGCTATTTCCTGACAGACAATGTTCTGTCACTCATTCTTTTTTCCCCACCAATATGATGCAAACGTTTAAAAGGATAATCATACACCTTTTGGCTAAGTTACAATTGAAATTCCTTCTTTCCAAAGTGTGGTATGTACACAACTGCTGCTGGCTCTTATATTACCATAAGTACCAATACTACCCTTTCACTGACTGGATCAAGGGCAGCCAACCTTATCTGCGAGACCTGAAGAGTTATCTTAGTGACATGACACAGATCACATTATATATAATAAAATTAAATAGAGATAAAAATCCACAAACAGTTTTCCCCTTAGGGAAGGAGAACGAAAGCAAAGGATACATGACAGATACTAGTCATGTAATTTAATCCCCTGCGGGGAGATGCTCAGATGCAGCAGTGAAGGGTGCAGTATAATAGCCTGAATAGAATAGAAATGTATCCCACCACTTGTGTCCTAAATACATCACCAGTCAGAGGTATGATGACAGCAGGTAGGCTTTGCCAGCTATTATGGTTCTGGGTTTTGTTTTTTTGACCGTCTAGTTAACAAAGTGTAGCTGCATGATTAACTCCAAGCACCTTTTAACTCTGAATTAGCTTTGGTTGGCCAAGATAACTGGAGATATCTGATCTCTGATTTGATTGGTCAGGCAATCAAATTGTCTGCATAAGGTCAATTTAAGAGGATTTTTCTCCTAACCTGCTGCTCATTTGGGTTGGTTAGACTGTGCTGCAGGAATGTGAGGGGATTTATAAATCGCTTTTCAATAACCGTTACAGCATATGAAGCAGCAATAGGAAAGCTAGCTGTGCCTAACGAAAAACTTACTCTTGCTGCCTCCTGTGTTCCAGAAAAAGGCTAATGTAAAGCATCTCTTGGCAGACAAAAGAGTTCAAGCAGATATTATGGGCACCACTGACACCAGCAGAGAATCTGTTCCGTTATCTTTAGTTTGCCTAGATTACACCATGTTTCTCTTATAGAGAGCATCCAGTAAAAGAAATAATGCTAGCCAATTACTTCAGGAATAACTCCGTGTGTAGACAAGCCCTAAAAGATTCCTGAATAGCTATTCCTGGCTAAATCCATGCATAGGTGCTCTTATTCTCTTATGCTCTTGTCCACACATGGAGTTAATCAGTAATAGTTAATCTGCTTTCAATTCACCCCCATCTTATTCCAGATTAATTTTCATGTAGAGACAAACTCTTATGCAAACCAGAACTCCTTGTTGTTTTTATGCTAATTAGAATGTAATACTCTTAAATATTAATATATTGGGTGACCTTGGGCAAGTCACTTCCCCCTCTGTGCCTCAGTTACCCCAACTGTAAAATGGGAAGAATGATACTGACCACTTTGAGATCTGCTAATGAAAAGCACTATATAAGAACTAGGTATTATTATAATTGTTCTGTTTGCGGTGTTCTGTCTCTTGCGTTTTTGTGCCTCACTTTGATGTTATTCCCTTTTCTGAATTTCCATTTTTAATTTTGTTCCCAGATTGTTAACATAGCTATGGCTAGATGCATTACTGTGGAAAACTCCACTCTGACCTTTGAGACTTGTAACATTAGCAACAAGGTAAGATGTATTTGGGATTGCTGGTTTGTATATTGGATATCAAATATTGTCAGTTTTATTGCTTATGCTAAAGAATCTCCCTACCCACCACCTCACTGACTTGAAGTCCATCTTGGAAGTTCATGTAATCCTTACTGCCAGGACACATTGCCAAAAGATGCCATCTTGTAAAACAAGAAATGAGTACTGGGCTGTGTTTGTAGAGGCAATAGCTAAGCAATGGAGTCTGCACCATTTCATGAAAGCTCCGAGACCCTCCAAACCAAATAGAAGTCTGGAATACAACTCAAATGCAAAATTCCATACATGCCTATAGTGGAGAGAAAACTTTAAATACAATAGGCCCACTAGTGTACTCTACCACAGTAACAAAGCCAGCATAGAAGGGAGGGTACATGGAAGTTGCTGCAGGAAGTGGGCTACTTTCCTCTGTTGTCTTTTATAGGAAGTGCCTACTGTTGGGTAATACCCTACTGATTACTAGCCAATATAGACATCAGGGCACCTGCTAGGATTGATCAAGAGTAACTGTCCTAATGGGGGCAGGGTTGGCCTTTTGTCACTGGGCGCTGTTCTGCCATCATGGGAGGCCAATCCTGAAGCCCCACCATTGCAATCTGGTGTTGGTAGTAGTAGACAAATCCCCTTTTCAGAATTTGTTCTGGTGCTGTCTCCAACTCTTCATTTCTACAGTCCAGTTTATAACAGATCCTCTCATGGATCCTGTCCTCTCCCACCCTCACAACTACCCTGTACTCCGTTCTGCTCTGTGGGCCACCAGGAAATGCTTTGTTGACCATAGTTTGAGAATCCCTGTAATAGTACATTGTTAATGCAAACATTAGAAAACTTTGAGTTATTGGGCTATGTTCTGATCTCAGCTACAGCAGTTAGAGTGACAGATTGTTTTCTAATCAAAGCTGGAAGTAGTCTGGTTACTGAGGTCACCAAGAGCACTATCAGGCCTTAGACCAGAACTTTATTCTGTGAATTTGCTCCAGATTCACACTAATAGAACAGAATCTGGCATATCTGGAACAATTATACAAAACTAGACTTATGTGGCTGGATTTTTTAGACGTGTAAGATAGAGAAATAAAGGGAAATAGCTCACAAAACCCAAACTGAAATCAGTCTGCTATTGTTTCTCCTCCACAGAACCAGAAGTTCAACTATACTTGGCTGAGACTAATAAAACATGGGGACTTCTGCGTAGCACCAGTAGATGCAAAGAGAACACTGGGCCTGTACCCTTGCGATAACAGAAACAATAGCCTGAAATGGTTGCATAAATCATTGGTGGCCTTTCAACCAGAACTGGTAAGTAGAGCATTTGTAATGATTTCCCCTCCACTACCACCATAGTTACACCTGAAATAAAACTAAACAAAGGAAAACAATACTTATTGCCGGTGTTGTATGATTTTCACGTGTTTGGCAGTGAGAGAGACTATACCAAATTCACAAAGATATAAAGAGAAACAAACACACACATTTAGTTTGTCTCTTTGTGAATTTCTGAATAGATATGAGGAAAAAAGGTTGACAAAAATCGCCTTTTTCCTAAGGTACACATTACTTCAAATTATTTCAGGCACTCTGATCATTAGTCTGCTAATGCAGTTTTCAATCCTCAGGATTATTTCCTCCAAGTTACATTGAAAGCTAACCAGCTGCCAGTGTGATTTCACTCCCATGCCCCCTTTACCTTTCAGGGTGGTGTATATCAGTGTGCTGCATTAGCATTGCATCAAGCAAAATGTAATATAGTGAAACTAACCACACACACACACACACAAAATCATTCAAATGACATTTTGTTCTCTTTTTTCCTACCTCTGCAAAGTCAAAGATCCAGGCTTGTAGATAATTCTAAGCATTAAAAAGTTCCATGAATAATTGGAAATAATTTTTCCCCCTCTGAAATGACATGCTTTTAGAGAAGCCTTCAATTTAGGAAACAAAAGTGTAGCTGTTGTGTTACCTGATCGATATTCAATAACACATTCCATTATTGACGCTCCTTCCATTTGTTTCTTTTTAGCCAATCTAAAACAGCAACAAAAAACCCTCCTCAAACCAAAAAAAAAAAAATCACTCCTTACAAAAGCCAGGATATTTTATTTTTACAAAAGAAAATTGTCAGCCATTTATGAGACCAGATTGCACAGTAGGTACAGTGACAATTTTTGATGGTCAGAAACTGTTCCAGGCTGAACTTCAAGCCTTAAACTAGATACATTTGATGGTTCCTGCTAGGATATGGAAAGTCATGTTTCATTTTACAAAGCCACAATACCCAATTCAACACAATTGGACACAGATGATTGTACCTGCACAGGACTGAACTAGTGACAAGCCTGAACTATATCATTTAGTTCACTGAAGTAGATCAGATTAGTTTTTAGGAAAGCCCTGGACACTGGAAGCATATAGTACCAGCCCTGTGGGGAGAAAGACAGTCGAAAGTTATCACTGTCTGTCCCCCTCCTTTGAAAACAGCCATAAAAACTCACAAGCCAAAAAGACTTGAATGCCTTTCTCCCCCACCCCCCACTGATGAAATATTATCCTTTCTGGGCCGTCTGAAGAGCATAAGAACGGCCACACTGGGTCAGACCAAAGATCCATCTAGCCCAGTATCCTGTCTTCTGACAGTGGCCAACGCCAGGTGCCCCAGAGGGAATGAACAGGACAGGTAATCATCAAGTGATCCATCCCCTGTTGCCCATTCCCAGCTACTGGCAAACAGAGGCTAGGGACGTGTCATTGTACAAAGAAAAACAAAACATTACCCAATATGTTACTATTAACATCTCCTGAGTTTGGGTGTTTTATTTAATTTATTTTGTTTTGAATATTAATGAGGGTGACTATTATTCATTATTTGTATTACTGTGGCATATAGGGGTCCCAGACATGATGAGGGCTATTTGCACTAGGCACTGTACATACACATAATAAGAGCCAGCCTATGCCCTGAAGAGCTTTTAATCTAAATAGACAAGACAGGGTGGAAGAGAGGAAGTATTATTATTACCTCTATTTACAGGTAGGAAATTGAGGCACAGTGAGTAAGTTACTTGCTCAATATTAAGGTTTATTGTATCTACTATTTTTAAAAGTCTTGGAGGGAAAAACAAAAGTTTATATATTGACTATAGTAATTGGATTTGTAAACTGATATTTTTTTGTTAGCATAAAATATAACTCCAGAATTTGAGACTGAGACAGGCTGAGTGATTCTTATTTTGCTGAGAAATGTGGAAATTGCTTTATCGTTAAGGTTGCATTTGAGTTTCCATTTTAATCCAAATTTGGCCACCACCTAAAATCCACAAAATGTTAATCTCAGAATTAGTAAATTAGTTCTGAGGCAAGGTAGAAAATTTCCACAAAAATTGAAATTAATTGAACAAGGAGCTCTGGAATTATGACATCCTAACAACAGATAGTCAAAGTTCAAAATGTCTAACTCTTCAACCACTTTGCAGCAAAAGCCAGACAGAAAACACACACAGAAAAAAACAGAAAGATAGAGAGAAATAAGAATTAGTTTTTGACACCAAAACTTTCTAGATTAGATTAAAGTTCAATTTCAAAAATTATTACTTTTTAAATCAGGAACATCACTGGAGACCTTCTGCACCACTGAGCTTAATACAGCAAGTGAAAGAACTCTAGAGACATTTAAATAAAAAAATACGTCACTAGCACATTTCCTTGAAGAAACAGAATTTAGAATGTAAATTGCTCACTGGGGATGTGGGGTAATGGAGAGAAAACATCTTCCACCAAAAGGCTTATAAGTGGAGCTAAGGAGCACCCTTAGTTCTCCCCTCCTGCAGGTCTGAGGAAGTCCACATAAAAGGGATTTAATCTTAATCTTGTCCTCTCAAACCCAGGGTTCAAATCTGGGGTTGTGGTTAGGGTTCATTTCTAACTAAAAATAAACATGGCTTTTTTGGTTTACTTCTGTGTGTGTGCAATGGAGTCAGCACTGCTCTGGGAATGGAAGACTGTCATGGGGTTTACTCACCGTTGGTGGCACTCCTCCAGGCCATCCTGGGGATTAGCTCCAGCCCGTGTCATGCCATCCCCTGGAAGTGTCTCTCTCATTGTCCTCTCATTCTACAGACCCCTCTCACTCTACGAATCACAGCTTCCTCTGACTTAGCCCTCCAGCCAGATCACTCCATGGTTCCCCCTTCCAGGTTTTTCCAGGATGCCCAGGCAGTCTGCTGTCCTCTGCCTGTGCCATATCCCCAGTGGCTGGTAGGAGAACCTAGGCCTACCCACTACTCTGGGTTCCAGTCCAGGGACCCTATACCTGCAACTATGGCCTGCTTTCCTGCAGTCCTTGTTGCTCCTTCCCTGGTCTCCTTCCTACCACTCCCGGTTCCCCTCCTTTCTCTGGGTATACTAACTCCAAATCCTTCTCCCTCTTCTCAGGGAGTGGCTACAGCCTTTCTCAGCAGCCTTTGTCTGTTGTCAGCTTCCTGGCATTATAGGCCTCACCTGTTCCTGCCCAGCTGAGCCTGGTTTCAATCAATTCCCTGCTCCCTGGCTCCCCCTCCAGGCACAGCCTGTGCAGTTAATTGGCCTGCCGGGCCATCTTAATCCGTTTCAGTCTTGTGTGGGAGTAGACACCACATCACAAGGGCTACTTAACTCTTAGCACAGAGTCAGCTGGTGGAACACAACATTGCTGTTGTCCAAGTCCTACAAAAACAATGGCTATTGTTAGTTTCGTTTGGAATTGTTCAGGAATGTTAGAAGTCAGAGACATTTAGAGTCCAGGGGGCATTAGGACAATCCTAAAGGTGATTAAATTTGGAGCCTAACAGGACTGAAGCATTTTGTGAGGTTCTGGCAAATGCCATTTCTGCAACAAAAACAAACAAAAAATTGTCATTCCTGAAAAGGATACAATTTGGAGAGGGCACCTAATATAACCAAATCTCTAACTTTCTAATGTGCGTGTCACCGTACTGTCTGCAAGAAAAAGGAGTATTATTGTAATCCAGTTAGGTTCACATTCACTGGCTTTCCATATGGTACTTGATGCTGTTTTGCTGAAAGATGATTTGGAAGCTGATTACAAAGGAGACTAGTTTGAGTTACTATATAACAAGGGTTAAAAACTAGTCACTCCAGCAACTGAATATTGCAAACCAGAAAACAAGGGGGAAAATGGGTTAATGCTGGCCACAGGAATAGTGAAGTCCTTACCCCTCATCAGGTATCATAATTCTCATCAGAACAAAGGCATGTTCAATGAATTTGTCATACACATACAAAGCCCCATTACTTGTTCAGATAAAATAGTCTGTTGGTGATTTCACTAATATTTCACTAAGATACATGACTGAAATTATGCTATCAAATATTATACAGAGTAAAGCAATAATGTAAAAATGTCCCTACCACTGAGGATACTTGTAGTATTGCAATACTTGCAATAAGTAGAAGTAGGTTAAAAAAATGTGCACACAAGTGCAAAAGGATAAGAATAAGGCCCCTAATCATTCAAACTCCTCACGATTTCATAATCCAATTTAGCATCCCAGCTCTTGGACTTAATTAACAAATTACCTAACACACTTTTCATCATAGTAAGTGTGCTTTTACTTCATCAGTTGCGAAATACCACAGTATGAAAACCAAAGTCTCCTGCCATACGTTATCCTATATTGCAAATGCCATCTGGAGTTATTTCCTTTGCATGATAATTACCATTCAGACAGCAAGCAAACTAATCCGTTAATTTCCAAAGAATTAAAATCCCATGAAGCACAGAAGGTTTAATATAGTTCTAGTTCAACAACAGGTGTAAACTTTGGATCCCACCCAAAATTCCCTTTAAGCCCATGAATGAATCATTACATAATGCAGAAATGCAAAAATGGGCACATCCTTGGGGATCAAAAATCTCCACTGGAGAAAACTGAGTATAATTTCGGAAGGGTTTTTTTTTCCAGTTGCAAATAATAACAGTTGCTGTATGAGTCCTGTTACCTATTGTCTTGTGCTGTTTCTCTTTAGATGGATCACATGGTTTTAGAACACCTTCAGCAGCCAACATGTTTGGAAGTGGATCAGTCTCACAAAATCCTGAGGGTTAATGCCTGTGATGCCTCAAATCCTTATCAGAAATGGCAGTTTGGCAATTATTATGCTGACTGAAGAGAACACGATCAAAACAGAAGCAGAGAATTCAAATCGTGTGAATTCAAGAATGACATCTGTGAGACTTGTGACAGCAATTACAAAATTGGAGGTTCATTTCCTAATGGTAATTTAAATCCATCATTTTAAATCACCATATTGAGAGATCAAAATATCAAGCAACAGCACATCTGGTTTGATATGGTTTAAAACGTTCAGGCATATTTTCCACTCACTGTGGAGCACTTGGGGAAGGTTGAATGAAAGTTTTTTCAGTAAGTGGAAATACTTTCTAAAGTTCCTCATTCCTACCTTAAGCAGACCTTCACTGACTGGCTTCAGAGAGATTAATGCAAGCTACCAGAAATAGTTCCAGGGTTCAATCCCTATGACTGCACATAGCATCTTGTGCTGCTGTTTGGAAGATCCACATTTGCTCATTTATCCCTCCACAAGCCAACAAAATGAAAGTACCTAGGCCCAGTACCTAAAAATCCATCCAGGATCACAGGAATCTGCTCCTACCAAATTGGATTCACTGATTCTGAAAGGTAGGTGCCTGGAGCCACTTTTGAAGCTTGGTTTCCCATGACAAAAGCCCATCTTTAATCACAAAAAATATAAATCTTTCAGCACTTCTAACCTAGCAGCAGGCAAGGCCCTATAAGTGCTGTATTTGCATACAGGCATCGTGAATTTGCTACCTTGGTTTGACCTCCTGCTTCCTAGATGGGCAAGGAGTGGTTAGGCTGCAAAGCAGTGGGATGTGCCTTATCTAGCACTACAGCTAACCCTCTGGGCCAGTGCAAGAACAGTATGAATGCAGGAGACTTTAAAGAGACTCTCCATTCAGCCCTTCTCAGCCAGAAAGAAGTGCCTCAGCACAGAGCCATGAAAAGGGAAAATAAACCAAAGGGTGTGGGAACCGTGTTGTGATGGGGGTGAAGATCCTCAGAAAGGGCCTGCTTAACCTGAAAAAAAGAGACCTGCAGGGACTTGCTTCTCACTACTAGTGAATCCAAGATGGCAGCCACACACTGTTGGGCATGATTTCATGGTTCCTGGGTTGGCCACATGTTATGCGATAGTACTGTATACGCATTCAATGCAAAGCAAACCAGAAAAGCTTAAATAATGTTAAACTTTTAACACAAGGGGACAAAAGCTGAGAAACTCTGAGTCTATGTTAATTGCCTGTTCCTTTCTCATGCCACTATGGGAAAAATGGAATCTTTGTTTTTCTTAGAATAGAAAATGATCTGTCATGGAAGCTTTGAATGTACCTAAGATATCTCCTTCTGCTCTTCCAGATGAATGAGAAGGTGGGCAGTTGTTAAAAGTATGTAATAGCAGATTAGGCTTTTGCTGAATACATTTCTGTCTGTTGACTATAGACATCCATATATTTTTTTAAATCCATTTGATTGGCTGAACTGTAGCTGGTCTGTGATGCAAACACATAGCTAGGGCACTTCTGCACTTCACTGGAGGAGCCGTGCACTGGTGGGAGCAGAGTGGCGGTGGCAGCTGTGTACCAGGTAGAAGCGCAGGACAAGGACGTCTCAGGGTGGGCAGAACGCAGCATGTGCACTAGCTGACTGCAGAGGGGAGACATCTCCTAACTGACTTTGCCCACTTGAAGCCCCAGCATTTCGGATGGCATAATAGCTGGTGCTATCTCCTTCTGCTCCCCTCAGCACTAAATAGTTCCTACCTTGCTGCTAGTAGGGAGAGAGGATGGAAGTGACTCCCTGTGTCTGCTTATGCCCCAGTGCAACCATATAGCAGAGGGCAGAAGCTAGCCTTGGTATTGTATCGATTAATGATAAAGAGCATGTGATGTTACACTTTGACGGGCAAAGCAGTTGTGATAAGAATTGGCTAAAACATTTGCTTTCTACAAACCAAGCTTTAACCTTTCGGAAAGTGTAGGATTGGTTTACTAAAAGAGCACCCCCAGCAGGGCTTTGGAGCCCCTCTCATAGCCTCACCATCCAACTCCTTTCTGATGGATCTCTTTGCCTGGCCTACACTAGCACCTATCCACAGTCCTTCAACTCCCCTCTTATCCTCTTATGACTACCCATTACCTCCTTCAAACGACCACGGGCTATGCTGACCAGTTCAATAGGCATGGCAGGGTCATGAGCCTTTGGACTGGCTAATACCACTAGCAGCAGTAGCTCCTTGCAGGCCCTGTGCCCAGCTGAACACATGGACTCGTACCCTCCTGAGTCCCTTGTACACTCCCCCAGAGCCAGAGCACAATCGAGCCTTATATTTGTTATTTTGCTTTGCAGTCTCTTCACTGGAAAGCAACCAAAGGGAACACTGATAAAAGTTGCTCCCAGAGAAAGAGTATAATGGTGGCTCTTTGCTCTGATCTGCCCTTTTTGTGTGTATAGAACCGCCAGACTTGATTTAGAATATTCATAGGATGGGGAGACGGCGAGTAGGAGCTCCACATGTCCAGGAACAGGAGTTATTCTGTGCATGAAGCTAGGGTAGAAGCTCTGAGTGAAGATCCACCCTGCAGAATTGAAGGCAAAATTGTCCTCTAAGACTATGTGTCCCATATTTCCATTTCAGACTTTCCAGATAAGTTTTAACCTATGAACATAGAAGCTGAGGACACGTAAGTGCTGACCCTTCTCTCATGAAGAGTTGATTTGGAAGATGGGTTTCCACGTTTACTCTCTTAGATCAAAGTGCTACAATTGTTAAGTCAGTGGGACATATAGGGCTAGATTCTCCCCTGCATCTGAACTCCACCCAACACAGAGGAATTGGGGGAGCTGTTAGGGAGCAAGTTAGAGCCCCTGAATCTGGCCTGATCCTAGCCAGTCTGCAATGGCTCAGCTCAGGGGCAGGTCTGATTTACATCTCTGACCTAGGATCCCTAAGGGACCCTACACCAGTGGAGGATTTGTTCAGTGCAGCAGACCTCTGCTAGCCTCCTTATCCATCCCAAATACTCCCTTGTGCCATGGGTGGGAGGCTGATGCAGGAGCCGGCTTTATTGCAGCAGAGAGTTTCCTTACACCAGGGGAATTCTTCACTGGCTGTTTGCAGCCAGAATCTAGCCCATAATATTCAAATCCCCATTAAAGTAACTAAGAATTTTGTCTGAAAAAGGGCTGCAGAATTTAGTGCTTCCTGTTCTTGACCTTATTCATGTATCTCACATGCAAGATAGAATTAGATGTAGTGCAGTAAAAATGAGAACTCACCTTTACTCTTACAGTTATTTGGAATCAATACACTCAGTTGACAAAACTCAACATACTGAATACCCCTATGAATTCATCCTCATGTACATTTTTCATACTGTGAAACTTTTTAAAAGATCTTTTATGTCTGTTGTATGGGAAGGGGGGAATCGTACTGGAATAACTGTCATCATTTAGGGAAAGAACATTTAGTTACTTTTTTGATAGGGTCAAATTCAGCTGCGACATGATATCTACATCCAGGGTATCGTAATGTTTTGCACATGGGACTTTCTTCTCAAGCTTTTTATTATGCCTTTTCCATATTTTTGTTATGTTTTGTGACAAACTGGAGACTCGTGTAAGTGTGAATGGTCCATAATAGAAATGTAATTCTTACATTTCTTGGCCATTGCCTTGTATGTTGAAAAATTGGTTTATCCAAATACGAGCACATTGCCTTATTTCTCTACATACATAGGACTGAACTTTCAACTCAGTTCGTATCTTGTTGTTCATGACAGTCAAGCCTTCGCCATCTCTATTGTTTACAGGCGGTTACACAATAACTCGTCTTTTCTCTTTGATTTTTCAAAAGGGCCTCTGTATAATTTTACCTTTCACATCAAGGTGCAACACTGACAGTATTTGACAGGCTGAGCCTGCCAAAATATTGATTTGCCTAACAGACTTTCACAGTTGGCTTCTATCCTAACTGTCTTCCTGATTTTTTCCCCTTTCGTACTACAACTAGCCTGCAGTCACTATCAGAAAAATTACACAGATGTTGTTTGTGCAGTCATGTTTTATCAGGAGCATGAATTTCATTAAATTCTGCTTGCTGACATTCAATCATTTGTCACTTAACATGCACCAAATGGTCATATGTCATGGTCACTTCACATTTCCAGTCTTGTCACTTGTACTGTTATTCCTGATTTGTGTAAATGTTCACTTCAGTGTTGGTATCTCTTACTTAACGTCTCTAGCATGTCCCTAGGGACAACTGGTAATAATACTGTTGCTGTTCTGTTACACAATATTAAGAAACACTTAGATTATACCAATCAACGTTGTCTGAGAACATTTTTCTGGCATACTCAGTAAATATTCAAAGAAGAAGCCTGCATATGTTTTTCTTGGTTTCATGGAACCACTCACAATTATATTTGTCCAAGAGGGCCTTCTAGAGCCCACGAGACAGTGAAGAACACCTTTATTCCTGCTCACCCATTGACATTCCCATGTAAGAGACCAGATTACCATTACCACCTCCAGCGTCCTTAGTTCACAGATGCAAATGAAAATCACTTCTAATTAGAAAAATGTGAGACCATTTATTAGGATGAGCCTTACTCCCTTTGGCAACTCTTCTACAAGCGTGCATATGTTACCAGCACTTCTGTAGCCATGAGTGCCTCTGACTTGCTTGGCTGGGATACAGACAGATGATAATCATGCTCATCTTTTCAAAAATAAAATAAACAATTTTAACACTTTCCAGTGATGTCATTCACAACCTGAGTACCAAACACTGCACTCTGATACCTTTTGTGTCTTTGAATCATAGACATTAGAGATGCACAAGACCTCTTAAATCATATTCCATCCCCAGCCTGTCGATCAGGGATTATCATCTATTATACATATATTAGAGCTTTGATCCAGGCTGTAGTCATTTAAGGGTAGAAATTAGCACAGTCTCATTCCTATGAGGATGATGAAAAAGGACGAAAACACTGAAGTTCACATCAATCTTTTCCAGAGATTTTGCCAAAGACAGCAAAAATTAGGATCACTCCAAAACAATAGAAATATTTACCTACATCATCTAACTTTTCTAATGAGTCATAAAAGATGCTACACTAGAAGCTTGGGACCAGAGCTTTGGGACCAAGTGTTTGGCACTTGGGAAGGTAGGTGCTGCAAAGGCTGTTGGCAAACTTGGTAAGTCCTTGATTCTTGAGCCGCTGCATGTTGGTCCAGTCCTCAGGAGCAACTTACTGCAGCAACAGCCCTGTTCAAAGCAATAACAGCCACCAACAGGTCATTCCAGCAGCCAGGGAATGCCAAACCACAGTAGTGCTTGTCATTCCTCCTTTACCCCCTGGCCAACTGCCCTATGATGGAATCCCCGATTAGCCAGTTAGGGTATGTCTACACTGTAACCAAGAGATGTGATTGCAGCATGTATAGGCAGACCTAAACTAGCTTTGATCAAGCCAGCTCACTAAAAATAGCATTGAATCTGTGGCAACACAAGTGGAGGTCCCATGCAGGATTGTACTTGGGCTGGCAGGCTGTGGTGACACCATGTCTACAGTGCTATTTTGAATAAGCTTGCTTGATCAAACCTAGGTTGGGTGTGCCTATACCTGCTGCAATCGCATTACCCCATTGCAGTGTAGCGATACTTTTAAATCAACTTTAGGCCTGCTTTGGGAATGTGAGCTGTGCAAACCAGCCATCCAGCAGTGGCCAGAATCTGATCCTTGGTCATTGTCCACTTGCAGCTCAACTGTTTAATTTGTATTACAAATGGTGCTAGGTACTTTTTATGTTTTAAGCGATGAATTGTCCTATGTAGGTATCATTCCACGTATAACTGCTCTTCCTGAACTTAACTCTTTTATTTTAGTTTCCATTTGTACCTATTCAAAACATTGAGATTATTTCTGACTAAAAGCATTTTTTGTGAATTTTAAATATGTACCCAGGGACACTATGCAATGTAAATATCTCAAATGTAAAAGAAATTTTAAGAGTGGTAGCTTTGTTCATTACTATGTGGATGAGAAAGGTGTACATGTTTTTAAAATGTGAACAAATGTCTTTTATAAAATGTGATTTATGGGGAGTTTTAACAGTCTGTAAGATAACAGGCCTTCACCATGTTAATTTATGTAAGTAGTCTGGATCCAGAAGGCTGAAGTTGAAAACCTGGTTTGATTTGTATTTAAAAAAAAAGTTAGAAAACATGGAAATAAAGGACTGTACATGAATATCCTGTTTTGGAGTGTCTCTATGGTTACTGTGTCACTAGCTTTCCTGAATTCCATGGAATGTTTCCTTCCCTGGGTTACTGTTGGGTAACACTGTAGATCAGTGGCGGTCAACCTGCGGCCCATCGGGGTAATTTGCTGGCAGGCCACGAGACAGTTTGTTTACGTTGACTGTTCACAGGCACGGCTGCCAGCAGCTTCCAGGGGCCGCAGTTCGCCATTCCCGGCCAATGGGAACTGCGGGAAGTGGCAGCCAGCATGTCCCTATGGCCTGTGCCACTTCCCACAGCTCCCATTGACCAGGAACGGTGAACCACGGCCACTGGAAGCTGCAGGTAGCCAGGCCTGCGGATGGTCAATGTAAATACTGTCTCGCGGCCCGCCAGCGAATTACCCTGACGGGCCATGTCCGGACCTCGGACCGCAGGTTGCCTATCACTGCGGTAAATTATTAAAATGTAAAGCACTTTTAAATCTCCAATTCACTTTGTACTAATTATGCTGTTTATTTGCATTTTGCATTTCACTGAGCTTAGTTAATGAAAATAGACCTTCCTCTATTGAATCTGGTTGTTGTTCATGGTAATTGTTGCTGACAGCAGGAAGATGTTGAAATCCAAATTAAAATGTTGCCATTTAAATAGTTAAAATTTAAAAAACATATCCATCGGTATCAGCTTTTCTAAAACCCTTAAAAAAAACCTCAAGTGTGAGCCAACATCACATGACAGGGTACCTCCACTGTGGAAAGGAATCAAGTCTTTGAGATATGTCTGAGCTATGCGAGTTGGTCATCTATCATGGAGCCTGATCCTGCACCATTTAAGTGAATGGGAGTTTTGTCATTGGCTTCAATGGGAATAGGATCAGGTCCATAGATCCTTCCTTCCTAATAAGTATTCCCTTCCCTTTGTTCTACTTCTGAGATGGTGGATTTCACAGACCATCGCCTACTGAAGACTGCCTAAAGTTACAACTTAGCTTCTAGCTGCACTCACTCCTCCCAAGACTAAGCTTATTTGACCTACAAGTAATAAAAACTAACCCACCCCATTCCACTCCACTCAGAAACGTGTGTGCATGTGTATTTACACACACACACACACACACACACACACACACAAACACTTGCAGATAATTGTCTGCTTCTCTGAGGTAAATTAGTCCATTTTTTTCTGTACAGAATATTTTTAGCCATATTGGCCTTTGACAGAAAGAGAATAAATTCCATGACTTTTATTCAAAGGCAAGTGTCAAGGAGATTGAATGGCGAGGTAGGAAACTGTTAAGATCAAGGGGACAGATTTCAAAGGCACTTAGGCCTCTAAAGGTGTAGGTAGTTGCCTAGTGGGATTTTCAAAACCATCTCAGTAGGTAAGGCACCTAAATCCCATTGACTTCAGTGAGACCTAGATACCTAACCTCATTATGTGCTTTTGAAAATCTTACTATGTGCCTATCTGCATCTTTAGCCTCCTAAGTGCCTTTGAAAATCTGGCCTTTAAGTGACTGGTTTCAAATAAGGCTCAAGCAATTAGAGTACTGATCATCAAAATCACATTGCAGCCAGGGTTTCCCACCCTCCACACTCATCCTCATCCCAAGAAGAGTCCACCTTTCACTTTTAGGCTACCCATTCTAATCCAGCCCCAGATTGGCAATCGTTGAAATTCATGACTATTTTGATGGCCGTTTGGTGGCCACATGAAATGAATTGTGTTCTCGTTCCAGCTCTGGTCAAGAAGTATCTAGGTCATAAAATCACCAGCACAATTGGTTCTAATTGTCACCTTTATGATTGTTTCAACAGCAATTTCTAGCTTGAATGGTCCTGAAGCTGGAATTACCTTCCCAACAGTAGAGACAGTCCCTCCAGGACAGGATTGAGACACATTGGTGAGGCAATGTGGGGAAACTTGCATTGCTTATGTCCATGCTGTACCTGTTCAGTGGATAATCAGCTTCATTCTCCAGGGGTGTTTATCTAGCATCTTTCATACGCCAGTTAATTAACTCTCAATTGGTGAACTTGATGGGGTCTGATTCTTCAGAAATGCTTTTCAACCACAACTTCAGAAGTCAATGGAAGTTACAGGTGCTCAGCACCACTGAAAGTCAGGCCCACAATGAAATACTTTTTAAAGAAAATAAGTAATTCTCACTTGAATGTCCAGGAATGGAGTCTGGTTTATTTTATTTTTTTAATAAAACAGCAATACAACTTCATAAGAGCTAACCACTGGGTTTTCACAAATCAACGAGCAAATAAACAAGGCTGAATAATACAATGAGCACTGTGTTTTGTTTGTACAATGAAGAATTGTCTTTTTTTTGTTGTTGTTGCATCTAGCCAATACATAATTGCCTTTTATGTAGGACAAAAAATTCAAAACAATATTTGGTGCTGCTGAAAACGTAAAACTAGTTATTAAAAGAGCCATTATTCTAGCAGGTATGGTAGATTCCCCTGACTAACACTGAGTTCCAACTTCCTTTCTAACCTCCTCTCTCACTCTTGTTCTGTTGCTGACCACTTTCCCAAACAAATTCCTTCTGGGATGAAATTTGCCAAGCTTGTTTCAGCCCAAGATGAATTTTTCTTTAAAACATTTGAACAGTGTCAGCTCATGCATACTGTAGTTATTCAAGAGTTTACAAATATACTGAAATGTGCTCAGGCAACTTAAAACAGCTAATGCTTCAAATGTGCCTGGTTTTGAAAATCTCACTAAGATCTGAGATTTAAGCTGCGTTTAAAGAATATTCAGTATTTTTAAAACTGATAAGAAATGTTGTGAGAAAAACTTGGATCCAAAATGGCAGCATTTGAAGAGTACTGACTTTCAGTGTTGTGGGTTTTATCAGGTAGACAGACAGACACAAACACATGATATGTGCCATATATATGTATGTGTATAAAATGCTGACCTCTAATTTTTATGGTACAGTATCTATACAGTTATCTAATTTACCATAACTGATGGAAGATTCACAAAAGATACATATGAGCTGTCTGGATATTAGTTGCCACAGCTGCTCATGGATAAGTTAACCATTCACGTCATGTTTAGCCAGCATGCTTTCTCCCTCCCCCCCCCCAACTTTTTTTTTGGAGAGAGAGAGAGAGAGAGAGAGAGAGAGAGAATGAATTAATGTAAGCTCTGAATTGAAAACAATTACATCTCCTCCCACAGTAGCTGATGATACTCTGGCTACAGCTGACACAGGCTACTAAGGAAGGAATTTTATTACGAAGTGATGCTCTGGGAAAGGGGAAAAGATACTTGCCAAAAAGGAGCTGCTTTTAGTTACTGGAGATATTCTCATATAGCGTAAAATTATGTTAACTTTTTTTGTATTCATTTTATATTTAACTTAATCATATTAACTAAAATATATGGACTGAAACAAAAATATCTATTACTGTAATGAAACCATTTAGTGCAGATCTGAAGTAATATATTATTCTCTGTTTCCTAAAGATTCAGAATATATCAACCCAAGAATGAGTTTAATTGAAACATGAACATTTTAACAGCAAATGCCAACATTTACAAAATGAATTATATATAGTGCCAGCCATTCAGACCCAAAAATTAAGAGGTGCCCTCAGATGATACTAATGGTATTAGATGCTGGATGTAACTGTTTGTAATTACACCAGTGCATTCCAGATTAAAGATATATATTAAGGAGCACTACCAGGGTGTGGGCCAGAGGAGGAACCTTTGTGGATTTATTGCTTTGTCAAATGAAACATTATGTGCTTATTTTCTGTTAATCTATATTTACATGTTTATGCAATTAGCCCTTTATTCCATCAGCACAAAGTGGAAACGGACTGGTGATAGTACAAGGCGGCTTTAGTGCACCGTAAGACACCAACATAAACAGATTTCAAAACAGAGAGCATTGCTGTTGCAAACAGTTGTCTCTTTTATTATCGTTACTGCACTCTCTAGTTTTACTGGAACTGTTCTGCTGCCAACTAATTACCAGAATGGCAAATAGCATGGGTCATTTTCTGCTGCATGCAGCTACAGAATTTCCAATTAGTTCAAAAATTTCTAGTGTCTGAATCTTGTTACAAGAAAAGGATGGGGGAGATGGGGATGGATAAACTTTAAATCAGGTTGTATTATATTTAGCAAACTGTTGTTTTTATTTTTCTCCTGTGGATGCTTCTGCATGATTTCAAAATGAAATACAGAGGTTAAATTTTCACAGTGTATTATGAAACTACATACAAAAAGGATATAATGATGACTTGATATGACATGAAGCGATACGTCTTGAAAAAACAAAATGAACTCTCAGCTTAGGCAAATTCCCCACCTCAGTTTATAAATGCATCATGGACTCAAATTCATCAATTCTTTGTTTAGTGTTTCCTTTTCTGATCTTGCGATAGGAGATTGTATTGTATCTAGAATAACTATGTCTGGAGATATCATTTTTTTTCCCTGAGCCTGGCTGCTCCTCAGGTTTCTCCGCCTGGAAGTTAAAACTGGGGCTGGTAGGAGGGCATTCCTCCCTGTCATTTTCTTGCTTCTTTAAAGGAGACTCCCCACCATTTTCTTTCTTGCTTTCTATCAGCTGCACTTCCTTCTCCTCGTCCTCTTCCACATTCTCTCTTTCTAATTGTGTATCAGCTTTAATTTGCTCCTTGGGTTCAAGCATCCGCGCTTCTTCCTGGGCTCCTGCTGTTTGGAACTCCTTGGCCTCATTAGCATGAGTAGCGGTTTCTTCCTGAGGTTGCTCTGTGTTCCTTTCCTCCTGTCTAGTTATTTCACATTCTTTGGTGCTTACAGGTATAATCTCCTCACAGGGCCCTGTAGCAAAAACCAATTAGTTTCGGATAAAGTATGGGACGGGGGATTTCTTATGCTGCAATATGTTAAAGTTGCATTTGAATTTTAGTCTGGATTCCATAGCTCACATATGCAGATCCCCACCACCATGAAACTACAGGATAAACCGAGCAACCATTTTCCAGAACAGGACTATGCGTCAGAAGCTAACTATATCTTGAGGCTGGATTTTCTATCACTATGAACACTCAGATATGCCGTCACGCCTTCTTTGTTTATACCAACCTGCCCATTGGTGGATTTTGTAACTAGAATAACTATTTGTACCAATTTGTGGTTTTTACCAGTACCCTCCTCTATACCATCTATCACACATCCACGATCTGTCCTTGAAAAGGAGAGGGAGTGTGGTAGCACATGGGCCTGGGAGTCAGGGAGACCTAGAATCTATTCCTGGACCTGCTCTGTGATGTTAGATGAGTCACTGTGCCACTGCTTCCCTTCCAATCCTTTGTCTGTTTAGACTGGAAACTTTTGGGGCAGGAACTGTCTCTCTCATCATGTGTTTTTACAACACCTAAGCAGCATGGGGCTCTGATAATGGTTGGGGCCTCAGTACTGTAATGCAAATCATAACAACTTCCTTCTTCAAGGAGTGGTGTTTGTATGTACACACCTGAGTACTACTATCTAGTTAAAATAAATAAACCACTGGTTCAACCCCCTCAACTGCATGCAGTATTCTCCCAAGTAACTTTGTGTTCATATTGTCTTCAATCACTTCAAACCCCAGCCCTTTCTGTCCTATTGTCTCCACCTAGTCTCAGTTTAGAGCCTGATTCTGAAAATTGTTATTACTAGATATTAGTGCTCCCAGGCATAACTCATTGGCATGAATGGTACCACAGCCAGAATTGGGCCCTTCAATTGTAAATTCTTTAGGGCACAGATCATGACCTTACTTGTTTTGCAAAGTGCCATGCACATCTATAGCATTATAGATGTGATAAATAATATCAATTTGTGCACCTTCATGATGCTGGAAAGTGATGGCTTGTGACATAATGTGAAATCAAATCTAAATATAGTGAATGTTTTGCCAAGGTTCGTTTTGGCTAATGTAAATAATCAGTCTTAATGCAATGTGAAGGTCCTGAAATCAAGCTCTAAAAAGTCAGGAAATGCCAAAAAGTCAGGAAATTGGAAAGGTGTCATGGGCCATGGTTTCTCTTTCAATGTCAACACGGTCACAATCTTAGAGTCAAATGATGACTAGGCTCCTGCATGGGGGTGGTGGGTGAGAAAGGGCACAGGGAGCCTTTCTACCCTCTCGCTAAGATGGGCATGCTGGCCTGCCATCTCCTTCCAAGAGTGCAAGGAACTAATGCAGCCCATGCTCTTATGAGGCAATCTTGTGCCATTAATATTGCATTAACAAAGTGTGTATGGGGCAGAGGGAGGATTGCTGGACTTGTTTGGACTGGAGGTATCGGGGGGAAGTTGTTTTGCTTTTTTGCATGTTGATCTTTTCTGTAAAAATAATTCCAGAGCTATTTGTGGCTTGAGCTGCCAAGATCAACAGGCTTCATCAGCTAAGCTAGCACCGAAGTCAACCTCAATTATCTTGAGCATAGTTAACCATAATTCTTGGGGGTAGAGTCACAAAAAGACTTGGGTGCCTAACTGCCAGTTCAGACTCCTAAATCCCAGATTTGGGGGTTACTGGTATTCACAAAAACCCAGCTCAGCTGCCACCTAACCCTGTAAGTACCTATACTCACTCAGCACCTACATTTCAACCGTACAAATTCCTAGGTGCCTAAATTTGTGTCTCGGGGCATGCGCACTGCTGCCTAGATCTAGGCATCTGAACGCCTAAGCTCCAATGTGATTCACAAACTGAGGGAAGATAGGTGCTCCACCTCCTAGCCTATCTGTAGGGCCCGATCCAGTAGTGCTCAGAAGCTGCCTAATTCCACTCAAAATGGCTGAAGTAGGACCACCTCTCTCATAACTTTTAGCCCAGAGGTAAGGTTACTCACCTGGCTTGTGGGAGAACTCTGGTTCAAGTCCCCCCTCTGCCTGATGAGGAGAACAGGATTTGAACAGGAATTTGTCACCTCTCACATGAGTTCCTCAACCACTGGGCTATGGGATATTCTGATGGGGGCAGCCTCAGCCTCCCCAGTTGAAGCTATTTCACTTTGACTAAATACTTAAAGAGTCAGTGGGCCAAAGAGCACAGGTGAGAATGATTCGATGGCCTGGTGCCTAGGGCACTCACTTAGGAGGTGAGAGACTCAGTGTCCAGTCCCCTCACTCCAAATTATTTGGCCAAAGAGGAATAGCTTCACTACACAGCTAACGCCTGCTTGCTGTGTTCCCATCCTCCATTTTTCAGATAACAACCCCCTTAGTCTATTCCACTGGACATTATATGCAGCAACCCAGACAGGGTTTCCAAGATAGCGGAACATGGAACCAGTGTAACATCACTTCCTTGCACAGTTGTTTGCCTCCACAGAGAGAAGGTTCTACCTGCTTCTCCTGCAAAGTGTGTCACTCCACTCCTGGATCAAGAGTTACAAATGTGCTATAAATTCCCTCACCCACAACAAAGAGGTTGGCTCTCCTTACAAGCTCAACAACATCTTGCTCAAACACTATTAAGCCTATTGAGTTTTCAATCTCTTCCTGCTTCTGCAAATGAGCTTGTAAATTCCTGTAACCAAACAACTTTGCTGTGAGTGTTTTTTTAAAACCACAATATTTTTATGTGCGCACAACTAACAGCTCACCAGAATTTTCTGCTGCACATGCTCAGTCCTGTATATTCAAACCTTTAGGATTTTGTTTTAAAACCATTCGCCCTCAATACAGGCCAGATTGTGATATCCTTACTCGTGTTGAGTACACTACATGGCGAGTATCCCCAATAATGAGACTCACTGAAGAGAAAGATGTTAGGCAATGTGAGTAAGGGATAACAATCCGGCCCTAAGGGCCAGATTCTCCTCTGCATTCCTGTTCTACTCAGTTTAGGGAAGTGGGGGAGGAGAAAGTTTAGGGAAAGAGTTATGACTTCCTAATCCTGTGGGTTGGTCTACAATGACACAGTGATGAGTTAGAGTCACCTCAGGGTTTATACTATCTAAATCTTTGGCATGGGACCCTCAGCCAATAGAGAATCAGAAAGTTATGTTCTTGATCATTCTCGCCATTCTCAAGGAGGCACAGCAAAGATTTTATCCCATGAGTCATAACATTGTTCAGTAGATCCAGGATATTTTATCTCCTCAGTTCTGGATGTGTTACTGACAGACCAGACAGCATGGCATTCTAATCCTTGAGTCTGTCAGACAATGCAGCTTAAAAGGATTGAACACTGTTTCCCTTGTGGCCAGCTTTAAGGCAGGATGTGGGTCTCCAATTTGAAAGGGGGCTTTGCCATCTGGAAGAGACAGCGTCCTACACCTTCAGGAGTGGGCTCATACTGCAGATCCCTGGTTTTTATTTCATTCCCTCACCTAAGGGCAAGCACAGCATGCTGCATAGCAATCGGCTCAGCACAAAGACTTCGCAGCATTTTGCAGCAAGTAGGCTTTTTCCTACCCTGTGAGAGGCTGTAGGAAAGCACAGTGAGACCCCAGATGAATGGAATCAAGCAGGAGTCCATCCTAGCATTCTAGGAAATTTTGGTATTTCTAGGCCCCATTAACTCATACTCTACTATTGGTTATCAGCCCTTTAGCCTTCCTCCATTTATAAGAGTAAGACCCTTCCCGGAGATCCAATTAAAAACATTGGAACAGAACTGCAATAACTTAGACAATGTTTTCATCATGGTATCAATGAGAGCAGACAGGCATTTTTCCAAATGTAATTTGTTTTAAAAAAAGAAACTTAAAAAACAGAAGAAAAAAAAGACTAAAAAGACAAGAAAAGTGGGAGTTGCGGGAATAACCTGCTGGTTTGAGTTTTTGGAATTAAAATGAATTTTAAATGAACTGGATTTATATAAGTGAACATACAATTTGTTAATCTCGCCTTAGGAAATGATGAGTCATCATATGTTCACTTGTTTAGTGCAGACAATTGGTTCATCTACTCTGGTTTCTAACAGTAATTGTATCATTGCTTACACTTGATGCCTCAAGGGAAGAAAAACCTCAAGAAACACGATTTTTGTATTTTGCCTTTAGGGGAACCCCCACTCTAAATCAGTGTATGCCCTGAAATATGAGACGTTTTCTCTCAAAGAATCAGCAGAAATCAGAAGATGGAGACATATTAGGTCATCTAAACCATACAATTCTGCCAGAGAAGGATTAGTCCCTAGAACTAAGGTAATGGAGCTTTCTGTAGGAAACCATTCCAAAGTCTAATAGATTTAATCTTTGGGACATTTTGCCTGATATTTAAAGTCATCTTATTTAGCTCCAAATATATGGTATTTGTATGTGTTTGTTATTTTTCCAATGCAAAACAGATGTTACTAAAATCTGTGATCCTTACACTCATGAGAGGGAAATAAAAGATTTTCAAGAGAAAGGAAAATGAGTCCCAAGTTTCAGTGAGCTGTTCAATTAAGATTCAGCCTATCCTTCATTCATTCATTAAATGTAAGACATAAAGCTAAAATTAAATCTCAATTAAGCACTGGTTTCTGTGTGCTGAAAGCCTCAATAACCTGGCTTTGAGGAGCTTTCAGCAAAGAAATAAGTTTTAATTAACATTGCCTTTTTCCCCCCTCTGTGAAACCTTCTTGCTCCAATGCCACAATTAAAAAGTGGGCATTTGCTAACAATTACCACAGGGTGGTATCTGAGATACACTATCACACTTGCCCTTTATAATTAGAATAAGAAGCTATGTGGTAACTATGTGGTGTCTGTTACCAAATGTTGATATTTTAATAGTACCACTGTTCTTCCTCTTTATGGTTCTGAGAAGATGTAACAGTATCTGGCATCATAAATACCAGGAATCTCATTAAAATTTGTGCAATCCATAGTATTGTGAGGTCCCAGAATGATACATTCTGAGATATCATCAGTGAACCAGGAAGTTCTGAAAGAATTTCAGAGGAGGGAAGATAGAATAAAGAAGAGGCTAGTTTAAAGTTATTTCTGTGCTGAATGCCTCCCCCCCACCCCCACAGCCTTGTGAAGGTGGACAATCAGTTCAGAAAGGAGTTATGAGGACTGATGATTTCCCCATTGTTGTTGCCCTATAAAGGTGACAAAGAGTTGGGAGCTACTGGAAAATGTATCATTCGTGCACTGTCTTTTGCCATTAGGTCTTTCAATGAGATGGTAGTAGATGGATTCAGTGAGAATCTGAAATAAAGGAGAACTGCGAAGTGAATATCATCATTGTGTTTGTTCCATTTAGTGTTGAAAGATGGCCTCACCTCATGATCTCACACTATTAATGCCCCTCCTCCCCCACTTCCCTTGTTTTGCCAGAGACTTTGGCAAGATTTTTGGAGGACCTAGACTGGTGATATCAAAGGAAGCTGACACCTCAGCAGATGGTCTCACAGCTAATTAGGAATGGGATGTTGAAGCTTGCACATCCCCTTCCACCTCAATATCCCTGCCACCTCAATTGAGATGGGAGAGCTGCAACTCAGTTTCAGCCTTGTAGGAGGTAATGCTCATTGGAGGCAGTGTAACTGGACTGGAAGTTAGGAGATCTACTTTCGATTCTACTTTTGATTTCCAGCTCCACTGCTGACCTGATGTGTGAATTTGTGCAAGTCGCTTCACATTTCTGCACCTCTTTTTCACTTCCCACCCTTTGTCTGTCTTGTTACTTAGACTGCAGGCTCTTCAGGGCAAGCTGTCACTCATGTATTTATACAGTATCTAACTTAATGGGAGCCTTATCACAGCTGGGTCCTTTAGGTACTACTGTAATACAAAAAATAATTAATAATCCCACCATCCAGGCCCTCCAGAGATCTTACCCAAAATTGTCCCTTCACCAAAAAAAGAAGGTAGTCAAGATCTGATATTTCTAAAGTAATAAAACAAACAGGAAAATAAACTTTCCATTATAAAAATAATCACAGTTGGATTTCCTGCCGTGCAGATAGCAGGGAAGTAGAAAATACTGACCCACCAGAATGAAGAAAGACCTAAAGGAGGTTTCCATGACTGCCAGGAAAATAGCTAAAGATCTTGGGGGAATGACTAAAAAGGACACTGGAAACTGAAACAAGATAAGAGGATTGTTATGGGTGGATGGGGGAAGAGGAATTTAATTGTGTGGTGAAAGTGTCCTTGCCTTGGGAAAGAGCTGTTAGAAGAGCCAATGCAACCGGGGTAGGTATTCTACAAGTGGCTCATTTGGGGCCCAATCCTGTTCTTATTGAAATCTATTGGTGTTTTGCCATTGAGGTCAATGGGAGAATGATCAGGCCCTTATTGGGAACCAGGATTCTAGCAAGCCTTGGGAATAAACTATACAGTGAGGGAGGCAAAACAGGCTCATTAGACCAGTTTTCCAACCATCTCACCCTCTCCCTACACTGTATTTTTACAGCGCAACAGTGACATCCAGTCGCCAGCTGGATTAATCACAGGTGGTTTGTATATTCCCTCAAGACATATTCTATACTTGCTTCTCCCATTCAAAGGTGGCAGACTACATTTAGATGGGTATCTCCTATTTGTCCTATTTGGCACATCTCTATTTTAAATGACGCTTTAATGTTGCAACAAATGATCTATTCAACATTTTGCCTGTGGGGTCCTAAGTATTAATTAGGCTAAATTGGTTAGGTACTAAAAAGCTGCCTGCAATTTAGAGATAAAGTGCTTGTGGCCAGGCATTGGGGAGAGGGGAGTCTGTGAAAGATTACTTACTAGGTTTTATTGTACACTTGTAAGGCAATACCGTTGGAACATAGATGTCACTTTAAGAAGGGAAAGCCTCCATCATGATTTACTTTCTCAAACCTATGGAGCTTCTATGAAATATAATGTAGCCACTGATAAATGTTTATATATTGTTCCTTTCCTTAATCAAAGCAAGTGTAATTATCCTCAGATTCTGAGGATACCATATGTGGTAGTATGTATACAGTTCTTCTGCACCTATCCCTGAAAGTTCCATATAGTAATTCTCTTTATTCATATGACTTTAACATTGATTCAAGTGTGAAAAATATTTCAGAGTTATTTTTCTGTATTTTTCTAAATAGATCTATGCTGCATTTGGTTACTATTCATGTGCAAGCTAGTATGGTAAGAGCTGGAGATACTACATGAATGATATTACAGTCAGATGGGCTTATGAAAAAGAAAGGTAACTATAGCAATCCCTTCTCTAAACAGATACGCTAATTATCAGATACGCTAATTCAGGCACGTTGTACCTTGCAGTACCAGTGATGTTTTCTAAGGTTCTGCAGTGCTATAAATCATGAGTGACTTACTGCTCATTGCAGAATAAGAATTCGGATAAGTTTCCTATCTTGTTATTTGGAAAAATAAATACCCATGCAATTGTTCTCTTCAAAAGTCATCCCTATGTTCATATGGTCAGCAAAATACCATACATCAGACAGCATTTCTCATTACCTTCTCTTGATTTTTCTTCATCAGTTCTTGTGTTCTCGGAAGGGATGTCAGCTGATCCCTCCTCTAGAGTTGCATTGTTTTCCTCTTGTTTTTCTTTAGAGGACACAAGACAGTGAGAAAGTGACTAATGACAGGAGTTAGTAATGATGATGATGACTAGTTTTCATAGTTACATACTGTCACCTGTATATGATAAGTGGAAACTAAAAACTGCTTATCTCTTGAGCTCTTACTACATCTTGCTGTGCTTGTAGCAATACTGTAGACAGCTAATAATTTCTCTTTCTCGTTGTTTCCATTCCTTGTTAGTTCAAATTTATATCTGATTGTGAATCACCTCTTATCCTGGTTTAGGTCTATTCATGTGTGTGGAGTTTCTGATAACATGTAAATTACATTCTATTATTCATTATGCTATATGTAAAATAAAGGATTGGGTTTTCTTCCCAAACAAATTGAAAAGAGACCGTATTGTACTTTACCTTCGCATTGCTTCTCCCCATCGAGAGCACCACATATTGTGTTGTCCTCTACTAAATTCTTGTTATCCTCTTGATTTTCCTTTTTAAGTGGAGCTTCAGGACTGGTTTCTGCATTTTCACATGGAACTGTCCCAACAGATTTTGCTATTTCATCAATAATATCAATGACCTGAAGCTGAGTTTTTTCAGGTGGTACATTCCCATTGTACTCAAGTATGCTAGATGCAATTGGGACTTCTTCGGTCATGATTACTGTAGTGTCCAATTAATTCCTTTGGGTCGTACACTTCCACTGAAGTCCCAGTATCCTACAACCACTGCAGAAAAAATAAGCTATACACCTTATTACCTTTCTTACTGTTCTACCTCCCCCCCTCGAATAGTCAAAAGCTTCTCTTCTTCTGAAGGCGTTGTAGCAAAACAGAGAACAGAGTAACAATGTCAGGATTTGTCTAGGATTTGCCAGCAGTCCCCTTCTACAAAACTATCCAATCAGCACCTTGCTTGTTGCTTAGAGTCTTCCAGTTGCATAATTAAATGCACCATTTTAATTTACATAAACAAACAATCTGAAGCAACAAAGCTTTTGTGCTGGCATGCAGAGCGGGTCTTTCAGCATGTCAGCCCCATGGTAATAAACAGAGATTTTGTACTCTTGTCACAATGGCTCTTTGTGCGTTCGCCTTGTAACAGGAGCAACAATTGTTCTAAATCTTTAAGCCATAGTGAGTGACCACCTTTATTCATATTAGTTATGTGTAACCAGCTTAACATTCCCAACCAGGTTTATGTTCTGGTAAACCTTGAAATACTGTTGGTCAGACAATGGCTTCATTTTCTATTTGGTAAGAAATAAACTAGCTTGTTTAATAAGTGCACATATTTTGCATACAATACAGTATAATGCCACTTTCTTTAGTACAGCATCACTCAGGCCAACTGTGTCCAAAAATGCTTTACAGAGATAGGGCTAAACTATGAGAGGTGCTGAGCGCCTGCCACGGGCATTTAATTCAGTGGAAGCTGCAAGCCCTCAGCATCTTTCAAGATTTTGCACTTAGAAATAAGACCAGAGAATTAAAATGAAAAACAGCAGCAGGACGGGCACGAGGGACAGAAACATTTTGAGATGAGTTTTGAAATGAGAAGGTGAGTCGATGAGGCGGAGAGCTCCAGATGACAGGATATTTCTAAGTGTTACCGTGTGTAGTAGAAAAACTTCCAGTAGAATGAAGATAAAGTCACAGCAAACAGCGTGGCTCATAGTATAACATATCAACAGTGTTTCCCCATTTTACCAATCCAAGTTTTAGTCCCAGCAACAATAATATTCCCTATGTTAAAGGAACATAATAGGGGCAGTGGCATGAGACTAATACGTACATCACTGATTATCAACCTGACCTACAAGCTAACTGAGTTTGAGAAACTTTCTAAGGTACAGTACTCACAAAGAATGAGTGAACTCATTGCTGTAGTTCACTGGGAAGCAGTTGGCTGGACCTGGGTGTCAGAGTCATTTTCTGCCCATAGCTGGACCTGTCCTCACAGTCTCTTTCACAAGCCTAGCATCTGAAGCCAAGTTTACATAAGAATGAAATCTTCTGCTTTAAATGTCTTTTCATGTCACTACTGTTACACCCTGACACCCCAATATCCACCACTGTCATGTAATTAGGATATGTCTTATACAAAGTATGCCTAGTGAGGTGTCATTCTAAAAGTTTTGATCTGCTAGACAGTGATATCTCATTGGATTGTATGTGCTATCATTGTTTGTGAAGTTTGGCTATGTATGTGTTTCTGAAACATGTCCTGAGGTTGAAAACACCCAAAAGCAGCCTTTCAGGTACGACAGTAAAAAGGCCAAATAATGTTAATGGCTTACTGAGGAAATGCACACAAGCACAAGGATTACCCCAGGAACTGTGTACAATAGAAGTCTCTCAGAGATAGCACTACACACTGGGAACTGTTTGACCCAGGTCACAGCAAAAGAGCAAGTGGGGAGAAGATACAAAAAGGGGAAAATGACATGATGTGGAGGGGATCTCACTCTCCCTACAACAACACACCTGGAAAAACCTGAGGAACAGACTGAACTGTGGGAAGTGAAGGTCCCAGGCTAGAGGGATTTTTAGGCTGTGTATGAAAACCTGGGAAAGCCAAGGCAACTTGTGCCTTAAGAATCTGCCAGCCTGTTTATCACTCAGGGTGAGAATTTGCTAATTTATATCTTACCTATCTAGTGTGTTAAGCTCAGTTTGCGGTTTTTGTTTATTTACAAAGGTAATCTGCTTTGCTCTATTTGCTATCCCTTATAATCACTTAAAATTTACCTTTTGTAGTTAATATACGTATTTCTTGTTAATAACATAACCCAGTTTGTGCAATTCATATCGGGAGTGGGAGGGGGTGCAAGAAGCTGTGCACATCTCTCTCCACATTGAGGGAGAGGGCGAATTTTTATGAGCTTGTGCTGTGCAGGTCTTTCTATACAAGCGCAAGACAGTATTATCTTGGATTTATCTCCCAAAAGGGGTGTGCACGTGAGTGCTGGGAGAGTCCTCTCACACAGAGCTGACTTCAGTCTGTGTCTGCAGTTGAGTGTGGCCCTACCCGTGTGTGTGTGTGTGTGTGTGTGCATGTGCGTGAGCGCTGCAAGAGGCTGGAGAGCCTAATTTAGCAAAACAGGAAGAGGGAATCCAGGCTGGTGGAGCAGGAGAGGCTCAGTGAAATCCCAGTACATCAGGTGGTATCATAAAAATGAGTTTGGTGTAAATGATTTGTAATTGTTTTAACTTTTCATGAGTATAAAATCTTGAATGTGGATTGAGCATATGCAAGCATAGGTAGCCACAAGGAAAGAAATTGGATACTTGGAAAATAGGTTAAGAGTGCAATAGGTAATTTTAAAACCATACGCTGCTGCTGCTGCTGTACCCCCTGATATAAAAAGAACATTCAGGACTGTTCAAATGGCCTCCTTAAAGCGGAGCTCTAATTTATGGCAATGAAATGTGACATGTTCTTATTTGGCAGTCAGTCTTGTTCCCAATGCTTTTCCCAATGGGCAACACCCCTGAATTGGAGGCAGAAATGGAGCTTAGCTGAGCATCTCCAATGTCTTGGTTTGCAAAGTATGCTGTCAGTGACAGTTGTGAGGCCCACTTAGTACAATGTATATACCAATATATTGATATTGACTATTAATGGGTTGGCTTAGGAGAGCTAGAGTGGTTCAATGTGCTACTTTGATGCCATGATACTTATTGCATTCATTCATCATCATGCATTCTGAAAGACAGAAGTGTTCTTTCCATTCTATGTTAAAGGCCAATGTAGTTAATTAAAGAAAAATCAAACACTTGGTGTTCCATGCCGAGCCTCACTCTGGGCCATTTTCACCACTCCTATGACATAAAGAGACCAGAAAGGTGGCAGATGTCCTAAGAGACACCCTAGGTGGCATAGAGCTGCCATAGGCCATCCTCCCCAGGCCACCAGCCTCCAGTGTCAGTGGGGATCCTGGGGGGAGTGACTTGAGCACTGCAGCACTCTGGTAATACTCAGCTGGTGGACCAACCCTTCATGGCCATATCCAGCAGGTTATAGGTTAGAGCAGCCCCAAACCATACCAGTATCAGCTTGCTCCAAATGCTTCTAACCAGAGCTGTGTTATAACATGGGCTTTCACCCTGGGGTCACAAACAGGAGTCAGAAGTTTACAATCACCTTTCCCATATTGCTAAATGGGAGGGAGTATCGGGAAAGGAGGTCCCAATATGGGAAAGGTTAAAAAGCACTAATCTAATCTACCTCTAGTATGCCAGTCACCATGGTATTTAGCATTACTTCCATTGCCAACAGAGCCAGGGTATCTATAATATCCACAACTGGTCAGAGGACTTCAGTTTTGTGTCCGATAGAAATAATGGCCAGTCCAGCAGCCATTTCATTTGAAACATGACTGGCATCTTTGTAGTATCCTACATTTTTTATTAGAACAACAGGCTTGATATTAGGAATGAGCACCCAGATCTGATTCAACAAGAATTGACCCAAACTTTTGTCCCAGTTTTCAACCAAAAACAAAAAGCTTTTTCTAGGTACCTAAAAGTTCTAGGAAGTCCTTTTACTCCTTCTCTAACTGACTTCTAAACTCCTAACCTTACTGAACTCCAACATCATGGCTTAGTATTTCCTGCTATATAGAGGCACAGTGGGAAAGGAACAGGAGCTGTGGAGGGGAAATAGGACCCAATGACAGAACAGGGACAGGAGATGGGTGAGAGGGGAAATATGAACAGGAGGGTCTCCATAACTTCTCTTCATAACTTGGAATTGAACCCAGGAGTCCTGAATCTCAACATTCTTCTGCTGTCAGAAAATAACTGTGAAACTCACTGGGAAAATGTGTGTTTCTTCCCCTTCTACTTTCTGTTTTGTTCTGTTAGCTTTTTTATAAAATAGGGAATTATATTTTACAACTATTTAAAAAGAATGTTAAAAGTTACAAAGTTGAGCACTCAAAACTTAAAGAACGAGGAGTACTTGCCACAAGTACTTCTCGTTCTTTTTGCTGATACAGACTAACACGGCTACCACTCTGAAACCAGTCACCACTCAAAACTTAGGAAGTTCTAGAATTAAAATTGTCCATGCAACCTTAATTTGCCCGCCTTGTGTGCATGCACACAGTGTTTAATTACATAATCACATACTGTTTTTTCCGCTGGACGCCTTCCTCAGTCAGTGCATGCTGCCTCCTGAGTGGAGCTCAAGAAATAACTCAAGGTTGTGTAGTGAAAGAGGGTGGTGCCTGTGGGACCCCTGCCTCGTTTGTTGCAAAAATTGGAAGGTGTGCAGTGAATGAGACACAGAAAGGATGATCTTGTGATTAAGACATTTGAATGCCACTCTGGAGAATCGGACTCTGTCCCTGCCTCTACCACAGAATTCCTATGTGATGCTTGGAAATTACCTTACACCAAAATTTTCACAAGTGGCCATCGTGTTCCTTATTCTCTGGGTGTCTGTACTATATAGGAATTGGATAATATCCCTGCAAATAGTTTGGGAGCCCTCTAGTGGGCCTCCCTGTCTTTCACTGCAGAAGCCGTCGGATCCTAACAGAGGATACCATGACCATAGCTAGGCCTTGAATGTTGGATATAGTAAGTAAACTATATATATAAGTATATATAAGTGGTTATTTGGAACACAACTTTAGTTTCCTCATATTCTTAATGATGCATAGAGAGCAAAGAAATAGCAGTGCCCAACTTGAGACACTTGGGGCCTGATTTGCAGAAGTGCTGAGGAATGACTACTACAGCAAATGAAGTCAAAGGTGTGTACTTTAAACAAAGTGCCTATAAAAATGCATGGTACATTGAAAAATTAGAACTTAGGTGTCTCCAGTTGGGCACCGAAGATTATGGATTACTGATGGCAATTTTCTCCTAATCTCTCTGTTCCTCATCTCTAAAATGCAGATAATAATACCATTTTACTGCACAGCGTTGTGACGAAGATATATGCTTTAATGTTTGTGAAGCACTCACATACTCACATACTACAAAACCCAGGAGGAAATTAATAATTTTGTCTTTGGCCCAGAACCATGTTAGGCTTTATAGTATGCAACACTACACCATCACAGAGTCACTTTACAACTGTATCCTTGCTATGTGTTCAATGAAAAAGTGAGTAGCTGAGTGTTCACTATGGACAATTCATACAGTGTATGCATTTCCTTAATTATAAAACAAAAGAAAGAAAGAAAGAAAGAAAGAAAGAAAGAAAGAAAGAAAGAAAGAAAGAAAGAAAGAAAGAAAGAAGTACCCAAAGTTCAGAGGGGCTTGTCTAGCTAAATTTCCAAAACCATTTGAAGTGACAACCATCACTACTTGTCACCAGTCTGACTAACAGCAAAAGGATACCACTATTATCCTGAATTTGTGTCAGGAAGACACTGTTCTCATTCAAAGAACAAATTCTTCAGCTTCCTCTTTCCTGTCCTCCCAGGCAAAGCAATGACAAGATCATATTTTAACCTTCCCAGCTAAAGCATTTATTGCAGCACCTCTCAAATCTATTCAGCATTGCACTGTTGTTCTTTGTGAACCATTGAAAGGAGAAACTCCAATTCCAGCTGGAGTTAAAACATTCAGCATTAAGGGCCCATTCTGACAAGGTGCTCGTCCCTCTCTGTTCTTATCGACATCAGTGAAGACTGAGGGGAACACAGCACAATTCAGGAAGCTCTCAGAACTTTAAAGGGATAGTTCCCAAGAGCTTATCTACATCCCAAAGTTTTCCAGTATAGTTAAAGCCGCACAATGCCCCCCTTCTCTCTCTCTCTCACGCACACACGAGGATAGCCAGTCATACTGGTGTAAAGGTGCCTTATACTAGTGTTGTTTATTCTTGTATGGAAAGGGGAATAAGTCACACTGGCATGAGGCACCTTTATACTGGCATAACCATAGCCACACTAGGGATTGTACTAGTATAACTATTTTGGTAAGAAATCACACCTCAAACTGACATAGTTATACTGGTACAGAAGGTGTGTGTACAAGGTGAACACCAAGGTAAGCTAAGAGCTCTTCGCTTTCCTTTGCAGTGTTATTGTAGCCATGTTGGTCCCAGAATATGAGACACACAAGGTGGATGAGAGATTATCTTTTATTGAATGAACTTCTGTTGGTGGACAGTACAAGCTTTCAAAACTCTTGAAAGAGCTCTGTGTAGCTCGAAAGCTTGTACATCCACCAACAGAAGTCAGTCCAATAAAAGATATTACCTCACCTTACCTACCTTGTCTCTCTTCACTTTCCTTTCATCTATCAAGGTGAGCCTAAAGAAGCTGGCCTCTGGCTGACCTAGCAGGATCTGTGGTAAGCTTGCCTCAGCTCTAGTACTTAAACTGGAAATTTGACTTAATGAAGAATCCATTCTCCACCTTTAAACCAATCTGCTTTCTTTGCTCATAAATATTTCTTTTCCAGTCAATGACATTTGAAATAGAAAAGACCCTCCTAGTGGTTAGTTCAGCCTGGGTTTAAAGGTCCCAAGCAATAGGGATCCCATTTTCCCTTTGTGTTTTTGCAAAAGGATATTGTAGCAAATTTAGAAATACTAGTGCAACCCATTAGTGGCAAAATTAATTCTGCTTTATTCACATTTCCCCAAATTAGAGTAGTGTAGAAAAACCCTGTTTGGATGATCTCTGTTTACATCTAAATCTTTTTACACCCGTCATTTTCTACTGGGAGTTTTTACCATAGGTGTATTTTGAATCTATTTGTTTACTTCAGAAATAGTTCCCCACACTATGTCAGGCACTAGGATACTATGGAATCTGAAAGTGATACTCTTTCGGGTACTAACATAAAGCCAGTCCTTACAGCGGTATTAATCCAAACTCCTTTCAGGGATATTCAAACTAATCAGAAGGAAATTTTGGCTAATTCTTTGATACCTGATTATGATTAATTCCCCTCCCCAGCCCAATTTCTCTTTTTAATGATAGGTTCTTAAAAGCAGCTCTTCTGTGACTCTTTCTAGGTTTTAAAGATCCTGCATGTTACCACATAAGCCTCATCTGTGTTTGCTGAATATACCCTGGGAAAATGAGGCAAAGAGAAATAGCACCACTTTTTAAGTGTATCAGGGACATCTATTGTATTATCCCTATCTGCACGTCCATGGGTTCAGTTTGTGTTCAGGGGATTCTGGCTATTTTCCTGTCTTGGTTCAGTGATCCCTAATGCACAAAGCCCAAATATTAGGAAATAACAACTGTCATAACTATAAAGGGAAGGGTAACAGCTGTCCTGTGTACAGTACTATAAAATCCCTCCTGGCCAGAGACTCCAAAATCCTTTTCCCTGTAAAGGGTTAAGAAGCTTAGGTAACCTGGCTGGCATCTGACCCAAAGGACCAATAAGGGGACAAGATACTTTCAAATCTTGAGGGGGGGGAAGGTTTTTGTTTGTGTTCTTTGTTTGGGTGTAGTGTTCGCTCTCGGGACTGAGAGGGACCAGACATCAATCCAGGTTCTCCACATCTTTCTAAACAAGTCTCTCCTATTTCAAACTTGTAAGTAAATAGCCAGGCAAGGCGTGTTAGTTTTCCTTTGTTTTCTCAACTTGTAAATGTACCTTTTACTAAAGTGTTTATCTTTGTTTGCTGTACTTTGAACCTAAGACTAGAGGGGAGTCCTCTGAGCTCTTTAAGTTTGATTACCCTGTAAGGTTAATTTACATACTGATTTTACAGAGATGATTTTTACCTTTTTCTTTAATTAAAAGCCTTCTTTTAAGAACCTGATTGATTTTTCCTTGTTTTAGATCCAAGGGGGTTGGATCTGTATTCACCAGGAGTTGGTGAGAGGAAGGAGGGGGAATGGTTAATTTCTCCTTGTTTTAAGATCCAAGGGGTTTGGATCTGTATTCACCAGGGAATTGGTGAAAGGTTTCTCAAGGCTTCCCAGGGAGGGAATGGTGGCAGCGGGACCAGAGCTAAGCTGGTAGTTAAGCTTAGAAGTTTTCATGCAGGCCCCTACATTTGTACCCTAAAGTTCAAAGTGGGGATACAGCCTTGACTACAACAGACACCCAAATATTAGGAAATAACAACGGACAGTGTACATCAGATAGTCATCTTTAGCTCTTCATCCATCCCTCAACAAGAGACCCACCAGTCTCCCAGTTTAATCCTTATTTTCTCTCAATTCCCCAACCTGCCCTACAGCCCATCCCGTGCCAATTCACTCACTAATCCAGAAGAGATCTACTTGTATCTGCCCACTTCCCATCAGAAGTGCCCAATCTACAGCCTCACCAGCTCCATCCCTGACATTCATTCACCCACTTCCCACCATGACACTGGCCTGCAACTTCTAGTCACAAGCTGAGAGTGTGGCTAGGAATTGGCAATGGGAGTGAATGGCCAGAGAATTGGGAAGAGTTTCTAGCAGCGGGAGGCAGGGAAAAATCCTACCCCATCTCTCAGCTGCTAGAACTCACCATACCTGGCTTCACCCCAGGATCTAGATTAGGAGACAAGTCTTCTTCGAGCACCAATGACCCAACTCATAGGTGTCAATGGAAAGTTTTCTGTTAATTTTAATGGAGGTTGGATCAGCCCATACATTCGGAAAACAGCAACTTTCTACGTATCACATCCCTGCAAACTACTCAGTTTTCCAAGTGTAAAGATATTTGTCTATGGAAACCCTGTGCGTGGAGTCTTCCCCTCTGAGAGACTGTGATGTTGATGTAAAAATATAAGAACAGCCATACTGGGTCAGACCAATGGTTCATCTAGCCCAGTAGCCTGTCTCCAACAGTAGCTAGTAACAGAGCTTCAGGGAGATGAGTGTACAGAATAAGGAAGTAGAAGTGATCCACCCCGTCTTCCCATCCCAGCTTGTGGTAGTCAGAGGTTTAGAATCTCCTGAGCATGGGATTGCATCCCTGACCATCTTGGCTAATAGTCATTGATGGACCTATCCTCAATGAACTTATCAAATTCTTTTTTGAATGTAGTTATACTTTTGGCCATCACAACATCCCCTGGCAATGAGTTCCACAGGTTACTGTGTGTTATGTGAAAAAAATCTTCCTCTTGTTTGTATTAAATCTGGTGTCTATTAATTTCATTGGGTGACCCCTGGCTTTTGTATTGTGGGAAAGAGATATAGCTTCTTTTAGCCTATCTTTAATAATTTAACTAAGATGCAATTCATCAAAGTGTAAGGAAGGGAAATTCACTCATACTCAATGGCCAAAATAAATCTCCAACCATATTAGAGCAGAAAAGATTACATTTAGATTGCTGGTCCACATTCACCTTCATCCAGCCTGTCTCTACATGAAATCACAGACAGCCTTTGAGTTCTATGGATTCAGCTGCTTTATTTAATTACTCCAAACTGTGTGTTCTGGAGGGTATCACAATAATAAAAGTAGAGGAGAATCAATATTTCATTGCAACTCCTCTAAGTGGAACATCTCACTCTGTGTCACTAATGTGCTGTCACCATGGCACTGAGCAGTTAATAAATTCGGCTGTGAAAAGCTGATTGTTTCCTCTAAAATGGAAAATGTTCCTGCATCTTAATTTACTCAAAGGATTAATAAGTTATCCCAGCCTCCTCATATTAACTTTTTTACAATTCCTACAGATATGCAGTAGGCTTTTCAAATGAAATATTAATGCATTTCTGCAGACATCTATAGCAAAAGTAAGGGTGATTTTGGGTTCACACAGGTATGCACCCATGAAGTTTTACTTTCAGAAACTCTAAGCAAAGTTTCACTGGTGAGTTTCACTGATATCAAGTAGCATGTCCCTCCTCTAGCCTCAGCAGGGCAGACAGAACTTAACCAGCTCTGCTCCCTTATGCTCAAATTGTCCCAGGCGATGAAGACTGGACTAAGTCTCTCCACTGGGTCACAATAGGCCCAGGCTTTCCCTTACCTTAAGGTGCCTTCTTCAGAATGATGGGCTGGAAATTCCATCATCCCTCTCAGTTTCTGCAGGAGGTCATGGCCATTCAGGGGATATCTGGCCTGTGTTTAACGTCCTCTCTTCACTCTTTCCATCCACCCTCAGTTTTGAAAATCTTCCACTCCCTTTTCACTCTGTTTTCTCCATTTTGGTTATTCCTTTTCCTTCTTTCTTTGTTTCAGATTTTAAAGCTTTCCTTCTCCAGTGCCGCCTGTTCACCACACTTCTTTTTCACATGCTTCAACATGGTTTGAAGTGTAGTTTTCTCATGAAAAGTTCTCAGTGCAAATCATTTTGCTGCATTACATATTTTCTCTATCCCTCCCCTGCCGCCCCCCCCCCCACACACACACACACCATTCCTTCTCTTTTACACTTTGGAACACATTTGCATGATAGGAGGATTTTGGTTTTTTGATGGACCCAAGGGACAACTCCAAGAAGCAGAGATTGCCAGAGTGCAGTGATGTCCCGCCCTTTTCTTTAGCTTTGCCCATTAGGCCAAAGGCCAAGAGGAGGGGTGGCACATTGCCACTGCATCAGCCCTGTGTCACCCAGGGATTCCTCCACATTGGTGTAATCCTTAGGATGCTGGTTAAGATGGATTTCCCCATCATAATGGCACAGAGTGACTTAGGAGCATACTGTTTAGCTGTTCCTGGTACCCACTTAAAAGGCTTCATAATCCTTCATTTGAGGCACAATTGATTGCTCTGAAACATAATTCTTATGCATTAATAGCAACCAATGAGACATATTTAGTGCAATAAGAATGGCCATACTGGGTCAGACCAAAGGTCCATCTAGCCCAGTATCCTGTCTTCCGACAGTGGCCAATGCCAGGTGCCCCAGAGGGAATGAACAGAACAGGTAATCATCAAGTGATCCACCCTGTCACCCATTCCTAGCTTCTAGCAAACAGAGGGTAGGGACACCATCCCTGCCCACTAGGGACACCATCCCTGCCCATCCTGGCAAATAGCCATTGATGATTCATGATGCAGAGCTGAAGGACACTATTCCTAATATGGAACAGCTTTGAGGATTCTGCTCACACTGCTGGTCACAGTCACGAGTGGGGAGCGCAGTTTTTCAAAGCTCAGGTTCATTAAAACATATCTTCAATCAACAATGGCTGATCAGAGAGTAACATTGCTTGCTATTTTATCGCTTGAAAATGCCATTGGCCAATCTTTGGATTTTTCGGACACACCTTCAGTTCGCAAGGGCAAAGGCAAGAAAAGCGACCTTTTGAACTAAAGGACAAGGGTTAACATTTTAAGGCTGTTGCATACTGTAATACTATTTAATACTGGTCCACCCAATGTTGGTGCGCAGTTCAAATTCTTGATGTTAGTACATTTCAGTTATTCTTAAAATTAAAAAGTTTCTATAAGCTTAAGGAAATGAATTTTTTGTTTGCTTATATATGGCACGAATAAATACAGATTTACAGATCCTATCATGCAAATTTATAGTCTTATATGACAGGGATAAATCATGCATGCAAATCGTGCATCAAAGTCCTGGAATAGGCTACAAATGCAATAAAAAATAAATAGTCAAATGTTTAACAAATGGAGGAGGGGCACCGAAGACACTCCTCACCTGGGGCCCCATTTGGTCTACAGCTGGCCCTGAGCAAAGCCTTCTGTGGCTCATTAGTGCTATTTAAGCAAGGACGCGATATGAACAGCAAGTAGGCTCAGTGAGATCTGGTGAGATCAGGGACACTCCAGCTGAACAGTAGGAGAAGACATTTATCTGTGCTTCTTTAAACTTTTTACTCCAGCAACCAAACCCAAGTCTTGGGGGACAACTTTCTCTACCCCCTTTTGTCTTGTAAATGACACTCCTGAAGCAATGAGAGAAAGAGGAACCTGGGGTTAGATTCACAAAGGGACTTAGGTACCTGAGTGCTCCCTTAGTGCCTAAGTCCAACCTTTGTGACATTCACAAAACCACCATTCAGCAGCTACCTAACCTTGCAGGCATCTAAATTTCTATGGCTGGCATGTTCAAAACCACCTAAGTCCTGACACCACCCCACAGCTAACAAGCTGCTCAGAGTCCTCGCTCAGGCCTAAGCCCTGGCAGGATGCTCAAACTAGGTGTTCCTCTGCCTAGCTTACCTGTGAGACCTGATCTAGTAATTGTGCTCAGATCAAGCCTATCCCTCACAAAAGGCAGCCAGAGGCAAGCAGGTCTGAACATTTTGGGGTTATCCAGGCATCTACTGCCTAATCATAGCCTCGTGGTTTGAATCCCTAATCTGCCTTGTTTGGAACAGGGGCATGAACTTGACTCTCCTACATCCCAGTGAGAGCCCTAACCAGAGGGATAGGGAGACTGACTCTTCTCTTTCTAGGCCCAACGAACATTTAATTATGTAAAATAAAGTGAAGCAGCTTCATCAGGACAGTCACCACCCCCAATAGCTTGGTGGTTAGAGTAGTCAACTGGAATATAGGTAGACCTGGGTTCAAGTCATTGCTGCCCCAAATAGACAGAGTAGGGATTTGAAAACAGGTGTCCCAGGTGAGTGCCCTAACCATTGGGCTATAAGAGAGGGAGTGGGGGGCTCACTCTTCTGCCTTTTGTGAGAAAGGGCTTGTGATGGGTTGGATCACAGAAACCTTGGGGCTGCCAACTGATATGCCAAGACTACTTCTGCCCCTGCTTTCCCTGCCAGCTTGGGACTCCAGAGCCCTGCCTGGCTGTGCCCGACATGCTTGCTGGCCACAAACATAGACCCAGGTCTTAACCATGTCCCACAAACTGAAAGCAGCTTAAGAAGTGTTCCTGTGTTTAACACTCAGATGCCCAACTCCCAATGGGGTCCAAACCCCAAATAAATCCATTTTACTTATACAGGGTAAACTCAAATTTTTCACCCTCTATAACACTCAGAGAGAGATATGCACAGTTGTTTGCCCCCACCCCCCCGCCCGGTATTAATACATACTCTGGCTTAAATAATAAGTAAAAAGTGATTTTATTAAATACAGCCATTTTACTTATACAGGGTAAACTCAAATTTTTCACCCTCTATAGCACTCATAGAGAGATATGCACAGCTGTTTGCTTCCCCCCCCCCCCCCGGTATTAATACATACTCTGGCTTAAATAATAAGTAAAAAGTGATTTTATTAAATACAGCCATTTTACTTATACAGGGTAAACTCAAATTTTTCACCCTCTATAACACTCATAGAGAGATAAGCACAGCTGTTTGCTTTCCCCCCCCCCCCCCCGGTATTAATACATACTCTGGCTTAAATAATAAGTAAAAAGTGATTTTATTAAATACAGAAAGTAGGATTTAAGTGATTCCAAGTAATAGCAGACAGAACAAAGTGAATTAAAAAGGAAAATAAAATAAAACACGCAAGTCTATGCCTAATACAGTAAGAAAACTGAATACAGATAAAACCTCACCCTCAGAGGTGTTCCAGTAAGCTTCCTTTTACAGACTAGTCTCCTTCTAGTCTGGGTCCAGCAATCACTCACACCCCTGTAGTTACTGTCCTTTGTTCCAGTTTCTTTCAGGTATCCTTTGGGGTGGAGAGGCTACCTCTTGAGCCAGCTGAAGACAAAATGGAGGGGTTTCCCAGGGGTTTAAACAGACTTTCTCTTGTGGGTGGACACTCCTCCCTCCCCCTATCTAGAATCCGAGCTACAAGATGGAGTTTTGGAGTCACATGGGCAAGTCACATGTCCACGCAAGACACAGAACTTACAGGTAGCAGTCAGGAAGCTGACCAAATGCTTTACTAAGGCTACTTAGAAATCAAGCAAGTACACAGCCAATATTCATAACTTCGAACACAAAAATGATACATGACCACAAATAGGAGGAATAGATTCAGTAGATCATAATCTTTACAGAGATATGTTACATGGCATATGTAGCATAAAACATACTCCAGTAATGTCATATGTACATTCATAAGCATATTTCCATAAAGCCTTATGGGGTGCAACATCACAGGGCTGACCTGGGTTAGGCACCTAACTTCAGGAGTGGAGATCCTCACCTAATGCCTGATCAATTGGAGCTAGCCAGCTAACACCTTTGTGGAGCTGGCTCCTAAGCCCCAACCCGGTCCTCTGCATTTCACTCCTGGCAAGGAGATAGACATTGCATCAACTAAATCCCCTTTGTGAATCTAGCCCCTGTAAGCAGAGAGAGTCCAAAGCTGGAGGAGTGAGCTGGTGGAGCAGTAATACTGGATAGTCCGTGGGCTCAGCTACACTTTGATCTGTAAATTCCAGCCCAAGTAGACATACCTGCATTACCTCTGATCGAGCTAGCACACCAATGACTGATACCCCTGGGGGTACAAGCAGCAGGAGGGGCTAGCCACCCCAAGGATGCAATGAGTGTCTCAGATGAGTACATACTCAGGGTGATTATCCCCCCTGCTGCTTGCACTCCTGTTGCTACATACTATTTTTAACACCCCAGATCTGATTAAGCTAGTGCAAGGACGTCTCCTCAAGCTGGTATCTACACCTCCATCTCGAAATACAGATGTACCCTTTAAAAAATTATGAGATTTAAGAACATAAGAATGGCCATCCTGGGTCAGACCAAAGGTCCATCTAGCCCAGTATCCTATCTTCTGACAGTGGCCAATGCCAGGTGTCCCAGAGAGAATGAACAGAATATGTAATTATCAAATTATCCATCCCCTGTCACACATTCCCATCTTCTGGCAAACAGAGGCCAGGGACACCAGCCCTGCCCATCCTGGCTAGTAGCCATCCATGAACTTATTTAATTCTTTTTTGAACCCTGTTATAGTCTTGGCTTTCACAACATCCTCTGGCAAGGAGTTCCACAGGTTGATTGTGCATTGTGTGAAAAAATACTTCCTTTTGTTTGTTTTAAACCTTTTGCCTATTCATTTCATTTGGTGACCCCTGCTTCTTGTGTTATGAGGAGTAAATAACACTTCCTTATTTACTTTCTCCATGAGTCATGATTTTATAGACCTCTATCATATCCCCCTTAGTCATCTTTTTTCCAAGCTGAAAAGTCCCAGTCTTATTAATCTCTCATCATATAGGAGCTATTCCATACCCCTAGTCATTTTTGTTGCCCTTTTCTGAACCTTTTCCAATTCAATATATCTTTTTTGAGTTGGGGTGACCATATCTGCACGCAGTATTCAAGATGTGGGCATACCATAGATTTATATAGAAGAAATACAATATTTTCTGTCTTATTATCTATCCCTTTCTTAATGATTCCCAACATTCTGTTCGCTTTTTGACTATCGTTGCACATTGAGTGAATGTTTTCAGAGAACTATCCACAATGACTCCAAGATCTCTTTCTTGAGTGGTAACAGCTAATTTAGACCCCCATCATTTGATATGTATAGTTGGGATTATGTTTTAACGTGCATTACTTTGCATTTATCAACATTTAATTTCATGTGCCATTTTGTTGCCCAGTCACCCAGTTTTGTGAGATCCTTTTGTAGCTCTTTGCAGTCTGCCTGGGATTTAACTATCTTGAGTAGTTTTGTATCATCTGCAAACTGTGCCACCTCACTGTTTACCCTCTTTTCCAGATCATTTATGAATGCTGAATAGAACTGGTCCCAGAACAGACCCTTGGGGGACACCACTATTTACCTCTGTCCAGTCTGAAAACTGACCATTTATTCCTACCCTTTGTTTGGATTTAGTTTGGATAAACACTTATGCAAATTTTGGGCCTGATGTCTGCACTTGTTCTGCATAGGATTGTGTCCATCTTTTGCCTGATTTATCTGCCATTTACTTTGCAGAAACAGAAAAACCATGATAGCAATAGCACTGGGCGTGCATGGCTATGCTGTAGGGCAAACAATTCCTTTCAGGTTGCTGGGCAGACTAATTTTCCTTTTAAACTATTAAAAATAATGGAAAAAGGCAAAAACCGATTAGAACCACTGTTAAAGAGCTCCATAGAATAGTACTTCTGGTTCCAGCCTGAGATAGAGGCACAACCACCATTCCATCCAGCGTAGGTAAATCATGTCTTGGGAAGAAGAACTGCCTATGAAACAGCAGGGGGTTAGTACTTACTGGCTGGCAACTTCAGTCATAGCATGGAGAAGTATTTTTTTTCTCTGCAAATTAAAAAAAAATCAGTTTAGGGTGATAAATTCAGGGATACATTAGGCTATAATGCCTAAATATGCTGGGTAGCTAAATCTTTGACAGCAAATGGAACCAGAGAAATGCAACATTCCTCCTGGAAATCATTGTTGTGGGTTTCCAGGTGGTTGCTAATGTAAAAAGTACAGTAGTTGTTTATTTTGAGCTATTTGTCTTTGCGGTTTATACTCTTCTGCCCTTCAAAGTAACTTTGCACAGGAACTGATTAACTGTCCATCAGCTGGGTTTTAGTTGTCATGGTGACAAGCAGTAGGTTATGTTAGCACCTAAATATTCATAGCATTATTAAACTCACATGAAGAAGTAGATTTAAGGTCTTCCACCAAAAATATTGATTTATAAAGTTAAAGACTGTATATCAGATCTATGAATAGCATAGCATAGCATTAGTTTAGGGGCCAGAATTACACAGGTGTGTGGGTGCCCAAAGATGCACAGAGTCAGTGGGAGCTGGGCACCTAACCTGCTTAGGCACTTTTGTGAGCACAACGAGGTGCCTGTCTGCATCTTTAGACACCTACACACCTTTGTAAGTCTGGCCCTATACGTTTATCAGGACTGGGTCACCTCGTTTCACCTAGGGTAAGCCCCCAGCTGCAGCCTGATGGCTTAAGAAGGACACCCGAGAGTTCGTAGGTTTGACATATCTCAGCCTTCTTTAGGCAGGGTCACTTAGGGCAAAGATTTACCGCTAATGCTGGCGGTGTTGTTCTGATTTTTAAACCCACAATCAGCAGAAGCGGGCATACTGTGGTGACACACGTGGTGGGTGCCTTCTAACAAGCAGAGCTGGAATGGGAGCATTCGGTTACTGACAATGCTTAGCAATTCACGTTGTCCATCCTGTGACGGATGGTGGTGGCTGAAAGTAACATACCTGAAATTTTAGTGTATCCCAAATGCTTAGAATTCAGAGCTGGCAAATTAGTGGCCCATCGTCAGTGACTATTTCTTCTGGAATGCCAACATGGGAAAGGATGTCCTTAACTTTTCTATCAATTGTTGACTAATGGGAAAAACACTTTCTACAAATCTGGAAAACTAGTAATTTCTTACCAGATAGATATATTCCTTTCCATAGCATAGGTCTCATGCTGTTTTTGGTCAAAAGACCTGCTGATTATCTCTGTGCATCTGAGAGCTTGTTTGAGTGGGGTTCTGGTCATTTTGCTCAGGGCTAGAAGACATGGTAGTAAAAGTGTCTGAGCCGATTCTACATTGGTATTTTACCATGCCACTTCACTGATGGTGAACTATGGGTCTGAATTTTGCTAATGTGCCATGTGCACCTTGGGATTTCTTCAGCTCCATTTTGTGGGCTTAGGTGGACCACGCTGGCTGCTCCCTGCTATGCACACAGTGTGACCACAGAAAGACTAAAGTGCCTATCAGAAGTGAAAGGACATGTGCACGTTAGAATGGTCACTGCTCCATGTGATTCATTACTGTGTCATTTTGGGTGGTTTCTTGGGCCATTTCAAATTATACTTACACCATATTCTTTCCAAAGTGCACATCAGAATGCTTTCTGCATTCTCCTTGATGGTGGATGAACATTTTGTATGAATGATTCATCGCACAACTACACTGGAAACAATTTCTCTTCTTTTCTGGCTACTACTGTGAAGATACAATTCAAGCAGGTTGCTGACCTGTGTGATTGCAACATTTTATGTTGCAGCAACAATTGGTTTTATTCCTAGAAACTGCAGAATTAGAGTAAGTGTTGCAGGCATATTAAAGCACTGTAATCCAGTAATTTGTGAGAGGTGATTATGGTGAATTCCAAAATAATCTCTACGTGAGTATTACTATATCTAATGCTTGTGGATTTATACATATATAGATACACACACCATTGGCTGAAGACAGCCCCTTGCCAAGTGGTAGATGACTGGGTGTGGTACTTGTAAAACATTAATACGAGGAAGGAAGTGTCTGGTATTAAAGCCAAAAATAAAAAAACAGAAGTGAAAGCATTAAGGTAAAAAGATACAGCAATCCATGAGAGGCATGCATTTAAATGTTCACTGTAAAATGACAGCAGCACAATCAGTGGAAAACTGATATGGAGTAGCAACAAGAAATCTAGAAAGAAATATACTCAAGTCCTTCAGCACCTCATAGGATTGGATTTTAATTGTGAAAGGAGAAATACATTTTTTTGTAGAACATCATGTACATGGAGCCAGAATCATTTTCTGTTTGCATCCTCAAATGTCCTCATGAGAAGCCTGAGTCCATTAGAGAGCTTTGGACAAACTTCAGTAATGGAGACAGTAGATTGAAAGAGCCCAACAGGATCTAAGGGAACTATGAGGGTCATGAGGAACATCCACGCTAGCTAGAGAGAAAGAGGCTATTGCTAAGTGAAAAAAAAAAACCTGGGGACCAGTCTTATAATGGATCAAATGGGGTTGGGGAGCATCAGAAGCTGCTCTTACTATAGGCTTTGTCCTGTAAATCGATTGATATCCATTACATAAAATTTAAAGACTCCCATTGACTTCAATGAGTTTTGGATGTTAGCAGGAGCTAACATCCTGCTTCTCTTATCACTACAGAATGCACTTCAGCAAAGGCCTGCCCACTGTGATACCATACAAATGTTTGATTTTGTACCAAGAAGGAAATGCTGTGGGGTCCTGTTCCTAAAAAATAAGCTTTGCCCTCTGTGTCCTTTAAATGTAGGTGCTGATCCTATTCTAGTCTGAGAAAAAGGCAAAGCCTAATGTTTTGTTCTACAATCAAGCCCAAAAGCTTTAAGAACGGTCTATTCCTGCCACCTCTGGTAAGTCAGCCTTCTTCTGCCTAGTTGCCACCAAGTAACTGAAATCAGAGGCCATAGCCTATGATTCTGTCTCAGTTTTACAGCAGGTTTACAAAGTAAAGTAAATGATGGCTTAGCTGAGGGCCTCTTATAGGGTCAGGCATAGTAGCAATGAGCAAATTAATTAAACAAGTTTTCTGTTTTATAGGGAATTTCGTTCTTTCAGAACAACAGCTCTCATTTCCTTCTTTAGTAAACTCAAGTTGCCCTCTTTATCCACAGAGGATAAGCAGAGTATAAAGTAATTCCTTAACTCTTAGGAAATCAAGCGAGCCATTAAAACCTATAATCAGTTAAAGCTTCTCCTTTTCTGAAGAGACACAGTGTGCCTTTCATACAAATGACAGCCTCCTGCTGACCCTCTGAACCGCATGGGCCTAATTCTTACCCCAAAAGCCAAGTAAAGAATCACTCAGGGCTATGTGTTCTACAAATCTACAGCCAACCCCCATGTCACAAAACATTAACCAACCAGCTTAAACCTCTGGCAGTGAATTATAGGGGCAGAGCATACAAGCTATTTCTCTGGCATGCTCAATGGTTTTCCCCTGATTCAAGAAGTTAAAACCTTCACCCTCACCTTTAATGCTTAACATGAAGAAAGTTTTCAATTTGGGGGTTCATTTTCTGGATGAATATCCCCTTTTTACAGCATCAACCACTTCAGCTGGGTATTCCCATCCCTGACACACTGGCATGTGTGCCCCTTTTTTGCATTTGCTATGGAGCACTTAGTGGCAGTGCTGGGACAGAATGTAGAATCTTACTGGTGGGAGAAAACAATGGGACACTGTACTTTTTGGTTGATGCCCCTACTGCTTTGTGTTTCTAAATTGGAAAACTGCTTGTGTGGTGTTGTCATTATTACAAGCTGTTTTTGAGAACTTCAAAGTAAGTTTTCATGAATCATAGGGTAAAGTTGATTGCTGGACTTCTCTTACCTAGCTCTCTGCTTTGAAACTGCTAACACTATTTTTAGTTATGCTCTATGGCATTTTGTCTTTCATACGTCCTAACTCTTACATGAGATCTACAAAGCTAGTTTGGCCAAACGACGGACATAGGTGAAAGCTGTTTTTGAACAGATGGATAACTGCTGTTTTTTGTGTGTTCTGGCAAATTAAAATGTGCTATTTCTCCATTATGTTTTCTAACAAGCTGCTCTTTTCAAACACTTGGGCAAATGATACTGAAAAGCTAAACAGGAATTGTCTAAAATGCATTACAAATAAACTCAGAACTAAGTTACCCAAATTACAGCTTCCTAAACTAAAGTTAGTATGCTGTGGTACTGTACACCATGTGAATGTGCGGCCATACAGTCTTGGACAATGATTATGCCAGATCTCAGATAACTGAGGAGGGTTATGCCTGCTTAGGACTTGGGCAGGAGATCTCCAAGGAACATCCAACATGTTGCAAGTAGTAAGGGTACAGTGGCGTTCTGTTCTCCGAGTCCATATGAATAGTGTTAGGGGGCACAGTGCTGCTGGAGGCTTTCCCTCCCCCCGCCCCGCTCCCAAATAAAACTTAAAACCAAGGATTTCGCCACCATGATCTCATGATACTTTTTGCCAGTTAGCTCTAGTGCCCCAAGCTAATACCAGTTTGGGTGATTATTATACTTTCTACCTTTTTCTCCTCAGTTTAAATAGAATAAATCAGGCAGGTTTCACTTCCTATCCTACACTAATGTCTGATTGGTTGCTAGGCACTGTTGACAATGTCTGTATCCCACCCAGAGGTGACTGTACTTCAGTAGTGGCTGATGTGATTCCTATATGATGTATGGTATATCGATCATTTTGTTAAATGCTTTAGGATCCTAGTGAATGAAAGGCACTACTGTGTATACTATAAATGCAAGTCATCAGTCATTGTCATTACCAAGTAACAGAGTTGCACATATAGAAGTTAAGTATCAGAGGGGTAGCCGTGTTAGTCTGAATCTGTAAAAAGCAACAGAGGGTCCTGTGGCACCTTAGAGACTAACAGAAGTATTGGGAGCATAAGCTTTCGTGGGTAAGAACCTCACTTCTTCAGATGCAAGACTTGCCACAGGACCCTCTGTTGCTTCATATAGAAGTTGTAACATTTCTTGCAGAACATTAATTAATCTTGAAAAAGTCCCTGGACTGGACCTTACCCACACTGATGTGACAACACCCAGAGTAGAGAACAGAATGCCATTTAATATAGATTCTTTCATATTCAAGATATGCCAGATCACTTAAACTCACTCTGGAAATATAGTTACCTTGTAGGTCAACAAAGCAACCATTATTCGCTCAGCAATCATTTATTTACAGATTAGTCAGACACATTAGGAAGAAGAGGAATGTTTGCAAATTTACTTGTGTCGTCCTCTCCTCTTTTAAAACACATACCACGGGACCTTTAACTTCTATCTCGGGAGTGACCTCAGCTTAAAGTATGGTTGCACTCTGAAAAGTGATGACACTGAGGGGCTCAATGCTTATTGTCTCTGCGAGCTAGGTCAGGAAGGGAATTCCATGCATAGGGGTCAGCATAGAGAGGCTTGTAGAGGGAACAGATGATTTGGGTGTTAAGGATAGCATCACTAGTGGAGCAAAAGGAGTGGGAGGAGTCAAGGAGAAAGACCAGAGAGGTAGAGAGGAAGAACTATGCAAGCCCTTTAAGTGAAGGGTCAAGAGGAATGGGGAGGGATCCTAAGGAGAGATTCAAAGTGTGGGGTGATGTGGCCACGTCAATGGGGTAGGAGAGCAATTTTAACAGCCACATTTTTAATAGATGAGATGTGGGGATTGTACAGGACATTGAGGTTTTCTGGGAGGCCAGACTGTACAAGGACAACTCTGCTAGCTGCTGCAAAGGGGAGCAGGCCATAGCTCTGCCTTGACCCCTCCCTGACCTGCCCCTATGGGAAAACTGGTGCTACGGGAGGTACAAGCCTGGAGTGCAAGGACTGGCACTGTGCCCAGCCCTGTGCAGGAGAGAGGCAGGTACATGGTACACACTCCACAGAACGATGCCCAATCTAACGCCGAGTGCTGGGGAATGCCCAGGGGCTCAATAGGAGTTGCCTTTCCCTGTGTCCTGGGGAATAGTCCATTATAGACGTGTGTTATACTTATAATAATTTCAGTAACGTATTCTACTGGCACATCACTTACATAATATAGGCTACACACTCCTTCCAGATGCCATGTACATTTATGTTTGTGTGGGAGTAAACAATAAATAGCAATACAGGGGCCCATGAATAGGGACAGCCTCATAAAGAGCTCACAGCCCATGCATAGAGGCTGCACTTATATGTGTATGGGGCTGAATCCTGAGCAACTGAGCAACAGCCAGTTGCTGTGTGGCAAGTACTGCAGAGTACAAGGGCAGTAGTGATCATAGGCTGCTCCTTTCTTTGTTCATGAGTTTGTGTACCCCGACCATGTTCCCAGGTCATGGTCTTCATGCACCTACCCCCTGTTATTCAGTGCAAAGAGCCATTTCGGTGTGTGCAGGTGCAAGACATGGTCTAAAATGCATTCTAAAGGGAGACACGTAGTCTAGAAAACATCCTTATTTTCTTTGTTTTAGATGATATTTAGGTTACATATAGACTTTTTTCTTACAATTGTCAAGCCATCTTTGATCTTCAGCAAACACATAGGCAGCCTCACATGAATCTATCACCCACATCCTGTTTTTGATCAGCTGCACATCTTGTGGCCCTGAAGAGCTTGGTGTAAGTGTCAGATTGTGGTAAAAATAATAACCAAAGTTTTCTCACTACATGCTTGGACATTTGTAACAGAATTTTCTTTCTTCAGCATATTGGATTTCCTCCATAAGGCTTAGGTTGACTACATAAAAGGCAGACAATAGTTAAGCCTGCACAATAACATCTCCTCTGTTGCAGCTAAAAGACATGTACAATTAACCTTGCTTAGTTCACATTCAAATGCACATAAATACTATGGGCCATAGAGATATGCCAGTTTACGGCAGTAGAGGATCTGGACTTCAATGTTTATATCTATAGAATATTTTAAATAGACTTTTTTTTTAATTATCATGCTGACATAATGCTTAAGCAAAACACCAAGTCTCTCCTTCACACACACACACGCTAGTCCAAACCATTCTGGTCTTTGTAAATACAGTCAGAATGATATTTTCATTCAAAATATTATTTATAAAAGAATTCTGGAAAAAGAGAAACAAAAATATATTTATTTTAAACAATTTCCATGAGTTTACTATCTAGTCTATGTTCTTTCAATACAAAGAGCTACAGTTTAGACTTTGAGGTTGCATTTGACTCAACACAAGTAAAATGCCTGTTTATTGTCATAGGGCAGGGTTCCCTTATCCTGGATCCTTACTGCAAATAGTCCTCATGCACACCAGTAGCAAGTTCAACACCAAGTGCTTTATAAACATTTGTTCTCCACAGCATAAGACTTTTCCTCAGGTCTTTACCTAATACCAAGGCAAAGTGCAGGAGGGAGAGAGAGATCTCACCTCTCTGAGATAATGGACTCCTTTGCCCTGCCTTCCCCTCTCCCTCCTGTCTCTCTTTTAACCATCCTCGCCTGACCATCTGAATTCCCTGGCTGGTTGGTTAATAACTTGGTACTTAACCAATATCTCATCACGTTGGCTTATGAGGGGGTTCTTACCAAGTGCACACAGTCAGCCTTTAGCTACTCACATTATTGATGATGCAAGGGTACAAACTTTCACCTTCAGGTCCAACAGGAAAGTCTGAGAACATCTGTTGCTTGTGGAGATGGTCTGAGACCAAAACCCTGGCTCCAAACACTCTCAAACCTTGGGGAGAAGGAGGTCTGATGAAGGTTGGGTTGCTCCATGTGGAACAACCTCTCAAACTCTGAAGGACTTGAAATCCACATTTGGATCTGAAATTTGTGGTTCTGGCCTATCTCTAGTTCCTCGCTGCTGTTAAAGCGCAGCACAGAATTCAAATCCATATGTTCTGTTAAACTGATCAAGCCCAAATTAAAAGACTGACTCCAGCCAATTTCATTGCTCTGATATATAACCACCAAGGACGTAGGTAAATCCCTTAAAGGGGAGAAAGGATTTAGCTACACAGGGTCATATGTTCGAAGGGCCCCTGATCCATGTACCCACAAATTATCTTATGCAAAGCCCCACCTTTGCACATATCAGTTGCATATTCATTACCTTCCAATTTGTGTGTACTTCAGCACAAATCCAGAGGCCCCTTTCCTGCAACAATATTCTATAGTTTTAATATAAAATGGCACTTTTTACTTGCGAGTAAAATTTTAACCCAGCTATGGAATTCCTGTTCCTAAATAGGGTGAAATCCTGGCCCTGTGGAAATCAATGTACTTCAGTAAGGCCAGGATTCCACTCTACATGTACAGTAGACATGCTAAGAAAGAAAATATTTACTTTAAGTGAAAATCCTGCATTAGGAACTTCCTATACTTAAAAGGCCTGATTTTCAGAGATGGCTTCTAACTTGGCAGGTGCAATTTTGTATGCACAAATAACTCTGCCTGCATATTTGCACCTATATGTTGGATTGTTAGATGTCTAGGTGCTACCATGAGCAAGATGTGGGTCCAATTATTTGCATTTGCAAAATTGCACCTGAAAATTTGGGAACTAGGTTGAAGTGTCAGGCCCTATATGTTCTCAGAGTGGTATTATGGGCATGATTTTCAATCCAGCCTTCACTAGAGCATCACTGTGCCCACAGTCACTTTCACTTGGACATCTAAGCATCTAATTTTTCCCAGAAGGCATCCTAGTGACATTGCATCTAAAAATAACTGTGGGTGAAAAACAAAAACAAAACAAGAAAGCAATGTCTGAAAATACATGCAATGTATCTTAACTTTTTGCCTGTGATTTACTGTGTTGACTCAGAAATGGACTCCAGCTGCAAAAATTAGATTGGATCCAGGTGTGGGGTTATTTGAATCAAGAGGTTTGGTTTTGCTCAGGTTAAGGGCCAGCCAGGAAATTCAGAGCTCAGCTGGATCAAGGGTTGGACTTTGAACCACCAGAGACATGGGAATTTAGGGGGTTAAAGCACATGTTCAATTTTTAGCATAATAATAAACATATATGTTAAACTGAATAAACAAAAGAATGTGCTTCCCATAATAAACAGAGCAATAAAGCTTCCTCCATGTTCATATAATGTTTCCCTTCCCTCAACTTCACATGGAGAATTGCTGTACTACAATTTTTTTAATCCTCTTAGAAAAAAATATAAAAACTATTTGAAATGTTGGTTCACAGCTCTTGTTGGTTTAACAAGCGTTGGGTGGCTAAATCACCTTGGAAGATGTGCCTTTGAAACAAATTTATCAACTAAAGGAATATTGGGTACAATGGAGGATATTTCTTTGACTTTTTGTTTGTTTGTGGTGGTGAAAGTTGCTGGTTTGACTTGGATGTTTTAAACACAATTGAAATCTTGTTAGAGAAATGTCTGAAGTATTAACTACCTCTTAATGCTCTTTTTTTGTCAGTTAAAACCAAGTGAGTCATGTAAAACAAAAGATATTCTTAAAGATAATTATATTAACACTTCTTCCATCTATGCTATGTTTTGAAAAGTTTTGCCGCAGTTTAGAGGACTTAATTTGTGCTTTATCTATTATAAAAGTGTTATGCACATATAATACCTGATATATACATAAAGTGTCTCCTTTCCTTCCCATTCTATATCCAAACTGATTAAATAATTTCCTATAATCTTGGGTAAACTATCCCTTCCATCTTCATTCCATAAACTACAGAAATCTTTAATCCTAAAAAAACCTAGACAATTGCTGACCCTTTTGTTTCCGCAGCAGTACACCAAAATACTGTAGATAGAATTCCATGAAGTCCTTAAGAGTGCAAGCTTGTTTATGAGGTTTGAATCCCAAAAGGCACACTCCCCTGACACTGATTTGTAAGGAGTTTTCGAAAGTGAGACTGAAATCTTGCAGTCCATTCAGAAACAAAACAAAATCCTATTGGTAACTGCAGGACATCCCATGAGAATGGCATAGGAAGGGATGGACTTATTTCTATGGGACCTTGAAGAAGGAGAATTCATTTGATGTACTGTATTTAGGTCATCGTTCGCTGATCAATATTTTCTCAAGACTGCTGAAATTCTGCTATGCTTCTTTGACTGCAACAATCTCAATTAGTGACAGTGAAGAAGCATAACCTTTAAATTACTTGTTACTGAGCCTGATATATGCACAGTACAGGGAAATATGTTTTCAATAAGCCTGATTAGAATTTCAGAAACAAGTGACAGGAGTTAGAGACATGTCACTATAAGCAGGGATAACGGGCCCACCTGAGCTGTCACAACAGGGTCTTGAAGCGGAGAAAACACAAAAGCAGTCAGACTACATCACTAGTTTTCCAGAACCTTGTGCTGCCATTCGATTTTTCCTTTTTTTTCTATTTTCAATCAGTTCACCCTGGAAGACTCCTTTTCTGGCATTTCATTCCAAACCACTGAAATGTGTTCCAAAACCTTTGTTACCAAACTACTGCAATGGATGTTATTTTGTTCTGTACACACCTGTCCAATATTTCTTTGGTGTTCATCATTTCAATGATCTTTGTCATCACCACTGCTAAGTACAAGGTCAATTCATGTTACTGAAGCTAACGTCAATCCGATACCAGCAGCACCAGAAAGCCACTTCCTCTCTCTTTCTATACTACCGTGCAGCTGCAGATCAAATAACATACCTCAGTTGAATACCTCCCCCAAACATACTCAAATCATAGTCCAAGGAGTGTGGCTCTGCAGTTGTCTCATATTTCAGATACCCCCTCCATTTTTTAAGCCAATAACCCTTTATGCTTTTCTCCACCGGTTCTTTTTAGAAAACTGAAATGTTTTGACTCCCAAGTTCATTTACATTCAATGGCCCCAGTTTGTTCCCCCTACCCAGATGAATGAAACACACACCCTGTGTTTTAAAAGTTCAGTAACTCAGCTATTGTGGCCAGTCTAGTGTGAAAACAACAGACAATGGGTACTGAATGAGCTGCCATAGTAGAAAAGCTTTGGGTTGTTATCTGAGGAATCACGTAAGTTTGTGAGTGACCCTAGATTTCAAATTCCCCGTGACAGTAAAGACTTACCATGACATATCAGTGATTTCAACCATGAGGACCAGACAGGTCTGATAAAGTGTGGGCCATAGGTTATGATGTGTATTAAAATATTAGCATGAAGAGACAAGAAAAATCCCAATGATATCCTAGGAGTTACTGCTACGGGCCCTGCAGCGTGTGCATGCTGTCCTATGGGCATGACTGACTGGAGAAATGTGCTCGCTAACTTACTGACTGGAAAGACAATTGCATTTAAATAAAAGTCCCTAGTCTCTGCTACAGAAACTCAAATATACCCTAGTCTGAGCCACAGCTCAGGCAACAAGGTTAACAAACATACAAGTAAATCCTTCAGACTTCTAGTTACTGCACTTCTTTTCACAGTTTTGTTCTTCTGTGGTGTGCACATTTGTATATGTGGGGCCTGATCCTGCTCACAATGGGACTTCTGCCAATGATTTCAGCAGCAGCAGGCCCTTTAATAAAGTTCTTTGAAGAATATAATATTTGGCTCGCTAACGTAGGAAATAAATAGCTGTAACTCTCACACAGAGTGGACTACATTGGTAACACGAGGGTCGATGAGAAGGTGCTGCAAAGCTTTTCCACATACCAAAGTTAGTCCCTGAAAATCTGTTCTGTACTAACAAAGCAGGGTTCACAGTGTGCTAGCTGCGTTCAAGAATAATGAAAAAAACCAGCACTTTAAATAATGTCAGTCCTGTCATAAGGTTATGTCGGGGGAAAACGTGTGGCTGGGTGAGTCAGTATGAATCCCAGGCACTATGTGGTTTTACTGCTGCAGTTTCTGTCTATGGATACTAACACAGTCCTTGCTACTGAAGAAGATACTTAAGATGTCAGACACGACTTTCTTCCTCTTCAACTGCTCGGTGAAGACCTGGAATGAATTTTAAAAGCTGCTTTCGGACACTTCCTCTCCTATTTTTCCGTGGGAGTGTTCCAAAAATATTTGAAAAACTGCCTCCATCCCATGACGGCGACATTGATCCACTGCTAGCCAGACTGATGCTTCTGTTCCTCCTCAGTGAATATTTCCCTACTGCAGTGTCATTGTCCCTCGAAAAGAAGCAATCATCATCTGTGCTCGACTGTCGGCTCAGAGTCTCATGAGCAGAATCCTCAAAAACATAGGTCTGGTAGAAGCTATCCTCACTGTCCACTGTCATTGAGCTCAGCTGGCTTTTACAGCTGCTTTCGCTGGAGAATCGGGGCTTAATTGGGAAGGCAGGCCTTGATGAAGCACCACCACCAAATAAATTGGACTCCAATTCCAGGGTGTCAAAGTTGTTGTCATTCACCTCCCCTAGGAAAAAAAGGTATAAAAGGTATAAAAGCAGCGACATTATACAATGTAAATTACGTAAAAACCAGAGCACAGGAAGTTTCTGTATCAAAGATAATCTACAACTTCGCAATCTGAACTTCCCGAAGTGTCATTAGAGAGATATGTTACTGGCAACTGACGCCTACATGTTTGGCTAATTGAAGAGAGCTGCACAAGGCACGTCAACAGTTTTATTTTGTCTCCCCTAGATTTCTCTGTTCTTCCTTACTGTCATGGTATCAGCTTTTTTCCAGCCAGGAAGATGGGGAAGAGCCCCATGGATTTATCATGCCAGCTTAGAACATTGATCTATCAAGTCCAGTGTCCTGCCTCAGGCATTGGCCAATTATTGATACTTTAGAGGAAGGTGTATTAGTTGTGTACCTATCGCTTCCCCCTAGATAAACCGAATGAAGGTCATTCCCTGGGTCAGTCAGTAAAGGAAGGGAGGAAAAAAGTGTGTAACCAATGCCAACTTCTGTTTTCTAGAATTCATACAAATGACCTTTTGTTCTGCACCAGCCAAGGAGACAGACATCCCCATTCATTAATCCCTGAAACAGTTTTTCCACAAAATGCCCTCATTAACAGGGAAAAAGAAGCCAAATGAAAATCAGACCCAAGCAAACACCTGCTTTCGACTGAGCACACAGAATTTCTGCCGAAGAAGCTGTGACGGTCATGAAACGTCCTGTGGTTTCCTAACAGGAAATCAAAACTTACCATGCAGCAAGCGTTGTTCCTGTAATTGCAGCGATCGGAACTCCACCCATTTTTCCTGCAAAGTTTGCTGTGAAGGGTAAATTGTGAATGATGATTAGCACTAACTTTCACAATGTCAAGCTTGTTTAGAGAAATGGTGTATTCAGAAAAACTGCAGCTTAGTTCTAGGAAGCAGGTACTTTCAATAAAGTGCATGTTCTCTTACCAGTCGTATTAACAGAGCCTGCTTGAAAATTAGTAAGTTTCTCCCAGAAACAAATTATTCAGTTAATTTTTGTTTGACTTTTGCTGATGCACCTAACACATGCTATTATGGAGTATTATCTGGATTCTCTTATTACCCATAGATATGATAACACTAGTTATTGGAAGTCGGGCTCACCTCCTACAAGAAGAGAACGCAAAAGTTCAGAGGCATGATACTATAACTACCTGTACCAACAGCATTTGAATACTATCTGCACATCCCATAATAGAAGCAGCATCTTTGAAGGAAAAGCCATAGCTGTAGTGCAATAACTATATAATAATCACTGGCAAGGACAGTGAAACTCATTTGCCAAAAGAAAGGCTGGGGGAGAGATTATCTAGTTATTTGGGATAAGAAGATCTTCAGAATTTCCAGCATTGGTTGCTGTATTAAAATTGCCAGTCAACCCACTGTGATGCCAGCATCACGGGCACTGTGGTCTGGATATTGAAAAATGCTCAGCTACCATTTAGTCACCAAATTGAATGACCAGATTTTTCAAAAAAGCTCAGCACATCAGGAGCCTAACACTGATCTCTTCTGGGACTCTGTCCCCAGTCGTGGGTGCTGAGCTCTTGAAAACAAGGCACATGTGCTTCTATAGCTTGTTCTGCCATGAGCAATGTCCTGATGTCATGGTTAGCAACAGCACTTTCAGTCTGATGCCTATAAAGGATCATCTATCCTGATGTTGCTCAACATTTTTGCTTCCTCCCTGCTGCATGCTTATCTAGACATCTCAAATGCAGTTACAGATTTTAATTAAAACAATAAAACCTGTACCATTTTACTTTAAGGTGGATGCAATAGGGCCATCTGCAATGATGTAAATGAACTCAGTGTACCTATAAATAGGTAGCCAGACGCACCGTTTCCGGATTTACATAGGCAGAAGCTTGATGTTGAATACAAATGCAAATTTTTGCTAATACCACATGTGTGCAGACATCTGTGTGGACTGTTGTTTCAGGGGCAGTCATATTAGACTACCGCTTCCCTTCTTAATGACTAGAGCTAAGGGGATAACTGCTTTTTGGTTTGGTGGCTGAACCAAAAAAAACCCAAATAAAATTAGTTTCAGGTCGACACAAAACAAACTGAAAAATGTCTTTCTTGCTGCAGTGAAAAACAAGCACTACTGAACTTTTGCAAATGGTGATTTTCAGAGGCCTATAATTTGGCCAAATCTGGGTGAATTCTCATGAGGGCAGCATGACACCTTTTATTGGTTATTCAGAATATCCAAGATTTTCCTTATTCTCATCATCACCACATCAGAGTCCCAGCTATCCCCTAATTATGGTTTCTGGCACCTAATTGAAATTTGGGAGCACTTGGACACTCAAATAAATGATGTGCATCCATCTGTTGCTGCCAAGATGCTAGCTAGACTTCTCTTCAGTTTGTTGGCCCAAAAGTTTAGAACACATCTCTCTAACAATGTGCTTACATGTTCAGTCCCTAGTTCTGTAAAAAGGTTATTTGTACCAATCTGGCAGGTTATGTCAAAAACCAAAACAATTCTTAAACTCTAAATGTGCTTATTCGGTTTGCAGTGTATTTGTAGCCGTTTTGGTCCCAGGATATTAGAGACACAAGATGGGTGAGGTAATAAAAGATATTCCCTCACCCACTTTATCTCTCTAATTCTGTTTATAATGACTCTTTGTACTTGTGGTTACTTATCACATACTTTAGTAGAGTCTCAATTATAGAAGCCTTTTTGGGGACAGGTCTTTTATAAACAAAAAATTGGTTTCTTACTATTGTAACCACACTAATATGAAACCAGTGGGCCTAGGCCCACACCCTCTCAATACTTTGATATATGACAACTATTTTGTGAGGTAGTGGTTTTGCACTTCTGGGAAACTATAGTTGATATATTAACCCCCTTCTTGAAAACAGGGCATATAGTTAGAGATGCAGCAGTTTTGCTTTATCAGTGACTTAAGCTTAGAGATGCTGTGGTCTATGCTGTGAGGCCACAGGATGTTCAAAATGACCGGCCCTATTAGCACCATCATGGAGCATTACAATGTGGTCTGCACGGCAGCAAGAGGACTAGCCATTTTGGAAGCAGATAACTGCTTTAATTAAATTCTGAATGAGGGCAGAAAGAGGGGGATGGGGTTAGATTCTGAATCTGGAAGGGGAAAGGAGAGAGATGAATTTCATATTTAACAAATCCACTTAGCAAGGCTAGAGTTCGGCTGCTAAGAAACAGATTGGGGATATTTTAAATCCATCACTGTAAAGTAAGTAGCTCTGTTCCACCTACTGTTTGTCAAATCAAAATGTACATGGGTATATCACAAAGCACAGTAACTTTATGATGTTTTTCTTAGGCTCAGATGCTTTTCAAAGCTTTTATCAGAGAGAGAGAGAGAGAGAGAGAGAGAGAGATCTCAATTGTCAGGCTGTTTATCCCAGCCTGTACAACTAACAGTAATGGACTCTGTAGCGGTACTAGTGACTGCCGACATAATAATCAACTACTGTGGTCTCATTAATCACAGCAATGAAATGTCTGGCTCCATGACTTGGCTTATTTCTAGTTCTTTCTGGACTAGGTGGTGGTGGCTGCTTGCATACTTAGATGATTTAATCGAAGTTGGGGTTGCCATTCCAACATCAGGGTCATTTGGAGGTCAAACTCGGGTGGTGGCCCCATGTGATGTAAGCAACGTGCTGGGCATGTGTAGTTCCCCTACCTCCCTCTACCTTCCTAAATCTCCTAACACTGAGGGACAGGGCAGAACATGGTAGATTGCATAAAAGCATCACTGTATATGAAGGAACTTTGCCTCAGAGCCAGCGTTGCAGAGGAGCACCTGGTAAATATTATTATTATTATTAGAGTAGCTGCATTACATAGCACCCAGAGGTCCCAAAGGAGAGTGAGAGACAGTCCCTGCCTTTATATTCTAAATGAAGACAATAAAGGAGAAACAGAAGCACAGAGACTTGCCCAAGGAGACACAGCAGGCCAGTGGCAGAACAGGGAACAGAGCCCAGGTCTTCTGACTTCCAGTCCAGTACCCTATCCACTAGACCATCCTGCCCTGAGAAACCCAAAGAAAGCCCTGTAATTCATTGGGAGATTAGATGTATTTTAATAGTTTTAAACAGGCGCTTTCTACTTACTACTTCTAGGACACTTTAAAAACTTAAATTCTTGACTAAAATTAATCTGTTTAAATTACAAACACTTTAAAGGCCGAGTACTTTCCTTGTAATAAGAGAGTAAGTGGGCACCATTGTGGTCTCAGTTACACTAATGTAAATCTGGGACGTCTCCCCTGAAATCATTAGTGTCACTTGTGAGAGGTGAATCAGGCCCAGCATTATTTAAAAGAAAAGAAAAACAGTAAAGAGGATGGGTCAGATTCTGCTCTCAACTACACCAACTCCAGATATGCTGACACTAGTGAATAGTTTGACTACACCAGACAGGTATGTTAATTGGATCAACTTGATGACTTAACTTGTATGCATAGGGTATGTCTACACTGCAATTAAAAACCTGCAGCTGGCCCATGTCAGCTGCCACGGCTCACTCAGTTGGAGTCAGATGTAAACACACACACACGCATGCTTAAGTTCAGCATGCATTTTTTGTTTGGTTTTCTGGTTGTTTTTTTTTAAACTCTTTATGAATGCCATGTCATGGTACAAAACTGCTGGTGGTATTTGCTAAATACAGATCAAATTAAAAATCATACCAACTCTGTTAATAAAAAATGAATCAAGGTCTGTGTCATAACACCTAGCACTTGCCCATTACTGACACTCACATGGCAGAGATTATTATAGGTTTACAGAAGTAGAAGTAATTCTATCATCTAAATATTTTAGGTGCTTATATGGCCCTTATCACCATAGTATTTGAGTGTCTTACAAAAGCCTGTGATGTAGGGAAGTGCTATTATCCCCATTTTTCAGGTAGGCAGCTGAGACAGAGACCTGCCCAAGGTACACAGGGTGTCTGTGGCAAAGCAGAATATTGAACCCCAATTCCCCAAGTGGCAAGCTAGTGCCCTAACCACAGTACAATCCTTCCTCTCAATCAGTCTTGAAAACATCATCCAGCAGCTTTGGGCTATCCTGAGTCAGCAAACATTCCTTAATTCTACTCCTCACACATACTACGTATGAACAATGTCCCAAGCTAGATGACCTTAAGCAGATGATAAAATGAGGGCCTGGGTATTTTGGGGTTCCCCTTGTGGAGAAGCATCCTCTTCACAAAGACTGCCAACACACCTGGTATCCTCGCTGGCAGTAGAACTAGCAAGGTCAAAGACATAGGAAATGAACTAGCCTCTCAGAACTTGAGGCAGGAGGGGTTGATGCATATTGGCAGGGCAATGCGAGATGTTGCATTTCCATTGCCAGTTCCTTCTTTGTCTGCAGAAAAATAGATGACTTCGGTCTTCAAGAAGTCAATCTGGCACTTTTTACACATAACATATTTACATGAGACATACCGCACTTAAAAACCACATATTAAATTACCTTCAATAACTGCAGCTTGGTTTCAAGTTCCATTCTCCTAACAATCCTGGCTCCATTAACAGTCTCTAATCTGTAAAGAACAATTGTTTTCATGGCTGAAATGTACAAAGACCATTTAAGCATGTATGGGTATTACATTACTACTATTAGTTAATGTTTATACTGCAGTAGCACACAGAGGAGTCAGTAGGCACAGTATCAGAGGGGTAGCCGTGTTAGTCTGAATCTGTAAAAAGCAACAGAGGGTCCTGTGGTACCTTTAAGACTAACAGAAGTATTGGGAGCATAAGCTTTCGTGGGTAAGAACCTCACTTCTTCAGATGCAAGAGGCACAGTAAATACCCTGAAGAGCTCACAATCTAAAAAGCAAGAGGAATATGGAGGGCTGGGGAGAGGGATGCAGTTAGGATATATTATCTCTCTCAAATCAGGTATTTTAAGGAGTGATGTGTTTCCTGTGTTACAGAGGAATCCAGCCACTTTGTAAAATTCCAAACACAGGAGTGTGGAGAAGCAGGAGAGGATGAAGAGAGAGTATGGGCCAACATCCAAAGAATGGTAAATATAAAAAAGGGGATCCCAGGGCCAACGGGGACAAGGAGGTAAGTGTAACAGTCTTGACTAGTTAGTCTTCCTACAAGTTTTACGTCAACAGGCAGTGAGAGAACTAACACTACTTACCACAAAGATCCAAGTGTGTGAGTGTGAGATTGAGAGGGTCTTGTAATGGCCTGGGAATTCTTCCAATGTATCATTCTATAAGTGCCTGTGACAAACAGCTTTGTGCTAATCCACTGCGAGAACCTGCCTACCTCATGCTCAATAGTGCTTGCAAGAGTAGGGTGACAAGATGTCCCATTTTTTAAGGGACTGTCCCGTATTTAAGCCCTCCTGCAGGTGTCCCGAGTTTTGCTTAAAAACGGGCAAATTGTCCCATATTTTCTGCCTCCCCTCATCAGTACTGGCAGGTCCTGCTGCTGGCCCGATCCCTCTTTGCCAGCCACCCGCCCACCAGTGGTGAGTGGAGGGGTCCTGTGGCTGACAATGGGGGTGGGTGTGCAAGGCTGGTGGGGGGTGAAGCTGCAGCACGTGGGGCTGGTTGCTCCCCAGTGCTCTGTCAGCACAGCCCCCACTGCATGCTGGCTCTCGACCAGCATGGCCCTGCCCCCTGTTCCGTTTCTGGCCAGGGCAGGCTGTGAGCTGTGGCGGCCGGTGAGTGTGGGCAGGTGCCAGGCAGCACCTGGTTATGTGTCGCCTGTGCTGCCCACCCATTGGCCCTTTACATGTTCCCCTTCTCACTGTTCTCTCCCTGTTTTGCCCTTCTCCCTTCCCCCCAACCCCTCTGCTCCTCCATATCCCCCCTGGCAGGGCGCGTCCCACTCCTAGCGCTGTGAGGAGAACCAGCCCCTGGTCAGAGCGCTCAGCTCACCAGCAGCCTGGCTAGCAGGCTCCTTCCTTCCCCCACTGTCTCTGGTTGGGCCAGCACCCCAGGAAAGTCCAAGACCCTCCTGCCCTGGGTCCTGCCCACAGGGGGCACGGGGCTGCTCTAGCCCCTAGGCACCCTCCCCTGCTGACCCACCTCTCTGGCCAGGCTGAATGCTGAAGCCCCTTCAGTCAGGTTCCCTGGGCCCTGGTGCACAATGCATCCTTAAGGCTTAACCCCTTCCTGCCCACACTATAGCCGGGGGACAGGAGGCGGCTGGGTTATGTCGGTGGCCAGCAGCGGCCTGGAGGTGTTAGCTGCCTTCTGACACTGTGTGGGCAGGAAGGGACAAGCTATTTCCAGCCACTGGGGGTGGAGGAGAGAAGAAGAGATGAGCTCTGCAAAGACACAGGCCAGGTTGTCCCAGCAGCAGGGGCGGAGGAGTTGGGGGGGGAGGGAGAAGAGGGAAGGAAGCAGCTCCCATCCCTTCCATCCCTCACAGTGCCAAAAGGCTGCTGCTGGCCACATTCTGGTATGAACCCTGGCAGAAATCTGTGGGGGGAAGGGGCATGTGACCCTGATTGCCCACAACCCCCTGTGTTGCCTCAGGAAGATGTGATGCCAGATATCAGGAGAGGCGAGTCTGTCTCGGGGGCTCAGGTCAGTCGGTCACTCCCTCCCCCCATATGAGAGAGGTGTATGGGAGTGTGTGTGCATCACCTCTCCCCATGTGTATGGGGGAGGGGAAGGGTGTGTGTGTCACCCCTCCCTGTGTGAACCCTAAAGTCTTAAAGATAAGAAGAATCCAACTGCTCAGTATTTCTTTTTAACGGGCTCAGTCAACTTGATGTTAATTTGAATGTTTGTACCGCATCATTCTGATTGACTGCCGCGGAACTCACTTGAATACGAGTCATTTTACCAGGTGTCCCATATTCACCATAGGGAAATATGGTCACCTTATGCAAGAGCAGGGTTCAATTCTAATTTGGGCAATTACATTCTGCATATTTGATGTGCTATGGTAACGCTGCACTTCTTGTCCTAAACTGTCATGTAGTGCGGCTCTATGATTTTGAACTTGCTATCGTGTTCCTGCCTACAGGCAGGACGGTGGATCTTATTTCATCAGCAGAATTTGATTTAATCATTTTTGCCTTAGCATCAGAAACAGCAAATGGAGCATCAGGAAACAAGTAAACATTTCTTCTTAGGCTCATAGTGTGAGAAGGGATTAAACTAAAATGTTTGAAAAAAACACTTAGTTACCTTAAATAATTCCCTGAAGATTTTATCAAGTCCACCATTTGCTTGTGACTAAAACCTTCAGTGCTCACTCCATTGATATTGGCTAGAATATCACCTGGTAAATTTAAATACAAATAAAATGAACATCTCAGGTACACACCATTCTTTCCACAGTCTCTAAAACAAAAACTAAATGATACAGAAATAAATGGGAAAAAAAACAAACAGAGCCACAAACCATAGGAAAACATGAATAGTTACCTGTTTGCAGGCCAGAAAGATGGGCAGGACTTTCTTCTTGTATTTTGCAGACATAAGTGCATATTTGCAGGGAGCAAGCATTTTGGTGTTGTAATCTACGTGTCTATAAATATCAAATTGACAGTGTTACCAATATTAAAACCTCAAAATCAATGTAAAAAGTTAAATAGTGTCTGGGCTGTAGTCCACGAAAGCTTATGCTCTAATAAATTTGTTAGTCTCTAAGGTGCCACAAGTACTCCTGTTCTTCTTTTTGCGGATACAGACTAACACGGCTGCTACTCTGAAATCCATCACTGCATAGTAAGTGTTCATCTTATTTTCATTTTTTTCTTATTTTTTGTATTGCATAATGTTTTATTACTTTTGTTATTATCATAAACGAGAAGTCAGGAAGCCTGGGACAATAGGAATAGGTTATTTCCTTCTTAGGAGAGAAATGAGTGGAAACAGAAGAACAATCAATAAATTATCCTTGTTCATTTTGTTTACAATATGTGCCATTCCTACACAACATAGTTTTAAACCAAGATGGCTACTAAACAGTAAAAAGAAAAGTTTAGGCCTATTTATACATTAACTGTAGACAAGAACAACTTTCTGGTTCTAGACAACCTGGACATAGATTATTCTCTTGTTTACACTACAACAAGCTACCATCTTGTAGGATCCAGTTATAACAGTGTAGAGTCTGACACCGCCTGGGAACATGGTTTTAAACATTTTGGACCATATGGTACCATATTTCAAATGTCATTTTAACCATCAGGTAATATTAGATGGGACAAAAGGCTATTATGAGATAACTGAGAAGCAAGGAAAATTGAACCTACTCTTGTCCTAAGTAATTTTTTAAGCGGTAAAAGCTCCGAGTCCCAAGGCACAACATTGTGTCCACACCTGCTCCAAGAAAAAAAATAGCTGCCTCTATTTTTTATTTTGAAATGAATATTTATTAAATAATTATAAAAAAATCAAGCAAAATCCATCATCTGTGTCACATGTACTTCGAAAAATAGTCAGACAGATCATGTAACTGTAAATACCTAATCAAAATCTCGGTTATCTTGCAAAGACATAAGAAATAACCAGTCCTGTTGGTTGCCTGGTAATATCAATATTTAACCACCTCTTCCTACCACAATTCAGGACTGGAGTTGTGCAAAACATTAATAGTGAAACAACAATGACACCACCACTTACAATTACCATGTCCACTTCAGGAAAAAAATTGACTGTGAAAACTTAAACATCACATCTACCATGATCTCTCCACCGCCATACAGTCCCTGAAATCTAACCACCAGACAGTGATCAAACCAGTAGACAAAGGGGACACCATTGTCATGGGCGGCGAATATAATAGGCCAGGGGAGGCTCTCCCATGGCTGCTGGATGCCCAGTTGAGGGAGTTTGGGGGGGGGTGGGGGGTGGAAGAGAGAGTTTTTGCTTTATTATGCTCCATGCAGGTTCCAGGGCAGCTGAGGAGGTGGTATGTGCTATTCAGCTTCCTGGGTTCATCAGTAATCTTCCTGGACTCCCTGAACTGATGAACCCAGGAAGTTGAGTAGCAAATACTGCCTCCTCAGCCACCCCGGAACTTGCATGGGGCATATGAAAAGCTTCTTCAAATGAAAATGAGAAACATTTCCCTGTGGCTAGGCTGGGGCTCCTCTGGGCAGGTGGAGGGGGCTTGGGGCACCTCCAGGCAGGTGGGGAGGGAGGAAGGCTCAGAGCTTCGGCTAGCCCATGACTCCTCCAGCTGAGGGGGGAGGGCGCTCCAGCTTCTGGCCTGTGCGAGGCTCCTCTAGCCAAGGGGGAGGAGGGGAGGCTCGAGACTCCTCTGAGTGAGTGAGGGTCTCATGGCCCCAGCCGCAGGGGAGGGGCAGGGGATCTCAGGACTCTGGCTGCGGGGGGGGGAGGGGTGCAGGCGGACGTTAATGAGGCCAACTGACAACTCTCCAACATCACCTACTATAAAGATCTCAAAGAAGATCCGACACCACACCACAGGACATCATCAAATCCTTCCCCAAACAATTCCAAGAGTAACTCTACAAACTGATTCCCCACAAACTCATCCCATTGACCTCCTACATGCTTCCCAAGATACAAAAACAAGGGAACACAAGCAGACTCATCCTCTCTGGCCACAGCACTCTTACTGAAGGAATATTGGGACTCATAGGAAACCATCCTCTAACCACTCACCACACAAAGGGCACAACTGACTTCCTTCACAAACTCTGCAACATTAACAACCTCCCTCAGAACACCATCCTCACCACCATGGATGTCACTTCCCTATACACCAACATACCTCACAATGTCAGCATCATCGTCTGCCTCGAAATCTTTACAAGATAATGGACTATCCACCCCAAAGACATCAGCAAACTCATCCATTTCATCCTCACCCATAACAATTTTACATTCAACAACAAACACTTTGTTCAAACCATGGAAACAGCCATGGGTACTAGGATGGTCCCCAATAGGCCAACCTCTTCATGGGCCACTTTGAAGAAGAATTTTTGGACAAACAGCACAAAACCAGTGATATACCTGATATTTTCATCTTTTGTACAGACTGTTTAAACTCCCCTCATAGATTTCCACCACAAATTCAACAACCACCACCCATCCACTAAACTCTCTCTGGAACACTCCCACACTAACATCAACTTTCTGGACCACAACAAGCTTTAACAATGGAATCCTACAGACAACCATACACAAGAAACCCACAGATCACCACACCTACCTTCATAGATCCAGTAATCACCTCAAACACACCAAGAAATCTTATCTACAGCCAGGCTTTCAGATACAACAAAGTATGCTCTGAGGAGAAAGCCCAGGATATACACTTTAACACACTTAAAACCATCTTCACCAAACAAAGACACTCCACCAGACAAGTAGATCACATCATGGAACAGGCCACCCAAATGTCCCAAGAGAACCTGCTTCAATACAGAAATAAAACCCTCTCTGACCAAATACCCCTAGTTGTCACCTGCAACCCTACGCTGGAACCCAACCGGGGTATCATCAAACAATTACAACCTATACACAATGGGGACCCCATCCTGAAAGAAATATTTCCTGACCCTCTACTTCTGGCCTTCAAACAACGCCCTCTTCAAGCTCATCATCAGAAGCAATTTCCCCACAGACCAGGACACACCAATTCAAAGAGGCACCAGACCCCGCCAGAACAACAAATGCAAAACCTGCAGGCATATCTCCACTGCTGTGATGATCAACAGTCCCCACAACACACCTTTCAAGACCCATGGGTCCTACACATGCCTATCACAACATGTGGTGTGCCTCATCCAGTGCACTAAATGCACCAATAACAATGTGCGTTAAACCAGACAATCAATACGCTCTCAAATGAACTCACCCAGGAAAATGATAAAACACCCTATCACTTGTGCGTGAACACTTTTCACAAAGCGATCACTCTATATCTGACCTATCAGTCCTCATTTTCAAAGGAAACCTGCACAACACTTTCACAAGGGAACTTAAATTCATAATCCTGCTAGACAATAACAATCATGAACTGAACAGAGGCACTGGATTTGTGGCTCATTACAACAATCTGTAACCTACTAACCCCCTCTTTTTGTCCTATGACTCAGAGGTGTTAACGGGCCACTTTGTCTTGAACGATCACTTACAATACTGTATGTGCTAACTCCTTATGCTAAACAATGTGTTCCACTTTGCATTTAGCTGTCACACTCAGACAGTGCTTAATTTGTAATGAAAGAGGTACCAGGACTCATGCAATTAGGTATTAAAGCTTAAGCAATTTTTTTACATTCATAACTGATGCAGCAAGCCCAGAGGTGCTGGGGCTATGAACTGCCAAGTCTAGCCCTGGCACAAATTAAGCACTGCACTCAGTCTCAGAGTACCTGTCTCAGACCTGAAGAGGAGTTCTGTGTGAAACTAAGACAGCCAAAACCCACACAATTCTGAGTTTCGTTACAACCCTAAAATCCTCAGCAGGTTCACAAATTTTTCCAATCACAACATGGATCAAATGGTGAGCAAACCTGGCATGAGTTTCTAGCAAACCTGGGCTTATTTACTTATTCACGAAGAAACTATGCAACTCAGTGATTTCAATATTAGGCACAACTTAATGCTTTCAGCTAAATCCAATATTCCAAGTGAAACTCGGGGGTTTCAGAATCACACCAGTACATGCCATTTAACATTGTCCTACCAGACTGAAAGTTTATACCAGCCTGAGAAATATTATCTAGCTATTTAGGCCTCAATCTTGCACACACATGTATTTACATTAGTAACTTTTTAGACACATGCATGGTCCCATTACAACAGTACTGATTGCCGTAATCTGATTACAACAGACTGAGACCATAAATGGGAAGTTCTGGTAGAATTGTTCAAATGGGCAGAAACTTTCAAATGCAAAATTTTCACTGTAATTCTCATAAACCACCTGCAAATGGTAGCATAGAGATTCATATAGTCCTATTCGGGGATGCCTAAACTCACACTTGATCTTAGCCAAAAGGAAGGCTAAATCATCCTGTAATAATGAAATAGAATATCAAGGTTGGAAAGGACCTCAGGAGGTCATCTAGTCCAACCCTCTGCTCAAAGCAGGACCAATCCCCAGACAGATTTTTGCCCCAGATCACTAAGTAGCCCCCTCAAGGATTGAACTCACAACCCTGGGTTTAGCAGGCCAATGCTCAAACCGCTGAGCTATCCCACATAATCACATCTACACAATGTAAAGACTTTAGGCCAGATTTTTTTTAAAAAGATGCTTAGGTGTTGCTCCAGTCAGTGTTGCAAAGCCTAAGAATATGTCCACACTGTAGCTGGAGATGTAATTTCCAGTTCAGGCAGAAAACCCCATGTTAGCTCTAATCAAGCTATCGCACTAAAAGCGTAGCTGTGGTGGCAGGATGGACAAGCCACCCTGAGTACAATCCCATCTGACACCCTGGGTATGTAGTCAGGGGGGTGGCTAGTCTATCCTGCAGCTCATGCCACCACAGCTACACTTTTATTTTTAGCATGGTAGTTTAATCAGAGCTAGTTCTAGCAAGAGTGTGTCTACCTGAGCTGGAAGTTACACCTCCAGCTCAAGTTCAGACATACCCTAGCTGACATAGGAGCAGGGGTGCTGGGACAGTGGGGGCAGGGGGTCATGGCCCCATCACTTTTTACTGGCTGTAAAGGCGAGCCAAAGAGGGAGGGGACAGAGAGAAGCAAGCGTGGGGTGGGGCCTCGGGGGAAGGGGCAGCATGGGAGAGGGCCACGGTTCGGGTGCCAGTGGTCCCTCCACACACACTTGTAGGGAGCTTCCACCGCCACTGCTTAGGAGCCTAAGTCTCGTGTGCAGAAGTGATTTAGGCTTTTAGGAGCCTACGTCTTATTGAAAGTCAATAGGATTTAGGCTTCCTAAGAGCCTAAATCAATTCTGAAAATGGGACTTAGGTGGTGCAATGGCAAGTGAAGTAACACCTAAATACCTTCAAAATCTGGAGCTAAATCAACCTATTTCAATACCAAACAGATACTGGCTTTTTATAGACCAGGCTATCAAGTGAGAGGCTCACAGACAATGTACATTCAGGAAGATATGCCAAGAATAATTATTTTTAATCTGAATGCCACAAATAATGAAAATCTGCCCTGTCAATTCATACAAAAGCACAGTAATTGACTCAATTATCTTCACTTCTAAAAGCTCTCCACTATTCCTGACCCGAATACTTACACACTCATTAGTCACAGAACTAAATCAGAAAAAGTTATGCTTCTCCTAATACACTAATTTGGCTGAAAAAATTATTTATTCTCTGTGCATAAATATGGGAAATGCTTCAAAGATGTACAACAACAGCACTGTAAATAAAGTGGTTTCATTCCTATGTATTGCAAGTGGGGAACCAAATCCTTATGTCCTCAAATAAGCCTAAATGCTTGATGCTTCCTTGAGAACATTTCTAAATTTATTATTTATATACTCTGCTAAATATCTATCTTATTTATCTCACACCGTTAACATCAGTGATGTATTTTAAAGCTACAACCATGCCACCCACAGTAATTATGCAAAATGATAAATGGACGCAGATAAAGACTACCAGTATATAAACAAATACTGTACAAATGTGTGTGTGTATAGATTAGAAATACAGTATGAGGAGGTTTTCTGTGATACTTGTATTAGACAACTGCCCTCAAAATTGCATCAGTTTTGTTTTCTAGTGATCCAGGTCAAAGTATTAAAGTAGTCAGCTGAAAGAGGAATAGCAAAGATTTATATCTCCCAAAATATATAAGAAATCTGCAAAGGCCTGCCCCTGCAATCCTAGATGACCTCTGTGAGTAAACCTTACAGGATCAAGCTCTCAACTTATTATGAACCATAAGTAATTTTATTTTATTTTTATTATTTAATGTATTTATATTGACTATTGTATGTGTGTCCTTCTCTCCCTATATATATATATATATATATATATATATTATGTGTGTGTGTGTGTGTGTGTGTATACACACACACACACACACATATTATATATACACACACACACACATATATATATTATATATACACACATACACACACACAGAGTTATTTTTAAGTAAATTGCATGAAAAGTAAAATAGTTGAACTTAGTATGCTCATTACTATTATTTTAAAAATTCTTAATGTAGTTCCTCTATACACTTACTTCCAAAAATATATCTACTTAAAGTTTAAAAAGAGATTTTAAAAAGACAGTACAGTGTTTTCAGAAGAGAGCATGTGTGTGTTATTTTCCCGTAATGGATCAAATATTTATATTCTATACTTGTTCTTTATCCCTTCCAAGTTTGCACTGAACTCTGTATAAAGGACATTTTGCTGTTTCCCCTCAATGTCCATAAGGAAATCCCATACAAGTTAGATACACACATTGAGGCTATAGAGAAGCGATCCCGGAGTTGGGTAACATAAGTGTCTAGAATACTTATATAGCAGCGTTAATCTAAAGCACTTTAAAACTATTAATTCTCACAACATCTCTATGAGGCAGGTAAGCACCATCGTTACCCATTTTTCAGATGGGTAAACTTAGGCCAACATAAGTTATATGACTTGTCTAAAGTTACTCAAGAAGTTAGTGACGGGGGTGGGAATTGATATCAGGAGTCCTCTTGCTTTCTAACCCTCTATTCTAATCAGCTGACAACACCCCCTGCTTTTGGCAACAAGAAGCACATTGTGGATTCAGAAGGAGGATTAAAACAACCATGTCATGGAATAGGAAGAGCCATGGAAGTTGAGGGTATCTGGATCTAGCGTTTTGTTTTGGCCCATAATAAAGATAAGGCCACCTACAAATCTGGGATCTGGATTCAGATCCGAATCTCTCTGAAGTTCAGGTGTAATGGTTGGTGATCAGAAGATTTGGTCTGTGTCCTTCTCTATTTGTAAACCCTTTGAAATCCATCACATTCCAGGTCCATCACTTCAATTCGTCATGAACACAGACCTATCACAGTCAGTGAATTAGATAATCTATATTCACAGTGCTGAAGACTCACCTCAATTTCAAATCCAAATGTTTCATTATCTTCTTTGACAATAGCAAGAAGCCGTCTGTAAGAAAAATACATAAATCTGCATATAAAGAACACAGCACCCTATTTGGGGGGTTTATTTATTACTAAGAAATGCAAAATGCCGCTATTTATCCAACTGTGACATATCAGCCCTATCAACAGTCTAGATTCATGGCATGCACATTTACAGACAGTCATAAATCTTAGGAGCCCTTCCTCTCAATATTCAAATTACTTTTTAAACCCACCTGCTCTACACTGCTTGCTAGCTACTGTGTGCAAATGAACCACCATTCTCTGTCTGGTATCTGTGCTGTACCTACTCTTTGCTGTTAGATTGTAAGCTCTTCAGGGAATGGCTTTTATTTCATTTTCTGTTTTATATTTTTACTATCCATACATCTATAGCACAATATAAATCAGAGCAAGTATTATAGTAAAAAGCAAATCTCTTTACCTTTGTGGCTCAGAAGAGTCACTTAAGGAACTTGATCTGGTTAAAGCAAGCTGGAAACAGAAATAAAGTTTGCCATTGTCAATATGTCTATACATTTAACTTTACATATACAATGAATAAAATCAACAAGTTAACAGAAAACTACACCCTGTATCCTACGGGAGGACAGAAGGTGTTACTGCTGCCTAACCACCCTCGGTGTTCCCACTGGTGTAGGAGCAGATGCAGAGTGATTAGGGGATGTGCTGAATCAGGGCATCTCACATACACTCTCTCCAGCCATTCCTGGCCACTTTTGGGATTGCATTGGCTGCACGCAGGTCCCTCAGTAGAGGAGAGAGTTTGTAGCCACTTTGCAACCTCTCCCCGGCAGTTTTCATCTTGTGGGTGCTGTACCTTAGGTAATGCCTAAAAAAACAATATAAGCCTGAGATGAATCTAGTCCTAAAACTATACTGGGTAAGGGAAGACCAGAATAGAGATCCCGTTCAAGGTCTTTGTACCACCATCCAATGGTTGGCACTTGGGTGGTCTGTTAGTCATGCATGAATTCAACAGCAAGGTTCAGTATTCTCCATAGATCTGTTGTAAATCAAATCCCTCTGATCTTCCATACCATTCCCAGTCTCTGTGTCATTTCCAAATGGAATGATGAGGGAAGAGACATGTCTCTGGGAAGTTTGGTAGATTACGTAGTGCTGTACCAGTCAATAACAAAGGCACTTCTGACGCTACATCCCTCAGTAATAAACACACAGTGGCAAGTGGGAGCGGGTCAGACAGAAGAGAGAAGAGATTTCATTTTGTTAAGCCGTGTCTAGGTCCATAGCGATGGAGCTGAATTACAGAAAGGTAAACTATAAACAAACTGGATTTAATTTGAAATAAAAGTTTTAATTAAAACAATAAATCTGATCAACCTGATGAAAATGACAACTGTAGAACCTCAGTTTTAGAAGCTAAATATAAGATTGCAAACCAATTTCCATTCCTCTTCAAATCCATCTTTTTAAAGCTGGCTGGCTACTTCTAATTAATAACTGTCAATATATAAACCTGTCTGCTTTCTAGGGCTGACTTACCATTTCATGTGTAACACTCAGTGCTTTTACAGGTCATTCATCATACATTGTTTCAGTATTGTTATGATACAGAAAGTCACCGGTAGGAGAAACATTTCCAAATGGGTGTGAAAGTCACTTAATATGATCTTTCCAGACTCTTTGATACAAAGTGGAAATATGCAGTTTCTGAATCTAACATGTGAAAACATTTTGGACATGATATACCCTTATGTGACTCCAGTGTTATGCCACTTTAAAATCTGCAATAGTCCTCCACAGGAAATCTGCAATGAATCAAGCCTTATTTAAAAAGCTCTCCAATATCTGTATAGCCAAATGTCAGGCATGAACCTGCTGCTAATAGGATAAAGATGAAACCCATTGATATATTGTGTTACCACTGGCCAATGGAAGCATGAGGTAACTCACAGCACACTTTTGTACTGGAAATTGCCACCTAGTACCTTTGTGATCAGCTTTCAAAAGTTCGGGAACCGGTGCCCTTAACACCAAAGCCCTGGAGGGGTATGTAACTTGGTTAAGCGATGACTAGTATACCTGCTGAAGAGTTTGAAGGCTGTAAACATAATGGAAGGGATTGTTTAGGGTATTGAAAGCAGTTGTAATTAAAAGTAATGGGCTGAGACTATGAAGAGGGAAAATTTAAGCTGAATAATAAGAAAATATTTTTGAGAGTGAGACTGGTTCGACTGTGGATTCCACCCCCCATCACTCCACCCCCCAATTGAAGTGCTGGGACTTTAATTGCTTGGGACATTTTAAACTGGAAAGGACAATAGACGGTACTCTGTAGGGGGAAACCCTGCGCTGGTCGAGTAGCTGAAGTGTTTCCTATGATTCTAGAACCTATTTTGCATAATGTAGGAATGCCATGTGACAGTATTTTGTGGAACTTTCAGATAGGAGGAATGACTCTTAATGTTCACTGATAGGGCTTTGGAACAGAGCCTGGAGCTCGAGTGCGGAGCAGCTCCAGAGCAGTGAAGCTGCAGGTTTTTGCATGGAGCTGGAGCAGAGCCGGAGCACAGCTCCAAAGCCCTGACTGATATTGTGGAAATTATACTGCTGTGCACTACGGAAAATGTACAACCTGATCAAAGTCTGAGCTGTGCAGGTCTGAACACCCGCTCTCTGCAATCAGGCACAGCCTAGCCTACACATGGCCAGAATCCACAGGCCCCAGACATGCTATCTTACTAGGGGGTTGTAGGTGTATCACAAATGCATTATTTGGAATGATGTTGGGAGCCATATAATGTACATGAATCATGCAGTGTGTTTTTCAAAACATTTGGGAACCCTTCCAAATGCAGTCTGAAATATGTGGAGCTCCAAGGCCAGTAAAGGGCATGGGCAGGGCTGGTTCTAGGGGCAGGAGAGCAAGGCAGTCATCTTCCAGGGCATGTTGAACTGCTGCGCCACTCAGTTCTTATTTTCTTTTCCTCTAAGGGTGGCAGGGGGGCAGGTGCTAAAAATATTTTCCATCCTGTCCAGCAAAATGGGTAGGGCTTCTCCTGGGGTAGGTAGTTCTAATCAGAGTTAATATTTTTATCGTGCCAACAGTGTATTTTAATAGCACAAATACTTTTTACACGTCTCTGGCACCTTCCAGTGGAGGACTTGAAAGCATTTTACAAACATTAATACTTAACACCCTGTGAAAAGGAGAAGAGCTCTGTGTAAGCTCAAAAGTGTCTCTCTCTCACCAACACAAGTTGGTCCAGTAAAAGATATTACCTCACCCACCATATCTCACCCCATGAGAAACTCAAGTAGAATGATCCCTGTTTTACAAATGGGGAAACTGAGGCAAAGATAATTAATTGACCAAGATCACACAAGAACCAGCTGAACCACCAGCAGGACTCAAATCTTTTTGACTCCCACTCTTGTGCCTTTACCACAAAGCCACTCTTATCTCTGCCAGCATTCATCCACGAGTAGCCAAATGGGCCTATTACCTTCTCCGCTGACACCAATGAGAAATAGAGATACATCAAAAGAACAGACCACCTGGGCTGGGATTCAGAGGCCCTCCGTTTTGGCTAACTCTGCTCCCATTGAAGTCGATTTTCCATCGTCTTCAATTGGAGTAGAATTAGGCCAATGCGGAGCACTTTTGAAAACCCCACAATAGGAGTATTGCACCCACACAGCGGTACTTCCGGGAGTGCTGTGATAGCAAAGGAAATGCTGATTTGCTAATGCTAATTCCAGCATTTCTAAAAGCAGATATAAGTTTCACCGGGAGTTATTGGGGTGACTAAATCCCCATGTGTGAGCAGGTATAGGAGTGTCTGTGTGACACCACTCGTTAGAGGAATACTCTTATCTCCATGCACGGTGGAGTCCAACAGCATACACACATTCACGAGGCCAGAAAACATAACTTGATATTTCAGGCAAATAGAAAAGTATTTAAGAAATCAGGAAGGATTCTGAAAAGGGCTAACATTAATTTTAAGCAAAGATTCTTGCCAAAATGTAGATTACAAATGAGGAACTACTGGCCTGTATCACAAAAATGTCTATGGACTGCAAGTTAACATAATAAAACATATGACAGACTTCAGAGGGATAAAACTGTGCCTCATCATAAAACAACCATCTCTGTACAAATCTTATTTCAGAAACATGTATTTGTTTTGGGGGAGGAGTGTTAGATGTAGGTTGTTTGTGAGAGTTAAATATGCACATAACTTTTAACTGATCTACTTCTCTAAAGTATCCATCAGATATGTAATTCTTTGCATAGGGTGGTTCTCATAGCAAATACATGTGTTGCAATTTATTTTTAACAAACATGGTCACGTCACAACCGTTACTGTAGATGTTCTCTCTAAATCAGGCATGATTGCCATAGAAAACTGTGCCTATCACAATCATCAACAGCATTCCACAGAAATATATTAATCTGTCTAGTTCTGGTTCTGCTTTATCTTCTCCAGTATTGTACAAAGAGAAGGATTAAGCGCAGTTATATTGTTATACAAAGTGAATGCTTAAGTGCACAATCAGTATGCACATATTCTTTGATAATTTGTGTTAATGTGTTTTATGTACTTTCAATTTAGACTGCTTTACATTCGATTGTTAGATATATCCTATAAGTGCTTATTTGCCAATTCAAAGCATTAGCAAGAATAGAAACGGGCTTTCTTAAAAGTCAATTACAAACAGAAATCTGTCATGCTCTGAAAGAAAAAGAAAGAAAAACAAAGAATATTGTATTGAGAAACAATTCAAATCAGAATCACTTCTAGCAAAATACTTCAAACCAGATGGACACAACTAATGAGGTGCTTTCAATCATAGATGTGGAAGGCAGTTCATGAGGGAACCAAAAGCCCAAATACTGGAGCAAAGTAAATTAAACTATCAGAAACACCCAGAAATCAAGAGTCTTCTCAACACAGCTGTAAACAGAACAAACCCTAATGCAGTACAGCTAGGGACTTAGCTGCAAAAGAACTTTATGTTCCGAGTTGCCCTAGAAACTTACCATATTAGTGTTTCGTTTTAAAGGTTTTAATCACAATCCAAGAAAACAAATTCCCCTTGGTGTAATTCCACTGACTGTATTAAAGTTAAACCAAGGTTGAATGTGGCCTGCTACATTCTACAACAAACCTTTAAAAATCACATGTTGATAACCTTGTAGCTTACACTTAGAAATAAAAAAAATAATTGTTTCTCTGTGGTTTTTATTTTTATCTGTTCTGCAAAAACTGGACCTTCCACAATGTCAAAACCTGAAAACATACCTGTTTGCGTCCCCTTGGTAACGTTCCCACTGTGTTTGCCAGACTCTGAATTCTTCTATTATCCATCTGGGGACTGCACATTGGATCCAAGTAAGGTGTGTAACTTGGACTAACACAGTAGCCCACAAAATTGGCATTCCGGTTTTGCTGAATGAGCTTTCTTAAGGACATGTTGGACGAAGGGCACTTAGACTGGCATTGCTAAAGAACATTGCTTGGCTGAGGAAACTAAAACTATAACCTCCTCTGCACGCAATCAAAAGTAGCAAACAGAAAGAGCCCATGTGACTTGTGGTTTAGGTGCATGTTACATAAATCACTTCTTGCAGATCGCCAACATTACTCAATGTTTTTTTAAGCTCATGGGAGAGCTAGGAGATGCGTTTTGCAATTAAAGAAATCTGCTTGTTTTTCCACTCCTGGATACAAGTAGAACTCACATCATGCAGTTTTTATGTTCTGTGATGGTTTGTGTTTAAAAGACCATCTTGCTTTAAAAAGGTCCCTGAATTTGACATTCATTCTTACATTTGCTCCATGTCCCTTCATATCCCTCAAATTATCATTGACATAAAAAAAAAATAATGTTTTTGCAAATAATGACTTCAGTGAAGATTTAGGGACATCAGAAAGAATTAAAAGGACTTGTCGGAAAGTATTCACTGCAAGAAAGCACTATTCCTGCACAGTGATGCTCTTAAAAGAGAAATTGCATTTTGCTGTTAATTATCAATTCTGTTCCAAAAAGAAAAATTTATGTAATTCCAGGCAAGCAGGAAGGCGATACCAGGCAACCCATAGACAGAGCCATGAGGGGAGGAGGAGCATGCCAGTCAGTTCACAGTCAGAGAGGGCCATGGCATGAGGATAAAGTTAGGTATTTCACAGCTCATGGTCAGTTTGCTGGTAGGTGGGGCCTCAGAAGGATGGTGACACCAGACAAGCCACAGACAGACAAGGAAGTCAGAAAACTGTTCCAAATTGGTCCCCCAACAAGTGGGCTCAAATGGACAGGCAGCACTATAGCTGATAAAGGCACTCCAGAGGTCCCAGAGGCAGGGGTGCTGGAACAATTTGTATAGTGGGGATGCTGAGAGCCAGTGGACCAATTTATACACCCTGTATATGATGGAAACCACTTCAAGCCATGGAGTGTAATAGCAACCCCAACACCCCTAGTTTCAGCACCTCTGAGGAGGCTCTACCACACATATCACCCATCAGTCTGTCACTACACACACTGCATACTCACAAGATATTGAGCACCGTATTGCAAACAATGGCTCAGACTCTCTCCCCTGATCAGACTCCTTTATACCTCTCACGTGATACAAAAGGGCACGATACAGGTTGTATGTGGCCAGATAGAGAGGATCTCTCAGCTAGTGTAAAGTCAGAGCAGGACTGGGACCACCATTCACTTGTACATAGGCCGCCACACAGATGGTTGATTTTTGTAAATATCCATAGCTTGAAGATGGGATTTTATAACTGGTTCCTTTTCCTTGAACATTTTCGCTGGTATTGTTTCCATTTGCTGCTGGGACATGTGAATGGGTCACAGTTGGTTGGGGTTGTTTTGTTTTGGGTTTTTTTATTCTGTTTTTTTTTAAACTTCCTAGCGCAGCTTCTTCACTGCTTGGTTCTCAAAATATTTTATTTATGGGGAAACAAAGAAGTCCATAGACCACAATTTCAGAAGTACGTCACAAATAGAAAAGGGGCAAATAACATTTCATAAACCCAAATTTGAGAGAGCCCAGCTACCAATTGGCTACAGTTAAACAGTTCAAGAAGAGAAAGGGGATAGAATACAGGAACTTTCCAAACACTCCCCTCCTCTCTCCCCCCCCCCCCCCCCCACACACACACAAAATCATCTTTGTTTTTCTTATAGCTCCTGTATAAAAGTTGACATTACCACTTTCAGACATCAGCAAAGCAGAAAGATGGAGTGTGAAGATGTCAATACAAGTATAATACAAGCCTGAGATGCTTGCCAGATCCACCAGCCTTACCTCCTTTGAACCTAACAGCCGAAAACGTGTGTGAGAGAAAACAAGGAATTACCTATGCTTCACCAGAGTTCTGAAGCTGATTAACGCAAGAAATACTGTCTAGCCTGTCAGCCCAGAACTGCTGCTCTGCCAAGAATGCCATTTTCTGATGGCCAAAACCAGCCTCTGGGGGAGTCTGAATGGTCTGATGGAAGTTCTCTGAAATTCACTTTCATTTTTGTTCAATGTATGAAGATGAACACTTGAGACTCATGGATGAGTGTCAAACAAACATTAAAGTCATCAGGATTTGTCATCTATAGTGGTTAGTACTAGCATGCTCTTGAGATCTTGAACAGAAGATTTAGGGCTTCAGACTATCACAGAATCTCAGAAGTTACATTATTTTTTCTCAATACGTCCTTCCTATGTACCTTTAAAAAAACGTGTGTGTCTGGAATACCCAACCACCAAAAGGAAATTCCAGCACATAAAATCACAGGGGTCATGCATCACACAGAATATGGATAGTGGTGAGCTAAGTGCAAGAAGGTTTAGAGAACTCTGCCAAAACTTCAGACTAGGGCAGAAGTTACAGATTCTAATTCCTCTCATCTTCTGCTAGCCACATGGATTTCAGTGCATTCTTTTTAGTATCCATATTATGCAGGGGGGAATCTGATACAGTGTTTGATTTAGATCTGGTTTGTACTTCCTTTTTACTTGTTCAGTTTTAGTAAAATGCTCTGGGGGAGAGAGTGGAGTGAGAGTGGAATCTCTCAAAAAAGATAACTGACTTTAAATGATGCATTGTGGAAGACACAGCAGCCATATATTCATTTTAAAGCAGAGACCTGCTCCCTTTATCATCCTTAAATAGAAAGACAAAACAGAAGCTTAAAGTCAGTAACAATGTATTTGGGAAGTGGTGAATGGGGCCCCCCTTTCAAATATATAAAGCATGTAGAATGTAATTGCTAGCAGAATTCATTTTCTTAGCTGTTGTTAATCTCTTTTCAGATGTAGTAAGTCCATTTTCCCACCTATCTGATCTGAACTCAGCTGTTTCCAGTGTCTAGCTCAAAAGGAGATTTGCCTTAGCTCTGGTTTCCTGTACAACTGTGAATCAACTGACAACCAGCCACAAGCACCAGAGTGTGAAGAGCAGTAAGGCCACCTTCAAGATGTTCTTTGCACAGCAGCACGTATGTGAATTCTTCAAGCTACTCTAATGTAGTGGTTAGGGTTACCATATTTCAGCAAGCAAAAAAGAGGACGGGAGGAGCCCCGCCCTAGCCCCGCCCCTGCCCCTCCCACTTCCCGCCCCCCCAGAACCCCCAACCCTCCCCCCGTTCCTTGTCCCCTGACTGCCCCCTCCTGGGACCCCTGCCCCTAACTGCCCCCCAGGACTCCACTCCCTATCTAAGCCTCCCTGCCTCTTGTCCCCTGACTGCCCCAACCCTTATCCACACCCCCACCCCCAGACAGACCCCTGGGACTCCCACGCCCCATCCAACCACTCCCCACCCCCTGACAACCCCCCCCAGAACCCCGACCCATCTAAACCCCTCTGCTCCCTGTCCCCTGACTGCTCCGATCCCTCTCCGCACTCCTGCCCCCTGACAGCCCCCACCAGAACTCCCAACCCATCTAAACCCCTCTGCTCCCTGTCCCCTGACTGCTCCGATCCCTCTCCCCACTCCTGCCCGCTGACAGCTCCCCCCCAGAACTCCCAGCCCCCCACCCCCCCGCTCCTTGTCCCCTGACTGCCCCCTCCTGGGACCCCTGCTCCTAACTGCCCTCCAGAACCCCACCCCCTACCTAAGACTCCCTGTTCCTTGTCCCCTAACTGCCCCCCTCCTAAGACCCCCCCCAACTGCCCCCCAGGACCCTACCCCCTACCTGTACCCTGACTGCCCAAAACTTTCTCCACTCCCCCCAAAAAGCCCCCCCCCGTTTCTTGACTGCCCCCTCCAGAACCTCCCTGCCCCTTCTCCTGCCCCCTGGCCCCCTTACCCTGCTGCTCAGAACAGGGTGTTGGGCTCTGTGCGAGCCGAGCCGGACACGTGGCTGCGCTCCCCAGCACAACAAAACCCGGTCCCTGGCCCTGCACAGTGCTGCTGGACCGGGCTGCAGGGGAGAGCTGCCGGCTCAGAATGCAGGGCGGATCCGGCTCCTCTACAGCTGCTCCGGAGTCCAGCCCGGGACTTTCCTGCAGCCCTCCCAGCTGCTCGCTGTGCTCTGCCGGGGGAGGGGGGAAATCCCGGACATTTTGAGTGCTTTACAAATTCCCCCCGGACGCTATTTTTAGCACAAAAAGGAGGACATGTCCGGGTAAATCCGGACGAATGGTAACCCTAGTAGTGGTTTCCAACCTGTGGTCTGCAGACCCCCCCAGGAGTCCACGGACTATGTCTAAGGGGTCCGTGAAAGACAGACTGAAAACTGACTGAACAATTTTCAACTCTACAGACAATAGATTTTCAAAGGGGTCCGCACCTGCATTTGAAATTTTGTAGGGGTCTGCAAATGAAAAAAGGTTGAGAACCACTGCTTTAATGGATATCTGGGGAATCATCTACTTCACATAATCACCATTAGAGTTGCTAGGGAATATCCTTATTCTTTTTTTTTTTAAATATAGGGTCTGATCTTGCATTCCTTCTCAAGAAAAATTCCCAGTGACTTCAGGACAAACCCAGAGTGTTCTGCAATAGTACTACAAAACATGGCAGGTTACAAGTGTGTTATTATATGCTTTTGGACAATTACTGTATTGTTTTAAAAGTTTGCAGCAATGTAGAGCACACAATCTTTTGTGCTAGGAAGGAAACCTCGAATGGCTTGAAGTATGACCTGAACTACCTAGCATTCATTTTACATACTGAAGAGATTTGAAGCTTCGTCCAGCCACTTCCCAGACATTATTCTAAAGTCCTTCACATTCACAAATCCTTTCCTGTGGTGCTTGTATATTGGTGCTGTTCAAAACAAACACCAGCGAAGGCAAGTTTCAGTAGCACAAAAAGTTTTTGAAAGGCAGGTGGTCAAGTCACCAAAACCAAAAAAAGTCACAAAAATGTGAAATCAGATTTAAGACAGATAGGAATTTCCAGACTGGCAAAATTACCAATGGGCTACAAGTGGCCAGTTCTTGATGCTTCGGAGAAAGGTGCCAGGATCCTCACAAATTGACTTGTTTATTTAAATCAATGTAAGATTTCTAAAATTTCCTAAGCACTGATAGCCTACACAAGACTGTCCACACCATTTAAAGTCCCATGCAGGGTCTGCATAGCAGCTGCAAAGCAGATGCCTGTGCGCCATGGAAGAGGTCTTTATGCTGGCTCCAAACACTACCCCAAATTTGTTTTTAAATGGTGGTATTATCGTGACATTTGCTGCCATCATATTGTTCACTCTGCTTTTGTGTTACACCCCTTCCTCCATTCTGTGTCCATCTGCTACTCTGTGTTTATATGGTGCTAGTACAGTGAAGTCTGGATCTTGGTTGGTCCCTAGCACTGCCAAAATAAACAAAAATATTGATAATGAATCTGCTTTTGACCCAGATTCTCCACACAGGCCCTGCTGTTCCAACCCCTAGGTTAAAACAGTGACCATGGAATAACTGTACTGTAGTACCATGGCCTGCCCATGAGTTGGGGGTTGAACTCCATCATCCAAATCCAATGTCTTTTGCAGTCACTGAATTTTTCCACAGACTTTCCCAGGCCTTAAGTTTCCTGCACAAGCCCAGCTGCTGGATGTGCACAGTGGTGAAATCCCACCAATTACTTACTTGGGGGGGGGGGGGGTTGTTTTGTTTTTTAACCAGTTTCACAAATTTTTGCCCAAGTTTGCAGTTTTAATTCAGAAAAATGTGTGAAGCAAATCAGATATTCCCCAGGTGCACAATACAGCTCATCTGTTTCAGCCACTTCTTCCCTGTTTTCTACAAGTTCCTGCTCTCCTAGCATTACCAGAGGGTGACTGTGTGTCACAGAAACCCTACCCGCAGATTTAAGTTTCTTCATGATGTTCTAACCTTGGCGCTGATGCTGTTATTTTCTTGTACTTGGCACAGATGGAGTCTTTTCCCTTTATGTATAATGTGGATAGAGATGGGCCCAAATCATAGCCCAGAGCAGAACATAGAACTTTGGTGGGGTTACAAGCTGGATCCGAATTGGACTGACCGGCTAACCCTTATCTCCATATGCAGCTAACCCTTATCTCCATAATGGGCCATGCTGACTCCTGGCTCTAAAAGAACCAGACCTGGATAATAATTAGTCTAGTCTCCCATCCATTGTCTGGCTCATATATTTAGATTGACAGCTCTTTGGGGCATGGACTGTTTCTTACTTGCACAGTGACTAGAACAATGGTACCCTAATTTTGTTTAGAGCTGCCAGGCTCTACCATAATACCTACTACTCAGTAGCGTAGTGGTAAAAGAAGAAGCAAGTAAGTTAACCTAACCTAAACACCACATTCACCAAATGAGAAGTGGGTAAACTCCATTTACCTGGGTTTACCCTTGATACACTACTGCTACTAATAATACAGAAGAAAATCAGGCTACAATTTTTCCATTCAGGACCATTGCTGTTCCCCTCCAGATTTAAATAGAGGGGATTCAGCCATCAATCACAATAACTACATCCTGGTATACCTTAGGTCCCACCCCTGCAACCCTTGGATCAATGGGACTACTACCATAGTGAAGTCAAATGCATGTGCAACTGTTTGTAGGAACGAGGCCTTCATGATCATCTCTCCATTTTCCCAGGAGTACTGCCAGGGATTACAGGTTAGGGTTAGCTATCTGAATATGCTACGGTGAATAAAAGCCTGAGATTGGGGAAAACGCCCCTAAAAATTGTGCAGGCATCTCATATACTTGGGGCAATGTCTCACATCTACAAAGAATTTATTCCACCTAAATTATCTTCCAGTTGCAGAAGATCCAGACAAATCTTAAAGAATGGCGTCCATCCCCTTCTCAATTAAAGGATGTAACTATGCCAGAAAAAAACAAAACGATTTCTTACTGAGTTTTGTATTTTTATTTCTTGCTAATCCAAATCATTCCCATCAGGCTTTTTTCATGCAGCGAAATTCTGTCGGCAAACAAGCTCCATGGAATGCAGAAAACTGAGAATTTACAAATCAGTCTCCTAGTCCCAACAATATCCCCAGAGGGTGAACATTAGAACCATGACATGCTGTAGTCTTCTTAGCAAGACCAAAGTGTAAACATTCTGGCAAATCGGACCGGGAGGGATGATAAAGAAAAGGACCGACCTGAACTACAATTTTAATTGCCCAGTATACGAGTTCCCAAGAAGTAGACTGACTGAATACCCAACATATGATAAAGCTGCTCTTCACATCATCGGCAATCCCTTGAGGTCGAGGATGATCTCTTTCACGGGTTTTATTTTTCATGGGTCCTTTGGTGACTGAGGAGTCTGATCCTTGAGCCACAGGCTCATTGCCAGACATTGCAGGTGTTGTCGGAAAACCAGATTGGGCCACGATTGTTGCGTGACAGTAGTCTGTCCTTTCTTTTCTGGCATTTTTCTGTGACCAGGGCAAGGCGATTTGAGGCAATTTTCCTCAAAAGTGGACATTCCTTCTCTGACAAGTCTTCGCCTGTTATCCCTATCCTGGGCTGCTGTCTCCCAGGGTGTGGTATCTATGCCACATCTCTTTATGTTTATCTTGAGGGCGTCTTTAAAGCATTTCTTTTGGACTCCCTGTTTTTCTCTTTTGGTGAGTTGGGCATACAGCAGTTGTTTTGGTAAACGTACATCAGGCATGCGCACACAGTGCCCACTCCACTTCAGCTGGTGCTGGATAATCAAGGCTTCAACACTGAAGAGTTTGGCCTCTGTGAGAAAACTGACATTAGTGCAGTGATCCTCTCACTTTATGTTGAGGATCTTCCAAAGAAAGTGCTGGTGCTGGCATTCCAGGCGTCTTCTATAGGTCTTAGCATGGTATTAATAGTTCAGATTAGAGAGATTTCTAGCAGTCTAACAAATCAGTCCTTTTAGTGCTCAGTCCTTGCCAGTGGACCAACAAAAAAATCAATGATAGGATGGAGCTGAATGAATGCTGTTCTCTCAGTAGTGCTGGATTCTACAATTATCTAGACTGTAACATCTTTAGGGCAGGGACTCTCTTTTTGTTCTGTGTTTGTACGGCACGTAACACAATAGGGTCCTGATCCATGACAGGGCTCCTATATGTTATCTTAATACAAACAGTAAATAGAAATAAAGGAAACGCTGAAAAAGAACCAGTCAAAAACTAGTGGAACTATAGGTCCATGAATGGTGGCAAACTGATCTAACTAACAAACCCTGATTAGATCTTGATTTATCCCAGAGTACAAACATTTCATTCCATTTAAAACCCATTCAATAATTAACGTAGTAATATTCTAATGCAGACATGACCTTTCCCTGACTATACTCTGAAAACAAGATGGAGACAAAGGATACATTTGTAGTTAAGATATAGCACTAGAATGCAGAACGAGCTGAGGTCTGTTCCTGGCTCTGCCACAGTTTTCCTATGCAACCTAGTCAGATTTCACAAGTGAAGCAGGGTTAGAACAACTCATTACTTGGGAAATTTCTAAGGTCCTGTCTAACCTATATTTGTGTGTTAATGTCTAACTCATAGGAACATAAGAATTCCCTTACTGACTCAGATCTGAGATCCAGCTAGTATCAGTTCAGTATCCTGACACTAACAGTGGCCAGCATCAAATGCTTCAAAGGAAAGTGCAAGATAACATGCTATAGACAGATTTGGAATAATCTGTCCTCCCGGAGAGTCTCCACTTAACCCCTAACAGTTAGAGATTGGTTTAAAATCTGAAGCATATGGGGTTTTATTCATTTACTTTTATAACTCTGGATATTCTTATTATCCATATAAATGTCCAATATCACTTTGCATCTTGCTAAGCGCAAGCTTCAGCAACATCCGATGGCAATGAGTTCCAGAGTCTAATTGTTCATTGTGCATAAAAGAATTTCTACTTATTGGTTTTGAATTTTCTGCCTTTCAATGTTATTGAATGTCCCCTTCTTCTAGTATGAGTCCCCTTGATCTTCTATTAGTTAATTGTGTTAATTGATTGACCATTAAATTAACTAATTTGATTCTAAATGCAAATGTAACACTCTACAAAGGTTTGTTCCTAGTTGAGGATCACCCTTGTGCTTGGCTAGGACCGCATGAACCAAGGACCCAGAACAAATCTGCGTGTCGTGGAACTAATGTTTGTAGACTGTCTACAATAGTGCTAGTTAACTGGAAATCAGTTAACAGGAGATAAAACATGATCAAAATTCTAGCCATGACAGGGCCGAAGGAAAACCCAGGTTATAAAGAAAGCAGTGTTGGTGATTCACTAGATGGAAACAGAACTCTTCCCTCTAAGTCATTACCAAAACAACATTCCAGATCGGTGCATGGAGGCTGTGTGTTGAAGGAAGTGCCATCTCTCAAATGAGAAAAAAAAATTGAAGTCCTGATCACTTGTGGTCATCCTATAAATTCTTTTCCCAGTAGCAGGGAAGTTAGCATTAGTCTACTGATCAAGTCCTAGTTTGGGTAATTTTGCCTATCTAAATCCCCCTGCAGCTCCTATTGGATATCATTTTCTTCATGTCTTTTCTTAAAGGTTTGTGTAGTATTATTCTACATTAGTAAATTGAGGTGGCCAGAAATATGGTTTGTTTCCAATGGAAGATTTTGAATTTTGGCAGAAATTCAAACACCAAAAAATTCAGCGGAAAACCTAAATATTTTGTCCAATTGCAAGACCTAGTGGGAGTTATCGTTCAGATGCCTTAATTCCTGTTCTCCTCTATACACCAGGGTTGCTGGTCAAACTACATCTCCCATGAAGCACTATGGGCTCCCCTTTGGAGAGGGGAAATAATGCACCTTGGAGACCCTGGTCATGGTGTAAGGTGGAAGATGCAGCCCCGCCCATAGAGTAGAAGGGGGGGACATAAGGCAGCCAAAGAAACTCCCATGAGCCAACTCAGCTGCATTTCCAAATTGAAATATTTTGTTTTTCAGGTATTCAATTTTTCAACCAAAACCACCTATTTTTGATATGGAAAGCAGACACTTTCCACACACAAAAAAAATTCATTTAGTCTAAACCCATTTGATGTCCCAAAGCAGTTCCAATGGAACATTTTCAATCAGATTTATAATTAGGTAGTGGCTGTGTTCAACCCTAGAGGTTGCTGCATTTCATTGTATATCAATAGGCTATAAAGTGTTTGAGATCGTTCCACGTGAAAAGCACTGTACAAATGCATCTGGATGGCTGATCAATGGCTGACGTGTAATGACTCACAGTGGTCTCTGTCCTTTTTTTAGTGGACAAGCGTGCACATTATACATAAAAGAAAACAAAACATCAGATTCAGGCCCTTCACTTCTGAAAAGGGAGGTGACAGATATTAGAGCGAGCATAAAAACTGAAATAACTGAATAACTTCAGAGACAAGAAGTAGTTTCTCTGGATCAAAATTGGGGTAGCAGGGGTGAAACAGCTTTCATTGCCACTGTCCATGATGGCCCTATTCTGTGGTTAATAGAGTTCTTCATCCTAGCTCATTTCACCAGCACTCATTCCACTTACATTTATTAAGAGCAGTTTACACAACTTCCAGTCTTCCTCCTCCACACCACTTGATTAGATGAATGCAGCTAGAGTAAAAGGAAACAAAATTATGATAGACCAGAAAGAGCCTGTTTCTCATAATACAAACTAGATAGTATCTCAGCAATGACATCTTTTTACTTGCTAACGCAAGATAAGTAAGGTGACTCAATCCCTGTTATATTTTTCCTATTTGCCATTATTTTGCTGATTATCTCTGCAAACAAACTGTGCATTTCAGTTCCTTAAGTGATTTTGTTTTAGTCTACCTTTTTAAAATCAGGTGACTCATCTCCTGAAACACTGGAGAAAAAAATTAAGATCTCCCACAAGAAAATAAACACATAAATTAGATCAACTTGCAACTCTGGTAACTGAGTATTAACAGGAGACAACAAAGTGCCCAGTAACTAAGCAACACAAACATACAGACATTAAGATTTTCAGAATCATTTAGTTTTGTTGCTGCCACTGATGTATGTCAGGGTGGATTATGTTACCAGAATGGGATTATACAAGTAAGATGATGTAATATTAATGTGGGCTTGACGATGCTAATATGTTGGAGTCAGTTCAATGGGAACTAGATGATGCCCCAAGCATGAGCAGACTCAGACTGAGCTGAGTATTTGTGCACTTAAAAAATATGCTGTGCCTTCTCGTCTCACAAACTTGAGTCCGTACTAAACAGTACATCACATTAATAAGCACAGCATGCTGTCGGTTTATGGTCTCTGTCTTTAATATATGATCTCTCATTTCTACACTGCCTGGCTGTCAAAGTCCTGATACCTAGAACCATGATTAATTTAGGAGACAGCATGGACCAGGGGAATCAGCAGTCAGGAACAGAGCTAGTCAGAACCAACAAGTCTCCTGCCAGTTCGACAAACCCAAAATTCTTTGCAAGTTTGGGTTCCTTGCCAGCTCGCCTGCCGGAGCCCCAGGTTTCCAGAATCCATGGCTCCAAGGCAGTCCCAGAGGTTCAGGACTCCTGGGCCAGCTGTGCTCAAGAGTCAGGCAGCCCAAATACCCAGCTAGCCCAGCAGCCCTGGGACAGCAGATCCTGGGAGCCCTGGCAGCTGCTGAATGCAATTGGCATTGGCATTTTCACCATTGCAATAGAATGTCAATTTCAGTCAGCAGCAACCAGTCCCAGGAGCATATTTCATTTCAGAAACACCATGTGTCAGTGCTTCCGGAACAAAAGGTAGAGGATTTCGGGTTTGCAAGAAATTTTGAAAAATGTAGCTTTTGTTCCAAATTGGAACAAAACCAAATTTTTAAATGCCTAAATTTCTCGCAAACTGGAAATCCTGAGTTTCAGCCAGCTGGAGTCAGTGCTAAATCCTTGCTCCATCATCCTTTTACTCTGTGACCATGGAAAGTCACTTAAAACTTTCCTCTTCAGTTTCCCATCTGTAAAATGAAAATATTAAGCCCGAGCTGAACATGAACTCTAGGCCCTCAGCAGCAGAAAATCTGCTTAGAGGAGTGTACTTTATGTACTTTAAAGCAATTTCTGGCATCTGGCACTTCCTGGCCCCCCAGATAGTCTGTAGCTTTAAATCTTGCAGACTCTGCAGTGCCAGAGGTCAGAAAGTCCAGTCAGTTGTAGGGCCAGCTCTGATTTCTGTAGCTGGCCCTATTTTGGTAAGGTTGGGGGACAAATATAATGCTGGTAAACTATGAAATCTGTGAAACCTTTGAAATAATCTGATATTGACCAGCAGCCAACTGCAACCAGTTGCTGCTCTATTGCAAGTATATCAAAAGAACTGTCATTTTCTTTCTCAGTACCATTATTTCTATATCAGCTGCCTGTATTGTCCCATCCATATTCAATTTCTTGGTCATCCTTTTCTTACTGGTAAAATACTTTGCTTTCTCCAGTGTCCTTGGTCTTATTTACTGAGCCTTATTTCTAGTTGTTCCACAACAAAGCTGAGAAATATTGGGACATTAGAGGCCAGATTCTGCATTAAATTTCTTGGGTGCAACTCCCATTGACTTCAAGATGAGTTGTACCCTGTAACTGAAAGAAGAATTCAGTCCCTAAGTGATCTTATTGGAAAGGTAAAATAAAAATGTCCCAGTTAGTTGGTCTAGTCTGAAAAATTCCATACATTGTGAAACAGTCTAGTTTTGCTGCAGTGGATATGTGCTGAAAACTGCTGTGTAACATCAAAAAGATATCTATTCTCCGTGTAACATGTTCTAAACGTAGAAAAACCCACAGAAGTGCCCTACAAGGTTTTGTCTATACATAAAATCTAAACTCAAACTGTCATATTTCAGCTTCAGAAGCACATTTTACAGAAAGTGGCGCCTCGTCTCTTGGACCACAAAATTTTCCATCTCATAAGTAACATATGAACCATGCAATGACTCAGAATAACGGTTTGAGTACCTAAATGAGTAAGTCAAGTGGCATTCAGTTCAGCCCCTAGCATGCCAACTAATTCTACAACCTAAATTTAACATATGCAGCTATATCTGCTTTCCCAATCAAGTTTAGAACTTTTACACAATAGATTATTATGAGACAAATAGCCGGATTTTCAAGAGACACAGAACACCCTCAATCTTATTAACTTAAATGAGAGCTGCAGGTGCTCTGAAAATCAGGTCACTAGTCGCCACATAACTCTAGTTTATGTTTACATCTCAGATTTGCAAATATCTATAAAAGTACAAGATGATGTTTTTGTCAGGTCTTTTATGGTAAGTGAATTTTAAACAGAGCTTTACATTTAGAAGGAAAGAACCAAGACATTTCAAAATAAATCTAATAGGGGTTTTATCAGCAGCAATTCACACAACTTGTGTAATGCAGTTTTGAACAAATACAAACCAACTCTCAAGTGCACAACTTGGGGAAATAATTAAACTTGTGGGTGTAAATCATCCAGAGGCAAAAGCTGCATCAAAAACCAATCAGCCAAATCCCCTGCTGGTATAAATTGCTGTCACGCCATTGAAGTCAATGGATCTACCCCAATTGAGAATCTAGACCAGGGGTGGGAAAACTACAGCCCTTCAGAAGTTTTCAGACTCCCTGGCCCTTGAGCTCTTGCTGGGGAATGAGGTCTGGGGCTTGCCCCGCTCATGCGCTCAAGACGGAGAGCAGGGTTGGGGGCTTGCCCCACTCCACACATGCCATGGCTCTGCTTGGATCCTGGAAGATCCCTTCCACACCCCTGTCCCAGCCCTGATCCCCCTCCTGCCCTCCAAACCCCTCGGTCCCAGCCTGGAGCACCCTCCTGCACCCCCCAACCCCTCATCCCCAGCCCCATCCCAGAGCCCTCACCTCCTCCCACGCCCCAACCCCCAATTTCGTGAGCATTCATGGCCCACCATACAATTTCCATACTCAGATGTGGCCCTTGGGCCAAAAAATTTGCCCCCCCCGATCTAGACCAATGCTGCAGAGTGAAAGCTTGATCAGTGTATCATGATTTCACACTTTATAAATGATTTTTAGAACATCTCATTGAAATTGCCAAGCAACATATGTATAAAGCTAAAGAAAGGCTTCCAAAGTGGAGCAAACTAATACTGTAACAAATCTATGGACACATAGGAATGTCATGATTGTCGTCACGGTAAATAGGTAAACCGGTAAATCTGAAGGGTAAATAGATTTATTTTTAAACTCAATATATTTGAATTTTCCCCTGCTATGAAAGTCCATCTGAACTTGAATTTCATACCAACCCCAGTAATCACTCATGTAGCTTTTCTGCACCCCATCTTTCACTTCCCATATAACTTTTGTAGCTGTTTCCTCTCCTGTAGTTTATATGTTCTAGCACCTGCTACATAACACAGTATTAAGAATAGAAAATATGCAGATACTCATTTCATTACTTAGTGAAGCACTTAAAAAAAAATCGCCTTGCATTTTGTCTCCTAGTCATTCGAAGTTTCACTTCCACAGCAGGAAAGTTTATATTTGTGTCTTAGCAAATACCTCCCAGATTTGCAAGAAGGAACTTGGTACATAAAACAGGATCTGGAAATTGAAGATTTGACCATATTATCAGGAGTCAGCCGAAGGAAGAAATAGCTTTGTGTTCATGGGCAAATGCCAACAAAATGTTTTGCATATGGTGTTCAGTATTTCTTCACTTGCTGCAGTGTACCTGTTAATGTTCTTTTCTGCTGCTAGTGAATCAGACTCAGCAATTCTGACTTAGTACCAAAAGGCGTTTGCCCTTTTATACATATTGGATCTTGGCTTATTCGACCATTACCTCTATTCCTTTCGCTGTGGGGTTGAAATGAAAAACCACATTACAGTCCAGGCTGCTGTTATTGGGGGTATTCAAAGAATGTTAATATCATTACAGAAATCTATAATGAGCATGACCTTGCAGAAGCTTGCCAGTCTCATCTCACTTCTTTCCCTGTTGAAGCTAGATTGAGCTAAACTCTTCAAATGTCTCTGTATACAACCACTACTGCAATGTCTTGGTCAACCCACCAGGTGGCCTGCAACTATCTAGCCCTACTTTTTTCCTACTATGTTTTTAATCTTTATGTCTCTAGAAATAAATTTCTAAATAGGAAATGTAATGCTGTTGTTGATGCTGCAATATACCTGTGCCATGAGAGCAGTTTTCAATAGACCATCCCTCAGTTTCTCAGACTGGCTTGAACCAAATCCAACTTCAAACACTGCCCCATTCCCTAAGGCTGGATCTGGATTCAGCTCTGAATTTTTCAACTCAGTCGTATCATGATTATTTATTGAGTGCCAACCATGTGCTCAGAAACCTGCCCTTTGGAGCTTATTTTATTAAAAGGTAGGTTGTGACATATCAAAAGTACATCTTTGCAAGACTTAATATACAATACGTGGATCATTGAGTTAATTAAGTTATTACAAATTCACTTAAACCTCTGGAAGAAATGAATATTACACTTTTGAAAAGCACAAGTGTAGAAAGATTTTAAAGAAAATTCCTGCCTTCTCTTTAGAGTTAGTTTTTATTTCTTCTGGTCCCGAACACGGGACAACTCTGGGCCAGATCCTGCTCTTATTCACACTGGTATAAGTGAGCACAGGATCTGGTCCTGTCCCTGAACTCGGTTAGTAAGTGTAGCCACTTGCCTCTAACTTCCAAAGGCATAATAGAGTGCACTGGCTAAGAGACAAATTCATAAGATACTGTCTTGTGATTTACATTGTTGGAATAAGTTAAATTCAGCAAAGGATACAGAGGTATTTATAGAGGCCACAGTGAAATGCTACAATTCATTTAAAAGCAAGTGAAATAAATGTTGAAGACAGAAATTGAATCCATATCCAGAGCATAATAAAGATATTGTATAGACCCATTGGTTCTGGACAATTCTTGCTTTAGTTCTGCTCTTTTGTCCCTTTATATTTTCTTTGAAGGCTTTTACTTCATATTTTCGCTGACACTCAAACTCACACACTTCCCTAAATCCCACTATCCATCAGTCCCTGAAAAATCCTAATAAATAAACCATACAAATTAAAAGAAAACAAAAATGGCATTAACAAGAGCCAGATTTAAAAACCTCAGGGTCGCTGACAAATACATTCCGGATTTGTGGTTGCAAAAGTGAGAACTACATACACTACTTAGGGTACACAATTGTACACAGCCCCTTGGCCTCTTAAAAAAAAAATCTCTCTAATACCTTCCGTTTCTCTAACGCCTTCCATCACAAACACTTTACATATTATATGCAGAACCACTAAGGCCAAGTCTATACTTAAAACTTTTGCTGGTATAGTAATGTCTGTAAGTGTCTGATGGTTTTTATGACATTTTTATATAGGCAAAATCCCTCATTGTAGATGCAACTATCCCACCAAAAATGGTTTTTCCTGTATAGATTATTTTGTTTGAGGAGCTATACTCATCAAAAACACTCTGTATATACATACACCACAACATAGGGCTTCATTTCACCAAACAGCAAAGCTGCTCTTTTTTCTTCATGGTAAAAAAATATCTGAAAGAGAAAATTTACACATGCAGCTAAAGGGCAAAACTTGATTTCCTCTACACACAAGATTTTTTCATCCATCAGCAGTCTGAAAACAGATCGGATGACACATTTTACTGTACTCCAGCAGATGGCAGACTGCTCTCACTAACAAGCAGCAGACAGTGCCTTTCTAGCAAAACAACCAAAGGCAGATTAGACACTGTTCAGAACTCCTAGTTCAATTTAAGAACTTAAAAAACTGTTTTTAAAACAGAGGCATATGTGGCAAGCAAAGAGTTCCCTAAAATATGTAGGGTGTGATTATTACTATGATTGTGTGGACAGTGCCCAGAGTGTGGTTGGCATTTTCCAGATATCAGAAAGAGCTATGTCCTGCCTTTTTGTTTTTAATATACATACATATACATTTGTAGAGCTGGTAAATAGACATATACACACGAGCTCTACACATTTGAATTAGGCCTTTTTAAAATCATTGATAATTGCAACCACAACAGTTACTTAGGGGAAAATTTTCAAAAATACCTAAGGGGCTGAGGAGCACAAATCCTACTGAAAGTCAGTTGGACATGTGCTCCTAAATTTTGTGGCTATTTTTGAAAATCTTTGCCTTAAATGTTCTGACACCAGTTGCCTCTTTAATGTTGCTTAGTTCATGTTTGCAAGCAATTATGAAGTTCCATCATATTATGTTGTCACTTGGGAATTGTGATTACCATACCTAATCTTCAGAATCATGAGAAGAAGGATGATGATTTCACTGAATTCCATGCTAAATGTTCGGCATTTTGTTTTGGGTGATTTCATGCCTCATGAGTGTCACACGCACTCATAGGCACAGCCACCACTGTCAGGACATCAATTCCCTTTGTGGCAAGGCACTTCCTTCATCCCACTAGACTTAGCATTTCCCTCTCTGGCAGTGGTGGGCCTGGGATGAATCAGCCCAACTCTGGACAGTGTTTGCCTCTCCCGCTTTGGCCATATTTTCAGGGTAGGCATCAGGGTCGGCCTAAGTTAGGGTGACCAGGTGTTCGGTTTTCGACCAGAACACCTGTCGAAAAGGGATCCTGGCGGCTCAGGTCAGCACCGCTGACCAGGCTGTTGAATGTCCAGTTGGTAGTGCTGCGCAGCGGGGCTGGCAGGCGCTCTGCTAGTCTCCCACACCGTGCAACTCCCAGGAAGCAGCCGGCATGTTCCCCCTCAAGCTCCTAAGCATAGGTGCAGCCAGGGGACTCCGCACTCTGCCCCCGTCAAGAGGGGCCACCCCCACAGCTCCCATTGGCCGGGAACTGCAGCCAATGGGAGCTGCAGGGGCAGCGCCTGTGGATGAGGTAGTGCGCAGAGCCACGGGGCAGTGCCTGCAGACTGGGCAGCATGCAGAGCCGCCTGGCCATGCGTCTGCATAGGAGCCGGAGGAGGGACATGCCACTGCTTCCAGGTGCTGCTTGAGGTAAGCGCCGCATGGAGTTTGCACCCCTGATCCCCTCCCAGGCCACAACCCCTTGCTCCAGCCCTGATCCCCCCTGCTGCCCTCCAAACTCCTCAGTCCCAGCCTGGCACCCCATCCTGTACTTCAAACCCTTCATCCCTAGCCCCACCCCAGAGCCCACACCCCCAGCTAGAGCCCCCTCACAAACCTCCATACCCCAATCCCCTGTTCCAGCCCAGAGCCCTTCCTGCACTCTGAATCCCTCAGCTCCAGCCCAGAGCCCCATCAGCCCCTCCAAATCCCTCAGCCCCAGCCCCACATCAAAGCCCGCACCCCGAGCCGGATCCTTCACCCTCCCTGTGCCCCAACCCCCTGCCTCAGCCGTGTTCCCCCTCCCACCCTCCAAACCCCTCATTTCTGGCCCCACCCCAAAACTCGCACCCCAGCCTAGAGTCCATACCTCCTCCCACACCCCAACCCCCTGCCTCAGCAGAGAGCTCCCTCTCATACTCCAAACCCCTCTGCTCCACCCCCCAGCCCCCTCCTTCACCCCAAGCCCCTCATCCCTGGCCCCACCCCAGAGCCCACAACCCAGCCAGAGCTCTCATCACCTGTCGCATCCCAACCCACTGCCTCAGCCTGGAGCCCCTCCCACACTCTGAACTCATTTCTGTCCCCACCCCCAAGCCCACATCTCCAGCCAGAGTCCTCACCCCCTCCTGCACCCCAATCCCCTTCCCCAGCCCAGTGAACGTGAGGGTGGAAAAAGCGAGCAACAGAGGGGGGGAAATGGAGTGAGGGGGGGCAGGGGCAGCACACGGGACAGAGGTGTTTGGTTTTGTGCAAGTAGAAAGTTGGCAACCCTAGCCTAAGGGGCAATCCTCCACCAAACAAAAAGGAAACAGTCTCACAAATACAAAAACACAGCGGGATACCTTTTCCCCTGTCTCATCACTGGGGCAGGGTGTTGTCCTGTTTGCCCCTGGAGTGTCAGTCCTTACCATAGCAAACACTCAGGCTTGGCTTTTTCCCTATGAGAAGGAGCACAGCCTCTCACCGTGGAGAAGCTTATTTCCCTGCTGCAACTAGCCTGGCAGCAGCTTGTCACTCTCCCTCATCTCTCACCAGAGGAGGGGTTTAAAAAGGTCCCTTAATTGGATTCAGGTGTCCCTAATTGACCTGAGGTAACCCGTGCTCAGCTTGTTGGGGAAAAGGGCCTTTAACATTCTAGGGCTAACATACTGGCCTTCCAGCACCCTCTTGCAGCCATCCAGCCTGACTTTATCACACCTTCTTTAATCTTTTCTACTTCAGGTCCTCTCCTTTCCCACCCATGGGCCCCTTCTCTGCTTCTTCTTCCTAATCCAAACCATTTCCTCAGGCTCATATGCTGACAATATACATTTCTATATGTATTTAAATGTGTTAATTAAATCCAGGGACAATAGTGACAGAGTCCAATAAGGACTCATATGCATAGACTTTAAAAAGTGCTACTAAGTTCAGGCTAATTTCTGCTAAACAGACTCTTACTCTAGACCAACTCCAGTGAAATCAATGGAGTACTCTAGATTTACACTGTTATAAGAAGAGAGAAGAGAATGTGGCTCATCAGCTTCATACTGAAGCCCAAACAATGTACAAAACTCATGGGTGATGCTTTAGGGAAAGTAGAATACCTTGGCCAAAACAAGGAGCACCTAATGCAAGCCATATTCTCCCCTCCACTTAAGACATACAGAGAGGAGCAAAGAGCCCTAATCACAAAGAAGATCAGAGTGGTAGGTACTGCATGGAAAGGAAGGCAGATACATGCTTTGGTTTCCCAAATGTGGAGCCGCCTGTCCTCTTGATGGCCACTATACAAGCTTCCAGGTGAAAACAGAGTGGGAAAGGAGTGTCAGAGCCACAGGAACCTCCACTCTCTGCAGCACGTTCCCCTGCTCCTCCCCCCAGGGCTCTGGAACTGAGGAAGCAAAATGATAAGTTACTGCTGCTCAGGACATCAGTAAACGCCCCCTCCCCCAGCATTCAGAGACCGCAGAGAGTGGGCAGAAAGGCAGCCAGTGGCAATTTAACAGCCTTTTTAGCCAATCTGCCACTGGAGCCTGTGGAAGAGTGGAACGTCTCCATTTAGAGCCTAAAATCTATGGGTATGCACAGAGCATGAGCTTTAGGATCCAGCAGAGTGAGGTGTGTGGGGCCCACAGTCTCCCCTATTAGAGAGGAAGTTGTGGCAGAGACACAGGTGACAACACTGCATCTTACGCAAACATTTTAATTTAAGATTTCCATGCCAGGCAAGATGTAACCCAGTATGCTCAAACTCCTAAGACTTTTGTCTGCTGAGTATAGAAGGTGGTTTCCAGGACCCACTATTGAAAGAGAATGCAACAATGCAAAAAGCATTATCCAAGCTCTAGACAATACAACTATTTTTTTTAATTAATTTAAAATAGAATTTTAGGCTTCACAGAAACAATGGCGAAGTACTTAATTTATTACAATTGCCACTTTCTGAAAATCTAATATGTGAATTATGCATATAAAATACAACATTTAAACAACTATTTACATCCAGAGGCAGCTGCAATATTAAGCAATAACATTAACCAATTTTTTAAAAAATAAATATTTTTTATTTGCTACAGTATATGCTAGGTTAGATATTTTACAGTATGAAGGTTGATTTAATCACTTTACCAAGTTCTAAAATATTCTGTTACTTCTAGATAAAATATGAATATTTCTATAAAATGCACAGCTTATACAGAGACTTGTACATTGCCAAACACTACACATTTCTCTTTGGGGACTGAGCTCCATAGAGTTAGTCACTAAATCTCAAGGGTTATGTTTAAAATGCATTCAGTCTATTTATCCACAAAATACATTCAAAGCCTTTGGATACAATTTATTGCACGTCTCATACTGTAGAAATATTTTGTACTTTTTAATGCTTATTTCCCTGTACATTCATAACTGGTGCAGTCTAATAAAAGGAACGTTTAAGTCTTTCTAAAAACTTCATGAAGACAAATGTGTCTCAAGAGATGATCCTTACCACAGTATTTCAAATCACAAATATATAGCTTGCAATATGCAGTTAAGATGGTTTTATTTTATACAAGGCAACTAATAATTAGTTCTATTTCTTATATAGAACATACTATAGGTAGCATGGTGCTTTAGAAACCAGCAAAAACAACTTTATAAAACTAGTACCTGAACAATGGGATTTTTGTGAGCCACAAGCTTCACATATATAGAGAGAGAGATGCATTCTGCCAGCATCGTTTTCACAGTAAATTCTATTTTATTTAGGTTGCAATCCTGAACTCTTGCCTCAAAAACGTCCCATTGGGTCTGATTCGGATCTCATATGAGGCTCCATTAACTGCCATGGAATATGCTGGTGTTACTGAGATCATAATCAGTCCCACTAACTTCAGTGAAAGATTTGCCTGAAGACAGCTCAGGCCTTTGGGGCAAACCTTGCTCACTACATCTAAGTAATCTTACTGCAATCAGTAGCAGCCTGATCCCTGCCTCACTGAAGTCAATGGCAAAACTCTTAAGGAATTCCATAGAATTTGGAGCTGGCCCCAGCTGAGCAGAAGTTTACAACATTACAAATAAAAAGTTAATATGTATAAAGTTAAACAGAGGGTGTTTTAAGGCAAGTCTGAGATCTTGTTTCAAATGCTGATGAAAATGGGGCCAGATTCTGTTCAATCTGCAATGTGAATATCTACTGTATATTCTACATTCTTTATATGCAGAGCAATACAGACCTTTACTATGGTAAGAGTCTCACACTGCAAACTGGAGAGAAGAATTTCACACTATTATTGTAAAAAGTTTTTTTCTCTTACTTAATTGGCCTCTCAGAGTTGGTAAGACAACTCCCACCTGTTCATGCTCTCTGTATGTGTGTATATATATCTCCTCAATATATGTTTCACTCTATATGCATCCAAAGAAGTGGGCTGTAGTCCACGAAAGCTTATGCTCTAATAAATTTCTTAGTCTCTAAGGTGACACAAGTACTCCTATTATTGTAAAAACTGTGATACAAGTTCCATATTCTTCATTCCTAGATTATTTATAATTATTGATGTGAGGTAATAAATAATTGTAACAGAGAATAGTGAAGTAACAATGAGAAGGCTAGTATTTAATAAGGGCTAAAAATATAGGCTCAACATAGGATTAATTCAGATAAATTTGGTTTAGTGCAAACAAACATAGCAAAACAATGTGAGGATTTTAGTTTGTGGCATTCACAGAGGAAGCTTAAAAAAAAAAGTCAGGTGCTGCAAAAGTTAAGATTTAAACCATGCAACTTTAATGTTGCATTAATGCAAGTTTTTACATTTCATTTTCTGGGTTTTTATTAAAAGGAAAAAAAGAGTCCCTGGGTCCATTAATAGTCAGCAGAAATTGGTAACTTGTGCCTCTTTCTGTTGGCCACACAATAAAAAAATTTTAGTTGTGAAATAGTCTACTAGTTTGAGATAGCCCCTGTCCCAGAAATGAGGAAAACCAGGAGAATCAATCACTTCTCACAAACAAGTAGTTTTCCCCACTGTAACTCAAAAATGGCTCAATACACAATCTGCTCAAATTTAAAAAGAGAGACAATGAGCTTATCTTGGGGCAGAGACCAAAAAAGAAAAACAGGTCTCCCCTTGGGCTGGAAATTTAGGAAATCTTTTTGAAGCAACCTATACAATTCTTTAGGAGGAATATAATTCAAATTCCAGGATGGTTCAATAATTCTACAGAAACGTTTTAAATCCTCTATTAAATTCTATACGATTTTTCCATAAGGGAAATGGAAACAAACAAAAAAAGGAGAAAATGATATAAATAAAGAAAAAAGGACTTAAACTGATAGAAGCAAGAGGTAGAAAAACTGAAGAAGTAGGGAAACAAAGAGAATCATGAAAATGCAGCTAAGAAAATAGATAAACCTAGAGAGAGAGAGAGAGAGCGCGCATAAAAAAATGAAGTGACATGACTTGGAAAACCAATTTTGAATAAAATGAGTTGGTAAGAGGCAGGACAATTTATTTTGCACATTGGAAGATGAAAGCAGATGAGGGAAAGGTAGAATTATATCATTATTTGTTTTTCTTTGTAGTCAGAAAATTTCCTATCAAACTTGTTTCCTTTCTTTTACTATGTCGTGATAAATTCATTTGTTGCCTGTATTTTCACTAGGGCACTACAGAATCCCGCAAGTGCTTGGCTCCATCTGTAATCTTATTCTATGAACCGCTGTAATTAATGTAGTCTAAATGTTAGGATTTTGTGGGGTAGCAATCAGATTGGGGCAGGTGATATTTTCTAGCATTTAGTAGTCAATCTGCAGCATAGAATTTAAAAAGCACATAATATTTATAATAGAAATCTAACACGGGAGTTATGCTTATAGATGAAGGACAGTTACTTAGAATAGAAAATCCTTAGCAGGGATACTCTCTTTATTGTCTGTAGCGCTCAATGCACATCTAAGCCACACTCCAAAGAATAGCAGCATCAGCAGCCTTGTTTCTTTAAAATTCTCTCTGTGCATGATTTAATTCCAGTTTAAATAATAATGCTGCCTAGATTTGATGCAACAACAGGTCTAGCACAACTTCGTGTTACTGAAAAAAGGAAAATTGCAAGATTAAAACTTCTGAGAAAGGCAGTTGTGGGTTCAGTTTTTATTTTAGTATCAGATACTGTACACAGAAAAGTAATATTAGTACAGAACAAATAGTAGGAATCCAAAACTGCATTGGAGCCATTTTTTAAAGTTACTTAAAATAATTGGGTTTACACTGGATTTCAGAATACCAAAAGTGATTTTGAGTAAGAATATTAGACATCTTTTTAATAGAGCCTTTTTGTGCTATAGACCATTTTAAATTTTTTCTCTTGGTGTCAGTGTGTTGTAGGGGAAATTCACAAATATTTTGTTTCTTTATTATATGGATAAAGCCTCAGGGAATAGTGAGAATAATACATAGGAGTTGCTGGATGCTGAGCACTTTGGAAAATCTAGCCCCAATTGCAGGCACTGATCACTGTTGAAAATACAGCCTCATATTAATAAAATCGTATCTGAAAAGTAATTGGAAGTACTTTGAGCTTGATCTAGCTCCCACTGAAGTCAACGGGAGCCTTTCCATCAACTTCAGTGGGAGGTGGATCAGGCCCTTTTCACAGAGAAATTCCTTGCATTTAAAAACAAAAATTGTCAAGAGGTTTTGAATTACAGTGTATGAGCTCAGATGCTGGATTCTTCTATTTTTTCACATTTGCTGATATTAAAAAGATCCAAATCATCTTTAACATTTGTAAACAGATAAAACACAGGACTAAAACAATTCTCTTGTAACAGAATTGTAGTGGTTGGTTACTTTTCATTTAATTTTCAAATAAATATTGTAGATTAGAAAGTGTGCATGTGACAAAACTGCCTGGTATAATTTACACATATGGAACATATAAAAATATTAAAAATATATATTCAGTTTGACTTTAAATCAAAACATACAGAAATAAAACTTACTAGCTATTCATTAGACACAGTCTAAGATTTTTAAAGGTATTTAGGCATTGTTCTACTCAGCACTGCAATACCTAACTGATTTAGGAGCCTAGTCCCATTGACTGTCATTTAAAATGAGACTTTGGGCATGTAGATAGGCCCTGTTAGTGTGCAGCAAGCCCAGGTGTAAATCTAGAACGGTCTCGCCTGCCATGCTACCTCATGTTAAAAATTATTATTTTAAAAAGTGACTTAATGGTACTGGGCTCCTAAGTCAGTTAGGCATTGCAATGCTGAGTGGAGCAACACCTAAATACCTTTACAAATCTGGGCTCTACCCTTCAGTCTAATTAAAGGGCCACAAATAACTAAATCTTCAGCTCACTTTAAGCAGTGTAAAGTGACTGTATAAATTCTATGAACATGTATGCTACATCTCACTAGTATCGATTTAAAGAACAAACAACATCTACTGCACCAGAAATCAACATGTCAGGATAAAACAAGGATCACTGACACTGCTGACTGAAGGCTACATTCCTGGTTTTCCACATAAAGCAGAAGTCAAAAGACCCAATGACAGAGATTAGTCACACTCACAAAAACTATTGAGTATCTATATGCTACATAAGATCTCTTGTAAAGATTTCCTCCTCTCTCTACACCATAATAAAAGACCATATTGCCCCAAATCAGAGGTTTGTGAAGAGATTTGTAGATCTAATTTTATATTTCCTGGATTTTGTGGGTTTAATATATATATATTTTTTAAACTGTGTTTACAATGGGTATAAGAAATTATTTTTATAATAAAACAAAATCAAAGACTTATGAACAGAATCTGTCTCAAAGTTTATGAGAGTTATTTATCCACATACCTTCTAATCCAATACAGGAAATCATGAAATACCAGAATATTTACGAACCTTTGAAAATGCCTACTGATACTACACTTTTGTAAGCTAACATTATGGTGAAAATAACTATTCAGGGATTGTTTTGATGTCCTGTTAGTTATTTACCTGATACCCTGGGGCCGTTAATGAGATGCATATTTGACCCTTCTGAAGAAATCAGAATGGTCTTACGTCGATGAGCACTTTTGGACAATGATGCCGGAACCGGGGGGGGGGCAGGCCCCCCCACACACTTTTTAACATGGGTGTAGTTTGAGGGGTAGGGGTGGTATTGCCCCCCCCAAACTGCAAGCCTTGGGCAGGCTTAAAGCGGCAACAGCAGGAGCTTCACTTTGCAGTGGGGGGGGGTGATCAGCTCCCCCCCTTTCCCCCATGAAGCACAGCCCCTTACCTGTGCTACTCCATGCCTGCCCAAAGCTTGCAATTTGGGGAGGCAACGCCACGACAAAGTGCAGCCCCTGCTAGCATTGCTCTACACCTGCCCCAGGCTTGCAGTCTTGGGGGGGGGGGATGCTAACGCAGCCCCCCAAACTATACTCATGATAAAAAGTATGGGGGAAATGGTCCCCTGACCCTTCCAGTTCCTGCACCAGTGCCGCCCCTCCACCCACCCCAACAAAGATTCTTGCACCTTTGGCTCTTTAAATCCACAGATTTTCTTCAATTGTTGCACATGCTTATTACATTCCTGTGCTAGAAACACTGAAGAAGTTCCTGTGTCTGCAGAGTGGATTGGACTTTTAAAAAATAATTTAAGTATGGGGGAAGTGGTTTGTGGGAGGGAAATACATGCCCCAAAGCCAGGTCAGAGCACAGGAACTGCAATACAGCCATTCATGAGTACTACTGCTCCAGACTATAGTCTTGAACGCTCAGAGCCGGCACTAGGCGTAAGAGCAGACTAAGCAATTGCTTAGGGCCCTGAGCAGATCAAGGGGCCCCCTAGTCACTTTTTATTATGTGTTGTGTGGGGGCGGGCCAAAATATTCCTGCATCGGGTCCCCAATAGGCTAGCACCACCTCTGTGAGCACTGTCTGTACCACTCACTCACAGTGTGGGAGCTGCTGGTTCACAGTTACAGATCTTGTGGACTTCACCCTGGCCCCCCTCAAACACAAACATCTGTGCTGGTGTATACCGCGTACAGGTTAGTTTGTATGAGTCTCTGCTGCTGGATCAATTTCACCCAATACATTGTGCCCTTACAGCAAATAACTTTGTTAGATCTCACTCCGCAAAATACCAAAAGACACTAAAACATTGACAAATGGTCTATAAAAAGGTTGATTAAAAATGCATGCTTTTTAGCTTACACTGTAGCATTCCTATAATTTTTCCCCACAAATACCAGGAAATACTGCCCAAATTACTTTTCCTCAATTTGATAAAAAGAAAAACTGGTCCTTGGTTGATATTTTGAAACAGTTAGCTCAGAGTAGGTGTTTGTGGCTGTTTGATTAATCCCTGAAATAGGGGTACATAACAAAAATACCACCAAACCTTAACTACGGTGTTGCAAATGGAGCTGTTAATAACAAATATTTTAAAAGAAAGAGAGAGAGAGAGAGAGAGAGAGAGAGAGAGAGAGAGAGAGAGAGACTGACTGACTGACAGACACATGTTTACTTTAGCTTCACAGTATAAATTTTCAGTGGAACATTCTTATTTGTTTGGTTACTAAATGATAAATATAATATAAAAACATATAAATGCACTTTATTGTAATATATTCTACAGGATTCTATGGGAAAACACCTAAGAAGTTCAATGAGTTTGGCCTGTTTTTGGTTTGAGGTTAAAACATATATGGTTTCTTTTGCATACCTGTCTTTAAACCCATACATTCCATCAACAGTGTATTTTGGTTTTAACTAGAATAAAAAGCTTAAGAATAATAAAATAGTTTAAATATGGAATGTTGTTTCATAGCTCTTAATATCAACTTGCATTTTAAAAACCAACATGAGTTGGTTATTTGCTTTATAAAAACAGCAAAACCAACTAAAAGCTGCAGCTGGTTGTAGCCAACTTTGAAGTTGTTTTTCAGTGCTGTGGTTTGAGCACTTAAATACTGCACTGTATATATGTGAGGTAGACAGAAAAAAAAATCACATGTAAAAAGATGGAGAGTGATTCCTTCCTCCTTCCCCCAAATAACCCATTTAGGCTTTCGAATCTTCATGTACGCAGAGCTGTGAAATGGTCTTCTTAATGCGGAGCGCAGTCAGTCGAGCTGCCCCATTAGCATACCAGCACTCACGCATTATTCTACCCATGATTCGGAGTGCCTTAAGACAAAGAAAAAGAGGTTTATGATTAAAAATCCACTGCTTCAGTGCAGCAATCAATTAATACTCCAATGCCAGGTGTACTTTGAAATAATATTCCAGCAGAAATGACAGAAAAGTTACCTCATTGTTTTGGTTCAGTCAAAGAGAAAAAGAGTACTTTGATATTCAGTGCTGTCAGGTCCATTTCACTAGATTCACCTTAAAAATGCCACTTCCTTGCACTCAGCAGGGGAGGAGTTTTGAATGGGTATCAGGGGATGACACACAATGCCCAGCAGTGGGTATTTGTGGGGGGAGTGGGAAAAGGGGTACAAGAGTGCACACAAGGCGGAGGCAGGACTAACCACCTCCCTAAGGCCTGCTGCCTTCCCATATACTAGAGAGAGGGGTTCGGGTTAGCGACTGGCTCCAGAGTGACCCAACCTGCACATTTAAGTTCTTCCACGCTTTTCAAAAGCCCCTTGCTTCTGCCAGCTAAAAAGCTAGACATCCAAATCCCATTGAAATACAATGGAAGTCTGGCACCTAACTCCCTTGGGCTACTTTGAAAATCTCAGCCTTAAAGAATACATTTAAATATTCTCCTAAAAATGGGGGGGGGAGGGAACTCACCTCACAACTTTGCCACTGGTTTGGGATATTTGGTCTAAGTTTCTGTTCACAAACTACCCTTCTCATATCTTCTATTGAGGGATCCGAAGGCACAACATCATAATAAGGCAACTGGTACTCCTCAATGATTCCTACAAGAGGAAAAAGAAACAATAATCTCTAACTAGGTTCCATACTAAACATCACTGTCCTTGTGCTTACTCATTTAGATACACCTGTTGAGTTCTAGGAGATGGAAGAACTTTACCCCCTGTCACGGAGTATTGGGGGACTCAGGGCCCTGCACCCCCGGCTTCCTGCGATTCATCATGACTCTCAGCCAGCCAGTAAAGCAGAAGGTTTATTTGGATGACAGGAATACAGTCCAAGACAGGTCTTGCAGGCACAGACAACAGGGCCCCCCTCAGTTAGGTCCAGCTTGGGGTCCCAGGGCATCCCAGCCCACCCCCCTTTGGGGGGGTCAGAGCCATCTCTGCCTCCCAGCCATCTCTCCAGCCCGCTTCCAGCACTCTGCCTTCAGCGACCCCTCCCACCGCCTTTGTTCAGTTTCCCGGGCCAAGGTGTCACCTGGCCTCCAACCCCTTCCTGGGTTCTCATGTTACACGCTCAGGTATTCGCCTTCGGGCAGACTCCCATCCCCCAATGCAGACTATCCTAGCCACACTCCCCTGTCAGCATTCACAGACCACAGTAAGAACAGGCCCAGTTCGTCACATCTCCCCCCTTCGAGACCGAACTGAGCAGGGTCACTTTAGCCAGTGACCCGGGGAAGTTCGAACCTACCCCCGTTCCCATGGATGCCCCCGCATCCCTCCCATTCCTTGGTGAGAATTACACCAGGCCCCTCCAGTTTCACGCCCCCCCCTTAGGTCGGGGGTGCTTGATGGCCCTCGCAGTTCACATGTGGGAAGGTTTATGCGGCCTGTGCCCTTTTCCCACCCCCATACCTCTGGGGTTCCAACTGGGCTGTGGTCTTCTCCCAGCGCTCCAGTCTGGAGGTCTGTGCTTTGGGCTCTCTTGGTTTAGAGCCGCCCTTTTAACCTTGGCCACCCTCCGGAAAGGATCCTTTATGCTGGGCAAGGGTCCTAAAGCTGTTTTCCCCTTGTCCCAGGCCTTCCTCCCCCTCTGACAGGGGTCACAGGATCCGCAGTACTGTCGGACAGTAACAAAGACCCCAGGCCAGTAAAAGCTCCGTAGCAGCCTCTGCTGGGTACACCAGGTTCCCTGGTGCCCTGAGAGAGGAATGTCATGGGCCCGGCACAGCAGCTGGCGGCGATACTTCTGGGGTACCACCAGCTGCCTCCTGATCCCCCCTGACTCCATTTTCCCTGGGGGAGCCCATTCTCGGTACAGGAACCCCTTCTCCCACAGGAACCTTTTCCGGCCACCTCGTCCCATGGTCTGTACCGCATTGAGGTCGGCCAGGTCCCTTATCTTCTGCAAGGAGGGATCTTCTCTGTAACTCGGCCTGGAACTCAGCAGCTGGGACAGGGATGGCCACCTGCTCTTTCTCGCCCGCTGGGTCTGAAGCTGCAGCCTCCCTGAGCCGTGTCCCTGGGCGTTCCCTCCCCACCAGGTTAGGGTCCTGCGCCTCAGGCAAGGCACCCCCCCCAAGGCCAGGGCGCAGTGCCCCTCGCCGGCTCTGACTGCGGGTCACAACCAGTGCCCTTTGGGGGTTGCTTGGCCAGTTCTCCAGGTCCCCCCCCCATCAATACCTCAGTGGGCAAATACGGGTGTACCCCCACATCCTTGGGGCCCTCCTTGGCCCCCCACTTCAGGTGTACCCTTGCCACGGGCACTTTGACTGGTGTTCCGCCCACCCCCGTCAGGGTCAGGTAGGTGTTGGGCACCACCTGATCTGGGGCCACCACCTCGGGCCAGGCCAGCGTCACCTCTGCGCCCGTATCCCAGTATCCATTGACCTTCCTCCCATCCACCTCCAGGGGAACAAGGTACTCTCTCCGGAGGGACAGCCCCGCGCCCACCGTATAAACCAAAAACCCTGAGTCTGGAGCATCCAGCCCCCTAGAGGAGCTGGCCTGGAGCTCTCCTCCCTCCTTAGCAGGTGGTACTCTGCCAGCCCCCCTTCCCTGGGAATGCTGCCTCTCGCCGGGCTGGGTCTCTATCCAGTCAACCCCTGTGGGTTCGGTCTGCTCAGTCTGTCCCTGAGCCTGGGGCACTGGGCCCGTATGTGGCCTTTTTGGCCACAGTGGTAGCAGCCCATGTCCCATGGGTCCCCCCGAGTGGGTCGGATGGTCCTGACGCCGGATGTTCCCCTTTGATGGGGTTTTTCTGTATTTTCCCACGGGGAGGTCCCATGGTGACTCTCTCTCTGCGTTGTGGTGGGACTGTTCCTTTGGGACTCCTCCCTGTTATCTCCTGACCGGCTCTTTACAAACTCATCGGCCAGCCGGCCTGCATGTCGCGGGTTCTCTGGCTTTCTGTCCACCAACCACAGCCTCAGGTCGGATGGGCACCACTCATACAGTTGCTCCAGTACCAGCAGTTTGACCAGGTCCTCCTTCGTCTGGGCCCCATCAGCCCACTTGCTGGCGTATCCTTCCATGCGGACGGCTAGTTGCAGATATGAGATCTCAGGAGTTTTATCCTGACTCCGGAACCTTTCCCGGTACATCTCAGGAGTCAGCCCAAACTCACGTAGCAGGGCCTTTTTGAATAGTTCGTAGTCCCCTTTCTCTGCCTCTTCCACTTGGCGGTACAATGCCACAGCTTTGGGGTCCAGTAAGGGGGTAAGGACCCGGAGTCTGTCCGCGGGATCAACCCGGTGCAGCTCGCAGGCCGTCTCAAAGGCCTCCAGGAAGTCATCCATGTCCTCCCCCTCCTTGCGTGGGGCCAGGATGCACTTATCAAAGCTCCGTGCAGTCCTGGGTCCCCCCTCACTCACCGCAGCCGGGGGTTCGCTGCCCTTCAATCTTGCCAGTTCCAGTTCATGCTGACGCTGTCTCTCTTCATGCTGTCTCTGTCTCTCTTTCTCCTCCCGTTCATGCTGTCTCTGTCTCTCTTCATGCTGTCTCTGTCTCTCTTTCTCCTCCCGTTCATGCTGACGCTGTCTCTCTTGTTCACGATCCCCCAGCTCTCTCAGTTTTAGCTCTTTCTCCCATTCCAGCCAATTCCACTCCACGGATGCCGAACGTCGCCGGGAGGATCCTCTGCTGGCCGGCGAGCTTCGCCGGGAGGATCCCCTGCTGGCCGGGGGGGTCACGGCGCCCTCGGCATTTGCTGGGCTCCTCCCCACCCTTCCCCTAGGCATAGGAAGAAGGGGTCTCAGGAAGCCCTCAGCAGCTGGCTGACCACTCCCAGCTGGGACAGGCACTGGTGCCTGCGCTGCATTTGCCAGGCTGCTTCCCTGAGACACAGGGATCAGTTCATTCGCGCGATCTTCCGCCTCCAGCCGGGCAATGAGCTGTTCTTTGGTGAGCCTCCCAATGCGCAGCCCCCTCTGCTTGCACAGCTCCACCAGGTCGCTCTTAAGCCGCTTGGCATACATCTTCCTGCTGGCCACTCACCGGCCTGTGTGCTCACAGCTCCCCACAGTTCCCAGGGGGACCCCTAGTGTGCCAGCCCTTCTCGAGGTCACCACCTCTCTGCCAGGGTCGAGCTGCAGACTCCTCCGCCCCTGGGACCACTCGCTGCGATCCCCCTGGGGGACCCTGTTACCGCAAAAGTCCTTCTCGCTGGTCACACACTCCCAGGGGTAATAACCGTCTCTCTCTCACTCTTCAGCACGCCTGGTCCCTGTCAATCCCCCTTCGTTTTACTGCTCCCCAGTCACTTACTGCAGGAAGCGCCGTCCACGGGGTGCAGTAGATCCCGCCGCTGCCACCAGTTGTCATGGAGTATTGGGGGACTCAGGGCCCTGCACCCCCGGCTTCCTGCGATTCACCATGACTCTCAGCCAGTCAGTAAAGCAGAAGGTTTATTTGGATGACAGGAATACAGTCCAAGACAGGTCTTGCAGGCACAGACAACAGGGCCCCCCTCAGTTAGGTTCAGCTTGGGGTCCCAGGGCATCCCAGCCCACCCCCCTTTGGGGGGGTCAGAGCCATCTCTGCCTCCCAGCCATCTCTCCAGCCCGCTTCCAGCACTCTGCCTTCAGCGACCCCTCCCACCGCCTTTGTTCAGTTTCCCGGGCCAAGGTGTCACCTGGCCTCCAACCCCTTCCTGGATTCTCATGTTACACGCTCAGGTATTCGCCTTCGGGCAGACTCCCATCCCCCAATGCAGACTATCCTAGCCACACTCCCCTGTCAGCATTCACAGACCACAGTAAGAACAGGCCCAGTTCGTCACACCCCCTTCACCAGAAAACCTTTTGGATTTCAGCAGTAGATAGGCCAAAAAGACTTGGTTGGAGGCAGCCCTGGGAAGAAGGCCACTAAAGATAACAAAGATAACACTAAAGATAAGAAAAGATAAGGTGAATGGTCTTGGGTCCTTGAGAGAATGGGGTTCAGGAGTAAAGAAGATCTGGCTGAAGTGGGGAGAGAATGGAGTTTCATCTTTTTGGTTCAGAACCATATAAAATCCAAACTAATAGAGGTTTCTTTGTTGCCAACCCTTGCGACCTAAACTCTACAGAATGTGAGCAGGTCTATTGCATTCCCTGATAATATGAGTCCCTTATTTTCATATTGCCAGCACACAAGTTCATCATCATGGGAGGTTAGTTTTGTGGGTTTTTTCAGATCAAGATTTTGAAAGATAAACTTCCTGCAGATTGGAAACCGATCAGTAGGGAAACTGCATGGGAGGAACTGGTTTTCTAATGAGTTCTACTGTATACGTTAGTTTCTTTGACAGGGGAAGTGAAAAATAATTTACTTATGTTTTGTTGCTTTTGATATTTCAGAATAATTAAATCAGCTAGGCATTAACTGCTATTTATTCACTTGTTAACTCTTTCATATCATAGGGTTACCATCCATCCATATTTCCCCGGACATGTCCGGATTTTGCATCTCTGAATAGCCGTCCGGCAGGAATTGGTAACAAGGTTAAAATGTCCGGGGGTTTTTTCTCCCTCGCCTCCCTCCCTCCCTCCCATGCAGAGTGCGGCTGCTGATTGGGCAGTTGGGCCAATTGACCCACTCCCATTGGCCTCCAGCAGCCAGAGCCCTCCCCTGCTCCCCCCCCCTCTGACTGCAGCCCTGTGTAACACACAAACCGACCCACCGGGCAGCGTGTTTTGCAAACACGTGGAGCAGAATGGTAAGGGGAGTCCGGGGGGGCAGTCAGGGAGCGGGGGAGTGTTGGATGGGTCCTCGGCCTCCACCTGCCACCCCCCCTCCGCGCGTCGTCATCCCTGTGGACCCCCTTCCCTCCCTGCCTGCCTCTCCCTTCCCTGCTTGTACTGCCAGAGCCAGAGGCAACTGCTGTCTGCTGCCCCCGGGTCCTAGCATCCCTCATCCACTAATGGGAAGACAGGCTGCCCTTACCCTGCCCTTCCATCCTAGCCCTGAGCCTCTCCAACGCCCCAAACCCCTCAGCCCCAGCCCTCATCCCCCCGCACCCTAATCCTCTGCTCCATCCCTGAGCCCCCTCCTGCATCATGAACCCCTCATCCTCAGTCCCATAGCCCTCACCCCTGTATCCCCTCCTATCTCCAAACTCCCTCCCAAACACCCTCCCCCTTCCCACACACCCCCTCCTGCCCTCAAACTCCCTCCTAAAGCCTGCACCCCCTCCCTTTGCACCGCCTCCCACCCCCAAACTCCATCCCAGAGCCTGCACCCCTCACCCCCTCCTGCACAACCACCTCCTGCCCCAGCCTGGAGCCTGCACCCAGCACCCAAACTCTATCCCAGAGCCTGCACCCCTCCTTTACCCTAATTCCCAGCCCAGGACCTGCACCCCAGACCTCCTCCCCCCACGCAACCCCCCTCCCAGAGCCTTAGGCAGGTGTGTGGGGGGGTGGGTTCTGGGCACCACCAAAATTTCTACAACCCTGCCACCCATGCGAGTGGATAAGGGTCGGGGCAGTCAGGGGACAGGTACGGTCCTAGGGGTGGGGGGTTCTCAGCAGGGGGCAGTCAGGGGACAAGAAGCAGGGGGGGGTTCTGAGGGAGGTAGTCAGGGGGTGGGAAGTGTGAGGGAGTGGATGTGGGTAGGGCGGGGCTAGGGCTAGGGCAGAGCTTCCCCCACCCCCACCCACTGTCCTCTTTTTTGATTGTGGAAATATGGTAACCCTATCATATCAGTAATTGCTCAACAGGAAATTTTTAAGTCATACAACTCTTTCTCCTTCCACAATCTGGAAAATTCAGTTAAAAATGATGTTCATACATTGTATGAACATATTTCCTTTAAAATCCTTTACATTATTTTTATCAAGTCTGGAATGCAACACAAAACAGCCAAAAATTTTACCTCCAATTGAGCATCTTCGTGATATCTCCCAGTACACCAGACCAAGAGAGTATATGTCTGCACGTTTGAAGGACTCAAAGATGCTCATGTTCATTACATCATCAAGTATTTCAGGAGCCATGTACCTTTAAAACAAGTTACACACAAATGCACAATTTACAAAAGTTCTAACAAAGATTCTAATATTTGACATAAAGAGGGTTGGGAACAACATGTTGGAGAGCCATCCCCAATTACCATTGACTAGCGTCAGCGTGTCATTGACTAGCGTGTCAAACAAGGGACTTTCTATGATGAAAATCCTTACATGTTGCTAAATGATTAATAGCCATGCAAGTGTGAGAGGTAGGTAGCTATACTGGCCAAAGAGCTTTATTCTACCTCCATTTATATTCCATCTCAATGCTTATTTTGCTTTTCATTAATAAACTGTGCTCTACAAGACAAACTAATTGAATGTAATGAAATTAGTGTGGAAAAGTACCAAAGACTTGAGAGAGAATGAAAATGAATTCTAACCACAGTAAAGAGTAGAGTCAAGGTAGCAGCTGAGCATGCAGTCAAGGATGCAAACGTGTTGCAGTTACTACCCCCAAGAGCGCTGACAGGATGCAATGCGGTTGTAATCACCATGGGCAGAAGGACCTAAAGATATGTGAGGTGCATAAGGTGGCAGCCCCGCCCGGAGTGCCCTCCTGCAACAGGTTGCGGCATGACAGGCATGCCTGCCTCAGTTTCCCTTTTTAGAGTCCCTAACTCCACTTCAGGCTCTCTTGCTACACAACCACCCTCCTTAGGGCTGGTTATAACAAATGGTCCAAAATATAAGTCCCAAACATATAGTACATTTCTCATGCTAGTGCAAGCAGTCATTAAAACTCCAGACATCTTGTCTCTTGATGCCCCACATACCACACACTGGCCCCTTTGACCATGGCTGGACTCCCTGTGAGCCCTCTTCTGTCCTTGTACCATGACAGCCACTCCAGACCTTCAAAATGGAGTACAACCCTGCTCTTCCCAGCAGGTATTCCCCACCCACCCCCAGAGAGCCTCTCTGATGGGAGCATCCTTGCCAGGGAAGCATCCCTCACTCGCCCTTGCTTGCTGCTGACTCCAGCCCTGGAGATGTCAGCAGGTAAGCTCTTCCGCTGCTCCCCCACCTTCAGCCCTCTCTGGCCTCGGCTCTAGCTCTCCAGCTTAGAGCCAGCAGGCAGGCAACTCCCCTCTGCTGTGGCTCCTGCCTTCAGCCATGGCCTGGGGATGCCAGCCAGCAAACTCCTCTTGCTGCTCTTCTTGCCTCCAGCCTTCCCCCAGGAAACACCTTCTGCTTCCTTCTGGGACCTTCCACAGACATCTCTCCCATGCCCCTGACTCCCACTTAGGCAGCTCTGATTCACCAGGTCTCTTTTCTCCTTGCTCTACACCCAGGTGCCCTCTTAGCCCTGGCCAAATTGCAGTGTGCTGATAAGGCACAAGTGCACAGGCCCAGCTCCCACTTAAAGGACCAATGTCACCCTGTGATAAGGTGTTTAACAACTAGTCTTTCATCTGACTAGCTTTAGTATTCATATTAACCAGATACTTAAAGTTCTCCCCCCACCCCGATTTGAAAGTATCTTCTTTCCTTATTGGTGCTTTTGGTCAGGTGCCAACCAGGTTATTTGAGCTTCTTGGGATTTTATGCTACTCTTAGCTGTATATTTATGACAGCATGCCTGCTTCATACAGTACTCAGAAATTGCACAGAAATGGAAATCACACTGAAAAGATATTCCCTAATATTTATGGAAAAATACTTATCTTGTCTATTTAAAATGTCTTACCTTTTTGTTCCCACTCTAGGATTCTGAGGTATGTCAATTGTGTTCAATACAGCATCATGTCTCACAGCAAGTCCTAAATCTGCAATGGCACAGGTTTCATTTTTTTTCACTAAGATGTTCTTAGATTTCAGATCTCTGTGTGCAATAGCTGGTTTGCCTGTTAAGACAAAAAGGCAACTAAAAGCATTATTGTGAATCTTAAAACATAGCTTGTTTACTGACATCCCCCATCTCAACATAGAAAAATTAGGGCTGTATTTAGCACAAAATAGAGTTTCTGGATGTGTGCCAATGCTAACCAGAGGAGCCTAAAGAAGGCATCTTTTGTTCATACTTTTCCTTTATTCCCAAACTGTAGTCATGTTTCAAGAACCAAAAATATCTTGTTCTCCATGCTTCTATTCTACTCAGATATGCATTGGCCGGTGCATGCCTCTTATATCCCAGGTTCTCCAATGGACATGTAAAAAAACTAGTCAACACTGGAGAATCCCCTGGATTCTGTGGGACTCCAGTGGAGTGGACTGGAGAACTTGTGGCAGCTTCAGATAAATAAAAACCTCCATTGTATAATTTAATTAAAATGATGGCAATGAAATGAAAATGAAAAACAGTATAATATTCCTTACACTGTTTGAAATTAAATTAAATTAATTTTATGCCACTCCAAAATTTTCTATTTTCAGTGTGCTGCAGAATTTGTACTGCTAGATGTTTGGGCAGCTGTGTAGACTGCAAGCACCACTAAAAATGTAATGTGTCTTACTCTCTATTTATAAAGCACCGTCTACATTTAGGGTTCTATTTAATTTATTTTACAATCTTTAAAGACAGCTACTAAGATACCAAACTGTTTGTAAAAGAAGTCTTTACCATTCCTTCTGACTAATAAGCTAAAGCATTTTTGTAAATACCACCCAAAGTTTCCACTCATATTTCCTAAAAATGATATATGAAAGAGAAATACAAATACCTTGTGTACCAACTATCTCCATATGAAGGTGTGCTAGACCACTAGCTATTGAAAGTGCCAGCTTAATCAGACTATCAATGGTGACAGTATTTCTGTTTAAATAATCAAATAAGGAGCCTTGCTCGTGGTATTCAGATACAAGCCACAGTTGAGTCCAAGTTCCGTTATCTACCAAAAGAAAATAATCTTATTTAACATTGTAAAGAACTAGCCCCATATAGATAGATAGATAGATAGATAGATAGATAGATAGATAGATAGATAGATAGATAGATAGATAGATAGATAGATAGATAGATAAACAAAAGGATCCGAATTTTCAAGTTGAGTGGATTTAAAAAAAAGCAACCACACCTCTTTAATCACTCTTTTTTTAGCCCCCATGCCACAGAAGTGGTTTCAATTCCAGAATTTCAAAGTGGATATGCACACCCACGAAGGGAGGCTGCACTGCAACCATTTTGCATTGTGTATCTGGTATGTTACACAGCACAGAGATCCCAACAGATTAATGGCCAGTTTCATAAGTGCTTAGCACTAGTCTTCCCACTCAGAATAATGGGAGCTTCTGGAAGCTAAGTCCTTTTGAATATATGGCCACCAAAAATGAGTGGTGCTCTGTTTCCCCTCACAAGAGCTGGTGACAGTACCAAAAACCAGAGAACCAAAGGAAATGCAGCTCATTGTTCTGCAGTGATAGCAAGATCACCATCAACTCTTGTAGCTCTTGGAATGTAAAAAACATTAGTTCATCTTTAAAGGTATTTGTACAGCAATCCTGAATTTCAAGACATTCTCATATCATACTTTACTTCCTTGGCTGTATTGCCATATTTAGTTCTTTTCCTGCTATGAAGGTATCTATATAAAGTGATCTATTTTTATAGATGTATGGCTTAAAGTGAAAGGTATAAAGCACTGATGCAGCTTGATTATCAAGTTGATAGCATAAATAAATAGTCAATCTTTCAGTAATATTTTACCAAGCATTATTCTAATTAATGAACTACCTGATAGATATATGTAAGGGGACTGTTGCCCCCTTACTAACATTCAGTGGGGGTGTTTTGGTTGGCTAGCTCCCAGCACTAAAAGGGGAAGGGTCGAGGGCAAATCAGGAGCCTGAGACTGACAGTCCCCAGGAACCATGGGGAGAGGCCAATGCTCCAGATCAGCCTGATTGACAGGGCGGGCGGGCTAATCAGGGAGTCAGGAGGCCAGAGGGGGTCCCGTCCTCCGTGTGAACTGGAATGGCCTGAGTCAGACTGAGTGGGGCCGAGCTAAGGAGAGAGCAGGGGCCCAAGCTGAGCTGGAGAGCAGAACCGTGCCAGATCCAGAGCCAGAGACGCAGCCCAGGGAGAGCAGATCCTGTGCTGGGAGCAGAGCTGCAGCCACAGAGCCAGAGACGCAGCCCGGGGAAAGCAGATCCTGTGCTGGGAGCAGAGCTGCAGCCACAGAGCCAGGTGTGGTGAGCAAGTGGGGCCAGCCAAGGGGGAACCTGGGCAAAGGGCCCAGCACAGAAAGACACCCCCAGACAAGGGCCCTTGCAGGCCAGACCGGGAGGGGGACCTTAACCCTACGGGGGGCTGACGCTGGGAAGAAGGGTCCCACCACTCAAAGCCCGGAGGTGTGTGGCCACCACCATTGCAAGTGTCCAACCCGCAGCGTCTCGGCAGCACGGCCTGGGCCTGAGAAGGAGGCCTAGGACCTACAAGAAGCAGACTGTGACCTGCCCTGACATTCCAGAGACACTGGTTGTGATGTTCCCTGCCACAGAGCAGGGTGATGTGTTTTCCTTTAACCTTTCCCATTTTTCCTTGTTCTTTTCTTTAGATTAATTGTTAATTAAACAACTTGTATTTGCTTTAAATTGTATGAAGTAATCAGTGGGTCAGGGAGGTGCCCAGTGTAAAGAGAGTACCCCGGAGTGGGGACACCCTAGCCCCTGTCCTAGGTGACCACAGCAGGGTTGGGGGTCGAGCCCCCCAGGAATCCTGGGCCCAGCCTTGTTGGGGTTACGAGGACTCAGCCAGACAGGAGAGTGGAAGGGGAGCCCTCAAGGGCAGGGAGGCCTCTGGGTAAAGGAAGTGGGAGCGGGGACTCAGATCCTTTCGCTTGCCCACCTCACCGGGGTAGTGCAGAAGTCAGGAAATTTCCCCACAATAGCGGGACCATTCCCCCGCTTACATATAGGACTCATTTAAACTTTCACTTAAATCAGAGAGGCCCTGATCCCACACTGAACTCCATTCAAACAGACCCCTGCATCTGTGCAGAGCCTCAAGGCTCCATGCCGATTCAGAGGTCTGCTTAATGCAGGACTGCAACCTAAAAATTGTAAACTGATCTCACAATCCTAATGATCCGATTTAAAATTAATTTTCCTAATCAGCTCCTCAAATCATTAAAAACACATCCCTGTGTTTTAGCAAATTAGAGCAGAGGTTGTGGAAAAATCAATTTCATTGGGCTGCCATAGTGCAGAGAACAAACATTGTGAAACTATGTTTGGAAATACTATATACCCTTGTTATCAGCAGCAATGAAACCCAGGATGTTTTCATGTCTCAGCATAATAGTCTGATAGATTTCTGCCTCACGAAACCAAGACCTTTCATCCCTCGAGGAGAAGATTTTCACAGCTACATCTTCCCCACACCATTTTCCACGCCAGACTTCACCAAATCGGCCTTTTCCTACTATTTCTTGAAGAACAATTGTTCTTGCAATTGTTCTTTGGACCAGTAGAGGTAAACCTAATGAACAGATGAGGATACTTGTAAAAGAGTGCATTAGCAATTATTATTAAATTCAAATTAAAAACATATATTCTAATATGTTGTAATTACCATGGCCTTACAAGTAACATACACACACTTCCTTGTGACTATTTTTTCCAATTCTGACTAACAAAAGTGGATAAACATAGATGGCATGAATTATGCACAATCCTTGTCTGAGTGAGGGATTGTAAGTCTACCTCTGAAACATTCCTTGAACTGTATGTATATTGTTATGGCTCTTTATGATTTTTCAGTTGAATCTTTAGTATAAGAATGTGAGCAACCTTCCACATATGGACATAGGGATAAGCATGACTTCTTGCTCTAAACTATCCTAGCGATGTTACTAACTCCAGACGTCCACATGCTGAAGCAGCATGCTGATGCAGTAAATCATTTGGCTCAAAAATAAGTAAAGCTGGTCAGTAATATTTCAATCAAACGGCTTTTCAACAGAAAACACTGATTCGTTGATACCTAAACTTTTCATGGATACATACCAGCTGCAACAAAATGTTCACAGAGAAAGGTTTCTCATGTCCGGGATGGAATTTCTCATAAAAAAACAGAGAGAACGGTTCAAGTCTCTGCTCTGCCTCATTTAGAGTAGGGACTTAAACCTGCCTTTTCAACATCCCTGGTTGAGTGCCCTAACCACCAACCTGATGGCTATTCTGGAGATGGGGCTTGTCTGCCTGCCTGCCTCATTTTTCACAAAAATCTTCAAAAAGGTCTTGGTTGTGTCCTGGTGGGGAAAAGGAAAATTTTCTCTCTCCAGCAGCCTCCAGTGCAGGGCCGGCTCCAGGCACCAGCTTCTCAAGCAGGTGCTTGGGGCAGCCGCTCTGGAGAGGGGCGGCAGGTCCAGGTATTTGGCGGCAATTCGGCGGACGGTCCCTCACTCCGCCTGGGAGTGAAGGACCTCTCGTCGAATTGCCGCCGCAGATCGCGATCGCGGCTTTTTTTAAATCGCAACTTTTTTTTTTTTTTTTTTTGGTTTTGGCTGCTTGGGGTGGCCAAAACCCTGGAGCCGGCCCTGCTCCAATGCCAGTCTCCCCTACAAAACTCCGTCTCCCAACTTTCTCCCCCTGTCACTCTGGCATGTCCAACTCTTGTCCCCTCTGTATTCAAATCAAGCAGCTTCCTCCTCCATGTTGCAGGGGCCTAGTAGGGAAGTCATTGAGAGCAAAAGAAAAACAGTCTCCCTGCTCTCAGTGCAGGTGCCCAGACGAGCATGGCCTGCAACATATCCCAAAACTGCAACTGCAGGGAAAGTCCTGCTTGGCCACAGAGGATAGCATGCTCAGTGACACAGAATCTCCTGAGAATTTAGTAGCTAAAATCTAAGTCTCTGAGTATGTGCAAACAAACTTAGCTAAATGAGGATGGATTTTGAAGGGGATGGAAAAGGCATGTCCCTCACATAAAGGCCATGTCCCTGCCAAATTTTAAGTCCCTGCTACAAACTGGAGGGTGGGAAGAAGGGAGCTAGAGCTTTCAAAATAAAATAAAATAAAATAAAATAAATAAAGAGGGCCACATTTTAAAAAAAAAAAACGCCTTCTTGGAAATGGCTGAACCATTTTGGCTACAATTTTCAAATAAGTCAGCCTGCATGGATACCCAGATATCCAACATGGAAAATTTCAGCCTAAAATTATTAAAATTGAGCAAAAGCTATAAGCAACCAAAAACTGGGTCTTATAATGGGAAGAGTGGGGCTACCTTAATAATAGGAGGTGCTACCTCTCCCGCCTATAATAAAAGAATGAAAAACTGGTCTTATTTTGGAGCTAGAATTAAGCAGTTTTAGTAATCTAAAGCTATATTTATTTCAACACAGTTTTGGTTGTTTTGCTCAAGAAACACCCAATAATCACCATCATGAGACTGACCTTTGAATTTAGGACATTTATCCTTGATAAACATAAACATGCATACAAAAAGAAGAAGCTTACAAAGTACCTTTAAATTCTATTATTGTTTGGATCATCTAACAGTGACTCCTGCTTCACTTGGTTTATTGTCAGATTTCTCTTGAATTATCAAAAAATCCACTCTCTTCTGGCAGCATTAATCCAACTAACCTCAACGAAAAACTATATTTTTGTAGGAAATACACATAAGAATGCTTCTAATGTGTTAATACATTTTGTACCAAGTATTCCAATCTTTCCATAGGAATAGTATCAAAGGCCTGTTTTTAGAAACAGTGACATTTAGGTTTAAACAACTAATTTTTAACTTGGTTCAGATTAACTTTCTTCTGGCTGTTCCATGTTACCCCTGTATCCCACTCTTACACCATAACGGCTGTGGCCTTACCTACACACAAGATTTGCCCCCTGTTACAGCCATGAGTGGGCAGCTACTGAAGAACACCCTATAATATGAATAAGCAAAGCTAAGCTAAGCTGCACCATTGTATATTCTGGTTTTCTCTCTGTTAGGGGTTTGCAATAATAGTTACACAACTAACTAGCCAAAGATGGCTGTAACTGTGACAAATCCCCAATGTAGACAAGGCATAAGTCTATTGACTGCACTCAACAAAGAGCTGTCTAAAATATATGTTTTATTAATTCTGGTTTTCTTAAGCACTGTTTATTTTCAATTCTAAATAAACTATTCTAGTTACAGAAATCTGGCCCATACAGCCAACAGCCCAATATGATAATTATGAAGTATGGAGTTTGCATTGTGGCATCTTTTCATATCACTTTAACTTAACAAGATCCCCACATCAGTTGACTCATCATACCATGCAATTACCCTGATGAACATGAAAATCTCTTTAGGCAATACTTTGTCTTGACAAACTCCTAAAGCTATGACACAAATTTCTTTCCATAAGGCAATACATTTCATGCAGTGGGCACAGTTTTTTAATCTCTTTATCATGAGAAAGATACTATAGGTTCTAGTAGTACTTCCCATTCTAAGTGTTAGGAATACCCACACAAACCAATAGTACTGTACTTGACAGTGGAAACTTTAACTGCCATCACTTCGCCTATTGAACTAAGAAAACTGAACACAATGTTGTGATTCTGTTCTCCTGGCTATTCATTAATAAATATAGAAGTTTTAGTGTGCTTAGGAGTGCATACATACCAGATCCAGACCCAGATGTTGTCATATCATAAATAAGATCTTTAAGAGTTTTTCCAGAGTTTACAAGGTTGCACTCAGATAGAGGTTCTTCAATATTTTGTCGCTTCTTCTTTCCGAATGTACAATGACGGCCTTGACATGTATATACAATCAGCATTACAGCTATAGACAAGATACAAACTGGCACAGTAACTATCACTGTCAACACCACAGGTCCTAGGTTTGGTCTCCTTGAAGGTTCTGAAGCTTTTAAAAAAAATACATTACAACAAATCAATATACAGTGTATTGTAAATGTTTTAAAATTTTACTTTTAAGGCATTACCCAAAATACACTGAAGTCAATAGGAATGTCTTTCCAAATTACTGAATACACAATAAATAATAATATAATAATAAATGGAGATATCCTATCTCCTAGAACTGGAAGGGACCTTGAAAGGTCATTGAGTCCAGCCCCCTGCCTTCACTAGCAGGACCAAGTACTGATTTTGCCCCAGATCCCTAAGTGGCCCCCTCAAGGATTGAACTCACAACCCTGGGTTTAGCAGGCCAATGCTCAAACCACTGAGCTATTCCCTCCCCCCATGGACTGTGGGTAAAAGCCCTACTTTCTATGGGTATGTCTACACTTCAATGGAAGCCCAGGGTTCAAACTCAGGTTCAGACCTAACCCCAGTTCTGTCTACACACAAATTACACTGACCCAGGGCGCAGACCCAGCATCCTAGGACTCCATAAGGATGGAGAGCCAGAGCCTGAGTCAAGCCCTATTGCTTTGCAGTGTAGATGCAGCCCCACTGGACTCGTGTTCTGGGAGTCTACCAACAGTATCCCACAGTTATGCTGGCTGACTTTTTTGGTCCTCTGGACACTCAAGTTTGGTGGACAGTCAAGTTCTCCTACATTGCACTGCACAAAAAAAGGACTAGAGCAGTCACATTTTGGGAGGGCACTAGAAAGTCTTGGAAATGGGTGGCTAGACTCAGGCCTGCATAATGAAGTGTAGACATTGGAACCCCAGGATGGGACCCAGGGTTCAACAATTCCTGACATGAGGTAACTTGAGTTCTACTAAGCCAGGGTTTACATTGCACTGTAGACTTATATCCTATAGTTACATCATCACAGGTTAATGTAGATTCACATGTAAGGGGGGCAGAAAAGTTTATATTAAATTATCGTCACCCATGAGGTAAAAAGTAAGGTGAAATTTAATCTCTCTCCCCAAACACTATTTCCATCTCCTATTTTGGATCAATGTATTAATCATTTTTACTCCAGGAAAATATGTATCTGTTCTCTAATTTACTCAGAATCAGTGCAAATACTACTCTGGTTTCAAAAAAAAAAAAAAAATCCAGTTCCAAATACAGAGGCAATGTCACAATTTTGCATCTTCATAGGTTGTAGTTGTAACTCTAGAATTATATAAATTCTGGTAACCACAGTAAAAAAAAAATCACTGCAGCATGTGTGTGCAAGCCAGCTGTACAGAATACTCTCAACAGCAAAATTCTCACCCTTGTTCCCCGCAAAGCCCTTTAATGTAGTGGCCAATTCTGACCTTGGATGTATTTACACAACTCCCTTCCAAATCAATGAGATGCACCTAGCAGTAGAATGTGTCACACGGAGTATGTCTACACTGCAAATACCTTGCAAGTTACTAAAGCCTGGACTCCAGCCAGAGGCTGAACATCTACACTGCAATTAAACAGCCCCTTAGCCTAAACCCCAGGCGCCAGATTCAGCTGGCATGGTTCAGCTGCAGGAGTCTAATTGCAGTGTAGACATATCCTAAGCCAGGGGTCGGCAACGTTCGGCAAGCGGCTCGCCAGGGTAAGCACCCTGCCGGGCCGGGCCAGTTTTATTTACCTGCTGATGCGGCAGGTTCGGCCGATCGCGGCCCCCACTGGCCGCGGTTCGCCATCCCGGGCCAATGGGGGTGGTGAGAAGCGGTGCGGGCGAGTGATGTGCTGGCCGTGGCTTCTCGCCGCCCCCATTGGCCCGGGACGGCGAACTGCGGCCAGTGGAGGCCGCGATTGGCAAAACCGCGGTCAGCAGGTAAATAAACCTGGCCCGGCCCGCCAGGGTGCTTACCCTGGCGAGCCGCGTGCCGAATGTTGCCGACCCCTGCCCTAAGCATTCAGATACTGTGAAATTTATCTCAGAGCAAAAGACTGCACCAAGCACTCAATGAAAGATGCAGTTTACAGGCTGTTGTAATATACTCTAGCTACTAAGCACTGTTCTTATAACTTCTAAGAGCCTGCAGCTTGGTAGGCTTTATAAACTTACGCCTTTATAAATTCCTTACAATAGTCACAGAAAAAAATCTCACCAAAATAAAAGTTCAAGATATTGCATCTATGATAAATCTTTAGACTTGCACATAATTTTGTACAGAGAGAAAAAGCAAGCTTATCATGAGAAGTTGCAAACACAGAGTATATGTTCACAAGAGGAAAATGTTATACAGGCTACTGTAGTGTATATATAATCTTCATAACAATATTTAGAATACAGTTAAAATTTATAAACTGCATGTTTTCATGAATGCAACACAAATATGGAGAGACCAAAGTGTTATAGGCCAACTTACTTTTCAAAGTACAAGAAGTCTAGAAAATACCTTGCTACAGTTACACCTACTACCCTAAATCTAGCAAATTACTTACCTGCAGCAAAGTTTAGTCAACAGCTCAGCTTTTGTAAACAATGTCATCATAGATAAGCTAATCGCTGAATTGCAGAAGCAAAGCACTGATCAGACCCCCAGAGATAGAATTTGACAAAGAGCACTGAATGAACCAGAATCGTAAGGCCTTACCCATTTAATGAATTTATACCATTTAAAGTTTTAGAGACAAAAGTCTTGATCTCAATTTATGAAAATGTTAAGGTACACATACAGTACAGTCCAAATTATACCTCAGGGTTTCAGGATACAGTATATCCAAAATCTTGGGATAAAGGGGAAGAGATGAAGATAGAGGGAGATAATGGCTGGCCCACTTTGAAAAATATATAATATCTATATTGTATGTAGCTATGAGAGAGACAAAGGTAAGTTATAAAGCTTTTTGAATCTTAATATCTATCATTAAATAATTCTCTGATCACCCATAATTTCCCACAACTGTGAAAACTGATAAAAATAGAAAAAATATTTTAAACCCATAGTTTTGTAGGACTGAAAATTTAAAGAGAGAAAAATCTTTTAAAATGCTTAATAAACCTCTATATTATCAGTCAAAATTATAAAATAAAAATAAAAATTGAATTCTGCCAACTACATGCAATTGCATCCACACTAACGAGGGAGTGCAAAAGTTACCAGTATAGTTAAAGTGATACAATTTTCTAGTGCAGACGAGCCCTTATTCTCTTCTGCTTGTTGCATCAGAGAGAAATTAAACTAGCCTCTGCCACCAACCAGGAAGCAGGGGATAGGAAGTGCAAAATTCAGTCTGTTATTAATTTAATGATTGGCAGGAGTGCCGCCAGCTTTTCTGCCGCCCTTGGCGGCGGAAGGTTCCTGCCCCGAAATGCCGCCCCCCCCAGAGGCAGTGGAGGGTCCCGCCGCCGAAATACCGCCGCAGTCACCGCCCCCCAAATTGTAGCACCCTAGGCAACCGCATAGGTCGCCTAATGGGTTGCGCTGGCCCTGATGATTGGTTAATTATTTTAACCAATGTAAGCCCAAACACACAGTGAATCTATCAGACAAGTCCCAAGAAAAGGAGCCCAGTGGGTATGAACTCACACAAATGGGACAAATAATACAAAAACTTTCAAAATATACGTGAAAAAAAAAGAAGGCACAATCAGCAATTCTAACCTAAACGGACAAAATAAATGTGTAATGCTAATCTCTTCGGGAACATAAGAAAAGGATTTTCTTCTTAACTATTTAAAGCCATCAAGTGAACATTAATCAAAAAGTTTAGCAACCCTTATTTAAAACAATCAACTACTTGCCATATAAAAAGAAACTGTCTCTAAATTAATATGTATGAAACAGAGCAGCTGCCTAATGATTTCAAACTACAATATGAGGCATCTTCCAACTTTTATTAAAGGGTATTTTTAAGCAACAGAAGAGAATGCTATTTTAATATTAAACAGTTGACAATACATAATTTTTATTCTTATACTTTACAAAGTTTACTTGTTTTTAATATCTATAATGTACCTTTGGAGAATGTCCACAAAACCCTGAGGACTACAGGATTGGGCCCCAAATTTCAATATATGCAATATATCAATTAATTAAAGTTAATCAATCCAAAGCAGCGGTTCCCAAACTGGGGCTTGTGAACCCCTGGGGGTTCGCGAAATGTTACAGGGGGTTCTCATGAAAAAAATTCCTCATGGTGGACAAAGCTGTCCCTAGGGACCGGGACAACTTGGGACCAGCAGCCTAGAGCCCCTGGACTTCCAAGAGCTAAGCAGATCAAAGCAAGCATATCTATCACACTGAGGAGATTTAAACTTCAAGACTCCTTATAAGAAGTGGAAAGGGAGGTGGATATTTTTTGCTGTTTTTAAAATTAAATAGACAGCTAGTATTGTTTTTAAAATTACTATGAAGAACAAGTTTAAGCTTTGTTGTAACGTGCGTTGTTTGCCTGGACTGCTCAAGTCCTGAATGCTTGTGTAGGAGGAACTCTTTGAGTTGGCTTCTTAAATACCTTCATGCTGTTTCACATCTGATACTCTTTGATGAAACATAGGAGCCTTTTCTTATAAGAGGCTTATTCAAAATGATACAATCTACAAAAGTGAGATCTTGGAAGAGTGTTGCCATTTCATAAAGTAATAAAAACACTGTAATGATAAATAATAAATAATAATAATAATAGTGTGTAATAAGCTTGTCATAAAAATAAATTTTATATTTCCAAGATCACTGCTTTTATAATTTATACCCAGGTAAAGGAGAAAATCCCTGGAAATATTCATTTTTAGGAGAGGGATTACGAGACTTGACATTTTAGTGAAAGGAGTTCACAGGTTGTTAAAGTTTGGGAACCACTGATCCAAAGCATTGGCTGCATGTACAAAAATTTCATTAAAAAATCCATGCAACACAAACTAACAGTCCACAAATAATAGCCTTTCAACCCCCTACCTCATGCTCACACACTCCCAATCTCATTCTGTGTATTGAGAGTAAACTAAGTAAAAGATAAAATCTCAGGAAACTCAACACAAATGGGTCCACTGGAGCCACAGCTAGAAGTTTATCTGAAGAGCAAAAGAACTACTAAATCAGCTCTTTGTCCCCAAAACCAACTCCTCGCTGTTCCTTGAAACAATTGGACTTCTGGAAGTTCCTTGGAATGAGAAATAGGACCCTATAAGAAATGCAGTAAATCCAGTCACAACATTGCTGGAACTGGATATTTCATGGGATCATCCATACATCAGTACATAAAGAGCAGGAGCATTCCCTACAGTATTCCATCAAGATAGACAATTAGAAAACTAGACTAATGGCACATCTACCCTGCAATAAAACACTAGCGGCATGGCTGGCCAACATCAGCTGACTTGGGCTCGCAAGGCTTGGACTGTGGGTCTAAAAGTTGCATCTACGGGATCAAATTGGTTTTCCAGAAACCAGCGGACAAAGAAAGAGCTTTTGACATAGAAAAGCTGTGTTTAAACTGACTCTGGGGCTCCCTTCTAATCCAGCAAATGGTGCAGTTACCCTGAAATTGTGACACTATTGTTATTTTAATCTCATCCAATAAATCCTTGTTATTCTATTCCTGGATTGTAGTACCCGAGATACAGGGCAGAAAATGTAATTTCTACAAAAAGTCTGTCCCAAGCACAAAGTCTAAATAGATATCCTGTCTCCCTTCAGTGCTTTGATGTCAAGCAACAAAGTGCATATGAAAGCGGTCAATTTTTTCTTCACTCTTTCTCCTAGTTTTCCCCCTCTTTGAAGCTGGAATCCCAGAAACATGTCTGGGGAAGAACAAACTAAATCTTTAAAAGTACAGTCTGTATCTCATCATATGTATGAGTTTGTCACCAAATCATAAATGAATAACATTACAAGCTGCATATATTGCCTAAAACCAATCTATCCTATTACTATGAACACAAGGATATTAAGTTAGGAAATACTAATATTGCTTACCATGCCAATAAAGTTATTGGGTTTTTCTTCATTGTCATCATGGAAAAGGGCAAGCCAGTCAATTTTGCACCTAGGCAGATAAAGTTTCATGACAATTTTGCAAGCCGGTTCACAACTCTGTGCATGAGTTTCTCCATCTGTAAACTGGGGATAATGGTGTTTACCCAGCAGCTTGTCACTTGGAAACAGCGCCCACTGACACTGGGGGGAAATATCATGGGTGCAGCTTGCCCCTGAACCACAGCAGCATGAGAAGTTACCTAAGCCTTGTCTCAGTTAATATTTCAAGTATATTTGATGATAGGGAAAATGGGTTTTATTCAGTGAACACATCTCTAAGTACGATCAGTCCATGATTTGGTGACATATTTAGTACATTTGAGATGCACATTACATGGTTTCTCTTTCCTTTCTCCCATGTCACAGATATTTTTCTTCCTCAATTATACATCAACCTGGCCAAAAGTCTCTCCAAATTATACAATAGCCTAGTAGCTGTACATCAGCTACTGCAAAGTTGGAATATGACCTGATAAACTAGGAAGGTCAGTCACCTATTAACTGAGTTTGCAACCGGGGGGGGGGGGGGGAAACGGGGGGACACCTCACAGATTTTATCAGCAACTCCTCAAAATAACCAGTTACACACTGGAAGTACATAGAGCCATTTCCCCTGCTAGAAATAGAAGCAAAAGAAGACCCATCAGGAAGCAGTGTACCAAGATTTGTTTGGACTTTACCTATTGGCAGAGAAAGGTAATCAAGTCACAGATTTGTGCAGGAAACACTAGAATTAGAAACATTAAGCAGAAGCAAAAAACTCCAAGCAATATAAAAACCTAGACAATACTGACCAATGCAAATTAATTTTGCACTCTATTAACATTAACCCAGGGCAAATTTTATAAAGGGATATAAATCAAGTCACTGCCAGGAGCTGTTATTTTGTCAAAATTTAGCTATCCAGACTGTGTTCGTGTTTGCATATTTTTATTGTCGCGCCTTTCCACTTCCTCAGATGCAAAATAAGAAATATTAGTCTTGGCTCATGCAAGAAAATCAAGTTGTCTGTCTCAGCCAAAAGGAGGGAAAACAATGAGAGAATTGACAGAAAGATTCTGTTGTTGAACAGTACATGCTGCCATTTATGCTTTTACTAAGGAAATTCATGAACAGACAAATTGCACAAAGTAAACAAACTGCCTTCTGGTAAGAATCCCTCATGACACCTCTGTCAACAGTTAACACAAACTTTTAAAAAAGCCACTTTTGACATATGCAGAACATGAGCTTTTACTTTAGGAAGTAAGGCATACCCAGATTATCAGTCAAAACTTGTTCTTCCTACTGAACTAATCTTACATTTGTGGGCAACGTTTATACATTTCTTGTGCTCTGCTTTAAAAATGTTTGTATAATGAGAATTTGTTCACCCCCATCCACCTTGATCTGAAAACATACCCATCTATGTGTTTGTGAATTTGCATGGTTACAAGCAGGACTATAATTTCAAAGAACACATTTTAAGTTTTCAATAAAGTGTAATTAAGCATGAAATTGTGCACACAAATATTTGCATGCAGTAAATGCCAAATGCCAATGGAAATAAGGTCTTGTGGATGCACAAGCTGGGCACTAAATCACGCTGGCAAACCATTAAACTATCCCCAGTTTTTTTTTTTTTTATTTTAACACTGTGTTCATAATTTCACAGTGATGACAGATTGATCACTAACACGTGCCTGCTCCTGATGGTGCTCTCATTTGCACTAATGCAAACAGCTTCTTTTCCCCCCTCATTTAATCAATGGCCTTCATAGTCAAAAAGAAAATTAGTAGCAGACAATGGCCAATTCCTATTGATGCTGTGACCAAAATGTTAATTGTCTTCAAATATATTAACTTCTCACCAAACTCCCTTTAAACCTCTCACAAGTATTTGTAAATTTTCAGCCCAAATGTTTTGCAACAACTTGTTCCTCAGAGTTAAAGTTCTACTCTTTCAGCAGTGTAGGTTCTGCTGTGCTCATGGGAGTAAAGACCAGTAATGTTTATTTTAGTCATGGAGGCAAAACAGATATTGCTTTGCATTCAGAGGTCTGCAGATCTGCTGAGTAAGAAGAAGCTAATTTACACAGTAACTGCCAGAGGTCTCAATGTGCCATAATGGCAGCTGGAAATAGCCAAGATTCAGGGAAACTCCAGCAACATCCTTCCCCTGGACACACTCATATCAGCTGCAGGAACATGGTTGGCACATATCCTGGCTCTTAGACAAGCCTGGGAGCTTAAATTTGTAACTTTGTTAGACACTAAAAACCATGGTCTTAATAAAGATACAGGTTTAATGACTTATTATAACAATTTGAAACCCACTAACCCCCGCCCTTTTTGTCCTATGACTACAGGGATGTTAATGGGCCACTTCACCTTGAATGGTCCCTTAGGATATGCCTACACAGCAAAGAAAAACCTGCAGCTGGCCTGTGCCAGCAGACAAAGGCTCATAGCGCTTGGACTGTGGAGCTGTCCTGAGTCCAGAAGCCTACACAGCAAAGAAATAGCCCCACTGTATGAGCCCTGCAAGGCAAAGTCGGCTGGCACAGGCCAGCTGTGGGTTTTTCTTTGCTGTGTGGACATACCCTTAGAATACATGCTAACTACTTATGCTAAACTATCTGCTTGATCTTGTATTTAGCTGTGACACTCTACGAACCGTTCCCAGACCTGAGAAAGAACTCAGCTCGAAAGTTTGTCTCTCTCACCAACAAAAGTTGGTCCAATGAGAGATATTGCCTCACCCACCTTGTGTCTCTGATATTTCCAGGGACAGACACACCAGCGTCGGGGACACTTTGCACCAGAAATATAGGGCAAAGCAGCCCTAAGGAATCCAGAGTTTGGGGCCTACAAATCCAGTAATTTCCAAGAAACCTGCCTTCACTTGGACCTAGGCAATGTTTGTCCTGTAATATGAATAATATGTAAAAGGACTGTCAGAAAAGATTAGCAATCAAGTAACCTTTGCACTTCTGCAGTTCCATCTAGCATGAACTCTCCCAAATGTGTAGGGCAAAGGGCTCAGTTTTTAGCCCAAGCAGATTACCCTCACTGCTAACAGTAATAGGAAACCAAATGTTTTGCAACTACCCGTTCAAATGTTGGAAAGACACAAAGCTATAGAAAGCACATCTATGAATAGATTGTTAAATTTGTTCCATTTTTCCAATAGCTGCACATTTTATTAAATCAAGAGTATTTTGATTCACTGTGCTGTGTATTGTATGTATGTAGTAAAGCTGCTGACCAGAACATAATTACTACTAGTATCTGTCTGCAAGTGTCAACTGAAAAGGATCATTCCTGCAACATGTCAGTATTTAAGGGTTGTAAATGTTTATGTAAATTTAAGTAGATTTATCTCAGACTACCAAGAAGGAATATACTCTTCCTTCCAGATGTTCTAATTTGAGTGATTGACTGGGAGCTGAGAAAAGTATACCCATATATCATTTTCCCTCTTGCAGTCAGTCAGTCTCACCTTCCTCTCCCAAGTCTTTTTCCTTCTATCAGCTCCAAGTGAGAGTTCTCCCCCTAAACTACTGGGTAAAACAGCACCTCCCTCTTGCAAGCTTCCTGCTTCTCTCCAGAATTTTCTGCAGAATCCTGCCCCATCTTTCTCTCTTCTGCAGGTGCAAACTTCTGCAACAGCATCTGCTTTCATTGTTCTGTGCCCAGACCTTGTCTCTTGGGAGAACTAGACGAAATGGAGAAAACATTCTATACAAGACATCCCCAAACATATGGACTACAGCTATGAGCCAGAAAGATGGTGGAGGTGGGGAAAGCAGAGGAATAAATGCTGGGGTGGAAAAGGCAAGAGGTCAGATTTGCTTATTATATCCTCACACATCTTTTTGTAAGAAAACCATGAAATACTCCCACTCACCTCAAGTCTGTCCAAAATACTGCTGTGAAAGTTACCACACACATCCCTTTTGATTCTGCATCTGCCTCATCTTACTGAATCAAATTCAAGCTCCTCATCCTCACTTAGAAGGCCTTGCCTCTGGTCTCATTTCTGAGTGTCCCACTTTCTCCCAACATTTCTCCTCTTACTACTCCCATCTTTGTCACACACTTTCATCTTTGTCTTTCTATTATGTTGCTCCCTATACATGGAGTTCCCATTTCTCATTTACCAAGTTTCCCCTGACACCCATCTTACTTCCTTCATACTACATCTTTAACCCAGAGCTTTCAGGAATCTTTCCCCCTTTGTTCATGTCATCGGTAATTCCTCCTTCCTCTGGCTTCCCTGAACTGCTGTCCCCTATCTCATTTTTGTAATCCACCATAAATCTTCGGAGCAATAGACATATATAACTTGCTGAGTAAAGTGCTGTGTAACATCACAATATAAATGACTAATTATAATACAGACTATGAATATGTTAACTTCTTGTATAAAAATAACAGGCTTTACAAATAAATGCTATACCACCTGAAAGGTTATTGGAATAGGAATGGATTGACTAAAAACTGCTGAAGGGGAAAAGTGCAATGTTTTTCTGTAACTAAATCCCAAATGGAAAAAGCACCAAATAATCTTTTCACTGTTACAACTTTTGAGAACGCCAGACTCAAAATACGGCACCAACTTTATGGTATAGAGTTCCTAGAAGAGTAAACCCTTTTCTCACACTTGGCAAGGTTCAATGACACACCAATAGAACACTGGCAGCTGTTACAATCCTTTTGCAGAATTTGAAAACTCAAGATTTACAAACAATTTTGCTGATGCTATAGAAAGAAACGATTTTACTCTCATATGCTACACTATGTACTGAACAGTGAGGTCTTAGAATGTAAGGTTATCCCAGTGTCCCAAATAAACATGATACTCAAGACTGGCCCTGAATTGTACAGAAAGCAATACTACATACTTTCTTTCTCCCATCTTTGTCCTTCTGATCTTTATATTAACAGACTCCAATATGAGCTTTACTAATTTCTCAAGCCACATATATCAAAAATGACATGCCACTTAAAATTACAGGACTCTAGAAGTAACTAGTCAAAATGAGGAGAAAGATGTTACAAGTCATGACAGCTGCCCGTACCAATGGTTAGAATAAAAAAAACAAATGCAGATATCCCCCTGCTCACAGGTGGGAGGGGAGTTTCAGTCACAGAATTAACAACTAGCAAGATAAAAATGGGTGTGTAATTATCCCCCTAATTGGAAGTGTACAAACGTTTTCCAACCTCTCTATCCGGTTTGCATATCCAAGACATTTAATTCCAGACCTCAACCTTTAAATATTTGTATGTCCAGTTTAGACTATAAAATCCTTGGGGGCAGGAACTTGGTCTTACCATTTATTTGTAAAGCATCATCACCTGTGACACTATCAAATGAAATAATTTCTGCAGGGCCCATTCCCTTGGCAAAACACACACACAGCTCTCTGTGACCAAGCAATCTTTAATTCACAGCCAAAATGTATGTTTCTTCGCTGCTGATACACAGTACGTCTCCATTATAGTGGTTACAATTTTGTGAAAGGTCTAAATAGGACACCAGGAAATCAGTTTGAAGTCTAAACTAAGGCTAGGTCCACACTACCCGCCTGATTCGGCGGGTAGAGATCGATCTTCTGGGATCCATTTATCGCGTCTCATCTGGACGCGATAAATCGATCCCAGAAGCAGTCCCCCGTCGACTGCAGAACTCCTGCTCGCCGAGAGGAGGAAGCGCTGTCGACGGGGGAGCTTGCCTGCGCCGTGTGGACCCGCAGTAAGTAAACTTAGTTCAATCTAGGAAACGTCGACTTCAGCTACGCTATTCCCCACCCCAGTGTGGACCAACCCTAAGATACTCCATTAGAAAGATTTTTTAAGTAATCAAATTTCTTTTACTTCCTTCACCAACATTCCACTGTCAGCTGTGCACACACCTTCCACTGACTACAGTGAGAGCTATACGAGTGTCCAAGGGAAGAATGTGGACCTATGGATGGATCTAGACTGTTCTCAGTGGTAGCAGATGACAGAACAAGGAGTAACGGTCTCAAGTTGCAGTGGGGGAGGTTTCGGTTGGATATTAGGAAACACTATTTCACTAGGAGGGTGGTGAAGCACTGGAATGGGTTACCTAGGGAGGTGGTGGAATCTCCTTCCTTACAGGTTTTTAAGGTCAGGCTTGAAAAAGCCCTGGCTGGGATGATTTAATTGGGGATTGGTCCTGCTTTGAGAAGGGGTTTGGACTAAATGACCTCCTGAGGTCCCTTCCAACCCTGATATTCTATGATTCAAAACTGCAATATATCTTTGCTCCTGTCATGATAATTCAAACACAGCCTAATCGTGAGATACTGCTTACCTATAGGCAGGTGGAGTGTTATATTGTTGCAGAAGTCAGTGTAGCAGCATTCTGTTTTTGTAATGTTTTTAGAACTGTGACAGAAGACTTGAGCATTCAGTTCTGGTAGGGATACACATGACTTTGTCACCTCTTCTTTGCCATTAGTTAGCATGACTGAAGCCCAACATGCTCCTTCAGTTTGGCAGGTGAAGTTTGTATGCTCACACAACTGGCACACACATTTCAGACCTGAAAAATATTTTTAAAGGTATTATTTTTCACTAAAAACAATAAAACTTCATAACATACTATGTACATTTATTTAGTAATTCAGAGTAAGGAAGATTGTCTTTTGTTTAGATAAGGAGACTGGGAGTCAAGACTCCTGAATTCTATTCTCAGTTGTGCTATGGATTCATTGCAATACTTCTGCCAAGTCTTCTAAGCCATCACACAGCAGAAGACGTAAGCACATGTTTAGCTTTATACATGTGCCTAACTACACTCACATTGAGCAAGGTACTTAAGTGTGTGCATAGATGACTGGTGCCTCCCCATATTGGGGGGCACAAGCTAAAGGGGAGGACACGTGACCGCCCCACCCCCAGCCTGGGGCCTCCACATTCTCCCTGCCCCACATTACCTGGTTGGGGGTGGGGGTGGGGGGAAGAGGGAAGGGGCTCTGTCCTCCCACTACGCTGGCTCCCCCATGGCATGTTCAGCTGCTCTCCTTGGCAGCCGGGCCCAGGCAGGGAGCAGGATGGAACTCCTCTCAGTTGCTGCCCTGTGCGGCATAGCTCCCTGGGAGAAAGCCTGGCTGGGGAGGGGCAGCAGCAGCTTCTCACTCTCTGCCGGGGCTCAGCTTCTGGGGACGGGCTGAGCATGCCAGGGGGAACAGGAGGCTCTGATTCACTTAGCCGCTGTCCCCAGAAGCTGAGCCTGGGCAGGAGGCAGCCCACAGCAGCCAGACACTCTCCCAGGCAGCCACTGCGCTGCACCAGACAGTGTCCCAGCAGCCAGAAGAGGCACTGGCCCCACCTCTTCCACTCTGGCTCTGGTCCCACCTCTTCCCCTCCCCGCCCAGGCTGGCTGCTTGACCCTGCATGTCTCCTCCCCTGAGCGTGTGCCTAACTTTAAGCAGGTGAGTAATCTCACTGACATGCTGTAGTGCTTTCATGGACACAGCATGTATGTGCCATAATACATCCGTAACGCCAACAGACCCCAGTCATTGTCGGCCAGGATCAAACCTGGGACCTTTGGAGCTTAATGCATGCATCTCTACTGCATGAGCTAAAAGACATGTCTCTTAGCCAAGACTGTAGCAGGCTCAATCAATGTCTAGGTGCCACTAAAGGGGGACAGAGTGCCACACCAAGCAGGCATGGGTTACATGTCCAACTGCAAAATGATTATGACATACCTACCTTGCTGGGGTATTGAAAGGCTTAAATTAATTTCTGTAAAAATAAATCTTTGATACTGTGAATGGAGGTTTTATAATAGTACACTACTTTAAAGAAAAAAGTTTACATGTCCATCCCTGTAGACCAAATACAAGTAATAGATGCATTTGCTGCCTTTTACCTCAGGCCCAGGCATTTACAGGAATAATTCTGCCCCCAAATCAAGCTGTCATATGTGCATTAAGGTTTTGCTTGTTTTAAAGAATGCCTAATAATTAAAGATCACAGTATGCAATTAAATATGAATTAATTAATGAAGACTATATTTTTCAAGCTCTATTGAAAAGAAAAAATGTCATGGTCACGCTGAGTACATACTGTCAGTTTTAATGGTAGTTTCTCCATGACATTGGTCTTACCAAGAGAAGGAAATAGTTTCTACCCTCCTCTCTCTTCTTTTCAACAAGGGGTACGGCTATTATTCTGACATGTAAAGTCAGACATGTAAGTCTTTACAAGCCCATGGAACAGGTGGTGTCATAATACCCCAAGATTGGACCCAATGTCAAAAAGAGTCAAAAACCTTCCCTTACTTCATCTGCCATGTATCTCCAACATTTTATGACAGTTTGGTCCAGTACATATTTAAGCAACTCTTTTAAACGGACAGTTTTGGTATTGAACCCCTATTTTCTAAAAGCATACCCAATTTTCATTCGTGATTAGAACCAATTATTGCTTATTAATCATGAACAATACAAGCAAACACCATTTATCAAATGGAAACTAGTCCAACTTTTTAGTATTAGAGCTGCAAAAATAATTCAGAGTGACTAATGTACTCAAGCTCTGCCTGTTTTTGAGAGCAGAATGAAACTGATCAATTCTTCAAATTCACAAATTTCTTAAAGAAAACTTTCCCATATGAATTAGCTTGCAAATACTTGATATTCAAACTCACAAAGATGCTGTATTGTTGGTTATATAAATCATATGGTATAGTTTCCATTTCCTAATTAGACATAACTAACCAACTCAGTGTGTAAAATTTCACACATCACAATCAAATGTACAATTTGAAGTTTGCTTTCTTCTACATATTGACATTTGAGCTTAAAATTTCCTTTTTCTCTGGCAGTCTGTCTAATAAAGCTCTGCAGCTCACGTTTGTAGAAGATAAATATGACAGGCATGAATTAAACAGATTTTTTTTTTTAATTTGAAAAAGTATTTGCAAAAAAACTAATATTATTCACTCAGCTCTGCTATTTATACCATTTTATACTTGAGTCCTGCTGAAAAGACCAGCAGGAGTAAGGAGAAAAGACATCCTAAGTTGCACAATGGGCAAATGAGAAAGACAGGAAAGTGCATCTGTGCTTATATGAAAATCTCCTTTCTTTAAATAATAAGGTCCACAGGGCCATTACATTGAGCTCTTCAGCTTGCTTGTAGCTTGGGGACAGAACCAGACCTGGCACTGGCTGAAGAGGAGTGCCCTGCACCCTGAAGTTCCCTCCAACTGAGTATTTTCACAGCCAGGATAATTCAATTTTACTTTCCTGAATTACAGATTGTGTTAAATATATACAAGCACAATAATTTCTCCTACTGCAGAGCATAGGAAACTAACCCTAACAAACAATCCCAAATCTTTGGATGTCAATTTCCTTCTCTACTCTGGATGATCCATTGTCTCCAGGGTGGACCAAATCTGTGGACCTTATTACTTGAAGAAAAGAAAATTTCAGGCAAGCACATAAATTTTCCGATTCTTCATTGTGCTAAGGTCGACAGATCATTACAGTGGAATTTACACAGTAGAGTGCCTTCAGGGTGGGAAGCAAGATTAGCCTTTAAATATAAACATAAAAAATGAGGTATAAATATATATCCTCCATCTTCCTCTGGGCACCAAGGCACTGAGAAGACTTCTGCCAAAAATGGCATTGACTAAAGACTGGATGACCAAAATGCAGAATAGATTAATTTATGTATTGGTAGCCATGTGGCCACCTAGCAGATCTCAATATAGGAGACATGACTACTCTGCTCTGAGATTGACTGGACTTTGAGATGCTTCAGAGAAGGAAGAATATTTCTGAATTTATTTTGGGAATGCATGTTCCAAGTTGTGAGGACTACTTCTGTGAATAAAAAGTGCAATGCTAGCTCTCATCTGAGAAAGCGCCCAACTTCAGAAACTTGCCTTATTGGAGACAGTAGCTATCAGGTCATCTATTTCAATGGAGAGGAAATATAATGACACCTCCTGCAGGGGTTCAATCTGGGTAGTGCTCTAAGGAGTAGAATGAAGAGCATGACCTTGGAACTATCACCTTATGTGTCTAGAATAATGGTTGTTGCCCAAAGCAAGCATCTAATGTTAGCATTTGTACTAAAATTCTTTTTGTCAAACATGCCGATATTAACCACAGAGACTTGACCTTTTGGCTTGGGCATCCTTATGGAAGTGCACTGGTTGTTAAGATATGCACTTTGTACCACAAGAACAATACGTTATGTTTACTGACTTCCTTTTAGGGAATATGAGAATGAATCACTTCATCCATGTGTCCATTTTGAACCTCTCTGGAGGATTGGTTTTTGTAATAGCGGGCCTCTGAAAGAAGGAGACCTCAGAAGGTCCAGGGCTAAATTAATCAGACCTGAGAGCCATTGCCTTTTCAGCCAGAAAGAGTACCACTATTTCTCTCTCTCTTATCTTTTGTATGGTCCTGGGGAGGACTGAAAAGGTGGGAAAGACATACAGCAGAGACGTTGCCCATCTTTGCAAGAGATCATTCACCACATCACATCCCAGATCTCGACACATGGAGAAGCCACAGGGCTTTTTACTGCTGTGTCAAAAAACAGAAAGTCAAATCACTAGCCCATCAAATGGACTTACAATGAGTGAAGATAGTTCGGAGTAGAGATTCCATTCTGCTTAATTCAACATTTACCAGGTAGGTCTTGGTGTTCATCTCCTCCTCTATGGGCACTACACATAGAGATAGCAACCTTTGCTGTACTCAGGGCAAGAGAAGTTGATTTTTCTCAGTGATAGGGTTATTCTTATTTTGTTTATGAAAACTCCATCAGACACACTGATGGCACAATCAGAACAAGTCTGTTAAACAGGGAAGGAACAATGCACCGAGACATCAATGAATCATTAGGTTAGGGTGGATACTGTGCTCTTTCTGACATCATTTCCTGGATTGAACTGGGACTCGAATGAGCCCCCTCCACTATCCCCAGTTGACATCTAACATAAGATTAGAAAGAAAAGCCTCCTTTAGCAACTGATTCAGATGGAGCCCTGCTCTGTTTATTCCTAATTCTCTGAAGCTAAAAATAGGATGGGAACATGTTGTATTGCTCTAATCTGAAGTAGATGATGGATGGTTTCGTTCATGTCCCGGCATTTTCATGGTTGCATGATACTGGGAATGGGACAAAGCTGCTCCTGTGATTCTTGCACAGTTCCCTTTCTGGACAATGTCCAGTTTCCTCCTTTTGACCAAAGACCTGGCACCAGCTGGGGTCTGACTCCAAATGCAGCTGGTTGGAAATCATACAGATAGTTCTGAGGGCAGCTACAGATCTTGCCTGAGCACTTGTTCTAGCTACTACTTGCAAAGTGGTATTTTCTACTGCCATACTTCAGGTACTGCTTCAGTCTGCTATCTGACCAGAGATATGCAGGAAATTGTTTTCTTATCCTGCAAAAATTTCCAAGATTCCCATTCCGCAGAGACAAACCAGAGACTTTCCAAAATGTTTCGCAAAAAATCAGAGAGACTCACCCCAGAATAGCCAATAGCCTGTGGTTAGGGCACATACATAGGATGTGGGAGATGCAAGTTAATAACGCTGCTCTGAATTAGGCAGACTTGTCTTCTGACTTGCCCTGCCTCCATTTTCCCCACACTGGTTCCTAGTCCCAGCCACTCCCCTTCTATTCCCCCCATCTGATCTCAACATTCTTACCCCAGCCAATTGGATCCCAAGTTCTCCTCCCCGACTTATTTTCCTCACTGGCTCCTGTCCCAGTCTCTGCACCAGCTTCTAGTTCAAATATCTTTGCCAACCAGTTCCTTCCCTCCCTTCCCTATCCAACTCCCTGTTCCAGCCTCCCCTACATCTCAGCTCCCCTACACCTCACCTCTCCTCCAGTACCCAGTCCGAGTCTGTTTCCACAGTCAGTCCCAGTTTCTCTCCACCCTCTCTCCTATCCCAGGTTCATCACACTTCTTGTCCAAATTTCCTTTTCCTCTCCCACAGTCCAAGTTTTGTGCTGAATTCATTCCAATCAGACATCTTTCTCCTCTATGCTGCCCGTAGGCCAGCAGGGGGGTCATAGAGATCACAGGAGAGAAAGGAACCCTGCCCCAACTCAGCCCAGAGTATCTGGGAGCAGCCATTACAGGGAAAGTCTGGGTTCACCTGTGAAGCCCTGACCTGGAGGAAGTATGTTCAGTCTCTCTCTGGGGATGGTGCATGTCCAATCATACGTAGGAGCTGTGAGGTGAAGCACAACCAGAGAGGATGGAAGCTTCAGAGATTTTAGCTGATGAAATCAAAGATGTCTCTACTGAGCATGCGCAAACTGTGATTTTTCATAACTTGGGCAGATTTTTAGGGAGATGGCAAAAGATACATCCCTGACACAAAGGCCACCTTCTGCCAAATTTTAGGCCCCTGCTCCAAATCACGGGGGTGCTAATGCTGTTCAAAGAAAGGGTTGCATTTTTTAACATGGGCAAAATAACATATGCTTCCCTAGCCTTGTTCTCAAAACAGCCAAACAATTTGAACTAAAATTTAAAAAATAAAAATAATTAAAAGAAAATTCTATACCCACAGAGACTGAGGCATGCTGGCATCCACATTTTCATCCCAAATAGTTAGTTTGGCAAAATTATAAGCAATTGAAAACAGGGACTTATAATGATAAGTGCCAGGCAACCTTAATAACAGGCAGTGCAGCAGTCCCACCTTGGCCTATAATAATAATTCAATAGAATTACTAAAGGCCAGTAGCCCATAACATCTAAAATTATGGAAGAAAGGTCAATTCAGCTGACACCACTGTAAAGCCAAAAAACCAATTTCAACATCTTCCTGTTCAGGGAAGGGGAAAAAATATCTGTGTTCTTGGTAGAAAACAAGATTCTAGTCTGTAGCTCATCCTTCACCACCCACCTCCCTTCTTAAAGGGCTAGGGGGATGTTTTTGTTTTATACCACAATTAATGTTAGTTTTTGCTTTGTCTTCTAGTCACAGGATTGTTGACTAGAATTTCACAAAATGCCCAGATACCAAGTTGACACTTGTCATGGATACTAAGGGCTGAAATTCTGGTCTCCCATGCAACGAAACCAAACTAAATGACTCTAGGAGAGGGTGAATTAAATCCTGCCATCCAGGTTAGGGGCAGGGGGAAGACATTTACGTGGCCAGGCTTTAACTATTACTAGAGCCAGCTATTACTACAGCAATTGTGACCTGTACTGATTCACGAGACCTACTTGATATGTTCCAATCACTCCTCCAGTTCACCCATGACTCCCGGCATCCTTCTATGCCTGCAGAGAAAGATCTCGCTGAATTCAGTTCTATAATACATTGGGGATACAGAGTCCACTTGCATGGTGTCCACATTACCAGGACCCCCATGCTGCATGAAGCAGGGTATGAATGAGCTCTCCTCCAACATCTAGTGATGCACTGGAGAAAAGAGACTTCAGGAATATAGATATGCCTACTCTGCCTAGGTATGCAGCATGATGGAACTGCTTTCCCAAAATGATCAATTTTGGCTGGCTTTAGTTTACAAATCACTCTATGATTCGAATGTAGGGGGTAATGAAATGTTATCCTTATTGTATGAGTAAAGGGTAGCAGAACTCTGCCAAGGCCTGTCCTGATTGAGGTCACCCTAAACTTAGCCTCACTTGCTAAGCGGGGGACAGGGATGCCAAATTCCAGTGAAGATGAGGGAGTATGGGGACAGGTGTTCCTACCTGGTGCTGTGGACTCTGGCTAAAGAGTCCTAGACACCATTTGACCTTCTCCTCTCCAGCGTTTAAAGGTAGAGCAGATTAGACTCAATTGATAGTCACTGTTTCTGTTCAGTGATTACCAGAGCTGAAATCCCTGATAAGCAGGTCTAGGGGCTATGCCTTAGACCTGCTGTAGGATAGGGGTGGAATGAAAGACAATGCAGAGGCAGTACTGGCAGTGAGGTTCCCTGCTACACAGTGAAATCACTAAAGACCTGAGTTAAGTGGCGGAACCTCAGAATACGCACGCACAAGTGGCAGTGAGTGTCCAACAGCAGCAAGCAAGCAAGCAAGCAGCAGCTGACCAAAACAGCAGAGGCAGTGGCAAACAGCAATTGCAGAGGCATTCAGCGATCACTGAGACATTGCTCAATGCCCACCCCACCCCTTTCTGAGTTGGGAGGTCAACTCCTATGAACACACCTCTGAACTCTGGGTGAAACCAAGGACAGCCAACTGTGAGAAGGGTGCACTGGAGGGAGAGGGGAGTGATGTGTTAAAGGGATATTCATTTGTCAGACTCTCCCACCGCAAGGTGGGAAATTGAGGCAAAGGACACTGCCCAATGCACTGCAGGGTCGAGTTTTTGCTTATGATTGCATGCTTTTGAATGTGGTAGTAGTGTTTTCCCTTTCCCTTCTAATAAAAGTTCCCTTTTGTTCTACACAGGCTAGTGCCTGTGGGGGGAGGTGGTGATAAATTTTCCCAGATTACTGGGTTGGGGCTCAAGCCAGTTCTGTTCTGTATTATTAAGAGGAACCCCTACATCAGGGGTAGGCAATCTATGGCACGCGTGCCAAAGGCGGCACGCGAGCTGATTTAGGGGCACTCACACTGCCTGGGTCCTGGCCACAGTCCGGGGGGGCTCTGCATTTTAATTTAATTTTAAATGAAGCTTCTTAAACATTTTAAAAACCTTATTTACTTTACATACAACAATAGTTTAGTTATATATTGTAGACTTATAGAAAGAGACCTTCTAAAAAGGTTAAAATGTATTACTGGCATGCGAAACCTTAAATTAGACTGAATAAATGAAGACTTGTCACACCACTTCTGAAAGGTTGCCAATCCCTGCCCTACATATTAAACCCAGCCCTGTTGCTGCCAACTCCACCTGGCAGAAGGGTTACATACAGAACCACAACAATTCTGCTACAGTTTGTATCTCCTACTTCCACAGAGAGGCTGGGGAATTTTCAACACACATTTTCTTTAAAAATTCTGGGGATGAGGAAGAAAGGAGAGAGAAGAGTTGTCTTCAAAATGGTTTGAACACGATGAAATACATCTTGCTTATTTCCTCACTGCTAGCATCAGCTATAGCTAGCAAACCCTGCACAATCATCCCAAGAAGAGCCCAAACGAATGCATAGCATTCCCCTACCCTACAACACAACTGCTTTCCCATAGATACTGATATGCACGTTGATGATGGTGCACTGATGGAGATGTAAGCAAAAGAACTTTCACAACATTAGAACCAATTTAGCAAAATAAAATTCTTGTGAATTGGAAAAAGACAAAATAATCCAAAGGGGGAAAATTGTGTATTTAAGCTTTGATAGAAAAGATTATGAATTAGTAATGGAAAGTGAGAAAGAAAGCAAAACAATGTGTCCTTAAAACTTTACATTCTCTTGTTCTTGGGAAATTAGGAGAAAAGTGACAAGACTGAAATATGTCCTCAAGCAGCTATGTTTGGCATCCAGTCCTGGTTGCCCAATTCCTTAAGGATGCAATTCTCTAGCAGCACTTATCTACCAAGCCCTACACCTTTATGCAAATAAGGAAGTGCAGCTGTCATATAACGTGCCTGTGCATCCCCCTATACACCACATGCAGATTGGTACTATGGCCCAGCAAAGTCTGGTGGACAAGGCCACCATGGGGAGCCGGCTAGAGAAGCATAACATCATTAATTACTCTCTGAAGGACAACATTTTGTAGTCATTAAATATTTGTTCTTCGGAACAGAATTACTAATTTTATGCTTCTGGTTCATCGAGGCTAAAAGGACACCACCAACTTGAACTCTAGTTAATTTAGAAAAAAAAATAGTAGTTCATATACACATCATCAGCTTCTCGATACCTCAGCCATTTTTTGCAGTTTTACAATAGCATTTTTTTTATTAGAAATTGTGTTTCTTCTAGATTGCTCTGTGAAAGACCCACACAAACAATGGAGAAAACTGAGTACAGACCTACACAGGATAAACAGGGAAATTCAATACACACAAAATTCTGTCACATGCAAAAAATGAACAAAAATAGAGAAAAAGCTCTCTAATCTTTCAGGTATAGAACTATTGGGGGAACTTTTAACAATAGCAGGGAAATATTTTCAGATAGAAGTATGACCTTTAAGGCAATTGTGTCCCTTTAATTTCAATGGGAGTTGAGGGCACGCAACCATTTGTAAGCAAGACACTGCTCTGGCTAAAGGAAAAGATGATTCCCCCTTCAAAATAGCAAGTAATCTTCACAGTTTACATACACAAAAACAATTATTTTTTCTTTTAGGCTTCAGTGTGACCAATGGTAATGGTGGGAATAACATGTAAATGGTGGGAATAACATAGCCTAGTGAAATGAACACATACACATGGGCATAGCCAACTGCGGGTAGGGGACTAAGCCCCTCACCTCCACCCACCAGGAAAAAAAACAAAACTAGGGATCACATAAATTAAGGAAGAAAACACTGAACTTGGAACAGAAGCTCATTTATCTCACCTTATCACAAATGGAAACATTTAATCATGGTACAAAATGACTAAAAGTGATATTCAGCAATTATTTTTAGCCCTAACTCCCTCAAATAAAAAGTTGTCCATGCTCCTGCATATAGTAGAAAGATCTAAACTAACAATTAGTTTATTAATTCAAAGGAAAGCACAAATGGATAATACATTTTTAAGCACTCTTCAGTTTTACCAGTAACAATTCAGATCCATTAAACACGATATACAATACTCCCGTGGGAATTCTGCACCAAAAAAATAAAAATTCTGCGCACAATATTTTAAAATTCTGCAAAATTCTACATATTTTATTTGTCAAAACAACACAATATAATCACACCATTTTCAATTATTTGCTGACAAGTATTTTGAAATAAATAACCAAAGTAATTGAAAATGGTGTGATTATATTGTTATTGTGTTTCTATGTTATTTTGACAATTAAAATATGCAGAACTTTGCAGAATTTTTTAATTTTTTGGTGCAGTATTCCCTCAAGAGTACCAGGGTTCTGTGTGGCACAATATGGGTGTGGGCAGCTCGGTGGGGAGTCTGGGTGCAGGGAGAATGGGTCTCTACAGGGCAGTCAAGGAGAAGGTAGTTAAGGTTCGGGGGAGGCTGGGGCAGGCTTGGTAGGTTGGGGGGGTCAGGGTGCAGCTGGTTAGGGCTCAGTTGGGTGGGGGGTTCCTAATGCAGGGGGATGAGGCTTGGCGGGGTGGGAGTTTGGAGGACTCAGTGGGGGGTGCAGGGAGCTCCTGATACAGGGGATGAGGCTCAGCAGGTAGGGCTTTAGGGGGCAGGGGTCACTGTACAGGGAGTTGCTCCCCCTATCCACCCAACCCCCATGCATCCAGACCCCTCCCCCCCAAGCCTCACCCGCCCCCACACCCAAGCCTCCCCGACACTGTGCAGAGCTTCCTGCAGCCAGGGGAAGTTTCTGGGGCTTGATCTGTATAACCCTGCGCAGATACAAAAATGTGGATCTGCATCTGATCTGCATCCACCAGGCTCAACCTACAATCCGACCCGCGATCCACTAGCCATCTTTTACATGTATCCGCACCCACAGCAGCAAGCTGTATCACAAGGGAGAGGAGGGGGGGATCAGGGGTGGGGTCTTGCAGGGAAGAGGCAGTATAAGAGTGGGGACTGGGGGAAAGGGGCAGTGCAGGGGCGGAAGAAGGGGCCACACAGAGGGAGGGGCTGGGGGAGAAGAGGCGGCACGGCATGTGCTACTCCCAGGGGCTCATGAGCGACAGCACATGGCAGCAGCAGTGCGTGTTGCATCACAGTGGGGCAGAGGGATGGGACCCTGGGGCCCCACCTGCTCCAATCCCCATGGCTGGGGGCAGGGCTCGGGACTGGGAGTGTGGCCAGTGCTGCCAGGCCATGGTGGGGATGCTGGCGCTGCCCGAGTGGCCCGAGCTACTGGACAGGAAGCAGCGCGGCGAGCAGGTGCTGGACTGCCCCAATTCCAAACTTCCACCCAGCCCCAGCCAGCAGCTGCTGCCACCAGCCCCAAGCACACTGTGCCCCCCAGGCTGCCAGAGCCAGACACCACAGGCCAGGCACCACCAGTGTAGAGCCCTGCATGGATGTATCTGCATCTGATCCACTATCTGCAAAAATGATCTGCCGATATATGTCTGCAGATGCGGATACGCACGGATATGAAGCAGATATCTGCAGATTGGCAGGGCTCTATTGATCTGACCCAGCCTTGGCTACTCCGTGTAGGGAAGGGGAACTCCGTCTCCGTCCTCCCACCCCCCATACTCAGCTGGGACTAACATCCTTGGGCTGCCAGGGCATCCCCTGACCCCCCACCCTCCAGTGATTTACCACTAGCCCCAGCTGCCTGAACAGACATATCTGAGCTGCCAGGGAGGGGTGAGTGAGTACTGGTGCAGATTCTCTTTACTTCCCACAGAAACCATTTTCTGCAAGGAAGCAAAGAAAATCTGCAGGGGAGGGGGGAAGCATTTTTCTGCTGTGCTACAATGGTGCAGAATTTCCCCAGGGCCAACCCAGATAAGTGAACAATAGATGGAAGATCTGATGATTTGGGACTGGGGAGGGCGGGGGGGAGTTTAAAAATTTAAAAGAAACACTTAAATGCCACAAGTATATAGGACAACGCCAACAAGAAAAAGAAAAAAAAAGCAAGAGTACATTTAGCATACACTGGCTAACAGTCTACCGCAAACTGGAAAAAGAAATTAAAAACTGAGGGAATAAGCAAACTCAGTATCATTTATGAACCATAGGGGGTTTTGCACTTCACCGCCAAGCCATTTTCACTGTAAAGATACAGATTACCAAGGTATTAGCATTAGGATTATGATTTAAAGGAAGGTTATCTGTAATACCCAATAGCTTCAGGGCAGTAGAGTGCATCACAATAAAATTGAAATTGGGTTACAAATTAAGTGTTTATTTTGTATTATTGTAATCAGAATCTCTGTCCTTAATCCTGATGAGAGGAAAAGATAAATCCTGATAAAATGTTTCTATTTGGAATAACTTCATTTACTGTGCACTTAAACTTTTACTGTCACAGTTGTTCATAACTATTTAAAAGAAAAAACGAACCACATTTTACCCCAAAATGAAGCGAGATTTTGGTCTCATTTAGCACAACTGCCTGGATTTCCTGTTTACGGTTACTTAGGTCATAGTAAACTCAAGCATGCCTTATAGAGCTTCCAGTGCACAGACATGGCAACATTACTTCATGAGATGGTGAATTTTGCCAACTGCACTGGCTGGCATGTGGTGTGTATACATAGCTCTGCTTCCTCCCCGACCCAATTTAGGGCACCATGAGCTCTAGCAGGAGTAGGGAGTGATTAGTCCCTCACCCACTAACTGTAGACCTTTACTCAGATAGAGAAGCATCTTATTGCCGTCTGTAACAGGGTGTAGCAGTGCCCCCTTTGCTCCTGCCTCTGCTCTGTTCCAAAAGTCACTCGGAGACTTTCTAGCTCAACAATCACCGGTGCAGTTTATTTACAGGGTGCAATCCCACCACTTTCTCACCATCTACAGCTTGGGGGTTTGAGCCTTAAGGGCTTCTCAATCTCTGCAACCAGTAGGGAAGAGCTACCCCCTCTCCTTCCACTCTCTGGCTTCCCCCCTACTTCCTTCCTCTGGGCTTGGATATAGCCCCCAGCTAATTAGGCTGGCAGCTGTTTCCCCTTCACCAATCAGGCACAAGTTTCTCTAGCCAGCCCAATTTACCTCTCTTAATTGGAGCTGGCATGACAGAGGTCTGGCTCAGGACTCCCAGCCCAGCACCCTGTCACACTTCCCTATCACTGCACACGTGCAGAAGGACCAGGCAGAATGTGACTCTTATCAAATAACTATACAAAAGATAAGATGTCAAATAAAAAATTGCAAAACTGGGCATTCCAGTCAAAAACTAGACACCTGGCAACCCTAATACAGGGGTAAACATGTGAAATGTAACGGCCTATGACTAGATCCAGTCAAACTAGATGATCTTATGGTCCCTCCTGACCTTAAAACTCTATATATCCATGAAACGAGAGCTACTGAAGGGAAGAAGAGAAGAGACATTATAATGGAGAATTATAACAAGATGCTGCCAGGTAAGCAGCTAAATTTTATTGATTCAATAAAATTTAAAATGGCTTATATAAAAAGGTATGTGAAATAGTCTCAATGAGAGATGAATACATTCAATATTTGAGTTCTTTTGTATTAATTTAAAAATTTGAAAATAAAAATACCTGTGCCATATTCATTGTATTTTAATTTTAAATGGGCTACTTTCCATCGCAAGAATGCTGTTTTGTGAGAAGAAAAAGTGTTAGCTAGTTTGTCAAATGTAACATAAAAGCAAAATATGAAGGCCCCAAGATAGCCTGAAATGAATCAGCAAAAAATGCTGTGGAGAATTTTCCAATGTTTTTGTGCACTTCTAGGTTATACACTTCAAAAGTGAGTGCATGGAGGAATTGACCAGGAGAAGACTATTATGCTAGACTCAAGTATTAAAGTTCATTGACAGGACAGCTCCAGCCCTTCTTTTAGAAGTTCCAACGCTGTCCTCAGAGTCTGGTGTCTCCGGACTTGTCTGCACTGACACGCTAAATCAGCACGGCTGAAATCAATGTAGTGGCATCAATTTAGCAGATCTGGTGAAGATGCAGTAAGTCGATGGCAGAGCACTCTCCCATCAACTTCAGTACTTCACCTCCCTGAGAAGTGGGAGCTAAGTCGGTAGGAGAGCCGACATAGCGCGGTGTAGACACCGCATTAGGGCAATATAAGCTACATCGCTTAGTGGGGTGATTTTTTCACACCCCTTAGCGACGTAACTTACATCAACTTAAGCAGCAGTGTAGACCAGGCCTCAGTGTTGTATCAAGGAACTCGGAGGCTAATGATACATCTTTGCAGTCTCTCTCACAAGAACATTGGAATTGACCTGCAAGAACACCAAATGGCCTTGTGGCCTCCAATATTGAGCTCTTCAAGAGGTTTCAAAGAAACAAAAAACTGTTCTTCCAAGCTGTCAATAAAAATATTTAACATCAATGTTAGCAGTAGAGCTACTTCAGATACTTATTGTTAACATCTACTCCAAAGTCAGACTTGGCAGCCATTTATTCCTATTTTGATTCCGAACATTTAAACAGGTTTTTATTCCACGACAGGTCTACCTCTTACACTCTAGTACTAAGGCTATGTCTACACTGCAGATCTTACAGTGGCACAGTTGTTGTACTGCTGCAGCTTCACCACTGTAAGGTCTCCCACGTAGCCGCTCTATGCCAATGGGAGAGAGCTGGTATATGGGTACAAAGGTGCGTTACAGTACTATAGCTCATTCCTCTTTCCATTCTATCTTCTCAACTATTTTCTTACTGATGTAAGGCTCAACTCTCGATAGTCCCTGGCTCATCTTAGCTTTTTATTAATTATCTATTATTATTATTAATGATTAAGATTGGCACTATACTGACCACTTTTAAGGCCCTCAAGGTAGTAGCTGATTTTAATAGTAAATTACATTGTGTGAATAGCTCAGCTACTTGGTTCTTTAGTTTCTTTCCTTCTCTCTAAGTACATAAAGAGAAGGACAGGAAAAATTATATGGGTGTGTATGTATGTGTATATATATATATATATATATACACACACACATATATATATACACACACACACACACACACACACACACTATATTTGTGCATATATATACACACACACATATATATATACACACACACACACACACACACACACACACACTATATTTGTGCATATACCATATATAAAAAAGCACAATACAAGTTAGAAATTACTAATTGTGCAAGTTAATTAACAAACTGAATGAAAGGTTCAGTCACACACTGTACATACATTCACCAGTCTGTTCATCAAATTATACAATATTTTCTCCTTGATTAACATTTAAAGTTTGTATTTTATCATTCAACTTCTTGGTAACACTCTGTGCAGAACACAAGGAGTATGACGGAGAATTCAGCCTCAAGATTCTCTGTGTTTGTAGCTCACTATGACTGCAATCTTGTGGCATAGAAAGATTGTCATGTGATAATGCTTCAACATAGCTACTTCTTTCATAACGAACAGATTTTCTCTTTTGGTATTTTGACATGTCTCTTATTTGACTATTCTCAACAGCAGCTTATCTTACCTCTGGTCCTCTCACACAGAAAGCCAATAACATAGCTATTCTGAAGAAAAAGCTATTTTAGATCATTACTGTGCACCAGATTCCAGCTGTGTAAATTGACCAACTGAAGAGCTGCTCCTGTATGTTTGTTTTACACTCAGACCTTCTCATATACACACAGAAAATGACATCCACAGAAACACACATACCTTTCATAACATCTACAGGGATGATCTTGTGGTTTTCACATTTTATTATTAATTCCCATAAAGAAAAAAACCATTAAAAAAACAATGTGTCTTAAGGAAAGCATGTGTAATGCTGACAGACCCTGGGCATCGGTGGTGGGATTGAACCTGGCACCTCTGGAGCTTAATGCATGAGCCTTTACCACATGAGCTAAAAGCTGACGGGCTGTTAGCTAAGGCTGTAGAGCAGACTCATTTTATTTCTCTCGCTAAATGCCACCAGATGGGACAGAACACCATACCCAAGAGGTGTGTAGGTTACACATACACTTACAAACTCTTAGAATACAGGAAAATCTGGTTAAGGTACCACTTTTTAATAAAATACATTATATTCACTTCTATAATTAAGTCCCGTACACTGTCAACATGTAGTGTATGAATTATATTACAGTACATGCCTCAAAAACAACAAGGAATCCGGTGGCACCTTAAAGACTAACAGATTTATTTGGGCATAAGCTTTCGTGGGTAAAAAAAACCCCACTTCTTCAGATGCATAGAGTGAAAATTACAGATGCAGGCATTATATAATAACACATGAAGAGAAGGGAGTTACATCACAGGTGGAGAACCAGTGTTGACAGGGCCAATTTGATCAGGGTGGATGTAGTCCACTCCCAATAATGATGCATGTCTCAGACACTCTATAAACCCCAAATATTAACAGGTAGCTGACTTTGATTTTATGTACACATATTGGGCCCAATCCTGCAATAGGCTGGGTACCCCCCACTCCCACCGAAATAAATATTGACAATCCAAAGGTTGCTGAAAGAAGACCAAAGAGAGTCTGGAAAGGCTAATTTATGAGGAGAGACTAAGCATCTATTCAGGTTGTGAAGGAAGAGGGGAAGGTAGCTAACCATTTCTAACATTTTAAAGTATCTACCATGGATGGAGAAGATTTATAGGAAGTTGGCAATGAGTGGGTACAAGAAGGAGTGATTGGATGAAATGTAAGAAAGGAGAATGTAGATGAATATCAGAAAAAAATATATAATAGATGCCCTCAGTGCTCCCTTCAGTGTCACCATCTGAGGGGGATCTAAAACAGGGCCAGCCTGAGGTGGGAGGTACACAGAGAGGATGGGGGAAGGTTCATCAGGTCAGCAGCATGCTTCATGCATTATTCTTCCTGATCCCGTAGGGTATGACTACCCTACATATAGGAGTGAGCCTCCCAGCCTGGGTAGGACAGACTTGTGCTAGCTCTGCCAGAGCTAAAATGTTTGTGGGCATTAAAAATAGCAGTGGGGATGTTCTGGCTCCAGTGGAGAGGGGCTAGCCACCCAAGCTCAGACCCTGGGGTCGGTTGGCTGAGCTGGAGAGCTCAGGCTGCCACTGGAGCCACAACATCCACATGGCCATTTTTAGTGTGTTAGCTCAAGCCCCATTAGCATGAGTGTCTACCTGGGCTGGGAGACTGGCTGTCAGTACAGTGTAGTGTACAACTGAGGTGAATGGAAAGAGAAAACCAGCTTTTGTAACTGATGGCACTATATTTTTCTATGTGCTTAAATAAAAAACATACGAAATATTTCTAGAGAACAGATTGGGCCCCAACCTGCATTTGTCTTGTACCCAAACCTCTCTCTAAAGTCAATAGGAACTCTGGGCTCACATAGAATAGATGATTAGGCTCTTTGTGCATGTCTGCTACAATTTGCACTGCAATACAAAAGTTATTTAGATATATTTTTCTCCACTATAAGTAATTGCACTAATCCACATTTGAAAGAATGAGAAAAACTGATAAACACTGGAAACAGTATGCACAAATTCTCAAAAGTGACTACTAAATTGAATACTCAAACTTGAAAATTATAAAAGAGGTCTGATTTTTCCCTTAGTGCTGAGTTTGAATAACAGGCTTCTTCAAGATGTCTCAGGTTGGGCACCCAAAAATCCCTAGTAACTTTTGAAACATTGTGCCGTAATATACATACACAGACACTCCCACCTGTGCCATCTTGCAACCTTACCTCTAAAGTATCCCAAATGAGTGCACACCTACGACTTGCAAACTTGTGATGTCCTGAAGTTCACAGCGCGGGGCCACAGACAAACACACACAAAACTCTGATCGCCAGGACAAGCAATTCGCTTCAAGTCCCCTTTTGAAAATCGGGGCGCACTGGCAGTGCCTTGGCATGTGCAAATCCCTGCACACAAGGCAATAGTTCTGGAAGCCACAGGGCGCAAACTTCTCAGTTACCAGAACAGTTCTGGACTGAACCCGTCAGTTTAATAGCTTTGGACTCGTTATTCCAAATCCTAACCGACCTAGCTGTGGTGCGCACACACGTCGATAATGATAATAATGAAATGCATTAAGCTTCTTATCTGCCCGCGAAACACTAGGGGCTGGCCAGCTGTCAGCGCGGCACGGGCAGGGCTCGGAGCTGGCGGGGAACGCACCAGGACCAGGGCGGGTTTGTCACTCCCAGGTAGCGGATACATCGGCGCGAGCCGTGCGCGCGTGCAGAGCGAGTCTTCGGAGCGAGCCCGCGCGCCCCTGCCCGCCCAGCGGAGCGAAGTTCGGAGGGCGCGCGAGCGCGCACCCAGCCGCCGAGCGGGGACAGGACCATCCCGGTTCCCGCCCCGTCCAAGTCCTCACGTACCTGAGCAGAGCGAGGCGGCGGCGGACAGGAGCAGCAGCGCCCGCCGCATGGCCGCGGTGCGGGGCTGAGGGCGGCGCAGGGGCTCCGCAGCGGCCAGGTGCAGCGGGGCTCCTCGCGGTGTCTGCCCCCCTGCTCCCAGCTGTGCGCCTAGCGCTCCTCGGGCACCACTGGCCGCGACAGCCTGAGCCGGGGGAGGGCTTCCCCGCCAGCTCCTCCCCGCCCCAGACACACCTGCCCGCCCAGCCTGCCCCCGCTTACAGCGGGCTGGGCTACGTGGTAAGGTGCTTGTCACCACACTGCCAGCACGAGAGGGGTGGGAGGGCGTCCCCAGGAGCGTCCTGTCCCACAGCCCGGGCCGCAGGGAGAGCATCTGCTACACCGGCTTGCGGGGGTTGAATAGTCCGCTCAGATTTAGTCTTTCTTGCAGCTCGGCTTGATTGTTGTAGAGGTAGGTGGGTGAGACCATTGCCCCGCAGACAGTTATCGTTCAGCACGTGTGGTTAGCCCGCAGGTACTCTGCTCTCGTTCGCTAGCAGGCGTTACTAGTCTGTTACGAGGGGAAATGCCCCTACCCCTTTTAAACAACTCTAGTACTGGTTCTCGGCTTTGCAGCGTGATCTTCGACCCTCATAAGAATCTAGGGGCTGGGCTTCGAAAAACCAGCAAGAGCTCGTGGTTTAACAGCCCCTTTCCTAAGTTGTAAAATTATATATATCCCTCCCCCCTAGCTCAGTGGTTTGAGCATTGGCCTGCTAAACCCAGGATTGTGAGTTCAATCCTTGAGGGGGCCACTTAAGGATCTAGGGCAAAAATAAAGATTCATATGCTTCTTCACGTTTTAGGGCAACAAAAATGATTAGGGGTGTGGAGTACATGACTTATGAGGAGAGGCTGAGGGAACTGGGATTGTTTGGTCTCCAGAAGAGAAGAATGAGGGTGGGATTTGATAGCAGCCCTGCCTGAAGGGGGTTCCAAAAAGGATGGAGCTCCGCTGTTCTCAGTGGTAGCACATGACAGAACAAGGAGTAACGGTCTCAAGTTGCAGTGGGGGAGGTTTCGGTTGGATATTAGGAAAAACTTTTTCAGTAGGAGGGTGGTGAAGCACTGGAATGGGTTACCTAGGGAGGTGGTGGAGTCTCCTTCCTTGGAGGTTTTTAAGGCCTGGCTTGACAAAGCCCTGGCTGGGATGATTTAGTTGGGAATTGGTCCTGCTTTGAGCAGGGGGTTGGACTAGATGACCTCTTGAGGTCCCTTCCAACCCTGATATTCTATGAGATTTTATATATATATATATATATATAAATATATATATATATATATATATATATATATATATATATATATAAATATATATATATATATATATATATATATAAATATAAATATATATATATATATAAATATATATATAAATATATATATATATATAAATATATATATATATATATATGAGATCGTCTTTATGCATTTTCTTAAAGTTGTTTAGCTATATATATATATATATATTAAGAGGCTTCCAGCGAGCAGCACTGGGCTCTGTTGCAAAATGCGCTGCTACACAGCTCCCAGCGCTGTAACAGTTAAGGAAAACATTGAACAGGTCTAAAGCTATATTAGGTTTCTATAAATATTAACCAACAAATATTTTATTTATCACCACTACCGTGAAGGGGTTAGAACAGCCAGAGCAGTAAAGTCTCTTCTGCTGTGCACGTATCAGATAGGCCGTCTAGCTGGAGAGGTGGGGTGCACTAGGTACTCAACCTGCGATTGCTGGCTGCTGGCCAGAAGACATGATTTTCTTCTATTAAGGCCTGTGCCTACAAAACCATTTTATTATTTAATGGAGCTTAGTTTAACAGTCCCATTAAAATTAAGGAACAAAAATCAGTTTTATTTAGTGTGTTCCCACAAATGAGAGGCCAGATCATCCCTTCCCCACAGAAAAACCTGCAGGGAGAGGCTCGGAGGGAGGAAATCTCTAAAAGGATCCCTAAGGAGATCCCCCATCCTCCCCACAAAAGAAATTGCCCTGTCCTGGCAGGGGCAGTATTTGCTCCTCACATGAAAGAGAACACACATCACATCACAAACATTGCATGTCTTTAAAGGATCTGTGAAAGGTTAGGGCCTTGTCATGTAGAAACCTACGTTTGAGCATCAGTTCTGGACTGTAGCCTACCCACTCCCATCTTCCTCTGCCTCTCTGGCACCACAGCACCATTGAATCCACATTATCAAGGACTCCCCTTGTCTGCAGCAGGACCATACAGTCAGGAAGGTGTTCCCTGGGAAAGACTGCATTATCTTGCAGTGCTTTGCTATCTACACTATCTTTCCTCCACAGGGTAATTTTAAATAAAATAAAAGGATAATCAAAACCAGGTCATCAGCTATAGTTTTAGACTTTGGGAAATTAAGGGAATTAGTTAAGGAAGTCCACAGACTGAAGAACTCAAGGACTTAAATGTGGAGGGGGCTTGGAATTTCTTTAAATCTGCAGCATGGAGTGTGGCTCACTTGCCAGGATTATCTAGGAATCCCTCATTTCCCTGCTAGTGTGGGGGCCTTGGGCACAACTGCACCTTGGTTCCTCCTATTCTGTGCCTATGGCACAGAACAGTTTAGTCTCCTCAGGGCTGTAATACTTTGGTTTAATTTGGTTGTCAGGTTTAGTGTGCAGAGGAGGTCAGACTAGATGATCTGTTGATCCCTTCTAGTCTTAAACTCAATTAATCTATGTGCAATCCTAGCCCTGGACCACCTACTCCTCTCCCCACATGACCAGTCTCCACTCTGCCCTGCAGCTTGGACCATCTACCAGCAGAGTGCCGGCTGCAGAGTCAAGAGACACACATTATCACAGGCTTAGCTAAGTCACCTCTGCATAGCTGGGGGATCTGTGGACAGTGAACTCCTGCATGCATGGATCACTGTGGGACAATCTGGGCCTATGATATTAAATATTTGTGCACAATTATCTCACAGTCATAACCTATTTACTTGTAATCACATCTTTATATCATCATACTCATTTCCACAGCAACTATTAAGAGGCCAAACACTGGCATAAGATAGCCACATTAAAGTAATCAGTAGGAAGTATGTTTCCCCTTGAAGAACCAACACACTTACCAGTAAGACCTCCTCTAGTAAATCAGCCAGTGAGATAAGAGCTACAAAGCTACAAAGATATGAAAAGAAAAAAATACATTTTAAAGCAAAGCTTAACTGAGTAATATACTAATATACTAATACTAATAGGCTTAAATTTTCCCTTTCATCTCAAAGGATCTGAAAACACCACATAGATAAAATGTATACAAATTATGCAGAAAGATCATATTACAGGCTAATGAAATGTAGCCATCTGTGTATCAAAACATGGAACTGTGTAACAGCACACTGAAACGACACAATAATTTATGAAAGAAGAGCGTACAATACCATACCTAAAAGAAATGGTGACGAGGAAGCTAGGAAAACTGAATAGTTTTAAAATTAGAATTTGACCAAATCACTGGAGAAAAGTACCATAGGTTAGTTAGTGGCCATAATTGTTAGGAACCTCTGTTTTGTGTTTTTTTGTATAAGACATTGCCTCTGGCAGCACAGAGCCCCCTAACACTATATTAGCTCAAATGGCAAGAGGGCCAGCTACCGAATCACTAGCAGCGCTTCCTACAACACTGTGATTTAGGAGGATCACCAAGGAGGAACCCAGCCCAGTTTATCAAACTCAACTGACAAGGATCCTAGACCAAGGTGGTATAGTTTACATGCCACAAGATGAGTTGCAGCTGGTGTAGAGTGTTCTGAAATATGCATAGCCACCAAGTTTTGTGTAACTCCATGTGTCATTTTAAGCAAATTGTTTAGAGTTAATTTGTAGGTTTATAAATTTGCACAAAACAAACTTCCATTTATAGTCAAAACACCCTGCCTCAAGGGGTATGGCACGAAGCTGTATAAAACGTGGCAGCTATGGCTGGGGTGACTAGAGGGAAACTGGTGGCTGATGTGGGGAGGCAGTAGCAGGATGGATGGGGGACACTTAGGGACAGTGAAGGTGTAAGTAGCAGTGGTGGAGTGCCTGGAGTTGTAGGGGGTGGGTATTTGTTGATTGCTTGTGGCTACTGGGTTGCTTGGGATGGTTTGCTGGCTATTGAGAGGGGTGCAGAGGTTGTGGGTGAGTCTGCAGAAGATGTGGTGCTGGGAGAAGGACGGGGGTGAGCTGCTGGGGTTACAGCAATTGGGATGTTGTGGGTTACTGAGTGTGGGTGGGTCACAGGTTGCTGCTACTGGGAGAGAGGTGTTGGCTGGATGCTGGGGATGCAGCCAAGGGGTTTGGGTGTGTTTGCTTAGGGACAGCTTGGTAAAGCCTGATGCAGGAGAGGTGAGGGAGCCTGACACTAATGCTGAGTCCCTCGGGTGGTGCTGCTACTGACATCCTTCCTCTGGTCACTGCTACCTGTGAGTTCCTGCCTTGGATCCAGCAAATGCAACATCATGAAAGAAGTCATCTGGTTGCCTGCTCAGCATGTGCTGCTGGGGATTCAACCTGATTTACAGAAAGGCATGACATGGCTGCCAAATGTACAAGTGTCCTACAGATGCATGTTGTTTCTTAGCCTTGGCTAGGACTATTGGGTCTGTGTTCTGGAAGCGCAAGCCAAGTAGAAGGGCAGTGGTTGCCAGATTAAGCTAGTTATCCACTCAACCTCGCTTTGAGAACAGGAGTGGGCATATTATAAAACAGGAATTTCCATAGAGGATAACTTTGAAAGTGTGCTTTTGTAGAATTGGTATTATACATTAACTTCAGCTAAATCTCCTCAGAAATCAGAAGGATGATGGCAGTGGAATGACCATATAAAATCAGAACAATAAATGCTAGCAGGCATGTGAGTTACACTGTATATATATATATCTGGTAAAGTCAAGTCAGTTGACATACATTTTGTTAAATTCCTTAGAAATCTTAGGGTCATGTGGTCCTATGCAGACAAAAAAGTTTAAAAAAAAAAAGAGTAACAGCTGCTTTACTGGAAGTAGAGCATCAAAGAACAGAAGACAATTTAGATTGAAATAATTTTACTCGTAGTTAATTTAAATAAGACACTGGATATACAAAATTAGGGCATAATTGAGCCTAGTATTTAAAAAAAAAATCATCACGGCATTAGAGTAACAAAATAACATGGCTTTTGGTTGCAAACTTTTGCAAACTGAAATGCCAAAGTGAGGTTGTGGCATTTGATAACTCCAAATATTGGAAGGATTGTCTTACAGCATGAATATTATTTCCATGCTATTTTCATTTCAGGCTTTCAGTATCACAAGTTTTCTTCACCATGTGATGATCTCTCCTTAATCAGATGCTATCTTTATCTCATTTCATCTCATCTTGAGATGGTCTTGAGACAAAATCACAGGTCCAAACCTTGCTGAAATCTGGGATTGTTCAGACCCAGATCCAAAAACTTCACAGCTCAATTCCATTTCTAATTTCACCACGTCCTACCAAGATGTAATTGCATCTTATTGCATGTGGAGCTGGACACACACAAAAATTGGTGAAGAACTTTCGCTGAAAAAAAGTGGGGAAAATTTTCAATAAAGGTGAAATGTTTTGTTTCAATATTTTCTAAATGAAACATTTCATCTTTTTGTTTTAGAATGACATTTTGGTTAGAAATTTAGCTGATTTAACTAAAAACAAGAAGGGGGGGGAAACCACCTGAAAATTAAACAATGTCAGGTTGAATGGAATATTTCATTTCACTCAAACTGAAATTTATTCAGTTTTTCACTTTGGCTAGTGAACTAAACAAAAAAAATTATTCACCCAGTTATAACTGTATGCTCTAAGCTATAAAAGGAGCCTAAAACCAGCCTTAAACAATCTATTTCCCTTCTCAGAGTATTTACATCTTTCAGCTATATGTTAATAGTTTTCATACCCTCCGTTTAGTCACCATTTAGCCAAGCTATGCTTTAAAGCTTTCCTAATACACCAGAATCCTTCCACCCCTAAATAGTTTTCAGTATTCTTTCCTGAATACCTTCCAATTTGTCAATATCTTTCTGGTATTGTGGTATCCAGAACAGTATATGTAGTGTCTTATGTGTGGTCTCACCAGTGATCTACAAAGGAGGACTGCCATCTCCCTGGGTCTAAGACAGTACAAGCCTCCCAGAACAGTGCTACCTTTTCCCCTCGCTCCCCAATATGTCGTCACTTGCTGTAATATAACATCTCCTTAAGGCCACCATGTTTTTATAGCCTGAGAGCCCCAGCACTGCTGGTGAAATGTTAGAGAAGCAGGTTACTGGAACTCTGTCAATAAAATAGTGTTGGACCTGTTCCTACACAAGAGTCTGGATTTACTTGTTTTAAGATAGTAACATCAGCCCTAATCCAATTTCTTATTCATTATCATCCCTAGTTCTTTTTGGCATTACTGGTTTCTAAGTATCTCTTCCCAAATGTATTCTGTATTTCTTATCCATATTTTTAACCTATTTCAAAGTGCTTTTTAAATAATTTGTCTGGCTTCACTTAATAATGTAGTATAGGTCATCTGCAACTGTAACTTCTTTCAGCTCAATAGAAATTAAATTAAATTAAATTAAATTGTTTAAATTAAACCAAGCCTCACACCCGTACCAGTACCTGCAGCACTTCATCGTATATCCCTTCTTAAGTCAACACTTTGGTCTATTTACAGCTCTTCAGATGTATTTCAATCCATGTGATGTCAGCTGGTCCCAAGTTGGTTGTAATTATTTTATCCAATATGATTTCATGAGAAATTGCTTCAAATTCTTTAATCTTTAGACACACCATGGTTAATCTCTCTTTCATTCACTAATTTTGTGATTCAATCAAATAAAGCAAATTTGTCTGCATTATGAGTTCTTTATGCCACCTATTGCTCATGGTTTCATGTCCTCTAGATGTGTAGGATTTTTTTCTTTTCATATTTGTTCCATTATTTTAATTAGGGATTCAAATTAAATTTACTGGATAGTAACTGCTAGAGCTGCTCCTTTTTCTATTTTTAAAGACTGATGCTAACAACATTTTTTCTCTCCAGCCCTCTAGTACCTGGCCAGTTCTACATGACATTTCAAAATTATCTGCTAGAGGTTCCATGACTGCATTATGCTAGTTCCCTTAAAACCCCAGAAAACATCCCAATGAGCACCTGCTGACTTTACATATGTAATTTTTACCCAGTATTCCTTTACCAGCTGTATAGTCATATTTACATTGACATGGTCTTTATTATTGCTTAATCATCTGTAACCCCTTTCCACTGCAGCTTTATCTCCCTTCTGGTTTATTAATGTTTCCTTTCTAGATCTTCTTTTCACCTAGTATTTATTTTAAAAAATGTTTTTGAGGCAATATAGTCTAGCAGATTAGCAAGGTGTGGGGAGTCAGGAACTCATGAGTTCTAAGGGCTTGTCTACATGAGGAAGCTACTGCACAATAAACTATGATGTGAATTTAAAGCTCAATAACTAATCCGCACTAGCTTCTCACTTACTCCACAATACAAGGGCCTTTTTGCAGTTTAACTGAATCCACTCTGGACATAGATTCCGCTAAAAACGGGACAAAGGGCACTCGATGCCCTTTTCTATTCTGACATAATTTTAATAGCTATTCTGTGCTCTTTCCCTGGTAGACAAGCCATAGTCCTGACTTTGCAACTGCTTTTGCTGTGTGGCATAGGGGAAGTCACTTAGCCTCTTGGTTTCTCAGTTTCCCCATTGAGAAAATATAGGACACTTTTTTTTTGCAAACACACAAAACAAGTACTTACCCTTCCTACTTCATGGGTTATGAAATCAATTAGACAGGGGAGACAGCCAGAAAAGGATAATTGATTTTTTCCTCTCATTGATCCCACTATTGGATTCTCTAGGATAGGATGAGAACAAGCAGACGCGGGTACCTGTTGCTGCCACTTCTGGGCTCAGGCGCTTCACTGGTCAGTTCTCTGGGGATGTAAAGGGAGGAGATAACTTTTTGACATGTAACAGTGAGTACATCTAATCTGGAAGAAGGAAGCTGATGATTCACATTACGCTGCAGTCTTTTGAATGGCAATACCCTTAAGTAAAGGTAGTGGAAAATTTTCTGAACATTTTTCCATTGGAAAATATGTTTTGTGGAAATCTAAATTTTCTACTCAAACATGTCAATTTTTATGAAATTTCATTTGAGAAAAATATTGAAACAAAGTGTTTCATTGATGTCAACATGGCCCAGACATTTTCAGAATGGAATGTTTTGATTTTTCCATTTCAAAATGACTTTCAAAATTAAATTTTATTTTATGTTATTTAAAAAAAATAAAAAGTCCAAATTGAAACAAAACATTTCTGTTGATCCAAAACAAAAGACATTTAAAATTTTTGTTTCATGAGAAATTTAACATTTCATTTTGATTCAGAATAAAAATACATTTCAAAGCAGATTTCCCTGCAAAATAGAAATTTCAGTGTACACACAATTCTACCCACACTCAAATCTCCTGGCCCAGGAGACGATATGGGATCATAATGGCATTTCAGATATGCCTTGTAAAGAGATAATGTTAATGTTCCTCCAGATTAACGTGACAGCATGTGCATATGCACAATTTTATGAATGGAGATGGTCAGGAACTGGAATTTCCATCCTGTGGAAAATTCTGACATTTCAGAAAATAATCCATTCTGTATCAAAACAAAGGCAAAATTTCAAATCTTCTAAAGATATGAAATCCCAGAAAAATGTTTAATTACATTCAAGTATTAAATATACTATATAATACACACAATACAATATTAAAATCAATATTTTGCTACAATATGAAAAGTAAAAAATATTAATCCAAATAACTTTGTTGAAACTAAACATTCAATTTTCCCATAAAAAACAGGTTACAATTATCAGGTTCCAATGGAATATTTCAATTGCAATTAAATGTTTCCCCTCCCCCCCCCCCTTTTTTTTTAATGGAAGACTGTTCCAACCAGTTCTACTTTTCAGTTATTGCTCTGTTTCAGTTACCTACTTTGTGCGACTTTGTGGGTCACTTAGGCATCCATACTTACCAATAGTTCCATTTTGGATTGGGTGAGCCCAGACATCCCTTATCTATTCTCAAGGAGCTGGGAATGAAAAACGTAAGTAATTGGAACATAATCATCACACTATTATTTATGTACGTATCAATTTTGAAGAATTTTCTCTTCCCACTGATCAATTTTGATTACTTATGAATTAAAATTAAAGATGGGCCTGCAACAAAATTCTAAAGCTAAAAACTCCCCCAAATTTAGACACGAATTTTGTAGGTCTGGCTCTGCTCTTACAAATATGAATCAGGATAAAAGGTAACAGTGATGATATGAATCAACAAGGCCAACTCAACCTCCTGGGCAGCCAACAGAGAATCACAAATTATTGTAATTTGTTAATATGGGCTGGACGGGGTATGTGTGGGTGTGGGAAATTAACTTTTTCTCTCAACCTTTAATGTCATGAATGGAAGTTAAATATAACACCACTTCAGTGTATCTATTTTTTATCTGTTTCTCTTATGCCTTTTCCTATTAGTTGTTTATGGCAGTACATAATAAATGAATGATAAATATAATTAAGCTAGGGAATTCACTGATTCGACTATGCTGATCCTCACTAAGTAATCTTGATCAAAGTCCGCCATAGGGAGAGAGTTATTGAGTATGTAGTTTAAAGTTCATACAGTACTAAGAGCCAAGGCAAACCAATGGGAGTTGATGGTTTCTATCACCAAGCCCTTAGTATTGCATTGACTTTCAGCCATTTTGTTATGGATTATACACAGTATCTTTATTAGCAAAAGGAGTGGAGAACATGCTGCACCTTCCAGGTTAAAGCCTTAAATGCACAAACTTTCATGTGTATTTTGTGGCACTCTTTTTGCTTCTTTAAATAAATATTTAAATATTTTCATTAAGAGCATAGCATTTTTAGATGGTGAAAATAATTAAATTTTGAACAGGTAATGGTTCATTTAATCCTCAGAAGAAAGACATTTCAGTAGGCATGAGTAAACAAGTATAATGTAAGAATCATTCTTAGATAATTACTTTAAGATCAGTGTGACTTGTTTGCTTAACAGTCGTTGTGGTTTGAAATAATTAAAGAATGTTGGGTTAAACAGATCCTTATTAGAGTCAGGAACTTAAGTGGTGACCAGATAGTAAAATATTCCTTTTTTTCTTTGTTTCAGGCTGATATAGGATGGTATTGTCATGAAGAAATCTATTTTCTTGAACTAAGTTATATTAATTTGAGCCATGCTAGTTTAATACATCCATGTGATTACTTTTACACAAACAAATGTTAACAGCTAGGCAAATCAGAAAGTTAGAAACTCAGTTAATACTATAGCAGAAAAAGACTAAAATATAATAAAATAACCCAAAAAGGGTTAGCAGTTTTTAAGTTTAAATATAAGATAGATGCCCCAACCGCTATTGTACAGTCGATTAACATGCAAATAAAATATGTCAAGTTAGCCAGAGAGCTTCCACATCAACCCCTGCATAAATGAGAAAATTAATAAGGACTACACACTTCAAAGTGTGTTCACTGTTCGATAGCAAGTTCTACTTGTACACAAAATATCATGCAAGCTATCCTCTAATATTTCTACACACACACACACACACACACACACACACACACACAATACACTGCATATTATACATTTGATAAAGTATACTGCTGCTTTGCAGATAATGGAGGGTTGAGAAGGGGGGGAGGGGGGCGCTAAACAGGTCAAATTTTCCCCCCACTCAAGGAAATATATGTCAAAAGCTAATTAAAGCCAAATGAAAACCAATTTACAAATCTAGACAGCAAGGCAACAAAAGCAATTAATTCTCGAGGACAAGACTGCCATGCCATTCTTAATTAATTTTGTTGTTCCCTAGAATTACTAGTCAGATGGTCCTTAATCAGGGGTTCTGAGGGCAGTGGGTCATCTTGCACGTGTTACATTACTGAAGCACAGCAGAATAAAGTTATGGGCACTATGTTAGGCTTAACACAGAATTTAAGTTCTTTTTGTGGGGGTTAGGTTTGACCCTTAACATTATTTTAAAGCAGATTTTAAGATATTTGTTGTATTTATGTTGAGAAGCTAGACTGAATCTCAAGGACAGCAAAATAAAAACTGGGTCAGCGTTCAGCTTTCCCTCTACCCTCTTTGAGTACGTCTCCAGCCTAAGCTACCATAGGTCCTTTAATTAATATTACAAAGGCTTAGCTGCACGTAAACTATTGTACTGTCCAAGCCTTTCCTCTGTGGATGTGTATCTGCAATAGTGCAGGCTGGATGCTAGTCAGCTGGACAACGCTACCTGGATGCTAGAGTTCCTGAAACAAAAGAAGCTCTGTAATCAGTCCCCACAAGCTGCTGTTAACTTTCATCCCAGGGGCACAACAGGAAAATGCTTCCCTCATTAATTTCTTCTTATTCATGGTTGCCTTCTATTCTCATCATAGGTGTTCGTTTCATTGGAGGTCTCTGATTGTACCAACAGGGATCATGAAGCAACATGGCAGTCCTCCAGAAAGCTCTCAGCTTTACCAAATGGTGGTGAAATTGCAGACTGATGCTTTCTTCCTTGTATCTCTTTTTTCCTTGAACTATGATGATTTGAAATCAGAAGTAATTCCCTTCAGCTGGTTGGTGCAAATAAGATATTAGGATCTATTTTCATACATGGAACAAAAAGATAGAGTTTCTTTCTTTGTCCTTGAAGAACTAGTATGCAAGTATTTTAATGCATAAAGCACGGGACTAGCCCAGACCTTGCATACTTCAGCTGCCAAACTTGGAGGTTTAATGAGACCTTCTTCCAGAATTTAACCTGCATCTCCCTCTCTCTCTTCTCCATTCAATGCCATGTGGCTCTGCGGCTCTCTCTCTGTCACTTTCTTCTCTTAAATCAGTCTCTAGCACAGTGACTCATTCTTCCAAGTCAGTAACTTCTTTTAGCAGTAGAAGTTCGGTCATCAGATCATGTCTCATGGCCTTTAATTTAGTGATCAGCACCAAAATGTCTGCTTTGGTAGTTAATGGATTTTCTTAAGTCCTGGCCTTTCTGCCTGATTTGACTGCCACATGTTTACTTGGAGGTCTCTATGCTGTGAGCAGGAAACACTCTTCTTGGTATCTTTTTAAATTTCAGATTCTTAAAGAGAATTCATCCTGTGCAACTCTTTGCTCTGATTTTGTGGGGGGAGTTTAGGGAGGGTGGTGAGGTCAATGGAGGCAGATTACTTTGCTATCACATCAGACAGCCATGTTATTCTACTAGTTCCCCAACATCAGAATCATAGAATATCAGGGTTGGAAGGGACCTCAGGAGGTCATCTAGTCCAACCCCCTGCTCAAAGCAGGACCAATTCCCAACTAAGAATTAAAGGAATGTCTTAAAATGCTGAAGAAGGAAACTCAGTCTGGCATGTAAAAACCTTAATTGTGGAGTTGTTACAGCTGAACTGTATGGAAGAGGTAAAAATTGACAGAATACATAGAGTGCTGCTCCTTCTACCAAGGCCTGCCAATAGACCCAGAAACCAAATTGTGAAGTTTCATGATTATCAGCAGAAAGTTTAGTTATGAGAAAAGCCAGAGAGCATTCAGCGCTCATAGTGTAAGGCCACAAGCTGCAATTTTTCCATGATCTCTCTGCCCTAATTTTTTTTTAAAAAGAGAAGAGAGCTGAGGGAAATTACAGCAGCACTCTGGAGGGCAGGTATCAGCTACAGATGGAGATCCCCATTCAAACTCCCCATACAAAAGGATATTCCAGAGGTAGTAACTAAAGCTAAGCTACTGTAAAAGTCTTGACAGATAGTGAAACCCAGGAAAAGGAGAACAGGAAAAAACTCTAGAGACCATACTGGCAATGGCAGAAGTGAAGCTGAATAAGAACTCAGATACCTGAGGAGAAACCTAAAGATTAACTAGAAGGGACTTCTTGGGGATGAATAGGTGGAGAATGAATCCCTATGGATTGCAAGAGAAACTGTCCAAGTGTTCATAGAAAGTGTAAAAAGGATTAGGGTTCAGCAAAGCACAGTTGTTTGGAGACTGATTTACATGCAATGTTGGGTATTTTATTTTTGGATTTAAACGAAGGAGAATGGAGAAGAGGGGAGGGAACCTGAAAGGCGGGTGAGGAGAAAAGGAATTACTACAAGAAATATATAGAGAAGTTTACAAACAGAAAACCATATTCACATAATTCTAAATGAGAGACATTGGCCATACAGGGGTTCATTCCATCAAACAGCTCAAGAATCACAATAATTTCAAGTTTTTCCAATAAACTAAATAGTTATTTTCAATGGCTCTTCCTTTGACATTCAAAGATCTTATTTTAAAAGGGTTAAATCATGTCATTAAAAGGAAAAGAGCCCTGACAGAACTTTGCTCAATGTATACTCCCAATCAAAAGCAAAAAAGGATTTAAATATTGCAACACTTTGAGGAAGGGGAAACTGTACTTGGAGGAGACTTCGATTGCACACCAATTCCTTACTGGGAAAGGTCTGATAAAAAGACGAGGGGGATAAGGAAGCAGGTGCAGCATTAACTTCCTCTGTGCCAACAATTCAATCTCTCAGCTTTCTGGAGAGAATTACACCGAGGGAAAAGATTACTCCTTTTATTCACACCCTAATTAGCTCTATACTAGATTAAATTTAATATTAATTTCTTAATCATGAATTGGCACCATTACATTGGGCAGAACACGCACTATTGGAAGTAATATTTGCTAGCTGGGATGGGACCCAAAGATCCCTCTTTTGGAAAATGAGCTGCTTGCTTCTCCAAGGTGACTAAAATAAACAGAAAATATCAAAAGAGGTCTTTTCTGAAAGGCAGGTAAAATAATATTTAGGGGGCAACTAATAAGCAGAATTTCTCAACTGAAAAACCAAAGAGCTCAAGACAAAATAGAACCAGGAGATAAAAAGGTAACAAGACATTCATAAAAACAGGTTAGAAAAAGCATATCAACAATTAACTAACTTTAAGGGGAAATTGAATATGTTCAGATGCTGGTGAAAAAGCCCTTATGTACAAAAAGCAGATGTTTTATGAAAAGACATACAAGTGTAAGGTATTGGCTCAAAAACTTAGAGAGATTCGAGAGCAATGTAATATTCCACCAATTAACAAGCAGCAGCAAATGATAATTACACACCCTAATAAAATGTGCTTTGTTTGCATCTTATTTAAAAATCTCTACAGCTCAGATACTCCAAGCTCAGAAGTTAAAATTTATCTGGAAGTAGCAGGCTTGCCAAAGAAACACAGCTTATAAAGAAACTTTAGATAAAGAAACAATAGAAGAAGAAATCTTAGAGGCAATAGCAAGCATGAAAAGTAGTAAGGGGTTGGGACACATGCCTTATGAGGAGAGGCTGAGGGAACTGGGCTTATTTTGTCTGCAGAAAAGAAGAGTGAGGGGGGATTTGATAGCAGCCTTCAACTACCTGAAGGGGGGTTCCAAAGAGGATGGAGCTCGGCTGTTCTCAGTGTTGGCAGATGACGGAACAAGTAGCAATGATCTCAAGTTGCAGTGGGGGAGGTCTAGGTTGGCTATTAGGAAAAACTATTTCACTAGGAGGGTGGTGTAGCATGGGAATGGGTTACCAAGGGAGGTGGTGGAATCTCCATCCTTAATGGTTTTTAAGGCCTAGCATGACAAAGCCCTGATTGGGATGATTTAGCTGGGGTTGGTCCTGCTTTGAGCAGGAGGTTGGACTAGATGACCTCCTGAGGTCTCTTCCAACTCTAAGCTTCTATGATTCTAAGAGTCCAGGGCATGATGGCTTTCCAGCTGAATTTTACAAGGTATTTAAGGAGGTATGACGGGTCTCTTGAGAGCTACTTTCATTGTTTTTCTGTTATGGGAGGAACTTCCACAGTTATGGAAGAAGCTATTGTTGTTCTCCCTAAATTGACAAAGACCTTACCTTATGCAGCTCTGATAGGTCCATATCACTGTTGAATCATGAGAGCGATTTTAGCAAACATATTAGCTAGCCTATTCTAGTGCACATCTTAGCTTATATAAATGCAGATCAAGCTGGATTTAATGAGGGTAGACAAATGTCTGACAATTTTCAGAGAGTACTTGGAATCATCCATAATGCCAGATCCAAAAAAAATCGATTTCTTTTGTTGTCACTTAATGGCGAGAAAGCCTTTGATAGAATAGAGTGGGACCTTCTGTTTCAAGTCCCGCCCCTCAGGGACATCAGCCTCCAGTTCTTTAAATGAATAACTGCTCTTTACACCACCAGCCCAAAAGCAGATGTGCACATTAATGGGATTGAATTACTCAGAGAAGCTAGGCAGGGATGTTCATTGTCTTCTTTACTTCTTGCACTGGCCATGGATCCTGCTGCACATAGATTCATTGTTCCTAACATAGGAATAAAATGTGCAGGACCAAATCAGAAAATAGCTTTATATGCAGACGATGGAATATTATTCTTATCTCAACCAACTATTTCCCTAAAATTAGTCTCTAAAGACATCCATGACTTTGGGAAAGTGTCCATATTTAAAGTAAGTTACGTCAAGTCTGAAATGCTGTCTATAAGTTTGCCAGACTCTGAAAATGTATTCCTCCAGAAATCATTTGGGTACAAATGGGCAACAAATTCTATAAGATACCTGGACATTCAAATCTCAAATAACTTAGAAGCGCTCTGTGATTTAAATGTGAAATCCCTACAGTAACTCCTCACTTAAAGGTATCCCAGCTACGTTGCTGATCAGTTAGGGAACATGCTTGTTTAAAATTGTGCAATGCTCCCTTCTAACGTCGTTTGGCAGCTGCCTGCTTTTCCACTGCTTGCATGAAGAGCAGCCTGTTGCAGCTAGCTGGTGGGGGCTTGTAACCAGGGTGGATCGGCAACCCCCTTCCCCCTCCCCATTCAGCTCCTCGCTCCCTTAAGTTCCCTGTGCTGCAGCCACCTAGCAAGCTATCAATTGCCGGCAGCTCAGCTGTCCCTCCCCGCACTGCCATGTGCTGCTCCTGCCCTCTGCCTTGGAGCTGCTCCCAGAAACTCCTGCTTGCTGTGCAGCGGGGGAAGGGAGGGGCTAATGTGAGGGTGTCCCCCTCCCCCCTGGTCCTACACCCCGCTTACTCCATCTCCATATAGAGCAGGGAGGGGACATGAAGGGAGAGAGACAGAGAGCTTGGGGCAGCAGCTGCTGTCTCAACTTCCTGATCCACTTAAAAAGACAATGCACTTAAGAGTGGGTCAGCTTACTTAAAGGGGCAGTGTGCATCTCTCTCTCCCACACACAAGGGATGTGTGTGTATCCGTCTGCTATGCTGTCTCCCCTCTCTCGTGTTCATGCTGCCTTGTGTGAGAGGCTACATTAACAACATGTTAATCCTTGAGGGCTCAGCCGAGTGCTAGTTCATCATTTAGCAGCAAGGTATTCCCTGGGAAATATCCCTCCCTCTTCCACCCTCTAACTTCACCTTCTCAGCCAAGCGTCACAGTCATCATAGCTGTGAACAGTATTAAATTGTTTGTTTAAAATGTATACTGTGTGTATATCTATATAATATATAGTTTTTTGTCTGGTGAAAAAAAGTTTCCCTGGAACCTAGCCTCCCCCACCCCCCATTTACATTAATTCTTATGGGGAAATTGGATTCGCTTAACATCATTTCGCTTAAAGACGCATTTTTCAGGAACATAACTACAACGTTAAGCGAGGAGTTACTATACTTCAACAAATGAAAACAAAAAAGATCTGGAGTGGCAGGGGAAGTATGCAACTTCTTGGTTGGGTAGACTAGCCACAGTCAAATGAACCTTTTGCTAAGGATATTTTTCTTGTTTCAAAATCCTTCTGTTATCATCCCAGATAAAACTCTAGTACCAATTTATATGGAATAAAAAACCCCAAGAATAAGTGCAGATATTTTGTACAGACCCATTAAACAGGGTGGAAATATTCTATGGTGCTATCAACTCAAAGCAGCAGTAGATTGTCTGGATTAGAGCTCGCCCAACCACTGGGTCTTTATTGAAGAAAATTGTGCTAGCATAAACATTATGAGGCTACCACGGAGTATTTAAAAAAAAAATCACTCTCTAGAAATTTATACACATCCTTTAGCAAAGGCTACTCTAGAGAGTTGGGCTAAAACTAGAGATATGTTTTTTTCCTTCACCAATAACACCTATTGCAAATAATTAAGATATTAACCTAAATCATGAACCAGAGAGCTTTAATGATTGGAAGAGCCATAGAATACATATGGTTGCTCTGCTATTCAGTAGAGAAATTTCTCCAACTTATTTTGGAGATCAAAACTACCTAATTGGTCCACTCTCCCATGGTAGCAGTCCTTTTAAATTAGGCATTTTGTTTCTCTTTTTTTTTTCTAGAAAAACTGTTTTATACAGAAAGCTAACTTCAATAGAAGTGATGGCATCTGCTCAATTAGGAAACAAAAAACAAACAATTATATCAATCTCTGCAAATAAAACTCTCCTAACAAAAAAAAATGTCCTTATATGACATGCATGTATGACGCAACATGAGGATGGCCGGATCATGTAGTCCTCAGGCAAGACAATAGATGGACAACCCGCAGTGACTGGATCCCCAAGACCATAAGCGACCGCTGAGCAGACCAAAAATGGAGATGAAAGAGGAGCTTTTATGCATACTGTATATTGGTGAACGTGTGCGGTCATTAGTGTGTATTGGGATGCAATCCGTAACCAAATATCACAACTTGTTGGATATTTATTGCCAAACGAGCCATTCATAATCCCCCTGGGGCTTCCTAGTGGAAATGGTCACACAAAAGGAAATGAAGAATTAATCTCTCAACTGCTGTTAGCTGCTCAGCCAGTTTTTTTGTTTGTTTGTTTGTTTGTTTTTAAATGTTGACATTTGATAGACATGCCTGGTCCATTAAATGTGTAATCAGAGATTTCACTTAATTTAATGAAACCATATCAGGTGGTGTAGTGATGCTCATCCTGTACAATGGTAACAACCTGTTAAATATAGTAATCAGATCTCTCTAATTCCTGTATAATGTCTCTAAACAAAAGCTCAATATTGTGATTGTTTTGTTTCTGATACGTTCCCTGCATGGCAAGGATTTGTAAACCAGTTTCTACTACTATCGATCAATCATTAAGAATCCCATGCACTTTTTATAAGTATCGAGGATCTTTAGCCTATTTTCCCTTTCTCCATTATTGTGCAACATGCTGTGGACCTGGTTACTGTTCTTGTCGGCTCTGCATCACTCAGCAAAAAGTTTTGCTTTATAAAGAGCCAACCAATTTGAGATTTTTCACCTAATGAGAAACCAGTGGGTGGTAATTGGAATCAAATGGCCTGTCTTTCTTGAGTTTCTGTCATAATGTGAGTTACAAGGAAAGCCTTTTGGAAGGTGATAATCTATTTGCAGTGGTAGAGCTTAAGGTAAAATTTATAAGTACGTTCCTCTTAAATTCAAACATCCCCTCTAGGACCATACATGTCCCCTGGAATGGTGGTTGAAACATGAAGGGACATATGAATCTTTAGCGCATTTGGTACTTAAATATCTTGCGATGCTAGCTACAATAGTGCCAGGAGAACGCCTGTTCTCACTTTCAGGTGACATTGTAAACAAGGAAGCAGGCAGCATTATCCCCTGCAAATGAAAACAAGCTTGTTTATCTGAGCAATTGGCTAAACAAGAAGTAGGAGTGAGTGAGTACACTGTAAAGTTTTACATGGTTTTATTTTTGAATGCAGTTTTTTTGTACATAATTCTACATTTGTAAGTTCAACTTTCATGATAAAGAGATTGCATTACAGTACTTGTATGAGATGAATTGAATACTATTTCTTTTGTTTTTTTACAGTGCAAATATTTGTAATCAAAAATAAAGTGAGCACTGTACACTTTGTATTCTGTGTTGTAATTTAAGTCAATATTTTTGGATGTTTTCTACAGTTTCAAATAAATGGTATTTATTGTTTAACAGTGTGATTAATCGTGATTAATATTTTTAATCTCTTGCCAGCCCTAGTCAAACATTCTCTTTACATCCTGAGGATATGCACTGTGCAATTTGTGAGAGTCAAAGAGTTTATAAAGTACTTTGAGATGCAACATGAATTGCGCAACATAAAATGTATCATCTCAATAATACTTTCAACAATGGGAACCTGTCTGCATTCATCCAATCCACAGTCCGATGTATATATAGAGTAATAGTGGAAAAAATAGGGACCTATTTACATTCTCACACCATTAATGATAGCATCCTACATTTATATCATGCAGTTCATCACAAGTGATCTCCAAGGTGTGTGCATAACTGGTTGGAAAACCATTCCCAGAGAGTAATCATCAGTTACTTCAGTCAAGCTGGAAGGGCAGATCAAATGGGGGGGTCCCACAGTGATCAGTTCTGGGTCCAGTTGTGTTTGATATCTTTATCAATGATTTAGATAATGGCATAGAGAGTATGCTTAAAGTTTGCCAATGATACCAAGCGGGGACAGGTTGCAAGTGCTTTGGAGGACAGGATTAAAATTGAAAGTGATTAGGCCATTTCTTCAGTTTGTCCAGGAGTAAAGAAGATGAAATTCAATAAGGACAAATGCAAAGTACTCCACTTAGAAACAATCAGTTGTGCACATATAAAATGGGAAATGACTGCTTAGGAAGGGAAACTGATCTGGGAGTCATAGTGGATCACAAATTAAATATGAGTCAACAGTGTAACACTGTTGCAACAAACAAACAAACAAACAAACATACATTCTGGGATTTATTAGAAGGAATGTTATAAGCAAGACAAGTAGTAATTCTTCCGCTCTCTTCCATGCTGATGAGGCCTCAGCTGGAGTATTGTGTCCAGTTCTGGGTGCCATATTTCAGGAAAGATGTGGACAAATTGGAGAAAGTCCAGAGAAGAGCAACCAAAATGATTTAAGGTCTAGAAAACATGACCTATGAGGGAAGAGTGGAAAAAATTGGGTTGGTTTAGTCTGGAGAAAAGAAGACTGAAGGGGGGGACATAACAGTTTTCAAGTACATAAAAGGTTGTTACAAGGAGGAAGGAGAAAAATTATTCTCTTAGAATAGGACAAGCAGCAATGGGCTTAAATTGCAGCATGAGCTGTTTAGGTTAGGACATTAGGAAAAACTTCCTGTCAGGGTAGAATAAATTGCCTAGGGAAGTTGTGGAATCTCTATCATTGGAGATTTTTAAGAGCGGGTGAAAAACACCCATCAGGGATGGTCTAGCTAATACTTAGCCATGAGGGCAGGGGACTGGACTAGATGACCTCTCTTAGATCCCCCCCAGTCCTAAGATTCTATGAAAGTGATTTACAAGCAATGGCTAACACCTTCAAAGGTGCTTAAACTTTTCTATTTCTATCGAGGCGACTAAATAGAGATGGCATCCTTTTCAAAGACCTGGATCAAAACCTGGGTCTGAATGAAATCAATGACTAGCAACTTTGAAAATCCACTTTTGCAGCAAACCACAACTTTTGAAATGTTAGCCCCACTGTAGAAATAGCATTAAAAACTAGAATGTGGGAAAATCTCATACATCCCCATAACACACTGCAGCCTAAACAATATTGTAGTTCAATAATCTATTTGAATCCTGTCCTGTTGATTTGGACAAAGGATTTGTCAGTAAGATTTTAAAATAAATATTGATTAGTGAAATACCAACTTTGGTTTAATAACTATATTTTCATATAAAAATCCGAGTGTATAGATTGGTGAAAAAACACTTCCTTAGCATGGTTTGCAAAAAAGTTGAACATTTACTTCTGTAATCTCATTAAGAGCAATTAAGAATTTAAAAATCCAAACTATTATTAGCTTGCTTATAAGTACCATTGTTTATTTAGATCCCAAACCTAGACTATTTTATCTAAGACCTGAAGATATGAAAGCAGCAATATAAATCAATGTTGACACTGACTAACCCACACCACTTGAAATATATTGATGGGTAGCATATTTAACTAGCTGACAAGGCTTTTCTGAATATTTGGACATATACTACCTAGAGTTATATTTTATAACATCATCTTACTGTTATGATAAATGAAGAGTGACATGTCAGCAAGTTATTTGTTAATCATACCTAATAGGGAAGAGGCTCCCATATACTTTTAACTTATCACAGCACATGCTGCCAAGTGTTATATATTTTTAATAAGGCTCCCATTGAATGACTTAACATTGATGCTAGCAATCACCTGTCTTCAAGGTGCACCTTTCCATATTATGTTATTCCATTTGTAGTCTATTCTAATATATGATTTTTAACAAATTCAGAACGGAACCTATCTGAATTAAGAAATTGTTTGGTCAGGGTCTGTTTTCCCCCGCCGCCCACTTCAGTGGGTTTCATTTCAGTAAGGCAAACAGGATTTAGGCATTAGAGTATCTATGCGTAATAAAAGGTGCCTAGTTTTAAGCACATTTAGGATGGTTTGAAGCTCACTGACTGACAAGGCTCCCACAAAGTATAACTTTTGAGTAAATCTCTTATGCTTTCTCTCACTTATCCCTTCAGTTCTATTTCATTACTGGTGTGTCTCCAGTCTAACCTAAGTAACTATTTAGAATGAGATCTAGGTTTATTAGACTGGGTAGTTGAGTCCCTTCCCAAAGCGATTACAAGTTTCTTTACAAAGTTCATATAATGGACATTGTCCTTTTTTTTGTTTTCAAAGAAGAGATTAGAACATCATTGGTTGCCAAATTGCATTTTAAACTCAAGCTGGTTTTGAGCTCTAACCAAAGCAGAAAAAGCTATATAAAATTGAGAGTTTTTGATTGCACTGTTATTCTGGGAACAACAGGGAAGTTTTCTAAATTTTGCTTTTATTAAAGCAGGAGTATCAATTACAAATACACCCCTATCCCGATATAACACGACCTGATATAACACGAATTCAGATATAAAGCGGTAAAGCACTTGGCGGGGGAGGGGGGGTGGAGGGCTGCACACTCCGGCAGATCAAAGGAAGTTCAATATAACATGGTTTCACCTATAATATGGTAAGATTTTTGGCTCCCGAGGAGCGTTATATTGGGGTAGAGGTGTATAGACCATTCTCTTACCCCACATGCCCCAAATCCTGCATCAGGGTCCATTACCATGGACACTAGCAGCCACACACAGTCCAATTGAACAGAGGTTCACCTTAACAGACCTTACTGCAGGAACAGGGCCATGTGTCACACATAGCAGGGCAAGAGAAAAGGATGCAAAAAAAAAAAAAAAAACCTACATCACCAGGAACAACTATGGCACATGATCATGTGGATTAATGAGTACCCCTCATATCCCATTATCAGCAACTTGTAGTATTAGGTTCCTGAATGATCCTTAATTTTGCTTCTCCCATCTTCAACACGCCTTCAACATACCAAGCACCAGATTTCTTGTGTTAAAAAACAAAAACAAACAAAACAAAACACACCACACACATTTGGAGGTCTGTGATAAATGAAGGGGGAAGAGGGTAGCGCCCTTTTATGGACACCCAGCCAGCAAGCCAGCTAGCTACAAAATCCCTCTTAATAGTTGCTCTCTACTTGCTTTACCTGTAAAAGGTTAAAAAAGCCCATAGGTAAAAAGAAGGGAGTGGGCACCTGACCATAAGAGCCAATGGGAGGGCTAGAACTTTTTAAAATTGGGGGGAAAAAAAAAACTTTCCCTTTGTCTGTCTGTCGTTCTCCAGAGAGAGGGGACAGAGCAGAGACAGGGTTGGAGCTATGCAGTAAAAAGCTGTGGACCAGGTATGAAAATCACTAGATCATACCTAGAAACTACTCATTTGAAACCCCCAGATATGTAAGTAGATCAGGAAATGTCTAGAAAGACATGATTAGGTTTATTTCTTTACAGCTTGTGGACTCCTCTTTACTAACCCCCAATTGCTTTTGTTTTGCTTGTAACCATTAAGCTGGACCTCAATAAAACCATTCTTGATGTTTAATTATTATATTTGGTCTTTTTAAATCTAGCAATAGCCTAAGTTCCAGATTATTTCCTCTCTTTTGGTTTTTAATAAAATTTACTTTTTTAAGAACAGGATTGGGTTTTTGTGTCCTAAGAAGTTTGTGCATATGTTGCTTAATTAGCTAGTGGCAAAAGCTGCTTTCCTTTCTCAGCTCTCCCCTGGAGGGGGGATGAAAGGGCTTGAGAGTACCCCACAGGGAGGAATTCCCAAGTGTGCCTTCCGGGGTTCAAAGGGTTTTTTTGCATTTGGGTGGTGGCAGCATTTACCTATCCAAGGTCAGAGAGAAGCTGGTACCTTGGGAGTTTAATACAAGCCTGGAGTGGCCAGTATTAATTTTTAGAATCCTTGCGGGCCCACACCTTCTGCACTCGAAGTGCCAGAGGGGGAATCAGCCTTGACAGGCCATTAAAACAAATTAGTTCCCAAGCTAAAAGTATGCATGTCATGATTCACATTAGGCCTTAAAACAGCACGTCCTAGGGATCTGAGCGACTTTGGAAACAGGAGTAATGATAGGAAAGCATTTTCCAACCTTCATTTTAGAAGTTTTTAATTGAACTCAGCAAATAAACATGATTAGTGAATAAAACCAAAATAGGAAAAACTATAAAAAACACATATCACGTCTGTTCCCGAGCAAAGTCAAAGAAGCCAGCAAAAGGCCAACTACAAATTTAACTGAATCAAATATTCTTATCTTGGCACAATCTGGTTTCAGGCCAAGACATGGGATCGAAACAACTTTAGTTGCACTGATGATGATTTCTTTGAATGGATGGAGGACAAAAGTCTCATTCTCATCCTCTTGGAGATCTCTGCAACATTGGATCCATAGGATACTGCTGTCCCACCTGAGAAAAGTAGCAGGAGTAGAGGGAAATGTGCTAAAGTGCCCTTCCTGGAAGGACTCCGCTCCTCAGGCACAATGGCACTTTCTATCACAAGATTAAAAGCTCATTTGTGTAGGAGACCGCTTTCTTGGCAACCAATCCCAAATGGTGGCATGAACTCGGACGAACTGAGCAGTGTCACAAACTCACCACCTTCTGCTCCAAGTGTGAGGTACCCCTTTTTGATCTTGCCTTTTCCTACCTAAAAGCATAGCAGGATGTATACATTAAAAACCCTACCAAAACACAACACTATACTGTACACAACACCTGCCCACACCATGGAGAGAAGGTAAGTCAAGGAATGACCCACACAACAGATATTCGTCATATCACTTAATGCATTACTGGAAGGCGCTCGGAAAATGGCATGAAAAATCTACACAGAACAAAAATAGGAGTAAAACGTTAAGCAGCTGTAGGGAAAAAAAAGCAGTCCACATGGATAAAAATTTACAGCAGACACCAGACAGTAAAACCACTATTCAGGGCTACTCATTTTTGTCAGAGCCATTTAGAGGCTCCCATCCAGCTTCACCTGAAAGTGCTGCATTCAACATCTCTGTATCCTTTGCATGAATCCACTTAAAGTGTGCACTAACCTGATAGGGGAGATTTCAATTTAGACTAACTATGGGGACTATATAGAAAGATTTGAAAATCCTTATTTCGGGGTTTGTCTTCACTACCGGGGAGATTGATGCTGCTGCAATCAATGCAGCAGGTGTCGATTTAACAGGTCTAGTGAAGATCTGCTAAATTGACAGCAGAGTGCTCTCTGGTCAACTCTGGTACTCCAGCTTCCAGAGAAGAGTAAGGTAAGTCGATGGGAGTGCGTCTCCCATCGATGCAGCACAGTGAAGACACCGCGGTAAGTCGAGCTAAGCTATGTTGACTCCAGTGACGTTGTTCATGTAGCTGGAGTAGCGTAATTTAGGTCGACTTACCCCGGTAAATGTAGACAAGACCTCAGACATAGAAGGTGTCATTCAAGAAGGGCAATTAATATAATCAGAAAAGGGAAAACTTCCATCTAAGGAGAGATTGTAAAGATATGGACTAATAAAAAGGGACACAGAGGTATACAAAACAATAGCTGGCATATGAGTATGCCTGACTGAACTTCTCTAATTCAAGAAGAGGACATTCAATGAAACTGAAAAGCAACACAATTTAAAATGGCTAGAAAATATAAACTCAAACAGGATTAGATATTTTACAGATTTTTTTAAAATTGATATAAATTCTCATTTCAAACAAAGCGTTTAGTACAGTAAGTGATTGGGATTAGAAGGAAGTTTCCCCTAGGCAGTTTCCCATAATTGTCCACTGCAAGGTTTCCTGTATGTTCTTTTGAACCATCTAGTAGTGGCCACCATCAGACATAGCATATTGAACTAGACGGACCACTGCTCTGACATAACATGGCAGTTCATGTATAGTATAGAGGTGTACTTGGAATACTGTCTCCTAATCAGGTCTGTATAAGCTTCTCTTTCTGTAAACGTATCACGTGATTTGCATCTCTGTTTAGTTTATGGGAATAACCTCGGATTTCGGAATATATTATGATAAATTAGTAGCAAAGAGTATAATGAATGTACAGAAGACAGTAATATATTGATTGCTCTTGCTATGAGACATTTATCAGTGTATTTATTTTGGAAAGCTCCTAGTGGCTATTTTAATTTTTGTGAGCACCCCTTTCTGGAAGATGATAATATTTGCCAGCAACAGTAGAAACAAAACTGAAACTGAAGAGGTAACAGGTAGAAATGTGCAAAGATACAATGGGGAGGGAGCAGAAGGGGCGGGCCTGAGCAACTTTGATTTTATTCCAAGAGCTTTATAAAACACAGCAGAGTAGCAGAGAAACCCTTCAAACAAACTTTCAGAGGTCCTAGTATTTAAACAGTGCTCCGTAAGAAAAGGGAATTTATTCAAACAATTCAAGATGAGAGCATACCTTTAACCTGCTTTTAAAGTTATTGGTCTATCTTGTAATTAATTTAGATAGTAATTACTAATTTAAAATTCATACAGTGTGTGAACACGAGATATGATACACCAGCTTCATCATAATTTCAGAGCCAGAAACCTTATTTGCAATATGAACATCTGATCTTTAGCCAAAGTATTGGTGAATTACATTGGGGATTATATTGTTTAAAATGTATAGACAGTGGTTACAGCAGTTGGCAAGAAGCATTTAGGGTTGTGCCCTTGCTTTCCTATTTGAATGATAAACATTTTCTAACAAGAGGACAAATAGTAAACCATTTAACAATCTGTTTTGCAATATTAAAGATTGCAAGATCCATGTAGAGCAAATATTATAACAAGAAAAAACAAGCAGTCTCTCAGCAAAAGGCAAATGTTTTTTCCTCTCTTCATTTTGCAACTTTGAACATTGTACTCTGGCAAGCTTTTGGTTGTTAATCTCTCCATTTCGTAGAGGTTACCCATTACAGCTTTCACTTTCTTCTTGTCTGACATTTTCTAATACGAGAAAAAAAAAATTCCTAATGTAGGCAAGTGAAGCTCTTAGTGAGGACTTTATTTAATCAGAGAATGACTCCAGCTGTCCTGTTTCTGTACAGCATTCTATAAATGGTGTGTCTTGTGTTATCTGAGTGATGTGTCCAACCACCAATAACGAGGTCCCATTTGACTCACATGAGAGTGCTCTTTCATTAATATTCAGCCTGCTGTTCTCGAGTTCCCACATGGCTTTTGGGGGCCTCTCACATACATTTGTACATAAGTGCTCCTGCTCACTCAGATCCAGGAAGGGAAAACAGACACCTTAGGAGATCAGTTCCCATTTGGTATCTATGAATGTGCAGGAAACATTGAGCAAACTCGGTACAGGCCTGAGAGCTGTGTTTTCTCCCCACATTTGAGATGGGGCAAGGCAGGGAATTAAGGCCTGATCCTGAACACACTAAAGAACATGTGAAGCTTCCCATCAGTGGTGGATTAACACACAGCCGAAAGGGGCCCATGCCCAGGGGCCCTGTCAATTTGGGGCCCCAGGTGTGGGTGGCCCAAAATGTTGTTTGTGTCCAAGGTCCCAATAAAACTTAATCTGCCTCTGCTTCCCATGGACATCAGTGGGCTTTGGAGCAGATCCTTAAAAAAAAAAAAAAAAAAAAGCTATGGGGATCCCACACTTCGTTCCCAACAGCTGGAGCAACAAGGAAGGGGGTTGGCTAAGACACAGGGTGCTGGAGAAGATGTATCTTCAGGAAATCAAAGGAAGCAGAAAGCACACACCCTCCTTCCAAACCACAACAAGAGAGAAAGAGTCCTTCCTCTCTTCTTCCCCTCCTGTGCACCAGCCCACAGTAAGAAAGAATCAAAGAGCCATTTTATCACTGAATAGAGTCAGTGTTGCAATACAATTGTGTACTGGTGCAACAACAACACAACATCAGCGTTTAACACCATTAGGGAGATAGGACCCTACAAAACACAATAAATTAATCCACAGGGGAGTCGGCAGTAAAAGGTAGCCAAACTCTCCTCTGCTTGCCTCAAAAGACTTTTAAGCTTTCTTAAATGTGCTTATTTGCAGGTCAGAAGTGCACCACTGTGGTTTCGCAAAGTTGAGAGCTTCATCAGGCTCTAGTGCCAATGGTCTGAGACCTAGAGAAATAAAATTCCATAATTACAAGAAGTTGCATTTTCCAGATCTGCAAGAGGAATAAGTTTCTAGCCCTGCATTTCCCGGGCTCCGCTTTTGGCTCAGGACATATTTTTGAATCGCTCCCCAAGTGTTTATATCCACACTAAGCAGATTTCATCATCATGTACTGTTCTTTCTACTAAGCCTACTTGTTTTTTCCTGATATTTCTTTGGCCTGTGCACAATGTGTTGAAAGGATTTTTTAGCTGTGGGTGAGACAAATGTATTATTCCAAAACAAGAGTGGATGTAGGGTATGTGCTATACCATGACATTTTATACATTGTACTTACACTTTAACCTAAACCAAAATCCTAGATGTAAACTCTTCTACTGTGCGTGGATGGACAGACATCTGACTAAATCTTTAAATTAAAAAAGTTCGTTAGAACTTTTAATATTTTAGGTTTTCCCTTTCTCAATGAGGACTATGACTAGGCTAAATTTGAATTTCGTGTTCTTTCCTATTTTGAGGTGAAAAAATCTGGTGTTAAAGTCCTACTTCTTGTCGGAGTCTCAGATGGCTCCGTCCACGTCCCTCAATCTTCCCCGATCAATTCAATTTTGAGCAGAGACTGAGCGTAGAAAGTTTCAGCCCAAACAGACCACGAAGAAAGTTATGAGCACGTGAAAAATGGGACTTTAACAGTAACGCCTTCAGTCCTAACTATAGTGTTTGTTGCCATAACTCTAAGATGATACTATGAACAGAGCACTGGTCGCCTTCAAACAGTCATACTAGGTATTAATCTAAGTGAAATATATTATGAACTAAAAATAATCAACTATTGAGAACAGAAGAAAGCATGTTATTCTCTTCAATGCTTATCCTTTTTTAATCTTTATCCTATTAACTTAAAAGGGCAGATGGAACAAGTACAATTTGTTTCCATAGATAGCTAATTGAATATTTACAGTACTACTCATGCGTACCTGGTTGTTTTTATTTAAACACAAATGATATTCTCCTCTTACTGAAGTTTAGTAGCATGTCCTATCTCCATTTGAATGAAGATCCCAGACGTATATCAAAGTGCAGAACACACATTTGTCAGGGACAAAAATAATGCCACTTCAGCTATGGAGCAACTAATGCCATCTCCATAGTAATAAAAATATATTATGACCTTATGGCAACAGATTGTATTAATATACCCGATCTCTTTAAAATATGAGGTATTATGGGCAAAGTTGAAGAACACTGATTCAGTAAACATGCAGGGAACATGATCAGCATTTGTTACCTCCAACTACAGCATCTACAAACTCTGCAAGTTTTTTTTTTTTAATAAATCAAGAAACTCCCCTGAAATCTTGGGGAAACAGTTATGAAATTCAGTGGACTGTCTTCCATGATCATGCAAACAGGCACCTGAAAGTGTGGTTAAATAACCCAAGGACAGTCAAAATCCTGCACTGAGTAGGCAGATGATGTAGTGACTTAATATGGTAGATCTATTCCTTCTTCAATTTCTATGAAATATTACCTCCAGGCCATGTTACTGAACGGTGTGGATTCTGGGTTCAATTCTGATACTAGATCAGAAAAGTAATAATCTATTGTTAATTATTAGAGTTTGCCAAATTAATTTTGATTTTTTTCCAGTGACGTTTGCTTGATTTGAGTTTACAACATCCACAAAACTGAAGCAGTTTTATGAAACTTCCAAAGTGTTCAGTGAAAATCTGGACACTGTTTCACAATCAAGATGTCAACACAAAATGCCATTTTTGTTCAAACATCCGCACTGGGAATTTGGATACGTAAAGAGAAGCAGATAATGGTTGGTACTTCCAAAGAGCCTCCTGGTTAAGGGATTACCACAGGCTGAGAGCCAGGATGCTCAGTGTTTTTTCCCCCTCCATCTGTACCAGTAGCTGCCTTTAACAGCAGCATTTACTTAGCACTTTATAAATACATTACAACTTCAGTTCATTATCCCTATTTTATGGGCTGGGGAAGAGTGACTCAATTTCCAACCGCAGCTAATTCCTGGCCAGTTCACAGTCATTTGGTCTTGGGCCAATGCTGTTCTGTAGCTTAAAAGGCTCTTCTCAGGCGAGTCAATTAAATTTGAGAGTTACTAATCATCAAAGGAGTGAGGTTCTGGCACAGACTTCCAATAGGAGTAATGGGGGCAAACAACATAACTAGTTTTAAAATGGAGCATAAATTTGAGTGGGATTATATGTTGTGGTTGACTGAAATAGCAAGGGGACTAGACACAATAACCCTTCCGGTCCTATGTACTTAATGTTCCTTGCAAGTCCGTATCCAAAGCAAGATTAGAACATAAATGTTCTGGACTTCAGACCACTGCCTGGAAAAAAAGCTCCTTGGAAATTAGAACACAAACTTCCAATCAGCCCAGTAACTTGCACTGTGTTGAGGAATCCTATTGTGGATAATACAAGATTCCTCATGCAACAGTTAAGTGTTTCATAATCCAAACAGCATTAGGAACTACAGTAAAATAAAGTAAGCAGCCAACCAGAAATACCATTTTTTACGTTAACATTTTCTTGAAGACTCCATGGTGCAAAGAAACAGGACTTATTTTTTGTAATCAGCACTTCCCCAGCAAATACCAAGATGCTGTGACTCATCTGTCTCAGTAGTTCAGGGACAGCAGAAGTCATTGCACAAATCTGGGTGCAACCTGCCAGTAACAAACGTGCTGTTCATAAATATCAGGTATGGCAGCATGTTCCCCTGCCCAATCTAACCTCTGTGTCTAGAATTGTTTAATAAAGCCACAACAAAAGAAAATTCTACTCTACATTTATAATGAGCTCTCAAGCATTCCTCTTCAATAACCGGCAGTGCCAGGTCCGGCAGACTAGAATGTTAGTAACACTACCTCAGAGACAGTTGTGTCTCCAGAGATGTCCTCACTAAGGCCATAAAATTCCATCTCTTTCATCCTTTCACACTCTAGAACAGTAGGGAGCGATGTAACTTATTATGTCCTTAATAGACTGGAAACTCCCTTCCTTGAGACTGCCTCACACACTGAACCCTCCCACTGCATTCCACAGTGAGGATACAGCTGGACAGGTAGGTTTACACTACAAGGTTCTGGAGCCAGGCCTACTTGGGGTGGGGCCTTTACTATTTAACTTCTTGCCAAAAAAAATTAGACTAAATCCAAGACTTGGCATGTTCATTACCCAGTGTCAGAAAACTTTCTGATTGAGCTTTTCCCCAGGTGTGATGTAATTAGAAGTGAGTTAGCCAGGAACGAATGAATGTGATAGGTCCCAAAAACAGTCCAATAGAAGGAGTGCGCCCAGGGTTCTCCCACTGTTGTGACCATGAGGTCCAGATGCCATAGATGGTGTAGTAAGGTCACCAGGAAGCACGTGGAATTGTTTCTACCTTCTTTTCCCTGAGCTTTCTGAGGGCCATCAACAGACCAGGGAAATAGGGGAAGGAGGTGGAAGAAGGGGAGAAACCACTGCCTTCCCTCAGTACCAAAAGTGGATGTCAAGCTGGGAACTCTGGAGTCAGTTTACAGGCAGTCGCAAAATTTCTCTGACCAGTTCAACATGATGGGAATTCTCAGTGGCAGATCTGGCTGAGTCTTTTTGATACTTCATTTGCCTGCTGGGAACTGGCAGTGAATCAGTCAGTGGGTTATTATGTTATCCATTGATGGCAGGTACACTGCTCAAATGGACAACAAAAGCTAAGCTTAACAGTAGGGGACAAGATGGGGGATCAGGGAGAGGGCCTGCCATGAGACTAGATGGGGCGTTGCAATCACAGTCCCACTGAGAAAAGAGTGGTGCTACCACTGAAAGGGCTAGTATGTCTGGAGCAGAGGGGAAGCCTTAAAGAAAGGAACTGACCAGCTCTTAGCTGAGTTGATTCAAGGTGGCTGGATGTAGGAGAGATTATGGCAGTGCTTGGAGAGTTGCAGCAAAGCCCATTTCAAACCAAGCAGAGCCCCAAGAAAGGCTGAAGGCAGACACTTCCGGGTCCCTGGCTTTGGCTGCTTAGTAGTTGAATCCTCGAGTTGGAAATGGAGACTACAGTGAGGGCACTTCTACTCCTGCTCCATGGTCAGGAGACAAAACAAAGAAAGTGTGGAGGTGCTTCTATATTCATCATGTCTGACAGCTCTTGCCTTCCAGCAGGCAAAGCCATGATGCTCCATGTACTGACTGCTTCTCTTCATAGAATGGCAGAGGGGCAGTTTTTGCTTCACAAACTTATCTATTCTGATTTTTTCTGTGATACTCCTTTTTCATGTTGAGACCCCAGCTCTTATGCACATGGGATGCAACCAGACAGTCGACTTGCTTGGAAATAAAGACGTAACTATACAGGATGATTTGTTAAACAAGACCTAAAGACCAAATCAACCCATAATTACCTTTTCTATTGAAGGGGGAAAAACAACAAAAACAAAACTGAAACACCTACAACTTACTGGTACTTAAGTTTACTGACATTGTGGCAACAAAGAAAAAAAACACAAATGTAACTAGTTTCCTTTAGTTCAAACACGAAATTTATCTTTTGTGATTACATCAGAGGGAGGCGATGCAGGGGAAAAGCTGAACAGCAGGAAACCATGGTAGTAAGTACGAGAGAGAGAGAGAGAGAGATCACTAAAATACAAAGTACCTTTCACACTGCAGTGCAGCATCAGCACCTGAATCACACACAGCAGCAAAAGAGAATGGTTATTAATAGTTCATATTTATATTACTTATCACTCAGATACCTCCACAAGGATCATGGATCCATAGAACTAAGTGCTGAATACGAACATGAAAATATGGTTCCCTGCCCAAGTCTTAAACGTTAGTTGCAGCTGCTATTTCTGGTGCTCGCTGCAAGTGAATGAACCCTCTGCAGAGTGAGCCTCTCTGCCCATATCGCCACAGCAAAGTAGAAGAGTTAACTCGTTTAAATAATACATTTGAGTTGTTATTAATACTTCTGGGATCATTATTTGTCAAATCATTGCACAAACATGTGTTCTAAGGCTCAAGAAAAGAAGAGAAAGTATCACGATACTCTGAGCCAACCATTTTCCTACTTTTGGTGTATTAAGACTTGTAAACTTGGGCCATAATGCACAATCACCCAGCTCAGAAGATGTGGAGGAACCCAGACATAGGAGAACCACAGCACCAGGCAAGTGTGGACTTTGCACAGGTTCCCAGAGGTCCTTATTGGGAATCAACAGCACCTATGCACCACCGAGTGCGGTTTCTGGGGGTTCTTTGAGGCAAGTCTCAAGGAGCCTCTGGTCGTCTGCCATCTCCCTCCCAAAGATGTTGCTTTTCAGTAAACACACAGAACTGAACTATCTCCCCAAACCATTTAGTAAATATGAAATGATTGTGCACCAGGCATCTATAACTCTTCAGTTTGAGTGATATAGAATATTCAACAGTTACTACTTACATCTCTATTTATCTTGTAGTAACAACTAATAAGCATGGCTTCTTTTTGTATAGCATCTTTGAGCCTACAGATTGAAATGGAGCACATATACAGGGTTCCCTTCACCAGGCACTGAAATTCAGCCATCTCTGTTGGGTGAAACGTGGCAACTAGTTAACTGTATAGGTTCAGTACTGACTCAAAAGGGAAGAATGCCAACATATGCCTCAGCACCTACATGTCCCATCCAAGTATTGACATGGACCTGCTCACTTAAGCTTGCAAGATCACTGAAAGATACCAGAAACTGGAAACTAGTTACTAATAGGCATTAACTAAAAACACTCATTTGACTTGAAAACATTCTATTTAATTTATACAAATAACTACTAAATAGAAAAAGTAGATTAAAAACAAAATAGTGTTTTCTGGCAGAGTTTAAATGCACATTATGTAGAGCTTAGAAGAAAAAAAAATGCATTTTCCAACAGCATTCATGACTTAAAAATCTACTGAAGTCCTACATTGCTTTCATGTTCTAGATCAGTAAGACACTAGATGCGGTGTTGTGTGGGTAGTGGCTAAATATATGTTCCGCATTTGAACTGAACTCATGTTACAGACCACACCTACAAAAGTGAAGCATTTAAAATGTGACTAACACGTTGTAATATGATAATACAGAAAGCAATTTCTGTTTCAGATTATATTGTGTTACAAAAACGTCTGTGTAAGAAATAATGAAAGAGGCCACATAAAAATAAGCTTTAACTTTATGCACTTATTCAGTTTTTTAAAACTGGCAAGTGCATTAGTAATAAATAATTTGCAAGTTTTGTATAAATGAGAAATTCCTAATGTTCAGCATTATTGTAAACATCAGTACACATGTAAAATGCACTAAAATCTGACAGGTACATTTTCAATTTATCAAATCGATTTCCTATTGTTCAGACACAGATCAATGGGGTACATAGCCAATCATTTTTGGCAAGTCACGTCTTTAAAATTAACAGTAACAGTGCAAGTAAGGAATGCAAAGAATTCCTAGTGCAATAAAGAGGAGAAGCACAGGCAATATTGCTGATTAAAATTTACCACTTCCATGTGTTTGTCCTGGGAGTGACTAGGAGACTCTCTATAAAAAGCTATTCAAAGCCATTGTTTAATGCCCTGATCTTGTTTTAGGATTTCTGTGTCTTCCTTCAGGCCACTATCTTTGCAACAGTACATCCAGCATAAGTCTTTATAGTTTGACCCTTTGTGAAATGCCCACGACAGTCACTGAGCAGGGTTCAGGGTTCGTATGGTTCCATTGTTTCCCAAACGAATGGCTAGATAAGAACGTCTGCCTCTAAGAAGCCATTCGGGACCAGTTCTAGAACTAGTCAGGCCAGAATATTTCTGAACTGGACAAAAGACTTCCATCTTGACAGCACCACAAGAACATCAACAGTCAGCTTTCAGTTTATCTAAGGAATTATCAATTTTGGTCAAAGTCTTTTTGATACGCAGGGCTGTTAGTCTTGCCGATGGATTGTGATACCAGCATTCTTTCATCAGCTTGGCAAGAGAGGTTAGTGTCTGGGAAGAGAAAAAAAAAAAATAGACAGTTGTATATAAGCACACAGATTACAAGCTCACTGAAGTTTCATTAGCCTTACTGCCTTGTTAATACTCAAATCTTTACAAAAATCTACAACTTGGTTTACAGCTACCAAAAATGATTTCATCCCTTCAAAGTTCTGCAGGATTTTTTTGTTGTGTTTTGGTTAGTTTGTTGAATAAATGGAAATAGTATTTAAAGAGGATGGGGTCAAGAAGATGCCCTGCCCAGTGCAATTAAAAAAGGTATGGTCAGATAAAAATTATATTTGAATGTTTAAAAAGAACACAGTTTTACTAAATAGTATTACTAAATCTGTAAATAATGCAACAAAAAGTAAGTTTTCTATAAAAAACATAAAAAGCACTGGAAAATACATGTATTTTCCATTTGTAATTTTAAAATATCTAAGGCAGTTTGTATATCTGGGAAACAGAGCTGTCTAACGTGGCAGGACAGTTCAAGTAATATATAGCTGAAGTTTATTTTATTTGTCCATGACTAACAAATGTGACTCAAATATACATAAAACACTGCAGAGATTAAACCATAATTCCATATCTTCAGAAACAGACAAACCAGTTACTCAAGTGCTGACAGGATATTCGAGGGCACAATTACATTGATTTTTGGTGAAGAAAAAAGATTTTTACTCTTACTACTTTAATCTTATGTTTTAAAAATATTTCTTGATATGGGCCCTTATAATGGGGGAAGAGGAGAAAAGTCAATTTTGACATAATCTGCATATTTATGACCCTCATGTCCTTACATAGGTTACTTCAACACCAACATGATTTTCTACTGAAGAGCAAGAATAAGATGCGCCACAGTGGGTGTGGCCATTTAAAAAACAGTCTGGATTTATATCACAGAGATTAGATTTGTTTCAATTAACCTGGTGAGAACTTGTTCGCTGTGGTTTTTCCCTTAACATACAGTCAGGTATCAGCACACATTTGGCAATCTATCTTTGCAAGCAATTATCTTAGCAATAAACAACAGAGACTATTTCAACTAAAAGAAGATATTAACAGCTGAAAACAGCTTACACCAAAAGATTATTGCAAAAGGCACAAATGGTATGAGCTGACATTTCAAGTCATGACCTCCCGTTTGCACACTTACTGGGTCTGAGAACCATCTGTTGGGAATGTTTGGCCTTTGCTGATCCACACAGACCACTTTTCTCATATCTTCAAAACTAGGGTCATTTGGAACCACATCATAGAATGGAGGTTTATAGTCTTCTACAATACCTAAAAGAGATGAAGATTACATTATTGTGCTGCTGGCTTTTAGTGACTTCATAGATTCATCGATTCTAGGACTGGAAGGGACCTCGAGAGGTCATCGAGTCCAGTCCCCTGCCCTCATGGCAGGACCAAATACTGTCTAGACCATCAGTAAGATGTTTCTGCACTGAGGCTGTGGTTATATGATTTAACAACCATACTATTACTAATTCTTATCAGACACACAGGTTTACATCTTCAATATGTTAATCCATATGTATGACACTTATGAGGTAGGCAAGCATCAGACCAATTTTGCAAGTGGAGAAACTGGGGCACAGAGAAATTCCTCAAAACCACACAGTGAATCAGTGACAGAGCTAGGATTAGAACTCAAAGTTCCTTGCAAAAAAAAAAAAAAAAAAAGGGAACACGCTTAGTTGGCTAAACCATGCTGCTTCCCAAATTAATAAAGGTACAGAGAATCTATTAGATTCATAAATTTATGGCAGGTAGCTGGCTGGTGAAAGACATTAGCTAGCCATGAGGAAACCTAGCATCTCACATTTTAAAGGCTATGTCGAACAAAAAGCAGTAATTTATTCCAGACAAGCAACCTCCCCACCCCCCCAAAGTAAATTCAGTGCTAAACTATATTACTAATAAAGGGTACTAGTTTTGCCTGTGCATTTCCTTCCTTGACATATTTAACTCAGAGATTGCAACTGTTAATGCAAGTGTAAATTATCAAAAAGGCTTTTAAACTCCTCTTATGCCCTTGGGAATTCATTAACTCCTTGACATGAACTGACTCTGAAGAGAAATGGGGATTTTTGTTAGCAAAATGCTAACAGTAAACGTCCCCAGTCTGTATGCTGGCTTTGACTGGTTGACCATAAATATCTGTTTTTCATGACTCATGGAGGAAGATGAGAAGCACTTAAGTCTCTATATGCTCTCACACTGACACCTCAAAATGAAGATCGTTCTCTTTCTTAAAGACATACTGTAAAGCAGGTGTCATATGATACCAGAAGGCTAAGTGAGTGGGGAGCACCAAAAGCGTAAGTTATGTTTCAAAATTTTAGAAGCCCCAAGATTTGCTTGACAGTGCTTAAATAAATCTCTGAACTCAGGCACATGCTGCACATGCGTACCCACAGTGGACTATGCACAGGGTGTCGAAAAAGAATCAGAACTGCCAAAAACCATGAAAGAGAAGGTAGGGGAGGTAACGTTTTTTTATTGGACCACTTGGTTAGTTACAGAGCAACGAGACACTTGCAATTAGCCCCTGCCAGCCAACTTGTGCTCGCAGAGCCAGAGTCAGCTGGCACAGGCCAGCTGCAGGTTTTTCATTGCAGTGTAGACAGACCCATAGACAAGATACAGAGCTGTTCTTCAGATCTGGAAAAAAATCAGAATGTCACAGCTAGATACAAGGTGGAACAGTTGCTTGTTAAGCGTAAGGATTTAACACCTGTTGCAAGAAACTATGCAAAAATGAAGTGGACAAGCTCTGAAAAGATAAAGAAGCCCACTATCTGATATAGTGGGCTTTAAAACAAATACAGAGAGTGCTCGGACACAACAGCACAAGGAGAATGACCGAGGCAGATATAAGGGTTTCAGCTGATGTAGACAGAAGAAGAGTAATAGAAAACAACTAGCTTTAAAAAAAGGACTAAAACAGCTTGGCATAGACTGGAATAGCTAGAGAACCAAAGCAGGAAGCACAGAATACCATTGAGATCTTGTGTGACAAGGTATGGAAAACAAGGAAAAGTTCAACGGGCTTTGATACAGAAAATCCTGAAACCACTTTATATATTGAAGCAACTGCAACTTTCAACTCTCCCACTTAGTCACTGCAATCATCTTATTTTTCGATTAGGGATGTAAAACATCAACTGTTAAAAAAAAATTTGAATCATTTAAACGGTGAACTTTTAAAATGGGATTTACATCCCTATTTTGGATGTGCTAATAAAATATCATCAGGATTCCTGCCCCCCCATGATCAGAAATGACAGACAGTTCATTGTGCCTCAAGCTCTCTCAGCTTTTTCCAGATCTCCACCTTCGAGCCCCTCTCCCATGGAGCTGGGATCTAGATATGACCAATGTCATGGCTAACAATATGGATTAGACAGAGTGATTGCAAGTCCAAACACCCATTGTGTTATAACCCCCTGATTGAGAACCCCTGCTTTGGAAGACTAAGGCCTTTCTATAATAAAAAGTTGCATTGCCTTTAACTACACCAGTACAGTTAACGAGGCAGTGTCCTGTCCAGTATGGACACAGTAATACCTGTATAGAAGTGTTTATACCGGTATAGCTTAGGCCTGGTCTACACTAAGAATTTACAAGTTGGTGTAGCCACATGTCTCAGGGGTGTGACAAATCCACTTCTGAGAGGTGAGAGCTAGGTAAATGGAAGAATTTTCCTATCAGCTTTGTACTAGTTATACTGGGCCTTAGGTTGGTCTAGCTATCGCCTCTCAGTGAGGTGGATTACGTACGCCAACAAGAGAATCCCTCCTGTGGGCATAGTTAGACCTCTACACTGAAGCACTACAGTGGCTGCTGTCGCATTTTAAGTGTAGACAAGCCCTGTATTCTCAATTCAGGAAGGGCTTTTACCAGAATAGCTATTTCAGTTACAAAAAACCCAAACAAAACGAAGACTTCATCTCCATCTGAAAGCTATACCAGAAATCTTAAGTGTCAATCAGGCCGAAAAAGGACATACAAGCAAGAAGAGTATTCATTTGGAATGGTAAAATTACTCAAATATACCAGGATGTAATGAAGGATTCAGCTACAAGAATGAAGGAGCATTTAAAGTTAAGACTGATTTACATAGGGAAAAATCTGATACAGTGGTATCATTCAGCCAGGCACGTTGAATTGTCACCACTAGAAGATACAGAAGTTTGGGGATCTTGTAGGAGTAAAACAGATTCCAGTAGAGTGTTCAAATGTATTTCCTATTTGGGAGAGATGTCTCAACATTTAGTTTTCTGTTTGGTTTACTTAATAAGCCACTCTGATAGATTCCTTCAATTTTACGTGAGTAAAATCTTTTTTATCCCTCTTTAAATAAGCTACTTTACAACATGATTAAATTTAAAATTAATGGAGATATCCCATCTCCTAGAACTGGAAGGGACCTTGAAAGGTCATCGAGTCCAGCCCCCTGCCTTCACTAGCAGGACCAAGTACTGATTTTGCCCCAGATCCCCAAGTAGCCCCCTCAAGGATTGAACTCACAACCCTGGGTTTAGCAGGCCAATGCTCAAACCACTGAGCTATCCCTGCCCCCCAATGTAACTTATTACTGAACTATAGATAAATGTGTAAGATACAACAGATGGCAGAGATGGAAAAGGAAGAAAAAGCCTATTTTAACTCAACTTAATTGCAAAATTAGCTTTGATAAGCATACAGAAGTGCAGATTCCATTATATGCAATGTAAAGTAATATTAACCTACATTTTCAGAAGTTATTAAGTGATTTGGGGCACTTCACACAGTCACCCTGAGAAGGATCTGATTTTCAGAAGTGCTGAGCAACATCTTATTTATTTTATTTATTTAAAAGCACAATGTTTATTTTCTCCCCCATTCTGCACATCCTCTAGTCTGTTGCTCCAGAACAAGGCTTGGTCTAGAGTAGTCCGTGGAGACATCCTCTCAAGAGTCCCTCTTTCTGTACTTCAAATGTTGACAGGTGTGAAGTGTAAAACTAGCATTTCATTAGAGTTAAAATGCAAAACTTCTCCCTCTTGTTCAACATCTGAATGCAGAAATGCCAATCTAAGGCACACATTAGGGTCTACCTTTTGGGGGAAAAAAGGGAGGAGAATTGAATCTATATTTGAAGTTTGATCTAAATTTCAGCTTAATTTCCAAACCTCATTAGGATGTTAATAGAATCTTTCCTTTATCACCACAAACATAGCATGGATTTATTTTAAGTTACTATTTTCATTTGGTCTGGTATATATTGTTGAGTATAATAAATGGCCTAATTACTTTTAACCATCATAGTTGACTATATTAGATCTATAAGGAACCAGATCTGGCCTTTATTCTAACAGTTAAGTCAAAAATATTTTAAACAACCATGCCAAACTTTATGGATCCTATGGGATCACTGTTGGCTCCACAACAACTGTGAGATTATGTCAGCAAGCCACCGTAACCTCTAGTCTGCATTATCGTAACAGAGCTGTCACTATGAACTATGATATCCCTCTCTTCCTCACTTGCAAGAGAAGAAAACAAGCCTCTTAAATCAAAAAGAACAACCCTAAGCCCATGCCAGTTACCAAACAGTTTAAGGATCCCTTTCATAACTTAGAAAATACTTCAATGCTCCCATATAGAAGCCAGCTTTTCAATAAATTGAATTAATGATGAGCTTGCATCCAAGATGGTATTTTTCACCCGATTACTCATTTCTTCATGTATACAACGACTGTATGAAATACAATGCAATTAATTAGTTAACAGGCAGACCTCTGTATAAAAATATGAGGCAAAGCCGCCTGGATTGTGAAAATGGGTATGTAGTCTAAATTCTCTTTCAGTTACAGTATGTCATGATTAGCATTAATGCTCAACAAGAGGATAGTATTAGAAATCAGTGAGATTGGGACTCCACCTCTTATTGCTATTACTTCTCAAACAGACGGTGGAGTCTTGGACAAACACCTGTCAGGAATGATCTAGATCAGGGATCAGCAACCTTTGGCACGCGGCCCACCAGGTAAGCCCCCTGACAGGCCGGGGTGGTTTGTTTACCTGCCGCTTCCGCAGGTTCGGCCGCTCGCAGCTTCCACTGGCCGCGGTTTGCCAGTCCAGGCCAATGGGGGCTGCGGAAAGCGGCAGCCAGGGATGTACTGGCCGCCGCTTCCCGCAGCCCCCATTGGTTGGAGCGGCAGACTGCGGCCAGTGGGAGCTGCGAGCGGCCGAACCTGCGGACGCGGCAGGTAAACAAACCACGCCGGCCTGCCAGGAGGCTTACCCTGGTGAGTCATGTGCCAAAGGTCTAAATAATACTAGTCTAGATAATACTTAGTCCTGCCATCAGTGCAGGAGACTGAACCAGATGATCTCTCAAGGTCCCTTCCAGTCGTATGATTCTATGAAATACAAGGTAAAGATTACTGAGATACTGTAAATTAACTAGGGAAATCTATTCAAAAGCAAGAGAATGATTCTGCAGTGAGCTAGTGAGGCTGTATTAGGCATAGAGTGCAGTACTGATCACCAGGCTTAAAAAAGAAATAATCAGTTATTAGAAGATGATATCTTGCAGTGTACACGCCTCACAAGGCCACACCAGCACTTTAAGTTGAGGGGCAGGAGGGAAATCTGTTAATGTTGTGTCCTTCCTTAAACTAATCAACAACTGAAAGGGGGAAATGTTAGAAAATATTGCGTCACCAAAACCGTCATTAGCAGATAGAATAACCTACTCAGTATTACAGGCGCTGATAGTCTTTATGAATTAAAAGACTAGACTAGATCAACAGTTACAGAATAGGATACAAGATTTGCCATACTGATCAGAACATTAAGACCAGCATCCTGCCAATACAAGTTCATAGCATACACAATTGTAAATTGCTTCCTGCCATCTATGACACATCCTGACACAAGAGCAGATTAGCTCTACCTTAACACTTGGCATTACACATGCCATCAGTCATTAAACCAGGAGCATGACTATACGCTAAGTAGGGGATGGGATTCATAGCTCTAGGAGATGCACTGCCACAGCTACGTTTGAGTGTAAGCTGCAGGATGGGCCAGCCACCATGTATGTGCCCATCTGAGACCCTAGCCATGGACTCAAGATGGCTCGCTCATCTTGACGCTCGCACCTCCAGCGTTGTACTATATTTTTAGAGCGCTAGCTCAATGAGAGCTAGCGCAAGTATGTCTCCTTGAACCAGGAATCATGTTTCCAGCTTGAAGTGTAGACATACCCTATGTAAGCTCTTTTACCGATCCAGCGACATCATTTGACTGACCACCTGACAGCGATTTCCATGGTAACTATGAGATATGAATAAAAGTTTTCTCCTTGATGTTTAACATTTAAAACATAAAAATGAGAGGAATTACTTATAGTCCTGCAAATAGGAGCTAATAGAATATAGACAAACATTCTACTAAGATGGGATGTAATATTGTACACTCAATAGCGAGTAGTAATTTTTCAAATTTAAACACTTAAAATATCTAATATGACACTAAGGTCTATCAATCTACAAACTATCAACGTGACCTATTAAGCCAGGTTAGAATTAAGATGGCAAGGAAGAGTTCAGATAAACTTCTAAGTGGAGGTTGCTTACTAGAACTGGAGGTTCTTTGAGATGTGTGGGCCCTATATGTATTCCATACGCGAGTACACATGTGCCCCACGCATCTGAGTCCAGCGATTTAACAGCAGTATCCACTACTCACACACATGCAGTAGATCGCCTCATGCTCCCAAGCAAGCGTATAAGCAGTGCAGGTCAATACCCTCTCAATTCCTCTTCTTACCGCGAATCCAATCACATCTACAGTTCTCAGAGGGGACGGAGGGTGGGTAGTGGAATACAGATAGGGACCACACATTTTGAAGGAGCTCCATTTACAGTAAGTAACCTCCATTTTTTCAAGTGCTGGTCCCTATGTGAATTCCACACATAGGAGATTGACAAGCAAGTATCAGATTGGAGGTAGGTGTGAGGAAGCCACCAACGAAGATTCATACAGCACCACAGATCCCACTGCTACACCTGCAGCAGAGGCTTGGACAGGCACATAGTGTCTAAGCAAACATGTATTCCACTCCAGGTGGCTGCTCTGCATAGGGACCTCTTTCAGGGATGCCACCTGGTGGCAGCCTGCACTCTCGCAGAGTGGCTTGTTATACCACCAGGAGGCAGGATGCAAGCTAGTCCGTAGCATTCTATAATTCAGCCAGAAACCCACTTAGAAATCCTCTGAGAGGATATAGCCTGACCATGGGATCTCTCTACTATTGTGTCAAAGAGTCTTGGAGACTGTCTGATGGTCTTAGTTCTTTGCAAGTAAAAAGCCAGTGCACACTTGATGTGGAAGGAGCGAAAGTCTCTTCTCTTCAGAAACATGGGGGTTTCAGAAACAGGACAGTTAAGTGAATACATTGGCTAAGGTAGAATTCTGCAACAACCCTGGGTAGAAATATAGCCACTCTTTGTAGTAAGTCCTGTTATTGCTTATGGTTGTCCGGAGAAGGCAGGAGGGGGGGGGAGGGGAATGGGGAAGAGGAAACAGTACCTGTGGTTCTGGTTCAGCATCTTCCTCCATCTCACACACCGACGGAACTGGTTGATGGTGCAATGAGGAAGAGTGGAAAGACTCCTAGGTGGGTGCTGGACATCTGGTATAGGAATCCCATAGTCCCCAACAGGGCCAGAAAGAGGGGCCACTGTTTGAAGGGGACCCCATGGCATGGGGAACTATTGGTCCCCAGAGAGGCAGTGCTCATAAGGGTAGCAACCATAAGTCCTCGATCGCCTGTCCAGGCTTGGGTCTCTGTGACAACGAACAAGGGACCAGCTCATCAGATTTGTACAAATCTGGAAACTGCTCCTTCTGTAATGTCAGAGCCATCAGTACTGTGGTAATCCTGCCTGACAGCTGTAAGAAAGACGGCTCCTGGGACAACAAAGCAATATAGTCTTCTGGTATAGTAATGTCCCTCAAGAGGGTCGGGCTAGAGAAGAAGGGAGACTGCGGGTGGTGGAGGACGATATCCTCTGGTGCCATATAGTTCTCTGTGCACCCCGTGTGCAGGGTGTTCTGATAGTTGGCACCAATGGAACCAGTACACCCCCAGTCGTGGGGTGTTCTTCAGGCGCCTGTGTCACTATCACAGAGTCCAAAGCTACACTTGTGGAAGGAACTCGAGGACAATGGTCCTTGTGCTTCAGAACTGGAATCACCAATGGAACAGGAAAATTCTTCTCCCTATGCATCTTATCCTCCACCCTGATAGTTTTTTGGCAGAATCAGTCCTTCGGGTCTGTGTGCCAAGGGCTTGCCCAACCTCAATGGGCTCAGGGAAGTAGTGTCACTTACAGACAGTCCTCAACCGTGATCTGCCCTTGTGCCCATGAAAGTGTCCCTTACTCTTATGAGAAGCCCTGGAGAGTGTCTTTGGGCTTAGAAACTGAGTGCTCCACTCCTAAGCACATGCACACTAACCTAATGAACAACTATTTACAATCTTATTTACAAGTTTTCTGAAAGGGAGGACACTGGATTCCAACTCAGACCATGTAGCAGTAATAAGGAACTGAGCGGGTGTTGACGCACACTGCTTATTATATGCTCAACTCGGGAGCACAAAGATCTAATGCACATGTAAGGGGGACAAAGGACGTTGCTTGTTAAAGTCTCCAGACTCAGGAGTATGGTGTGCATGCGTACCCACATGTGTAATGCACGGAGGGACAAAAAATGGAAGAACTACAAACTTCACAGCTAGCTAAAAAAAGTTCCATAACTATAAATGTCTTAATTGAAAACTGGTATGAAAAGTTTCATTGTGCGGACGGCTTTGTTGAGAAAAAAATATTGTGCAATGTGAAGATATACAGGCACCCCATTAACTACCACCAGTCCTGTTAACCATAGCTATGAATGGCATCAGTCAGTTATACTGAAACACACATTTTGTTCTCATCTCAGTTTCCCTTGTGGTCTTGGGTTGGGTTACCTATTACACAGTTGGTTAAACCACCACCCACCCAACAGAACTCTCACTAGGACAATCAGTAATTAGGTTTCCATTTCACAGTGCTCAGTGTTTAGAAAGAAAAATATGCAATTTCAGATAAAGTTCAGAATCTAAATCTCAGCATGACAAGCTCATTGTTACAGATCAAATCTCAAGGCACTCAAGTGACAAACTGCAACCCCGAGGTTTCCAAGTATTGAGAAATAGTCCCTCAATCTTTTTGACTCCCTTTTTAAAAAGTTCACCAATAAAATATTAAAAACATTGATGCTAATTTTATATCCACACAGAATTTGTGCACAACAATTTCTTTAGTGACATTTTTTCCCACTTCTCTATTTAACTATCCCTTGTAGCTACCTCAACTCATCTTACTGGAGAGGACACATACCTTACTTCTAGGGCAGTGGTTCTCAACCTATTTACCTCTGTGGGCTGCACATGCAGCTCTCTTATGTGGGCTGCACCCACACACTAGATATTCTACCTGTATGGCCCTGAGGATGTCACATGGGCGGTAGCTGTGTGCTGATTGGGCCACAAACAGCCCAAGGGAGCGAGCTGAGAACCACTGTTCTAAGGCCACAACCACATCGCTTCATGGTTCAAAAGCCAGCTGTTGACACACCAAAGTGATCCTTGTAACTCTGATGTTCTACTGTATAGAGCAAACACCTCAGGAATGGAGGTTTTTCCTAACTCTGAACAAAACATTATAGTTCTTTCAAAAGTTTACAACTATTGCCTAATATAGCTTTGAAAACTTTATTATGAAGAAAAATGCTGCTTTCCCTCTATTTTAGTAGTTACATTTAACACTGTACTGCACTGTACTGGGTTTTTTGTTTTTTAGTCTTTGCTGCTGCCTGATTGTGTTCTTCTGGTTCCAAATGGGGTGTGTGGTTGACTGGTCAGTTTGTAACTCTGGTGTTTGTAATTGAGTTTCTCCCAGTGTCTCAATGAGAAGATGGTCCATATTCAGACAGCAGTGATAGCGTGATTCCTCTAGTGGGAGCAACAAGATTCCAGCGGACTTCCACGGGAGCAGGATCTGTTTGTATTTGGCTCTTAGATGTTACGTGGAATTGTTTGCCACAGAGACACCCAACTAGCTCATCTTGTTTTCTGATCTCAAAAGAGAATCCATTTTAGAATTCTCTTTTAAAGAAATTACTCAAGTTCCAGAATGCAAATTTTATGGAAGTTACTGCCTTCCTGGAGACTGTGTTGAGCATCATCTTGGACGGGGGAGCAATGCTTTGCGGGCGGGCGGAGGGCAGGGGGGAAAAAAATCACTGTCTACTTTATAGTTAGGATGGCCACTGCTATTCAGGAGTTGCTGTGAAATGCAGCCTACTTATTATAATACACGACCAGCTTTTCTGCTTTGAACACTACTGCACCTGCTGACCTCCTCCCCAGGGTCCAAGTCTACTCCCTCTGGGCAAGTCTTCACTAGGACAAAAAAAGTGTGCTCTTATTTTGAATACATATGGTAAAATCCAAGTAGAGGCAAGGTAATTTGTAGTTTTCATATGTGTTAGCAGGTTGAGACAGATTATAGGGGAGTTTAGTGTTTACCTTGACCTGCCAACAGGTATGAAAACTACCCGGTACCTCATCTTCACTGGGATTTTACCTCATGTTAAAATGTGTGACTAACGTATGGTAAGAACACAACTTTTTTTTCTAGTTAAGGTAAGGCCTCAGATCAAGAGACTTCCCTAGGAAAATGATCAGGCCCAAAGCAAACCAATACATACTTATTTCAATAAACAGATTGGAGGCTTTTATCAAAGTTAAACAGATCATAGCCAAGAACCTTACTACATAATATCCCCACTATTTTCCCTATGTGGATTTTGAATGCTTTCTTAAAATGTCAAGCTTCTCTCAATCTATAGAGAAGTTTCTTCCACAAGCCACTGGTGCTAATTCAGCAGGATACTTAGGCACATGCAAAGTTTAAGCATATGAGTAGTCCTAATCACTTATCTGGCTTGAGGGTTACCACCCCACACGGTGCTCCAAAGGGCTTCCAGTCCCTTCTGACTGGAGGAACAAGACCAGGTTCGGTATTTGTACTTCAGACTCCTGCAGTATATCCCATCCCTTTTGGTCACAGAAACTAGGTATGGTGTTTTCCACTAAAGAATCCTCGAGACAGCTATCTAGAATAGGATTCCCCCTACCAATGCACTATTGCTCACTGCTGAAGAGAAGAATTTCACTAGGAATTTTGTATTTTGAACAGGTATTTCTTTAAGAGTGCAATGTGTTTAGCTTGATATACAGTAAGCATACCCCAGAACACACATCACTTCCCTTCTCTATATTGTCCTTTGGGTTTTCTAGAAGCTCTCACTTAAATACCTCAAGGAAATAAACACGTTTGAATGGGCTCCAGAATGGGGAGCAGAGTAGAATTATCCTCTCAGGACATCAGAACCCCTCTCAGCATTAAAATTTCAGTATAATAATTAAAATCATCTTCAATTTGGAATTCAACAATGGCTGCTTTTCATCATATCCCATCCAAAGTTGGCAAAAGCACTTTGCACATCAGATACGAGACGAGACAACACAAGTCCTTCAAAGTGGGTGAGAGTTCAGCCTCAGCATCTGGAATACAAACACTTCAGAGGTACAGTATTTTCACGTTGCCCACTTAGTTCAACAGCAAAGTGTGCAGTAGAACGGCAGATGCTTTCACCTTGCCTCTCTTGAAAAAGCAGAGGTCTGAGTCCTAAAAAGAAATCCTCAAATACTCACCATTGCTAACCATGCGTCTAGCTACTTCCCAGAGGACTAGTCCAAAAGCCCAGATGTCAACCCTTTTATAAGAGTCAAAACAGTCCACTTGAATGGTTTCATCTAAGACTTCAGGCGCCATGTAGCGCTTGGTACCCACACGGGGGTTGTTCCCCACATCCAACTGATTAGTGCTTTGGGAATGCATAACTGCAAGACCTGAAACAAAGAAAGAGTTGCTGTTAAATCATTTTTTAAACTCTAGTAGCACATGCAGTAGAGACTTGAACTGCATACAAAAGTTGGTACACATTCCAAGGACACAGAGGTTTCTTGAAAACAAGCAATAGACAGGGTTCAATTGTCCAAAGAGCAGCTGTGTCAGCTCCAAACTAGCTACCAAATATCAAAAACAGCTAGTTTGGCCATAGACTTAGACCAACTATCTCTTACAAGATTACTATTAAACATGCGTATTGCACTGTTATAAAATTTTATCATTCCAGGGATTAAGTGTTTGGCAGCCACTGGATGTCACCATTACTCTCTACACCAGAAGGCCAGGAATCTTATTTAAAAAGAAAACAATTCTACCCTGAGTCCAAATGTATTTATGGAACTTTTGGGTAGGCAGACACGTACAAACTGTGGGGGAAAGAACTTTCTTTGCAGAGAGAGGAAAAGATACTCCAGTCTACCTATTGGTCATGGAGTAAAAAATAAAGCTGAAAAACAGCAACACAGATGTAGGTCAGAAAGTAAACATCGTCAAAGGGGCCTGAGATGAGTCAACTAAAACCACTCAACTTGGTTTATGCTGATCTCCAAACATTTAAGTAAAGAACATTATGTGAAAGACTAAATTATAGTAAATTTGGAAACCCACAAAGAACCCATTTTACCATGGTAAACAGGCAGTCACTCCAAAGTAAACAATGACAGGTGCAGAACAGTGCTAAGCAATAAAACAGAACACAGACTCTTCCTGACTCCCTTACCGAATTCTGCAAGAGCAACATCTACTTAAATTTAACACAAGCTTATTTAAGACAACTTGATAACACTAACTGCAGACCCATGGAAGATTAAGACACAGGATTACAGTATTCCCAAATATTCCTTTAAAACACGGTCTCTTTTCCACAGTAACAAGGATTTGAAAAAAAAAACATTTTTTCTGCCATTTAAGTGCACTTAAGTGCACAATTTGGAGTTGCTACAAGAATTTGCACAGAACCAGAAATGTGCCATCTGCTAACCCCTTCATTGCTAAGGAAGATAATATACTAAGTCTGCCCATCAGCTAAAGGAACCTCCAGTCCTTAATAAGTATAAATTCCCTCTTTCAGATAGGGAAAGTAAATTTTACAGAGCAATTTTCCTGGCAAACTTTGAACACATCAGTACTTTGGGGGATTTTGCTGATATGATCATAACACTATTCAAATTGGACAAAATCCAGGTTTCTCTTGTAGAAGATTCAGTAGAATGACAGGTCAAGGGCTTAACGAGACTCAAGTTAGTGTTTTTCTACACTACAAAATGAGAAAGTGTTGCAACCAGATCCTCAATATGATGGTGTCTGTACTGTAGGTGGTATTTAGAGACCAGATGTTTCACTGTTTTAAGCGTACTTGCCTTCCACTTCAAGAAACCTAGGGGAAAATTTGAGTTCGGGAACCTAAGCGCTACGCAGGGTATCAACTACTGCAGACTACTGATTTTGACAGGAAACATTTAAGGGAGAGAGGGGAAGAGTTGGAACTGATGCAACTTCTTGGTTTTGGACAAGAAAAGAAAAAAAAGTCTTATTTTACAATCACTATTGGGATCATTAATGGCTTCCATACAGTTATTCTATTCTAAACATTGAGGAGATTATAATATTACCACAAGCAATTTTCTTAGCATTTTTACATCTTCTCTAGGAAGATAAGTATTTGTTTCAGAACAGTGACATTTACTGCGCTATTTTGTGTCCTGTACTAGATGCAAGTCTCTGCTCTCTTCTACAAAGCTATTGCAATGATTCATTGCGTATGTGGATTGCTTTTATAGTTCGCCCAAACTACAATTTTCCTAAATCCAGTAACTCGAATACAGACATTCATTAAAGTGAAGCCACCACATATACTTGGGTTTCTTTATCAAAAAAGAGTATATCTATACAGAAAGCACGAGGCTTTTTGCCACAACTGTAAAAATACTGCAAGCTAGGTATTTCATTACCTAGTTTCAAAACATTCAAAGTTTTGATTTCACAGGACTTTCCTCCCTAAACTTCTAGTTCATGTCCAGCCTAGATTAGTAGCAACTGAAACTTGTTACCATCAAATTGACATTTGGCAATAAATTTATTAGTTCTCCATCCAGATCTTAGAGGACAGGCGTAACCAGCACTCTTGAAGACACTTTCATCGGAGAAGAAAAGGACTGAACAACAAAGAAATGATCCCGCCAGTGACACCAATGTAGGGAAGACTGCACACCTATTGTCTGTGCTACAATTGTTCTATAAACAGAGCTGCTCAGCTTTGAGACAGTTTTCAGAGTTTTTTATTCACACTGAAAAATATATGAGAGAGAGAGAGAGAGAATATATACACAATTTTTACTCCTGGGAAAACTCTCTGCAACTGCGGCGTGCAGAAAAATGTCCGCCCCCCAAACAGAATCCCTTTGCTTCCTTGCAGAAAATGGTTTCTGTGGGGAAGCAAAGAGAAACTGCACCAACTCACCCCTCGCCAGCAGCTCAGAATGTTCAGGCAGCAGAAGGGAGAGGGAGGGGGAGGAGGAGGAGAGGACAATGGAGACAGAGTTCCCCCTCCCCTTCCCCCACACAGAGCAGCTGGGGCTGGGTCAGATCAAGCCCCAGAAAACTTCCCCTGGCTGAAGGAAGCTCTGCACTATTGGGGGGGGGGGAGGGGAGGAAGGGGTTTCGGATGCATGGGGATTGGGCGGACAGGGGGAGCAGCTCCCTGTACAGTGACACCCCACCCCCAAAGCCCCTCCATATCAGGAGCCCCCTGCACTCGGACCCCCCCCCCAATGAGCCCCCAAACCACCACCCTACTGAGCCTCACCCCTGCATCAGAAGCCCCCCATACCCAGACCACCACATGAGCCCCACCTTGACCCCCCACCCCACCAAGCCCTAACCACCTTCACCATGCCTCCCCTTGCAGGGTCCCAATTCCCCTCTGCACCCAGAACCCTGCACCAAGCCCCTGTGCACCCACGGTCAGTCAGAACAGCAGCAAATACTTCTGCTCCTATCTGTTTAACATACATTCCTCCACTATACTAATGAGGTCTCTAAATACCATTGCAAAAAGGTTTCATTTCCCTTCTGTGGTGCTGACTCAATAGTAAAATAAATGCTGCCCCCTTCTGGTGATGATTAAGTATTAGCTTAAAAATGAACTAAAGATGTGTATTACTTATTTCACTAAATAAAATATCAATTTCCTGTTTGGGATTCCCTCTGTGGATTCCAAGGAGCTGTCCCCTCAGCAGAGATCCAGGTAGGTTGTTACTTATTATGGGAGCACCTGCATTTATGCTGCACACCATTTGCGTGTGATAAGGTCAGATCTCAAGGTGTGTCACAGTCAGAAGACCCAGTGAACTTAATAGGAATTATGCACAAAGAAAATCTCAGAATCAAGTCACACAACGATTTTAAATCCAGCCAATTATTCCCTTACATTCAACATGCCTTAAGACAACTAGTCTGTTCCTTTTCTCTTCCCTTTGCAGAGATAACAGAAGCATCGCATCAGAATGCCTTGTACATTAACCAGTCGTGTTGCTTTAATCATCCCTCTACATCCCCCTGGCCTAGAAATTGCTATTTAATTAAAAAAAATTACAAGTAAGTCAATAAAAGCTTGTTTCTGTGCTCACTATCAATGGCAAAAGTCCCACTGACTTCAGGGAATGCTGGATCAGGCCTATAGGTGTCAGGGAGTTAAATGTTATATTTTGTACAATAAGTTTTACAGGCAAAACATTTAGTAGGATTTTAAGATTTAAGTAAAAGCATTTGGAACAATAAGTACATTATTAGTATATCATTTTTAGTAAGAGCCCAGTTCAACCCAACTCCCATTGACTTCAAATCAGAGTCGGATCAAGCCCTAAATTGCCCCCCTTCCCTTTTGAAATGGAAGAATGGGGGGGGGGGAATCATTAATTTAAAATTTAGAGGGGAAAAAAAGTTAATTGGATCCTAAATACTATCCATAAAGCCTCTAAAATGCTATAGACTAGACATTATTAACGAAACTGTGAAGTGTTATTTATTGATGAAGCCCAGTCTGAGAATGATCAAAACGTAACATCTGTTTCTGAAATCAGAAGTGGTACTAAGTTTATTCAGCTGGATAGTACTTTATAAGTGCCCCCTAGTGGCTGCCCTAACTTCCAAGAAAGTTACAAATAACTCAAAGCACCTTAAAAATGTATCTACTATAGCTGGTTAGTTATGGAACATGCAGTTTGTGTTGTTTGTAAACTGAAACTCACCTAAATCTGCTATGCAGCACTGCCCATTTTTTTTAACAAGGATATTTTTGCTCTTCAAGTCCCGATGGGAAATGGCAGGCTTCCCCTGGGTCCCAAATATCTCTATGTGCAAGTGTGCAAGACCACTGGCTATGGACAGGACTATTCGTAGGCAGCTGACAGTGTCTAGTGTAGTGAGTTGTAGGTAGTCGTACAGAGATCCCATTTCATGATAGTGTGTAATTAACCACAACTGGGTGCTGGAGTTTCTAGAAGTCATATCTGATGCAATAAAACCTGAGACGAGAAAAGCAAAAAGACAACAAAATTAGATTACATAGATTTCAAGTTTACATCAAGAGGCAAAATGTCACCAACAACTTATAATTTAAAAAACTGAACTGAAATGTAGTCATACTTGTGAAAGGCCACTGTGGAGATGATAAATACTATGGTGAGGGAGCAATCTTAAAAGATATTTATAAAATGCAACTCAAATTAAGTCACAAAAATGCATCAGACCTTCATTTGAATGACTACAATAAGATAAAATTGCAAGTTAGAAGTCAAAATCAAACAAGCTTTTTAACAACTAATATCCACAGGTCAAATTTTGTTTTAAACAATTCCCTTTATTTGGATGTTGGCCAATTAAGCAAATCAGTTTTTAAAAGGAATTATTAAACTAAGTGTTTTGAGCTTTCATTCCCAATAATTAAAATAAAGTAACTCCGTATTTGCCTTCTACTGTAATCAAAGCCAAGTTATTACACAGTATTTAGATTGCTAAACTAATCAAGTGAATACCCATAGCTCTAGCCACCTTGAACTCAATTATACATACTCACCAACACCGGAAATGCAGTCATAATCGAACAAACCAACTGATACCACATTTCACTTCAAAGCCCCATCAGTCACTCTAGACCCTAAACCTTCCGCAAATGCCTGCGAGAACAGGCAAACCCTGCAAAGTGCATTTGAGGTCAAATTATTTGAGCTATTTTGGGTCATGGAGTGAGGAATGAAACCAAAACTGAGTGGCTTGCCAGCAACTTCCCCCCACTTAAAGGAAGGGAGCTTCAATTTGAGCATGACTGCAACTCTAACAGCGCAGCATTGGAAGAGAAGCAGTCCCTCAAATAGGCAGGTCCCAGGGCATCTAAATCTTTATTAGTCAAAAACAACACACTACTTGAGACCAACAAGCAGCCAGAGCAGATCACAGAAAATGGGTGTTCCAGATGAGCTATTGTGCTCAGTAAGCAAGCAGCCATATTTTGTACCAGTTTAACTGTCAGATTTAAGATGTAGCCTCATGTAGAGTGCTGCAATAGCCTAATTGGAATGACAAAGGCATTGACAGGACTAGGAGTGAAGGCCGTATCCCAAAAGAAAAGACCACACCTTTCTGGCCAAGAGTATGGGGGGGGGGGGGGGCGGGAGAGCAGAGAGTAACAATAGCTACTTGATAATCTGTGAGCAACTGTTGGTCTAACCAGACCCCCAGATTATGAGCACATAGTAGCCAGGGAGTACACCCTCAAATCAAGATATTTCCTTCAAGCTACCATCACCACCGTGGCTTCGGTCTCTTCTGGGCTGAGCAACAAACAGCTTGCTCTACAGTTGCTGGAAATGCCACTTGGGAATTGCTGAAGCAAAACAAATTAGAAGATGGTGCACCCTAAGGCTGCAGCAAACTGCTCTAGGGACCAAACCCAAGATGCTCCCTCCACAGGATTGGTGGACAAAAGGTGGCCAATTGCCATGAGGAATTTAGCAAGACCTAGTCGAGCATCTTTAGTCAGATGATCACTCCCCCCCCCCCCCAAATGCTGGACAACTCAGTTATTATGCAAGGTACCTCAGAGGTAGAGCAAGATGGAAAGACAGCTGTTAATTATGGCTGGATTTCTTGATCCTTTCTAGAAAGTCAATTGAGAGCAATTTTTTTGTAAACTGAGAACCAAGACCCCCAGAGGTGTCCTAGATCAAAATCAAATCCAAGATCCAGAGGTGAAAGAGAGGGAGATGCTCTTGTATTTACAATAGAAGTTTATTCCCAAGTAAATAGAAACAAAAAGTTGTTTCTTTTAAATAAAAGCCCACAGGGATAAACTACAGGGCACACCCAAACGCAAATGCACTTCCAGCCCTCACACACACACACACGTTTCCCTTTAAAATTCTGATTTCTTGTAAATATGACATTTGACATTGTGCCTTAAAAAAAAAAATCCAAGGAATAACCAGCAAAATTTCACAGTAATCTAGAATGACTCAGTAAAATCATGTCAGTCTAACAGCGGAACATTGGGAAAGGGTAATATTTCAGCCAACTCAGTATACTCTCAGGAAGAGAAGTTCAAGAATTCACATTTTTGGAGACCACAATATTATTTTTGTAACAGCAGAGGAAACTGTTTCAGGAAACATTTGACAAACATCTTGGAGGCTGATCCATGGAGCCAGGGGGGAATTCTCTAACAGGAAAGAAACGAGAAAGAGCCTTCATAAAGTAATTTAAAGCGAGATGGGTAAGGTAAAGTCACTAAGCAGTAAACAGACTGCTGCTTTTCATTTTTCAGAATGATACATTAGTGAAAAGGCAGAGACTGGGAAAGAAAAAAGTACTACCTAAACTTACAAACTGCAATTGTGGTTCAATACATGCAAGTGTGACAAAATTAGAGAAGAAAAACCATTTTCTTAGGCTTTTAGCGCCAAAACAGAGAGAGTGTTGCAACAGGTACAGTTGACAGAGAGAAAGTGATACAGGGTCTCAGTATTCAATATTGTTTATATACAGGAAAAATGGGCTACTTCATAAAGGACAACTCTAATTAAAGTCTGACTTTAAAGCAGATTTATTAAGTTGATACAACACAAGATCGCTACAAAAAAAGTTAAGAGCATGAAAGGAAAATTAACAACCCAGAGTCAGAAGCTGTTTCACAGCAATGAACATAAGGATATGGAACATCTGATTTTGGTTCAAGCTTTGGCGCACAAAGACAGGAGTTTTTCAAATACACATAAGGAGAGAAGATAGTAGCAATAGCAGGAAAATCAGCAAGGAAATGGAAGTGAAGCTCATTGTCAGGCCATGGCAAGTAGCCTGTTTGCATCCATAATCCTAAAACCAGTGAAGTTTTAGCATATTTTAAGGTGCGAAGGTAGGAACATTTTATTTAAGTGAGCAAGGAGAGGTAGAACCAACCTGTTCACAATCACCTTCATTAGTCTGGTACATTGATCTCACAGTACCAGGTTATAACCAGACCATCTCATGATCTCCTCCTCCCTGCATTAGTGCAAGCTCTTGAAATATCTTGTGTTTGTAGGCTTAGTAGATGTTAATTTCAAATGCCATTTTCACCAAGAATATAAGGTATTTTAAAAACACCATGAAAATATTTCCTAATGTTTGGTTCTACATCTTTGTAATAACATCCTTTTTTCCTTATACAGGAAACTCATTTCTGTGTCCTCCATGAAGTCTAAAGGAATACTTATACTCAAATCTAATAAGCACACATAAGTAATCAACAGTAAGAACAAAACTTTGAGAGTTTTTCCCTCTTTTTTCCTACCCCATTACACCTATGTAGATTAAAATGACATTGGGCCTGGATCCAATGCAAGTGACTTGGACAGCTGTCACACAACTCTCAAAATTGTCTGGTTCTCCCCTTTGGTCACACTGCAGTGTGACCTGACAGGCTATTATAATATAATAATATATGGAGATATACCTATCTCACAGAACTGGAAGGGACCCTGAAAGGTCGAGTCCAGCCCCCTGCCTTCACTAGCAGGACCAAGTACTGATTTTGCCCCAGATCCCAAAGTGGCCCCCTCAAGGATTGAACTCACAACCCTGGGTTTAGCAGGCCAATGCTCAAACCACTGAGATATCTCTCCCCCCCCAGACCCAGGCTGCACACCTCCTTTCTTTTTCCTGCTAGCAATCAACTAATAGCCACGTTGCCTGCTTCTCACTAGCTTGTTTTTGCATTAAGGCAATGACTCTTGCTTTGAGGACCTCTCTGATCAGAGGCCTTAGATTCCAAGGATTGGCCTCTAAATCCCTCCCTTATTACCATAAGTGTGTCTCCGCTCCCTTTTCCCAAAAGGATGTACCAAAGCCTGGATACTGAGGGGCACTTAGAAAATTGAAGAGCATGCAACATTACAGTTCAAAGTTAACTCAGTTTCCTAGTGTCCCTGCTTCAGTATAATGGGTGCAATTGTTCTACTTACCTAAAATATTTTCATGCCGCAGTAACACAGTGTTGTACAATTCAGTTTCCCTGAACCAGGATTTTTCATCTCGTGAAGAAAAGATCTTCACTGCAACGTTTTCTCCTTGCCACTGACCCCTCCAGACCTCTCCATATCGGCCTTTTCCTGACAAAAAGCAAATGGGATTTTGATCAACATTCTTCATTAGTGTCAATGGAATAAGTTAGCATAAATAAATCTCAAGACAATACAGTCTAAATAAAACAATTTTGAAAGGTGATAAGTTGCAGTGCCTGCAGCTCCTTGCCCTCTCTGAAATGCTACTTTAACAAATTAAATGCACAAACTTACATTAACACAACAGACTGCAAAGGTAAACACACACACCCCAATCCATAACTAGGACGCACTTCAACAATACAAATAAATAAACGAATCCCTGCTGAGGGCTGGGCCCACTTCTACCATGGAGGATGCGCAGTAACTGGAACAAGTATATATCTAATATGATGCACAAAACAAAAAGCCAATTGAGAGTCACACATTGTATTGGCTACATCATGGCAATACTACCTTGACCACTTTACTTGCACGTATGCCCTTCCCCATATCCTTCAATCAATCAGTCTGGTCTTTAGATTGTGACCTCTTGGGGGTGAAGACCATGCCTTCTTATGTGTTTGTACAGGAGCTAGATTACTGTGGATGCTACCAGGAACAATTGTGATCACCACCACCAGTAATGAAAAGTGTCATTACAGCCTAAGCTAGAACATTGGCTACAGTGCAGCAAAATCATAGCTAGCTCTAGGTCTTGTGGTCAGCAGGTTATACAATCCAGACAATCTGCAAACTCTGAAAATAGAGCATGCAGTGCACACATGCTGGGGAGACTGTGTTCTTTAGATTTTATTTTGCTTACAGCATGAGCCCTGCAAAAACAAATGATACGCCGTGGATAGAAATATAAAGTTTCAACAGGTCAGTTAAATGGACAAAACAGAACTTCAAAAACAAAAACAAAAAAACCCGAACTAGTCAAAGATATGAAAACCTATCCTATTTTAGGATTCGAGTGTGCTGTAAACACTAGGTGGTTGCACACTTTTTTCCTTCTGGATACCAAGTGCATGCACATACCAGGAGCTCCTACCATTTCGCTATGCCCCCCTCCCCCAAACGCTCCCTGTGTGCCACTCTCCCATCCCCTCTATTTCAGGGACTCCCAGCAACTCCCGCCACCCATTTGCTCATGCCTTGGTCTCTGCGTCCCTATCCCATTGTTCCCATTCTCCACCCTCCAACAGGACATGGGATGTGGCCCCCCATATTCTTCTCCCAATCCCTCTCCTGGGTCCCCAGTTTGCCCTCCCATCTCCATCATTTCTACCTCTGTGTCCCAGCCCCCACCAAATCTCCATTCCCCCAACTCTAGGTCCCTGTTTCCATGTCCACCCACTCAGCTCCTCACCCCTCTGGGTCCCTGCTTCCCCAGTCACCAACACTCTCTGGTGTTGAGTGTAGAGATTTGCTCACATTGTCTGCTCATGACAATGCATTAGCAGTAGAGTGCCACACAGCAGAGCCCAAGTGGTAAAGAGTTCTGATCATTATAGTTTTCACTATTGTATATAGTGACTCATCTGATACAACTTGTGGTCTCTCTAATATGTATAGCTGCCAAGGTTCAAGGGTTTTTTTGGGGGGTGGGGGGGTTGGCACATTGATTCAACAACAGGTGTAATCAAGTGTAAAGAGATATGAAACACTGATGTGGTAGTGCTGTCACACACAAGGGATTTCCTGCCCAAGAGCTTTCACTAGCAGTGCTATGTAGCCTTTCTATCTAAACACTGCCAACTTGAGCTAACTTAAGAGCAGGCTCAGTTCCAAATACACATGGGACGTGACCATCTGCAGACCCAAGACCATCAAGTGTATCCTAACACTCCGGGTTAATACAAACTGAAGAAAAACTCACATGTGGTTTTGACATAAGTGTGAATGTTTGTCACTATTTAATACATTCCATACCAAGAACAGACAGACAGACAGCACTAATACCATTAAGGCTTGTCAACACACTAAGGGGCAGTCAGGGGACAGGGGCGGTTGGATAGGCATGGGAGTCCCGGGGGACCTATCGGGGACAGGGCAGTTGGGGACAGGGAACAGGGGGGGGTTAGATAGGGGTTGGGATCCCAGGGAGATGGTTAGGGGTGGGGGGGGTCCCGGGATGGGGCAGTCAGGGGACTAGGAGCAGGGGGGATTGGGTGGGCCAGGAGTTCTGAGGGGGGCAGTCAGGGGGCAGGACGTAGTAGGGGGTGGGGGCCAGGCTGTTTGGAGAGGCACAGCCTTCCCTATCCGGGTGTAGTGTATTAAAAATTGCTCCCTATAGGAATGTGCTACTTAGGGCATACTACTTACAGCTGCCAGTCCTGGTGCTCCATAAGTAGCACATTCCTACAGGGAGCAATTTAAATACACTACAACCGGTGGCTCTCGCAGCCGCACTGCCCAGCAGGACCTCGCAGCCCCGCCGCCCAGAGCGCTGGCAACACGGCAAGCTGAGGCTGCAGGGGAGGAGCCGGGGGCTAGCCTCCCCAGCCGGGAGCTCAAGGGCCGTGCAGGACGGTCCCGCAAGCTGGATGTGGCCGACTGGCAGTAGTTTGCCCACCTCTGGACTAGCTACATTTTCATGCAATGTGTTTTTACCCCTTAACTATAATTCAGATAACTAAAAACGTTTAAAACTAAAGACCCCCAAAGTTAGTAGTATTCTACTTCACATCTAGACGCTTTCAAACCAATATATTCATATTTTTAAAATTGATTGAAACATCTTCAAATCAAGTTTATTTGGCTTGTTTTGCTGATCACTTTGAAAGCTATGTTTGACCTCTCTCCTTTCTAGCTTTAGCTGATAGAGCTATGCAGATGTTGGACCGCAGAGCACACACACTATGCAAAAGGTGAAAGCATTTTTCCATTAAAAACTTTCCCCCAAAAATTCCATCCACAGGCAGAGGCATGGAGAACTCCACTTAATAACTTCTATTTGAAAACATTTTGAGTACTGAGAAGAGAAAGACTGTTCAAATGGAAGTTAGATCTCAACCTCAAGTAGGGTGACCAGATGTTCCAATTTTATAGGGACAATCCCGATATTTGGAGCTTTTTCTTACAATAGGCACCTATTACCGCCCACCCCTGTCCCGATTTTTCACACTTGTTATCTGGTCTCCCTAACCTCAAGTGGTACCAGGACTTGATATTCGATATACAAACAACAGTTTTACTAACCTACACACTCTAAGAGCGTTATCTGACGAGCCACTGTTCTTTGTACCAGGAAAGGAAGACCAGAGCCACTTCCAGATGTGCAGGAATGGTCCAATAAGTCCTATTTAAAAAGGGGAGAAAGGGAGAGGAAACATCTGAGAAACGTAGAGTATGTGGACTTTTTATCCAAATACATAACTGTACATGTTCCCACTTGTTCACACAATGTTGATCATTTTAAAGATTATTAGGATAGCTCCCTAAAACCTGATTAGCATCAGGACCACATTGTGCTAGACATGGTGCAGACAGGCAGACACCCTGCCCTGAGGAGTTTACAGTCTTAGACCACACGCTATAAATGGAGGGTGGGGGAAGAGGGAGATACAAGTTTTACATACACACAGTCATTTTCTATTTGCAACCCACTGCCAGAAGTATTCTTCAGAAAATGCAAGAGAAGAGGCCTCTCAAGTCTGTTCCTACTTTTTAGTTAGCAATTGTACCTGCCACAATACCATTTTCCTCCAAATATGTTTTGCAATGAAAAAGTGATTGACATTTACTGCTCCTACTACTGCCCTTGGGAGTTTGTTTGCTGAATGCTAGTTACTCTGTAATGAAATTCTACCTAAATTATTTTAACACTCTGCCTTCCCTTTGCCCTCTCAATCCTATATTTGTCACTATCTCAAATGACCTTATATCTGCTTTACTCCCTGTGTTAGAACTTTCTATGTCTCACAGGAGGATTTCCTTCCAAAGCATAGAGGCTTCATTTCTTTGAGCTTTCCAAATTTAAGACCCTTCAACTCCCTATATGATTATGGGAAAGTAAAAATGCAGTGTTTACCTTTTAAAATCTACATAAGCTTTTACTTTACCTTTTCAAATTGCAGTACTAGCCTATTCTTTTCAAAAAACGGTTACCAGAATTGCACATTGCTGTAAATGTGTCCTTGCTAATCACAGAGACAGGAGTTTAACCATAACTAATAGTTGATACATCACCATATTTAAAAAAAAAAAAAAAAATCTTTTGCTTTAAAGAATCCCTAAAGGGAATCTTACATTATAGAAAGAGATCTTTAGAACTTAAAATTTTTACATTTGCCAGTCAAAACTAAAAAGATTAATTTCAATAGAAAATTAAAAACCTGAAAGAGGAAAATATACACCTGCTGTAGAAGTTTCTTTTCTTCCACCCTTCCAAGACCTGGTCCACATTCAGATTTTGTACTAGTTTAACTTTCAGTTCAGGAGTTGATTTTTTGTTGAAATAGGAGTAGTTACACACCAGTACGACCCCTCTTAGTGTAGATGCAGTTATACCAGTACAATCCTGCCCATATGGGAATAAGCTATTCCAGGATAAGCATCTTTCTTCTAGTATAAGAGTGTCCACCCTAGGGCGGCTGCACCACTTTAACTATGGGGTATAGTTGGAGCTGTACAACTTGTGAGAGTAGATAAGTCAAGCTCTAGCACAAAGGTGCCAGTTCAACAAAACCATTCCTATTCAACAAAGCATTTAAAAACATGTTGAAGGCCTACTAATTTTAAATTGAATTTAAGCATGTGCTTAACTACTTTGTTCCACAGGGGCCAAAGAAAGCACCAAAGTTGTTCTTGCATATTAAAACCCAAGATCTGTTTGTTATTGAAAACCTGTGAGTATTCCACAGGGTGGCAGCACTTGAACATTCCAAAATGAGACTTTCTGAATGTCAGTTTTCAAAGTAAACTACGCTTTAAAAAACAGGGATGGGATGCAGGGGAGTGGCTGCACTTTTTGTTGTCAACATAAGCTCACATGCTCAAAACCTATTACTAGCCCATCTATTTATGTATGTAAAACACACACAATGGACAGAATAAGTCTTCTAGCAAACAGCATATGATCCACAGGCACTGATTTTCCAAAGTGCTGGGGGTGTTCAAACCCCAACTCTGCCCCCATTCCACCCCATTCCCCGAAGGCCCCGCCCCCAAGCACTCCACATCAACGCTCCTCCTCCCTTCCCCCCAGAGCCTCCTGCATGTCGCGAAACAGCTGATCACAGCAGGTGGGAGACACGGGGAGGGAGGGTGAGGCGCTGATCTGTGGGGCCCCTAGAGGGAGCTGATGGGGGGGGGGGGCTATCAGTGGATGCTCAGCACCTAAAGTTCCCTCTAAGCTGTGCAGCCGCACAGCTGCCTATTAAGCCCCGTGCAGGGGCTCAGGGCTGCGGTGGGGAGAGACGCCTCTCCTCAAGCATGGACCTGCCCCAGCCGGGGGAGAGGCGCTCCCTCTCCACCGGCCCCAGCACAGACATACCCGCAACCTGCTGTGGCCGGAGGAGAGGAGCCCCTGCCGCAGCCCAGCTGCGCTGGAGCTGCTGCAGCCAGGGAGAGGTGACTCTCCCATGGCCCCGAGCTGCTGTGGCGAGAGAGGACTGGGAGGAGTCCTCTCCCCACTGCAGCCCGGGGGCAGCCTGCACCCCAAACCCCTCATCCCCAGCCCCACCCCAGAGCCCTCAGCACCACCACCATCCCAACTCTAGCCCAGAGCCCCCTCCCGCAGTCCGAACCTCTCAGCCCTACCCCCACTACGTGCCTTTTGTTATGTGCACCAATGTGTCACACATCACCTTCATATTGGTGCACTTAACAAAATTCATTCCACACTGGATGTAAAAATGTAGAGGGAACACTGCTCAGCACCCACCATTTTTTCCATGTGGGTGCTCCAGGCCCAGAGCACCCACGGAGTCTGTCAGGCTATTAAAAGACAATAATTAGGGTTAAAAGGATTAGATGAGCAGCTCTCAAACTGTGGGTCAGGACCCCAAAGTAGGTCGCAAACCTATTTTAATGGGGTGGCCAAGGCTGGTGTTATACTTGCTGGAGACCGGGGCCCTTGGGCTTTGGTCCCCCCTCTTCCCCCGCCTCACTCCCCTTGCCTGGGGCAGTGGGGCTCGGGCGGACTCAATCTTTGGTCTACCCTCCTGGGGAGGTGTAGTAATTTGTCGTCAGAAGGAGGTCATGGTGCAATGACGTTTGAGAACCGCTGGATTAGATTATTCGGTGTCGGTAAACATTTACTTTAAAAAACGCACACAACCACCACCACCACCAAAAAATAAAAAAAAATAAAAAAACCCAATAATAGTAGAAATTTACAAATAGGCAAAGAAAGAAAAAAGCTGCTTGAGCATTGGAGTCAAAATCCAGAGATTTAGACGTTTGAATTGGGCTCTGTAAATGGACTAGCAAGTGAATAGTAAAGCTAGGTATGATTTTTGATTCAAGGAGTATTTACTTTGTATATTTTGACATGTGATATTGACAATTTGTGCTTTAGCATTTTATAAAGCTTTAACTTTCTGAATCTCAACACCTACTATCAAATAATTGTCTGATCCCTCCCCATAACTGCCTACAACTATGACAATTTTAATGCTTTAAAATGAACACCAATATTATCAGTTTAAATTAAAAATTGAATTCTGCCAAACCTAATACATACACACAAGGGGGCTGAATAAAAGTTGCACAGGGCAACCTTCACTCTGGCATTTCCTAACTTGAAGTGCTTGACTTCTCAACCTTAACATTCTTTTAAATATAGGAAATTACATCCATTAAAAAAAAATCTAAAAGTAAAAAAAATTAAATTTGATCACGTGGAGGCATACTGACCCCCATATGGGACAAGTGCAAGGTTGGGCTCAGTTGATCCACAGTTCTACCACTTGAACTAACTGATAACTGGTAGCAGTAGGAGACTATTATCTTTTATGTGGGCCTGCCATTACAGGGAGATGGAAATACTCTGCCAGTGGATTTCACACCTATTTGTGGGACAACAAACGAATATGGAGACTCAGGAACAACAGGTTTCACTCCAGGTTCTGTTGGGGAGGGTTCTCTAGTTTATAGAGCTTTCTGGCCCTTATCCCCTCCCCCTCCAACACCTCTCTGCCCATATTCCTCCCTCTTCTCCACACCCCGGTTCCTATCTCCCACCTCACTGCCTTCTACCCCATTTGCTCCTATCTCTGTCTCCCATACCAGCTCCTGACCCTGTCTCTAAACCTCGCATCTCTTCCCCCTCTCTGCTTCCTTAGCTGCTTCCTTCTCCATGCTGCCTATGCAGTGAGGGATGTGGGCTGCGGGCTGCTGAGAGCATGGGAGAGTGTGTCTGCTCTCAGTTCCTGATTACAGCAGCACATCGGTCCCCCACAGCCAGAATGGAGAACACACAGTCACACTGTGGGGATGACATGTTCAGTCTGATTGGCACAAGGGATTGCACATGATCAGCGCAGATGAAGTCTTCAGGGAGTTTAGCTGCTCAGGTCTAAACAAATCTCTGCATGCCCAACCAGATTTTTAAGCCTCTTAAAATTTGGCCAAATTTCCATGAAGATAGCAAAAGACATGTTCCTGATATCAGGGTCATTCATCCCTTTGCTCCAAAGCTAGACCTTTTTAAAACCAAAACTGTTTTGTTGAAAAGCATGGGCAAAACTCTTCTCATTTGCAAAAATGGCTGAACCCTTTTATCTGGAACTTCAACCCAAAAATTCAGCCTAAAGCAGAAAGACACCACAGAAATTTTCAGCCCAAACCATTTAATTTTGACAACTGAAGATGGGTGTCGGATAATGGAAAGCTGTTGGCAACCTTAACTATAGGGAATGCTACCTGACCTAATTTTTTGAGAGGGGGAAGAGAAGGAAACAATACTGTCAACCATTTAAGTGACAAATCTTTATCTTAATGTTAAATTTTTCAGTACTAAAAAGAGTGGGAGGTGACTAAAAAAGTTTAACTGTAAACTTAAAAATAATGAATAAGGAAGATTCCAATACATTGTTAAAATCCTATTACTCTGTTAAAATACTACCATCTATTTTTGTATATTACAAATCCAGTTAAAAAAAAACCATCAAGTGGAAAGGTCAACACTATCGAACTTCTATTTTTCTTGGAGGAGAAAGCAGAGGAGGAAGATTTATAATCCTTGTTCTAATATTTCATAAAAAAACAAATTGTGCTTTCAGGTTTCGACCAGAAATTGCTGAAGCCTCATTTCACCCAACAAGATTTTAAGAAGTACGCTCAGAAACAAGATAATTTGAGAATGACAAGATTGTCCGTAAAACAAACAGGGCCCTTTATCCAAAATGTGAACTAACTTCTCCCTTCTTTCTCCCCCTCCCCAGCTCATTCTGGACTGAAGCAAAATACTATCTGCAGCAACGACTGTAAAAAACAAGATTTTAAGGAGCTACAGCTTTCTTCATTCAGGAAGCTTAGTGCAATAAATATTTGCTACACTGTGGGAACGAATCCTAAATGTAAACAAATCTGATGTATTACAAAACCCAAGCTTTTTCTCCTCTTTGAGTGCTTAAATCGGGAACATGAAAAATGAAAGAATTATAGTTGAGATGAACACTCATATGTGACAAGGAACTATCAATTTTGTACATAATCAAAACTCAGTGGAGTCACATTAAATGCACTGCATACATAAAGTTTCATTCTCAGAGCACCATGTAATGCTTAAATTGGAAGTAGCTTTTAAAGTTAGTAACGTCACCTCATTCCTTTTAAAAAGGAAGCTTTGATGTATTCTTGTTTGCTGGCTGATTTGACCTGCCCTTACTTGAACATTTTCAAGGGGGCACTAGATGACTCTGGTGGCGGGGATATAGACCGGATTCTGAGATATAGACCAGATTCTCTTCTGCACTAGGATGCCCTCCAGATTTTTTGCTACCTACTCCTAACTTGGTTTCTGTGCTGCAGGGTAGAGACAAGGCAGGGATGCCTGACAGTAAAAAGAGGCAGGACTGGCTCTTCGGGTTCTAACCGGCTCCTCCTCCTAATCAAGGTATCCTCTTGACAATGGTGCCACTTGGTGGTCACCTCATAAACCTAGGAAAATGATAAAACAACTTTCCCGAGGGTCAGGTTTCTGAATCCATCAACTCAGCACCAATCCACAAAAACAGGTTTTTAGAAGCATCTCACTTTATAATCTCCGATTTGTTTAAATGCAGGCATCACTTCACAGCTCCCTGAGTAGGGATTTCCACACTTGACTGTTCCCAAGCATCTTTACTTTAACAAGTCCTCACAACTAGGCCTGCATGGCATTCACCAACTTTCAGGTAAAGAGAAGTGGGCAGAAATTCTTGAAGCAGTCAGCAATGCTCCGTTACTTGGTGATGGGGGCACCTTAAAAAAAAAAAAAAAAAAAAAAGCATACAACCACCAACCTATTTCTCCCCACCTGCAAAAGCCAAGTGCCCATCTTCTGCCAATCCAGGGGAGAAAAGCCAAACAGAGTAGGTGTCCCAAAACACAAAGGAAATACTAGGTCGAAGTACATATTAATCTTAATACCCTGGTCGACGTTTCCGCTCTCAAGTCACTCTTTAAACCTTTCTATTGCTCTTGAAGGTTTTAAAGTTATAATGGCAACACTGAGGAAAAAGTTAGTTTGCTTGCTTCCTTGTGACACACATAAAAGGGCGAAGATTTTTTTTTTTTTTTTAAATCAGAAAAAGTGATGATTTTTCTTCTTTGTATTTATTTTCAGAAGTTTCAGGTATATCAAATTTTGTCTTCCCAGTTGCGGGTACTCTCTCAGGCTTCACGGTGTTGGTGTCGTTTAAATATTCAAACGGAAAGAACTTTCCAAGTAAGGCATTTTTTGTTTAAGAGGAGACTGAGTAAACGTTGACAAAAATAAATACAAAAAGTAAAGTAGGATTACGATTAACCTGCTTACCAAAAAGTCCCCCCCCTCCCATTTACTCAGATTTCAACCTCTCCTCGAGTCAAAAAAAATCACACTCATTCTCCAGTTATCCAGAAATTCTTCAGCAAACATAGGGAAGGCAAGATGTGAAATTCCTAAACAAATATGATTGTAGAGCCATTAAAAATATCCCCACCCAACTACCTTTCAAGACAGTTATACATCATGGACACAAAGGCATATTTGCCCTTTTCATGGTGAAGCTTAAAGGTACAACACTCTTGTAAGGTAACCTGAGCACATCTACACTACAAAGGTTGGTATTGCTACACCAGCGAACCCTCCTGGTGTAGATGCAAATTATACCAGCAAAAAAGTGCTTGTACAGTTCACTGAGCAAAATATGCTATACCAGCCAAAGCTCTTTTATAACAGTATAAAAGTATACATACACACAAGGACTTGTGCAGATATAGAAATGTTGCCCCGTCTAGCCCCCCCCCCCCCAAATAACCCGACATTACTATACCAAAACAAGCTTCTAGTGTAGACCTGATCAGAGAAAGAAATTGAGACAGAGGTTAAGCAATTCCTACCATATACAAAAGATTACTTACTGCCAATGTACTGTCGCCAACGTTTGATGTAATGAGTCCCTCAATTGTGCCGTACTCTGCATCCCTAGCATTGAGCCTTTCCATGTGGTTTTGCTGTATTTTTCGAATAATCAGCACAGCTAACGCTGAAAATATTATCAGCACTATCACCGGAGCCAGTATAACAATGACTAGCATTTCCATGCTGTATCCCACAGCTTCTCCCTGGAGGGTTTGCCCTTGGTAAGAAAACAGGAAAGAGAAAGGAGGTTAAGAACTCCCACAGACAGTAGTTTAAAGACAAAAAAATTATGCTGACATTTTCATTTGTAGTCAACTGAACTAAATACCGATCACAGGACAGTCAAAGCTATTTCATATAAGTTTACATTCACAGCCCACCGCCACCAGTACCACCACCAAATCTTTTATGGCAATCCCATCCGTGGTAAAATCCGTTCAAGTTTTTGAAATTCAGAATCACAGCTGGCTTCAGAGAGCTTTATCAAAGTCAGTAACCCAGAGTCAAAAAAACTTACTGTTTTGTGCACTTTAGTCCCCAATATTCAGCAGCAATCAGTGACACTCTGATCATGCAGCTTGCTGACCCCAACCACACCCATTCTCAGTCCCCTCTGGTTCAAGTGGCAAAAACCTTATCATGCCCAAACCTTAGTTTGCACTAGAGAGAAGAACATTAACAGGCAAATGCCCGACTAGAGACGGATTATAAAATAGCTATTTTAAAAATTAACCTTTCACCTTTAGTAGGCAATTGTGCTGTGATATTCATGTTGCACAAATATCCCTGACAGCACTCGACAGCTTGGTCAGGAGATGGGGGTGTTTTGCATGTCATTTTCCCCTGTTCATAGACTTGGAAGCAGCCCTTCTGGTAAACTTTAGTGCCATCATTTATGCTCAGGGAGGCAAAGCACTGCTGGCCCCGGCAGCGATCTCCATTCCCACAGGACATGCCTTCACACACACACTCGTAGTGGACCATATTTAGATTCAGCTCATCTGCAGAGGGGGAGAATTGAGGGGACATCAGCATATGCGCTTATTTCATTTCGGTTACATGCAGAAGATATAGCTATTGTTTAATTCAGTAGACGCTAACTCATTGACTTTCCGTTTAAGAAGGAAGTTGTTTGAATAGAAATTGGTGCTAGTCACACTAAGTGGGACCTAAAGATGTTAACAGACCCAATTTATTAAGATGCTCATTTATGAACAACTAGTTTGTACCTGCTCAAGTGTCTGGTGAGGATTCTACTCAGCCAGAACCAAACATTCACATGTCACACTTGCCGTCGTCTTAGTTGTGATCTGCCTAACTGCGGAGAGTAGAAACTGTATACCTATGCTCCTGGGGAGAATACCCATCACCAGCAGGTACTTGAATCAGCAGTGATTTAAATCGGGCACCTGATCAGTAGTGTTTCAGTCCTCATGAGCATTTCTTTAATTGCAGTCTCCTTCTGCCCAGAGCAGACACATAAAACACCAGACTTCTGATGTCACTATTTTACAAACAGTGGCCTGCCAGGACAAAGCTGAGTAGAAAGTCCATCGGTTGTAGTAACAGTCATTTCAATTAACAAGCAATAAAAGAAATAGCTGCTCTGTAGACTTAAGGGAATTCCCTCTTTATACTTTATAACACTGTCTGGTCACATTTATGTAAGTGATTCAGATCATCTTGATTTATTCAGTGCTGACAAGACCAGACTAGTCTGAGTTTTCTGCAAACTTTCATGGTTGAGAAATAAATTTTGCATGAAAGAGCCACCTCTTGTCTCATGGAAAAGCTACGGCACTTAGGCCTACAGGAAACAAAATTCTCTCTTATGGGGAGGTCTCACCGTTACTTACTTTGTAGGTCCCCCAATTCACTAGTGGGCTAGTGAGATATACCAGGTGATTGTATAGTGACCTGCCAACACTCCTCCACTACTGCTTCTGTAGCCTCAAACTTAAATTTTATTCAGACCAAAAACAAAACAAAAACAAAAAAGAGTATTGATACTACACCACTAGAGCTTACTGCAAAGTGAAGAGCAGTGCACCACATTATTCCAACTTGAGCAGACCACCATAGACACCTCAACAAGCCCACTGATTGAGAAGACCTACACAAACCAAACAGGTCAGACTCCAGGAGCTGAGGAATGAACTCCTACATTCTTATTTTTAAGTTTCTGGTAAATCCAAAAGTCTGGCAGTTTCTTATGATGTGGTGTGGAGGAGGGTGGGTATTGTCAGCACTAAATTTCACTGGTAACATTTTATACTGGGGATGCATGAGAGGCATATAGGAAAAAGGTACACACACACACACACACCCCACCCACCCACCCCATGGAAAGAGATTTCCCAGATTCAGACAAGATCCTCCAGTAACCCAGAACATTTTCTATAAATGTATGTAATTTATATCTCAACAGAATGTTACTCTGAGTTCCAAAACCTGGCCTCTCTGCCCCTCTCTCTAGATAAGCCAAGTATAAGACAAAAAGGCAAGAAGTTGCTTAGTACTTCAGGATCCGTCCCCTCGGGAAGCTTAAGGGTTACAACCCAGTGCTCAATGGTCATTCATCCCCAACACTGCTCAGCTACAGAAAAGACCAGGGCCTGAATAGTGAAAAGTGTGGTAAGCCACTCAGAACTCTCAGACGCACGGTCTAAAATATGCAAAAAGTATAAACAGCACCTCCACACAGCCAGAAACAACTTGAGGCACAGAATGTAGTCAGAACAAGCTACATGCAGCACTTAAGGCAAGGTACGAGGCAAGAAGCCAATGTTAAAGTATTTCCATTACCTAACCATTCTTATCCCAATACAGTTGCATACTATGTTAAAGAAAACATACAAAAAAACCCACACAGCAATACTTACAGTCCATGCACTTTATGATGCGCCCCAAAATTTCTGACTTGCCACATTTAAAGATATTCTAGCAGCGACTTGCAGTGAGTTCTCAGACTTGTGTGCAAGTTATAATTTTTATGCACACAGTATATTAGTTCATTACATAGTATTAAAAATTAGAATTAGACTACAATTATCAAACTAATTAATTTTAGTTTGTTCACTTACATGCTAAACTTGCAAAATTCTATGATTCACAAGGGACATCCTGTTATTAGTGTGAATTAACAACCTATTCATATGGAACAAGAATTAGGATATTCAAGTCTTTATACTGATAGAAAGATATTTCAATTTCTTTTAATCTATTATTTCATGGAACATTCTTGGTGAGCCCTTTCACAAGGCCACTAATCCTCTGAATTCACATTCATCCCAAAGAAACCTTTTTGTATGAAGATGCCTACAGGACGCCAGCTGGCTGGTTACAGCTAGATTAAATAAATATTTAAGATAAACTAAGGATAGCCACCCCAAAATATTCATTACGTTAGTTCACATGAAATAATGTGCTATTACTAACTGACCACTTTACTTTGTAGGTTGTACCCAATTTCTATCTTTGAGATCGTATGTGCCTCAAAGAGCTCACAATGCCCTCTTTTATATTTCTTTTGGAAAGCACTGTCTTAACGCATTCATATTATGTATTTCCAGTAGTGGGGTATGTATGTTTCTGGTTCTGTGGGAGATCTCTTTAAAATCTCTAGAGAGAGGTTGGATTCACCTCTGCAACCAGGTAGTGCTATAACAGCCACTGGGAAAACTTCTCTTACTGATGAATTACTATAATTTCAAAGTTTACTAAAACTCTTAAGTTTGGCTTGGACAAACTGGCTAAACTAGAGATGGTTGCCATCCGGTGGCCTTTCGGAGCCAACCAACAGAGGGCACAGTGATACACAATGGTTAAAAGGATCCCCCATCTCTGAGGCATATTATTTCACCAGAGAGTCATGCAAGGTCTCCACAGAAAGCCTGTGTCACATCGGTCATGATAATCACAAGATATATGTATACACTCACACAAAAATCATGTTTTCAGGTCTGAATTGGGGCCAGCCACCAGAAGTTGATAAACATCTCTGCCCGAAAGAAACCAGTTTATCAGTCTGCCTACTGAATGTCTGCCTGAGCACAGTGCTAATCAAGTGACTGCAAATTCTCTAGGCAGGAAAACAGGGTTGGGGTCATCCTGTTTCCAATAGATGAAAATGGATTTTTGGACTACAGCTCCTTCACCTAGGAAGGTACGCAAATAGTGGGTTTGCTTCATGAAAAAGAAAAGAAAAAAGTAGCACTAAAATCCAACTTGCTGGGTCGAATATGGGGTAGTGCCAATGCAAATCAACATTATTGGTTCTGGGGGCTATCCCAGAGTGCTCCAATGTGACCGCTCTGGACAGCGCTTTCAACTCCGATGCACTAGCCAGGTACACAAGAAAGCCCCAGGAACTTTTGAATTTCATTTCCTGTTTGGTCAGCATGGCAAGCTCTGCAGCACAGGTGACCAGGCAGTCCCCCCAGAATCGCAAACAAGCTCCAGCATGGAGCGAACAGAGACAGTGGATCTGATTGCTGTATAGAGAGAAGAATCTGTGCAGGCAGAACTCCGATCAAAAAGAAGAAATGCTAATATATATGCCAAAATCACCCAGGGCATGATGGACAGAGGCTACAACAGGGACACACAGCAGTGCCATGTAAGAGCCAAGGAGCTCAGGCAAGCCTACCAAATGACAAAGGAGGCAGTCACTCTGGGTCAGAGTCCCATACATGCCGCTTCAAAGATCAGCTGCATGGCATTCTGGAGGGGGTTTGGGGGGGGGATAGGGGACGGGACTCCCTACCACTACTGCACCACTGTCCATGGACACCTGCAAGAGGGGAAGCTCACGCAACACGGAGGAGGAGGGGAATGCACAGCAGTGAATCCGTTCTCCCTTTTCATCACCCTGGAGCCAATACCTTCCTAAGGCAGGATCCCCGACCCTGAAGGCGGAAAAGGCCCCTCTGGTGAGTGCACATTTGTAACTACAGTACAGGGTTTAAAAGCAACAGTGTTTAATGTTTGATTTGCCCTGAAGACTTGGGATGCATTCGCGGCCAGTACAGCTACTGGAAAAGTCTGTTAACGTGTCTGGGGATGGAGCAGGAATCCTCCAGGGACATCTCCATGAAGCTCTCCTGGAGGTACTCTGAAAGAAGGTTTCTGGGGAGGGCTGCCTTATTTCGTCCTCCACGGTAGGACACTTGACTACTCCAAGCCAGTAGCAAGTAGTCTGGAATCATTGCAGTAAAAAGCATGGCAGCGAATGGTCCTGGGTTTTGGTCGCATTCAAGCAACATTCGGTCTATATCTTTCTGTGTTAGCCTCAGGAGAGTGATATCATTCATGGTCACCTGGTTGAAATAGGGGAATATTTCTAAGGGAACAGTAAAAGGACCCCGTTCATGCTGGGCTGTTTGCGCTTAGCTAAAGGGGATCATCCCTGAGAATAGCCACGCGGCAGGGAGAGAGGTGAAGGGATCATCCCAAATAGCCACGCAGAGGGGTGGGGGGAGGTGTGTGCTGCACATCCACCTGAAAACCGCAGCCCCTCCTTTTAAATGGCAAACCCAACCGGCATTGCTTGCTATGGGAAATGAGGACGCTACAGTTTGAAAACATTCCCACATGTTATCAAGGCGTTAAAAGCCAAATCCACATACCCTTTGGCTTACCGTGGCTGCCTGGAAACCGAATTCTGTTGCCCAGCCGTGTGTGATTTGCCACCATACTGGCAGGCACTCAATATAAAAGGCAAAATGCGACCTTGTACCTAAAACACATGTGCTGTCTGCTGTGAATTGCTTGATTCACTGTGAAAGAGTCTCCCTTTTGTTCTCAAAAATGTATCATCTTAAATTTTACTCTCCCTTTTTATCCCCCCGCAGGTGCAACTGTTTCTATGCTCCCCCTATCATCTCCGTCCCTAAGGTTATCGCAGATTAGAAGGCGAAAAAAAACGCACTGGCAATGACATGTTTTCTGAGCTCATGAAGTCCTCACGCACTGATAGGGCACAGCTGAATGCATGGAGGCATTCAGTGGCAGAGTCCAGGAAAACATTAAGTGAGTGCGATGAGAAGAGGCAGGATGCAATGCTGAGGCTAATGGGGGAGAAACCGACATGCTCAGGCATCTGGTGGAGCTGCAGGAAAGCCAACAAGAGCACAGACCACCGCTGCATCCACTGTACAACCACCTGCCCTCCTCCCCAAGTTCCATATCCTCCTCACCCAGACGCCCAAGAACGCCGGGGGGCTCCAGGCACCCAGCCACTGCACTCCAGAGGATTGCCCAAGCAACAGAAGGCTGTCATTCAAACAGTTTTGGGTTGTAGTGTGGCTACAATAAGCCATGTAGCCTTGTCCTTCCCTCCTCCCCCACCCCACCCAGGATACCTTATCAGTTATCTCCCCTTTAAAAAAAAAAAAAAAAAAAAAAATTAAGAATGCATGGCTTCAAAACAATAGTGACTTTATTTCCTTTGCCAGCTATGATCGAAGGGGAGGGTGATTGGCTTACAGGAAGTTTAAAAATAAAATAAACCAACAACAACAAAGGAGGCGGGTTTACATCAAGGAGAAACACACAACTATCACACCGTAGCCTGGCCAGTCATGAAACTGGTTTTCAAAGCCTCCGTGATGCGCAGTGCGCCTACCTGTGTTCTTCTAATCGCCCTGGTGTCTGGCTGTTCAAAATTGGCAGCCAGGCGATTTGCCTCAACCTCCCAGCCCACCACAAACATCTCCCCTTTACTCTCACAGATATTATGGAGCACACAGCAAGCAGTTATAACAATGGGAATATTGGTTGCGCTGAGGTCTAACCTAGTCAGCAAACAGCGCCAGTGAGCTTTTAAACATCCAAAGGCACATTCTACCACCATTCTGCACTTGCTCAGCCTACTGTTGAACTGCTCCTTATTACTGTCCAGGCTGCCTGTGTATGGCTTCATGAGCCAGGGGAGCAAGGGGTAGGCTGGGTCTCCAAGGATAACTTGGCATTTCAACATCCAACAGTAATTTTCTGATCTGGGAAGTAAGTCCCTTCTTGCAGCTGCTCAAACAGCCCAGAGTTCCTAAAGATGCAAGCGTCATGCACCTCTCTCGGCCATCCCACGTTGAGGTCAGTGAAACATCCTTTGTGATCCACCAGTGCTTGCAGCACCATTGAGAAGTACCCCTTGGGCTTTATGTACTGGTTGGCAAGGTAGTCCAGTGCCAAGATGGGGCAATAGACAGAACACATATCCTACCACAGTTAGGGAAACCCATTGCAGCAAAGCCATCCACTAGGACCTACACATTTCCCAGAGTCACTACCCTTGATAGCAGAACGTCAGTGATTGCATTGGCTACTTGAATCACAGTAGTCCCCACAGCAGATTTCCCACTCCAAATTGATTCCCGACTGACGGGTAGCAATCAGGCATTGCAAACTTCCACAGTGCTATCGCCACTCACTTCTCAACTGTCAGGACAGCTCTCATCTTGGTATTCCTGCGCTTCAGGGTGGGGGAAAGCAACTCACAGAGTTCCAGGAAAGTGGCCTTATGTATCTGAAAGTTTCACAGCCACTGGGAATCATCCCATACCTGCAACACTATGCGGTCCCACCAGTCTGTGCTTGTTTGCCAGGCCCAGAATCAGCATTCCACTGTATCAACCAGCCCCACTGCCGCCAGGATGTCCCAACTGCCACAGCCCGTGCTTTCAGGAACATCTGTGTCCATGTCCTCATCACAATCGTCCTCGTGCTGACGTCACTTAGCCAGGTTCTGCACATACTGCAGAATAAAGCACGAGGTGTGACAATGCTCGCAACAGCAGCAGTGAGCTGAGCGGGCTCCATGCTATGGTGTCTGCACGGGAAACCCAGGCAAAAAGGTGTGAAATGATTGTCTGTAGTTGCTTTCATGGAGGAAGGGGAGAGTAATGACATGTACCCAAAACCACCTGCAACAATGTTTTTGCCCCATCAGGCATTGGGAGTTTAACTCATCATTCCAATGGGCAGCGGAGACTGCGGGAACTGTGGGATAGCTTCCCACAGCTCACCGCCCCATGAGTTGATGCTAGCCACGGTAGGGAGGATGCACTCCGCCGACTTAATGCACTTAGTGGGGACATACACAATCGACTGTATAAAGTCAATTTCTAAAAATCGACTTCTATAAAATTGACCTAATTTTGTAGCGTAGACATACCTTAAGTGCCGCCATGTTAAGCAGAGCTGTGTAACTAGTAAGCTGTGGTGTACTGTTTCTTTGAGAGTAGAGGATCGGGGAATTCTGAATGTGTCCAGTGAATCAGGGACTGGATACTGAAGGCAGACACTTGGTGGTTAGTACTAGCTTGCAGCGGGACAAGCAGAGCCAGGCTAAGCCTTGTGCTGCCAATGGCTGGTGGTTTACCACCTCTGGTGGGCTCAGAAAAGGCTTCTTTATGATGAAAAGGTGCCTTGCAATCCCCAGGAAGTGTCTCACTGGATTAATAGCAGAAATCACCAGATATAAAAGCAATTCATTGTAATAGTAACTGGAAAGTCTAATTTCCTTTGGTTCCTCTATCTGCAGTGTTTCAGTTCTAAAGCTACAACTTTGTAATAGCAATGAATTACTTTTGAACAGTAGCTTTAACAATACGAAATTTCAAATACGTTTCCTTCCACAGATTGCGGCCAAGCATATTGCCATTCCAAGTATGCCCAACAGTGGCATTTCACTTTGGAGAGAAAAGCAAGAGGAAATGAGTGACACCCCAAAGAGGGGGTATATAGGAAGTAAACTCATACATGCTGCTGGAATGAAAAACGGTAACAGAGTGAGTGTAGAATGGCAGAAAAACTAGTTTTCTTCAGGACCTTGAACTAATTAAGATCAGATTATTTGTAAAAAGCTATGTTCAAAAAGTATTCTGTGGTGATCTTTCTTCAGCACAGGAGTGGGGTAAAATGAGGGGGAAAAAACAAAAACAAAACAAAAAAATCTACAGTACAAGGACATAAGGCTTTTCCCTCCAGAAGGGGAAATAAACAAAAACCCACTAGTATATTCATTTGCCTGTCCATAGTAGTGCAGTAGGAAGCTGTAATGAATCCATGACTGCATACTAGGGTTGACATCTTTGTAGGTTTGCCACTAGAGGTTGAGACTGCCAGCACTGTTGAGCAGGTTCATTTTCTTCAACAAGACAACAGCAGGGCCAGAGAAGCCAACAAGTTATAATAAGCCTCATCAATGCTTTTATAAAATTCTGAGATGTCATGGAGTTGTTGAAATATCTACAGGGATGAAAAGTGTTAATCTAACAACATGAAGGATACAGGACTCTCGACAGGGCAGCAAATGATAACAGCCAATCAAATAGTCATTTTACAAAACAAACTAGAACTGACTGGATTTGTCACAAGTCAAAGACAGAGAGAAACGACGAGAATTTGAAAGTTTCATTTAACTTTAGATTAGATGAAGAGTTTAGGTCTTCCTTCATTCCTATGTAACCAGGGGTGTTTCCTATGATTGCAGTCCAACAAAAAGCTCCACAAGTTTATAGAGCTAGTTATCCTAAGTTTATTTTCCTCTTTCTGGGAACTTGCGGTAACACAAGCCACATCATAGTAAGACAGCTATGATAATGCATATGCTATTTACTTGATACAGGAGTTATTAGTTTACCAAAAAACTCAGAACTCCCCAGCATCAAGCCACAGCTCTTTAGGCCTAATCTTATTTTCTACCTCAATGAGGAAATAAAATACCTACTTCTTATATAGAACTTTTAATCTGCTGAACTTCAAGCACTTTAAAACAAAAAAGAGGTCCATATCATTGTCTGTGCTTTACAAAAAGGGGCCGGGGCACGTATTGAAGAGCAATATTTAAAAAAAAAAAAAAAAAAAAAAAAAAAAAAAAAAAAAAAAGAGTCTTAGGATTTTTAGTGCCAAAAAAAAAAAAAAGTAACTCCCATCCCCACCCAAAGATGCCACAACCACTGGAAATGGGCCACAAACCACCTCTCATTCTAGTCCAGCTGCTGGAGTGGGAGATCAAGTGAAGAGTGGCCTCACCCTCCAGGCATGCTGCTCTGTTCAGGACCCTCAAAGCATGGGCCCCAACCTCTCTCTACTGGAGATTTCACTTAAGACTAGCTGTGGTAGATGGGCCTTTCATGGGACTCTCCTAGAGCTACGCATCTGTGATATGGCTCAGAGAAGTCCAACTTGCCAGGGAAGCCAGGTCAGAGAGAGCAAAGATGTGACTGAAAGAAGACAGATGCTCCACGTTTTCCCCTAGTGCACTTAACTCAGAGAGACAGAAGAGTGGCTCATGGATCAGGTTGCTAGCATTTTCTTCCACATCGAAGAGTCTCGTATTATATATAAATAATGACTATGTTCAATACCTAATTGTAAAAATCCCCAGTGACATTCTGGCCACAGTTGGTCTGTATTAACTCTGTTTTTCTTCTAAGCAACATAATCTCTGTGTATTTACCAGAGACTCTAAAGGTAGATCTATGCTGCAACATAAGCCAGGCCTAGGCTCAAGCCTAAACCCTTCTCCCCTCGCCACACAAATCACGCTAACCCAAGGCTCAGATCCAGGGTTCCAGGGCGTCGCAGGCTCCAAGCTAGAGTCAAGCCATAACCCAGGGTTTAAGCCCTGTTGCTTTGCAGGGTACAGGCAGCCCTGCTTGACTTTGGTCCTGGGAATCCCTCAGAAATGTCCCACAATCCCATGGGCCAACTTCCTTTGTCCTCTCTATCACAAGAATCTCCAATTGACCCAGTGAAAATGGAAGCAATTCCTCCTTGGCTTACAGCAGTGGCTCAGTGAGTCAGTTTTAGCCCTTCCACTAACTTCTGACCACCGACCTGCAAATACACCATCAGAAAGCCTTCTATTTTTGCAATGGAGACTGAACAGAACCAGCCTTTTGTAAAGCTCACAGCTTCATGGTCATAGGAGCACAGCCAGATTTTGATAGGCCGGCAGAACTGTGAACTTTAGTAAGAGTACCAGGAATGATCATGCATACCAGCAAATAGTGAAGAAGTTGGCAGCTTTGCAAATTTACTGGACTGGTGGCCAGAGCAGGGAATGGATTAAGTGGCTCAAGAGAACCGGAAAGCCAGGGACCAGAACAGTACCTCAGGCAACCCACTGACATAGTGCCCATTTTAAGGAGGAGTTTGAACAGGTGCTGGGCACCGCATCCAGCAAGGAGTCAGCTGTGGTGCATGATGACCTGGTCAGTTGGGATAGGGTGCTGGTCCCAGAGTCCAGCATGAAGACTGATGGGAACCAGCAGGCACACAGCGAGGACCATGAAGTCACTCTGTTGCTGGTCTTAGAGCAGGCTTTGGAACAGGAGCAGCAACAGAAAATTTGGGGTCCATACTTGGGGTCTCCTCCACCAGGTAAAGGCTGCTCTGAAGCCTGTAGCAGACACAGGACAGAAGTGGTCCCAGAGCCTGGTAAGTTTCTGATTTCATTTTATTGTTTATTATACAGTAATGTGAGGGACTTCTGCTCTAAGAACCACTGCAAAAATATGAGAAGCCCAGGCTAGCAGAGTGCATCCACGGATTGTATGTCAGCAACTTGTCCCCCCCTCCCAACAAAATAGTAGCCAGGAAATGCAAACAGTAAAGAATACCTTTAAAGTGTATTTTTACTGGAAAGACCGGTTTTGCTAGGGCATTCCTCTTTCTTAAAAATAACCTTGCATTCCCATGCTTGTAAGGAGAAAAAAAAATATTCCATTTTCAGATCTATTCCATTTCACTTAGAGGTAATCCATAGGCAACAAAAAGGCAACAAAATCATTCGTCCAGAATTAGACTGATTGAATTTTTGTTCAGAAATGTGCCGGGGGCAGGGAGGAAGAAAGATGTAGAGTTCTGCATGCTTGCATGCAGCCATAACTGGGATAAGTCATTTGGAAGTGAACACCAGCACCCTGATGACTCCTTTGTGAATTCTGACCCAATCCTGGGTGCTGATAGCTGCGCACTTTTCCTGAAGCAGGAACTCCAAATAGGTAGTAATACTGCAGGGGAAGGGCATATCTTCCAGGCCACCTCAATAGCTGGCCAGCCCACTCCACTCAGACATGCTGTTCAGTCCCCAGACATTCTCTTGCATTAACTGCAGGTTTCCCCACCAACAGCTTGAAACAATATCTCCCTTTGCCAATCGGGCACCACAAAAACTGTTATGTCCTCCAAAGCGTGAGGCCTACACGGTTAAAAAATAAAATAAAAAAATAAAAGCTTTTGTAGCACAGCCACTGACCGCCTCCCGCCCAAGTAGTTTTGCAATTTTTAGAAAACAAACCAAAAAAACCCAAAACAAACAAACAAACAGAAAACACACAGCTTTGAATTTTTAAACTTACCATCGTCTCTGCATTTCTTTCACTGTGATTAACCAGGCTGTGTCCAAGGAGCTTCTGTGGACTGAAGCATACCTTTCACAATATACTGAATTTCAGTTTCAAAAAAGTAAAATTTTAGGTCCTTGAAATTCCACCTGAATTTTTTCTGTGCTCCTGCACTGGGCTAATTGAGATAATAACCCTCTGTCTTGTCCTGTTCCGGGCCTCACAACCTCAATGGGCCACAAGACCACCACAGCTCACTCACACTTCAGTACAAGCCTGGCCCAATGTGCCTTCACAGACCGTACCAAGGGGAAGCATTTCCACGATGAACTTACAGTTGAATTCCTGGAGTGGGCCAACAAGCACGTGCAGTACCAAAAAGAGAGACTGAAGGCTAGAGAACAGCCTTGCCAAGAAACAAGAGGACAGCTGGCTACACAGCGAAGACAGGGTTTCACAGTTCCTGGAAAAGGAATGGTGACTAAGGTAGGAGGACAGAGCTCAGCAGAGAACTGTCAGAGCAGCTGATGCGAATCATGGCTGCATGAGCATGGGCTCCTGCTGCCTCTCCCACACAACAGCTTGAGTCCCCTGCACCATACCATTGGATGCAGTCTAGAAACAACTTGGAAAACTCCATGGCTAGGTGACCCCTGAAATCAGGCCCCACAAGCAGCTGGGCAGGGCAACTTAGCCCCATGCAGTCCACTGACTTGACCCACTTCCCTGTGTATGCCTCCACCCCCTCCCCTGGCACCAAGTGAGCAGGAAACAATGAAACAAGGGGTGGGATCAGGGGACATACAATGGTAGAGGGTTTCTGTCATGTACATGGTTTCCACTGTTTGCATTTGTTCATGTACTTATTTTGTTTTAGAAAGGTTATGTTGTAACTAGAATTTTGATGTGGTAATGGCAGCTGGCTTGCCTGGCAAAGGGTGAATGTTGTACTGTTTTAATACGTCTATCAATAAAGCAGTTTGTCATCAAAAGTTTATTACTATCACTGATTCTTAACAGGTAAACACATGATCAGGAACAATTAGGAATTAGTAAGCAAAACACTATTCTGCTATACAATTAGGTACAGACATCTACTCTTCAATAACTTCCTTAGATGAATCTACTGTAAATCATCCCCATTTCATAATTCATCATTTCATTCACAAGTACACTGCATAGCAATCAACCCCCTCCAAAACAATTAGCTCCATTTCCGCCCACTCCCCCCCGGCCCCCAGCACATTCATAGAGGTACTATTCCCCCCCTCTTCCATTGGGCCATGCAAGTCCATAATGTGGGAGCACAACGCATCCCTGACTTCTGTTGCCTTGGTGCACCAGCTCCAGCTGTGGTAGGTGCACTTTCTGGCTTAGTGTACTGATTCAGTAGCCCCTCACTACCATAGGGCCATTCAAGGGAAAATGGACCACCTCCAAGTTCAAAGATTGTGAAGAGCACAACAAGCAACAGTAAGGCAGACAGCACTTGACACTGACATCCAAACAGGTCTGTAAAAATCTCCAACAGGATTTCAATATGCCAAAAGGACATTCAACCACCATTCTATACTTGCTGAGAATGTAATTAAACAATCTTTTGCCAGGGCCTCTGAAGTCAGGGTACTGTTTCATAAGCCAAGGCAAAACGGGGTATGTGGGGTCCCCCAGAACAGGAATTCCGTCTATGACAATGTCACCTGGTGGGATAATGTCCCAGCCCATCAAAGAATCTTGTAGATCCATTTGCCAAAAAGCATGGCATCGTCAACTTCCCTACTGCAGTCTACATTGACATTCATAAGTCAACTTTGGCGGTGCACAAGGGCCTGTATAACAATGAAATAGCACCCTTTGCAGTTTATGTACACACATGCTCTTTGAGGAGGGCAAACTATGGGCACCAGTCCCACCAATGGTCCCAGCACAGTTTGAAAACCCCATTCTCTCAAAGCCAGCAATTACCCCAGGAATATCTTTTATGGCTGCCACTTTGGGTAAAGTGGAAGTGGAGGTTTGAGACAGTCAGGTATGTGGTTTACCCCCAGTCAACTCTCCAACAACAAACTGGTTTGCAACAGACCTATAGCAGTCTGGCATAGCCAGTTTCCAGGGTTGCTATAGCACCACACTTCTGGAGCGGCAAGGGTACCCTCCTTGGTGTATCTCTATTATTGGTGGATTCGGGCAAGCTGCTTACAAAGCTCTACAAATATATCTTCCTTAATGCAAAAGTTCTGGACCCACTGCTGGTCATGCATGATTATGTGAGATCACCAGTCTGTGCTTGTGGGCCCTGCTCCAGAAGCACAGTGTATGAAGGGGGCATCAGCGGCTGTACCAAGTGTAATGCACAGCATCAACCCATTCAAGTCAGTCATGCCTGGGTACGCCTCATTCTCTCCTCCTCCATAAGCTGTGTCAGGTACCTTTGGTGGGTCAGAAAATGCCATCGAAACATCTACCAGCATCACACAGAAGCTCTTCCTGTTTCCTGACACAGGAGTGACAGAGCAAACCAAGAGAACTTCTTGAAAAGGTGTCTCCTCCATGTTGCTGGCAAGCTGTGTGGGCCAGTTGTTCAAGCTTCCTGAAATGTGCAGGGTGGGCAGTCAAGTTTTCCCTCACAGTGCACTACAGACAGAGGGCCTGAGCAGCCAAATTCCAGGTGGCCACTAGGGAGTCTGGGATATGGGTTGGTTTGACTCAGGTCTTCAAGCTGCACTGTGGATACCAGAGCCCCATGTTCAAGCCCAGGTTAGAAAAATCTTAACCTAGGGTTAAAAATCAGTGCAGATGCTCAAGCTCTGGGTTTTCTAACCCAGGGCCAGCTAACTCAAGTCCCACTAACCCTGGGTTTACATTGCAGTGTAGCAATACCCTTAATTTCTTGGTCAACTCAACAGGACCACCATTTACAGAAAGGGTAAGACATACTATTCAACATTTTAAAAGCACCCAGTTTTCTGAGATAGCCATGTAGGCAAAAAAGTAGATTTGTATTTATGAGGTAAAATGGGGTTTCCCCCTACCCCTTCGAAAACACAGCATGCACATCAAGGTCACAGAACTCCTATAATCCAACAGTGATACTTTGACTTTATTTTGATGGTGGTAGTGGCGGTGGTGAAGAATGGCTAGACGTATCTAAATTGGAACAGGTAGAGCCCACCTGAGGCAATCTCAAGTGATTAATTTGGCTCCCATAAAATTCTAGTTTAGTTCTCATGAAGAAAATCTGAGTGAGAGGAGAAACTAAAACACACGGGGAGGAAAGTCAAGAAGTTCATATATTCATACCTTCACTATGTTTTGTGGGAATCTTTCAGGAAAGATGAGACCCTCCCATACCACTTCTTGCTTTCCCCTAAAAAGTCAAATATAGCTAAGCCCCTTTGCTCTCTGTTTAAAACAATTTTTACTGAAAAAATCCTGTTTTACAAGTATTATTCAGTTTCCCCCGATTTTCCCCCTACTTTTATATTAAACATAAAAATAACTTGTTTTATTAGGAAAATACAATACATTGCATGAGATATGTATTACGATAATACATTAGTCTGTGTGTATATGCAAAACTGCCTGTTGAAGTAATGCTACATATTAGCCTAGAAGTTACACACAAACAGGCACACATGCAAGCTCTGAAGTACATCTGAACGTACTGATGAATCTCATACCCACCATGTACACATTTTAAGGTGTTAGCAGATAATAGTTTAAAGATCTGACCCTACAATGGGAAGAAAATGAAAATCTGTATCAGAAAACGTTTCAAAACACAAGGAAGTATTCAAAAGTTTTTTTTTTTTTTTTTTTAAACAAAAGCAGGAGAAAAGGATGAAGTTGAGTGTATGCACTGCAAATTGTGTGGCCCAATTATTAAATAGAACTATTAGCCTATAAATATTTACACGTCTACAACTGTAAACTGTTTATTCAAATGAGAAGTTTTGTTGGGGGGGGATTAGAGGTGTACTGTTTTCTTAAACTTAGAGGTGGCATTGTGTTTTGAGTTCTGTTTTAGTTCTGCAGCAAACTACATTGAATTCCATTCATCAAAGCATTAATCTACCAAATACTTTTTCCCCGTCCTTCTGTCCACCAAAATAAACCCCAATATTTACCCAGAAAAAAATCGTTAATTTTTTCCCCCACTATTTTCACCTGTTTTTGTTGTAGTAATAAACACCAATAAATTCTTGGGAAAGAAATTAAATTAAAATAAAATCTGAAAACAAAGGACCCTAACTATAGCAAAATACAATATATGATATAGGTAAATTCAGTACCACATACCATCACCCTGACAAAACTGTCCATCACAATACCAACAGCAAGCCTAACAACCGTTACTTTAGCATCTTCATCCTCTGCCTCAGACATAATGTTCTAATTTAAAATTCATGGTTAAGGGTATAGGAAATTACTCGTATGCTTTTCTACTATTAACTTGCAAATGCACTCTTGCCTCTTGAAGCACTGCTACAGCATCAGACGGGCTATTCAAAGGCAGGCCCAAAAATTAAAGTCTACTACCAGTTTGCTATTGAGAAAGAGGTAAGTGAAAGTGATGGTTAAGAGGATATGAAGCTACTCCAGGTCATCAAGCATTTCTTTTAACAAGAAACTCCTGTTGAGAGACCTTGTTTTGTTCCTACCATAAAATATAGATCTTGAATATTAAATATGGACCTTGTATGAAGCATGCACATGACCCTACCCTGCTTTTCTGTAACAGCAGGGCTTAATGGCACTTCAAGAATCAGGCTACAGCTGCAGTGGAGGTATGAGCAAGGGTATTGCCACTAGAAAGCTGGCCAGGTCTGCTGCAAAACCTGAGGATGTTCTCATGCCAAACATGAAGTATTGCAGTTTTGTAGATTTAGACTAAGGGGCAGAACTAAGCTAACCCACTCCAGCAAACCCCAATTAAAAAAAAAAAGTGTGCTATGGCCTAGTAGCAGACTTCATATCCATTCAAAATTAGAAGGCAGACAGGAGTAAAGGGAATTTTTGCCCCAGAACTCATGGGCATTCAGTTCTATCAGTTCTGCACCAAATTATGGCCCAAGCACATGTGTGGAAAGTGGACTAAGGAAATTACAAGGAGCTCAAATCCACTCTGGCTGGAATTGGACAACAGGGGTTGGACCATTTCTTCTGATGCATCTGGCATTGGCCACTGCTGGAAGACAGGATATGGGCTAGATGAATCATTGGTCTCAACCACTGTGGGCATTCTTATGTACCTTTGACTCACTCTGTGAGCCCTACTTTATGTTACTAACATGAAAGGAAGTGATGACAAAGTGTTCAGAAACAAAGTGGTTAATTCTCATGAGATCATTGAATGCCTGGCCTCTGCAAGATCAGATATCTACATGAGCAAACAGATACAAACCAAGATGCATCATGGGTTCCACTAAGCTTTCTTGTTGAACATCCTTCCATATTTGTTTACATCAGAACTTAAGAAAAAAGCAAGACCACTTTTACTATTAGTTTAAGTCAGGAAAAAAATAAAGCAGTATATCATCCCAGCAGTCATACAGTATACAGAAAACAAAAATCAGCCATGAAGAGGGAAAAAAAGAAAGGTGGTGGGGAGAAGAAAAATGCAGGACTAATTTTCTGTACATGCTACATCACCTGTAACTCCACGACAAGAGAGACACAGTTACTACAGACACTCTTTGAAAGTTTATGGGACAAGTTTACCTCAACATTTCAGTTGAGTGCAAAACAACGTGGTTCACATGTGTAACTGCTCAATTTATATAGGGTGATGAACAATCAGGATATACAGTCCACTCTTATTCCAAACGCGCAACTCTAAATTCACCCCAGCAGCCAGCTATGCCTCTCACACCATGCATATGGTCCCATGACTCTTAGGATCAGCACAGCAGCAATTTTCAGAAAAAAGGAAGACCCCCACTACGGATTTAACTCTTTCCTTGCAGAACACTTCATTATACTCTTGCTGAAGTGACACCATCAAGACGTTTGAGGCTTGAAATGTAGATTTTTATTAGAAAAGGAGAGTCATATTAAAACAATGACAAAGTACTTGTATTATTGATAGGCTTAGAGTTTACAACCACTTTCCCACTTTTTTCCCCCCTTCTCCTCTTTGCTTTGGATTGGAGACTACATTCACCTTGCCCTGCATTATTTCCACAACACCCACTTCTACCGGTCAATAGGTGTGCAGAGAAAGTTACGGATATAGATTCTAAGATTTTTTTAGGTTTCCAAAATAAAAATCTTTTTTAATTATAAAAAAAGAAGAATGAAGTACATGCATTTCCATATGCACTGTTCTAAATTACTTTGGACAAGAACGGGTGCAGTTAAAACTGAATAACACAGTATGGCTCAAGACATCAGTAATCAAACACACACAGGAGCAACAGTGATTGACTCAGGTTAGAGGGAGCAGAGCAGCATCTGTCCAGAGGTTATTAGACCTTCATCTGAACTACTGATGCTCTTCCACCCTCATTGGAGTGAGCACCGATCAGTTATTTTCTGCGTACTTCCAGCTGAGAAGCCCTCACACGTCTCCTTATCTATGAATGCCCAACTGAAACATTAATCAAACATCACTCCCAAGAAGAATTTGTCAACTGTCAATGTATAAGGGTAGAACACTGAACTAGAGTAGACTAGGACCAGATTCATAGTTAAAACTGTATTTGAGTCTGGTGCTTCAGGAGTTAACAGCTGCAGCACTAACCCACTGTAATTCACATTACCTACCTTCCAGACTGGGTGATGGAAAAGCCAGCAGCAGCAGCACGGAAAGAATCATAACTCCATCTATCATTGTAGATCTGGAGAAAGAGCAAAAGGGAAAATAAGTGTACTTTAATTGCTAAACAGTTGGATTTTCTTCTAGTAGGCTTTATTAAAAAAAAAAAAACAAAAAAAAACCACACCCCCACAACCGGACACACACACACACACATTCCTACAAATTGCACAGCAATACTTACATGGGGAGGGAGAAGGGGAGTCACAGAAATAGCATTGATATTGTACTGCAGGTACACAACAACTCAAGGACCAGGCTACTGGGTATAAAGCCTGTTCCAATACTGTTTTAGCTAAGCAGATTCAAACTCTTGAAAGCAAACCTTGTCTGGCACACACTTGAATTTCTAGGCTTTCAAACCAAACCAGTAAGATTTAAAAGAAAAAAAAATTACTGTGAACTTAATACACACTGTACAAATGTTTTTAAGTTGAAGATCTGTCAGAAAAGGGGCACTGCCTGCCAATGCAGAAGCCATAGAACACTGGTGGACAAGTCCCACTATTTGATTTTCCTTAAAACAGAGGAAGTTGCTAGAAGGGAAGAGGGCACTCCATAGTTGAGCAACTATTCTTAGTAATTAAATTTCCAGTTGTATTCTGCATTATTTGCGAAGGGTTCCATTCCAGTGACCCCAACACTATTCCTCTGCTACTAAACATTAAAACAATTGCATCTAGTGAAAGAACTAAGGGGTATTTCCAGCATATGCATAGTTTCTAGATACAAGTGAATTCATTAGATTTCCTGTATTTCATTAGTTTTTCCCCACACAAATTGCTGGTTTCTCTCCTCACACACATGAAAATAAGATCAGACTGTCACTGCAAAGAAATATATTAACAGGTTTCTGAGAAAAAAACCCTATTCCATAGCAATCGTTTGTGTTTTCCATCAAAATGGTCTCCTTTCTTTCCAATGCTAAATCTCTGGCATTAACAAACTTCATACACTTCTAATAAAAAATGGAGGCAATAGCTTGTTTAAGACAAGTTATTCTATTCAAGGGAGAGAATGATTAGGACTATCCTAATGGAAGTGTGTTATAGTCCCTATTTAGTTTCTTGGAAGTGATTTCTGTTTGAGTGGATCAAATTTGGAAGACTTAGTACCTTCATTTCTCTCTCTCACACACACATGAAAAACTTGCCTTTCTTAACCCAGGCTACTAGTGACTTAATACAGAAATAAAGCGGGGTATGGTATGGGGACGCTTTACCTGGCAGAAAGCTGACTCAAAAGACAGCCAACCAATCTTAAAAAATTCAGTACTTTTAAATAGCTGGAAGGGACTTTTGACATAAAGAAGTTTGTGCAGATTGATGGATGTGACTAGAACACTCTTCCCCCACCATTCCATCACTGGGTCTTATTTGAACTGACATCTTAAGCAAGTCTTCTCTTGATGACCATACCCAGAAACATTTCTGCACACCTGGACAAAGGTGGTACAGTACACATGTCTCTTTCAGGAGACCAAAGGTTCAAATGCACAGACCGAAAAAAATTGATTCTAGTGATGCTACTCCACCACATGGAGTTGGTTAAGCCAGCAACCCTGAAGCAAACTATTAGAACAGGGTTGGGAGTTACCCTGCAACTGAAGAGAGTGAACTCAAATTCGCAACACTCAGCCTCTTTTAGAAGTGGAGTAGGACATGTACTGACCCACATCCTGAAAAGGCTGTCAGACAGTCATGGGAATAGAGGAAGAGAGTAAAGCAGACAAACACTGAAGGAGAAAATTAAATGGGAAATCAACAAAATGAGGAAAAAGGGAACACTGAGGAAAGAGTGGGTTAAGACATTAGAAATAAGAGCATGAAAGGCATTTTGCAGACCAGCAAAAGAGATACTGAAGAAACATTAAGATACAAAAAGAAAAGGGGACAATGGGAAGACAGCAAGTTATTTTATCCCCCCCACATACACCTCTTCAAAAACACGCACTTATGACTTAATAGTTTGGCAGTTTCTTGAGAAACAGAACTTTTCCAGTTTTTGTTCCTCTCTTTGGTAAGAGTTGGCCGGGATGATGTTAAGAGCTTAGTAGTAGGTCAATATGGGTCCTCATTCACTATTGTATGCAGCCAAACATTTCATTTTGAAGCATAAACACAGAAGGACAATAAATGTTCAGGAAACATGAATGACAGTTTCTTCCCTAATGGTGAATGGATAAACTTTGAAAAGTTCATCTGATTATTTTTCATCCCCAGACCATCATGCTGTTTAGAGAGTCATTTTCAGATGAGCCCAAAAAAGGAGGCCAGAAGAACCAGTTGATCTAATAATATAGCAACTGTCAATAATGTATCTCAAAGCACTTTAAAAAAAGGAGGTAAGTATCAATTTTGCCATTTTACACATGGAAACAAACATTGAGAAGTGAAGTGACTTGCTCAAGTTCACCCAGAAGGCCAGTGTTAGAGCCAGGAACAGAACCCAGGTCACCATTCACTAGATCTCACCGCTTTCCAACAGCACTCAGATTCAAAGTATTCTAGACACAACTTAAGTATTTCTTAACATTTAAAAAAAAACAAACAAACAAACAAATAAAAAAAGCCTGCTGACTGACCAACATTCAGAAATCTGTTTGAGGGCATCTATTTATATAAACCTCTTTGGACATGCTTATTTAAAAACAGGCCTTTTCTATTATAAATCTGAACAAAAAGGTCAGTCACAACATTCTAATCTGCATTTTATAATGTGGCTATCTCATGGGGAAAGCAGATACGAATAACCCTAGGCTCCGCTTCTTTGCAACAATTCCCATGGCATTCCTTCTCCTGAAAGCCTCAAAGCATATTTTGCCTATATGTCCTGTGAAGTGCTGTGTACACTAATGGTATTCTTAAAAAAAAAAAAAAAAAAAAAACCCACCACACAACACCCTGTGTATTTGACAATTATATTTTATGCCGTGTTTATGCAGACTAGGTACAGCCCTTGAGCTTCTGGCAAGTTACCACTGTGGCCCTCAATGCTTCACAACTGAGTTACTCCACAACAACTGACTGGATTGCCGGCTATCATTGTAAGGCAGAGGGCAGAGAGCTAGAATGTGAGCCTCAAACCTTAATGAAATCCTGATTTTCCTTTGAAAGATGTAGAGAGAGAAGGGGGGGGGGGGGGGAGAAGGACTTTGAGAAGCAACCCATCAACACGGCTACAAAAAAATCTCATCAAAAGCCTTAGCAAAAAATTTGTTCTCTATAAAGATCTGTCTCTGCTCCAATAAGAACAAAAAACAACACATTCCAAATAATAAAATTAGACTCCAGTAAGCAAGAGAACCAGAGATCTGTTCTCTCATTGTATGTGGTTATCCGGCTCCAGCCAACATACTGTGTTTATACAGTTGAAAGCCTGCCAAAAACTTTGGAAGAGATGTCAAGATCCCTTGCTGGTTGCCATTTTGCTCAGAGAATGAAGTATCTGCTGTTAGTTTATTTTTAACTAGCTGAATTAACAGGCTAAGAAAGAAACTCATTTATAAATCTGCTCCACAATCAGATGCCAACAATAAAAACAACAAAGGAGGTTCCACAGATTACCTCTTACCTCGACAGAAATGTATCCATCAAAAACAGACCGTTCACAGTGATTAGGATATAAAGGTTTATAAAAGAAATACAACCCTCTGCGCTTTGGTATCTGCTGGCTGAGCAGTCTTCTGATGTGTCGGCTGGAAAAGTAGGGAGTAAGGGAGAGGGGGAAAGAAGTGGCAGCAGTCCAAGATGTGTAGCTTCAGAGCAGCTCAGTGCTGTTTTCTGTTCAAATGATCTGTCACTTGAGACTTATCCTCCGATAAGCACCTCAGCCACACAATCCCATCTCCAGCTAGCTGACTGACTTCTCAGCTTTGATTTTCCAGCGACATCCTTGCCACTCTTGAAGTTTTAGATTAAACATTTCCTGCTGCAGAGATAAACCTGACAAAGGAACTACTGTTCCTGAGTCTGAAAGTGTAGAGAACTGAAGGAAGACAGCTGCGACTGCTCACCTGCAGGAATCAGACATATTTGTGGTTGTTGTTTTTTTTAAATGCAGTTACAACCAATAAACTGCACCTTTTATCAATAAACATCAAAGATGACTCCCATGACAGTGCTCCAACAGGATTACATGTAAGCCAGTGCTCTATTGTCTTGGTATTTGTTAGGTTACACTGAGAAGTCGTCTGTTTCAGAGATAAAATGTGCTATTTATTATGTATTTTGATGTGCTGAATTCAAATATGACAATTAAAAGAACTGATTGGCTACCGTTTCTAAGATATTTAAGTTTTTACAATTTATGTCTATGTATATTGTGTAGATAGAGTTTTAATCATAAATTGTAAACCTAGGTCTTTTCATGTGTTCATGGTTGCTTTACATGATAATATTTCACCTCTCCTGTTTATGTAACACTTTAAAAATCAGCAAAAGGGTTATATAAATAATTTATTATGAAACAAAAAGGCAAAAACTATTATGTACATAGTTTAGTCCTATTCAGTGTCTACTCGGCACTTCTTGGCTTGTCTCTTGTATTCATTAAATGGAGCATCTCTTGTCACTGTCCAGCAATAGTCTGCAAGCATTGATGGGCTCCATTTGCCCTGATAGCGTTTCTCCATTGTTGCAATGTCCTGGTGAAATTGCTCGCCGTGCTCGTCGCTCACTGCTCTGCAGTTCGGTGGAAAAAAAATCTAGACGAGTGCAAAAAAAAATGTATCTTTAGTGACATGTTGCAACCAAGGCTTTTGTATGCCTTGAGGAGGTTTTCCACCAACAACCTGTAGTTGTCTGCCTTGTTGTTTCTGAGAAAATGTATTGCCACTAACTGGAAGGCTTTCCATGCCGTCTTTTCCTTGCCACGCAGAGCATGGTCAAATGCATCATCTCGAAGAAGTTCACGAATCTAAGGACCAACAAAAGACACCTTCCTTTATCTTAGCTTCACTTAACCTTGGAAATTTTCCACGGAGGTACTTGAAAGCTGCTTGTGTTTTGTCAATGGCCTTGACAAAGTTCTTCATCAGACCCAGCTTGATGTGTAAGGGTGGTAACAAAATCTTCCTTGATTCAACAAGTGGTGGATGCTGAACACTTTTCCTCCCAGGCTCCAACGACTGTCAGAGTGGCCAATCTTTCTTAATGTAGTGAGAATCTCTTGCACGACTATCCCACTCGCAGAGAAAACAGCAGTACTTTGGGTATCCAGTCTGCAGACCAAGCAAGAGAGCAACAACCTTCAAAGCTGCCACTGATGTTGGTCATAGTTTATGCACCTCAAAATTTGTTTCGTGTTGTCATAGGTTTCCTTCATATGGACTGCATGACCAACTGGAATTGATGGCAAAACATTGCCATTATGCAGTAAAACAGCTTTAAGACTCGTCTTCAATGAATAGTCTCCACTCATCTGGATCGTGAACGATGTTGAGGGCTGCCATCACACCATCGATGTTGTTGCAGGCTACAAGATCACCTTCCATGAAGAAGAATGGGACAAGAGCCTTTTGATGGTCACGGAACATGGAAATCCTAACATCACCGGTCAGGAGATTCCACTGCTGTAGTCTGGAGCCCAACAGCTCTGCCTTACTCTTGGGTAGTTCCAAATCCCTGACAAGGTCATTCAGGAGGAGGATGGGAGAAAATGTGGGTCCTGTGACATTGATGGTTCAGGACCAGAAGTTTCATCCTCTTCCTCGTCTGACTCAAGTGAGAATGATTCTGGTGCATCAGGAACTGGCAATCCTTCTCCGTGGGGTACTGGGCGTATAGCTGATGGAATGTTTGGATAATGCCTAGTCCACTTTTTCTTCTTTGACTCACCTTTCCCAACTGGAGGCACCATGCAGAAGTAACAATTGCTGGTATGATCTGTTGGCTCTCTCCAAATCATTGGCACTGCAAAAGGCATAGATTTCCTTTTCCTGTTCAACCACTGGCGAAGATTTGTTGCACAAGTGTTGCAGCATATGTGTGGGACCCACCTCTTGTCCTGATCTCCAATTTTGCAGCCAAAATAAAGGTGATAGGCTTTCTTAACCATAGTGGTTATACTGCGCTTTTGTGATGCAAAAGTCACTTCACCACAAACATAGCAGAAGTTACCTGCACTGTTCACACAAGTACAAGGCATCTCTGCTCACTTTGGCTAAACAGAAACGTGTCCCTTTGCAAAATCAAACACTGACAAATAAGAGCGCACGACACTGTATGATTTCTAGAGCTGATATAGGGCAATTTGTTCAGCAGAGTGATGTAAGCTTCGTTATGATTGCATCATCCATGACTTCTAGGAATAACATGATGCAATTCATATCATGTATGACGCAATACCAGCTTCAGATTGCATTATTCATTGTTTTGCCTAAAAAGCAAGTATTGTCCAAACCCAGTCATAGATTTATTCATAGATCCAGTCAAAGATGTATTTTAGTCATTTCTGGTTTAAATTGAGATCCCTTCCCTTTATAACTCACTTATCCTCTGCCATTCCCAAGTCAAGGGTCGTATATACTGACCCAATAGCATATCTTGAAAACTAGAGCCATCAACAATTTTAAGCATCATTTTCGTTCTCAGTGACCCAGAATTAGTAAAGTTTGACTACATTTATTTCAGAAGCATTTTGGCTGTAGAGCAGTGTTATCAACCTACCACAAACCAATGCAGACAAACCAATTCCAGCACGTTTAAGTTAGGGTCACTGAAAATGCTTACCATATTCTACCTAATATGTGCTCTCTTTTGCTGAAGAGGATGACACACTGCACTAAGTACACACAAATATCCAAGCGCATTTTTTTCCATGATCTATTTGATTTATTTTTGTCAAATAGATTGGATATGAACCTTGACATTTATTTATTCAGTAATAAGTCACCAGGACTAGATAATGTTCGAGTTCTGGGGGAAAAAAAAAAAAATTCTGAAATTTCAAAACATGGGTATGAAACCTATAGCTTAAAATTAGCCTCTGTACCACATAACTGGAGGGTGTCCAATGAAACACTGATTTTTAGAAAAGGCTCTAGAGGTGATTCTGGCAACTACAGGCCAGTAAGCCTAACTTCGGTACGAGGAAAATTGGTTGCAGCTATAGTAAAGAACAAAATTATCAGACACAGATAAACATGATATGTTGTGGAAGAGTCAACAGGACTTTTACTAAGGGAAATCATGCCTCACCAATCTATTAGAATTCTTCAAAGTCAACAAGCATATGGAGAAGGGTGATCCAGTCAATACAGTGTGCTTGGTCTTTCAGAAAGCCTTTGATAAGGTCCCTCATCAAAGGCTCTTAAGCAAACTAAACAATCATGGGCAAGGTTAAGATTGCATCACAATTATTTTTAGTAAAAGTCACGGACAGGTTGCAGGCAGTAAAGAAACTCACAGAATGGTGTGTGGCAGGGGCTCAGGGCTAGGGGCAAGGGGTTGGGGAGTGCAGGGGGCACTTACCTCAGGGTGGGGGGCTCCCTGGCTCCCACTGGCATGGCCCCCCTCCAGTTCATAGGCAGCAGAGGCGGTCTCTGCGCCCAATAGGAGCTGCGGCAGCCAGCCCTTGTGGCAGGAGCAGCAGAGTCCCTGCCCTGGCCCCTGCCTCCACCGCCTAGGAGCTGCAGGGACAGGGAACTGGGTAGGAACCCCCTGCCAACCAACCCCCCACCCTCCCCCAACACCAGTGGGGGTCCTGGGCCATAACCCCCAGTGCTTCCTGACCACCCCTTCTCCCCCTCCCTCCCCCCCAAGTTTTAGTCCGGGCAGGTATTTTTAGTAAAAGTCATGGACAGGTCACGGGCCCGTGAATTTTTGTTTACAGACCGTGACTTGTCCATGACTTTTACTAAAAATACCAGTGACTAAAATGTAGCCTTAACAATGAGGTGGTAGAGTTTGCAGAGGATACAAAATTACTCAAGATAGTTAAGTCCAAAGCTGACTGAAGACCTCACTAAACTGGGACACTGGGAAACAAAATAGATGAATTCAATTTTGGTAAATGCAAAGTAACACACATAGGAAAACAATCCCAACTTTACATGCAAAATGATGGGGATCAAAATTATCTATAAGTACTCAGGAAAGATCTCGGAGTCATCGTAGATAGTTCTCTTAAAACCATCTGCTCAACATGCAATGGCAATCAAAAAAAAGCTAACATTAGAAAATTAGAAAAGGGATACATAAGAAGTCCGTAAATATCATAATCCATGGGATGCCCACACACTGAATCCTCTGTACCACTCTAGTTGCCTCATCTCAAAAAAAAGGTATTAGAATTGGAAAAGATGCCAAAAATGGCAACAAAAACAATAAGGGGTATGGAACTGCTCCCATGTGAGGACAGAGTACAAAGGCTGGGGCTATACAGCTTAGAAAAGAGATGATTAAAGGGGGATATGATAGAGGTCTATAAAATCATGAATGGTATCAAGAAAGGGAATAAGGAAGTGTTATTTACCCCTTCACATAAACACAAGAACTAGCGGACACCCAAAGAAATTAACAGGCAGCAAATTTAAAACAAACATAAGGAAGTACTTCTTCACAAAGCCCACCCCTCAAACCTGTGGAACTCATTGCCAGGGCATATTGTGAAGGCCAAAAGTACAAAAAAAAAATTACATAAGTTTATAGATGTTAGGTTCATCAATGGCTGTTAGCCAAGATGATCAGTGACGCAACCCCATGTTCCTGGTGTCCCTAAACCTCTGACTGCCAGAGACTGGGTCTGGAGGATAGGGGATGGATCACTCAAAATGTTCTGTTCATTCACTCTGAAGCATCTGAACTGTGAGAGACAGGGTACACAGCTAGACAGACAAGTGGTCTGATCCAGTATGGCCATTCTTATGTTGTTTAAAAAAAAAAAAAAAAAACCACACACAAAAACAAAACAAAACAAACCCATATAACTAGAACTCTTAATACACAGTGAAAACTATGTCTTGTATATTTTGTGATTTTTAAAATGAATAACAAATATTCTGAAAGAGCCACTACAATACTCAGATATAAATCACAGAAGTTTGCAATAGTACAATGAAATCCTTGTAGTGAAACGGATAATGCTAATTAAGATGTACATAGAGCTTTATTAGAACTTCAAAGTGCTATATAAACATGGGGCACATTCCTAAAATTATACTGTGAGAAGGTCAAAGGGGAATGTTCTTGCCTACATAAACACCCAAGATTATTAAAACTTCACATTTTAAATCTGATATGCTTTTCACCATTTAATGCTTTTTGTTTGGGGGAGGGAGGTGGTTCCTTCTCTCTAAGCTCAGGTAATGAAGGCACTTATTTTACACAGTGCCAGAAGCATGCTAGATACTTTAGAAGCTGCATAGGAGAAAAAGATCCCATCTGTAAAAGGTTACAATCCAAGCCCCAAATCTGAACCATGAACCCTTCTATCCATGGATTCAGTCATACTGAAGTTAATGGAACTGCCAAAAATGCAAGGGCCCAGAACTGTAGACCTATTTTGCAGGACCAGGGCCTAAACAGACAGGATATGGGATGTAACAAAAAGTGGCCCACATCTTGTTAGTTCACATATTTTGGTTTGAATATTTGTATGGGACAGAGGGGGAGTAATCTTCTTTGTAAGCAATTTGTTTGAAAGGATGTCTGGAGTTTCTAAGCCTCATGGTGAAGTCCTTCCTTTTAAAACACACAAGGATAGTGGAGAGGCTTGGTAGACAGGTTTCTAGTCAATTTCACTTTCAGGCTGTTTTTTATTAACACAATACTTCAAAGTTTTAGTTGCCAACACAGAACAGTAATGTTTGTTTTTAAAACCTGTTTAGAATTAAAAACAAATAAGAACAAGTTTATTTTTAAAAAACCTGATATTAATAGAAATGCATGTCAAACCTACATTTGGAGACACCCATGTGAAATTTTGCCCATTTAATTAGTGCATTATTTGTATTAAAGGATCATTCTGACATTGAATTTGGGGTCAAATTCCATTTTTGTTAAAGTTTCAGGAAGAGAAAGGCTTACTTTTGTCAAATGCAAAGGAAAGTGTTTGGATGTAAAAACATTCCTTTGGAAGGCTTACAATTCAGATGTAAAGCATTGCACTATAAGCACATAGGACTGTGTATTGTCTACACGAGACACTGAAACTAAAGAGAAACAAAAGTAAAACCAACTAGCAAAGTCTTTCATTGCCAAGGGAAAAAATAAAAAGCAAACAAGAGTCTGTGAAAGGTGCATTAGATTAAAAATAAAGATGTATTAGCAACACTGATACATGTGGCATATTGTACACCTGTATTTGTCAAAAATTAATGTGAAACACCACCAGAGACTTTGGTGTGCAGCTAATAATGCATCAAGCTTTATTTCCAGTTCCATTCCCAGACACATACTCCCCCTCCCCAACTTTCTATTAATGAATCTGGATACTGCCATCATTCAACAGGCATTTCCTGTACTAAGAACTACTACAGCTACTATCACCACTAGAGGGTAGTAAAAACACTGTTACAGTATTACTTCTGGAAATGCACATCCAAGTCAAATACAAAGAAGATTATTCATGGAACAAACTAAATTTAAAGCTGCTCTGGGCCATTGGGAAAGTAAAAAAAACAAACCTCCGTTTGTACTTAAAAGGTCAAACTTACAAATTCAGATATTTACTAAAATTGCAAACTTTATGCGTACTAAAAAGCTAACTGGGATCCCAAGCCAGTATGTAAGAGTCACATTGCAAAAAGGAACCCAATTCCAGCCCAGGCCAGTGGCTTAATAGAAAGTAAGCTTTCAGTTCAAAACTTGGGGCAGAGAACAGATTCAGAAAGGGCAAGTGTACAGCAAGTTCAGAAAATTAAGACTGGTGTACATAAAGCACTGTAAAAGGGGTAGGCATTTAGATGGTTCAGAATGCTGGGTACTAATCCAATACAGCAAACAGATGTTAGGATTCTCATATTTTCACCGCACGCAAGTATACATATCCATTATCCTATTCTTTGTAGGAAACTCCACTAATCTCCTCTCAATATATCACCATGGCCTGACTATGCAGGCAAAAATTGAACCCAGAATTCATCAGTGCTGCAGCTCCACTGGTGATTACAATTAGGAAGCTGTAAAGAGAGAACCAGGTATTCTTAAAATCTAAGGTGGGATTGACAGCAACACAACTTGCTGGAAGCGATGTGCTGCACTGTTTCTGTACAGGACCATGAATGTCACCTACACACATTCTGAACCCCCATGGAATGGTCCAAATGAAAGCAAGGCAGGTCCAATTAATTAAGATGAAACATAGATAGGGTTACCATACGTCCGGTTTTTCCCGGACATGTCCGGCTTTTTGGTAATCAAACCCCCGTCCGGGGGGAATTGCCAAAAAGCCGAACATGTCCGGGAAAAATACTGGCCGGGCACTTCCCCTCCCGCGGCTGCTGTGCTCCTCCCCTGGGCTCCAGCTGCTCTGCTCCGGCGGCGCAGGGTCCGGAGGCAAGGGGGCTGCCCGAAGCCAGAGCCGAAGAGTCAGGGGAGGAGCACAGCAGCCGGAGCCCGGGAGGGGAAGCGCCCAGCCGGGGGCGCAGGGTCTGGGGGCTGCCCAGCAAACCGTGAAGCCGGTAGCGCTGGGGCAGCCCTATTCGCGTGGCTGGGAGGAAGGAGGGGGGAGTTAGGGCGGGGACTTTGGGGAAGGGGTGGAGTTGGGGCAGGGCCGTGGGTGGGAAAGGGGCAGGGCCAGGGCCCCATGGAGTGTCCTCTTTTTTTATTTTTTAAATATGGCAACACTGAACATAGTTTCTAATTTCTTCATATAGCACAGACATGGACACACACCATTAAACAAGTTCAAATCATTCTGAAGAGATCAGGAGTACCCAAATTCTGTAATACTGACAGCACTGGTGGCAGCTGACAAAAACCCCAAGGGCTGCACATATTTTGCATGTACTTCAAATTTAAAAAAGGACTGTATTAATTTGTAATTCTATCTTCCATGATAGCTGCACATCAGCCAAGTTCATCAGCAATTAAAACCTGTATTTACATAAACTTTGTCCTCACCTTGCGTTATAGGGAATAATTACAGATGGGTTTAGAGGATCATGTGACCTTACACACATTCCACAGGCCTTCAAAGGGCTTGTCCAGTCTACACTGGAAAGGCTACAGCTGAGCTGCTATAGTGCCTGAGTGCAGACACAACACCAGTGGCTCTCAAACTTTTTTTTACTGGTGACCCCTTTCACATATCAAATCTCTGGGTGCAACCCCCCTTATAAATTAAAAACACTTTTATATATTTAACACTATTATAAATGCTGGAGGCAAAGCGGGGTTTGAGGCAGAGGTGGACAGCTCATGACCCCCCCATGTAATAACATCCTGACTCCCAGTTTGAGAACCCCTGACCTACACGGAGGGAAGGGATTCTCCCATCAGCATAGGCAATTCACCTGCCCAAGTGGCGGCAATGCCTCTTCCATTTCTCTAGTGCTGTCTACACTGGCAGTTAGGTCGGCTGAACTACATGGCTCAGGGCGGGGATTTTTCACACCCCTGAGCAACATAGCTGGCTCGACCCAACTTTTTAAGCACAGGCCAGGCCAAAGTCAGAAGAATTGCACATGTGAGTTCTGACCTGGGGGGAAATATCCATCCCCTTACCTACATCACTAAGATATGACATGGAAGTCAGTCAAACTCCATTTGGCATCTGCATGGGTGCTTTATACACATCAGTAGAGTACCAACATCTGAGCCCAGCAGAAAAAGTCTGAAAGACAGGAAGCCTCAGTTTGAGATGCACCAAGAATGTAGGCATTGCAAGGTTTTGATGTGTTTGGTTCCTATTCGGCCTGTCAATAGTGGAGACACTAAAGAGAAGAGCACTAACTCCTGGATCAAGGTGTCATCCCCTAAACAAATCCAACAAGTGTAATGAAAGTTAGTCTCACTTATGAAAAGTTTTGATTTCCATAGCTGTTCTAGCTTTAACAAAAAAAAAGCATCACCCACCCAGAGTAGAGTAGTCAATTACAGGAATAAAATCTCATTTGGTCTCCCTGTTGGCGTCAAGCTAGCATACATTTATTGTCTATGCTGTTACCCACAGCTCACATACTGATTAGAGAAATTACAGTATGAGGGAACAAGTATCAAATACAGGGCTTGAACAACCTACTCACACAGGAGAAATTTTGCCTGGGCAAGTGGACTGAATGGAGGCAGAGAACCCCTGGCTCTTTCCTCTCCCGCCCCTCCTTTTTTGAGGTGAGGAGGCTCCAAAAAAGGAACAAAGCTGAACAAGCAGCACTAATTGCTTTCCATATTGGGGGGGCGGGGAAGAGGTGGGCAGGGATTACAGCAGTGAAGCTCCTTCAAGAGGAGTCTCAAGTGTGTCTAGGAGAAGAGCAGACCCAGGAGGAGTCTTGTCAGAGGGTGGGGCCCAATTCTCCCCCCAGGGGAAAAGACCCAAAACTCATTTATTCAGGGAGCCTACCATTCATTAACTGGATTCATCATTTTATATTGGGCGTGGGATGGATTACAGAGTTTATAGAACAGTGAAGATGTGGCAATTTAAGTTAAATAGATACAGCTTGTGGAGAACGTGCGGAGGGGGTGGGGGGTGAGGGTTTGACAGTGCAAGTACTTTTCACCCGGGACAGTAGGTGAGGAATTGTCAAAGAATTTTCTTCAAGCCCTTTCAAAAACTCAAGACACATTACACCCTACTTGTGTCTTAAGACTCTGTAGGTCACTGTATTTAGGGCTAGTCTACACTGGCAACACTAAAGCACAGCTGTGGCAGCATTTTAATGTGCCTTGTGTGGTCACAGCGCAGCGCTGACTCCCAGCGCTCTTTAAAAAATAAAAATAAAAAAAATAAATAAAAATTAAACCACCTCAACAAGGGGCACAGCTCCCAGCGCTGGGGCACTGTTTACCCTGGCGCTTTACAGCGCTGCAACTTGCTGCGCTCAAGGGGGTGTTTTTTCCACACCCCTGAGTGGAAAGTTGCCGCACTGTTAATTGTCAATGTAGACAAGCCCACAGTTTACTGCCTTTCACAGAAGCCAAAGCCATTCTCCCACCAAAGAGAAGCCAAGTTCACTGCATTTTTACTGAAGTCAAGGCCTAATACAGCACTATGATGAAAGAAGAGGCTGTAGAGCCTTCTTCCTTACACACAAAATAATGTTTCTTAAAAATGCTCATTCAATAACTAAGGCTGTGTGTACACTGCCACTTTGAGCGCTAAAACTTTAGTCATTCAGGGGTGTGAAAACACACACACACACACACACACTTTAGGGCTGAAAAGCGCCAGTATAGACAGCGCTTTTGTCACCGGGAGCCCTCGTTCGGGGTGGGTTTTAATCACCGGGAGAGCTCTTCCCTGGCGATAAAGCGCGTCTACACTGCCCACGTCACAGCACTGCCGTGGCCGCGCTGTAACATGGGCAGTGTAGACATTAGTGGCTCTGGTTCACTGGTGACATCACCCCTCAATATTTAAGAGCCGTGTGCACGATTCTATGTATGCAAACAGTCAAGTAGAAACTAAACTATCATTCATATTGACAAATAACTGATATATTCACAAGTAATTGCATGAGAAAGTTAGGCTCAACAACTTGAGTATGCACTGGCTTTGTGCATCTTATCAATTTACCCCAAGGACACAAACTACGCATCAATTAAGCAAGACAACTAACAGCAAGTACACACGTTATTGCTGCTTCCCACATATTTCAGCAGCTCATTAAATATCCTTAGTAATATTTTGACTATTAAATGAGTTATACTTTTTATGTCACATTGTGTGCCAATGTGATTCTCAGACATGCTCCTAGGGAAGGGGAACATTGCAGCCTGCTTGCTGAAGCCAACAGGCACGTTGAAGATCGTCTTACAGTAGCAGCAGCAGCAGCAGCATGAGCTCCTTCTTGAATACTTCTCCATTTTAAAAATAATCTTAACAGTATATTTTAAACTGGTTTGGGTAATCCTGAATTCTGCTGCAGCCACACCAAACCACTGCACATATCAATACACTTGCATAATATGGGGCATTTTAATTATAAACACCAGAAAACCAGTTTAGAATGAAGATTCTGTTATAGAAGAGGCAAACATAGGGCCCAATCCTGCAAACACTGCCAGATATTCAGCTCACCTACTATAATGCTTCTCATCCAATCACAAGTGTATCCTGGCCATTCTGCTTAAGATCTCAGCACAGAGCTTCAGGGAAAGGAGGGCTTATTTATTTTAAAACAGAACTTAGCTTGACCATTGTTAGTTGCACAACTGTAAACAAAAGCCAAAATCACAAGTCAGATTGTTATGATGATCAAGGAGTTGTGTTTAAAAAAAAAACAAAAACCAAAACCAAAACACCACCTGGCAAAAGCACAAAGATAATTTTAAGAGGTAAACAGTACAGATTTTAAACTTTGGGAAGTGACTTGTGAGTGTCTAGCAAATACTTTTAATGAGGGTTATATTTGTGGAATATTAGCTCTAGATACTTACAGTCTTTGCTCAGCCAGATTCAGGGATAAACAACTATCAAATGGGTAGCCGTGTTAGTTTGTATCCACAAAAACAACGAGGAGTCTGGTGGCACCTTAAATACGAACAGATTTATTTGGGCATAAGCTTTCGTGGGTAAAACCCCACTTCTTCAGATGCATGGAGTGACTTCATGCATCTGAAGAAATGGGGTTTTTTACCCACAAAAGCTTATGCCCAAATAAATCTGTTAGTCTTTAGGGATAAACAGAAGCTCTATGATAGTCTGTAGGCTTTTCAAAATTAGTTATTAAAAAGGTGTGTGTTACAAACTGACAGATGATGAAGAGGGAAGAGAAACCTTACCTTGCTTCCCTACAGAAAAGAACACAGGGCTTGTCAGACTTTCAGATGGAATATTTATTAGTCTTTACATGAAAATCTGTCTGTTTTGGTGACAGAACAACATTCTTTAGCTTGTAGAATTTCTTTTTTTTTTAAATTTAAGCCTGCTAAGTAACATTAAGGATGAATATGCAGATGCTGATATTCTGACCACCAAACTACTTGAATGCTTTAAAAAGTAGGTGGTGTTTATACTTTGCAGCCATAAATACAGAAGGAATTTTTCTAGCTGATGAGGTACTTCTGCATTCCCCTCTCCAAGAATTGTTAGCTGCCTGCCCTGAAACTGATTTGCTTCAGAAAAGACATTGCAAGTATTTTCCTGACAAACTAGTTCTTGTAACTTTACAAGACCATTTAAGATCAAACAGTATTTTGTTCTTGCAAATCAAAACATACCATTAAGAGTTTTGGGCCAGTTTTAGAGGATGTTTAGAAGAATGGTTGCAAGCAAGTCTGACAAAGGTCCTGTCTCTGCACTGTAATTTCACCATACTGGGGGAATGTGATACAGTATGGGGACCATGTTTTAAAAAGTGTATTTGTGTTGTGCTTCCAGCCCTACAAAAGTCGAAGTCTATATGATAATTTTTGTACACCGTAAAAGCAGAGGATAGCCCCATCTATGCTGCATGATGGATCTGTACTTTAGCCCTCTCGGGACTACAATATATTCTATTGCATTCAGGACCTGATTAGAAGTTACAATGTAGATAGAGACCAATGTCAACATATGACAACACTAGGAAAAGATGTATTTTTAAAACATTATTTTAACTAAAACATTGAAAATTTTTGCATGGACAGGGAAAGTTGGATTTTAACATTGTGTGAAGAGATGGTGAATCAATCACCTTTTGAAATGTGTTAGTTTAAAATGTATTAGCCATGACATTTTTAAGATACACCTTTTATCCTAGTCTAAACAAAAGCAGGGGGAGTTGCTTGTCTATCAAAAAATGTAGGAGATTAGTTCAACATCACAGGGCATACAAGAGATGAAACACACATTTCCTATATCAATTATTCTATGCCCCCAATATCTGACTAACAATTAACTATTTAGAGACCCATAATTCAAAATGAACCTCCTTCACCAGGTAGGTGGGGAGGGGGAGAGAGAGAGAGAGAGAGAGCTAGTCTAGATTCTGCAGATTGCCATGTGTACTAATTAAATACTGTCTCACTAGTGGTTAGTTCTGTGTTTTCACACATGCATGGAACTTAGAAGGTGCAAATGTTTCTTATTTTCAGCCTGTGATATTATCAGGTTGGAGCATTTCAAACTGAATACCTAGTAAATGAATTCATGGAATGCTATTGCAATCACTGTCATTACAGACAGGAGTTTTTTGGTGACCCCTTATCTATTTAAATACTCTACCACAAGTAACTAACTTCATTTGCAAATCAATAATCCCAGCAGGATTTTGCCTGCCAGAGTAAAGCTGAACCTCTGTAATTATTTTCCCAGGGTCTATAATGTTAACAGCAAATCACATTACCCACTAAATCAAGAGTGGGGGGAGAAAAGTATAATAAGTACTTAATATACAAAAGTACTTTGCTTTGTTCCCCTCATCCCAACACTCCTAACTAGAATGTGATTAATGGAATTTTCCAGCAACTCAGCTTGAAACATGTTTTTGCCCATCTCACTGCTATGGCAGAATCAGATAATTGCAGTGTGACTCAACAAATGCACAGCTGTTCATTAAAATATATTCACCAAACAAATATGAGCAGGCCAGGAGACTAAGATGTCCAAAGGGACTCCACACAAGTTAGTTAGGAAGAAAGCAGAAAAAGGAAGATCACAGCTTGAAGTCATCAACAATATCCCTAGACAGTTGCCCCTCTACAAATGTGAGGGAACAAGCCACATATTTCTGTTTTTCAAGAAGGCAACTTGAAGGGAGTTTTTAAATTGGGCTCATCACTCTTTTTAGCTTCTTTATGATGGTTAAGGCTGGAAAGGTTGTGGTTTGGGGGGGGGGGGCAGTGCTCTGAGGCAGGAAGATTCGGGGGGGGGGTGAGGGGGAGGTACAACGGGTTAACTTCCCCCCTTTCCTCCAAAAGAAGCAGCCAGTCATAGAAGTTTAGGAGATGTTTAAAGACTTAAAAAAAAAAAAAAAAAACCACCACACAGACATTCTCTATTATGCTGGTCCACACACACACACACACACACACACACACACACACACACACATCATTTAAGGCGTTTTCATTAAATTCTTTCCTTAACTATCCTCTTGAAAGGCAAATAGCTGAATGCAATTAGTTATCCAGGCAAAGAAGGAGGATCCAGCTACACAAGCAAATTTAGCTTTCAGAAACTGTATTACAATACCACAGACAGACAGAGAGCCTTGACTACATTATACTATATAATTTGGTTTTGCCTGTTTGGACAGGAACAAATCATGTTACCAAACTTGTAGGATCTTAGGTACAGGCAAGGTCAAACTATGGTACAATAGGACTAGGGATAACCATCTTGTAACACAATAAACACCTTGGTAGATTTGCTGAACAACAGCATACCCAAGAATAGTTCAAGGGAACTCATCCCCCCACTCCGCCATGCCACACACTTCCTTCCCCTGATGAGATTTTGCAAGTTTGCTCGGCTCTGGATGCAGCTACACAGCAAAAAATAAAATAAAATAAATAAAAACCCCACACCACACAGCTTAATCTTATCTACTTTTATGTTTAGAACCTAAAGACTACCTATCATTTCTAGAATATTTTAAGCTCACTCAGTTTTAAGATGACAAATAAGTCATAGATCGTGGACACTCTAAAGTAGTAGCTTAGTTATTGATCTTTATGGTAAGGTAAGGAATCATTTTCAAACCCATCAGAATCTTCTTAAAATCCTGTAGGTAGTTTGTTTCTAAACAGCCTTATTAGACTGAATCTTACGGTTTTCAATGAAGTGGGTGAAGCAACAAAAAACCACTAATTTATGAGGGGGGATGCTTCCGAAACAGGAGACTATATCATTTCTCACCCATGAAAATTATCTTTCAAACACCAGGCTAACGTGATATATTTATGTGACCCACCTTACCAGAATATAAGCTTTCACTTTAAATATTAAGTTTCTTGGAGTGATGGTTATGAAGAAAGCCTTCCAAACCAGGTGTGAACCAATGCAATGTTTGTCTGTCTGCAGACTCAGGAAGACCGCAATAGTTTGAGGGGTTCTGAACTAACTTCTCCTTCTATCAAACTCCTCAGTAAAATAACTAAAGCCTGATTATGCTTTCAGCAACATCTCTATGCAGATCATTTTAGTGGAAGAATTAAGGAATGGGGAGAAACCTACAGTGATACAGAAAGGTCAAAGAAAAGAAAAAGATTGTGAAAGATAAGAGAAACAAGGAGAAAAAGCTGAAAGGTGAGCTTACTTTCCCAATGAGTGATACTGAATGCCATTATAAAGATACTAACAAATAATGCATATAAAAATTATAAGTTACAGTATTACATAAAAGGCGATACTCTAGCATTGATCTTTGTGCAAGTCAAACGAGATCAGAGAAAGTTTCACTAAGGATATGTACATAGCCATAAATGTACACTTCACCCCACTAAATTTAAAAGATTATCCCAGTCTCTGGCAGAATGAGTTTGTTACTCCAGTTCCTTCTTGCACTTAGGGTATGTCTACACTGGAAACTTCAAAGCGCTGCCGCGGGAACGCTCCTGCAGCAGCGCTCTGACGTGAGTGTGGTTGAGCAAGAGAGCTCTCCCGGCAATCCATCTCCATGAGGGGATTAGCTCCACGTGCTGGGAGTGTGGCTCCCAACGCTCGGAGCTTGTCTACACTAGCACTTTAAAGTGCTCAGACTTGCTGTGCTCAGGGGGGTGATTTTTCACCCCCCCTGAGCCAGCAAGTTAGAGCACTATAAAATGTACATGCAGACAAGCCCTTAGTGTGTGTTGGGTGGGGGGGACAGACGTGACCTAGATCTCTAAGGGTACGTCTACACTACGAAATTAGTTCGAATTTATAGAAGCCGGTTTTATTGAAATCGGTTGTATACAGCCGATTGTGTGTGTCCACACAATAAAATGCTCTAGGTGCTCTAGTCGGCGGACCGCGTCCACAGTACAAGGCTAGCGTCGACTTCCAGAGCATTGCACTATGGGTAGCTATCCCACAGCTATCCCACAGTTCCCGCAGTCTCCGCCGCCCCTTTGAATTCTGGGTTGAGATCCCAATGCCCGGATGATGCAAAACAGTGTCGCGGGCGGTTCTGGGTACATGTCGTCAGGCCCCTCCCTCCCCCGTCACAGCAACGGCAGACAATAGATTCGCGCCTCTTTACCTGGGTTACCTGAGTTACCTGTGCAGACAACATGGAGCCCGCTCAGCTGAGCTCACCGTCACCATATGTCCTCTGGGTGTCGGCAGACGTGGGACTGCATTGCTGCACAGCAGCAGCTGCTAACTGCCTTTTGGCGGTAGACGGTGCAGTAGACTGGTAGCCTTCATCGGCGATCTGGGTGCTGGCAGCCGTGGGGCTTGCCTTTTGGCAGTAAATGGTGTATTACGACTATTAGCCGTCCTATTACAAGTCGGGTCATCGCACATTAGCAGAGTCTTCCCCGAGCAGCCGATTGTGCAATAGGCCTGAAGACCATCGTCATACGCCGCCCCGTATTTGCTGCCAAGCACCCAGAAAGATGCCGAGGGCTATCAGTCACGCTGCACCGTCGTCTTAAGATGTAAAAAATAGATTTGCTCTGTATTCATTTGCTTCCCCCTCCCTCCGTCAAATCAACGGCCTGCTAAGCCCAGGGTTTTCAGTTTAATCTTTGGGGGGAACATTCTGTGTGACAGTTGTTTGTGTTTCTCCCTGATGCACAGCCACCGTTCTTGATTTTAATTCCCTGTGCCTGTACGCCATGTCGTCACTCGGCCCCCCTCCCTCCTTCCCCTAGTCCGTCAGATACTACGTTTGCGCCACAGCTCAGAGAGCCGAGAAGCGGTTCGCGCCTTTTCTTTGAATTCTGGGTTGAGATCCCAATGCCCGGATGATGCAAAACAGTGTCGCGGGCGGTTCTGGGTACATGTCGTCAGGCCCCTCCCCCCTCGTCACAGCAACGCAGACAATAGATTCGCGCCTTTTTACCTGGGTTACCTGTGCAGACAACATATCACGGCAAGCATGGAGCCCGCTCAGCTCAGCTGAGCTCACCGTCACCATATGTCCTCTGGGTGCTGGCAGACGTGGGACTGCATTGCTACACAGCAGCAGCTGCTAACTGCCTTTTGGCGGTAGACGGTGTAGCATGAGTGATAGCCATGGGGCTGGCAGCCGTAGGGCTGCATTGCACCAGCCCCTTGCCAGGCGATGGTATATTATGACTGGTATCCGTCGTCATCGTATTGGTGTGGCTGTCAATCATGGCCACCTGGGCAGACATGCTACTGTTTCGATGATGATGGCTACCAGTCGTAATATACTATTTTCTGCCAATTGCCCAGTATTGTCTGCTAAGCACCCAGAAGAGGCCGAGGGCGATGCTGGGTGCTGGCGGACGTGGGGCTGGCAGACGTGGGGCTGCATTGCTACACAGCAGCAGCCCCTTGCCTTTTGGCAGATGATGGTATTTTATGATTGGTATCCGTCATCGTCGTACTGGTATGGCTGTCACTCATGCTGCACCGTCGGCTGCCACCTTAAGATGTAAAAAATAGATTTGTTCTGTATTCATATGCTTCCCCTTCCTCCGTGAAATCAATGGCCTGCTAAGCCCAGGGTTTTCATTTTAATCTTTGGGGGGACCATTCTGTGTGACAGTTGTTTGTGTTTCTCCCTGTTCCTGTACCTGTACGCCATGTCGTCACTCGGCCCTCCCTCCCTCCCGCCCTCCCTCCTTCTCCTGGTCCATCAGATACTACTTTCGCGCCTTTTTTCTGACCAGGCGCCATAGCTAGCACTGGGATCATGGAGCCCGCTCAGATCACCGCGGCAATTATGAGCACTATGAACACCACGCGCATTGTCCTGGAGTATATGCAGAGCCAGGACATGCCAAGGCGAAACCCGGACCAGGCGAGGAGGCGATTGCAGCGCGGCGACGAGAGTGATGAGGAAATTGACATGGACATAGACCTCTCACAAGGCACAGGCACCAGCAATGTGGAAATCATGGTGTCACTGGGGCAGGTTGATGCCGTGGAACGCCGATTCTGGGCCCGGGAAACAAGCACAGACTGGTGGGACCGCATCGTGCTGCAGGTATGGGACGATTCCCAGTGGCTGCGAAACTTTCGCATGCGTAAGGGCACTTTCATGGAACTTTGTGACTTGCTGTCCCCTGCCCTGAAACGCCAGGATACCAAGATGAGAGCAGCCCTCACAGTTGAGAAGCGAGTGGCGATAGCCCTGTGGAAGCTTGCAACGCCAGACAGCTACCGGTCAGTCGGGAATCAATTTGGAGTGGGCAAATCTACAGTGGGGGCTGCTGTGATCCAATTTGCCAGGGCAATGAAAGACCTGGTGATAGCAAGGGTAGTGACTCTGGGCAACGTGCAGTCAATAGTGGATGGTTTTGCTGAAATGGGATTCCCAAACTGTGGCGGGGCCATAGACGGAACCCATATCCCTATCTTGTCACCGGAGCACCAAGCCACCGACTACATAAACCGCAAGGGGTACTTTTCAATGCTGCTGCAAGCCCTGGTGGATCACAAGGGACGTTTCACCAACATCAACGTGGGATGGCCGGGAAAGGTACATGATGCTCGCGTCTTCAGGAACTCTGCTCTGTTTCGAAAGCTGGAGGAAGGGACTTTCTTCCCGGACCAGAAAGTGACCATTGGGGATGTTGAAATGCCTATCGTGATCCTTGGGGACCCAGCCTACCCCTTAATGCCATGGCTCATGAAGCCGTACACAGGCAGCCTGGACAGGAGTCAGGACCTGTTCAACTACAGGCTGAGCAAGTGCCGAATGGTGGTGGAATGTGCATTTGGACGTTTAAAAGCGCGCTGGCGCAGCTTACTGACTCGCTCAGACCTCAGCGAAAAGAATATCCCCATTGTTATTGCTACTTGCTGTGCGCTCCACAATATCTGTGAGAGTAAGGGGGAGACCTTTATGGCGGGGTGGGAGGTTGAGGCAACTCGCCTGGCCGCTGATTACGCGCAGCCAGACACCAGGGCGGTTAGAGGAGCACAGCAGGGCGCGGTGCGCATCAGAGAAGCTTTGAAAACGAGTTTTGTGACTGGCCAGGCTACTGTGTGAAACTTCTGTTTGTTTCTCCTTGATGAACCCTCCAAACCCCCCCCACCGACCCGGTTCACTCTACTTCCCTGTAAACCAACCACCCCACCCCACCCTCCCCTCCCGCTTGCAGAGGCAATAAAGTCATTTTTTTTTAACATTCATGCATTCTTTATTAGTTCCTTACAGAGGTAGGGGGATAATTGCCAAGGTAGCCTGGGATGGGTGGGGGAGGAGGGATGGAAAAGGACACACTGCATTTTAAAACTTTAACTCTTATTGAAGGCCAGCCTTCTGATGCTTGGGCGATCATCTGGGGTGGAGTGACTGGGTGGACGGAGGCCCCCCCACCGTGTTCTTGGGCGTCTGGGTGAGGAGGCTATGGAACTTGGGGAGGAGGGCTGTTGGTTACACAGGGGCTGTAGCGGCGGTCTCTGCTCCTGCTGCCTTTCCTGCAACTCAACCATACGCTCGAGCATATCAGTTTGATGCTCCAGCAGACGGAGCATTGCCTCTTGCCGTCTGTCTGCAAGCTGACGCCACCTATCGTCTTCAGCCCGCCACTTGCTCTGTTCTTCCCGCGATTCAGCCCGCCACCTCTCCTCTCGTTCATATTGGGCTTTTCTCATCTCCGTCATTGACTGCCTCCACGCATTCTGCTGTGCTCTATCAGCCTGGGCGGACATCTGCAGCTCCGTGAACATCTCGTCCCTCGTCCTACGTTTTCTCTTTCTAATGTTCACGAGCCTCTGCGAAGGAGAAACATTTGCAGCTGGCGGAGGAGAAGGGAGAGGTGGTTAAAAAAGACACATTTTAGAGAACAATGGGTACACTCTTTCATTACAAGGTCGCATATTTCGGCTTGCAGGCAGCCATCGTAGGCCACAGTGTTTTGGCTTTTTTAACCTTCTTAACATGCGGGAAAGGTTGCAAACAGCAGCGCATTTCCCATATCAAGGATGAATTGGGTTGTCCATTTAAAATGGGGTTTCAATGTAAAAGGAGTGGCTGCGGTTTCCCGGTTAACATGCGGCACAAACACAAGTAAACCCCCCCGCCCCACACACACACACGATTCTCTGGGATGATCACTTCACCCCTCCCCCCACCGCGTGGTTAACAGCGGGGAACATTTCTGGTCAGAAGAGCAGGAACGGGCGCCTCTGAATGTCCCCTTAATAAAATCACCCCATTTCAACCAGGAGAGCTTTCTGGAGATGTCCCTGGAGGATTTCCGCTCCATCCCCATACACGTTAACAGACTTTTCCAGTAGATGTACTGGCCGCGATTGCCAGGGCAAAGTAATCATTAAACACGCTTGCTTTTTTTTTGTAATGTTTACAAATAGTTACAAAGTTACACTCACCAGAGGTCTCCTGTGTGCCCTGAGGGTCTTGGGTGAGTTCGGGGGTTACTGGTTCCAGGTCCAGGGTCACAAACATATCCTGGCTGTTGGGGAAACCGGTTTCTCCGCTTCCTTGCTGCTGTGAGCTACCTACAGTACCTCCATCGTCATCATCCTCCTCGTTCCCCGAACCGTCTTCCCTGTGTGTTTCTCCAGTGAGAGAGTCATAGCACACGGTTGGGGTAGTGGTGGCTGCACCCCCTAGGATCGCATGCAGCTCCGCGTAGTAGCGGCAAGTTTGCGGCTCTGCCCCGGACCTTCCGTTTGCTTCTCTGGCTTTGTGGTAAGCTTGCCGTAGCTCCTTAATTTTCACGCGGCACTGCTGTGTGTCCCTGTTATGGCCTCGGTCCTTCATGGCCTTGGAGATCTTTTCTAATACTTTTCCATTTCTTTTACTGCTACGGAGTTCAGCTATCACTGCTTCATCTCCCCATATGGCGAGCAGATCTCGTACCTCCCGTTCGGTCCATGCTGGAGCTCTTTTGCGATCCTGGGAGGACTCCATCACGGTTACCTGTGCTGATGAGCTCTGCGGGGTCACCTGTGCTCTCCACGCTGGGCAAACAGGAAATGAAATTCAAACCTTCGCGGGTCTTTTCCTGTCTACCTGGTCAGTGCATCTGAGTTGAGAGTGCTGTCCAGAGCGGTCACAATGAAGCACTGTGGGATAGCTCCCGGAGGCCAATAACGTCGAATTCCGTCCACACTACCCCAATTCCGACCCGCAAAGACCGGTTTTATCGCTAATCCCCTCGTCAGAGGTGGTGTAAAGAAACCGGTTTAAAGGACCCTTTAAGTCGAAAGAAAGGGCTTCGTTGTGTGGACGTGTCCAGGCTTAATTCGGTTTAACGCCGCTAAAGTCGACCTAAACCCGTAGTGTAGACCAGGCCTCAGTCACTGGCAAGACAGGTAACCCATCTCCACAAAAGCCCAAGTCTTATTCTAACTTGCAGCAGACAATGAACCACATTTGTCTATGGAGGCGCAAGCAAAGCAGGAAAAACTTCAGCTGGAGGAGAGCCGAGTGGTCCAGGAAGCTGCAACATAGAAAATGAACTCAGGCACCTAAGATAATGCTCAGAAACGAACTGCAGCTAAGCAAGCTAGAAGGGGCACAAAAATATTTGGGGGAATTGAAACATCAGCAACAGGGACATCATGGTCCTACTGCCACCTCCAGGCAATAGAGGGAAAGAATGTAATGCCGCGCCCATGATAAACAGATGATAAAATAAGGGAACTCTTTGCCCAGCTCCTTCTATATCCTCCACTTTGCTCCAGCTCTATCAGGAGTTTATCAGCCTTTTAGTCTGGAATTCCCTCAAATGAGTACCCTACTCCCTAAAAATGGGGCTAGACCAGCATATGCAGGGCTGGAGATTAATCCCTCCATAAGGATCACTGGACCTCAACCACTGCCCATGGGGAAGGGAAAGCCTCTCACGAAAGGTTCCCCCTCTGACTCCCAAGCTCAAAAGGCAGAGACATAAGCTTAACAAAACCCATCCTAGAAGGGGCATGAAGTAAACCAATACTCAACTTAAACGGAGCAAGAAATGAAGAGTCAGAGTCCGAACCAGATCAACGGCAGAAGCAAGGTCCAGAGAAAAATGGCAAAAGCCTTGATAAGCCACATTTGGAGTGGGGGAGGGTGGTAAGGGGGAAGAGGTGAAGAGCAGGGAGGGAGAACACTAAAAATTCCCTAGTGTCGACAGGGAATAAGGACTTATATGCAGTAGAAATTTGCAGCCAGAAATGCAGGCTAGCATAGCTACACCAGTGCAAGCCATCAGCATAGACCAAGAAAGCCTTTACTTGCCCTGAGGAAGTTCACCCCCATTTCAAGCAATAGCAGTCAGTCAGTCATATGGACACGGCTTTAGATAAGGGGTCTCAAACACGGGCCGGAGCTCTCCCCTGCGGCCCGCCAAGCTCCCCGTGCCGCCCCCTCCCCAAGTTATTTTATGTGGCAGCTAAGCTCCCTGCTCACTACTCCCCAATGTTTGGGGCCTGCCACCCCCACGCGTCTCCCCTGGGCTCACTTGCTGCCCCCTCACCGCCCGGAGCCTGCAGCTCATACTGACTCCACTCTGCTCTGCCAGCTTCCAGCATCACCTGCTGCCACAGGGTCCTAGTGCCCACCTCCACTATGGCCAGGGCAGGCTGCCCTTCCCCTTCCCTTCTGCCCTAGTTCTGAGCCTCTCCAATGTCCCAAACCCCTCACCCCTGCACCCCCTCCTATCCCCAAACTCCATCCCAGAGCCTGTCCCCAAACTCCATCCCAGAACCTGTATCCCAGACCCCCTCCCCCACCCAAACTCCCTCCCAGAGCCTTAGGCAGGTGGGGGTGGAGTGGGGGGGGGGACGGAGGAGGTTCTGGGCACCACCAAAGTTTCTACAAACCTGCCACCCCTGGAAGAGGCAGAGTAGGAGTGGAGTGGTGGTGCAGCCCAGTGCAGTGGGGCGCGGGGGGGGGGGAAGGGGAAAACGACGACTTTAACAGAAGTAAAGCCAACTAAGTGCATGTTTTGTCCTTTGAGTGAGGTGCATTACTGTTGGTGGCACTTAGCACTTTCCAGGAGGGAGGGGGGAGGAGCAGGGAGCTGCATGCTCAGGGGAGGAGGAGGAGAGATGGGGCAGGGGCGGGACCGGGGGGTGTCAGTGATGCAGCCCTCAGGCCAATGCACTAGTCCTCATGTGGCCCTCGTGGTCATTTGAGATTGAGACCCCTGATTTAGATCCTGAGTGCTCAGCAGGGACCCTAGAAATCCATTTGCCATAGAAAAATGCAGAATTTGTGTTTTTACAGAGAATCAAGTTTTTACATTTTGTGAAAAAATAAAACAAACTAAATTTTACTAAAATTACCAGTGTCATTTATTCAATGCGTGCAACCTCCCGCTCTTGTGATTGATTTTTGAATGCACTTTAAGTTTACAGCTGAACCCCATTTATCCAATCTAATTGGGATGGGGCCAGATTGGGGGAGGGGGTCAAAAATCTGGATAACCAGAAGAATTGGCAAAGAGCTTTCTCCCCCTTATTTTAAGATGGGGTAAGGGGTTTGGGGAGTCGGCTCCAGCCAATATTTCAGTTAATACAGAAAGCCAGATGAGGATTGGATAAACAGGGTTCTACAGTATATCAATAAAACATTGTGTTCAACTGATACCTACTGTGACAGACCCAGACCAGACCAGTGGGGTACAAGAGTCTGGTAGAGGGCAAATATACTAGTCACTGGATGAGTAGTTTTCTGTTCCCTGAGTGACCAGAGTAGGGGCTGCACTAGAGTAATCAGGAACCTGCCAGAACCAATTAAGACAGCGGGATAATTAAGACACCTGGAGCCAATTAAGAAACTGCTAGAATCAATTAGGACAGGATAGCTAATCAGGGCACCTGAGTTTAAAAAGGACCTCAGTTCAGTTTGTGGTGTGCATGTGAGGAGCGGAGAGTGAGAAGACATATTGCTGGAAGACTGAGGAGTACAAGTATTATCAAACACCAGGAGAAAAGTCCTGTAGGGAGGAGGCGGCTATGGGGAAGTAGCCCAGGGAGTTGTAGCTGTCTTGCAGCTGTATCAGGAGACACTCTAGACAGCTGCAGTCCACAGGGCTGGAACCTGGAGTAGAGGGCAGGCCTGGGTTCCCCCCAAACCTCCAACTCCTGATCAGACACAGGAGGAATTGACCTGGACTGTGGCTTCTATGAGAGGGTAAGGTCTCTGAGCTGTTTCCCGACCCACATGGTGAATCTGAGGCGAGAAAACCTGCCAATAAGCACAGAACCCACCAATGTAGAGGAGGAACTTTGTCACACTATATATACTGTGGCTATGGAAACTAAAGTTCAGCATTTCGTTTAAATGACAGATTTGAGATTTTGTTTTTAAAAATTGGACAATTCATGGGGGCGGGGTTAAAAATCACTGAAAACTAGGATCCCTGGTGATCAGCAATGGCTTAGTTCCACACTACATGAGGGTGGCTGATACTGCCTCCTGTAACTGTTAGTATTATGCCATGAATCAGCATAGTTGAAGTAGCTACCTTACAACAGCTGCACTGCAAGGTCAGAGAAACTGGAGAATGAGGGTTTTGTTAGAGGCCTGAAGCAGTTAAATAGCACTGTAAGTTATCAGATACTGGATGAGGAGGGCATTCCACTGAATGGAAAACCTGCATTCACTGTTAGTAAAATTTGCCAGGACTCAGGAGGAGGAAATAAGCAGAACAGTTATTTAAAAACAAACCTTCTTCATGGATTGTAGGAAATATTTAGCTTAAAAAGTTAAATAAAAAAATAAAGTCACTATATAGACCAATAGAAGTGATTTTTTTCCCAGGGTGGTAAGCCACCAAGAGGACACATGACCCCTAAGAATACACTCTTTCAGAGAGAGATGTATGGACTTCTCTCCATCCTCCATCCCCTGCTCCTTCCCACCACAAACTCTGTACATGGCTAAAGCATTTTAAGATCCTCTTTTTTTCCATGCAATATTGATCATTAAAGATTAACCTTTAACTGTAAGAGAAGAAAAAACTCAAACAAAAAACCCAGTCCCACCCAAATCATGTAAGTGTTTTTATTTTAATACTTTTGTTAGTCTGCAGCTGCAGTTGGCACTGATCACTGCCAATATGGAGTTTTTTTTCCAGTGAAGACGGCATTGTTTTATTGGCTTCTTCAGCAGTGCATGCACCATTAATGGAGTTTTTATCTCTCCATATTCCTGTCAGTACAGAACCAGCCAGTCTGACTCTGTTGTCATCATTAAGAAAGCTTATTTTTCCATTCACTATCTTTAATCCAAAACAACATCTGGAACTTCAGCTCCTGTTGTATAAAGGCGAACAGATTAAAAACAAAAAAAACCCACCACATATCAGCTTCCAGGGCATTATAAGTTTCTGCTTTTATCTAAAATTCTCCATATGTACATTTTCAACAGTTCTGCTAGCTAGCCAATCAGCTTTTAAAAATATAAATCTCTTTTCCTTCTTCTCTCTGCACATTTTTGATAAGGACTCAAACCCACAAAAATCTTTCCAACTAAAATGATTAGAGATAAATCACCACAGAAATACAGTAGTTAGGTCTTCAGGAACAGAAATCATACTAAACCTTGTAGTACAGATGAGTTCTTTGAAACATAGTATATTTTAAGGTAAGACACTAGAGACTTAAGAGGAAATGAAAAAGCCTTTAGTGAAATATTACTCCTGTGTACCTTACTGGAGAAAGTAATGGAAGAAAAACTTGGCGCCATTACACCATGAGTACATCTCCTACTTGAACAGACAGCTGTCTCCATCATCATTTAAGTATGCTTTTTGCTTAGCTCATGTTCAACGAACCATGAATCAATACAGAGGAAACACAAAGCCATGCTGGAGACACAGAAATCAAGCATATACACACTATTTTTTGGAAGAAAGATATACTGGAGAAAGGCATGCCACATAAAACAGTTGCATGGTGCCAAGTATCAGAGGGGTAGCTGTGTTAGTCTGTATCCTCAAAAACAATGAGGAGTCTGGTGACACCTTAAAGGCTAACAGATTTATTTGGGCATAAGCTTTCGTGGGAAAAAACCCCACTACTCCTTGTTTTTGTAAAACACTTGTTTTTCCATTGTCACCTGTTTAACTTGGTATTTAATTAGTAGATTGTCATGATTACTGTACATTTCTTAACCAGCAACTAGACTTAAGAGAACTGTGTGCTGGAGACAAGCCCTCTGAGCAATACTTTCACAGCTGTTTGACCCATCCCCCACCCCATATAAGAAAGGGGGTGGGGGACAGCAAGACTTTACCTAATCTAGGGAAGAAAAAAAAATTACTTTAATGCATAGCTCCATTTAACAGAGGACACACTTAGCACAACTTAACATTGAAGAAAGCCAGCATTGGGCAATCGCTGCAGAGTAAAGATTTTTCTTCAGTTGTTTAGTAAAACACCTACTGTCTGAGCCACAGACTCCTGCTCAGACATGAAGCCATATCTTAGAGCATGGTGTCATCTGTTAATGACAGACTGTGTAACTTGATCTTCTCGGTTGGTGCTCTGAGTAAGCACTTCCTTCTCTCCCCCTTCCTATAGTCCCATCCTACTGTGCCAGCTGTTTCTGACAGCCAAATTGCTGTGTTCTAAGCAATGAATGCTGTCAGAGAGAATTTTCATTTCTGTAATGCATAGGCCTCCATGGACAAATTATACTGTTTATAGTCCTAGGCTGCAGGAAGCTGCTTTGCTGTTGAAAGGCTGCCAAATGCAGGGTTTTGGAGGTTTTTTAAGCTGACAATCACGTAAAATGAATCTAATGACCAAAGCAGTACAGAGTGTATGTTTTCAAGAACAAAACATATGTCAAGAATTTCTCTGTCTAGCAATAGAGTTTTAACAGAATGACAGTGGAAACCAATTAAGAGTTCCTGTTAAACACAATCCAATGGAAAGATGGGATGCCAACCGTTACACAGCACAGCTATCTTACCAAAGCCTCTCTGCAGTGACTATGTGCTCTGAAGAAGTGTCTTGTGCCAGCTTCAGTCTGGGAACCAACAACTGCATAACCCAAGTGATAATTTGATGTTGGATACATACATAGTTCTTCTGTTTGTGATGCTTAAGGAATGACGCTGCTTTATGCTGTATAAGGCAAAGAAACCCAACAGTATCAAATATTCCATCTGTAGCCTCCTCCCCATGCAACAGTTACTGAGAAAGTGCCTAGCATTTTAAGCAGCCATTTTTATTTTTAATATCCCTCTTAAATGGGTACACACGAAGTTGCAGGACTTAGAGCACTAGCTAAATCCATTACAGCATGAGGAGAATTCACTGATAGTTTCCCCCACACATGCAGCTCTGCCAGTGCAGAGTACAATGTGTCATACAACACCCCCTGCTATTCCAGACTTGGGATCCCACAGCCAACTCTGCCAGCGCATCTCAGGCCAGTCACGAAAAACTGTTATTCTAAAGATGGGGACCTCTCAAGCAGAGGCTGAAGATTACAGCTGACTAAAGGAGTTATTCCCTTTTAACATTATTCATTGATTGCACCCCTGCATCAAATAAGTTACTTAATTATCTTTTATCCAGCCTGGGGAGCTCGCTGAATAATATAAACACATTATCTGCTGAATAATGTGAGCTACCAAAAAAAACTGTCAAAATTTCAAACCAGCTCTATTGCTTATCTTGCCAAACCATGCAGTGCTTATTTGTCTTGTCAAATATGCCCTAAGGACAAGGACAACACCACACTTGTGATTTCATTTAGTATTTGAGTCTGCCCCTTTTGCCACCCTCCCCTCCCCCCCCCCCCACACAAAAAAAGAAAAGATAAAAGGGCACCATTGCTTGATTTTCACCACAGTTTAACGAAAAGGTGCAGGGAAGGTCCTCAGGTGGTCTGAGCATGCCCCTAAAGTCTGGGAAGGCAAAAGCATACTACAGGCTTCCAAGAACTGTGCTAGCAAGCTTTGAAACCCAGTGACAAGTTACCATTCACTACCGCAAGTAGTGAAGTCTGACCCAATTTGGCTCAAGTATCAAACAACCTTCTGCCAGAAGCTTTCATCCCTTTTCAAATTAACTGTGCTATGCAATATTTTCCTAAGTAATGCTTCCTTTATTATAATATGCACCTATGAAGTTTTACTACCTAAAATGCTGTGTGAAAGTTTTATTTTTTAAAAATAAAACAGGATTTTTTTCCTCCTGTTCTACTCCTGTTTAATCTGTTCCATTTCCTCACTATCACCTGTTTATTTTCATTCCCTCCCTCCCCCCACCAAAAGACACTTTCAATGGAGAAAGACAGTGAAGTGCATCTATCATTTCCCTTACCTTTCCTTATTGCTACTCACCTACAGGCTCCTTCCTTACCCTTTTCTGCCACTATCTTATGATGAACTCTCTGATTTGCCTTATGTGCCCACTCAGCTGGTAGTTTAAATCCATTTCACATTAAAGTCAAAGGAAAGACTCCATTGGTCTTCAGTGGGAGCTGGATCAAGCTCCAAGTACCAACCTTGGGGCTCTCTAGCTAATGGGAATCTTCAGCCATGGTGCTGGTCCCATTCTCAATACTTGAGGCAGGAGAAGAGACACCTCCCATCCCTTCCCCGCACATACTCTTTTTTAAATAATATTTTTGACATGCATGATTTCTCTAACTCCAAGCTGGATCACAGTTTAATTCTAAACAGCAGCTCTCTAGAATTTGCTTACAAAATAGCCTTTCCAAAAAACAGTGCAGTATTACTGAACAGATTGACTGCAAGGAAGAGACTGGGATAGGTAGAAAAGGAAAAATCTCTTGCACCAGTACAGCTTTCTTTAACACTATTAGAGATCAGCTTCACCTGATTTCACTGTTAATGGTTTGACAATTTTGGGAAGAGTTGCAAAACAAAGATTGAACAGCCATGGCAGCATTAATAAGTGCAGCCATCTCATCCTTCATTTCAACTTATTCCACTTGTTTTATTTGTAAGTACCACAGAAAACACACAAGCAATGGTGCTGCCTTCTAGTTAATGCCCCATCCCACTTCCATGGGAGTTGGGTGCAAAATTCCCCATCAGTCCCAATGGGAGCAAGATCAGGCCTGAAGGAAAACCTCACTTATTAATTTATAGTTCTCCTTCCCCCAATGTTTCAGAGTCAGATTCAGGCTACTTACCAACCAGTTTGGTAAGCTCTTCAGGGCAGGAACTGTCCTTTGTGATGTGTTTAAGTGCCCAGCACAACAGGACCCAGCCAGGCTGTGTCCTATAAGTAGTATCCCAATATCTATGGGAAATAATTATTAACACAGCTGCATTTTTAAGGGAAGAGTCTTTTAGTGTTAGCTTCCAGTGCCTACTATTTCAGGAGCTTAAAAACTTACATTGCTAGTATGGCTCCAAATAATAAAATCTTATACTGGTAACAGATCTTTTCAGGGCAGGCCATAGGCTGGCGTGAAGCATGTCGCTGCAAAGGGTCCCACACCTCTGGGGTTATGATTGTCAGCTTCCTTCCAAATCCCTGTGCAAGGGGCATTAGTCCAACCAACTAGCTGCCTCACCCTCTCACTTCTCCTCATATGCGGTCTGAATTTTTAATTTGCACCTGGCATCACAAAGCCTACACCCATCCCAGCTGTGGATGAAAGGGTGGAGTGCAGAATATAACTGCTGTCCTCTCCTCCTTCCCATAAGATTGCCTATGCCCTTACCACAAGTGCACCTGCATTAATGGGAGTGCTAGTTCAGGCTGGTCTCCAGCATTTTAACCACATTGTGCAATCTTTCTCAGAGCAAGTCTAGACTGTATTTACTTATATGCCAGCAGCAGTGTCTGTATTAGCATTCCCACCAGTGGAACTATTAAGGAGTTAACAAGCACAAGCTCTGGGGAGATTCTGTGCTGAGCCTCATAGGGTTCTATACACTGCAATCAGAAGTTGACTGCAGCCTGGGTAGACATACCCAAGTAACAGCAACAGTGAAGCCACAGCAGAGGAGCTGTGCAAGCCCACCCAGGACCCTGGTTATGTACTCAAGTGGCTAGCTTGTGCTGCCACAGCTTCATGCAATTGTTATTTGGGCTACTGAGCTAGCTCGGTATGTCTGCATGAGTTGTCGCACCTCTCAGAGGCAGAGCCTGTATTTTCTTTTGATGCTTGTAAGAGTAGGTGGACTATCTAGACTCACATGTTCTATTTGCTTATTTATCTGAAGAATATTTATTTTGGTCAGGGTAGTGCAGGAATCATCAAAATAAAGTGAACAGGAGCAGTGCCCATCTAGAATAGAATGTCACCCACTGCACATATTCCTAATACATCTCTTACCATGGTACTGGGGAGCACTTTGCATAAATTAGCGCTACATCAATTTGCCATGGAGGGAGCAACATTCTTTTTGACTCCCTCTGCTGTAGCCACTTTACTTGACTAGGGTACAGAGCCAGGTGTTGGGTCAACCAGTGGAGCACTGAAGGGGCACTTCTCTATAGCAGTGGTTCTCAACCAGGGGTACATGTACCCTGGGGGGTATGCAGAGGTCTTCTGAGGCACACCAACTCCTCTAGATAGTTACCTAGTTTTACAACAGGCTACAAAAAGCATTAGTGAAGTCACTACAAACTAAAATTTCAGACAATGACTTGTTTATACTGCTCTATATACACACACACACAGAAAAGTATAGTATTTATATTCCAATTGATCTATTTTATTATGGTAAAAAAGTGAGAAAGTAAGCAATTTTTCAATAAGTGTGTTGTGATACTTTTGTATTTTTATGTCTGATTTTGTAAGGAAGTAGTTTTTAAGTGAGGTGAAACCTGGGGGTACGCAAGACAAATCAGACTCCCGATAGGAGTACAGTAGTCTGGAAAGGTTGAGAACCACTGCTCTACAGTACAGCTGAAGTGAACTAGGCAAAGAAAAGGAAATACAGAGTAGACCTTATTTGAAGTTCTAAGGCAGCTAACTTAGAGAACGTCTCTTATTAGTAATGCCAAAATTAATTTGATTCAGAGAAAGATTAAATCAAATTTAAAAAAGTTTAGCGATTCTAAACTCTACCTGGTCTTCTTAAAAATAATGTTTCTGGAATAGGTTTCACATTTATACTTAATGAACAGTTTGGTTCTCCTGGTAATAGTAGTTAAACAATTCCCCATATTTCCTTCCAATCAAACCAGTGTAGCACTATGGTAGCATGTGAGAACCAGAAAGTGAACAGAATATATAGTGAGATGAGCATGTAAACTTAGTATATTCAACATTAAAATGATTTCAACATTTCAAAATGTAAGTAACACCAAGAAAGAGATGCTTTTAAAAGTAACTTAACCTGTCTCTTTGGATCAGTCAATCAAGGAGTTAAAATCCCATGCCTCAAAACTGATCAGAATAATCATTTGTTTCCCTAGAACCTTGTGGGATGAATTTAATCTGGTCCTCGAGCTCCTGCCAGGGAGTGGGATCCAGGGCTTGTCCCACTCCGGTGCTCCAATTGGGAAGCAGGGCTGAGGGCTTACCCCACTCTGTGCGGCTCCCAGAAGCAGTGGCATGTCCCCCCTTCAGCTCCTACACCTAGGGGCAGCTAATGGGCTCCACGCGCTGCCCCCACAGCTCCCATTGGCCGGGAATCATGGCCAATGGGAGCTGCAGGCGTGGTGCCTGCGGAGAGGGCAGCATGCAGAACTGCTTGGCTGTGCCTCCACGTAGGAGACAGAGGGGGGACATGCTGCTGCTTTTGGGAGCTGCTTGAGGTAAGCGCCGCCTGCACCCTTCCCGTGCCCCAACCCCCTGCCCCAGCTCTGATCCCCCTCCTGCCCTCCGAACCCCCTCAGTCCCAGCCCAGAGCCCCTTCCCGCACCCTGAACTCATTTCTGGCCCCAATCCAGAGCTTGCACCCCCAGCCTGGAGCCCTCACCCCCTCCTGCACTCCAACCCCCAGTTTCATGAGCATTCATGGCCCCCCATGCAATTTCCGTATTCAGATGTGGCCCAAGGGCCACAAAGTTTGCCCACCCCGCTATAGAGGTAATATGATATTTTCTGTCTTATCTACCCCTTTCTTAATGATTCCCAACATTGTTAGCTTTTTTAACTGCCACTGCACATTGAATGGCAACCAAGCCTAAACCAAACAAAGACTGGGCTTCGCTATCTCCCTGCACATTTAACTTCTCACCAGGAAGGTGCCCTGGTCTCTGGCAACTCTGCAAGTCAACTTTTGCAAGTCAGTTTAGTCCTTTGGTCAGGGACTGCATGCTGTTTCTTCTCCTACCATTGGAGAAGTCAAGTCCTTTCTTAGAGCCTTGGACTCAACGCAGGGCTTTGGAGCTGTACTCCGGCTCCGCTCCAGCTCTAGGCAAAAACCTGTAGCTCCACTGCTCCGGAGCTGCGCTGCACTCCAGCTCCGGCCTCCGCTCCAAAGCCCTGTAAATTAGAATCTAATAAATTGTTTTATAAATAGTTATTGGAAAATAGCTCCTCAATGATTAATTCCTAATTTAAAAAGTCATAGAAATACTTTTCTCCTACAAGTTACCATTTATGCTCAAAGCACAGAAATACCATACTGCTGTCAGAAAGGAATTCCGCACCACTGCGCAAGGGCAGAATTAATGTCCCCCGCAGATTTTTTTTCCTCCTGCATAAAATTGATTCTGAGACAGAGGTGAAGGGAAGCTGCAATTAGCCCTTGGTGGGCGAAAGGTGTGATATGGCACCAGAAGAGAGGGCGGCTGGCTCGTGGACCGGAGCAGCCAGCCATGGAGAGGAAGGAGACAGAGACTGCATTCCTCGGAGTGCCCCGCTCATGGGGATATGTGCGGATGTGCCTGACTGAATGGGAGAGGCTCCCCAATTCCTTAACAATCCCCCCCCCTCCCAAAACACAGTTCCATATTTCTCCCACCCACACCCAACAACCCATCAGGTCCACGCCCAGGCTCCTTCCCAACAATTACTTCCCTCTCTCTCAGCTCCATCACCTCTGACTCCCCCAATCCTTTGCACTGTTGCTGAGGGGTGTGGGAAATACATTTTTCTATTGTAATTTAAATCAATTATTCAAAGTTCCGTATTGATATGCCTAGTCAGGAATCTGTCAAAAAATTCCTGAATGTTTTTATCTGTACGGTCACAGATATACTTGCTGACAGGTATTTGGAAATCAGTTACCAAAATAGTTGAAACTGGTGTGATTATATTGTGGTTTTTGACAAATAAAATGTGTAGAATTTTAAAATATTGCGCACTGAGTTTTGGTGCAGAATTCCCCCAGGAGTTTTATATTCAGCTTTCTACCAGAGGTATGTACATGAGTTTTACATGTGTGCATTGAGTCTACACAAAATGGAACAAATATCCTACCAGTTAAGTTAAAACATGTTATCAATTTGCATTACCATTGGCTGAAGTAAAGGACAAACATTTATAACTTGGAACATACATGAGGAGTGTCCACACCAGGCTTCACAAATGAACCAAGTATCTCAAGTTCACTGACAGTCGTTAACTAGAGGTTAAAAATAAAAGGCTAGCAAAGAAAAGTGCAAAAAAAAAAAAGGGGGGGGGGGGGGGGGGAGTAGCCCAGGCTGAAGTTGGAGGGACAGTATGAGAGCAGTTATGCAGAGCTGTGAAGGGCCTTGAATGCAGCACCTGATCTGACAGAAAATGGGAAGCTAACGGATAAACTCCAAGGACTTGCCTTCACTCTGCTTGGTGATTACAACTGAACTTGAGGTACTAAAGTGTATCTTCCCTGCCAGAGAGAGCCCAGGTGAGCAGTACCCGAGTTATCCTAGCCTGGATATGAGCAGCAACATTGCAAAGCCCTTACATGAGTTACTGCATCCTCACCGGTGCTGCACTTGTGTGTGTTCCTAGCATTTCTGGGGACACATCCCATGGGTCTTTGTGCTGCAATAAATTGAGCCACTCTGATTCTTGCCCGGTGAACTGGGAGAACTAGTCTGACCTTATGGTCCCATGGGGGAATTGTGGGAAAGCATTGGAGGACTATCAGCACTGAAGTGATTTAGCCTGTGTGCTCACTGCAAAGTGGCCAAGTTACTAGCCCGAGTAGAATGGCACCGGGGCTCTAACCCATACCTCCAGACAGGCCAGCTAGCCTAGTTGAAAGCACCACTAAACTTGGGTGAGAGGGCTGTGTGTGTGGATGGGAGGGTAGTTGAGGTAACATCTAGGTAAGAGCCCAGGTGAACTCTGCAGTGAAGACATACCCTTACAAAAAGCTAGAGAGGCAATCCCCATGTTTATTCCAGGTTACAAGCATTTGTTCTTTACCCTAGGGATCAGCCTATTTGAGCTATTCCCATTAGTTATACAAGAGTAAGCACCTCTATACAGGTATAATTATATACCAGGGGCAAGCAGCAATGATAGAGCAGTACAAAAAACTGTTTAGATAATGCTCAGTGAAAGGATAAGGGTCTGGACACAAATTTTAGCTGTACGGAAAAAAATTATACCAAGGAAATCGAATACTTTTGTTATAGTTGATTAATTTAGGCATACCTTATGCTGTCTGCTATTTTACATCAGTTAATACAGCACCCCTAAGAATACCTTAAATCATTAGCAACTTTACAGGACATTTTTTCTTTTAGTGTATACTTAATCATCTTTAATGTATTCTCCCACTATGGTCATTTGTCAAAACCACAAGCGATATTTTTCTTAAGAAAATAAACTTTTTTTCAAATGACTCCAGTACTGTTTGATGTATTTGTTACCCTTTAACTTTAGCCAGAGTTTAAAGTAAAATTAAAGCAAGTTCTTTAATGTGAGAATCAGACCATAATTCAATTCCAAAATAGATATGAACTGCCCAATTTAGTACCCTGTCTAGCGAACTACAAGTTGTAAATTTTGTTTAGGTAAGATGGGAGGGAATAAGGACCCACCTACAATACAACCATTTTACGAGACCAATGGCCCCAGTAACATGCTACCAAATCATGCTGCACCCTTGTCAAGTCTCAGGCTGTAGCATGATCAATAGAGAGTTTGGTCTTGTCCACACAACCAAAATCAGTCTGTGTTTTAGCAATGTTGGGGACCCTACCCCAATTAACTGAGTCACCCACGGTAGTTGTTGTAGTGAAGGCCCTGGATTAGTGCTCATGTATAACTGCTTTTATATATAATTCTAAATTAAAAATATAAATATAAAGAAATATAATTCCATATGGTAAAATCCTGACCCTAGTGAAGTCGTTAGCAGATTTGCCATTCAGAGGGGCCAGAATATCACCCATGGTACATACATCCAGCAAGGCACCACCTATTCCATTGCCATGTTCCACATCATCATTTTGTAGAATTATCCTGACTTAAACCAATGATCAGGTATTTAAATGGGCACAGTCCAGAGACTTGATAAGTTGTAACACAGGAGAGAGTTCCAGTAAGACTTGCAGCTTCTTAAACAATTAAGTAATATACACCTCTACCTCGATATAACTCTGTCCTAGGGAGCCAAAAAAAAAATCTTACCGCGTTATAGGTGAAATTGTGTTATATCGAACTTGCTTTGATCCGCCCGAGTGCGCACCCCCCTCCTCCCCCCACCTCCCGGAGCACTGCTTTACCATGTTATATCCGAATTAGTGTTATATCGGGGTAGAGGTGTATGTTGAGTATCATCTGATCATCAGCCCTTCCCAAATGCTTAACATAGGAAATAATCCACCAGCTATGTAGTGAGGAAGAGAATATATATATTCTGGTAAAATTCTACAATTTCAAAAAAAGTATCTGGTGTCCTCTTTTTGTATTTGCCAGTTTTATTGCCAAACTAATACTTCCTTTAGCTGGTTACCTTGTGTCTTATTGATAATTTTAATGGTAACTAAGTGAGAATTCTCCCAGCACCCAATATTTTAAGCTGCTCATTCACATTAAAAAAAAAAGTTTAACAAAAAATTTCAGTCTTAAAACAATCTAGTAGTTCCAGCCCACCCACACAAAAACACTTCAGTAAAACTGTCTCGTAATTCTTCAGTGAAGAACTCTAAATAGCATAGTCTGTTCTGAAAAGACTAATACATGTGCAGTTTTTTAATTTTACAATTCTATTCAGTATTAATTGAAATTGGAGAGAATGATCTAATCCCAACAGGATAGGTAACACAGCCAAATCTGCCAGAACAACTGATATCAAGGAATGGATTGGTAGACATACCAGTTGTGCCTCTGACAAAAACAAAGAAAACAGGGACTTTAAAACAATCATGTCTAAGCTATGGTTTGTGGAACTTTCAAGTCCCTGAGAGTTTCATGTTCAAGCTCGTACAACATGGGAAAGAAGAACCCACAAGGACAGAACAACTGGAAACACCAACAAGAAACCACGTATAGCTTCAAGAGCTGTTCCATGAGACAAAAGAACAAGACCCTTAAATAGAAAGGAACCCAGAGACAAATTTTGATAAGTTTCCCTAGTGAAAAAAGGCCAGGAAGATCAGTACACCCACAGCCTATTCTGCTGGAGGAAACTATATGCCTTCCTTAAGCTAGTGTTCAGAGGATCATCTAGCACAGGGGTTCTCAAACTGGGGGTCAGGACCCCTCAGGGAGGTCACAAGGTTATTACATCGGGGTAGGGGGTTGCAAGCTGTCAGCCTCCACTCCAAACCCCGCTTTGCCTCCAGCGTTTATAATGGTGTTAAATATATTTTAAAAGTGTTTTTAATTTATTCGGGGGGGGGGGTGTCATACTCAGAGGCTTGCTATGTGAAAGGGATTACCAGTGAAAAAGTGTGAAAACCACTGATCTAGGAAAGGATTTGAGGGTTTGCTGAGGCAAGTGAAACCCCCGACCTCTCTCCCTACTGCTTATCAGAAGCTTGCATGACTTCAAAGAGAGACATTAGTAGTCTCCTGTTCATTTGTACAACCAGCAGCAGCTGCCCACCTGCTTCACTGGCTGCAGGATACTTGTCAGCCAGACAAAGAGCTCAAATTAGAAGAACGGGTGCCTGATCTGCCTGCCTCTTGGACCCTCCTCTGCAGTTTGCCTTTTACCAAGCTGCTAAGGTTCATAGCCAAAGCAAGAAATGTTTAACCCCAGAGGAGTATGGCAGCTGGCTCCAACTTCATTGAAATACTTAAGGGAGGGCCTTAGTACCTCTACCCACCCCCTTTCCATACCTTCAGAGTGCTGAAGGAGATGCCCTTCCTCACTTATTTGGTCCTGCTTAGATCACCACGGTGGAGAATGCTTGTATTGTTAAGAGTCACAGCACCCTCTCTTCCTCTCAAGCAGTCTTTGCAAAAAGCAGGTCCACTTCCCTTCCTTCCACACCCAAAAAGGTCAAGAGGCAGGGTAGAAGGAAAAGGCAGGGAGGGATCACCTTAGAATAGAGAGGTATGTTGTTAATGAGCTCTATCAAGAAAGTGGCGATTGCATGCTCCTCCCACCACCATCTCCCAATACCGAAACCAGACTCCCCTTCTTCACCAAGTTTGTTTTCAGTTTGGAGGGGGTGAAAAAGAGAGAAACATTCCGCACTAGAAGGAGCTCAAACACAAGTAAAAAGCGACAGATCCCTAGATCTCAAACTTGCTACCAGATTCATGCCGTATTCAGTAGCTACTCTCTGTGCCAACTAGTACTTCAGAAACATGGGCACATCTACACTAAAAGCGCCTGTCATGCTTGACTGAAGATGCTACCTACGCCAACCTTCTCCCATTGGCATAGTACCCAACCTCCAAGAGGCAGTAACTATGTCAACAGACTTCTCCTATCAACTTCGCGCGGTTTATACCAGGGATTAGGTCAACTGAACTGTGTCGATCCAGGGTGTTGATTTTTCCACACCCGACAGATATACTGACCTAATTTCCTACAGTAGACTTGGCCGAGTCTTGCCCTCTTAGCCATCATCTCAAATCCTCTCTTATATGCCAGGACAGGAACGATAGTGTTGTTGTAGTGCCCAGAGTCTGATGCCTCAGGATCTGACTATGGTTTGCCTAGACTGGGAAAATACATTTAAAAACGTGCCACCTATCACCACTTTGCACTAGCACAGACAAGACAAGTTGCGTTTAGCTGTTTGCAGTCATCCCTTGCAGAAGTAAAAGATTAAGTTGTGCTTTGACAATGTGGGGTAGCTAATTTTCCTCAATCTAGAGTAGTGGTTCCCAAACTTTAACAACCTGTGAACCCCTTTCACTAAAATGTCAAGTCTCATGAGCCCTCCCCACCCCCCCAAAAATGAATACTTCCAGGGATTTTCTCCTTTACCTGAGTATGTGTTATAAAAGCAGTGATCCTGGAAATATAAAATTTGTTTTTATGACATGCTTATTACACATTATAATTTATCATTACATTATGAAAACGGCAATACTCTTCCAAAAATCTCGTAGCTTGTATCACTTTGAATAAGTCTGTTATAAGACAAGGCTCTTATGTTTCATCAAGGAGTATCAGATGTGAAACAGCATGAAGGTATTTAAGAAGCCAACTCAAAGAGTTCCTCCTACACAAGCATTCAGGTCTTGAGCAGTCCAGGCAAACAACGCACGTTACAACAAAGCTTAAACTTGTTCTTCATAATAATTTTAAGAACACCACTAGCTGCATATTTAATTTTTAAAAACAGCAAAAAAGTATCCCCCTCCCTTTCCATTTCTTATAAGGATCCTTGAAGTTTAAACCTCCTTAGTGTGATAGATATGCTTGCTTTGATCTGCTTAGCTCTTGGCAATCCAGTGGCTCCAGGCTGCTGGCCCCGTGCTGCCCGGGTTCCCTAGGGACAGCTCTGTCCACCCTTAGGGATCCCCCTCCCCCCAAGAACCCCCTGTAACATTTTGTGAACCCCAGTTTGGGAACCATTGGTCTAGACAAACCCCCAAGGGCAGTCTACATTACAGGAGGCCCTGCAGCTATGCCACTGTAGTATCATAGCGTAGACATTTCCTACATTGATGTAAAGGGTTTTTCCCCTCCATTTTATGTAAACCCAAGCGCTGGTAGCTAGTCAATGGAAGAATTCCATCTCGTCACATCTACACATTGCCTTAATTACAGTGTTCAGGAGTGTGAATTTTTTCATATCCCTGAGCAACGTAGCTAGGTAAACCTAAATTTTAAACGCAGAAAAGGATAGTAGGGAGGCTGAGCCCTATGGAAAACCACAAGTTTGTCAACTAACGTGTTTACTTGGTAGATGGATACTGCACAACGTTAACTCTTGTTAACAGTCCTTGGGCAGACATATCCCAGGAAACATTGTGGAAAACAGGCAGCAACATAATTTTACAACAGACCTAGCACTTGCCCCAAGGAAAATAAGTGTTCATACAGCCTGATGTCTGCTTCATGAGGACACTGGGCCAGCACATCCTTCCGGTGACCAGTCAGCTAAAGCATGCTAGACTAAACACTGGCGTAAGACTAGCGAGGGCAGGGCCTGAAAACAGACATTTCTAATTGCAGGGACCCATGGATACCCTAATTATTTATGAAGATGGACATTGTGTTGTTTCATTTGCACTAATGCAGCATAGGATGTGATTATAGTGGACGAGTCAGGATTTTCTGGAGTTGGTAACTAGCGGTTTTGCATAACCAGCAAAGATTATTTAAGGCTGGTTCTGACCAATGGCAGATACAATGCCTAGTTCCAATGCACTGCTCAGCTGCCATGCATATCCCAATGCTCCATTGACTTCAGTGAAATGTTAACAGGTAACAGTAGCAAACAGTTGAAGTGGAGGACTACCAATCTGAATCCAATCTGAAATGAAACACCAGATCAGAGGTTGAAGAGGCTCCCCCTACTAGCTCCAATAATGAGATGCAGCACTTGATATCCTTCATACACTAGCTGATGAATCGTTATTAGTCATTTCTGATTTGGGCTTTCTATCTCTGAGTCAGCATATTTAAACCCTCTACAAAATGGGTAAAAGATTTATTAAAAAACCCCACATCTTACACATGTTATTAGTCATATCTTGATGTTATCTGACTTAATCTCTTTCATCTGCTATATCATCTCACTCAGCTTATCCAATAAAAACAATCTCAATATCATCTTTGTGATTCTACTCAGTTCATTTTGGTTCTTATGTAATATAGGGTAGCACTTTCAAAAGCACACACTGAAAGTCAGTGGGCCTAACTAGCCTAAAGGTACGTCTACGCTGCGAAGATAACCCCACAGCACTGAGTCTCAGAGCCAGAATCAACTGACTTGGGCTCAGACTGCAGGACCAAAAATAGCAGCATAGTTGTTCCTGCTCAGGCTGGAACCCAGGCTCCAGATTGTTTCCCCTTACCAGGCACCAGAGCCTACAGTGCTATTTTTAGCCCTGCAGCCCGAACCCTGCAAACCCAAGTAAATTGACCTGTGTTCTGAGACTTGGTTTTTCCTCTACAGTGTAGACATCCCATTTTCAGAAGTGATTAAAGGTACTTGGGCTCCTAAGTCATCTGATGTAATTTTGAAAATATTACTTTAAGACTGTGTTGCTATGTAATGGTTGCAAATACTGCAGGGGAATAGTTTAAATGTAATAAAAAATCACTTGGTTATTTCTTTAAACCATTTCTATTAAATTTAATAACAAAACTTTGTGCTTATATAGCTCCTTCTATCTGAGGATCTCAAAGCACTTTACAAGTGTTTGGAAATTAAGCCTTCCAACATACCTGGGAAGTATCATCACTGTTTTACAGATGTGGTAGACAGAAGCACAGAAAGATTAAGATCTCAGCTACACACTAAGGGCTTGTCTAGAGTAGGATTTAAAATTATGGTTTTAGGAGATAACTCGTCCTAACGTTCTTAAACTGTGTTAAAATCTACACTGCCTTGTCTACAATAGTGTTTTAGAACACCACGCCTTTAACTCCCAGTCAAAACACACAAAAAGTCTAGCAGAATCCCCATTAGTAATCACATGCTTAATAGCTGGCAGGGTGGGACCCAAATTAAGCACTGTCTGGTGACCCAGTCCCACCACAATGTTAAAACACAGCTCTTTCTTGCTGTGTAGATGGAAGTGAACTGTATTTTTAGCATATACTTATTAGACAGAGGTAGATCTACAAGCACAGGTTACAGGAACCCCACTTGTAATGTCAAGCTGCTAGGAAAGGGAAAGGATCCAGGGATTTCTACAAGGATCCTGTCCTTAGATCCTGCTCCTACATCAGCTTCACATAAAATTTCAGCTCCACTCTGCCACTGTTCCCACTGAAAGGAAGAAGAGGCTTTTCCAAGTCCTCCTACCCCCAAGAGCTTCTCAACTGCTAAGAAAGAGCAGGTCACTTCTCCAATTTCCTAAAAGCACCTGGCTATCTTATTTGGATGGACAGACAGCCTGGGGGGGAAAAAAAGGGGGCGGGGAGGGGGGGGGAAGAATCTTAACCAACTTGACATATCAGGCTAGACAGCAGCACAAAAACAGTCATCAGAACATCAAGAATTATAGTTGATACACAAATAGGAGGAATGTGTTTTGTATTAAAGGGGAAGTTTGTTAATAACTAGCTTCAGGAAATAATATAGCTAAAAATGCTCTGAGAAAGGTCTGCAGAGACACAGACTGAACTTCTGTGGTCACTATTAAAACCGTTACAAATCCCTTTGTAAGTAATTAATGTGACTACACTATTCCATATACTAAGTAACAAACACTAGGTAACATGATTCATTTGCAAAGGCAAAGCAACCAATATGCTGCTATATTCCTTATAAAAAACATAAAAATGAAGGAAATACGATGGTTACATTTTCACAAAAGCAAAATTAGAAAGGTGTTAATGATGACTGTTGTAATGTAGATTATAAATAGGCTTGGAAGAATTAAACTTATAAGCATGTCAGTAAGTGTCAAGTTCACCACATACAATGAAAAAAATATTCCCACAATTATAACTGAAATTTACAGATAGGCCAAGTAAAAAAAAAAAGTTGCTTGAGAATTTGAGTATGATTTAAGGCTATTTATTTCATACATTTTGGCATGTGATGTTGACAATTTGTATTTTAACCATTAAAGCTTTGAGTCTCAACATCTAACACCATTAAATAATTGTCTGACCACCACTCCCATCCATAACTTCCCACAACTGCCAAAATTTAAGTCAATAAAAACCTAAAAAAGGCAGAACCACCAAAACTGTGGGCAACTGTGAAGATTTATATTGATAAAAACTGCAAGAGTGCTTAAAAACATCAATATTATCCATCAAAATTATAAAAACAATAAAAATCAAGTTCTGCCATGCCTATTTATAAAGAATAGAGTGAAAATACAAGGAGACTGCCATTGGAGTGCCCTATAAAATAGAGCAGCTGATACAACTGAAAGCGACTGGTACTGCCAATACCAATAATATCCAAACAGGATTTCCATTTCTCTGCTTCTAACTTTGAAGTGTGCTATATTTACATGAATTATAATTAAACACAGATAAATGGTTCCCTTCTCCCAAGCATTTTTTTTTTAAATAAACAGCCCCACCTTCTATATTTTTGGACAGACTACAGTTCATCACAAAGACTGATGATGTAGACAGTGAAATGGCTGCAAAAATTATCTCAGTCACTGTAGTATGCCTTGAAGTATGTCCTGAAATGGAGACAGAGGGGAAGAGACCACTTTGTCATTAGGTTACAAAAGGGCATATGAGTAGTGGAAGAACTACAAGCAAGGACTACCCATAAATCTTGGGCCATCTGGGTCAACAGGCAATTCCCAAAGTATATGGCATGCCAAGGGCCCTTTATGAAGTTAATTATAACACAAGTGTTTTTCATACTAACAAGGTACATTGAGGTGGGGTCCAAGTGACTCAAAACAACAGTATGGAACACATCAGTTTGTTCAAATGTAGGGGATGAGGTGGGTTACTTTCATTTTGGAGAATCTGTTCTCCTAAAAAACAGACTCTAATTCGTAATGTCTAAATATATGTTAGAACCATCCAGGGAAGCATCAATGCATTTGCAGGTAGCTTCATTTGGGTGCTTGGCCTTTTTACTGCCTTCAATTTCATACCCTTCTTGGGAAGAGCATTATTCTCAAACAACATTAGATCTTTACAGATGGTACTTGGAGGGCATTTATAAAATATTTGATATGGTCACTACAGCCTCCATGGATAAGAAGCATAGGGCCTAGTTCAAGGCTACAGGACATAGAAATGAAAACTGAAAAGAGAGACATCTAAATGTGTCACTGATCATAAGCAAATTGCTTCAACCTTTGCAAGAACAGGATTTTTCCTAGTTGGAAGATTGGGGGGCCACAGAAGTGTCTCAATGCAGGTCACAAAAATGGACAATCTTTGCTGATTTGAAAGTATGGTTCCACTTGGAAATCTTAGTGACTCTGTATCAAGAATGCTCACTTTAGGGTGAAAAAAATGTTTCCCTAATAACTGCCAGCCCGTCAAACTTAGCCTGGAATTTGAAAGTTTCTATATCCTGCATCATCACAAATAACAAAAAGTTCTCTAGGACAGATTATGCCCTCAGTGATAGCTGTACAAGCCCACAGTCTTCAGTAGGTTTAAGCAGGGTATGCCTACAGGGACATGAAGCGTTCTTCTTCCAGTTTACTATAAAAAAGGTACTGCTGTAAATAGATCAGTGGTTCTCAAGCTGACAGACCACTTGAAAATTGCTGTGGGTCTTAGCGGACCACTTAATGATCTTTCCAAATGTTGTTCGTACATAGATATGAGCCCATTAATACTACATAAAATAGGTGGTTTGATTTAGTCTCCCAGAAATGCATTGACTAAACACCACCAAATCAGCAATGAATGAAATAGCCTCAAGAGATTCAAATGCACACAGGATTTCTGGCCTCTGACTTCATCAGTTTCCTGTCAAAACTTCAGCCTTCTCTAAACTGGCTTTTGCTACACTGGCTTTCAGTGTTGCCTTCTTTCTCATATACCAGGGAATGAGAAAAATATTAACCATTATAAATGTCTTCCATGATGACTGCACTGTATGTAGTCCAGAAAATTTCTTCCAGACTCAGTGATTCAGATATATGGTTGTTTGTATATAAATACTAAACAACAAGAGCTGTAAGAGAAATAGGGTGGAATTTGATACCTAGTATTCTTCTGTTTGGAAGGCAGAGTCATTGGGGCTCGGTTATTAGCAAGAGCTTCCCCTCCTCCCTCTGCCCCCTGCAATCTCCAAATTGAGACAATTATCAAAATAAGAGGCTGTATCCTAAATGGATACAACGAGAGAAGTTTTTTTGTTTGTTTGTTTGTTTTTTTAAAGGCAAAACCAAACACCACACAGTTTGTTATGTCACTTAACTTTTTCCTGCCCCTGAGCAGTAAAATTATTTACAGTCTCAACAATTGAGCCATTTTCCGTCCTCACTTTTAAAATACCCATTTCTCCACAATTTTCAGAGTTGGGGGGAGGAGAAAGATGACTGGAAGATAATTTTCTCAAGGCTGAGGACTAGACCAGACAAGACTCCTTAGACTGTGCGTATGTCTATACTATCTGCAGAATCGGCAGGCAGCGATCAATCCACGGGGGAGGGGGGGTGTCAATTTATCTAGATGCGATAAATCGACCCCCCCAAGCACTCTCCCGTCGACTCCTGTACTCCACCGCCGCGAGAGGTGCAGGCAGAGTCGATCGGGGAGGGGCAGCAGTTGACTCACCACGGTGTCGGTTTAAGTACATCAACTTCAACTACATTATTCACAGTTATTCACATAGCTGAAGTTGCATAAGATCGATCCCCCCAGTGTAGACCAGGCCTGTGTTAATACCACTCTCCATCAGACTAATGGGATTGCTGTTGAGCATTACAAGACATTCTTGTCTTACAGAGCTGAGCAAACTACATCTAAAGCACTTGCTAGTTTGAGAGAGATCAGGAATCAAGGCTGTATGTAGCTGTCTTCCACACAGGTGTGTGGAACACTCAACAGGCCATGTTCTACATTTCTGAACTGTGATATTTTCCGTTTGTTTTGATTTCAGTTATCAACACACATCCCAAAAGTCCTGGTAATATCTATTTATCTCACAGGGTTTTTCCACCATGAAATCACATACCTCAACCATTTTCAAGTTGGTCCTATGACTTCAATGCATTTAGAAAGGGAGTGTTGATTATTCATCGTAAGCACATGACAGGAACAGCTTTGTAACGTTTGGACTATATTTTGGAAAAATAGTTGTGTACTTTAAAGCATGTTTGATAAATACTTTTTAAGATATTTATAAAACATAGAAAAGCAATTTTGAAACAAGTTCTATTTTTGGCTCATATGATGTTTTAAAAAACTCTGCTAGTAGAGTTTTAACATTGCTAACAGGAAAGAGACTTAAACTAGACCCCAAAAGATAGTTGCATTCTTCAAAGGACTAAATTAACAGCTTTTTATGTGTGATAGTCATTGTAATGTTTAATCAATCAGCATGAGGCAACTGAAAACAACAGGAAAGTGTCAGTCTTGTTCACCAATCATTTCTACATTACAAAAGAAGCTTGAAAACTAGTGGGAACTCCAGCCTTTCTACAAAGTGTTTCTGTGCTTAAAGCAGTGACAGAAGAACCCAGAGATGAACTGAAAATAGCAATTCGTCCATTTAAAAGCAGCATTCACCTACCCAGATCACCCCCCTCCTTCATCCATTTAAAGGTTCCCAAGCTTCTCTTTTTACTGCTATGGATACAGCGCAGAAGGAAGAGTTTAAACTTGGCAAAGTAACGTGTAACATCTGTAACCACATTTGCCTTGTGGGCATCAGAAGATGAATCCCACATTCCTGCCTTTGAAGCTATTCAAACGGCAGCTAGCAAGGAAGGGAGCTCAGAGAGGAGTTTCCTGGCTCTCTCTTGTCGAGCAGGGGCCAGGAACTCCCAGCGGAGGGCCGCGGCAAGCAGAGGGCAGATGTCATGTTTTGGCTGCCAGCGCCCCTGAAGGCGCCTCCCAGCCGGAGGTAGGTAGCGAGGTGCCCGCACCGACTCCCCTACACGCACGGCCGGGAGCTGGGACTTCCCGCCTGGGCCCCACAGCAGGCAGGACCGAGGCCCCGCAGGCAGCGCGTCCCCTCCCGCGCCCCGGGGCGGGCAGGACCTCCCCGCGCTGCGCCAGCGGCAACTCCCGGCCCAGGCGGCGCGGGGGGCTCCGCAGGGCCGCCCGCCGCAGCGGGGCCCGGCAAGGCCACTCACCGTCTCATGGCAGCGCGGAGGGAGGAGGCGCGGGGCTGCGGCGGCGCCGGGGCGCTAGAGACCGGCAGCCCTCGCCATGGGGCGGCGGCGAGACCTCCCCGCGCCGCGGCGCTCTAATCACGGCGCTTCCTCTCGGCCAAGCCCGGCCGCATCCCCCAGCCCTGCCCGCGGGGACTCGGCGGCGGACGAGGGGGGAAGCTCACAGAGGGACGAGACGCCGGAGAGCCAAAGTTCCCAGCGGCGGCGGCAGGCGGGGCTAGGCTGGGATGCTGCTCCTGCGGCGCCAGCGGGAGGAGGAAGTGGCTGCTCCCCGCTCTGCCAATGGACGCCCGGCGCTGTAATTAATAACCAGGCACATCATTTCCTCCCGGCACAAACCCAGCGCGCCGCCCCGCCTCGCCCCCTGCCGGCCGGCCGGCGCAGCGCACCCTGCCCGGCCACGTTCGCAGCCGGTCGCCCCTCCGGCAATGAGCGCACCGTGTGAGTGTAAAGTCACCGGTGCCGGCCCCAGGGCAGACACGCAATGAGGTGTAAACCCGGCTGATGTGGATTGAGTTTAATTCAGTCCGCCTGAGCCACAGGCGCCGCCGCCTGGTTTAAGAGTGCCCCTGCCAGCCCCAAGCAGTCAGCAGTGTTGAGTCAGACCCCCAGAACTCATGACATTGACTTGAAAAGTAAGAATTTGTTGACGGAAACAAGGAGGAGTCCGACCCACGAATGCTTATGCCCAAATAAATCTGTTAGTCTTTAAGGTGCCACCGGACTTCTCCGTGTTTTTGTTGATAGAGACTAACACAGGCAACCCCTCTGAAACTTTTTAACGGCCTCCCATTTCTGAGCCATTAGGATTCACTGTGGTCACACTCTCCAGCTTTCCTCCGCAATCAGGAGGGCTAGAAACTCGCTTTTTTTAAAAGTGGAGGTGTATTGCCAGGAGCAGTGACTTTAAGCAAAACACCAACTATTCCATAACTCAGCCTGAAATGGCAAGAGCTGGCAACATAACCACACTGTATTTAGCTACATCTCTTAAAAACCGATTTAAAGTAATACAGATGCAACTTTGGCTACAGACAAGGCCTCAGAGTGGGCACCCATAGAACTGCTCCACCAGAGAGCAGGTCAGAGGCACCTGATAGCACGAGAGTACACACTCACACCAGGGAGCTGCCGGTGTCGTGCACATTGATACCAGAGAGACAGGTAGAAAACTTTTGAGGCACTGAGCCCCAACAGTACCTGCACTCATGTCAGACAGAGAGTTTCTACCAAACCAGTGGCTCTCACATATCTTGTTTCCCTTTACTACTTCAGCTTTGGATTCCTTTCTGCTCCTCTTGCCCCTGTTCAAGATCCTGCTCCTCTCTGGCTCCCGCATAATGTACTGCAAATTGAATGAAAGAAATAACACCTGGTACATGCAACTACCTTGGATCACAGAGTGTGTTGCAATTGTGCATTCAGATCGCCATTTCTTGACATTCAGGAGGCAGTGGGTGAGGAGGAGGGACAAGAGGGAAGGTGAGGTTACAAAGTCAGCATTTGTCCATGTTTCTGTGAACTAACTTAGGAACATTTGGCCAATTTCTGCCTTCAGCTACGCCTGCATCCCTATTAAAGGCAGTGTGCAATGGGCTTGCGGAGCTGAGCTGTAATTGGGGGGCAAGAATTTGGCTCTTATAGCATTTAAAAGTAGGAAAGAATCACTAGACGAATGAGTCTGTTCCACTGGCAAGCGCAGGTTACAGCCCCCCATAAAAGACACATCAGATAATTTGGTGCAGGGTGTGCACTAAAGTTTATAGGGCCATGCATGAGGCAAGATGTATGGTGAACTCAGGATAACTGCCACAAAGAAGAGGATATATTTATGGGGGTACAGGATGTCAGTTTTGAGTAGGACACTTGGTTGGTTGTTACTACGTGGGAGCCAGGAGCTTTATCATATGACAGGGAAATCTAGAAGGTTTTGTCATTAGGATACAGAAAAGGATGGTCCCTCCCCCAATTTATCTCTCAGGGTGGAGGGGGAGGACATAGGAGCATTTTAGGAAGTAATACCCACAGTGTGGGGAAGGAGGGCAGGACTATTCAGCTGGTTATTTGACATGCCTTAGACTGGCTCTGAACTGATTTAAAAAATTTATTAAAGCTAATGTTAAAATTATATAATATACAGGTTAAGAAAATAGTGTCTGTACCTCTATCTAGTGTCTGTACCTCTAAAAATCTATTACATTAGATTTAGCCAAGAAACATCAGGTGCCATATTTTCTCTCTTTTTCTACATACAATATAAAGTCTCAACATGTTAGGTCAAGTCTACACTAAGGGTATGTCTAAACTGCAAAGAAAAACCTGCAGCACCAAGTCTCGGAGCCTGGATCAATGGACTCAGGCTGCAAGGCTAAAATTGCAGTGAAGACATTTGAGCTGGGGCTGGAGCCTGCGCTCTGCAACTCGGGGACTGGGGAGGGTCCCAGAGCCCAGGCTCCAATCTGAGCCTGAATGTCTACACTGCTCTTTTTAGCCCCGCAGCCTGAGCCTCGCAAGCCTGAGTCAATTGACTCAGACTCCAAGATTTGGTGCCACAGGTTTTTCTTTGGAATGTAGACATACCTTAAGAGTGCTTTGCCATTGTGCCTATACTTGTATATTATACCGGCGAAGCACTCCACCTGTGGATGCAGCTTAGACCACCAAAAACAATTTTGGCAGTCTAGCTTATTCCAGTCTCTCTGAGCAAAACAAGCTATATTGGCAAAAGATAAAATTGCCAGTATATCTACATCCACACTAGCAGTTTTTGTTGGCACGGCTGTGTCAATCCGGGATCCCACCCTGTCACAACCCTGACCAATTTAGCTATGCTGACAAAAGCTTGTAGTATAGCTCTGCACTTAGATTCTTTCAGGTATGAGTTTATAACTGGAAGAATCTAAAAGACAATTCCATATGCTGCTCTGTTACCCAGGTTCATCTCAGGGAGATACAACCACATAAATTAAAAGCAGAATCTGGCCCCTAATATTGTTACTCAGGGCCATTCTACACTTAAAATGTTGCTGGCCTAGCTCTGTCAGGAGTGTGAAAACAAAACATCCCTAACCAACATAGTTACTTTGGCAGAAGCTCTAGGGCAAACACAGTCGTACCAGCAAAAAAGTCCTTGTGCTGGTATAACTTATTTTGTTCGAAGAACTGGCATAAGCTATACCAATTGGCCAGGTTAAGTGGCACCCACACTGGAGAGTTTTACCAACAGAGCTGTACCACTATATTGCTATACCAGCAAACCCCTTCTAGTACAGACAAGGCCTCAGTGATCTTTCCTCAACAGAAAATGTATTTTATTAAACTTAGATTTGATATATGGGAGAGTAATCAAATAAAGATGGAATCTGTAGAGCAAAATGGAAATGTTGGCTGTGGTTCAGGAGACTGTTTGCAAAGTAGGAAAATGCAACATCAGGGGCTCATCACAAAAGGCAGTTTACAAACTCAGGAATGGGGAGAGGTTTTGGTGCTAATGAAAAAAATGCTCATCTGGACTCTCTCAGGAATCTCACAACTAATTCCTTTAACAGGCAACGATCAACTAAAAAACATACCATTATAAAATGTACAGTATAATGTTTCTGATTAGCGGTAAGTAGACACAATCATAAGAATAATGAGCTGCTATGTTGATTGTTTTCAGTTTTCATAATCTCTGTACTGAAGAATGCAATATGCAAAAGTTGGAGTCATCTTTTGACTGTCATCTATTGCTGGCAAATTATTTCTTAGTTTCTTCCATCTTGTCATTGTAGACATGAAAAATAAATTAATAAATGTTCATTATATATATTTTATGAATTTCAGCACAGAATTAAATGTATTTATAACAACAAAATATTCTACCAACAGCTATGCTGGAGATTCTGGCAGTTATGTTGTTCTTTAGTAAGATCATACAGGATCCTAGTTCAATTCATCCAAACAGTTGATCCATAGGTCTGCCTCATGGCAAAGCACTGAAGTGACTGAATAGGAAAATAAATTGATTCATGGATATTTTTGTAAATAAAAAAGACAAGTTTTGTTTCTGGGTTTATGTCACTTCTGGGTAGTCTTACAATCACTGAATACTCACATGAATCCTGAAAGTTAGATGAATTTTAGCATGAATATTATTCATTATTCATGAGTATTTGTAGCAGAAGTGTATTATTTATTTGTCAATTATTCTCCCATTTAAAATGTTTGTCATCCACAGAGTGGAAACACTAACATTTTATTTAGGTGACCGAACACACAATACAAATATTGAATTGTCAAAGTGAAAAGTTTCCAAACTCCCCATAGTATGAAAAATAATTGTCCAAACTATCAGTGAATACACATATGGATAACTAATACAAAGAGAATTGAGCTCAGTTTTGTTAATGATTCACTAAACCATGAGGCTTACTTCATAACAAATACAATTCATACTCAATAGTTTGACCCACTCTGTAATAAATAACAAAGATACTTTTACTATGGTTACAGAACAGTAACCAGTTTTAATTTCTGAAATGAGTCCTTAATGTTTCTTTCTATAAATAATAATATACTTTGGTCTGTCTCTGTAAACATCAGAGAACTTATTTTAATTCACTTTGAATTGCAGCAGGCTCTGCTACAAGGTGCTGCTCTGCTAACTAGTGAGGCCCACAAAGCCTGAATTATGTGGAAGCTGGTATAGAGAATCCTCTGACATGCAAACAAACGTCAAACAAAACATTACAGCTAATTTCCCTGAATGTTTAAGAAATGGATTAACCCCCAGCGAGGCAGCATGAATTCACACGCACTACACATGCTTGCTCAATTTGGAAATTTAAACTTCGAAGAAACTATGATGTATCATGTCACCAGGTCTGCTTTTATTATTCATAATCCTCTGAGAACACTTGAAGTAAGAGTGTTAATCCAAAGAGAAGAAAAACACATACGTGATAACAAGGATTACTTGCTCATATGGCCTGGTCTATGCTCAGATTTAGGTCAGGCTCAAACTAGACCAATATAAATACCTTTATATTCATACAACTGTGTCCACGCTAATGGGTGGCACCAATTTAACTAAATCAGTTTCGCTACCAGGGCCGCCCAGAGGGGGGGGGGGCAAGTGGGGCAATTTGCCCCAGGCCCCGTAGGGGCCCCCACAAGAGTTTTCAGGGACCCCCATGAGAGTTTCTGGTGGGTCTTCGGCGGCAGGTCCTTCAGTGCCGCCAAACACACCCGCAGCCAGTGAAGGACCCTCTGCCGAAGACCCGGAGCTTCTTCCACTCCGGGTCTTTCGCAGCAATTTGGCGGTGAGGGCTCCTTCCACTCCGGGTCTTTGGCGGCAATTCGGTGGCGAGGGCTCCTTCCACTCTGGGTCTTCGGTGGCAGGTCCTTCACTCGCTCCAGGACCCGCCACCGCAGTGCCCCAAAGACCCGGAGTGGAAGGAGCTCTCACCACCGAATTGCCGCCAAAGACCCGGAGAGGAAGGAGCCCTCGCGCCGAATTGCCGCCAAAGACCCAGAGTGGAAGAAGTTCCGGGTCTTTGACAGCGGGTCCTTCACTGTCCTTCACTTCGGCAGCAGCTCAAAGAGGAAGAGAGGGACTAAGGGACCTGCCGACAAATTCCCGCCGAAGACCCGGATGTGCCGCCCCAATAGCGGACGGAGTGCTGCCCCTTTGTATTGGCCACACCAAGCACCTGCTTCCTTCGCTGGTGCCTGGAGCCGGCCCTGTATGTAGGTGAATGAATCTCAACATAGGCCATATACATGTATGGTATTTATCATTCCTTTGAAGATAACTTTCTACATATCAACGTTGATAACTCCCAGAAATTTGAAACTAAAATTTGACTCCTGAAAGTTTTTCCTTTATCAATGTGACTTATTATTACATTTGGGTCGATCAAAAGTGCTCAGCTGTTAATACAGATTTGTTTATTATTTTTTATTATTTTGTTTCTTTCCTTAGAAAAAACAGCATTGAAACCTATGTTAAAAAAATCACAAATCACCCATGTGTTCAGTGGCTAGAGAAAATGGCTGGGAGTCAGGAAATGTGTTCCAGAGTCTGCCACTTATTTGCTTTGTGATCCTGGGCAAACTCAATCTCTCCATGCCTCATTTTCCACGTTAGTAAAATGGGGACAATGATAATAATACCCACCTTTATTAAAGAATTTTGAGATCCTTTGACGAAAGGTTCTGTAAATTTGCAATGTGTGTACATGGACTTTGCAATCACATAGAGAGAATAAAAGGCAAGGTTAAATTCTGTTTCTCTCAACCTTGACAGTGTCCCTTGAAGATAATTTTTTTCCCCCCATAGTGTTAAGTATGTACTTTCTCCTACAGAATGTTTGCATTCCTAAGAGTTTAATAATGGTGGTATATTGATGTGAAAGGGGTACTAAAATTCCCATTCAGTGAGTTCAGCAGAACATCCCCACTAAGTTTATTGCAGTTGTTATACTGTTTAGAGCTATATAACCCCCAGAAAACAACAGCAAAAAGGATATCAAACCTTACGTTTTGTGGTGGCGTCATGTGTACAATCCTGTAGTATTTTCACGTGCAAAACCTTACTGACTTCATGTGCAGAACAAGTGCAGGATCACACCCCTTTTCACAGCTATAGAAATACCAATGTATTTGCTGGATCCCCAGCTTGTGGACTAATAATCCTTGTTGAAATTAGTGGAAGTTTTGCATACACAAAAACTGGTGGAGAAGAAATGTTTCCAAATTTTCCCCACTGTTAATATTTAGCATTTCTAAAATGTATTATCCTTAATTGTTACTATATGGGCCCAGTCCTGCTCCCTCTGAAGTAAATGACAAAAATTCCATAGAATTTAACAGAAGCAGGGTCAAGCCATTCAAGAATAACAAACTTTATTAAATCAGGTGAGGTGTCTGTGCTCCAACAGTTTTTATTAGTTCCCAATGTTTCCTCAATATTGTTTCAAATGTAAAATGTTATAATATTTATCAAGCCCCAAAAGCACTGAGGAGCTTTCAGGGCAGGCCCAGATCCTCAAAAGATGCCTGATTCCCACAAATAACTTTGAGGATCTGGGCCATTGTCTTCATATGTGTTCATATAGGGTTTATGAAGCACAATGGAGTCCCAAGCTACGATGGTAATAAAAATACATAGGGGCCTGATTTTGCCACCTTTGCTCATGTTGAGTAGTATCTTAGACTCTGATACTGCAATCACTTATCCATCTGAGTACCTTTACATATGTGATTAGTGCCACTAATTTCAGTTTCAGCGTGGTAGCCGTGTTAGTCTGTATCAGCATAAACAAAACTTCAAAAATAGACTCCAACGAGAAACTGCGGAACTGGAATTAATTTGCAAATTGGACACCATCAAATTAGGCCTGAATAAAGACTGGGAGTGAATGGGTCACTACAAAAACTAATCTTCCCATACTAATTTCCCCCTACAGTTACTCACACCTTCTTGTCAATTGTTTGAAATGGGCCACCCTGTTTACATTGGCCTCATTACCACTATAAAAGTGAGTTTTCCTCCCTTGGTATTCTACTGTTGAGAATAGCCCACTTCCACTTTAATTGAATTGTCTCGTTAGCTCTGACCCCCAACGTGATAAGGCAACTCCCATCTTTTCATGTACTGTGTATATATACCTGCCTACTGTTTTTTTCCACTCCATGCATCTGATGAAGTTGGTTTTAGCCCACGAAAGCTTATGCCCAAATAAATGTGTTAGTCTCTAAGGTGCCACAAGTACTTCTTGTTGTTTTTACTGATTTCAGTGGAACTACTTGAGGAGTAAGGTACAATTCAATCTGAGCATGGGGGCAGAATCAGACTCCAAATAATGAATAAATAAATAATGATAATCTGTGATTTTTCTTGATTCAGCTTTGCATTGCAAAAATTGCACTTATTAAATTAAGCAAAACCATGTTCTCATAACATTAGCGGAATAACTGTCATTTTCATTCCATTTTTTAAAATAACACTTGCTTTGCTTTACAGACTCATCACAAGCAATATTTTGTTTTTTTCCAAAACACTCCCCAAAATGCATTCAGGTGCTATAACTACAAACATTTTCTCTACAACTTCTCTTCTTCGTGTTCTTGGTGTTATTCAGGAACAGTCAAATGGAATTTATTGAAATTATGTCAAAAAATAAATGATTAAAATTGTTCCCCTGCTGGATATGAGAATTCATACAGTTGAGTCACAGTATATGCTGCTGAAAATACGGGGTTATAATGAAAACACAAACTTTTTACCATTGGAAACAAGAAGTCTATAATACTAGGGAACTGATCCCTTAGAACTAACTTAATATCTGCTAAAAGAAATAGGGCAAGACTCACTATGAAGTGAAATTCTGCACTTACAAACTTCTGCTCCATCAGCAGCTTGCAGTATAAAACTAACAGGACACTGTTTTTCTTTACATGGAGTTTTCAGAGGACATCCCACATCAACAGAATGTTTTTGAAGAGCAGAACCAAACCCATTGCTTTATGGGGCTCTGTGGCACCTAGGGATGTGGTCAGCCTCATCTTATTTGTTCCTGAAGGTGTATATTCTGTGCATTGCCCGATTCCAACTCAACAAGAATTGTTTGTTTACCTCTAGTCCTTTTGGCTTAGACATGCCCATTCCCATTCCAACTTGGCTAAAGAAGGTGCTTTCTTTGGCTACTGCTTCTATCATTTGACATTTAAACATGCACTAGATCTCTCATTGGTAATATTTACAGCAGCAAAATATTTAGGTTCTAAGGCTTCTAACACATGTTATTAGTGTCCCATTGCCAAGCACAGCTGAAGGTCCCACAAATTGATCTCTATATTCACTTATGATCCTTGTCATCAAACAGAACTTCATTTTTAGTTATATCAAGATAAGTAAGAGTTGGCAGAAGTGGTTATTTCTGATTAGTGTCATTCACAAGTAAATCACCCCCATTCAATGGGTGCTGAAACCTAGGACACTTTCAAGGGACTCATCAGAAACTACTGGACTAGATCTACAAAGAAAACTTAGACTCAGTGTTGCACAACACCTAACTTTTAGGTGCTCTGCTGCCTAGTGGAATCCATACCTGTGGTTTAGGTGCCTAGATTCCCTATAAAATGCACAGACACGTAAGAATGAGATTTACAAAAGCCAACAATCTGTGTGGGGAACTACCTAAACTAGCCAATGGGAAAAGCCCCATCCCTCAAAACGAGTTAGGTACCTAATAGGAGGTGCTCCCCTCTGCTTGGGATTCACAGTCATGAACCCTCTCCTGGAGTTAGGTGCCCAAGCCAAGTCATTCCTTTATCACAGTGATCGGAGGGTAATGGAGCACTTTACCCAATAGCACAGTGGTCAGACCACTCACCAAGGATGTGGGTGACCCAAGTTTAAGTCACCTGATATGGAAAAGGGACTTGAACCCAGACTACCTACTTTGCAGGTGAGTCTCCTAATCACTGGAGTATAGGCTATTTTGGGGGGCTGGACTCTCTCCATAACTCCTATTGAAGCTGTTCCACTTTGTTTGAAACACTTAAATAACCATTGGGCCAGAGAATGAGGGAGAATGACTGCCTAGCCCGCTCACTTGGGAGACCCAGGTTCCTGTCCCTGCTCCAATGTCTGTCAAAGATGAGTGACCTAACCAGTGAGCTATTTGGTAATCAACCAAACAACACAGTAATAATATATATGATGGCAAGACAGGTGGTATATAAAACAGTTAAACAGAAGTAACAAATTACCTATAGAAAACACCAGGAGGCCCACAACGGCAAGCCAGGTTTTCTGTGGTTTTGTTTGAGTATCTCTTGAGCATGGATTGCCCTTATCCTGCTTTATAAACCAACTGCCAAGCTTGCTGATACAACTTTATCTAGACCAACAGTCTGAAGAGGTTATCGAGATGATTATGTCATTCCCAAACTGCTTTGATAATGTTTATGAAAGCCTCTCTTATCATAGGTCGTAGGAGTAGTAGTGGCAACTAACTAGTTGGTGAACTGGTCTACACTTAAAAATTAGATCAACCTAGCTAAGTCACTCAGGGCTGTGAAAAATGTCACACTCGGAACACCATAGTTAGGTCAACCTAGCCCCCAGTGTAGATGTGGCTGATTAACTAAAGAATTCTTTCATTGACCTAGCTGACACTTCTCACAGAGAGGTAGATTAACTATATTGACAGAACAACCATTCTGAACGTCCGTTGATGTAAGAAGTATTGACGCTATGCCATCTACTGCAGTGCCGTAGCTGTGCTGCTGAAGCGTACACAAATCCTTACTCCGTGTGATTCATGATCTAGGATCTGATCCTGCATTCCTGGTGCACCAGAGCACAAGACATGTAGGGTTTATTCCTTAAAAGTGGAGACAGACTCAGTGCTGTGGAAGAAACAGAGAGTTTGTTCATTTTAGACAGTTTAGGAAGCAATCTCCCAACAAAGAGTTAAAATCTTAAAGGACAATCCACAGTGAAGGACAGGCCAGTTCACTTAAGAAGCAATTAAGATAATCAACAGTGAATAAGGAGACGCTGCTTTCTGCAGTTTCATAAATGCCATCAAACCAGGGACCGGGCTCCCCTGTTGTAGCACAGTCTGACACTAATCAAGACACAGCAGGGAAGCACTGAATAGATGAAAAGTGAGCTCCAAGTTGTCAAATGGCTTCCTTTAGGAGAGGCAAGGCAACCTTAAGCAAACCAAGTTCACAGTCAGAGAAATTGGAGCTGGAAAAGATTTACGGTCATCTTATCTATGCAGGGTTGTTGGAGAAAAATAGTGAGGGTGCAGATTAAAAAAAAAAGAGAGAGAGAGAAAAACACCCATCACAATAATTAGTAACAAATGGACAAGGGCACATATTTAAAAAAGAAAGAAGTATTGTATCTAAATTATACCATGTTAGTCACCCCAGTGTGTGAATATCGGACTTCCAGCCAGCACATGCGTACACACACATATATACACAAACTATGTCTAGACTAGAAAAACAGGTCATATTTACCAACCCACTGACACACACATTTTTAAGCAGCATTTAATACCTTTTAAAACATTTTAACTGGCCGTCAACCATAGAAGGGAGCAGTAATTGCTTTGATCTGGAGCAGGGCTGCAATGCATCCCTATGCTGCGTATGAGATCTTTTGGCTTCACCACTGGAGCTTGTAAATTCTTTGAACCAAGCTTACACACCCATCTGTGTATGTATCTATGATCAATTCCGAAGTCTGCAGTCGGCACAGTACTCTTCAGAAGTGATGCACACCATGCAAGTTTGCACAAGTTAAGCATACAAAAATCGGTTCAAAGAACTTACTGGTTCCAATGGTGTTGCTAACAGAGCTCACACACACTGCAGGACTGCAGACTTGTTCTGGTGGATAGCACTGACAGGCTCTGCCAATGAAGCCAGCAGAACTTGTAAGTTCCAAATAGCTCTAGAATTATTCTTTTCTTTTAAAAAAATTAAAACAAAAAACAAGCAAGGAAATTAAAAGCAAAACAAAAAACAAAAACAACACTGAAGTGGTGAAGTCAAGATTACAAAAATGTTGCAGGAGAACTGCTTTGTTTTGTTATTATTTCTGTTCTTTCTGTTAAAGGTGTAACTCACTGTTGCATTGTAAGGTCCCAGTCCATCTCCTATTAAATTCAAGGGAAAGTCTTCCATTGACTTCTGTGGGAGCGGGATTATGTCCTTAGTCATCATTCCAGAATTTGTGCCTGCACAAGCTTTTACAAGTAGCTCCAGCTGCAGCTCTGTGTATGTTTGGGGGCAGTGGGGATTTTCAGAACAGAGTGCTAGTAGTACCCAAGTCCCCCGTGTGCTCTAGGGGCAGAGTTTTCCCAGACAGCGGGTCAACGACATGGTTAAGAGACTCATTTGGGATTTTCCAAAGTGCTCTCAGCCATGTGCTGCTGGCCTTGACGTATCGGGGGGCTTGGCCCAGAGCAGACTTTACAGAAGACAGACTCTGGGCCAAAGTACTTAAGTAACAAACAAAAATCACAAGCTCAGTCACAATTTATTTACTGCTTCCCTATTCTTCATGGCCACCTTATCTTTCTTAGCAGCAGTTCTGAAGTGGAACCTCTGATCCAAATACCCCATGATTTGGAGAAAGTCTAGAACCAAATCCGAATTTTACTGCCCAGTTCACTATATTTCTTCTTCGCTTTAGGTTAAAAATAAAATCTGTTGCAGATGTTGTTGCTTGTGATATGTGGTAAGTTTAAAATGATGCCATCACTAGGAAGCGGTATTGGTGTCAACAGCCATAGCCTTACTCTGTGAAAGCTTGAATAGGAATAATCAAATTATGATCTTTAAAAAATTCCTTAGGGAGAAGTGGAACCCAATGTCCAGCTTCCTTCCCCTGCTGGACCATGCCTCCAGAGGAATGTCAGTACTGCACACAGCTTGCTCCCCTCTGACAGCCCATGAAACAAGATGAACAATGGGAGCTATCATACTTAGCAATTTTCTTAAAGCCCCAGCTCCTGGAGTCATTTGATTAGGTGACAACCACAGCCTTCATTTAAAAAAAAAAAAAAAGGTTCTGGCCCTCAGGCTGTGTCTATGCTAGCACTTTTGTCAGTATAACTTATGTCGCTCAGGGGTGTGAAAAAACACACCCTGAGCAACACAAGTTACACCAATAGAAGCACTGGTGTCAACTGCGCTATGTCAGCAGGAGAGCGTCTCCCGCTGACATAGCTACTGCCGCTCATTTGGGGGTGGCTTAATTACGTCAACAGGAAACCTCTCTCCCATTAGCTTGAAGTGGCTACACGAGAGATCTTACAGCAGCACAGCTGCATCGGTACAGCTGTGCTGCTGTAAGCTCTCTAGGGTATACATGGTCTCAGTTGCAGAGAAAAAACTTGAAAAACTTGAATACTAAAGACTCAAAACCCAGAATGCAACTGTTAAAAAATCTCATATTTTTTAAGCCAATCTCTTGATTTCAGGGGCCTGACTCATGATCTCTGAGCACTTGAAGTTGGTGTTACTGAAACCACTCCCACTGAAGCAGCAGGAATCACTAGGGACCCTGGCTGCTAAAACCCTTTTTTGCATCGATTCATCCATCCTAGAAATTCTTGGGGGTAGAAGGAGCCATTAATGGCCTGCTGTCTCATTGTCACAGGACAGATCTTCAGAGAGTGGCAAACTCCTCCAGCTGGCTCACGATTCCGTCTGCTGTAAGGCACTGACCTTATTCCACTATGCACAAGATGAGCACAACCCACACTGTGTGTTCTGAAAGCAACCTCAGCGTGCTTGGAAACAGTTCTTGACACAGTCTCTTCATTTTGAAAAAGGAAGCATTAAAAAGAGATATGGACCAAAGCTGTTAAGTTTGGACCTAGGAGGTGCAGGAGGGGGAAGGAAATCAGATACAGCGGTTTGGTGCATCCCATTATAATGACATGAGCCTTCCGTCAAATTTGGATTCAGGTTCAAATATCTCCAAAGTGCAGGGTTTGGGTTCAGGCAAGTAGAGTAAAACTCCCCAACGTCTCTGGCTGAAGTAAAGATTACGAAGAGAATGAACTCCACTGAGAAGAGTCATTATAAATCAGATCACTCAGACGCCATTTTTATTTTCTACTCTCCTGTAGCTGATTAAGTAGCTGGCAAAAGGAAGAAGTGTAATTTGTCATCTGATTAGGGACAAGGAACTGAAGTCTGCTTGCCGTGATGTTTCTGAACAGCTGGAAAAGAAAAGAGATAAAATCTCTGTTACTAATTTAATATTGGACATGACAAAAATAACCCAGCAGTATATCAGAAGGCAGACAGAGTAAACCAGCTAAGGGGGTAGAGTCTGCTGTGAGATACTATTATACTTTATTTAAAGTGAGATGGAAGGTCCAAGATTCCTGTAAATCTCCTGTGACTGGCACATACCTGGTTATAGCCTTGATTAAGTCGCTCTCTCAGAGTAGCCCAAAATGATCTAGCAGGCAGCTATCTTTATGTAATCCAATAGGATCCTTTTTTGGTAGTGTAATTGTTGCATGCCTGGTACAGTGCAGTTTAAATATACTGCAGTCTATACCAAACTATCACTGCTACAACTCAGCTGTGAATGGTATTTGTGTGAGCTGAACAGAGAGGATCGGGGGAATGGTTATAAACAGCTATATAGCATCTCCTCAGCAGGCAGCTGTTTGAAGCAGATAGGAATGTCATCGTGAAAGAAGAAATGGATCCAGATCATCCCTGTCAAACGGGATGTTTTGCTCCACTAGTTTTACAGAGATTTATTTGCCTTAGGCATTTTCATATAAAGTAATCAGAAACCTTATGCATTTTTGGTTTAAACATGGGACGCATCTGGGTGCCAAAACCACAGTACTAAATGAGAAGCCACTTCCAATTTTAGTCAACCAAGAGGTGTATGAGAACAGCTGCAGAAAAAATATACGACATATACTCTTAACACCATTACCACATTGCAACCCTAAGCAGTTGAATATTTGGGAATCAGAGGAGTTAGCAGCTCATATAGAAGTTGTCCAGATATTTTGTCTAATATGAGTTATGTTATATTGCAAGTGTTGGGATCAGTGTGGCTTAATCTGTGGATTAATTTGTAGGATATCAGTTTTGGTGCTGACACACATAATAAAATTACCTTTGATTCATTACATGAAATGAGATACGGGTCCTGAGACATTGGAGCCAATGGAGTTGTACCAGAGTAAAACTGGGGTATCAGATGCATAATTCCGACTACTCTCCAAAGTTCAGAGGGCCGACTCAACATGAATCTTGTTCAATGGTGATGAGTGGATATGCAAAAGAAGGAGCTTCTTCCTACCCTTTTCTTACTAGCTTTGCATTGTGATGTATCTCCTCCACAAAGACGACAGTGGAGACTGCATGCCTGTACCAAAATACAGTACTGCCCACCCCAAGCATTCAAAAACCACAAGTCAGGACTCTGAAAATCTTGGGATTGGTTTAAAAATAAAAAATTAAACAATCCACAATACATTCTGGTCTCTTTTCATTTACCTTCATTTAAAAAAAAAAAACATTTTTAGCGTACACCAGGGACATGTTTTAAAGCTTTTCTCCACAACCATAAGGGCTAGAAATGTACTTTAAAAAAAGAGCTGACATTCTCATTTATTGGCATGAGTCCAGGAGATGGGGTTTAAAGGAATATACCAAATATTACAAGACTTGTTGTGATAACATTGTAAGAGTTGGCAACACTGATTCTGGAGTAAGTCTATACTGCAGAGATAGTCTGTGCTCTTACCCTGGGTTTAGCCCTAACCCCGTCTACCATGCACACAGTCAAACAGAATTTGTTTAACCTTCCAGGTTAAAAGGAAGGTTCATTTTGACTTGACTGTTTGTGCAGAAGAAACTTTATTAAAAAGGATTGGTGGTTTGACCACAGCAGCACCAACCTTTCCTAAGTATAGCTGAAATGGAGGTATTCACCTGCCCACTGAAATCCCTATTGTACCTTTGGAAGTGAGTGAAGGAGCTTGTTTAATTCCATGCTCATTTTACCTTCTGCAAGATTCCTTCAGCTCCAAGACAAAAGAGGAAAGAAAATAGTACAGCCCACACAAATTAGGATGGGAGCTAAAAGGAATCCTCCACAACAGACCATGCAATCAAAAGTGCAGTGCTGGGAACATTAGCTGAATAAATAATGAATAGATTGTATGAGCCACCTTGATTAACTGATCATTTACCCAATCAGCTAAAATGGAGCAAGAGTACTCAGAAAAACCCAGGCAAGGGTTTAAATTAATGATAGTGGGGAGCAAGGAGCCAATCTGAATCCCATCTTCTTCTGGCTGGCCAGTGGGTGGCAAAGCACCCACTAGTAGGCCCTGCATACACCCTCCCTCTTCCCTTTCAGTGTGAGACTTTCCTGAACCCTGCAGATCCAATCAAGTCTCCCATCTCCCATCCATTAAGCCAGGAGGATGGCATTCACTACAGAGCAATTCATTGGTAGTCTCACCCTCATAATCATGTCGGTGAGTGACGCTAGCCATTTCTGCAGCCTAAGCAGGGTGCAGCAAAGGCCACTTTTTAAAAATTATTATGACTTTTAAATTATTTTTTATTATTTGCTTGTTCATCAGGATGGGATGCAGCATTTGTTGGTTTATTCTTGTCTCCCTACATCCTTATCTCCCCATAGTTCTCCTCATATATACAATACAGTAATACACAGTATTTGTAGCTTTGGAATGTAAGAAAAAGGCCAGTGGTGGACACCTCTCAACATCACAGCACACTGCACAATTATGTGAATTTTAAAAGAGCACCATGTTCAAATGAAGACTGACAGTTTAATAGGCTGAAAGGCTGCACTGGAATTTAGCTGGGACACTAGGAAGTTTATTAATATTGGAATATTAAATGACCACAGACTAGCAGCTCAGTTTTGTGTCTCATCTAAAACATACCACCTCCAACGCAACTCCTCTCCTGTGCTGACTCAGAAGGAGGAGTGTCATTTTTTTGACTCACCCACTATACTTCATCTAGCCCCTAAATTTTCCTTGGAATTCTCCCACTCAAGGCCAAACTCTGCTTCACTTTTGGGATCTGACAACAAAATATAGCACTAGGCAAGCTGAGCATACGTGGAAGAGCTCTCCCATCTCCCTCCTGAGCTGGCCTTCCTGGTAGATAGGGCCTGCCCAGTATGAATAATCCTCTTTTCTACCTAAGGAAATCATGTTTAAATTCCATCACAGTTTGTCGGTCTGGTCTGGTTTCTGCCAGCAAACACTTTTCTTTCCTCATTTTCTGATGATAATTATTGATATTTTTGAATGGATAGATACTTAAAACCCCAGTCAGTCATGACCCTTGCCCTGGTACTTGGGTGCTAGCAGTTCTGAAATTAGCTATTACAAAGAAATAATATTGAATAGGGACAGCAGAACTGAAATCTAAGCTAATGTTGCTATGGTAGCCAGCAGCAACTACATTTGCTTAGAGCTGAAGAGTAAACAATTGGTTGTAGCTGGATGCTGACTAATATGCACTAAAATGGAGGAGCGGGGAGAGAATAAAAGCCAAGAGCTTTCCTGGATGAATCGCTTTTGTAACTTTGAACCATTTAATTAGAATCCTAATAGAACTTCAGCACAGTTTTTTTTGTGTTTCAATTTGATACAAGCAGTACAGTAATTTCAGTCCACAGTCCAGGTCATCAGCAACAATGACATGTCATAATAGGGCTTACTTTAAGTATTTTTTTCCACTGCCAATAACATAGGTGGCGGAAGGCAGAAGTTTGCAGGTTGTAAAGCTCTAGAATGTAAGAGCAGGCTTTTAATCAGCTGCAATTTTTAATTAAAAAAAAACCAAACCATTGGTGATAGACATAGCTTTCCAGTAAACCTTTTATTGGTTCTTAAAGAGATCTGCAGAGGGGGAAAGAGGCTTGTGCCATTTGTGCCTTGATGTATGAAGATCTGAGAGGTTTGTTTAAAGATGTTGGGAGCCAAGGGGAAGGGTGGGGAAGGGTTCTGCCTTTTTAAAAAAAGGCAGGTCTTGTTTGCACAATTTTTCTGCAGGAAGAGAACTAGCAACATTATTAAATCATTAAAAATGAAACCTGATGAAGGGGAAACAACTTTCATTCAGACTTTGTGAAACTCATGTTTTTCTTTATTTTTGTTAACATATTTAACTCAGGTGCTTGGCAAACACTTAGGAGAAAAGATGTCTTTGTTAAAGATTCAACATTTCCACTCCATCAAAAAGCCCGAGAAAGCTCATATCAACAACAAAAACAAGAAAGGGGGAAATCATATTTGACTTCCCTAATATTCTTAAGGTAAAAAACAAGCAGAAAAATGAATGCTTCCTCAAAATTAATAATTACTAGAGCTGTCAATTAATCACAGTTAACTCACACAATTATCTAAAACAAAAATTAATTCCAATTAAAAAAATTAATTGCAATTAATCACATTGTTAAACAATAGAATACCAACTGAAATTTATTCAATATTTTTGGATGTTTTTCTACATTTTCAAATATATTGATTTCTATTACACCACAGAATACAAAGTGTACAGTGCTCACTTTATATTATTTTTATTACAAATATTTGCACTGTAAAAATGATAAACAAAAGTAATAGTATTTTTAATTCACCTCATACAAGTACTGTAGTGCAATCTCTATCATGAAAGTTGAACTTACAAATGCAGATTTTTTTTGTTACATAACTGCTCTGAAAAACAAAACAATGTAAAACTTTAGAGCCTACAAGTCCACTCAGTCCTACTTCTTGTTCAGCCAATCGCTAAGACAAACAAGTTTGTTTACATTTACAGGAGATGCTGCTGCCTACTTCCTATTTAAAATGTCACCTGAAAGTGAGAACGGGCATTCGCATAGCACTTTTGTAGCCGGTGTTGCATGGTATTTACGTGCCAGATATGCTAAACATTTGTGTGTCCCTTCATGCTTCAGCCACCATTCCAGAGGACATGCTTCCATGCTGATGATGCTCATTAAAAAATAATGTGTTAATTAAATTTATGACTGAACTCTTTGGGCGAGAACTATAGGTCTATGGCTCTGTTTTACCTACATTCTGCCATATATTTTATGTTATTGCAGTCTCGGATGATGAACCAGCACATGTTCGTTTTAAGAACACTTTCACAGCAGATTTGACAAAACGCAAAGAAGATACCAATGTGAGATTTCTAAAAATAGCTACAGTGCTTGACCCATGGTTCACGAATCAGAAGTGCCTTCCAAAATCTGAGAGGGACGAGGTGTGGAGCATGCTTTCAGAAGTCTTAAAAGAGCAACTCTGATGCGGAAACTATAGAACCCAAACCACCCAAAAAAACCCAAACCAACCTTCTGCTGAAGGCATCTGACTCAGATGATGAAAATGAATATGCATCGGTCTGCTCTGCTTTGGATCGTTATTGAGCAGAACCCATCATCAGCATGAACGCATGTCCTCTGGAATGGTGGTTGAAGCATGAAGGGACATATGAATCTGTAGCACATCTGGCATGTAAATATCTTGCAACGCCGGCTACAACAGTGCCATGAGAATGCCTATTCTCACTTTCAGGTGACATTGTAAATAAGAAGCGGGCAGCATTATCTCCTGTAAATTGTAACCAAATTTGGTTGTCTGAACAATTGGCTGAACAAGAAGTAGGACTGAGTAGGATCTAAAGTTTTACACTGAAAAATAAAACAATGCAGTTATTTTTTGTACATAATTCTACATTTGTAAGTTCAACTTTCATGATAAAGAGATTGCACTACGGTACTTGTATGAGGTGAATTGAAAACTACTATTTCTTTTGTTATTTACAGTGCAAATATTTGTAATAAAAACACATATAAAGTGAGCACTATACACTTTGTATTCTGTGTTGTAAGTGAAATCAATATATTTGAAAATGTAAAAAACATCCAAAAATATTTAAATAAATGGTATTCCATGATTGTTTAACAGTGCAATTAATCACAATTAAATTTTTAATCACTTGACAGCCCCAATAATTAAAAATATTAAAATTATTTAAATTAGACGTTTCCTAGGTAGACTATTTAGAGAGACAATGCCCTTTGCTGTGCTGTGATTTATGTATTGAAACTGAAGTGAAATATCATTGCTTTACAATAACTGAGATACAGATTCAATACACACATGATAGGTGAACAAACATGAACTTTGCTCTCAGTTTCACAAATGGCTTTGTGAGTCTCATGTGCAAAACCTGCCTTGAGCCACTCTTGATCTTTTCCCTTGCTAACAAGATAGATCTGCTGTGTTGTTGGTTTGTTTATTAATTCATGTTATTGTGTTCAGATTAGGAAAATCCCTCATTTCTTATTTCAGTTATGATATGTCCTTCTCCCTAGACCACTTTCGGTTTTTATTTTCAGCAGGGCTAGTAAGCTAGTTTTCCAGATAAGGACACTTCAGACTCTCGGGTCACAGAGTCCGCCTATGTTGCTGTGCTGTTCACTACTCCCACTTCAATAGGTGCTGCATGAGTTTATTTGATGCTGAGAGCTGTGACTCCTTTAGGAATCAACATATCTGGGACACATCAGTGGTGGTTACCCTCTTCTGTTTAACAGGGAAACGAAATATAGCCCTTATTCTCTTGCTCCACACTCCCTCCCCTCCCCTCTATTTTGAGCATATTTCCTATCCTCTCCCCCTCAACTCCATAGATCCACCCAGTGATGTCTCCCCCTGCAGTCATCCGGCATGGAATGGCAGCTGGACCTGGTCTGGATCATAACCCTTGCAGCTGCAGGTATGAATCCACTAGCTTTGCAGGGGGATCCAAATGTGCTTGAAATGTTCCTTTTCCCAGGACCACATTATCCAAGGACTGTATCCCACCCTCCTCCAGGAAAATACATGGAAAGGGATTGTGGGCTTGAGAAACTCTGCACAGTTCCCCTTGTGACACTGGGTAGGGATTTCAATGTTGAGGAAGGTGCTGGGAGCACTTGCCCTCAAACTCCTGCTACCTGGCCATCCCCAGGGAACTTCACTCCATCCTCACGGACCCCAGGCTGTCTACACCAAGGTATATGCAGTATCTAAGATTCCTGGTCAGTCTCAGCCAATCCTCCTCTTATTGATTTAAACAGGAGCAAAATTATTCCCCTTCACACCAATCTGGACCTCAGCCTCAGAGCAGCCATCCAACCACCACACTGCCATCTGGGTGCTGAATTAAGGCTATTACAGTGAGGCAATTCCCACTCAGAACCAGCCTGACATCTGAAAACCTTGCAGCACTAGAGAGTTGGAACATACCTTTCCCATGCATAGCCTTTCATAGACGCTCATGATGGCTGCAGCCAACACTTTGTGGATAGCCAATAGGAGTATTTGAGTGGGGCAAATTATATTTCTTGGCCTTTTCATGTATAATTCTTACACATCCTGAGTCCGTTCCCCAATCTCTAAACCCCACTTGTAAGACAAGGATTTGTCTGCTTTACCCCACTCTATAAGCAAGACCCCATGTTCTCTCTAGCAAACTGGATTCAAATCCTGCAGCAAATATAACCCTCACTTGGAGTTTGCCAGCTCCTGGAACTCTGGATTGAGCCTCTAAGGCAGTGGTCTCCAAACTTTTCAGGGTCACGCCCTGCCCTTATCCCAGTTCACGCCCCTCCCCCCCAGAGCCGGGGCCAGGAGCTGGGCCACAGTACCAGGGAGGAGGGCGGGAGACGGAACATGGAGAGGGGTAAGGGGGCCAAGGCTGGGGCCGCAGCTGGGGGGTGGGTCTGGGAGTAGGGCCAGGGCTGGGAACAGAGCTGTGGCCAGGGGCCATGGCTGGGGGTGGAGCCACAGCAGAGCTGGGTGGTGCTCCCTTCCCACCCTCTATGGGGGCTGGCCTGGGGGGCATGCCCCACAGTTTGGGGACCTCTGCTCTAATGGGTCTTAACTTATGGACTACAACAAGCACGGCTACCAGAGCCCTCTGAAACCATTTCCCAGCATGCTTGGAGTCAGGGGAGGGCATGAATGATGTATTTTGTAAAGCATTATATACAAATAAAAAGAATGACACAAATCTACCTCCCACACATAACACAGTGTTCTGCCTAAACAAGGGCATGATCCTGAGGGGTACTAAACACCTGTAGTGAACAGGAGTTTGAGGGTGCTCAGCTTCCCTCAACAATCAAGGCTAGGGTGCAGTTGTGCTTCAGTATAGACACTACCTATGCTGATGGGAGGGATTCTCCCGCCGGCATAGGTAATCTCCTCCCCGAGAGGCAATAACTAGATTGATGGAAGAATTTTTCTGTTGACTTAGAGCTGTCTACACCAGGAGTTAGGTCAGAACAGGTACATTTCTCAGGGGTGTGGATTTTTCACCACAGAGAACCCCAGAGCAGCCATCCTTATAGCCAGGGCCCTGCATAGTTCACATCAGTAATAGAACCCATCCCTACTGTGGAACTGTACTTCAGAATCAAATCTTTCATTAATATAGGTGTATGTACATTTCTAGCCCAGTTAATAACAAATATAACCTTGAAAACATATACTAATATTAAACTGTGGTGACTGCCAGAGACTACAGGCAGCTTGAAACAACAGCTATGACAAGTCTCAACTACCTCATTCATTTCAATAGACTGAAATAATTAACAATGTTGACATTTAAATTGTCGTCTTTAAGTTTCAGAGTTAACAATGCTGATCTTTTAAATGGATATATTAATTGCATTTACTTATACCCTAATTCCAGTCTGCCCCCTAATCCTCCCTAGGGGTCAAAAGCCCCAAATGCCTGCTACTCAGCTGGAAAAATGTAAAGTTTTGCTCACATGCTTTGCTGGAGTGTGACCAGAGAGCAAAGAATTTTGAAGACTCAAGCCTCAACTGAGCATCTGGCCCTTAACCTCAGAAAAACATCGGAGCTCAGTCTAGCAATACTGTATTATACCGGATATTAGACTACGCTAATATTTAGGAAGCAGATCTTTTATTTTATTTATTTAACATAGGTAACATCTACTGATTCCTTTAAATTGGCATTGACCATCTGAGACTCACTGCTCGTTCTAGCTGTTTTAATTTTAACTCAAGCTATGAATATCTTTTCTTGCCCCCTTATGAAAACAATGTGATTTGGTAACTTGCATATATTTCTTTTAATATACTGCAATGAAAGGAATGTCTATTCCATAGTGATTGGCACAGGATAGATGCCTGAATGGATAGAATGATCTATATCAGTGATTTTCAACCTGTGGTCCGTGGACCTCAGGGGTCCGCAGGCTGTATCTAAGGGGTCGGCGAAAGGTGACTATGAAAATAACTTTTCAAGTCACAGAAAAGGCACTCAATTTTTCTGATCAAAAGTATGTGAATACCCCCACCTACAGGTCAAAACCCAGAAGTGTTGTAATTACCATAGAAGCCCACAGTGTAATGCCCTCTGAAAATTTCCATTACATGCATCCGAAGAAGTGGGCATTCACCCACGAAAGCTTATGCTCCAATACATCTGTTAGTCTTAAAGGTGCCACAGGACTCTCTCTTGCTTTCTCACACTGCATCAAATGCCATGCCGAGCACGTGCAACAACATTTATAGTTTAATTCTGTTCAGTCAGTTTTCAGTCTAAGACTTCTATGGAAGGGGTTCCGTACCTCCATTTGAAATTTTTTAGGGGTCCACAAATGAAAAAAGTTTAAAAACCACTGATCTATATATTGAACTTGTGCATTATTTTTAAATTAATGTTTATATCTGCTTGTAATATACACTTCAGTGTGCCATCCTTTTCTGAAGATGTTCTTTTTTATCATCTAGATAAAATAGTTACTGTTAGGGCTGTGGAGTGAATGTAAATATATATCAATTAAACTGTTTGTAGATTTACAGATACACCACAAGTTTGGTATGGACCAAAGTCTGATTAGCATTCTTACTTTGTTTGCCAGATCTATGTATGATTATTTACAAAGAATTACATGGGAGGAAGTTGGTTTTGCTTTAAAAAAAGAGCTATACTCTTGTTTCAAAAGAAAAACCTATAGTAAGTTCTTCAGTGCCGAGATTGTCTCTTACTGTGTGTATGTACAACATTTAGCACAGTGGCTCTGATCTCAGATGGGCCTTTAGGCACCACTGTAATACAAATATAATACAAACACCAAGAGCTCAGAATTTGTGAGCAATCTGCCAGTGTCAAAGCTGTGTATTGTTGGAGAAAAGGAGATTGCAGTTTTGAAGTTTTGGGGGCACCATGCTAACCATATGAAAACTTTTATTCTAGAAGGTATGAAAATTACTTTGACTGTATCCCTTTAATTTGATGTAGCAGGCCTATCTTTTATTCTGTATTGCCCAAAGATTGCACCTGTGATCTGTCAGTATTCTTCTTTGCTACTTTTTTATATTAAGTAATAATATAATAACTAATACATTTATAAACAATCTGAATAAAATTTGAGATGAACTGAGATGATTATAGTTGCAAGGAAATAATTTAAACAATTCATTTGTGTGATCCAAACTAGCTAATAAAGCACCTTCTTTTTTTCACAAAAATCTTTTTTGGTCAAGTGATCAAGAAGCCCAAAAGCTTATCTTAAGAGATGTAAACTATGTGTATGGATTGGTATTACAGATAAGACATCACCCCCATTGTGGGAGGCAGCATGATCTGAAGGAGCGCAAACAGGGTTGAGAAGTCACGTTTCATGTACAGATTGATACATGCACTCAGATACCATGCTGGTGGTGGGTGCATTGAAAATACATTGCTAGAGAGGCAGAAATCCTGGATTTAGTTAATACAAGTGGCAGCACCATAGCAGCAGTTTGGTTAGTTCTCAGCTTGCTTCCTGTTTCAGAGATATCCAGCCTAGATGATTTTTCTTTCCCCCAGAGATGAGGGAATTTCTGGTCAATCTCGATTTATTATTGAAATTAATCTATTTAGCACAGTAAATGTTCAAGGTGCTTGGCACATCCCCTGCCCAAAGGAATTTACAAACCAAGATAAATACAACAAACAAGTACAAGACTAGACCAGGGAGAACAGCCCAAGTGAGGAGAGCTTATAGGTGAAGAGAAGAAAGGCCACTTGGCAAAGGTGGATTTTAATAGAAATAAATAAATAAATTCCTCCACCTAGCTCTTACAGAGCACTTTTCATATGCAATTCTTAAAGTATTTTACAGAGGTGGTGTATCATTATCCCCATTTTTTATAGGAGGGGACACGCAGACAGTGGCAGAGCCAGAACTAGAACCCATGATCTGAAAGAAGAGAAAGAAATGGATAGGGAGGGAAAAGACAGAGACAGGAATTGGGTGATTGCTCCATGCAAAAGCAAGCAAGAAAGAAGTGCAAGAAAGAATCAAGAGGTGGTGACATGTATAGGAGGAGTAAGTAGTGAGCAAGAGAGCAGAAGGAAATGACATCAGGGAGGGAGGTGTGGGGGGTGAAGCTTGAAGGTGTTGACAAGGACCTCAGATTTAATGTAGTATGAGACCGGAAGGGATTTGAGGCGTCTGGTGATGTGGAGTGAGTGACAGGAGAAAGATGGCTTTAGCAGCTGTGTTTTGACTAGACTGGAATGGGGAAAAGGAGCTGGAAAGAAGCTTTTGCTAACCAAAGCAAGGACAAGGGACTTAACAGTAGGAGTGGTCAGGAAAGGGCATATTTGTTGATGTTCAAGAAGACTATAAGAAGTGACAAGCCTTAATCAGACAGACTGAATATAAGGAGGGAAGGAGACAGATGAGCCAAAGATTACACTGAGGTTGAAAGCTTGGGAGATGGGAATGGTGACATCATTTTTATTTTACCCGTGTCCCTCTCTTTCTTCCTCTGTCTTTCACTTTGTCTTTTCTGTCTAGAGCATCCACCCACACATGTAATAAGCCTCTAATAAGATCTGCTCTCCTGGCAGCATCTCCACACTACAGTAAGAGTAGCTTCAGAAAGCTGGGTTGCCTACATGATCCATGACACTCTGCATTGCCATAGACACTGAAAGAGTTGCAGAAGGAGGTAGGATTTCCCCAGTACTAACTTCTCCCTATTATTACTCACACCTTCTTGTCAACTGTCTAATGGGCCACTCTCTTACCATTTCAAAAGTTATTTTTCCTCCCTTGGTATCCTGCTGTTAATTGATTTCTCTCGTTACACTGACCTAACACTTGGGAAAGCACCCCCATCCTTTCATGTATTTATACCTGCTCCTGTATTTTTTACTTCATACATCTGATGAAGTGGGTTCTAGTCCATCAAATCTTATGCCCAAATAAATTTGTTAGTCTCTAAGGTGCCACAAGGACTCCTCATTTTAGAAGGAGGCAGGGTCATTTTCCAAGTGCCAGATCTGATTTGTCAAGACCTTACAGGCTGCAGTGTGCCACACACAGACCATGGTTCTATTTTGTGCACAAAGACATATCTTTACTTGTTGATCCATTATGACTTGCCCCATTTTTTCCAATCTGCCTAACTAAAGATCCTGTGATTGGAGGGAAGGTGACCTGCAAGCCCACAACCTTGTCTTTGACCCAAGTAAAAAAAAAAAAAATAATAATAATCCTTATGATTTTTCTTACATGTATTGTAATGTTTGGCCCCTAGGGTCTTTAATATATATTTTAATTTAGTTCATTAATTTGCTGCTGCATCTTATTTTCCTACCTTTCAAAAAGGGTTTCCAACCTTGAGAGACAAACACTCCACTCCCCTCCCTTCCCACCCCCCAGTGCTACATCCTCAGTTTCAGAACACCCTCCTTATTCCAAAAAGGATGCAGAGAAAAAGCATTGCAGGCATATGTGGGGGGTGGGGGTGGGAGACGGACATAATAGGTGTATTTGAGAGTTAAACTACATCTTAAAAAAATATGTATGTCTCTCTTTCTCCAGAAAATTAGAGAAGAAGATTTTTGATAAGCAGTGCGAATGTGCTTAGTTTTGATCCACTAGGTAGTAGCATCCAGTGCAATAGGTTATCATACTTGCTTCGCACTTATGGTGACCTGGGATCTGCTTCTTCACTGCTTTACATTTTGTGTAGTCAGCTGCATCTGTGCAGAGTCAGTGTAAAATGCAGTCATCTGGCTTTGGTAGCAGTTTGTGTCAATTTGCACACATGTGACTGCACAAGGAAAGCAGCAGTGCAGAAGGGAGGCACCTGGTGTCCAATCCTTATTCCAGGTCACAAGAAAATGTGTATTGAAGATAAGATTACCATCAAATACTGCTACACATTTTAGTACAACAGGTGACAAGGTAGGACCAGGCCTGTAACAGCAGGGGACAGGATACAGAAGGACTGGCATAGCTGCATGGAGAAAACTTGCACAATATTTTCCTGCCGGTCCTAGTTCAAGACATCAGTATTAGTTCCTTACATTGGTGAGTAAAAATGTAATACATATTCAAAACACAGAAAACCTGAAAGTGATAGCAGTTATCATATAGACCACAAGATGGCAAGCTTTAGCATCCATTTAAAGGAGGCTGCATTGCAAACACCCTGTACAGAGTATAATGTTAAACGACCATATCGTGGTTTGTAAAATGCTTTAGGTCTTAAAAAGAAGAGTGGCCCCAAAAAGTAGGGCATGGAAAAAAAAAAAAAAAAAAGAGTGGAGCTGGCTTGTCATACAAAAATAATTGCAACCCCTATCAAATTAAGCAATACTACAAGTTTCCTTACAATCCAATTACATAAAGTCTTTAGTTTAGAAAAGCAACTAGGTTTTTTTTAATAGTAACACCTGATGTAAAATTGTCAAACAAACAAAAGCCCAGTGACAGAACTGTGTATCCAAAGAGCTAACAACCATGAATTATTATATCAGGTGGTTGACTTGAAAGGGGTGTTACTAAAATTACAGTAATGTCTCTGCACCAGACTATGGCTCCCTGTTCAAATCTGGGAGTACACATTATTCTGACAGTAATCCCATTGAAATCAATGGGACTACAGCAAGGGATTACTTAACATAAGTACGGGTGGCAGAATCTGGCCCTCTGCAAAAGGGATTTCAGAGCAGTTTTCATAATACATTAGCAGATCCTGGCCAAGAGAATGACAGTAATCAGCCCAGAAGGGCATTTTGCTCATGGAGATGATTTATTTACTCAGTGCAGAAATCTCTGCTGAAAACTGTGTGGTGCCTGTAGTAAACCCAGAGGATCCCCCCCATCTCTCATATCTCTAGTCATTTGATTTTCAGATTCCTTTAATTGAACATACACCACCATGGGCTTTGAACAAAAATGAAAGGGACAAGTACATGATGTTTCAATAAATACACTAGTGAAGGAGTCAGTAGAAACACTGAAGAGATAAGAGTCCATGTCAACTCAATCTGCACATCTTAAACATATGCCACTACATTATCAAAGCAGCATGCAGGGATTTGGCTGTGCAGTTCCTATTAACATTAATGGGGAGTCATGTGGCTAAAACCCTATGCTCCACTTTGAAAATACACTTGACGTGTGGATGTGACTGCTTCATCTGTGTGCTCCATAAACCACCCAGCGTTTAGGTTTTCATTAATCTAACTGCGGTTAGATTCGGTTTTTAAAGGAAATGCTTTCTGATTTGCCCATGGAAACATTTCTAACACTGGTTCCTGACTAAGAATCCAAGGTGAAAAGGAAGAAGAAATCCATCACCCACAATGTTAGCATAAGCTCCACTTAGAATTTGGACATCCAGCCCCACCACTGCGGCAGATAAAGGAAAGATACATGATGGAGGAGGGAACTGCATGAGGAAGGAAAAGATTTAAGAGGTACGGTCTGTAGTTCCTTTATGGAAGAGAAACTCTCCAATTTCCAAAGTAGTTTTCCAGTACAGAAACTCCCCCATGTCTCAGCTACAGATGGTCTGGGTAGGTTTGGTGCTAGCCCAAATCTAACCCCGAGTCTATCATTTGGGTTGAAGGCCAGATCAGGGCTTCAGAATCAGTATAGATCTCATGACAGTGAGATCTTACAAGTTGCTCCTGCTAGACTGCAGCCACATAAAAAACTGGGACCAGAAGAGAGACCTCATCCAGTTTGGGATCTGACCCAGAGCCAAAACAGGAAGGGAATCAAATCTGAACACCCAGCCCCCCCTATATGAATAATGGGTTTGGATTCAAGTGTCTGATTTAGCCCATCTCTAATTTGGAGGGAGGACAGTCTTCCAACACCCCATGGTTACATGCTTACCCTCCCCAGGAACAGTGGTGTTTATCAAGATGCAGACTACTTAGAAAGCAGAGGGTGTGATAGGAGAACCCTTAAGCTGAAAGGCTAGACATGTTCTAGGGCGCAGAGGCTTATTGCTTAGTTAATTATGTTAGATCCCTGGCTGTAAAGCAGAATTCATGTACTGGAGCCAAGCTGGGAAAATGAAACATGTACAAAACAAAACCGTGGGCGATATTTTTCAGCTCCTTCCTCAGCAGTATGAAGGGCCCCTGCACTGCTGAGCCAGTGTGGGTTCTACTGTATAGAGGCAAGGCTAGGATTTTGGGAAGGGTACACAGCAGATACTCATGGTTTGTGTGGTAAAGCCTTATTCCATTAGAGTGCCCTCATTGTCTGTGTGTCATGGGATCGGGGGTACAGCAGGGGTGAGGCTAGTGGATCTGCTGCTACATGGATCAATCCACAACATCTCTGCCTTCCTCTTTGTGGATCAGGGGCTCATACTGCACCACCACAGCTAGTCCAGAGCTGATGGCAAGTTCTTCTCCCATTAGGCGCCTTGTGAAGATCACCAGCACACACAGCACATTTCCTGAGAAAAGTCTTGATCCTGCTCCTATTCAAGTCCTCCAAATGCATCAGTGGTACAGGGTTATGCCTAAAAGGTGGATCCAGAGTTCTAGGCTAACGTCCATTATCTTTTGACAATACATGGCTATAAAAAGGATTGTGACAGTGACAGGCCCTGTCTTTTTGTGAAGGAGCACTGGCTGGAAATCGCTTTCCTTCCAGAGACATATCAACTCTACCATTAAGATTTCATTGCAGGATCAAATCAGATAAGGAAATGAACCTTGAGTGCGCAAAATTGGTTGAAACGCGAATCTCCATTTGTCATTGGTAATTAATGACAAACATAGCAAAGAAAGCTATGAAATCCATTACAAGTGTGACAAGTTGTTCTTTATCAGAATTGTTGGGTGCCAACTATCTATCATGAGCGCTTGACAGAGACTTAGTGGCAATCCAGATATTGAGCACTGCTATGGAGGAGAGAAGGCCAAGGGAGAAAGCTAGACAAGATGGAAAAGAGAGTCAGGGCATCAGGGTAAGGATGAAGTAAAGGAGGCTCCTCCTCTTCCCTTTTGCTTAATAGTTAGGGACAAATGGAGAGGAAGTAGCTTGGCACTGGAAGGACACAGGCAGGAAAGGTTCGGGGGGAAATGGGAACATACTTCCTCAACATTTTTTTGTTTTTTTCCCCTCCACCACACATTTTTGAATTTCAAAGTTTTTCAACCAATTCTAGTCTACATCCAGTTAAAAGGGCAGGAGGGAGTGGGTCAACATGGCTCCTGAACATGAATGGGGGCAGCCATTTTAAGCATTTGATATTAATTCAGACTGGATTTTGCAATCAAATGGGTCTGAACATAAGTCCAACCTAAGGCCTGGACTCAGGCTCACATCAGAAAAGGGGTGCAAAGAGTGCCCATAAGTGAGCGATAGGAAGATTGTGATAAGCCTAGATACGGTACATTTTTTTTCTTCTTTAATCTAAGGTTTTATACTGTGAATACCCATCCCTGTGGTATTCAAGCCCTTGACTGGTAATAACATGGCTACAATAGAGGGTGGAGGCTGGGAAGAATCAGGCATAGGAATGTTGCAGCTGTGTGTTGTGTTTTTGTTTCCTTGTTCCATTTGATAAAGAGTTTGTGTAATGAATAGTGTGTCTTCAGGGTGTCCTCTGACACAACACATGCCTCTTTGGACTTCCAGTACAACTGCAAAATCCCCATGGCAATCATTGCTGGGCACGAAGGAAAAGGAGAGGGATTGTTAAGGGTGCTCGTGTGTGTAGATAGCTGGATTAAAAAAAAAAAAAAAAAAAAAAAAAAAAAAAAAAAAGATAAAAGAGGCTGTTAATATTTATAGGTAGAAGGTCCAAAGATTGCACTATGCTCAAAAACATTACGGGGGTTGGGGGGGTGGGTGTCTCTTGAACAAAAAATAGCTGGAAATGACTCTTTCAAAAGACACCTTTGTAACACTGAATATTTAAGATTACTTCCCCATTTAGCTCCATACAGGGCTAAGCAGCCTGTCAGAGTTCAGCAAGTAAATAGGTATTATAATGGAACTGAAGAGGCTGAGTTTATCTGACTCATTTTCCTCACACATTCCAGTGTGTGTGCAGCTCACTGACTGAAGCAATTGATAAAGCCCCAACTGACCTCAAGAGCAGATAATTTATTGCGGCTGGATTGCTCTTGGAAAATGATTAAACTTTGTAATATTTATGTTGCCCTGGAAGCAAATATGTTAACTGGAGTATTTTTTCAAATCTGCTGGATTGTCCATAGAGTAGTACAGTAATGGGAGAGTCTAATATCACTTTAGATAATTAGGCTATGTGCTCTAGAGAGTGACTGATCTGTCATACAGTACCTAAATTCACTTTCTCAAAATATTTGTGGAGTGGCACCTAATTGCCATATGGACCTTTTAAAGGCCCCAGTGAGAAAGTGAACCTATGATCCTAGTCCACCATTCACACCTGGGGCTAGGTGCTCAGGGCCTGTCTACACTTTTGGGTAAATGCACTTTGCAGGGCTGTGATTTCTAAATCACTCCAATGGGCTGCAACTTCATTAGTCCACATAGACCCTGTGTGAACACTGAAGGTTCCCTAGCATGCATTGACATAGTAACGTTTCAAACAGCACTACATAAAAGTGCACTAGGAGGGTCTATACAGACCAATTAGTGCACAACATCTTAGTTTGCTTCAGAAATCACACCTCTTAGCCTCCATTACCTCACCATGTAGACAAGCCTCCAGGTGCATCTAAGTGAGACTTATTGCTCCTGAGGAGAGGTGCAGCTATAGTCAGGGGCTGGTTCAGGTTGCTAGTGATGGGCAAATCAAGCAGGTGAGGAGGTTCACTTAGGCTGTACATCCATAATTTCAGCATCTTATTTAGAGGCTTCTAGCCCCTTTAGGTTAAATTCATGTCAGACTCCAGGACAGAGCCATCAGGAGGGCCATTGCCCTATCCCATCTTTTGAATGCTGAATTAAGACAGACAACCAAAAGGCACCAGTTTCATTTTTTGGTTTTCACACTCAGCCCTCAGGGTTTTTGTTTTTTTGATTGTTTTTTGGGGTGGGAGGGTAGAGAGAGGGCTTGCTGTACAGAAGAGGGGGAGCTGAGGCAGCTAGCAAGATGGGGGAAGTGTTTAGATTAGAGCAGCAGGGCATATGGGAAGAGAGAAGGGCTTTATATTAAAAACAGAACATGGAACTAAAACCATGGACCTGAGATCATTGCCTCAGACACTTGGCTTGCCAGTCTATCCCTTTCCCACAGCACTAGGCTGTCTTCTCTATTTAGACTGTAACCTCTTTGGAGCAGGGACTTTCTTTGTATGATTTCTGTACAGTGCCCCATGGCACTATCACAATATAAAAATAATAATACCTGGTGTCACAATATATCAGCTTCAAGCCAATATTCCCTGGTTTCATCTTAGGTCCAGAACAGTGGGATGACAGGTCTAGTGGTACTTCCATCCCAGATGAAACTAAGGCAACAACAAAGAATGAAAACGACAAGCAAAACAAACTAAACTCTCAGTCCGTGTACACGTTCAAGTCTGACTCATCTTCTGTGAGAATGTACCTGTTAGTTCTATTTTATTGTAACAACTCACCCATTTCTATGATAAATTTATATGCTTCTCTTAGGGGCATTTTAACATCAGCTGTTTCAGATAAAAAAACCTATCGAGAACATTTAGATCTGGACAAATGAAGTTACAAAACTAGAACAATGTTAGATTATATTAAATACCTCAGATGCTCTGGAGGATTTAAATCAAGGAAGAAATGAGTCGCTGCTTAATAATCCAACTAATATAAACATGGAAAAGCAAGATGGATTTATATCCTCCAAACCTAACAAGGTTTGCTGTGACTTTGTGAGAGATCTAACACCAATGATCAGGTTGGAAGCTTGAATGGAGTCCTATCTAAATGCCATCATGTTGCCTGTAGGGGATAATGATTGAGTGCCTCCTATTCAATCACCACTTTCTCCTGAATCAACTAACTCAAAACCACTTCATAGTGGTAGGAGGTACCATGGTGGTGAAATTGTTCGGTTTTGGGTCAGACCTAAAACTACAGTCCTGAGCACTTGTGATCATTAAATATCTTCACTTTTTTTAAAGACATTCTCTTTGATCCCACCTGTCAGCTCAGCCGTGATGATGGGGCTGAATGAAGTCTTTCCACCATTTTCTGTCTTGTACTATCTTCACAGCTTTGTTCTTCTGAGAAGTGAACATGGTCCTTGTTTGTCTGGGCAGCGACTGAACCAGCATGCTTTCGTTTAGTTTTCCTAACAGTAGGGGGTTGTAATCCAGATGTCTTGGTCAAATCATAGCATATGTAATTACTGTATTGCAGTCAACATGTCTTTCCATGACTGCTTAATCCAGGGGATGACTTCAGGAGATTCAGTATAGTGACATTAGGTAGCACAAGCTACACCAAATAGTCTGGGAGTTAGACAACTACATGCTCTTGTTGGACTCCAGTGGTCTCAATAAAGAATCCCCTTTATAATGTATTATAGATGAGTCCTGTATCCTCTCTTGTATAAGGCATGTTACAATTAAATTCTACCAACCTAAATTGCCCTGGGGTTTTCACTGGATATGGTATTCTTAATCACTGCCTGTCTTAAAGTGGTTGTGTTGCTGTGCACTGTTAAACAGCTGCCACATTCCAACCCAGAGCAGACTGCATTTAGGTGACAGGTGAAGCATTTTATTTAGGCATTACAGTAGAACCTCAGAGTTACAAACACCTCAGGAATGGAGGTTGTTCATAACTCTGAACAAAAACATTATGGTTGTGCTTTCAAACATTTACAACTGAACATTGACTCAATACAGCTTTGAAACTTTACTATGCAGAAGAAAAATGCTGCTTTTCTTTTCGTAGTTTATGTCTAAACACAGTACTGCACTTGGTTTTTTTTAAATCTCTGCTGCTGCCTGATTGTGTACTTCTGGTTCCAAACTCAGTGTGTGGTTGACTGGTCAATACGTAACTCTAGTGTTCATATTTCTGAGGTTCTACTGTATTTGTAGAGACATTTGATTGGCTTTCACTTATTGTGCTAAGAAAAGGCTTGACAAAGTTATTGTTTGATAGGTTAGTTTTCTTTCCTTGAAAGCAGGAACTCAGTTCCATTTATTACATCTTCTTCACTCCCTACAGTCTCCACACTGTGAAGAAGCCAGAAAGTATTCTCCATAATTGAACTCTCAAAAACAGAAAAGCCAGGATGTAAATAAGGTTCTTTATTAATTCAGACCATAGCAATCAATACTTGCAGAACTCACTAATGCCTCCTAGAACTACTGATCAACAAAATAATTAAGTTGAACATTTTGATTAGTAATATTTAAAATTTGAGAGAAACAGTCAATGCACAAAAATAGATTGTAATAGGCTCTAGTATTGGATCTACTTCAGAGGAACAATAGGGGTGAAATCCTGGCTCCACTGACTTTACAGCCAGGATTTCACCCTAAACCTTTAACACAAAACAGAGGAGAAGAGGACTGAAGTCTAGAAACAGAAACTTTATACAAAGTGAGGCTGTGGGACAGATCCTCTGGTCCAGCTGCGCTGTGCTCAGTGCACCTAAGGACTAGGAGAGGTGGCAAAGACTCTAACATACAATAATCACCACCCATAGCACCGACTGATGTAAGGGTGCAACGCTGCAAAGGGACCTCATCTTTGGCACCTCTTGTAGGTCATTTGCCTCTCATTGGGTCTTCTGTGGCTCTGTCCTCCAGTCAAGTCATGTAAAGTTCAGTTTCCTTCCAAGGTAACAAGAAGGTCCAACTGAAAGTTCACAAAATGGTTCCAACATGAAAAAGCCTCCAGCCCCTTCTCTTGGGCTATTCCTCAGCCCATCCTTTGGGGGTCAGTCTTCAGGTACTCCCTGGGCTCAATATTGCTTATGTTGCGCTTACATGCCCCTGCTTTAAAGGCTGGTAGAAGAACCCAGGGTTCCAGCCCAGAGACCCTGTAGTAAGCAGCAAGGTCTGCTTCTCCAGATATGCTGCTTTCTTACCTCCAAGCCTTCTTGTGCTACTTCTCCACAGTTGGTGCTTAACACAGCCTCATTTTGGTTCTCAGGCCTTTAGCTTCTCTCTTCTCTACTGAACTCATAAGTCTTCCCCCTGAGGCTTTACTTTTACTGATCCTACCTCAGGGCCTCCCCTACAGGAACCTAACCTACTTCCTGTGGATCCTCCTAGTTAGCTTCTTGTCTGTTTAAACCCTGTCTCAGAGCTCTCCACTGACCTACTCCCTGGGGGGTTTCCTCTCTGCAGTAGTATGCTGTCACCTTAGCAGTCTCTCCCTGCTGAGTTCCCATCACTCCCAGTTCCTTATAAGGCCCAGGTGCCTAATTATCTTTACCTAGCTCCATCTCCTCTGTCAGGAAGCAATCAGTCACAGGGGCACTAATGGGTGCTTAACCCCTCATCTAACAGGTGATGGGAATAACCCATCACAGGTACTTTAAAACTACCTTTGTGGCCCCAGTACAGCAGTCCAATCTGCACTGTCCCAGAGCTTCAAGATTGTTCTCCGTTGTTCCTGAGTAGCTGTTTTGCAGCTGGGGGTCTGCAGAGTGTAAGGATGCCCAGCTACATTGCCCTTTCCTCTTCATCACCTCACTACAAGAAGGTGGACTAGGTGAGGTCAGTGCAGAAGCAAATACAGCTGCTCTATATGACTCAGTTTCCCATGTGCCGGGGGAATCCCCAAGGATTCACCACCTACTCAGGGGCAATTCTTAAAGACTTTAGGACTACTTTGCACTGGAGCAATGCAAAGGACTTGGATGGGGCCAATGGCTCTAAAACATTAATTCTTATTGGGCAACAGCTTATAAAAAGCTCTCTCTCTCTTTTAGCCTCCTATAATACTACAGATGAGCAAAGAGGTTTATTTACTTCTAAAGGATTGGTCCTGTGCTTTATTTGATGGAGCTTAAATTATTGTTTTTATAAACATAATTAAGACATTTAAAAACATATTTTCATATATACTGCAGTGCAATTAGCATTCAGGTGACAGATTATATGGTTTTACATTCAAATGCAAGACGCTTAACAATTTGGTTTCCACAGCACTTATTACAACTATCTGATCGCTCTTTCCTTTGAGCTTTACCTTTCAGCATCCCAATGCTAAAAGTTAAAGTATTGTTCACATTCTTCTATTTCAGAAATACACAGTATAGTTAGAAACAGGTCCTGTGCTGGCTCTTGACTAGAGCAAGAGTGCACATGATAGTGGATCAGACAGAGGGGGACATGTAACCCATGAGACCAGTGGGTTACACATGCAAATAAGTGCCACATACAGGGCCTGATTTTCCAGTGTCTTGGCTCTTTTAGTGACATTTGCTTTTGCGCAAAGCAGGTGTAAAATGTTTCCAGATCAGAATGGATAGTGATTTATGCCAGGTAGTGATGGAGCTGAAAATCAGAGGCAGAGGCAAAATGCCTGAACCAAAGGTCAAACAAGAGTCAGAGCCAAAATTGGAGCCAAGAGTCAGAACCCAGTCAGGGAAAGCCATAGCAGAGCTAGGTCTGGGGCAGGAGCAAGGCTGGGACAGGGTTGGAACCAAGCAAGGATGCAGGAATAAGGCAGGGTCTGTCTCCACAGCAGACCAGGGACCTGTGGCTTGTCGCACAGACAGCTTCCTGAAACTCCCACCATGCTTAAATTATGAAGTCCGGGGGTGGCACTTTCTGTGGTACCGAGGGTTTACTGTGCATTGATCCTGGCTGTGCCATGGCTACCAGATGGAGGTCTGGTGAAAGTGTCAGTCACTCAGAGCCCTGACTGGGTTCTAGCCCACCGGATCCTTACGTCTCCCCACCTCTTCAAGGGTGTCCCTGGAGTGTCACTGGGCCAGGTTTGTTTGCGTGATCCCTGTGAAAGTTATCCACCAGTTCAGGGGCATGGACATAACTAGCAGGTTCTTAGGACCACAGCCTCCCCAATCTATGAAATACCACAGCCTGCCCCATTTCAATTTGGAGTCCAATATGGCTTGGATGTCATATTCTTTGTGATCTTGAACTGGAACCAGCAGCAGCAGCAGCTGCATCCTGTTGGGGAATGGGTTTTCCATGTGTGGCTTTAGGAGGGAAACATGAAAGACAGGATGCATCTTGAGAGACCTAGGTAAGGAGAGTTTGAGCATAATGGAATTGATTTTCTGACAAATTCAATAAGGTTTGAGGAACTGATGGTCTAATTTGTGAGATGGCCTGTTCGTGTGGAGATTTTTGGCAGATAGCCAATCCTTTCTGGCCCACTGAAAAAGTTGGTCTCTCCTATCGTCTATGGTCTGTGTACAGTTTGTAAGCCTTCTTGGCATCCTTGAGGTGGACTCTTACCTTTCCTGAATATGGTAAATCTGCTGAACCAAGTTGGCCGCTGCCAGGTTCAGGGAGGCCACCAGTAGCGCAGGGTGGAATCGCAGGTGGAACCCTTACCTGGGAAAAGTGTGCTCTGCCCATGGAAGCATGGTTGGCATTATTGTGCATAAACTCAGGGTGAGGCTGAAGGCTAGACCAGTCATGTTGGTGATAGTTAACAGACCATTCTAGATATTGCTCTAAGACTTGATTCACTCTTCCTGTCCTGTCATCCCTCTGAGGATGATATGTCAAGGGGGCACAGGCTTGGACATCTAGTAACCAGAGGGCCTCACACCAGAAGCATGAGATGAACTGTGGCCCTCAATCTGAACTGACACTGTCAGGAAGCCCATGGAGGCAGATGACCTGAATCATTAGGAGCTGAGCAGCCTTCTTGGTGGAAGGCAAATGGTCAGAAGCGACAAAATGTGCCACCTTGATCAATTGATCCCTGACCATCAAATACTGGCATATAACCATTGGATTCAAAGAGTTCTACAATGAAGTACATGGTGACAGTGGTGCAGAGCCTGGACAGAGTTTCTAGGGGAACAAGGGTGCTCAGCAGCTTAGTGCATGGGAACTTGGTACAGGCGCACAGATGGCTAGTGCTAGGAACCAGCATGCAGGCAGTCTGGCCTATTGGGAGGGGCTGGGAGAAGTGGTTGGGAGTCAAGTTGGAGTTGGTAACCAGAAGATGAGTCAGGATCAGAAGGCAATGGTCAGGAGCAGAGTGGAGCGTAGGGCTGGAGCCAGAGACAAGGCAAGGATCAGGCATGCAGCAGGAGCAAGGCAGGAACAGAGCAAGGGCAGGAATGAGGCAGAGCAGAATCTGGAAACAGGAGTTAGATGCAGATTTCAGGATTCAGGCAAGAGTGTGGTCCGATGTGGCAAGAACAGAGTCTGAATGGTTGCTTAGACAGCCCTTCTAGGTCACATCCTGGCGTAAGTAGTGGGTGCAAGCCAATCAAGCAACTGCACACCAGTGGTGTTCTGATAGGACTTTCTGTGGGGCCTGACCTTCCAGGATTGATGAAGTGTTGCTTCATCTAGCTCCACTGGGGATGACGAGGAAGTCAGAGACCCAGCACCCCAACAATCCTGGGTTCTCAGCCTACCAAAACCGCAAATCTCCACCCCTAGATCCTTATAACAACTGTTAACATAAAAAAAGAAACAGGAGGCTAGAAAATGGGTTTTGCGGTTTTAAAATGGCCTACTAGGGTGTTGTCATGACACAGTTGCAGGACCTCCCACCAGGGACGCCCTGGCAAAACATACGTGACCATTGCCATATATTATTCCACCCCACTTGAAATATTGCCTCTTGGTTCTGGTTCTTGACCATTCTAGGGAGTATGTCACCTCTTTGACTAGTGGGTCATACCATAAAGCTGACAGAATTGTGGTGACCAGATCTTTATGTAGTGAGGCATTAAGAAAATTGCAAGGCTCGAGGAGCTAAGGTTGTTCCTGGTTAGTTCTCTCTTCTCTTTTGTAACATTCCCCCATGCAGAACAGAGCATCGGCCTTACTGTTTTCAGTTCCCATATGGTAGGTGATCATAAAATCAAAGTAAGAGAAGAATAAAGCCCACCTGAGCTGTTCTTGGTTCTGTGCCCTGGTCTTGTGTAAATACTCTGTTTTTGTGATGTGTACACTTTCACTGGGTATTAGGCCCCCCTCAAGGTAATGGCACCATTCCTCAATGCAGTCTTGATCACAAGCATTCTTTAAGGATCTCATAATTTTGCTCCACTGGGGTGAACTTACAAGAATAGTAAGCACACAGGTGCAGCAACTTCTAGGGTCCATGTTTCTGGGAGAGCATAGCCCCAATGGCTATGTTGGATGCATCAGCCTCCAAAATAAATGCTTAAACTGAGTCTGGGTGCACCAGGATGAGTGCAGTGGTTAAAGCACTTTGAGCTGTTCAAAGGCATGCTGACTTCAAGCAACCAGACAAGTGTTGCAGTTTTGTGAAGGAGGGCTGCCACAGGGGTTATTTGCCCTGAAAATTTGGGATAAAATGCCAATAAAAAAATTACAAAGTCTAGAAAGCATTGCTCCTCCTAGGTACTCCAGGTGACTGCCCAGTTGCAAATGGCTTCCACCTTTTATGGGTCAATCTTAATGCCTTCTGGGGAGAGGGTGCCAACTGCTGCGATCTGGGATTTGCTCAAGGGTGGGTTTGACACTGTCTGGAGTGGTCTCCCAGATCCAATGACTCAGTGATGACATGTAGGTAGACTTGTTGGCAATGCTCAGAAAGGAAGCTGACTTTCCATTCCCATCAGAGAACATGGAGGTCATACTGTACCAATCATCTGGCCCCAAGAATCAGGGGGAAATGTGGGGAACAAATCACACTGAACTGCATCACCTCCCAGGGGCCCTGGATTACTGCATGGTCTCCTGAGTCACTGGTCCCTAGGATAAAAGGGTTCGTCTATGGTTTCCACAAGATCTGGTGTAGGTTTCTGCTTGTGGGGATTCACCGGGCCCAGATAGTCTCAGAATCTATAAAGTTGTCTGTGTTGCCAGAATCTATGAGCACCCACTGCGATGGATCTGCCTGGCCTCACCTGGAATGCCGGATCTGCATTCAAAGATGTAGCAAGGGCCCGAGTGGCTTGAACAGGTTCCTGTCAGGTCTTGGGGTCATCCTGACTGCATCCAGACTAGGCCCCTTCAGATTTTGGGCACATTTGTTTCCTGATTCTCTGCTGGCGGGGCTCTATGGCGGGCACGAAGCCAGGACATGTGCTGGCTTACCACAGTAGGTTGTTGTGCTAAAGTCGTTCCTTTTCCTTGGCAGTCAAGCACCAGTGGGCCAGGTCATCCTGTGTGGTTTGGGAGTCAAGCTTGGGGTTATTGTCACAGGACATGGGGCAAGGCAATGGCATAACTCCCCACTTTTGCTCTCTCTCTCTCTCTCCTTGCTCAGCCAATTGCCAAAATGGATGGCTAGATCAATCAAAGCATCCACGTTTGCAGGAGTTTCCATGCAGGCTAGCTCATCATTGATCTCCTTGCTTAGTCCTAATTGAAATTGGTGCAGTTGGGCTGCCTCATTCCACTCAGGGTCTTTTGTAAGCCATTGAAAGTGTGCAGCATGAGAGTCGGATGGCCACTGTCCCTGTCAGAGCTTCTGCTGGGCAGCTTCAGCTGACCACGTGTAATAGGGATCATTGAAAATTGAGGAAAAAGCCAAAATAAGGTGTTTGAGTCCATTAGCATTGAACTGTTTTGCTCAAGCCAGGGAGAGGCCCAACCCAGAGTCTCACCAGTCCACAAACTGAATATCCGTCCCACATTGGCCTGATTGGTGGGGTTGGTTCCAGGGATAGAGCATAAAAAGTAGATGACACTGGTTAAGGAATCCCCTGAATTTTTGGTGAATTTTGGTTTCCATCTAAATGTTCAGGTAGGGACTCCACAGGGCCCTGTTTGGGAGGCAGGGCCACCATGTGCACCTGGAGCACAGTGTTCTCCTCTTGTGAGTGTGCCTCTTGTTCATGAAGGGTTTGATTTTTCTGCCAAAAGTTGCATCACTGACCCCACAGAGCATGGACCATTGTCTGGAGATGGATGACCTGCTCCTGCGGATCCAGTGCCCCGGGGTGTCCTAGGCAGTAGGAGACCCTTCCCTTCCATCCTACTACTGGGGCATCATCTGCAGAGGGGCCAGAGGTACTCTGTGTAATCTGCCAGGAACTGGGCCATGGGTGGTCATGCTTAGTGGTTGGAGCAAGAGTCAAGCTTAGCAGGTGGAACAGTAATAAGAAGCCAGGAAAAGGGAACCAAGGGTCAGAACCAGAGTCAGAAACCGAATGCCCAAGCCTGGGGTCAAACCAGAGCCAGGAATCGCAGTTGAGAGTCAGAACTGGGGTACCTGGAGTCAGGGAAGGCAGGAGCAGAGCTGGGTCCAGGGCAGGAGCCAGGCTGGGACAGGGCTGGAACAGGAACAAGGCCAGGATGGAAAAACAAGGCAGGGTCTGTCTCAGCAGCATGTCAGGAATCTGCCTTCTTGCACAGACCGCTTCCTGGATCTCCCTCCATGCTTAAATAGGTGATCTGGACCAGTCAGGGGTCATATGGAGTGCTGCCAATCGGGTCTTCCATGGGAAGCATTTTCTGTGGTGCCTTGTCTCCCAGAGTTTACAGCGCATTGATCATGGCTCTGCTGTGGCTGTCAGGTGGCAGTGTGAAAGTGTCAGTCACCCTGAGCCCTCAACCGAGTTCTAGCTCACTGGATCCCTACACAGAGATTCAAATCCAGAGGTTGGTTGGTTAGTTAGTGGATGAAACTTGCATGCTAAGGAGGTGGCTGGAGCAATATCCTTGTAGGAAAAGCAATAGACAGCTGTAAAAGGATATAAACTAAAGCAGATTTCCACTATTTTATCATACTTTCCTGCCAGTTGATTTTCCTGCTTCAATTCCTGCCCTCCATCCCATTGGCATGTAATTTATACATTCACTTAGTGATGTATATTATACTACCACCATGTACGGAACCACTGAATCTAGCTGACAGCTTCTGCTCTTTGTTCTGTTTCCAAGCTGGTACATAATTAAGGCTCACAACTCAGAAAAATCCCCATTTACAGCACAGAAAAGTTGTCTTAAGTCACTGCTCTAAACATTGTTTTGGTTTCTTAGATGACAAATATACATAGCCCTGGAGAAGCTGGGGCAATTTAATCTCATGTACTAGTAACCCCCCCACCCCTCTCTGGGCTAATGGGAAGGCTGCTCAAAACCTTTGACGAGGAGACAAAGAAGATACCTAGTATTCCCACTTCAGCTCATACTGGTGGACACTGCACAAGCCTCTAATCCAGTGGCTCTCAAACTTTTTTACTGGTGACCCCTTTCACATAGCAAGTCTCTGAGTGCGACACACACCCCCTTATAAATGGGGGGGAAAAACAAAAAAACAAAAAAACCCCACATATTTAACACCATTATAAATGCTGGAGGCAAAGCGGGGTTTGGTGTGGAGGTTGACAGCTCACGACCCGCCCCCCCATGTAATAACCTCACAACCCCCTGAGGGGTCCCAACCCCCAGTTTGAGAACCCCTGCTCTAATGATCTTTGATGTGTGTCCTAACAAATGTGCAAAGAAATAGGGTGCTGCATTTTCCTTTTGGCAGCCCTCCCAAAAGAACATCTGTAGTTATAGCCAAAAAGTAAATGTAACTGAGACACAAGCGCAGAAAGCTATTTTCTTTCTGGATGTAAATCCAAGATAGTTAATGGGCTTCACTGCACAGCACAGCTTTATTATTAAAGAAATTATAAAGATGGTGCCTCTATGGTCAGTGTTTCCTGTATGGAATTAAGGATCTTGGTTTATGTGGCTTTGATATGAAGGATCTATTTATACAGAGAAATGTTTCCCATTCCTAGAAAGCCACTCCGTGCTAGAGTGGAAATAAAAGACTTCAGTGTTGCTATTAGGACTGGCACTGGCTTCTCAGAATGTTTAACCTTAGCTGAGCTGAGCTCTGGCCCAGGCTCCCCCCTTCTCTTCGTGCCACTTTCAGATGCACTGCTACTACAAAGTGGAACTAAAAAGCCAACCACAGACAGGGCCGGCTCTAGGATTTTTGCCGCCCAAAGCAAAAACAATTTTGGCCACACCCCACCCCCCGTTCTTTAATTACCCCACCCCCGGCCCCGCCTCAACTCCGCCCCTTCCCCAAATCCCCAGCCCTGCCTCCTCCCCCCAAGCTCTCAAGCCTAGGAGGGAGGGAGGGGGAGCAGCGGCGCACGAAACGGCCACTCGGGATCTCCCCCTCCCTCCCAGGTTTGAGAGCCTGGGAGGGAGGGCGAGTAGCGGCGTGCGAATCAGCTGTTTCGCTCGCCGTGGCAGTGGAGGTGAACTAGGGCGGCCGGGGCACATTTTTAGGGGCAGCATTCTGGCGCCAGCCATGCTGCCCCTAAAAGTGTGCCGCCCCAAGCACCAGCTTGTTTTGCTGGTGCCTAGAGCCGGCCCTGACCACAGAAGGATCATAGGGGGCCTTCTCCCGTGGCACAGAACTAGCGTACATAGCACAGCCAAGGGAAGGGGTGTGGCCAGGTCTCTCTTTGCCCCAGTGATTCCCCAGTCGCCCCCATTTTGCTTCCTTGGGGTCACTGACAGCCAATGTAACTGAATGCAGCCCTGAGTCTACTTTAAATTATGCCAGGAGACCAGACTGGCACATCCAGCCCAGAACCATGGAAGTGCAAAGCCACCTTTGTGGCTGCCGAAGATCCAGGCCCCTCTAGTTTGGGGTGTAGTTTCATGTTTGGATAACGATTTGATTAGCACTTTTGAGAAAGGCAAAAAGATCAGAGTGCCTGTAGCTCACAGCAATATTGAAATTTCTACTGTACCCGAGACAGCGTTCAACATCTCTTGATCCAAACATGGGTCAGGAACACAGCAGGCGGTGTCACGAGAAAACTGTTTCTTTTATCAGACAGAGCTCAAAATCTCCTGGCTATTCAAGGACAATAAGACCAACCAACCAACAGGTATCAGCAAGTTATAACAATGTATATTAAATCTAACAGCCTCAATCAAGCATTATGTCCCAGGCTAAGTCAGGAGTGGGCTTGTGGATGGCGGGGTATTGGGGAGAAATCAGAATTGAATGTGATACATTCCCTGCATTGGTGGGGGCCTTGTTTCTAAAACTTAAATTCCAAGAGATTTAATACAATACCTGATTACAGGAATATCAGGAAACCATTTACATAAGGCTTCTATATTCAGGGAATCTAATCCCTCCAGGAACAATAACAATGTCTTAAATTATATTGTGTATTATAATCGTAGTGAGAAAAACATTGGAAACACCCTGGAAAGTTCCAGAACCTCAGTATAAAAAGAGCACTGTCACAGATACACCAGTAGTATATCACAGCAACAAATCCATGTCTAGTGACAAGATGAGCCACGTGTGAAACTAAATATTCCTTGGCAGTTAAAGAGAATAATTTAGGGCTTTTATAATCCCAGCTGATGAGGGGGGCCCAGCTACAACATAGTCATAATATCCCTTACTCTGTAACGATACAATTCCAATTTGTAGTATAGGTGGGAAATTAATATTAATTCACATCTATGGAGGCTCCCCCTATGAAATCCCTAACAGCTTGTCTCCCCACAAAATACCCCGAAGCCACCCCCAAACAGGCTTGCTCTACCTGTAGTTTTCTCGGGAAGAAGGTCCATTGAATGTGTTTAGGGGGAGGATGGCAAGCTTGTTCCCCCTCACCTCTGGCATCTTCACTGGGCAACTTCCCATCCCATCTCCTTGTGGTGGGGCATTTTATGGGGCTGGGATGTGCCCATCTCTCCCACATAAGGGTTTGGCATAGGGGAAGCCTCATCTCAGTATTAGTGGGCATTTGTCCACATCTTTCACATTCCAGTGTGCAATCCAGACCACTGAGGGACTGTGTCACCACAACTTTGGGTGCCTCACAATGCTTTGCTGTTGTAGTTCCGAACCAGGGCCACTCAAACAGCCTAATAGCATGCAGGCCACGCCCTAAGGGCTGGTCTACACTGGGGGGGGGGGGGGAATCGATCTAAGATATGCAACTTCAGCTACGTGAATAACTAGCTGAAGTCGAAATATTTTAGATCAACTTACCTGGGGTCCACATGGCACGGGACTGACGGCCGCGGCTCCCCCATCGACTCCGCTACCGCCGCTCGCTCCGGTGGAGTTCCAGAGTCGACGGGGAGCACGTTCGGGGATCGATATATTGTGTCTTAAAGAGATGCGATATCAATCCCCAATAAATCGATTGCTACCCGCCGAAGTGGCGGGTAGTGAAGACGTACCCTGAGTATCTGTGTATAGCTGCAGCCCTGATCCAGCAACTCTGACCCCAGCCGCCTGTCAGCAACACTCCAGTCACACTCCGGCTTCCACCGGCCTTGGTTACCACTTGCAGGGTGACCCCCAACACACTCCTAGTCCCAATTTTTTTCCCCAAAAAACACGTGTTCTACACTGTCCAGCCCTTTCCTGGACTATTCAGATTTAAAGGTTTGCTGCCCCTGTAAAAGGTCAATATGCAACTGTTAGCTACTTTAACTGGAGTTACCAAACAGTTCAGTTTAAACACAATACTGCATCAGTTTAGACTGAAAATAAAACACGTTTATTTAACTACAAAAAGGATAGATTTTAAATGAATGAAAGTATGTGGTATTAAAGTAAAAAAATGGTTACAAGAAGAGTAAAGATGGTAGCTAAAACTTAAAAAGCTAGACTTGGTTCAAGGTAAAATCCTTACCACAGGTTCCCAGCAACATCGCTGACCAAGTTCTCAGGTCAGGATCTCTTTCCAAAGTCAAAGGGATGGCTCCTCTGTTTTCTTAGGTGAAAGAGAGAGTGCGCTCGGGGTGTTTTTGCCCCTCACTCTTATGCTCCAGTCACCGTGTAAAATGCATTTTCCTGAGGGTTACCTGTAGATAAAGTTCCTTCCAGGTGTCAGGGTGGAGATATGGAGTCTAGTGGTGACAGAGCTTCCATGCTGCTGTTTGCTAAAATGCAGATCGCTCTGCTCCTGCCCCCTTTATTGCCAAAGAATGACCACTTGACAGGTGATTGCCAATCAATGTTGATGACACCTGGCTAGAGGGGTCAGCTTGTCCTTTGTCTTTGAGAAATCTGTTTGCCCCCTCCCTAGACTTGTCTGGCAAACACATTGTAGTCATAATTTCAGCTTATGTTCATATCTCTTAATATGCTTTTCGTACCTACATTACACAAGAATATTGATGATCATTGTGTTATTAATTTTTAAATTATACCTCACAAGCCAAATTTTGCCCAAAAATTATTACAATAGGGTGTGAATACAGGGAAGCTTTCGGTTACAACATCCCAAAAGTTCTTCTTTACTTTGACACAATTAGTATCTTCTTCTCAGGCGAAACTCGGGTGTGCTGCAGCTCATAACTGGGGGCAGGAGGCTAGGTCAAACTGGCCCTGTTGCCCAGTACTACATGATACCAACACTAGAGCTGCATGGCATTGCCATTTTTTTTCTGTTCTGGAAGGGGACAAACAAAACTTTCAAAATTCCCCACAAAATGAAGTTCAAAACCATTTTAGTGTCAAGTGATTGAAATGTTTTGTTCCAACACTTACATTTAACGTTCAATTAAAAAAAATTGAAATAAAAAAAATTCAAAACATACCTAAGCATTACATTCCAAAAATGTTGAAACAGAACAACAACATTACTGAAATGCTTCATGTCATTTTTTGTAACTGGGAATTTGTTCCTCTTCCACAAGCCTTTTCACTTTTGACAAATTGGGAATTTCTTTCGTTAGAAAATGCCAACCAACACATCATTGTAAAGTGCCTCTTGTCCTTTTAAATACAAACAAAACAATACAAAAGGCCTCACCCTTTGCTCACTTAAATCATTCTGACCTCTGGTGTGATTTCATTGGCTTCAGTGCAGTTACTCCTAATGTGTGCTGTCAGCCTCAAGTAGCTTGTTTTTAAAGTTTGAGTGCTGAATGTTTGAGTAGTTATCCATTAACATTAGACAACAGAGCTGTCTGTTAAAGTGTTACATTGATATACTGCAAATGCAAAAATTTGCAGTTTGTTTTTGTATGGTTTGATAGGTTTTGTTCTAGTACAGACTGACTTTGTTTAGTTTAATTTAGCTGTCCCCTGTTTCATAGCAGAACTATGAACTAAAGGTCAACCAAGTTAACTTTTAGATATCCTGGGCTCAATCCTGAGCTGTACTGAGCTCAGGCTTAGCATAGCTCATGCTGGGAGGCAAAGGTGGCTCTGAGCTCCTTTATAGCTCCGCTGACTGGGTCCTAAAAGTTTCACAAATAGTTTTTTCATCTGTCATTTTAACATCTAAAGGTTAGCGACTTGTTTCTTATCTCAGACATACTGGTGTAAATCTATTTGGTATTTATACTGATTTAAGCTAAGTTACTCCATAGACCCCACATTTTTTGCCTTTCAGACTTCTGCGAGCAGTAAATACATCCTCTCAAGAGGCTTTGGATACATTATAAGGAAGAAAATATGGATGGCTGTTTTTATCTTTCTCCCGGGGGGATAGAAGCTACTTCATCTGTACGAAGTGCAAGCTGGTCTCCATACTGGAAGAAAAGGTTAAAGGATTAGAGAGCCAATTATTGACCCTGCATTGCATCAGAGAAAATGAAGACTTGATGTAAAAGAAGAAAATGAAGTCAGGATTTGGTAGGGCGGGCACAGCATGCCAAAGAATCAGAGAGGGCATTGCAGGGGAGACTGAAGAATAGGGAAGAAAACTGGCAGCGTCTGACCTCCAGAAGAAGAAGGAGGAGAACCAATATACCCCCAGATATAGAGAGAGGTAAACAACCACTTTCAGGCTCTCTGTACAGGTATCTCTGCTGAGAATGCCTTGGAAGAGTCATCTGGGGTAAGGGATCAGAAGGAGACCCCGTCAAACAGAAGGCATGGGATGCATTGTCCTAGGAATGGGGGTTCCACAACCTCCACTCCCAAGAGAAAGTTGGTGATTATTGGGGACTCCCTTCTAAGGGTGGACCATCATCCATCTGCTGTCCAGACTGGGAATCCTGAGAAATGTGCTGATTGCTTGGAGCTAGATTTCAGGATGCGACTGAGTCTGCCGAGACTCATCAAGCCCTCAGACCGCTACTCCTTCCTACTTCTCCATGTGGGCACCAACGATAACCTTGAGCAGATCATTGCAGACTATGTAGGATAAAAGAGTTTAGAGTGCAAGTGGTGTTCTCATCCATCATCCCTGTTAAAGGAAAAGGCCCAGGCAGTGACCATCAAATCATGGAAGTAAATGCGTGGCTACACAGGTGGTGTCCGAGAGAGGACTTTGGCTTCTTTGACAATAAGCTGATGTTCCAGGAAAGAGGATTATTGTGCTGGGATGGGCTCCATCTACCAAATACTGGGAGGAGCATCTTTGGACATTGGCTGGCTAACCTGATAAAGAAAGCTTTAAACCAAGTCTTATGGGGGATGGTGACAAAAATCTGGCCAATGAGCATCTAGGCTCAAGTAACAAAGACAAGGGGAAGGGGTTAATTTCTAGAGAAGGGACTAGAAACCACAGCTGCATTAAAAAGGCAAGAAGAAAAGTAACAGGGCAGTCTGCAAAATATCTTCGATGCCTTTATACAAATGCAAGCAGTATAGGGAACAAGCAAGATGAACCGGAAGTCATGGTGTATGAAGAAAATTGACTTAATCTGCATTTCCGAGACTTGGTGGGACAACTCCCCTGACTGGAGCACCAGCACTGAGGGAGAGTCTCTGGGTAAAGATAAAAAGGGAAAAGAATAGTAGTAATGTTATGGTGCAGGTCTATTGTACACCACCAAATCAGGAAGAAGAAGTGGATGAGTCATTCTACAAGTAGGTAACAAGATTAGCTAACACACCTGAGCTAGTATTAATGAGGGATTTTAACTTCCCTGATATCCATTGAAAGACTATTACAGCAAAATATAATATGTCCTGCAAATTCTTAGCATGTGTAGGGAATAACTTTCTGATTGAGAAAGTTGAGGAAACAACTAGGGGATCATCCCTTTTGGATCTGGTTTTCACCAACAGGGATGAATTAGTTGTGAACATGGATTGCCAACACTTTGCAGGACAGAGTTAAAATTCAGAGGGATCTTGATAAACTGGAGAACTGGGCTATAGACACAAAAATTAAACTCAACAGAAGGTGGTCAGGAACTTTGGAGGAAGTGTAATCAGGCGTGGACTCACCCCTGTGGCGCTTCCTGCTGGTCATCTCAGGAATTAGCTCACCAGCATCCACAGCACCCTCTGCAGGCCAGTGTCCCGCCTGTCGTTGGCCCCATGCCCCTCCTGGACCCCAGTGCCCTTGGCTTGGGTGCTGCCTCCCTTGCAGTACCCCTCTCTGGGTCTCCCCACCCAGGGGAACCCCCACCCCCTATCCCAGTGTCACCTCAGTTATGGCTACTGCCAGTCACCATCTAGCCCCCATACCCTGGGGCAGACTGCAGCCTATCAGCCAATTATCACAGGCAACAAGGGGTTTGGACTGGCTGCCTTTACCCACCCTCAGGTTGCCCCTCTGCAACCCCAATACCTATATGGCCTAGGACCAGGCCCTGCAGCCTGGGGAGTTGCTGGCCTAGGGCTTCCCAGCCCCAAGGCCTTTCCCCAGCCCTGCCTCACTCTAGGTCCCCAAGTGAGCTAGCTAGCTAGCTAGCTAGCTAGCTAGCTGCCTGCCTGCCTGCCTGCCTGCCTGCCTGCCTGCCTGCCTTGTCAGAGGGAGACTCCTCAGCTTCTGGCTGCCCTGGCCCCTTCTTATAAGGCTGAGTTCCTCAGTTTGGGGCATGGCCCCATCTGCAGCCACTTCCCCAATCAGCCGGAGTTTTGCTCCTTTACACAGCCCCAGCCCTCTGCAGGGCTTTTCCAACCCCTTCAGGGCTGGAGCGGGCGTTCACCCCACTACAGGAAGTGATCTTGATCTGATAGAATTCAAGATCCTATGGAAAGGAGGACATGAGAACAGCAAAACAAGGACACTGGACTTCTGAAAGGCAGATTTCAGCCACCTCAGAGAAATAGTAGGCAAGGTCCCATGGAAAGACCAATTAGGAAGAAAAGGAGTCGAAGGGGGCTGGCAGTTCCTAAAAGATGTAATACTAGAGTCTCAGCATCAAGCTCTTCCGATGCAGAGGAAAGATTTAAAAAAAGCCACAGGAGACTAATGTGGCTGCACAAGGAACTTTTTAGCTCTCTGAAACCCAAAAAGGGATACATATAGGGAATCAAAGGAAGGGCATGTCACCAATGAAGTATACATGGGAATCACATGAGCATGCAGGGACAAAATCAGGAAAGCCAAGGCAAAGAATGAATTGCAGCTGGCAAGGAATGTTAGAGACAACAAGAAGGGGTTCTTCAAATACGTCAGACAAAAAAGAAAGATCAGGCATGGTGTGGGTCTGCTGCTCAATGGAGAAGGTGAGCTGGTAATGGAAGATGGTAGGAAAGTAGAGCTGCTCAATGCCTAACTTTGCTTCAGTTTTCTCACAAAGAAATAACATATGACCAGATGACTAGTGAAGTTACCATAGACAATAAAGGAGAAGGGATGCAGATTGGAATAAGTAAAGAACACGTCAGAGATCTTCTGACCAATTTGAATGAATTCAAGTTAGCGGGGCCAGATGCTATTCACCCTAGGGTCCTAAGGAATTAGCTAAAGAAATCTCGGAGCCACTGGCAATAATATTTGCAAACTCATGACAGGAGAGGTCCCAGAAGACTGGAGAAGGGCTAATGTAGTGCTCATCTTTAAAAAGGGGGGAAAGGAGGAGTCAGGGAACTATAGACCATTCAGTCTGACTTCACTACCTGGGAAGCTCCTAAAGCAATGTTTAAAACATTCGATTTGTGAATACCTAGAGGATGAAGGGATAAACACTAGCAGCCAGCATGGATTTACTAAGAACAAATCATGCCAAACTGGCTTGATTTCCTTCTTTGACAGGGTAACTGGTTTGGTCGATAGGGGCAATATGGTGGACATAATATACCTGAACTTCAGCAAGGCTTTTAACACAGTCCCACAATGCATTGTGATAAGTAAGCTGTATAAATGTGGGTTCAGTGGAACTACTATTAACTGGATAAATAATTTGTTAAACAGCTGAAAACAAAGAGTAACTATTAATGGAATGAGGTCACATTGGAGGGAGGTCTCAACTGGGGTTCCACAAGGATCTGTTCTGGGTCTGGTGTTCATCTTTATTAATGACCTGGATGTAAGAATAGAGTGCCTACTGATCAAATTTGCAGATGACACAAAGCTGGGGAGGGGGACTGCCAACACTTTGCAGGACAGAGTTAAAATTCAGAGGGATCTTGATAAACTGGAGAACTGGGCTATAGACACAAAAATGAAACTCAGACAAATATAAGATGCTACACTTAGGGAAGAAAAACCAAATGCACAAATACAGAATGGGGGATAGCTGGCTTGGCAGCAGCATTGCTAAAAATGATCTGGGAGTTGTGGTGGATCACAACCTTAACATGAGTCAGCAATGCGATGATGTTGCAAAAACAAAAAAACAAAAAAGCAAATGCAATTTTAGGTTGCATTAACAGAAGCATAGCATGCAAGTCATGGGAAATGATACTACCACTCTACTTGGCACTGGTTAGGCCTCATCTGGAGTACTTCGTCCAATTTTGGTCATCAATGTATAGAAAAGATATAGAGAAACTGGAAAGGATCCAGAGGTGAGCAACAAAGATGGTCAAAGGGATGAAATTCAAGCCATATGAGCAAAGGCTGAAAGAACTAGGTATGTTTAGTTTGGAAAAAAGGAGATTGGAGGTGGTGGGTGATATGATAAGCGTCTTCAAATACGTGAAAGGCTGCCATAAAAAAGATGGAGAAAAGTTGTTCTTTCTTGCCACAAAAGGCAGGACAAGAGGCAATGGGTTCAAACTATAGCATAGCACATTTAAAATACATCTCAGGAAAAACTTCTTAACTGTAAGAACAGTAGGACTATAGAACAGACTGCCTAGGGAGGTTGTGGAAGCTCCTTCACTGGAGGTTTTCAAAAAGAGGCTGAATAACCATCTGTCTTGGATTGTTTATACACAACAACAAATCCTGCATCTTGGCAGTGGGTTAGACAAGATGACCCTTGCTGTCCCTTCTGACCCTTTGGTAATCTGATTCTATATTTAAACTGGTTTAAGTGAGATCTGATTCTAGCTCTAAGTGTTACGTTAGACAGACTTCCACCAATCATTGATTGTTCCTTTTTCAAATTGAGGGACGGTTTTAGAAGCAGGGTGGACATCCTGGGCAGCAACTTACAGGGGTGCTGAATTGCTGTACAGCTTAGAGCTTTTTTGTTTTGTTTTGTTTTGTTTGGCTCAGCTGCTTTGGGAGGGGGCAGTGAGAGGCACCAAAAATGTTTTTCATCCTGGGCAGCAAAATGCCTTGGTTTGACCCTGTTCAAATGCTTAACAAAAATTACAGCAAAACTTACCAGGTTTAATATTTTACATCCTTTCAGTGTGTGGATGACCAGTTCTTTGCGATTTCATGAAAAACTAAATTTCTGGATTGCAAAATAATCTGGAACAGAATGACAAAAATTTCCCCTGAAAAAAATCACGATTTTTTGCATGAATCAACTGAACTCTGTATCTGTTTGCTAGCCCACTGCAACCTGTGAATGTAATGAGTTTCCAAAATTGTGCATGCATATTTAACTAACATGCATATTTTGCAAAAGTGTTTGAGTGATGACATTAAATTGATTGATTAAATTGATTCGCTAAAGTATTTGAATATTTAAATGTACATTAATGTTTTAGTTTATCTGAGAATGTTAAGTGGTATTTTACCCTTTATGTTCCCCAGAAATGATGGTACAGAGCCAAATTCTGCATGCAGTTAGATAGGAAGGAATCTCTTGAAAGTTAGTCTGATTGCACAACCATTTAACAGAGCATAGAATTTGGCTCACTGACAGTCCATTGTGAAGATCACACCTGCCCTGCAGGATTGAAATATTATATCCTAAGCTGCATATTTCTCAGCACTATTGTACACAAGATACACCCCCTTTTCTTTTACTGCTCCTGAAAACATTTAAAAAGGAACAATCTCATGTCACTGAAGAGGAGCAATTAGCCACCATATTTGTAGAACCAGACTTTCAGAGACGCTTTCACTGTATTCATCTTCCAAGGCCAGAAGGTATCACTAGCAGTATGTGAAACTGTGATCTGGGAAATATTGTCAATAGAGAAAAAATGGATCTTTTTTGCCAGATCCATCCTCTTCACTTAGTGCCTGAATAAAATCTGTGGCACAGATTCTCTGCCTTGAAGAGTTTACATTTAGCACGAGAGGAGGGAAGTGGGAGAAATGAATACATCAGGGATTTGATTATGGTTCCCTGATTCTCAGCCTGGAGCTGCTCTGACCTAAGCTCATGGTCAATGGGCCTCACAGGGCCATACACCAGCTGGGGATAGCCTGTGTTCAGCATGATCCCGCCGCCTGCCTGACACACCACTTCCCCTGATATATGGGCATCAGTTTTGGGTGAAGGTGATGGTGCATGAACCAGAACATCAGCTTTGCACCAGCTGAGAGCTTCTCCCAAATATTTTCTGTTCTGTCTGCACCACTGTAGAGCCTAAAGAGCTTTTAGGCCAATATTATTGTTTTCTAGTGGCCACTGATTTTGGATGCCTGGCTTGAGACACCTTGGGCTTAAAGACTTCAGGTACTGAGCAGAGAAAACTATAACTGAAGTCAATGTGAGTTGCAGGTACTCAGCACCTCTGAAAACACAGAGATTTTTAAGGCTAGAAAGGGTATTGAGATGATCTAAACGGATGTTCTTCATAGACTAGGCCACAGAATTTCACCCAATAACTCCTGCATCAGGCCCAATAATGTTTGGTTGAACTACAGTATTATATTTTTAAAATATCCAATTTGACTTAAAGATCTCAAGTGTGGAGAATCCATCCAGTCCCTTGGTAATTTGTTCCAGTGGTTAATTATCTTCTTAACATTTTGTATTTTATATCTAGTCTGAATTTATCCAGCTTCAACTGCCAGCCATTGAGTCTTGTTATTGCCTTTGTCTACTAGTTTAAGGTGTCCTCAGAAATCATCTGACCATGTAGATACTTATCTGGGTGGGCATGGATCAGAGTTCATGTCGCACCCAAACTGGGGAAGAAAATGATCCAACCAGCAGACCAAATTCGGTGATGTATCCTGGTCACATGCCATCTGAGGTATGTTGTGCATATGCTAAGAAGAAGAAGATACTTACATACCATTATCAAGTCACCTGTTAAGCTTTCCTTCAAAACTAAACTAAATAGACTGATCTCCTTGCATCTCTCATGGTGAGGCATCTTTTCCAGTCCTCAAAATGTTTCTTGATAGGCATTCAAAATTGATGGCCATTTTGAAAAATGAGGTCGTCTTCAATTGCGTCTTTTCCCCCATTCCCTGGCCCATTCACTGCCTGTGTATCTTAAATCTGATCACAGCTGACATTCCAGCTGGGAACTTCATTGTCCAAAAGCAGCAGCTCCCCTGAATAAGACACCTTTGCCTGCTTATACATGTAATTATCTTTAGCAAGTTGCATTCAGACACCAATAGAATCAGCTAACCAAAACCATGCTGAATAAAACTGCTTTGCTTTTTTAACTTGACATTTTCCATTGACTTAACAAAACCAGGATCTGGCCTATGCTTAGATATAGATAGGGGTGGCTGTATGTTTTATGATAAAAGGGGATAGAGGACTGCTATGACATTTTGTCATCAACAAAAGTCCAGATGGCTGTATTGTCAGCTGCACCATAGTAACTGCAAAACATCCATAGCTGAGACTTGAGAAACAGGTAAACAGCAATTCAATTTCCATACTTACCTTCTCCTGGGTATCTTCTAAACTGAAATTGGAAGCTACCCCAACTGTAACAAATGATGCATTGTGATGTAAATACGCTAAACTAGGTGCTAGGTTAAGATCAAATTCATTGCACCTAGAATCAAAAGCTGGAGTCAAACCAGTGCATTCCCACCCAAGCTCTGTTCACATCAGGAGTTTGAAACTTCTCTTTTTTGGCACCATACCACTTATTTCCACCATCTGTCTTACACCTGTGCATGGAACAGACACATTAGTGCCAGCAGAATTGCATTATCACTTTTTTAAAATGTAGATAGAGTTTGATTTCAAGTAGAGTTTTAACAGGTTTCTATGAATTAATTGAAAGGATAAACAAATCACTACAATGTTTTAACATATATAGTAAAGTTCTTTTGGGTTGAGGTTTTGTTTGTTTTGTTTTGCTATATAAAGAATTACATCTCAGCAGCTGGTTGCACACAGTAAAGATGCCAGCAGATGCTACAAACACAATGTGTTCAACCATTTGCCAACATTCCACTGAGCCAGACACACTGAAAGAGCTGCATGCAGCTTGGGAATCCCGGGTTACAGATTTCTGTTTTATACACTGGTGCAAATACCATTAAAATTAGCGAGAAGATGGAATCTAAACAGCTGCTAACCTGGTACCTTTGCGTATTAAAAAAACAAAAATCCTTCACCGCTTATCTGCATATGGGCAAACCAGACGAGAAGAGTGTGGCCTTATTCCCTCTGGAAGTCAATTGCACCAAGAATGCCATTTGGGTTTTAACTAGGTTAGTGTTTCTGATATTGCAGTGCCTCATTCCTGGGAGTGCTAGTGATAGCCAGAATGTTCTGAAAAGTCATCACAGCTGACAGCAGAATTTCTACTGCATCCCCAGTCTTAAAAATGGTTTTATTTCGGTGACACTCACAGTTCATTTTAACACTTACGTTTGACCCATTCAGGGATGTCAGGTAGATGGATGAGAGGGAGACTCTAGTAGAGATGAGGTCACATTTTCAGCTGTTTGTGAAATGTATTGTCTGTCTTGTCTTATTGCTCAAATGAGGCATGAACAGTGTCTCCCAGTGCTGCAAATCTACAGTAGCCAGAGGTATTAGGACTGGACTTGGAAAGGACCTATGGGTCTTTGAGCCCTCCATTTGTAAATAGTTTGGGTCTATACTAAAGTGTGCCACTCAGATATGCAGCTTCACAACCCTACTCATTAAGTTTGTAAACAAGGCAAAAAAGAAACAGCGCTAGTCACTGGCAACTTGTGATTGTCATTAACAATATATACAGGAAGGTTGCACACACGTGATTTGTCATGTCATCCTTATGAACAAATATCCTGTCAGTCATCTATGAAGTCAGCGACAGAGCTGGCCTTAATTATTAACATTTCCTTTTAAAGTAGAACTAACAGCAAACACCTCCCCACCTAGCATCTGATCCAAAGTCCATTGAACTCAATCAAAAGACTCTCACTGACTCAAATGGGCTTTGGATCAGGCCACAAGACAGAAAAATTCCAGTGTAATTGCGGCAGCAGAAACTTAAACAAGTGAAGCATGGAAGCAAATGGGTCTTGTGACCTAAATTCACACTGTTACTTTCGCTCCCTCCAAAGCATACTTTTCATCTGCATTTTGTGCAGGGTCAGATCAACCAGACTAAGAGGGAGGGGCTGAAAAGCCTTATGATGGCCCCCACCCAACTCAAAGCCCAAGACTGAGTGTGTGACTTTCTAGCCCGTCCCTCTCCTAACTCAGAGTGTTGACAACTTTTGAGATTTTATCAAAAGGCTTGCAATATTGGCTGTTTTTCTTAAAGACCCAGCCCCTACAGCCATGGGACTCTGGAAGAATCTCAGCTTTCATTAAAAAAAAAAAAGTTAGTTTCTCATCCTCATAGTTGCAGAGAAAAGCTAGAGAATATGACTCAAGTGTGCCCTGAAGGCTTAAAAAATGGAAGGCAAAGAAAAAGAATAAGACTTTGGGTTTTTTTTAATCCCCTGACTTCTAAACTAATCACATGATTCTTTTGGGCTGGACTCTGATTTTTGGATGCTTGGAATTGGCAATACTGCTCCTATGCCATGCAACCTAAGGGACAGGGGAATAAGTGATGCATCCTGAACTGCAGAACTGGTGTGTACTGAGTGTTTCTGAAAGGGGTAAGAGAATAGTGAATAGAGATTCTCTGTTAAACACAAGGAATGAAACTGCAACATACGCTAGCCAGAGCCACAGTAGAAACTGTGACATTCTGATTCCCTAAATAGCTCAAGTTGAACATGGTGTTCATTTGCACAAATCAACTCCGCTCCAAATCATGTGGCATAGCTTAGGACAGTGGGGGCAACCTGCAGCCCGAGGGTCAGACATGGCCTGTCAGGGTAATCCGCTGTCGGGCTGCAATACAGTTTGTTTACATTGACCGTCCGCAGGCACGGCTGCCCACAGCTCCCAGTGGCCGCAGTTCACCATTCCCGGCCAATGGGAGCTGCGGGCAGCGGCACGGGTCACAGGGACGTGCTGGCTGCCACTTCCCACAGTTCCCATTGGCCGGGAACGGCAAACCGTGGCCACTGGGAGCTGAGGGCAGCCGTGCTTGCAGATGGTCAATGTAGGGTGACCAGACAGCAAGTGTGAAAAATCAGGACAGTGGATGGGGGGTAATAGACGCCTATATAAGAAAAAGACGGGACTGTCCCTATAAAATCAGGACATCTCGTCACCCTAGGTCAATGTAAACAAACTGTCTCGTGGCCCGTTAAGTAAGTAAGTAAGTTAAGTAAGTCTGTTTCAATTGACGGGGACAAACAGGGAAACTCTAGAAGCAGAGACGAAAGTGTGCATGAGTAATGTAGCAGGAAATTTTTGGACCTTAAAAACATTTCTGATACATTTGAAATGCAAGAGCCCAAGATGATCTTTTGCATGCGTTACTACTCCAACTTTGCCCAGCATGTTTGTTCCAAATTTACACCCAAGTTAATTGAAATCCAAAAAAGAGAGCCAGCTGACTGCATTGCTGGGTGACATGTCCATCAATTGTAACCCAATGAAAAGTTGCTCTGGAGCTGTCCAGTAAGGTCTGCAGAATTGGGCTCTGATTGCTTTGAAATTAACATACCTTCCTTTTGGTTATAATCTTGCATCTGGGTAATGGAATCAGCATGTGGCTTGTTGTTGCCTGGAAATGTCTAATCCTGGACTTTGGAGATGTCCACCCACACTAATAACTTTGTGGAGATCTAAACAGGGATAAACATGCAGCTTTGGAGAGAGATGAAGTGCTGATTTTTTATGATATTTGGAAACCACTGCTGAACTCTTTTCCAAAGGAGCTGAATCAAGGTTGGATAACCCTACTGTAGGACTCATTGAACAGACTGTAAAGCTTATTAGTATGAAATTGTACAGTAACAAAGACAGAAGAGCAGGAATAAGTGTTCAGAGATTTTACGGGGTGGGCAGCAGATCAGTGATACCTAAACTGAAAAGAAACTATGCTGAAGATCCTTTTGAAAGTCGATAGCTATGTCATTGTTGAATTGTAAAACCAGTTTATACCAGGTTCTCCGATCCATTCACTGTAAAGAAAAGCATGCAGCATTTTAGGATTTGCTGTTTCCATTTTAAGTAAGCCTGTTTTGCATGTCTGCTCTAGTGGCTTCCGTGAGTGGGAATTCACTGGGAGTGGGGTGGGGAGAGACTTCCATTGATCCAAGGATTTAGAAAAGGAACAATTTCCATTCACACAGAAAGTAAGCAGTTTTCAAAGGGAGGACATATGGCCACAGGAAAAGGACTCATGCCTGTTGCAAGGCATAGCAGTGCAAGCCAACAGTCTGGTGGCAATGCTGCCACAATGTTTCATAAAGGACCAAAGCAAACCAGTGATGGATAAGGGGGAAAATTAGTTTAATAATAAATTATAGCATAGCTTCTTGCTTCATAGATGAAGGGAGGTTTAGTCAATAGGAGAAAGATCATATAGAAGGACACACACAAACATTTTGCAAGCAGCATAAAGGCATCTGTTTTTGAAAACATAGCTGATGGCACATGCACGACACCAGTTTAAAGATGAACAGTGAAATTCTGGCCCCATTGGAGTCAAAGGGAATTTTGCTGTCAACTTCAGCATGGCCAGGATTTCACTGGAAAGCTCACAAAATAACTTCCAAGTTAGAAATGACACATAAAATTGTGACAAATAAAGGCAAAGTCTTTGTTCATATTCAAGACTGATGGAACTAAGGCTAAGGTCCTGTCTGCACTACAGTCTTTAACAGCCTTTGTAAGTACATCCTGACATGGTTGCCTCTCCACACTGCCCCAAGCACTGTTCGATGTTATATGGGTGCTCTGTTGCCCTACTGACATATTATGGGATAGCTGCCTGGATTTTCCCAGAAAGCACTCATCCAAATAGGATTAGGCAGTATGGCAGGTGTGGATGTATAGAAATAGCAGATACATAGTTGAGCTGGGGGGGGGGGGGGAATGCTGCTCTGTGGATACTCCTCAGCTGTGTTTGTTGTAAATGGGTCAGATGAGCACATCATGAAATGGGTAGAAAAACACAGTGGTACTTAGCGGATTGATAGGGCCTAAAGGAACATAATGGAAAAATGCCATAACACTAGAAATCTTCAGTTACAGATGATAACTAGGTTCACCTTTTATACAGGAGCCCTCTCCAAAGGAGAGCACCGGCAGATGGGCTTTCTGAAAAGGCAACAAAATAACCCTAGCTATGTTTATATTCAGACTGAGTACAACCAAAAAGGATATGGCAGCCTCTGGGCCCCAAGCCTCTCTAGTTAGCTCATACCTGACCTGGAGCATTGACTCAGCCCCTTCACCAGATGCTTCCAATCAATCTTCCATCGGTCACTGAACACATCCCCTGTCCCAGATGCCTCAATCTCATTCCCTATTACTAGATTTCTTGCTGAATTAAATTATGCATCAATTCTGGCCTGAGCAGAATAATGAAAGAATAATGAAAACCTTAACAAATAATTTTTAGACCACCACAGAAATCCTCTTCCATTTGGGATCAGACTAACTATAATGTTACCCCTTTTGATTCAAGCAGTTAGCCAATGTTCAGGGGTTTGCAGGTTGTTTCTGTTAGGAGAAAAATTGATGAGGGAGCCATGTATCTTTGATGCAATCCTTTGTTATTTACAGAAAAAGAATGTACAAAGTGCCGTTTCCCTAAACAGAGAAGGATTCAAACAGCAGGAGACAGTTTCCTTGCTCAAAATTCTAAGCCTTTTTCCCCAGGCAGCACTCTATCCAAGAGCGAGTATCCAAGAGCGAGTGAGCTAGCTAGCTCTCATATATATATATATATATATATATATATATATATATATATATATATATATATATATATATATATATATATATATAGTGGGATTTCTGACTGAATCTGCTCACACAGCTCCACCAAAACAATACCCAGCTCCCTGATTTTGCAATCAACCCCAGTGAACCACCTCCTCCAACATAGCTCAGCTCTTGACTGGCTTTGCACATGACCTGTGTTTTGTGTGGTGGCTCCAATTGTTTCAGCTAACTTACTGCAAAAAAGAGTTTAACTGCTCCTTACATTTATCCTGAATGAAGGGCAGCTATTACCATCTTTAACAAAGGTTCACCCAAACCTCAGCATAACTACAATTTCTTGGGGAAGTTTGAACAAGGACTTTTTAGTTAGGAAACAAAAAGCCAACTGGAGCTTACATCACTACAAGGTAACTCATGTATGTTCTCTGAAACCATTTCTTCCTACTCTTTTCATTACAGTCCAGCCTTTTATCGTCTACAAACTCTGATGTTTCAGTAAAGAAAGGAAATCATATGCCCGACCTCCACAGTGAACTCTCTGCTTGCTCGGATTAAGGAAGGCAGAGTCTGGGCCTATTTTTCTACTGTATAAAAGAATCAGTTATGTCTTTTACTATTTTTTCCTCTCTCTCTTTTAAAACATTATTGAGCCAATTTGTAATTTCCAGTAGTAACGTACTTGGATCTAAGGCCACTTACTTTGTGCTATTCTCAGTTTTTTAAGAGTATGCACAATACCTACAGAAGGAAATGAAGTGGCACAATTAGATCTCTGTTTGTTCAAATGCAATTTAAAGTAGGCCCTTTTGTTTGATCAAGGCTGTGCAAGTCTTTTCCATGGGTTACTGACATACTCAGCAGTAAGGCCAGACAGCCTGCAAGAGCCTATTTTGTTTTCACTCCAATTTCTGGGCTGCAGTAATACCAAGGAGGACAGAGCAACTGTTAATGAGACTTCAGGTCTCTTCCCTGTAGATTTTTCTCTAGTTTCTTGGGCTTGTGGAGTTATCAATCTATGGTAATGTTTGATGCGTTCCCATGTGCCTGTGTGGATGTGGAGAAAACAAAAGTCCAGTTGCAGCAGCTGCCCAGGTGGGTTTTTTTTAAACACCCTATCCCCCACACCCCATCCCTTGGTGCAATCTAAAGTGTTTGAAATCCACTGCATTTTTGGAGAGTACACAGTAGACCCTAAAATATCAAAATATTTTGACATTTGAACTTCCTGGGATGAAAGAAGCTATATACATGTTCTACAAATGGCTTCACAACTATAGTTTTATTTTGAACGCATTATATTAAACAAGCTTATTTGCTGTATTAATAAAAAGAGTAGAATTTGTAATAAAGATGTCTGGCTGTACAAGCCTGAATTTTATTCAATCACCCAACATGGGTCAGAGTTACAAAGGTTGCTATTTCTGTCATGTGACACTGGTTCTAGTGACTCCTGTTATAGTATTAGAACAAAAGAACATTATTTATAAAGCACTTAAGAAAATTGCCTTTTTCTAACAATAGCACCTAATTGGTTAAAACAACCTTATTTTTTGAGCTACTGGCTGGAATGAAGAGAAGTTGATAAACTACCCTCAGGGTGATGGTAGAGTGTTGGCATGCACAGGAAGTTCTCATTGATAGCAGAACAGAGGCTCCTCCATGGCTAAGCTGAAGAATGGCATTATAAATAGCCCAAGCCCATGTATGGCATTGGGCCATTTGCTGCTTCCATGGCTGATGTTGAAGACAATTCAATTGTGGTAACTACGGGTGTTGTGTGGCAAGAGAAAGGTGAGAGGAACAATGACACTATATCTTAATTGCCTAATTCTGTCCACTAGATCAAGAAGTTGTCAAAACAGTTTGAGAACCATATGCAGCACTCATCACAGCACTGCAGTGGAAATCTGTGGTTACTCACCCCATGGAATTACATATAGGCCTTGACTCACAATGAAACATAAACTCAGTAAGAATGGACATAAATACAGTAAGAATGGAGCAATGCCTAAACACCTTTCAAAATCTGGCCCTTTGAACTCTGTTTTCAAATATGGAAGTGTGTAATCATAATCATACTTATTTAGGCCACTAATCCTGGTGTCTTTTCTCTTGCTGCCACTATTTGTGAAAAATTTGTATTACTTTATATGTTTTGGCTAACTGGGCACTTCAATTCCTATCAAGTGTTTAATAAAAGACTTTTTTAAAATCCATGTCTGATTCTCTAATGATGGCAGTTAATCTATTGGAAGCAAAGAAGAGCGAAATTATCTTGCAAGTCTCATGCAGTCTTTTCATCTAAATCCTTTTTTTATTCAATGAGAACAAAGCTCAAAAGCTTCTATTTGGTGTGGTGGGCAACATCAGAGCATTACAAGTTAATTAGGGTTAATCTCAGACACTGATACAGGGTGATAACTAGACTGGTGCTGCCTTGTAATAAACATTTTCTTTTTGCAGCACTGTGTTGTGATTGGTTGAATGAGCAGTGACTGGGATGTGGTAAACCTTAAAGAATACTAAAGGTTTTCCATTAGCAGATCCTCATGCTATAGATTTTCCCTTGGGAAGGAGGAATGTTTACTCTACTGGGTCCACAAACTCTTTGCTTTTTTAAAAAAAAGGACTTTTAAGTGGTGTCCAGTGACAGTCTTCTAATGCGAGTAAAGAATACTCTTCCAACTAAATCAGAGAGCTGGTCTCACTGTTAAAAAATAATTATTCTATAAGCACTGTATTGCTGTTCCCTCTTTCTAGCTACTCTTACATGAACTATTTTACAATTATGTGGAGACAGGGAATCCAATCGTTATTACAGAAACAGAGCACCGAATGGGGTGGAGGTGCAGAGGGTTTCGTTTTTATTTTAAATATTTTGACTAGGAAAACCTAACCATGTTTAGGAGTCCAAGTGGTGAGAAGGATCCTGCAGATAGCAAGTATTAATTGGTATAAGATTAGCATTGCTTCATTCAAAGAATTTGAGGAGGAAACAGATCATTTCTTCCCACTTGGATGTGAACATCAGACATGAACTAAAATACTATCAAGTGGCTGAACAACTTAGCTCGTCTGAAGAAAGAACCTGCAGGGAACTTCAGCCTGGCTGGATTAAAGAGGAAGATGTATGGAAGACAAGTTTAACTAAATAATTCTGTGATTAAGATGAATAGGCATTTCTCAATGAGAAGCTCAGTAGCAGATCAGTTTCCAGGCCTATAAGGAATTCCTCACTGATGAAGGATCTAAGAGGCCACATTAAAAAATGGCTCCATCTGTGAACGTTTGGAAAGTGGAAATCCAGGTGTGCAAAGAAGATGGAATTGGCACTCAAATTTCATTGCCTGGAATCTGTAAGGCAGACACAGGAGTGGAACAATGTGTGGGTAGGATGCAGATTATGCTCCATTGAGTCCAAGAAGGTGCCATCCTAATCCAGAGGAACAGCTGCAGAGCTGGTAGATACACTGGAATGAAAAGAGAATTCTCAAGAGAGATTGCGGGGCAGGTGGGAGGGAGAATAAGTTCTGCAGCACTGACCAGCATTGAAGAGTCTCCATGAGGGAGCTGGCTTGCTTTAAACGTAGAATTATGATCTGAGGTATGGTGAAAGCGCAGCTGTCTGACACAGGATAAGAGAGAAGGAAATATTCCATCCCGAGTAATGCTAGGCAGGAATAAGGACTGTTCACTTGTAAGCCAGCCAAGTGCAATGGTACAGCCAAGCCTTTAGCCACTCTCATGACTCTAATCCATAGCAGATTTTTAATGCCCACTCAAGACACATTTCCCTTCCACTCCTGCCTCTTCCCTCTTTTCTGCTCAAGCTATTGCTAACTTCTTTAAAGCAGGAGCTCTCCACCCACTTCTCCTTCCCTCCCCCACCCTGCCCCTTGATTTGTCCTTTATTCATATATCTGCCACTGAGCTATTTGATCTTTTGTCTGCTTCAGACTACTTACTTTGACAACTTTACCCCATCTCATCCATCCCCTACCATCCCTTGCTCCCTCCTTGTCTTATCACATATTTTTCTGACCATCCAATATCTCCTCAAGAATGTCCTGCCCCTTCCTTGAACTAAGGGTGGCAAAATGGAATTTCCCTTGCTGGAGATTTAGCTCATTACTTCTTGTCCTCCCTTCAGTGGACATGGAGAACAATTGATCACTGTCCTCTTTATAACATTCCTTAACATATCTGAAGGTCCCCCCTCTGTCTCCTTTTCTCAAGACTAAACCTGCTCTGTTTTCTTAATCTTTCCTCATAGGCTTCATAAACACTTTATCATGTATCATATCCTCCCAGACATACAATCTCACAAATTAGGATTACTCTGGACAACTTCCTTTCTTTCTCTCCTCACCTATAAGATCTTGATACATTTTATTACTTCTTCTTCTATAAAACATCTAAAATTCACACCTTCCTCTGCATCTCCACAGCAAAAACCTGGCTCAGGCCAGGAAACACTCCCTCTGGACTATTGTATATTTTTATCAATTCTTCCCAATATTCAGCAGCAAAAGAAATCATTCTGTCCCACTTCTGACCACGGCACCCTTCCCTCTCCCCTGTCTCTCTACAACCTCTTCCCAGACTCCGTCTCTTTCCATATACAAATCAAATTGTCCTCATTTAAGGCTCTGTACAATTCTGCCTTGCCTACAACTTCTTTCTTCTCCTGTCACTCTCTACATCACAGCCTGAGCTCTTCCCACTCTCTTCACCTTGTTCCTTTAATCTCTTCCTTCCAGTCTCGTCAACTTCCCTCTATGGGTCTGGTCTCACTTCTGTCAAAGTCCCATGGGAGACTTTGCCCTGATTTCACTCTTCCAGTGGGCCAAGTGTCTTTCCATCATCCTATAAAACCTGCCTCAAAACAGAGTTCTGTAGCATCGCTTGCCACTGCAGAGCACCACTCCTGTGCTGACTCCTCCACTCTTCCCGTATGTAGCTCTCATTTGAAAAGGTCAGACTATAAATGCACTCAATACACAACACATTTATTCTTAAGTCTCACCCTGGTCTTTCTCTGTTTCTGCTCTTTAATTTTCCTTATTCATTCTCCTCTTCTACATTTGGCTGATATAATTTGACCCTAGCTTAAAGTTTACAGTCTTTATATGTAGAGTCCCATACAAAATCGTTATCCATATTTAATAATGGGAACTGACCACACTGCAGGGTAAAATGTTATTGCTTGTTTGATACACAGATCTAGGCTGCATTACATGGTTACATTATGGCACTTCCCAGAAGACTCTAGCCAGAGGTGATGGAACACCTTTCCAGTAGACTGGCCAAACCGGACAGTCTCTACGCAAAAGAATTAATGGACACAAATCTGACATCAGGAATCAAAATACTCAAAAACCAGTGGGAGAACACTTTAACCTGTCTGGTCATTCAGTGACAGACCTGCGGGTGGCTATATTACAACAGAAAAACTTCAAAAACAGACTCCAACGAGAAACTGCTGAGCTAGAATTGATATGCAAACTAGACACAATCAACTCTGGTTTAAATAAGGACTGGGAATGGTTGGGCCATTACAAACATTGAAATCTATCTCCCCTTGTAAGTATTCTCACACTTGTTATCTAACTGTCTGTCTGTGCTGGGCTAGCTTGATTATCACTTCAAAAGTTTTTTTCTCTTAATTAATTGGCCTCTCAGAGGTGGTAAGACAACTCCCACCTGTTTATGCTCTCTGTATGTGTGTATATATATCTCCTCAATATATGTTCCATTCTATATGCATCCGAAGAAGTGGGCTATAGTCCACGAAAGCTTATGCTCTAATAAATTTGTTAGTCTCTAAGGTGCCACAAGTCCTCCTGTTCTTCTTTCCAGTAGAATCTGCTTAAAGCTGATGCTTGAAAATAGCCTTGCTATCCCACATCCCTATTATTTGTATTCTAGTAGCATCTTAAGGGTAGGCATTGTACAGACATATAAACATAATAAAAGTCCCTGCCCCCGCAGGCTTATAGCCTCAGATCTGGTAAGGTCACTTTGCACTGCCAGAGCAAGCCCTAAAGGTATTTTAAAGTTGGGGGGGGGGTCACTAAAGATTCCCCCAGCTCTCAACCAGCCACTTCTTGATGCAGGTGTATTGAGGCTGCTTGAGTTGTGAAAGGGGCTGGAGGGGGTAGAGCTGCCATGCAATGTGTTCTGCTGATCCCCAGCCAGCAGAACTATCCTTTTGGGACCCTTCCTGCTGACGCCCATTCTAACTTGGTCTGGGGGCCAATTTGGCACCTGTTTGGCTCAGGAGCGAGGGATGGGTATCGAGAAGTTGCTTAGAGTCGCTTGTACTCCTCCCTCTAGCACAAGCTGCAATGATTGCAGCACATGTGGGCATACCCGGACTAGCTTTCACTAAACTAGCTTGTGATGGGGCACCTGTCCCACACTGGAATCTAAGGGGCAGCCAATCACAGAAGGGCTGAACAGCTGAACAGAGTAGCCAATCAGGACCAAGCAGTCCCATATAAAAAGGGAGCTTCAGGGCAGAGGAGGGCAGTCTCTGGAGGGCAGAGCAGTGCTGCAAGCAGGGACTGGAGGAGCAAGAAAGCTCCTGGCTAGCTGCTGGAGTTTGCAGGCTGAGGCCCTGAGGCAAGGGCAAAGAGGATGCTGGGGCCACAAGGAAGTGTCCAGATAATTCGCTGCAGTTGCCACTAAGGGAAGTGGCTGAACAACGGACTGCAGGTCCCCTGGAATGGGGGAGCGCAGCAGGGGCATAGCCAGGGGTGGACCTGGGTGGGCTGCGGCCCACCCATTTAGCATCCAGTCCCCACCCTCAGCCCCGGCTCTGCTCTGACCCCAGCTTGCCCAGCGTTCCAGCTGCGAGTGGGATCAGGGTGTGGAGGTTTGCCCTGCTCCGTCTGCCCGCCTGGCACTCCAGCCAGGGAGCATGGTCTTGGGCTTGCCCAGTTCCATCTGCCCGCCCAGCGCTCCAGCCGGAGAGCAGGGTCGGGGTGCCCATTTTGCTAGGGTCCCCCAATTGGCTGGAGCCCCTGGGCATGCCCCTTTGGCTCAGTGGCTAATCTGCTACTGGGAAGAGATTGAGCTTCAGGTGACCTAGTGGCAGCAGGGGAATCCTCAAAAAAGGTAGGCCTGCCACTTTGGGAGCCAGGCCTGGCATGGGACAGTCGGATGGGAGCCATTGCCACTGGAGAGCGATGTCTCCTCCCAGAGCTGGGTACACACCTGAGGCCCCAGGGGGCCCTGGCCACAGCGTCCATCACCCCCTGCAATGCTGGCTGGAGGGGGTGGGGGAGAGGTGGGCCCTGGCCCCTCCTCCCCCCCCTTCATTGCCCACCCACCCAAAGTCGGGGCCCACCCAAATGTCCCATCCTGGCTACACCACTGGAGCACAGTGTGTGGCACGGCTGGAGGGCTGTGTCACTGAAAAGGACGCCGTGGTCCTTGGAGAGCTGTGGATCCTAGAGCAGAAGTGACGGTGCCGAAGCATCACCCAAAGAGGGCGCACTAACATGCAGAGCTAATTCCCATGACAGCTGGCAGGAGGCGCCAGAGGGGTGAGTGAACCCCATTACATAGCTCACGAAAAAGAGCAGTGAAGTCAGAGCAGCACGGCCTAGCCACTTGAGTACAAGTCTGCCCAATATCCTGGATACATACTCCAAGGGGCTAGCCCATGCCACTTCCAATGCTGCCGCAGCTTTGCTACTATTGTCATTCAATCTAGCTTGATCAAAGTTAGCTTGGACATGTCTATATGTGCTGCAATCAAACCTCCTAGTTGCTGTGTAGACATGCGCACAGAGACAGCATCCCTGGTGTGAGCAGGTACAACTCATTCATTTTAATGGCGTTATGCCCACTTGTGCCAGAAGTGAACTGGACTACAGGGACTGTTCCTGTTATGACGTGATAACTGATGATCCAGAAACCACTACAGCTGGTGTTCTTTCATTTCAAGTTTGGGGTTTTTTCAATGTATACTCACTGCTACCAGAAACTAGAGATTATAAGGTCATACTAGAACAATGTTTCCCAAAGTAATAAGGTGTACCCTTGGGGTGATGGTGAGAGGGAACTGAAGGGTACAGAGGGCATGAAGGACTAGCTGGAGGAGGGCAGACAGGCCTTTAAATTCTTCTCCTGAGTCTCAGCTTTTGGAAAAAAAAGTTTCGAGCTATAATGATTGGGAAGAAAAATTTCATGAAGCGAGTGTGACCTGTGCAGAGAGCCGTACCTGAGTCTGCATAGAGCCTAAAATAATAGCTCTGAGGTATGAACTGCCTCTTTCATTTAAATGCCATCAATGATAGTTAATAGTATTGACGTATAACATATTTTAAAGCATATAAGAAAGGAGAAGAAATATATTATGAAGATTTACCCTTCCTCCCCCAACATTTCCCAAAGGGTTGTGGGCTAAGGAGGAAGCACCATGGACTAGCTGGGGGGTGCAGAAAATGTAGCAATCAAGATGTGTAGGCCTTTAACAATACATAGTGGGGATGGGGTGCGGGTAGGGAAAGGGTTTTAATAATACATAGTGAGGATGCGGGGGGGGGGGGTGTAGATAGCAGGGATGTGGAGGGGGATTAGCCCTTTAACAGTACAAGTTGGGGATGTGGGGATGCAGAAGGGGTAAAGGGGTAGGGGATGAGAGGGTGGATTCTATTTTTGAAGATTTGAAACATTATTGAGTAGGTTTAGTGACAGTTTCACCTCAGGGAAAGACATGTCTTGACAAGCTCCTAATTCTTTGCATGTCTCTAAGGATTAGGGGCATCGCATTCCTTCCTACAGCATTTTACTGCCTTCTCACACAGCCTGGATCACATTTATGCAAACAATAAAACAAGGCAATACAGACACAAATGAAACATTTGATAAAAATCTACATTCTGCCCATCCTCTTTGCTATTCTGTGTCTGTATGTTAAACATAAATATTTTTTTAAAAGCAGCCGACTATTTAGCAAACAGCCTTATTTCCTCTATGTCAAAAGTATCCCGAGTGCTTTTACCCTGTTTTTGTGACTAATGCTAGAAATCATTACTAGAAGAATATAGCAGGTATCGCCTACAAGGTGTATTAACATCAGCCTTGCACTAATGAAGCACATTGTTAATTTAAAATCTGACAATAACTCACTCATGTGAGCATGGGCTTGTATACGCCATTGTAAATACAATGAAACAGTGTGCTCCTCCTATGAATACAAGCTCTCTGTTTCTTCATAGCAACAGGAAACTTCAGCCTCAAAGGACTCACACTAGGCTGTCTGTCCTCATTCACTGTATCGGGACCTATTCTGCAAGTGTAATATCTCACTTAGCAGTTGCAAACAGTGCAGCAGTTTCATAATATTGCAGCAGGAGTATCACAAGATAAAAATCAGGAATAGTCTGGAGTTCAGACTTGTCCAAAACAGATCATTGCTGATTGGACAGACTACAGTGGGTGGAATCTCTTTCTTCTGTACAAAGGTTGAGGTGCAGCTAACAGTATTTTAAAATGGCATTTAATAAATATGAATTAAGGTGTTAGATGAACCCAAGGACACTAGCACTCCAGAGCCCTATATTGCTGAGTTTTTCTCTATTACACTTATACCAGAAATAGAATTACATACACATTTCTGCTTTATATTTCATCTTGTTTTAGTTCATCTTTCAACACAGATTGTTAAAACTCTACTAACTGGAATGCAGCAGATCTGAGCTTTATTCCTGGCTCTGCTACAAATCCCATGTTTGGGCAAGGGCTCCCGTGCCTCATTTTCCTACTCCCTCCCCCCCCCCATGTGTAAAAAAAGGATAAAATTCTGCCCTATTAGAGTCTACAAAGCACCACAGCAAAGTCTATCTGTAACTGTATTGGACAGCTGTACAATAAGCTAGTTAAGAAAATAGTGACTGGGTTTAACTTGAGGCTGCCCTTAAAGCCGGTCTAAAGAAGAATGGCCCTGACAAAAAGAATCATGATTTGTCTGTCTCTGGAACAGATCAGACATAAAGAGTCAGGCCCAGATAGTGAAAACAGACTCCATTATTTTCCATCTAGATGCTAAAAAAAAAGTGTGTGACTCTCTCTGTGGGTATTATTGTTCTTTGGCTTGAACAGCTGGCCACTATTCAGGGCCCTGCTGGACTGTTTCAGTCAGAAGGAGAAATTGATAACAGTCAGGGTTGTTGTTTTTTTTAAGTGTAATCCTGTTTATTTACAAAGAATGTACTCAAAGTCCTGTTTCCCTGAATGCAATAGGAACAAACAGCAGCAGCGAGCTTCCTTGCTCTCAGTTTCCAGACTGCCTTTCCAGCCACTCCTATGCCCTAGAGCTCCCTCTCAAGACCATACTCACAGCTTCTTCTCTGGCTTTCTGCTTAATCTATTCCAGGAGTTCTCATACTGTGGGATGGGACCCCAAAGTGGGTCATGACCCCATTTTAGTGGGGTCACCAGGGCTGGTGTCTAGACTAGCTGGTGTCCAGGGCCAAAGCCTGAGCCCTACCATCTGGGACCGAAGCCAAAGCCCGAGAGCATCAGCCCTGGGTGGCGGGGCTCAGGCTTCAGCTTCAGCCCTGCGTGGCGGGCAGGGCCATCCCTAGCCATTTGGGTGCCCTACGCGCACACCCCCGTGGGGGGGGGGGGCTGTGTGGGGCCCGTGTGGGGCACCAGGCCTCCCCCCCAGGATCTGGGAGGCAGGAGCTGCTGTGGGGGGCCACTTTTGGGGGCCCCACAGGCCCAGTGAATTAGCGGGGGGCCGGGAGAAGCCCGCTCCGCTTCCCTCGCCCCGGCCACAGCCCCAGCCCCAGCCGTGTTGCTCCGGGGAGGAGGCTTGGGGGAAGGGATTCCCCGCCCCCACTCACTGGCAGCGGCGGGAAGCAGAGCAGCCCAGCCCCAGCCCGCTCTATTCCGCCAGCTCCCAGCTCCGGCGCTCCACTTCCCGCCGCCGGTGAGAGCCAGGGGCAGTCCTTTCCCCAACCCGAGTGACATGGCTGGGGATGGGGCAAGGGAAGCAGAGCGGGCTGGGGCCGCGTCTCTCCGCTTCCCACAGCTGGTGAGTGCGGGAGACAATCCTTTTCCTGCACTCACCAGAGGTGGGAAGTGGAGCGCCGCGGCTGGGAGCTGGCGGAGTAGAGCAAGCTGGGGCCGGGTTGCTCCACTTCTCGCCGCTGCCGGTGAGTGCGGGGTTGCTAGGGGAAGAGGTGGAATGGGGTTGGGCCGGGGGCAGAGCAGGGGAGAAGGGTAAGAAGTGGGGCAGAGGGAATTGTCTGGGGCCCCTCTCCCCCAGGGATGGCCCTGCCCCTTGCAGGGGGGACCGGCCGAGGGATAGGGCTGGTCTCCGGGGCTGGTAGCACGCAGCTGCCTAGGGCACCATTTGGGGCAATTTTTGTTGTCCGAAGGGGTCACAGTGCAATGAAGTTTGAGAACCGCTGATCTATTCTAGTCTATACAGGTTCTTATACTGCACGCATCACCATAGTATCAGACACACACAGTACTCCTGGGGGAATTCTGTGCCATTGCGCAATGCAGAAATATGCAGAAATTAATGTTTTGCATGCAGAATTCTCCCCCCCCCCCAAAATGGGCTGCAGTGTTGCTGGCCACCATGCCCCAGCAGAGCCCAGCTCACATGTAGAAGACACTGCTCAGGGAAAGGAGAGGGAGTTAGAGGGTTCCAGCAACTGCAGTTCCCTGCGCACCCTGAAGGAAGGAGACAGCAGCGTGCAGGTCGCAGGAAACTCCGTGCAAGCCTGGGACCAAGCATCAGGCTGTTTCTCCCTCTGGATCCCTGGGCTCTGAGGGCTAGGGGGGTGGGTGTCTGGGCTGGGGGGGCCATGGCTGGGCTCTGGCAGGGGAGGGGGTGGGTGTTTGGGCAAGGGGGACCCTGCAGCTGGGTTCTGGGGGGAGAAAGGGCAGAGAAACAGGAACTGGGTTGTCATAGAGGTTTCTTTAACTTTCTGGGGGAATTTTTGTGTTTCTGTATTGTTACACACATACTTGCTGACAGGTATTTTGAAATAAATTACCAAAATAATTGAAACTGGTGTGATTATGTAGTGTTATTTTAACAACTAAAATTTGCAGAATTTTAAAATATTGTGCACAGGATTTTTATTTTATTTTTTTGGAGCAGAATTTTTAATATTTTGGCACAGAATTCCCCCAGAAGTAACACAGCTCCAATCTATCAGTGACCCATCCACTGCACTTGCTACTAGTCCCCAGGGAAACACCTCCTATTCTCCAGAGTTCGTTCTTGTTCAGGCCTTCCATTGTGACCCAGCACCTTTTGTGGTGGTTTCTATTGTTTCAGCTATCTTACTCCATAAAGGAGCTTAATTGAGTCTTCCATTTATCCTGAATTAAGGGTGGCTAGGATGTCCATCAGCTGTGATTGCCCACAGATCAAACACATGCTTGCTTGCAGCCATTAACAACTTCCAGCATGACAATATCTATAAACTAACCTGCCCTTTCTAACTCAGGAAGTAAAAGATGCTTCCATTAATGTACATCTGATCTGTACATGCAGCTCTGCATAGGATCTGAGTTGCAGATCTTCTGAGATAAGCATTTGGGGTGGCTTCTTTAACCCCAGTCCCAGAGAAACTTTAGGAACTACTCTCTGACCAAATGCAGAAGAAGTCAAAACCCTGTTCCTCAACATGACCTGCTTAAAGGCAAATACCCTCCAAAAGTTGCCTTGAATTTTTGGTGCACACAAGCATATATGTTATGTAACTTTTTTTTTTTTTTAATTGAAATTAATGGAGATATCCCATCTCCTAGAACTGGAAGGGACCTTGAAAGGTCATTGAGTCCAGCCCCCTGCCTTCACTAGCAGGACCAAGTACTGATTTTGCCCCAGATCCCCAAGTGGCCCCCTCAAGGATTGAACTCACAACCCTGGGTTTAGCAGGCCAATGCTCAAACCACTGAGCTATCCCTCCCACTTCAATAATGGTCACATTAACTCTTTGTCTGTCTGAGCTAGGAAAGCATCCCCCTTTATAATAGGGTTTAATTGATTTCCATTATTGCTACACAGAGTCAGTGACAGAGCTAGGCACAGAACTCAGTTTCCTGATCCCTGTTTTGAGTATTAAACCGTGCTTATCTTGCTAAAGCAAATATGTGTTCTGGCACAATCACCACTGCCTACCCCAACCACAGAGCTATCATGCACTGTAAGAGCTGCGGCCACTGCTGGATCTGTCTTTTTGGTAGCCCACTGCAGAGGGTATAGCAGTCAGACTTAACTGTAATAAAAAAATGATCAGCAAAAAGTTTCAATACTTGCAGGTGGACTTAAAACAGAACAAAAAAGTGTAAGAGACTGTAATCATTGCAGCTGCTTACAAAGGAGTATTGCTGTAGCATCAGTGAAAACAACATTTACTATGAAGCAGGAAAGTGCCATTGTGACAGCCTGAGGCTCAAGAAGCACAAACAGCTCATCAGCATACAAATCATGAGGCAAGAGACTCTGAAATTGTCCAATAAACCATCTTTTATAGACAGCACAACTGTGTTTCCATTTTTAGATAAGGCAACAGTGGTTTGAAGCAAAGAGCTCCCCTCCCAACTTCCCCTCTTCCTTTCCTAAGAGGTACTAACTATAGTGCAGTGGCTCTCAACCTTTTTAGACTACTGTACATCTTTCAGGAATCTGATTTGTCTTGCGTACCCCCAGGTTTCACCTCACTTAAAAACTACTTGCTTACAAAATCAGGCATAAAAATATAAAAGTGTCACAGCACACTATTACTGAAAAAATTGCTTACTTTCTCATTTTTACCATATAGCTATAAAATAAATCAGTTGGAATATAAATACTGTACTTACATTTCAGGGTAGGGTATATGGAGCAGTATAAACAAGTCATTGTCTGTATGAAATGTTACTTTGTACTGACTTTGCCAGTGCTTTTTATGTAGCCTGTTGTAAAACTAGGCAAATATCTAGATGAGTTGATGTATCCCCTGGAAGACCTCTTAGTACCCACAGGGGTATGGGTCCCCCTGGTTGAGAACCACTGCTATAGTGCCTGTAAAAAGAAGAACAGGAGGACTTGTGGCACCTTAGAGACTAACAAATTTATTAGAGCATAAGCTTTCGTGGACTACAGCCCACTTCTTCGGATCCGAAGAAGTGGGCTGTAGTCCACGAAAGCTTATGCTCTAATAAATTTGTTAGTCTCTAAGGTGCCACAAGTCCTCCTGTTCTTCTTTTTGTGGATACAGACTAACACGGCTGCTACTCTGAAACCTTTCATAGTGCCTGTAGTTGAACTGCCCTAGACTGGGTTTGCTGTTGAAAACAGTCAGTAAAATGACAATGCTCACTAGCAGCCACAAATGGAAATGCAATGCCTCCCTCAAAGAGATCCCATCCACTTGCCTTTGGCACAAGGGGACCCTCTTCAGGACAGTAGTCCCCAGGCTTTAAGCAGAGCGATGGGACTGCTGGAGCCATGTGTGGGCTCTCCCAGAGGATAAGTCTGGATAAAGAATGCACAGTGCTTCCCTCTGGGGAAATAGTGAGTGCAGGCTGCTGTCCCCCAGGAAGATCTACAGAGAAAAGCCAGAGTAACTCACTTACATTAGTGAGGGCGGTTTGTACAGTGGGAGGCCAACAAAACACAACAACAACAATCAGACACAGCTGTTATACAGATGGCACTTTTCATCCCTAGATCCCAAAATGCTTTACAAAGGAGATCAGTATCATTATCCCAGTTTCACAGATGAGGAAACCAAAGTTCAGAAAGGGAAAGTGACTTGTCCAAGGTCATCCAGCAAACCAGTGGCAGAACTAGGGATTGAACCTCGCTCTTATGAGTCCAAGGCCAGTACACTAACTAGAATACACTGCCTCCTGTTAAGCGGATAATAAGGCTGAGCAGCCCAAGGGAGTTAGGCACCCAACATCCACTAAATGTCAATGGGAGCTGGGCATCTAATTTTCTTAGTCTCCCAGGAAAATCCCAGCATAAAACCACAGGAGGCAAGTGATCCACCCTAACTAGCTTTATCTAAGCGAACTCTTAAAACAAACAACAACACTGGAAAGCAGAATAATATAAAAACCCACCCACATCCCACCTCTTCCCTCCCACTGAATGGATCGCCCTGATATGAAGGCAAACTCCCATTACATTGTCTTCACTAAAACTGCAGTGTTCACCTCCAAATAGCTCAGTTTTAAGTGCGTAGGTGTTGGCTGACTTTGCAACTTGGCAGCCCATTGCTACATGGAAAGGACTTAAGTGATGGGGTAGGAGAGAAGGTGCACAAAGCAGCAAGAGTGGACATCTCTCAGGAACCACTGTATCTTCAGGTAAAAGTGAGACCATACTTACAGCCTTCTCTAAACTGTCAGACACCACAAGGGAAGACTGCAAACTTTTTCACTGGTACCAGGTTGCAATTTTTTGAATTGCAGTGCTAGTTGGAAAAGGTAAAAAAAAATGTGACAGTGGGGTTTCCTCTCTGCTATCTCTCAATGATTTCTGTACCAATGTGTTACATTTGCAAGCAGAGATTGCTTTTTCTACTTGCTAGTCCTGCTAACTCACCTGGGTTCTGGCACCCAAACTGCATTCTTTCCAGTTGATGCATCATCACTGGTAATAAGGTTTCTGCAGACCAAATTATTCCCCTAGCAATAGCTGTGTAACCCCATTGACTTCATTTGCACACATGTAACCAAAATTGCAACACAGTAAACAATTATGTCTGACACACAAGAAGGCATAGAATCCAGCTCACTCCCCCACAGCTATGTTTCCTCTGCAGGACTAAAAAGCAAGAAAAAAAATTGCTAGTCACTGAACAGAAGACTCCGAATAACACACCAGGAACAGGTCTGTGGAGTAAGATGAACCCCACTTCAGTTTGACAAACAAAAACACTCCAAAGGAAGAGAGCAACCCCATTTGGCAAGCTTATACTGTGATCTCATCTCCATTAAAATCTTTACAACTGCTATTTGCAAGTAACATTACTATTGAATTCCTTCTATCAAGTAATGTTAATTAAGCAAAACTGTAAAGATTTTAATGGCAATCACTGTATTAAGTGGAAAGTGCCTGAAACATTTATAGCTTTGTTCTGAGAAGTGTACTGATTATGTTGATTGACTTCTGCAATTTAAGATTGGGGGAGAAAGATGCACATAGACTCCTCAGGGAATGTTTTTTAAATACCCATCAGTGAAAACTGCTGCATTCCAAAGACAAAAATCTTGCTCTTCCTGAGTATGTGAGAGGCTCAGAAGTAAGTCATCTGAGGCAGGAATATTTTAGTAGTATCCAGAGAGGGAAGAGCTCCATCACGTGAGAAATCTCCCAAGCCCTGCCATGATATAGCTATCTTGATCATTTGGGGACTGGAACTTTAACAAGAAGTTAGGACAAGCTCCATCCAGCTTACCGAGGGTAAGTCACATAATGTATGAGTTTCTGTAATATTGGCTCATAATGCTTACTCACCTTTGTATAATGCTTTGCTGGGACTGCAGACAGGGCAGGCTCCAGGCACCAGGCACCAGCGCAGGAAGCAGGTGCTTGGGGCAGCCAATCGAAAGGGGCGGCACGTCTGCATCTTCGGCGGCAATTCAGTGACGGGTCCCTCTCGGAGGGAAGGACCAGCCGCCAAATTGCTGAAGAATTTTTTTTTTCTTCACCGCTTGGAGCGGCAAAAAAGCTGGAGCCAGCCCTGACTGCAGAGAGGGAGTATCCCTGAACACGTAGTGGTTTGTGACTTTCATTTTGATCCCCCAGCCAGAGAGACTTAAGGAGGCCCACAAAGGGTAGAACCCCTCTGCAAATAGTGAGTAAGTGGGACACTATTGTGACCACCCAATGTAGCTAACTGGGCATGGTCAGGTTCCCCCAACCCTGACAGATGAACCACCAAGGACTCTGTTACACCAGGATTTAAAAAAAAACAAAGATCTGAACATAGACTCTTTCTGTTTTAGCTGCCGCACTGCAGATGTGCTTTGCTTATCATCTGAAAAAGGGACAGTCAAGTCAAAGGTCACCAAACACACATCCAAGAGCAGAATTCTGCTCTAGGACTTTTTCCCCTTGTCTTTTCAATCTTCTTTCTTACAACCCAGTTCAGTCCAAACTGTGCCTTGTTTCGACATCCTGGAAGTGCACCTAAGGCTAGAGCAGCTTCAGTAGCATATGTTCTCCACTCCAAGGCAAGACTTTATATGAAGCATATGCCCTGGAGATCAATATTCTCAAGCTTCCATGGGATTCTTAATAGATGATCTGAACTCAGTCTACTAGGTTAATATGTTATTAGGTTACTTCTCTTCATACACATTGTTCCATAATTACTCCAGCTATTTAGTGTTTTTTTACTTTTTATAAGCTAGGAAAATAAAACATCTGAGCCGTGTATGAGAACTAGCCTTGGATGAATGAGTGAGTGATATATGAAACTGTAGCTTAGATTTTATTACTTACAAAAATCATGCCACCCATAATGAATTTTTAACAGGGAATGATGGTTCATCTGAATGGCCAGATGCTTACATAATACTTCGATATTTTTTTTAAGTGCAAGTTAACTGACTATTGTACAAGAATAAAACCACCACATACATGAAAAAGCCTTTAAACCCATTTTAAAAGAGACCAATGTCTTGGTTAATTATAGATCAAAAGAAAGGCAGGGGCATTTCACAGCACTGGGAGAGGAGAAAGGTAGGCCTATAGTAGCTCTCCTGGCTGTACCAATCCCAGGGGCCAAAAGCTCTATTCCCTGTGGCCACAACCAGAGCGATAACACAGAATGAAGCAGAAGATCAGAAAGAACCGTGGGACCCAGCTCAGCTAACTGAGGACCTTAATAGTTAGGCAAAATATTCAACTAATACTGAAGTTGTGGCCACACAGTCAAAGCGCAGAAGTAAAGCCAGTGGTAGGAAGACAAAACCACCACTGCCTACGACAGCAGCACAGCTACTATGTGCTGTAAGAGCTGCTGGTGACGGATCTGCTGTTTTGGTGATCCACCAGAGAGTATATTGCAGTTCATCTTGCCATAGTATAACAGAGGAATTCTCATGAGTGCCGGATCTGCCTGTGAAAGAGATGGCTGCAGCTTGCACATATTCTTATAGTAGTTAAAAAACAGCCCTGGTAACACCTACTGCTTTACCAGTCACCTCTGATCAACAGCTATGACCAGTCTCTGGAGGACGTAGGCAAAAGCTGCTGTGCTCAGATTTTCTACCCAGCCTTATGGGGATCTCTCAATAAGATAACAAGCACTTGCCATAATAACCAGGAGCGCTGTTACCCAGGGCATATAACTCTCACACCGAGTTTTCTGTGACTGCTGCAGATCAAAAGTGTTGGCTAACAAAATCTGCACCAGAATCAGACATGTTAATTAGTTACTCCAGTTTAATTCACCGGAGTAATTAATTACCTAACACTTATCTAATTAGCCAATACTTTCATCTGCCACAGCTAGATGTAAATGCCAAATGGGAGCTTTGGGCCCCTCCAATCAATACTTAAAACCACTTTAAAAATTATTGCATGTAACCACAGACTCTGAGGAGCTCGTTCTAGGCAGCAGCCCTAGCACCCTCCGTTTATTTTTTTCATGTTCCTAAAAGACAGTACACATGTTGGAAAAGTCAGTGCACAGCCATCTCAAATAGATTCAAGTGCTGTCAGCATTTCTTTCTTTGCTCGATGTTTCTCCTATAAATATCTATAGTGTCCTCTAGAAGTGTCTAGGGTGTTTTGCAATTTAACTTATTACAAGCAATGTTTGAATAGATAGTGGTCAATCATTCCTATTGATTATGTTTTTATTTTTTTTATTTTTGTCAGAAAATCTTTTAAAACATAAATAGCTAAAATCAGCTGCAGATTGGTACGGAAAGTGTTTCTGTGTTAACCTCAATGCACCAATGGATTAATCGCTCCTAAACCAGCATAGTTTGGGAATAATTTCTCCTATTACTCCTTTCTGAATGATTTGAGATGTTCAGTTCACTTCCTCCTCTCCTGGGAGAATTATATCATTACGGAAACAGGCAGTAGTAGATACTCTGTAACAGAGCCTGGTTTTGTGAGACTCACTCAGGTGGCTGTAATGTGGATAAGATGAGGATCTGCAATTTTAGGCATTTATTGGAACCAAGCCTCAAACTGCCCTAGGGACTCTGTCTTGCAATACTCTCTCCCATGAGACATTTCAGTGAAGGAATGGAACTTGAGTAGGGGTGGCAGAATCAGCCCTAGACTGTAAGCTCTTTGAAGCAGGAACTATCTTTTTGTTGTGTTTGTACAGCACCTAGCACAGTGGGGATGTGGTCCATGACTAGGGCTGTTAGGTGCTAGAACAATACAAATAAATAATAATAAAGATGCTTTCTAGTCACTAAAGTCAACCAGGTGAATCTGGCCAGTTCCACAGCCAGAGGGCCGAATAACAGAAAATTATTGTTCCCAAAGCCCCAGAAATGCTCATTTCATACCAGACTTCTATTTTACATCTGCATGAATAAAATTCAGAACACAGCCCAGATATTAAAATACTCACTTGAACACTGTTGCATCCCAAGCAACAAAGCTCCTTAAATCAAAGCAGTGAGACATATAACTAGGCTTTATCAAACACGTCCGCACTGCATGAGTATTCACACACCACTCCCACTGTCCTTCCCCAGCATGCACTGGCTCAGCGTAAAACCTAGGGCAGATTCTCTGTGAGCAAGCTCTTCTTTGGTTGTGCCAAAGCCCTGGTCAAGAATCCAAAGAGGAAATGCCAAGATAATACGAAATAGGTTTCTATCTCTATGAATAATTTTGACGACCAAAACAAAACAAAAACAAAAATGGGGGAAGAGTTTTGGAGGAGTATAAAAAGAGTTGTGCCATGGGAGCTGTTTGAAATGTTCAGAGTCCAGTCTGAAATCTCTGTTTTGCTTCAGGCTTCTGTTATAAATTTGAAATCCAGAGCAGATTTATCAAAAGGTTTACTCTCTGTTCATGAACCATTTGAGAAAACATGGAGTGATTTATTATTGTGCTGAATGGAATAATGGTTTCATAATACAACTCAAAACCAATTTTGAGAATTTGGGGTGTTTTGCACATGGAAGCAAAGCTCAGGAGATGAGAGCCATCATCAGTTAAAATCAAATCTAATGCTTTGCATTAGACAATGGCAGGGACCAGATTTTTCATTTCACAGGGAGTACTGGGAATTGAATTTCTTTTTCCACTTCCAAAACCGAACAAAAGAAAAAAATTCACAATTTCCCATGAAACAAAATTCTGAAAACAGTTTCATTTTGGGGTGATCAAAACCTTTTGTTCTGTTTTCAACTTTTATTTTGTGTTATATTATAGAAAATTAAGCAATTGAAACAAAAAGTAATTTTGAAACAGAAAATCAAAATGTCCCATTACAGAAGAATTGAAACATTCCATTTCAACCTTATCAAAGTGCTGTTCTTCAATTTTTTCTTTCCAAACAAACTTTCTTCAAATAGATGCATGTCTTATAAATGTTTTGCCACACAAACATTTCTGACCAGCACTAGTTTGCACAAATCCTTGTGATCCAAAAACATCTAGGTTCTCCTGGCTCTGGCTCTCACATGTATCTTACATGCATTTTCAACAGAACCCTATGGAATTATGAAAATAGGCAGACAATTTGTATTCTCCACCCCTTTTGTTTTCAGAATATACATGTGCCACATGAGCCTCATGCTGGGATGACTGCCAAGTGTGAGAACCAGGGCCCCTGATCAAAGAGTAAGTATATCAACGGCAGAAGGTTAGCTAGCCCTGGCCCTTTGGTTACCTCAGCATAATGATGGGAGGTAACTTAAAGTTAGAAACGACACTCCTTCAAAAATAGCCAATCTGAGGCCTTACCATAAGAATGGGAGGTGAGTTAAAGTGAGAAGTGACAGTCCTTCAGAAATAGCCAATCTGAATCCTGGAATACTGATCTGACCATGATCTACTGAAACAAATAGCAATGAATCTCCAGGAAGAGGAATATTTTGCATCTGACTGGTTGACTAGAAAACATAAGAGAAAAAGTTCCATTGTTGTTCTTAGAATAACACTAAGTGAAAAGAGGGTATTTAACTCACTGCCAAGCTTCTTCAAATATTCATATTAGATCCTATAAATTAGCAGCTGTAGCAACAGAAGAGTGTTGTCCTTCCCTGGTGTCAACCAAGAAGTGTTTTTCTGAAAGGGGGAAGTCATAACATCCCTTTTAGTGGACTCCAGTAATGACTGAAAGGAAAGGTTATGCTGGGTAAGTAATTGAGTGAATTTTGAATTTGTTTTGATAAGATAGCTGTTTTCTAGGCTTTGTTTTAGCTTTTATTTGGAACACTGAACTGCACTGCTATTTAATCCTCTTGCATTTATTATACAATTGGAAAAGGAATGCAAACTGAAACCCCATTGTCTTATGAATCTCACTTTACTTTAAATGCGGATTATTGCCCAGTGATTTATCAAGATGTTGGGACAATATGAAAATCACAACTTTTGTTAAAATTTCAGCAAACTCCTGTATGTAAGATAATATAGAGTCAGTGTTTAAGTACATTATTTATCCATTAATTCTGGGAGAACTGTATTGAAGAAAGAGTTACAGTTCTTCCCATTGCTAAGGTTAGAGGAAAATATTGACTTTTTTGCTGAACTTTATGTAGATAACAGTTACAAAGTATTTAAGGATTCTAACGATTGTGTAATAGCTGCAAAAAAATGGTTAATATTACATTAAACATTTCCAGAGACATGCCTTTGGCAAGACATAGAATGGTAAGACTTTCCCTAGACATTAACAGCCAGTGACTGCAGTGGTAATACTGGAAGTGTGGGAATGCTGGGTCCACCTACTGAAATAGTTTCTAATAGGAGTCTGAGCTGGTCAGCTGCTTAGAACCCATGAAGGGACCCAGCATCAAAGCCTTGGCAGCAAACTTTAGGCAGATGCTGGCACTGCAGCCAATTCAGAATGAAATAAAAGGGCTAGTGGAGTTAGTGGGGAAGAAGTTGGCTATGAATCCCAAATCCAGCTGGCTGTCTGGAAGGACCAACCCAGGAAACAATTTATTTGGAACAGATGCAGTATGCAAGCACTTTAATGCTGAATGCAATGGGGCAGCCTTGCCTCCCATCCTCCCTTTGTTTTCCTACCTAAATTGAGCCATTAGCTCTTTCCTTGTTGCTCCTGTATTTCCTGATGTTTGCATTGGTTCTTCCTGAGGAGCTTTTCTCAGTTCTGACAGAATGGATTTTTCCACATCTTCTAACTCTGACTCTCCTCTTGTTTCTCTCTCTCCCTCCCTCCCTCTTTTGAGTCCTCAGGTTTTTTTTCTTGTTCTTTCTACTCTGTAGTCTGTCTGTCTGACACTCACACCTCTCCACTCACTGTATGGTCTGTCCCCTTTTCCTTTAATTCCACCACCAATGATATCCTACTCTCCCTAGTCCTTATTTACTTCTTCACTCCAATCCCCCCCCAAAACCTCCCCACACTCTGTCCTCCTACCCCATCTGTACCTTCCTCTGCACTTTTGCTTCCCCTGCAGATCCTATTCTCTTCCTTCTCCTCTCGCTTTGCATTATTTTGGGAAGGAGCCTACGCAGCTCACTCCATTCCTAAAGGGGTAATGATTTGCTCGTGAGACACAATAATCTCTCTGATGGACTCCTCTGCAGTCACCCCACGCTACACCTCACAGGTGGTGGTACCAGACCCCATGCTCCATGTTTTATATCAGTGGCAGAAATCAGAGGCTCTCTAGTACAACCCCCCTTCTCACTTGCCAGTTTCGGTCACATGACCAATAGCAGAGATGCAATTACATAAAAAATGTTGAGGAAAGTAGTGAGTGTGAAGGTGCTCGAGTCCTGCAGCTGCATCAAGGGGGCATCTACAGAACAGTAAAAACTGACTGGGAAGAGGACAAGCTGTCGCCATCCCCAGTGGTTGGGTCTATGACACGTAGCCCTGATGTCATGAGCATAACATTCTAACAATGAATCTAAGTTACCAACCGAATATTCAGATACTGTCTCTTGTGTCATGAATTCCCTTCTTTGTTTGATCTGACTTGTCCATAAAACCTCTCAAAACTTTTTTTCAGAAATGGGCTTGTTCATGTTAAAAACCCTCATTTGGATTCAATGGACGAAGATGTTCTTTATCACTTAAATTTAGGAACTAAAACACACAACCTACCAGTGATGTTTGGTGACGTAAAGGTAAACAAAAATGCAAAGGTTACAATAGCTCTAAATACAAATCATTTCCTTCGTACTCGCCTTTCTTCAAACATCTCTTACTGTTACCTTTATCTAGTGTCTTCTTAGGTCTCACTAGGAAGATGAGTTAAACTTCCCATAGGCCAATGCCATTCTGTGAAGCAACTTACTAAAACTGTGCTGCAGATACAGCAGTGGAGATTACCCTTCTTTTCTTAATAAAATATGTAGACTCAAAAACTAAACCTATCACAGACATAATGAGGTAAAATCCTCCATGGTGGAGTTCTACTGACTTCAGAACTGAGAGAGTACATTGACTTCAAAGGATGAATTTGGCCCATCGTGTCGGTGATAGCTGTTGTTTCCAAGTCTATGTATTTTATTATTGAGGAAAGAAGGATGTGCTCCATTTCTGCACCAGCAGCATGGATTCTAAATTACTTCAGAGAATGGCTTTCACCTCAATTTCTCAAGGAATTTCTACTCATCCTCATAGCCAAAGGTAAGATGTTATACAGAAATGTATATATGCAAAGATTCTTTCTGCCCCAAATCTACAAAGTTCTGTAGTTCATCATATGGTCAGAAACCCAAACAAAAAGTTTTCTTTAATAAAACCCACCTCGGTAAAACCTAGTTTCCAATCTGCCATGACATCAGTGGAGTTACACAGGGGTGGAATATTTGTCTTGAAGTATTTGGCCATCATCTACTTGAGGTAAGTGACATAAGACTTCATGTTTCCAATTGAGATCTGAGGTCAAAATGCATCTTATGATTACAAATCTTTTCGGTTTATTGACTAAGGGCTTGTCTACATGTTGGGGAAGAGGAGTTAATGTGCAACTTTTTGCTGAGCGTCAGGTAACACACCATACCCATGCCGCATAATAGGGTGCATACAGGATGATGTATCCTATGTTGATGCGCATCAGTGTGTACATACGGCGACAGTTTGCTGTAAACTGAGGGCGTGGCATTCCCATGCTTTGCTGCTGAGCGGTGTTTATTCTGGGACTTTTCTTGCTGTCTTGTGGGATGCAGAGCGGAAGCCAAGCTACTTCAACATTTTTTTTAAATCCCATGATTCATCTGTCTTTGCCCCGTACTTCCTTTATGGGCAGGCTTGTGCCACTTTTGAACTACTGCTAGTCAACCTGGACCCAACAATGCCCTGCACCGCTATGCTGGCAACCTCAAATGTGCAGAGGCTGCTTGGGCAGTGTTTCAGGATTCAAAGCTGGATGAATTCGACTTGGGACTTTGCCTACCACACCACTGAGCAGATGATGTGGCAGCAGCAGCAGCTCCTCCAGCAACAGGAGCGTCCTCAGCGATGGTGGAACTGGGATGCAGATGAGGATGAAGAAGAAGACACTGACCAACTGGCAATGGAGGATTTGTTCCTTAAGCAGCTTCACAGTATGCAACATGGTTTCTGGGCTCAGGAAACCAGCAGAGATTGGTGGGAACGGCTTGATCTGCAAACCTGGGACAGCCAGCAGTGATGACAGAATTTCAGGATGGGGAATGCAACCTTTCGTGAGATACATGCTGAACTAATTCCAGCACTAGAGTGGTAGCATGCCAATATGCAGTGCCCCATACCTGTGAACAGGCAGATTGCGGGTCGCCATTGCTCTCTGGAAGCTGGCCACCCCTGAATGCTCCTGCTCTGTTGTGAACCAATTCAGCATGGGGAGATCAGATGTTGGGGCCATTGTGTGTGATGCCATGGAAAAGGTACTATTGTACCAGGTAATAAAGCTTGGTAACGCTCAGGGGGTTATTGATGGTTTTACATGCAAGGGATTCCCAAACTATATTGGGCAACTTATGGGACTCATGTCCCTGTTATTTGCCCCCAATCAGGGCTCAGAGGTATTTCTCCATGGTGCTCCCAAGGGCTTGTCAACCATTTTGGCAGGGTTACAGATATAAAAGCAGGATGGTTTAGAAGGGTCCACAATTCTAGGATCTTTTGCCCCTGGGAACACTATGGACATTAATGGTGTGGATATTGCTCCTGGGAGACCTGCTTACCCTCTGCTCCCCTGGTTAATGAAGCCATTCCTAGGCCACTTGGACAGAAGGAAGGAAGGAACTGTTTACCCACTACCTTAGTAGCCTCAGAATGACAGTGGAATGTGCATTTGGTTGTTTGAAAGGGAGATGGCGCTGTTTGCAGAATAGGTTGGAAGCAGCAGAAAGAAAACGTTGCCTGCTGCCCTAAGAGCAATACGCACTGCAACAGGGCATTTTGGCTTTATATTGCCTCCAGGAGTTGCCTCTACATCTCCCTGTCTCTTTCCATACTGTCTTTGACTAATGCAGTGCTTTCCCTGGCTATTGCCACACTGTCCTTTGCTACTGTAACCAGCTCCCAGAAAGCTCCTTGTCAGTTTCATTCTCAGTTCTCAGATACTGCCTCCCCCCTCTGCATTTTTCGAGGGTTTTGGAGGATTTTGTATTGATGTCCATGAACATTTCCACAGACCTTTTCCCTTATCTCCCTCTCAGATTTATTCTGCTGTTGATAAAGGCCCTGTCCTTGAGGGTCTGACCAGTGCAGGTGCACAGCAGTTGGGGGTATTAAAGAAATGACAAGCAGTTATTGTTCACATTCTAGGAAGGCTGTGATAGCTATTTTTTTTAAAATGTGTTTCTGCCTTTACCTCTCTGCATTTCTTCCCAGTCTTGGGGGGACCTGGAAGATGGTACGTGGTGTTTGTGTTGGGATTTTTGTCTCTGTGGCTTTGCCATTGTTCCTTGGAGGGTGGGGTTGGGGGGGTGGGCTTGGGAATTAAGTCCACTGCCTAGTTTTGCTGTGCATTTTAGGTGCCTATATGGTGTCAAAGGAGTTAGCAGGGTGAATCTGGGGGTGAGCTGTATAGTAATCCCTTCTCCATCTCTTTTAGGCTATCCTGACTCTGGATGAGGTTATGCTGAGGTGGGTGACTAGGAGGCAGAGAATGCCCCCACTTATTCAAAAAGGCAAAAGGCAGACCAGTGAGATACGCTGTGAAGTTAATCATCAAGATGGTCCCTCCAGAAGTGCTGCAGGAGTGGAAGGGAGTCACTAGCTATACCAGGGAGGATGGCCGTGCAGCTATTCCTCAGAATCTCAGAACAAAAATTGAGCCGTTTCTCTTAGATTGTGCTTAGATATCTCCTCTGCAGGCATATAGAAAGTGAAAAGAAAAATAGACAGGGTTCTGCAATGATTGCCTGAAGCATTCACTGTTACCAGCCGAGGGAAGGGGAAAAGGAGATCAGAGCACGCGCATGTGTCTTCCATGGCATAGGCCTGAAATTGGTCAGTAGTTGGGGCTTTAGCATGAGACAGAGACCTGGCCAGGGTAGGTACCATTTTGGAAAGGTTTACAGGGCTAGGAGGGCCCTGTAAATGTTTGTCTAGGGAGGCTGGCAGGCAGGGACCATGGGGTTATCAATGGCCATGGCCATGGGGCGCCCAGAACAGAAGCCAGTACAACAGTACAGCAGCAGCATCAATTAAAAGTTAGATAGTAAACCATTAAAAAATAATTAAAAAAAACTTACATGCTGAGTTTCCCTCCATAGGATCAGTCTTAGTCCTGGTCTGGATGGCTGCCTGGGGATTGAGGTTGGTTGCTACAGTGCAGGAATTGGGCTCATGTTCTACATAGCCAGCATCAGGGTCCTGGGTCCTGAACCAATCCTGGCTTTATGGGGAAATCCCTTTACTGGCCTCTTTATGTTCATACCCCAATGTATCTTGCATGTCATCCTCTGGGAGTGGGGGGGTGGAGGGGAAGAGAGAAGGTGGCCAGCAGGCTCCACAAGCTGCCTGGGTTGGGTGGTCATGCAGCTATGCAAAATCCTTTCAGTTCCTCATAAAAATTGACAGGTTACGTGTCCCCAGAAGGATTTTTCCTGTTGTCCCTCCATGTAATGTAGGTGCTCATGAGTTCTTTGCTCTTTATCTGGCACTGTTCAGTATGCTGGTCATGGCCCCTCAGAGAAATCTGCCGAGCAATGTCCACAAAAAGGTCTTTATTCTCATGGCTGGCCACAAGAGCTTCCTGCATTGATGTTTCTCTCCAGATAGTGGTTAGATTCGGGGTCTCGATGCAGCCAGGTGGCTGCCTGAGGCATATAATGGGGCTTCTGGAGTATTATCACAGGTATTGTGACAAACTGGAATCTAGGAGCGAATGGACAAAATCTGGCACTGTGCCAGCTTATAAGTGGGGGAGGGGACACCTGGTCAATTTGACTGAGGGCACACAGGTAAACAGACAGGTCAGTAACGGTCACTCACAAAGCGGAGTGAGACAGCTGTTGAAGGACTGCCAAAGTAATTTGCAGCATTATTGCTTACACACGAACACTAGACTGGACTAACTCCTTCACAGAAAAGTTAGTTCATTTTGAAAGAAGACTGCAGAGTTCACAGTACATGAGGAGTCAGTGCACTACATGATGCAGTTGTGTGTACACAAACGTTTTCAAAGTGGATTAACTTCAAAAGCTGTGGATCCCCCCATGTAGACAAGCCCTACAATCTCCTAAAACATATTTTTGGGGGACAAATGTGGTACACCTGAAAGTGAGGGCCTAACAGTAACACTGGCAGTTAAGCTCTCCCCACAGCTCTGCCAAACACCTCATTTCAACCTGCAACTGTCCCAGACCTCTCTTTTTCCTGAACACTGTGTGGGAAATTGTGCAATAGTTTTACAATGTAAACAAGTATACACTAGAGACTGTGTTGGTGGTCTGAAACCTCATGTTACTTCTGACCTCAGCAGCCAGATTTGAAATCAGGTTGGCAGAGTGGAACATTTAGTTGCATTTTAAATGTAGAATTAGATTTTTGAAAATAATGTAATTTGTGAAATGTTGTCTCCCCCCCATTGTTTTTATGTCTCCAGCTATGCTCAATAATTCTTGTTGACACTGTTGATAGAACAAATTAGACCATTAGCTACTCTAACATCTGTTTCTGCTTTGCTGTCTGTAGCAATAGTAACAACTTAAATTCAGTACATATATTACACTGATGTTATTTTGCATTTACTTGGCCAGGAATTAATATCCAAGTATTCGCAGCTGTACAGTAGTGAAATCCTATAGTAACACCATATGTAATTTTTAATGTTATTTCCTATTTTTTTAGACCCTTGAACTAATCTGATCCTCTATAGTCCTCACTAAAAGAAAGAGAGAGCCTAGTTTGTTCATTCCCATGAGTGATAGTCAGAAACCTAACAAATAACAATAATATTTTCCATTTATGTACTCTCACTGCACCTTCCATCTGAGGATTTCGATGCACTTTTACAAACATAAGCTTCACAGTAATTCTGTGATGGAAGTAAGAATTCTTATCTCATTTTAGAGGGATAATCTGAGGCACAAAAAGATTAAGTAACTTGCCTAGGAAGTCGGGAAGGAAGGCTGTGGCAACATCAGGACATGTAGACAATATATTTTAGGAATAGAATCTGAGTTTCATCCTCTAACCACAAAGCCATCCAAATAAACACTTGATACTTATCAGAAGGGTAGCCGTGTTAGTCTGAATCTGTAAAAAGCAACAGAGGGTCCTGTGGCACCTTTAAGACTAATAGAAGTATTGGGAGCATAAGCTTTCGTGGGTAAGAACCTCACTTTTTCAGATGCAAGTGAAGAAGTGAGGTTCTTACCCACGAAAGCTTATGCTCCCAATACTTCTGTTAGTCTTAAAGGTGCCACAGGACCCTCTGTTGCTTTTTACTTGATACTTAGTATCAGCACAAGTCCAGATCCATTAACAAGGTTACAACATGAACAATGGTTATCTAGCTAGGATATGGGTCTAATAAATCAGACTGTTTGTCCTCCTAAAACACGGTGTTGGCATATTTTTAAAAAATATATACGGTAGATTTGTGATGGGGCTGGAATTATAAAATGCCGCATGTTTCTAAAAAGAATTTCCATATAAGAATTGCAAGACTAGGTAATTGTGTCTTGCGGTTGCTTTACTTTCACATCTGCTCCCTTTGGATATATGATTCCACTAGAGCAATTGAGTGTAACATTAGAAGTGCAGACTGAGTCTTGATCCCTGCTTTAGCTAGAATGGTACAGATAATCTTACATTTTATTTCTAGTTTGTCTGCGTTGGTGGCAGCCCGAACAGAATGAAAGCTTTTGCTCAGTTCATGCACAAAGAACTTGGACTTGAAGGAGATGGGAAAGACTTGAAAGATATTTGTGCTGGGACAGATCGGTATTCTATGTACAAGGCTGGACCAGTGCTCTCCATCAGTGTAAGTACTTTATAGTGTACCTAAAATACTTCCATTTTCAGGCCAACAATAGCTGAAGAATTTAGCACATTGTTTGTATTTCTTTTTTAAATGTTTCATGTGGACTTAGAGCTTCTGAAAGCTGCTGGATTGAGAGCCCTGGACACGGAATAGGGAACATACTATGGGGAGCAGCATTGCAAGAACAGCCTCAGCATGTTGACCTAGAGCAGGGGTCGGCAACCTTTCAGAAGTGGTGTGCCGAGTCTTCATTTATTCACTCTAATTTAAAGTCTTGCATGCCAGTAATACATTTTAACCTTTTTAGAAGTTCTCTTTCTATAAGTCTATAATATATAACTAAACTATTGTTGTATGTAAAGTAAAGAGGTTTCAAAATGTTTAAGAAGCTTCATTTAAAATTAAATTAAAATGCAGAGCCTGCCGGACCGGTGGCCAGGACCCAGGCACTGAGAGTGCCACTGAAAATCAACTCACGTGCTGCCTTCGGCATGCGTGCCATAGGTTGCCTACCCCTGACCTAGAGGAACTGCCTCTTGGAGTGAGAGGCTAGTTAAGTCTTCATGCCCTTCAGTTCTTGGCCTCTGTGTGGAGACTGCCAAGCATGGTGTCAGTTATGGTAGTAATCCACTGATTATTGGATAATCTATCACGTTAATTTCATGTTGGTTGTCAAGAAGCCATCATATCATAATAACTTCCATGCACCACTGACCTGAGCTGGATTCAAATCTGTGACCTAGAGATAAAAGGCTCCTATCTCCCAAGCCATAAAGACCCCACTTTTAACTGATGGAAAAAGTTTTGGATTCTTCCAAAAAAGCCTAACAGCTAACACTGTTACATTGTTCTCTATTTGCTATTTCCTAGAGATAGTGCATATAGAAATAACAGCATAGTTCAACAAGCCAGCAGGTTGGCCAATAGTTTAAACATAGTGATTACCACAGCAGGTAATTTTCTTCCATCACATCTCTTAGGGCTCATCTATGCTTAAAACTTAGGGCTTGTCTATACTTACCGCGCTGGTTCGGCGGCAGGCAATCGAACTTCTGGGTTCGATTTATCGCGTCTTGTCTGGACGCGATAAATCAAACTCAGAAGTGCTCCCCGTCGACTCCGGTAATCCTGCTCGCCGCGAGGAGTACGCGGAGTCGACGGGGGAGCCTGCCTGCCGGGTGTGGACCGCGGTAAGTTCGAAGTAAGGTACGTCGACTTCAGCTACGTTATTCACGTAGCTGAAGTTGCATACCTTACTTCGATTTGGGGGTTTAGTGTAGACCAAGCCTTAGGTTGGCATAGTCTTAGGTTGAAAAATCCACCAACGCCCCCACCCCACCCCGAACACCATGGCTACGCCGACCTAAACCCTGGTGTAGACACAGCTTCTATTGACTAAGCTATCTTCACTTGGGGAGATTGAGTTCCTACAGCAATGGAAAAACCTCTTCTGTATGATAGTGTGTTTACGGGATTATAGTGGCATAGCTACAGCCTTATTGTCTCAGAGGCTGACAAGCTGGAAATATCAACAATTCCACTCCCAGTCTCTTTGCATTTCTGTTGTGTCTGCCATCAGAGGATCCAAAAGTGCTAATTGATTAAACTTCTCAATATTCTATGAGGTAGGAAAGGGTAATTACCCTCATTTTATGGTGAGACCAAGGCACAGAGATTAAGTGACTTGCATGAGGTTACATCTCCTGCTCTCTAGAGATGCCCTGATTCCCATGCTTGTGCTTTTCATTCATAATGGACTAAGCCAGTGGCAAATTTTCCCTTTACGCTCAAAAGATTTTCATCAGTAAAATCTTTCAGTCACTCATAAAGCTATATTTAAAACTTCAATAAGCCTAGTGAAAATCTGCTGTTGCTTGATCTTTTGGTTTCTATAAATTATTTCCCCTTACTTTCAATACTTGGACTAGAGCAGGGGTTCTCAAACTTCATTGCACCGCAACCCACTTCTGACAACAAAAATTACTACATGACCCCAGGAGGGGGGACCAAAGCCCCTGCCCAAGCCTCCCCCTGCCCTGGGTGGGAGGGCCAAAGTCTGAGCCCTGCCGCCCCATGGTGGGGGTGGAGGGACCAAAACCCGGGGCTTCAGCTTACAGGCAGGGGGCCTGTAACCTAAGCCCCCGCCACCCAGGGCTGAAGCCCTCAGTCTTCAGCTTTGGCCCCAGATGCTGGGGCTTGGGCTTTGGCCCCAGACCCCACCAGCCCTGACGACTCCATTAAAATGGGGTATTGCGACCAAACAGCTTGAGAACCGCTGGACTAGAGCACATGCTCACGCCTGCTCATGAATTTCCCTTTTCCACACTTCTACTACATGTGTAGACAAAAGATTAATAGGCACGGAGCCTGCTCCTGCTCCCAAGGATGCCAATGGGAGTTTTGCCATGGATTTCAATAGGAGCCGGATCAGGACTGAGAATGATGATTTATAAAAAAAGATTCTTATGTTTGAGTCATGTCATATTTCTTGGCATCCTGTATATTCAGTTTGCAAGGTCCCTGTCTTACAACAGAAAGAGGGCACATTTTGCTCAGTTTAGCAATCTGAAAGTTCAAGAAGTCAGATCACTTCACACCATGCCCAAACTATGAAATATAGTTGAAAATATTACAACCATTCCCTAAAAGCCTTATGGTAGCAATCTTATTTTGTTATTATTCTTTAAATGTCACCAATTCTTTTGGCATGGTATAAAATCTTAATCTTGCAATCACCTACATATGTCATTTTACTCATCTGAGTAGTCCTAACTTTACTCACATGAGAAGTCAAGGAGACCACTCGCCTGACTGAAGTTACACACTTGTGTTTGCAGGACTGGAGCCTAAAAAGCACACACAGAAAAGACATGGCTCTTGGAAAAACAAAAGAGGAAATAATGACATTTTTATTATTGCTCAATCAGTCTAAAATTCAGTGACAACTGTGACACTATCAGGATAAATCCTAATATAAGGCCTTGGCTACACACAAACTTGTACTATTTTAGCTAAATTAGTTTTAAAACACACTGTTCGTTAAACCAATGGAAGTCTGTGTGGACAAGGCCTAAGACACGATGTAGCACATGACTAAGCCAAACAATAGGAAGTAAAGAGAAGAGAAGACAAAAGAACAGTAATAACTTCACAGTTTCAGAGGCTACCTGTGTGCACAACTTGTCAATTCTAAAAACAAATTCTTATTTGTTTTTGTTTTATATCTCCTGACCTAGACATCATTAGTTGACTGATATCTTTCAGGCATCAAGAAACCAGCCAATTAATGAAGGCTAGGTCAGGATCAACTTTCCAATGTACGTTGAACACTGTATGATTCTGATGGTAAGTAGGATGAAATTTCTGGCCAATGCCCCATTAGATGATTTGTTATGAGTTGTTGCTGATGTCATGTTTTAGCAAGATGCAAACAGGCTCAGAAATACTAGGGGTATTTATGAGATTTCTGCCTTGGCTATTCTTATCAAAATATTTTTTTAATGCACTGTCAAGGAACTCAGGCAGCTGTACAAGAATAATAAGAACACAAAATATGTTAACACATAAAATGCAATAAAACTTAATAAAACCATCTTCCTATAACAGAGAGAGAGATGGGACACACTGCAAATGGAAAAAAGAAATGATAGAACCAATGATGTTCCCATTGGGCCAAAATAAATCCTACCCATTTGAAAACACCTGCCTCTGGGTTTTTGAAAGCAGAACTGATTTACTGACAAGACAGATTTAGGGAAAGGACATTCTCACTGTACTGACTTTAGGCAAAGGGGATGAAAATAGTAGGAAACTGCAAAAAAGACCTATGGTAGCACATCTCAGAGCCCAGGTTGATTGACTTGGGCTTGCACTACAGGACTAAAAATAGCAATGTAGACATTCAGGCTCAGGCTGAAGCCCAGGCTCTGAAATCCAGAGAGGGGGGAGGAGCTGCTATTTTTATCCCCCCCCAACTCAGAGAACCCAGGCTCTGAGACTTGCCACTGCACGTTTTGGGGTTGTGTGTGGGGGGGAGGGAGGGGGGTTGTATGTTGTTTGTTTGTTTGGCTTTTTTTTAGTGTAGACGTACCCAGAAAGGCAAGGTGAGCCAAAGCAGCAGACTCTTTCCCACAATACAGACACCTCTCCTGTGTGCCCCGTGACCTACATCCTTGGCTGCAGCGGAAGAATGCACAGTGCAGCTCAGGATAGCTATTCCAGGAGAGCTGTAGGTTGATCTTGTTCCCGTGGTGTAACTTGGAGCAGCCTAAATCATGCTCTAAATTATAATGGTTGCCAATGGCCCCAGGAACTGTGTGATGGGGAGTACAAACACCACACTGGACCCAAAGGGTTTAAAAGGCAATATTGGACCCAGCTAGCCCCGCCCCTCCAGACCTGCTGAGCATGCACGGACTGAAGGAATGGGTTAAAAAGAGCTCAGAAACCCAGGCAAAGGGTGGTAGACAAGCTGCAGGAGAAATGAACTCTTTTCCAGGAAGTCAGACAGAAGAATGAGCCAGAAAAGAGACCAAAGAGCAGGTAAGGCCCTCAGGCAGAGCCTTCTCCAACCACCACCCCGTTTGAGAACCCGCAGGGCCTTGCTCCTTTGGACTCTTGTGTTGTAAAGTGATTGACTGTTTGGGTGTGGTATAGGGCCTGCAACACTGTGCCTACACCCAAGGTGACCTTGCCATTGCCAGCTATGCTGGCTGCAGGGATACTGTGTATTGCCAGTGCAGTATAAAGCAGCTACAGGGTATATAAGAAACTGGACCTGTGATGCGTTTGGGGCTCCATAGGGTGAGAGCAATTCCGGGTGAGTCGTAGCCTCTCCATTATTACAATAATCATTCTTATTATTTGCATTATAATAGCACCTAGGGACCCCTACTGATATTGGGGCCCTGTTGTGCCTGGCACTTCACAAACATATTATTATATTTACTACTGATTTTTTGTCTTGCTATAGCACCTAGGAGCTCTAGTCATGGACCAGGACCCCACTGTGCTAGATACAAACACAGCACAGGAAGACGGTCCCTGCTGCAACCAGCTTACAATCTCAGAATAAGACAAGAGACAACAGATGGACACAGGGGAGTGAAAGGAAACAATGAGACAATGTTGGTCACCATACTAGGCAGTGGTCTCAGCAAACCAGCAGCCTAACCATTGTCATGTTTTTGTAGGAGAGTTTTGAGGAGGGGTCTGAAGGTGGATAATGAGGTAGCTTTGCAGATGTTTACAGGGAGCTCCTCCCAAGCATGACAGAACAAGAGACAGTCCCTGCTCCAAAGAGCTTTCTATATGGCATCATTCCCTAATATACCTGGAGAAAAACACCTGTGGGAACTAATGCTTAACCTGATACCATTCATTCCTCTGGGCTCCATCTCTGTGCTGCCAACCTCCGTAAGAGGGAGCACAGTAGGTGCACACAGAGAACCATCATCAGTACAACTTCACCTGGTGCCACGCTGTCAGGTGGGATCAGAGAGAGTAGTTCAGAGAAGCTGGCCCCTCACATGGATGCCCCAATCCATGAAGGTGTGATTCAGAGTCCGATGCTTCTCCCACAGAAATATCCCATTGACATCAGTGGGAACAGGATAGCTCTGGCTATATAGTAATATTCTGAAGTAATTTTATAAATATGTATCAGCTTGATGATTAATGATGCTTTCATTTTCTTTTCTCTCAATAGCACGGGATGGGTGTTCCTTCCATTTCTATTATGCTTCATGAACTAATCAAATTACTACACCATGCAAAATGCCGTGATGTTACTATTATACGCATTGGTACTTCTGGGGGCTTAGGTAAGCTACCAGCTTTACTACTGCCAGATGGAAAGGACATTTAATAAAACACAGCTAAGTAATAGATCAAGTTATTAGGAGCTTTTCATATTTTTTATTTTTTTCAGGTCTTCAAATATCAAACAAAACATGAGATTTTATTTCAAGTCAACAAATATCAAACTTCTAATGGCTGGTTTAGCAGAAACATACATTTTCATAATACATGATATCTTGAAATCTAATACATCTGAATAATACTCTTTCCAGACCCAAACCAGCTGACAGAAGTTTACTCTTATTTCCCAAAATACTCACCCATAAGCTGATACCATGCACGGAAAGTTTCAGCCCTAATAGAACATCTTTCACTCAGTTAATAATAATAAGTATAATCAATTGGTTTTGTACGGCACGCCCATAAGTCCTAATCAGGATTGGGGCCCCATTGTGCGGGGTGCTATACAAACATGAATGGAGAGACAGTTCCCAGAGAACTTACAGTCTAAGAATGAATGGAAAAGATAGGCAAGGAATGGGACTAAGAAATCTCTCTCTTATAATGGAAGTGTTCAGTCAATATTAATGACCACATTAACTTGAAGTTCAGAAAATATAAATTTAGATTAACTCTCAGAGAGGAATTGGAATAACTATGTAATGGAAATAAAGCAGGCCTGATCATTCAGTCTGGATGCAGGCAAAACTCCCATTTCCTCCAATGAGAGCTTTGACTGCATAAACCCTTCAGGATTAAACCCAAATTGAGGAGCACAATAAAGTATTTTAACCACTCCATGGACACTTTAGGACTTCACATTTGTCGCTCTGCTGCACCTGCGTAGAAGGTCATTTGGAACATCATGGCATTAGTGGGACAGAAAGCTAATCTTCTGCTCAAAACGCCCACAGCCCCTAGTGAATTAGCTAACTGAGAATCTCCTTTACCTTTTAGGAGTACAGGATCTAAGATGCACAGTTTTTGGGGGGGAGGGCAGGGGAGGCTTAGAAATCAAAATAAATATGCCTATCTTTTCACCCTAAGCAAATATTCATTAAAACATAGACAAATCATACATACAAACCAATAGCTACACATGAACTTTCCTTGCCCCACCTATGTGTCAGAAGAAATAAATACCCTTTAGCCAACATATTCCCTTTGCAAGCCTTCATATCCATACATGTGCACTTACTGAGTTTTACTTTGTATGTATTTGAATGGTTCTCTCATATATATAGTTTGCTGATAAATATTCATATTAATTAAGATATTACTGTAATAAATTAGGTTATAATCTAAATTATAAATATTACGTAGCACTAACCTATCCCCAATCCCCACTTCTGCAGGCATTGACCCTGGAACTGTTGTAATCACAGATATCGCAGTGGATTCATTTTTTAAGGCTCGGTTTGAGCAGGTGATACTGGATAATATAGTTGTACGAAGCACTGAACTTGATAAGGACCTTGTTGAGGAGCTACTGAACTGCAGCAAAGAGATTCATTACTTTCCAACACTTATTGGGCATACTATGTGCACTTATGATTTTTATGAAGGTGAGGGGTATCTCTAATTTTCTATTCATTTTCTTTTTCAAACGTAAGACCAGATCCTGAAACCCTTGCTCAGGCAAAATGACCAGTGCAGTCAGCAGGAGAGTTGCCTGAGTGAGTGCTGAGTAAAACGCAAGGAAGGACTTTAGGATTTGATCCACCATATATTTTAGAGACTTGTTTACAGGTCAGAAATAGAACTACTTTCATAATATGTCACACCAATTAGCACAACCATTAACCATAGTGTAATTGGTCTCTATTTGCATCTGCCACTTAGTCAAATTTTGTAACAACATCACATCTGCAAAGAAAATATTATTATAACCATGGCAGTGAATCAAGCATTACAATTCATTCTGGATAGCACTCACTCCCTTAGGAAAGTATAGGATTCCCTGGATAGCACTTCCTGCTGTCCCTCAGCCCTACTGAGCCACCGAAACCAGCATATACTCAGTGAATCTTTGAAAGCAATAGGCACATAACATTAAGCAGCTAAAGTAAATAGCCCCTTGTCTATAATCTTAACATAATTTTAACAGATGGGTTACACTAAGTTACTTCCTATGACAGGATTATAGCTTCAGAATTACCTAACAGAAGAAAAATGTCAGTAAGTGTGTGGCATTTGTGTAAATAAACCTTAGATCCTCGGCAATATCTTGGAACGGTTTCCTTTACAAAATTAAATGCTGATTGCAAAGTGGATGAAACAGAATAAATGGAGAATTAATAATTGGAGGACTATTTATAAACCTTTGGATCTGCTTGCAAACGCAGCCATCTGTGTGTTTCTCAAGGCCATGTTTTACTTAAATAAAAAGCCATTTGAGAGGATTAACAGTAGGAACAACAAGGATATTAAAAGGTTTGTCCAGTGTAGTAAAGTTTTAGGTGTACATTTGCCTGAGCCGAGGACATAACATCTAAGTGAGAAACATAAGCACAAGTGAGAAGGGGTTCATTCTTTGAAGATCAAAATTAAATTCCAAAATACTAGTAAAAACAAATCTGTGATGTTAGCAAGACAGGTCACTTTCCAGGAGCTGTAGTTCTATCAGTCAATTGCCTGAATACAGCCACACTTGTAGAAATGTGCATGTGCCCTCAGTTTACAGCCAGAACCCGCGAGAGGAATTGTGTCCACTGTTGTCCACATGCTTCTGCACAGATCCAGACTTTCCGACCCAAAGGCATATAAAGTGCTTCAACCCGGTCTATCCCAAATCAATTCTTTTCCTGTTTAGTCAAAAAATCATCTAAAGACTCAGAAGCAGGGAAGGTGGCTGGGCAATATGGATCCAGTAGCTAATAAGCAGCCTTTTTTTGCCCTTTGATAATTGCCCCATTTGGCGATTAGCTAATGATAACAAACCCACCCCCACCCCACTAAAGGAGTATTAACTGAGTTAATGATTACAAGACTACTCTTCCTCATTGGACATCAGACCTACAAGCTAACTCAAAGAGAATGCTGCTGGAAAGATGTGTGAATTGAGCTCCAGGTAGTAACCTTACACATCTCTGTTACAGAGACTTTTCTAAGCAATTGTGTAGAGACTGTTTCAGATCTACTAGAAAGTGTTCTGAGACCTGGTCTGCAGTAGAAAATTTGCTCGTCATAACTACGTTGCTCAGGGATGTGAAAAATCTACAACCCTGAATGGTGGAGTTAGACCAACCTAAGTCCCCATGTAGAAAGTGCTAGGTCAATGGAAGAATTCTTCCTTCGACCTGGCTACTGCCTCCTGGGGAGATGGATTACCGACACTGACGGGAGAATCCATCTGATCGGTGCTGGGGGTGTCTACGCTAAAGCACTAGAGCTGCAGCGGCACAGCTGTACAGTTTTAAGTAAAGATAAGCCTAAAACCTCAATTAAAGACATATGTAAAGTCACAGCAGGCTTGAACGCAATGAATGATTCACTTATTTTCTAAACAAAATTTATCAGCCCTCTGGACTGGTCTCCATCTGCTACAAATAATCTATGGGATTTACAAAAAGGCTTTGTTCTTTCTCAACAGTAACTAAGAACATTTTGAAGATAACTATCTAGCCTCACCTGCTAAATTAGGAAGATTAGGGACCAACAGTGATAGACTGATAGATTGAGTCAAGTAAACTGAATCATCCCATAGGTCACCTATCCTTACAGCACACTGTTGAAGAAGGGCTCGGTTTTGCAGTATGGATCTCACCCACTTTCTTTGCTAATGTTACAGCCACCAGGAATGCAGTCCTTATAGATCGCTTTGAAGGCCATTTCCTAACCTAAGTGCTGCATTATGTGGGAGGACGCGACTGCCCACGGCAGCCCCGGGGACAGAGCAGTGCAAGAGCATCGTTGCTCACTTGCCCTCAGGTCCTGCATCCAGTGAAGGGGGTAGCTTGGCCAGATCCAAGAATTGGGCCCTTAGAATATCTGAGAGTATGAGTGAGAGTTAATTGTTTTTCTAAATGGATCCTGAGTCTGAGGGCACGGCTACACTTGCAGATGTGGAGCGTTGGGAGTTAAACCAGCCTTCGGAGACTGCACAGGGAAAACGCTGCCTTGTATTTACACTGTCAGCTGCAAGCGCACTGGCGTGGCCACATTAGCAGCTCTTGCAACACCACAGAGAGCAGTGCATTGTGGTAGCTATCCCAGGGTGCAAGTAGCTGCAATGTGCTTTTCAAATGGGGGGGTGGATTGTGACAGGGAGTGTGTTTTGGGGGGCTGTGAGCATGTCAGCATGCTGTCTTGTAAGTTCAGACAGCAGCAGATCACCCCTCCCCCTCTCTCACACACACTCACAACAGCAGCATTCCACAGTAATGGCTTGCTTTGCCCCGGAGCAGATAAGCATGCCAGCTGTCAGAAACAGAGCTTTCAAAACAATGAGAAAAGTGGCCACTTGACTTCAGGGGATTATGGGATGTTTCTGGAGGCCAATCACAGCGCAGTAATGCAACACCTCGTTCACACTGACGCCCAGGCGTTTCAGCTGGGGCACAGCAAGCTTTATGCTTCTCGTGGAGGTGGATTACCAGGAGTGCTCCAGCTGCAGAGTCCAGGCGCTCTATGTGACTTGGCAGTGTGGACACATTGGGAGTTAGGGTGCCTAGGGCTGCTTTAATGCGCTCTAACTTGCAAGTGTAGCCAAGCCCTAAGAGATTTGGAAAAGTGAGAACAGAGGTGTGAACCCCTGGTAGAAAACAAAGTTGTCAAGAAAAAATTCTCTTAAACCAGTTTGATTCCTATAATTAACCATCTCCCTTCAAAAAAAGGAGTTAAAATTAAGATTAAAAGGTCTTTTCCATCTCCATTTTCTCCACATAATGGAAGGGGCATGTGTACCTAAATTTGTTAATCGTTTTCTAAAGCAACTTGGTATGTTGTAGATTTCATCTGCAGAGCCTCACAGAGCTATGCCAACTTACACAGCTGAGAATCTGCCACCATATCTCTATGCACCTGTGTTTTTTTGGTCTCGGTTTTGTTAAAACTTCTATAGTGAACTCAGCTGTATTTTGTCATAGCAGATTGGCTTTAAAAATACATAGCAAATGGAATAAGAAATAATTTAATGAGCCCCATTAAAATAACAATTTAATGCAGTTTTAAGGAGAATTTAGACAAATTCTGCACTTTGAGAGAAACTGCCTGAGACTGCAGCCAGTTTTACTATGAGTGTAAACCCCATATTGTATAGAAGGATGAGCAGTCACAGGTTTTTTTCTTTCCAGGTCAAGGACGATTAGATGGAGCATTGTGTTCTTTTTCCCATGAAAAGAAGTTGGAGTACTTAAAGAGAGCTTATGATGCTGGTGTAAGAAATATTGAAATGGAGTCAACTGTATTTGCTGCTATATGTGGACTGTGTGGTCTAAAAGGTAAGATTTCTTGTCACAGGCCATTTCCTTTTCACGTTTGTTCTCATACTCCTTCACGCTTCCTAATTTTATCTACATATGGATTTGGTCAGCTCTGGGATTTATACAATGTGAAAACTAAAAATGTATTCTAAGCTTCTTTCATTAAAAAGTATATTAACACAAATCCAGTGGCTTCATAAAATGTTTATCTGAAACTCCTTGTTTGGAAGTGCAGGGCATAGAAAAAACAATTAACTGTCTTGGCAAAACCAAAATTTCACTCAGCCCAGCTCTGAATAGTTTCCTGGCTATGCCCGTGTCTCTGGTTTTCTTTTACTGGCTGCAAAGATCACTTGTCTCTTGCTAACTTATTGTGGGGCATATTTTCAGTGCATGTGATGAATGAATTTTCAGGCAACCTCTGCCAATTGAGCTCCTAAGGAGCTCTGGATAAAGCTTAAAGATTGCAGCTGCAGACCTGCAAAGGGGGGGTAATTATGATGACACTGCCTCTGCTTCTCCAGTACAGCTGCCCCTGTAAGTTCCAGGAAGTGGAGCTTACACCTTCCCAGGGAGGTATATTGAGCACTTCATTTAACCCCTCCCCCGATAAACCTGCATTATCTATGTGTGCTAGGAATATAATCCTTTACTGTAGCAAATACCGTGCATATTTTGGTATATCATAAGTTACTTAAAAGGGCGTTTTTGTTTTTCTTATAGCTGCCGTTGTCTGTGTGGCACTCCTTAACCGACTCGAAGGTGACCAGATTAAGGCACCCCATGAAGTTCTAGTAGAATATCAGCAACGGCCTCAGCATCTGATCTCAATTTTTATCAAAAAGCGTCTTGGGTTATATAACCAAATGGAATTACTAGACAATGCATTTTTCCTGAATAACTAAGGGAAAAATATACCCTGCCAATACACAAAATGAATGTCTTATGTATTTATCTCTGTATATTGATACGTATAGGCAGACATAAATATAATGTTGCTGTGTAGTGAATTCAAATATAAATGAAACTGTTTATAAGGAAACAGAATGATAGTTCCAAATGGTTTCAATGCATAGTTAGTGAAAACTCTACAGCCAGTTATAATGTAGTCATTTTGTCCTATAAGGAGATTTTACGGCATACACATTCACATAAAATTAACACCTATCTATAAAACACTTTCCACATCAGATCCCTCTACAGGCATAAAAAGGTGTGGAGTGTAATCACAAGTAGCCCTAGTGGGACTCAGCGAACCTGATTTATAATAGGGCCTGTGGGTGTTCAGCACCTCTGAACATCTGGCCCTGTAGTGTTCCAGGATCCAGACCTATCTAGGACTTGGTTTTGTTTAATTTTACATATTTATATATCTGAGAAAAGGTCTGAAATGGAAAGTATGTAAGTATTACTATAACATAAAAGGGTAGGCCACAGAAATCCTTCTTATAGCAAAAATAAAATTATCATCATGGTGGAACTGCTCACTAAGTGGGTGTAGGTTTGGGCCCCAAGGTGATTGTTTAGAAAGCCAAAACTAGGCAAATCAGCATTTGTGGCATTAATGTTCTTCATTGAGTTTCAGCAAACACAGGTGATAGGCAGCTTATAAAGAGAGAATAAATATTATTGATACAAATTTAATTTTACTGTAAATTACTAACGAGTCCTGTATCCTTCATATGTGTTTGCTAATCAGCACATAGAAATACAAATCATGATCTCTAACTTTGAAATGGCTAAAAGGTTCTTTGTTGTTTGGATTTTTTACTTAACTTATGGCCTGATCCAGAGTCCACTTCTTTCACTTTCCCATGACTTCAATGGGCTCTGGCTCAGGCCCAGGCCCTATTTTTATGACCCATTCAAAGTGTTGTTTGCAATGAGAATCTTACAATTTTGTAACGGTAATTTATAGAAGTTTAACTGTTATTTTAAATATTATAAACTTAATATATCACATTAAATAGAATACAGGCCTGTAAAATGAACACGTTTTTATAATTTTAAACAGAAAATAGAATCAGAAGAAACTGTTACAAAACGGTATTTTTCATGGGCTAGCCTAGACCCACAATTGTATGACCAATATTCATGAAATCTTCATCAAACATAGGAGAATCCCTATTTTATCAGCTATTCGGGGATTGAGTTAATTAAATAAAAAAATTCATAAAACTGAACATCTCAAAATTACAGCAGGTATAGTGCATAAATTGCAGCATGGTGCACTGCATTGATTACTTCTTGCCCTTCAAACCCCTGCAAAGCAATTCCCGATGCACTGAAGATATCAGAATGTGAAAAGATGTCAACCTGTTCTTCACTGACATCACTTTAGTCATATGACTTTCCCCCTACCCCCATCAAGAAAAGTGTCCTAAGATTGATGTTCATAAAACTGAGGTTGTACCGTATCTTTATTTTTTATTTTATTTTTTTTACTACAACAACTTTAAGTCCAGGAAATAATACTTTTAAAAATCTGTGTAAGGAATTTAAGGTCTGATGCTTCTCTCACCTATGCTATTTTACATTTGGTTCACTGTAATTACTCCTGTTTCTCACTGGTGTGAGAGGGATATCAGGTCTGTAGTGCTCACTACTCAGACATTTGAACTGAAGTCTTTTATTTAATTATAGAACAGGTCCGGCTCAGGCTTTCTTGCCTTGCCCCATTAGTATGCCTCAGCCTGAGCTGGAGGTCTCACCTCTAGGTGTTCTGGGTAGTACACGTTTCACATCAAATCAATCCCTAAATCTTAAAACCCCTAAACACCAATGTCCCCAAGGAATCTGTTCTGTGCCCAGTGCTGTTCAACAGATTCATAAATGATCTGGAAAAAGGGATAAACAGTGAGGTGGGAAAATTTGCAGATGATACAAAATTACTCAAGATAGTAAAGTCCAAAGTAGACTGCGGTGAATTACAAATGGATCTCCAAAACTGGACAACTGGGCAACAAAATAGCAGATGGAATTCAATGTTGATAAGTGCAAAGTAATGCACATAGGAAAACAGAATCCCATCTATGCATACAAAATGATGAGGTCTAAATTAGCCGTTACCATCACAAAAGATATCTTGGAATTGCTGGGGATAGTTCTCTGAAAACATCCACTCAATGTGAAGCAGCAGTCAAAAAAAAACTAACAATGTAGGAACAATTAGGAAAGAGATAAATAATAAGACAAAAAATATAATGCCAATATATAAATCCATGGTACGCCTACACCTTAAATACTTTGTGCAGCTCTAGTCACCCCATCTCAGAAAAGATATATTATAATTGGAAAAAGTGCAGAGAAAGGCAACAAAAGTGATTAGGCATATGGAACAACTTCCCTATGAGGAAAGATTAAAAAGACAGACTATTCAGCTTGCAAAAGAGATGACTAAAGGGGGATATGATAGAAGTCTATAAAATAATGAATGGTGTGGAGAAAGCGAATAAGGAAGTGTTATTTATCCCTTCAAAAAAAAATGAGATAAGTTCATGGAGGATAGTTCCATCAATGGTTATTAGTCAAGATGGTCAGAGATGCAACCTCAAGCTGTGGGCGTCTTAGCCTTTAACTGCCAGAAGCTGGGAGTTAACGACAGAAGCTGGGATTATCACTCAATAATTGCTGTTCTGTTCTGTTAATTCCCTCTGAAGCACCTGGCATTGGCCACTGTTGGAAGACAGGATACTGGACTAGATGGACCATTGGTCTGACCCAGTATGGCTGTTCTTACGTTCTCTGCTGAGATTGTCAGCATAAATCCTATAGATGACATCATAGTTAACAGACGGCAAGTCTGAATTTCTTAATTCAGTACAGTTTTAATTAAAAGTTATGTCACTCGTGGGGATGTCTTTGTGGACAGCGACTACCAACTGATTCTATGTAGGCAACAAAAAAACCATTATTGGCTTCAAATACTAGCAACAGACTGAAATGGGCCAAATGGTTACATATTCCTTACCAATCCTCTAAACGCTCCAGTCCCCACACAAATAACAGTACCAGTATAGCACCATTGGAGCTTTTAGCGAACAATTCATTATAAGCCTTTTTTACAATGTTTTTAAACATTAGTTTGAATTTGCTGTTAATGCAAGTGAGATTAATAGCACTTGCTAAAGCAAGGCTTAGTGTGGACCAGTGCTGTTCAGGCTTCCGTGCATCACTCTTCCAATTGATTCACTTCTTGATCCACGATACCGTTTGGCTTGATTCTGTTGCCAGAAAGTAATATGGCAAAACACAATTTCCAGTAAGTTCATGGAATGTACTGAGGACAACTTTTTGTTCCAGAAAGTGGAGGAAATAACTAGGGTGACAGACATTTTACCCTTGATTCTGACCAACAGGGAGTAATTGGTAGCAAATCTGACTATGGAAAGCAATTTGGGGGAAGTGATCATGAAATGATAGATTTCATGATTCTACTGAGTGAGAATAACAGAATAAGGGCAATGGACTTCAAAAAAGCAGACTTTAACAAACTTTAAGAACTGGTAGGCAAGGTCCTTTGGGAAGAAACTCTATGGGAAAAAGGAGTTCAGGAGAGCTGGCAGTTTCTCACGGAGACAATATTAAAGGCACAACTGCAAACCATCCTGATGTGAGAGAAAGATAGGAAGAATTGTAAGCGGCCAATATGGCTCCACCAGGAGCTCTTTAAAGGAATCCTACAAAAAGTGGAAACATGGACAAATTGCTAAGGAGAAGTACAAAAGAATAGCACAAGCATGTAGGAGCAAAATCAGAAAGATTATGGCACAAAATGAGTTAGAGTTAGCAAGGGACATAAAAGGCAATAAGAAAAGGTTCTGAAAACACATTAGGAGCAAGAGAAAGATGAAGGAGAGTGGAGGTTCTCTATTTAGTGGGGAAAGAGAGGTAATAACGGATGACATCAAGAAAGCTGAAGTGTTTAATGCCTATTTCGCTTCAGTCTTCACTAAAAAAGTTAATGATAACCAGATACTCAACACAATTAATATTAACATCACAGGGGAAGGAATGCAAGCCAAAATAGGGAAAGAACAGGTTAAAGAATATTTAGATAAGTTAGATGTATTCAGGTTAGCAGGGGTTGATGAAATTCATCCTAGGGTAACTTAAGGAACCAACTGAAGCAACCTTAGCAATTATTATGACCATTAGCTATTAACTCTGAGAACTCCTGGAGGACAGGGTGAGACGTTATATGATTAAAACATGACCAGGTAGATCATTGTTGCTGCCACTGTTATATAATTACAACAGATCTTGTACAAAGTATGTCAAGTAAGGTGTCTATTAAAAATTTATGATTTGCTCAATGTGATTATCCTATTTGTATGCATGTATCATTTTTGTATCTGAAGTTATGAATATTAACTATGTACCTGTATTTCAAGTGTTTGCTCCTGTGGTAACACCAACAAGGTATTTAGTCAGCACATTGTGAAGGAACTATTCAAGTTGAATGGCCCATCAAAGAACACTTCACTTACAATGGACCAAGGAAGACACCTATCTACACTTAATGGACTTTCCTGAGGACATTCTAACTAGAGTATGGTTACTGGCCTCTGCTATGATTAAGCGAAGCATGCATGGACATGTGACTTGCTTATGTGATTCCAAACTCCATCTTGTTACCTGTAATTTTTCACAAACTAGAACAATGGGTTTCCCTTCACTTGGCAGAAGCTACAAAAGGCTCTGGAAACATCTCCATTTTGCTTCTTTCTTGCTCAAACCTCTGAACTATGAACTTGTACTAATGGGAGCATTCTAACCAAGGGACTGAGGCCTTCCAATGATTTGGAAGCAACCGGAGACTTAACAAGCCAGCAGTTTATTCTATCATAGAATCATAGAATATCAGGGTTGGAAGGGACTTCAGGAGGTCATCTAGTCCAACCCCCTCCTCAAAGCAGGACCAATTCCCAACTAAATCATCCCAGCCTGTCTTTAAAAACCTCTAAGGAAGGAGATTCCACCACCTTCCTAGATAACCCATTCCAGTGCTTCACCACCCTCCTGGTGAAAAAGTTTTTCCTAATATCCAAGCTAAACCTCCCCCACTGCAACTTGAGACCATTACTCCTTGTTCTGTCATCTGGCACCACTGAGAACAGTCTAGATCCATCCTCTTTGGAACCCCCTTTCAGGTAGTTGAAAGCAGCTATCAAATCCCCCCTCATTCTTCTCTTCTGCAAACTAAACAATCCCAGTTCCCTCAGCCTCTCCTCATAAGTCATGTGCTCCAGCCCCCTAATCATTTTTGTTGCCCTCCGCTGGACTCTTTTTAATTTTTCCACATCCTTCTTGTAGGGCCCAAAACTGGACACAGTACTCCAGATACGGCCTCACCAATGTTGAATAGAGGGGAATGATCACGTCCCTCGATCTGCTGGCAATGCCCCTACTTATACAGCCCAAAATGCCGTTAGCCTTCTTGGCAACAAGGGCACACTATTGACTCATAAGGCTACAAGTCTGATCCAACAACTTTGCAATTATTGTATGTATCTGATTCCTTTAACCAATTTTAACTCTCACCTTTCTTTCCTTTTATAAATAAACCTTTAGATATTAGATACTAAAGAATTGGCAACAGTGTGATTATTGGGTAAGATCTAAATTATATATTGACCTGCGTATGTGGCTGGTCCTTTGGGATCAGAAGAACCCTTTGATTGATTAAATTGGTTTTAAATAACCACTCATCATTAAGTCTAGTGTTTTTGATGGTGATACAAGGACTAGAATACCTAAGGAAACTGCTTTTCTGACTTCTTGTTAGCCAGTGCGGTAAAACAGAAAGTTACTCTTGTTGCTGGTCTGGTATATCTTATGGGGGAATAACCACCAGTTTTGGGGTGTGTCTGCCCTATTTCTCAGCAGTTTCCCCTAAATTTGGTATTTTCAGTTGTGACCCACTCCGGCACGGTGATACGGGGTGGTCCAAGAAGACTGGAGAAGGGCAAACAAAATGTCTGTCTTTAAAAAGGGGAACAAAGAGGACCCAGGGAATTACAGACCAGTCAGACTAACTTTGATACCTAGAAAGATACTGGAACAAATTATTAAATAATCAATTTGTAAGCACTTGGAGGATAATAGGGTGATAAAGAATAGCAAGCATGGATTTGTCAAGAACAAATCATGCCAAACCAACCTAATTTCCTTCTCTGATAGGATTACTGGCTGAGTGGATGGGGGAGAGGGAAAGAAATAGATGTGATATATCTTGATTTTAGTAAAGCATTTGACACACTCCCACATGACATTCTCATAAGCAAATTTGGGAAATGTGATCTAGAGGAAATTAGTATAAGATGGGAACACAACTGGCTGAAAGACAGTAATCAAAGAGTAGTTATCAATGGTTCACTGTCAAACTGGGAGGGCATACCTAGTGGGCTCCCATAGGGTCAATCCTGGGCCAATACTAGTCAATATTTTAATTAATGACTTGGATAAGGGAGTGGAAAGCTAAGTAAGCTGAACGGCTGTGTGGCCACGCAGCTGCCTATTAAGCCCTGCGCAGGGACTCAGGGCTGCGGCGGGGAGAGGTGCCCTCCCTCCAACATGGACCTGCCATGGCATGGAGAGGCGCCTCTCCCCCGGCCCCAACACAGACCTGCCTTGGACTTGCCGCGGCTGGGGGAGAGGAGCCCCTCCCTCGGCCTGGCCCTGCCCCGCCGGAGCTCCCGCAGCCGTGGAGAGGTGCCTCTCCCCCAGCCCTGAGCTGCTGTTGTGAGAGAGGGGTGGGAGGAGTCCTCTCTCCCCACTGTAGCCCCAGGGCAGCCTGCACCCCAAACCTCTCATCCCCAGCTCCACCCCAGAGCCTTCACCCCTAGCTGTAGCCCTCACCCCTGCACCCAACCCTCTGCCCCAGTTCTGAGCCCCCTCTCACCCCCTGAACCCTTCATCCCCAGCCCCACCCCAGAGCTCGCACTCCCAGCCAGAGCCGTCACCCCTCTACGCCCCAGCCCTGAGCCCCCTCCCACACTCCAGACCCCTGTGCCCCACCCCCACCACATTAATTTTGTTATGTGCACCAATATGAAGGGGATGTGTCACACATTACTTCCATATTGTTGCACGTAACAAAATTCATTCTGCACATGGACATAAAAAATTAGAAGGAACACTGGTGGAAAGTATATTTATAAAATCTGCAGATGACACTAAGCTGGAAGGGGTTTCAAACATTTACGAGGGTAGGATTGGAATTCAAAATGACCTTGACAAATTGGAGAATTGGTATGAAAACAAGATGAAATTCAGTAAAAGACAAGAGGAATGTACTTCACTTAGCAAGGAAAAATCAAATACACACCTACAAAATGGGGAATAATTGGCGAGGTGGTAGTATTGCTGAAAAGGATCTGCAGGTTATAGCGGACGAAAAATTGAACATGCGCCAACAGATTCCAGAAGACTGGAAAAGGGCAAATATAGTGCCCATCTATAAAAAGGGAAATAAAAACAACCCAGGAAACTACAGACCAGTTAGTTTAACTTCTGTGCCAGGGAAGATAATGGAGCAAGTAATTAAGGAAATCATCTGCAAACACTTGGAAGGTGGTAAGGTGATAGGGAATAGGCCAGCACAGATTTGTAAAGAACAAATAGTGTCAAACCAATCTGATAGCTTTCTTTGATAAGATAACGAGTCTTGTGGATAAGGGAGAAGCGGTGGATGTGGTATACCTAGACTTTAGTAAGGCATTTGATACGGTCTCGCATGATATTCTTATTGATAAACTAGGCAAATACAATTTAGATGGGGCTACTATAAGGTGGGTGCATAACTGGCTGGATAACCGTAGTAAGAGAGTTGTTATTAATGGCTCCCAATCCTGCTGGAAAGGTATAAGAAGTGGGGTTCCTCAGGGATTTATTTTGGGACCAGCTCTGTTCAATATCTTCATCAATGGCTTAGATATTGACATAGAAAGTACGCTTATTAAGTTTGCAGATGATACCAAACTGGGAGGGATTGCAACTGCTTTGGAGGACAGGGTCATAATTCAACATGATCTGGACAAATTGAAGAAATGGTCTGAGGTAAACAGGATGAAGTTTAACAAAGACAAATGCAAAGTGCTCCACTTAGGAAGGAAAAATCAGTTTCACACATACAGAATGGGAAGAAACTGTCTAGGAAGGAGTACAGCAGAAAGGGATCTAGGGGTTATAGTGGACCACAAGCTAAATATGAGTCAACAGTGTGATGCTGTTGCAAAAAAAGCAAACATGATTCTGGGATGCATTAACAGGTGTGTTGTGAGCAAGACACGAGAAGTCATTCTTCTGCTCTACTCTGTGCTGGTTAGGCCTCAGCTGGAGTATTGTGACAAGTTCTGGGCGCCGCATTTCAAGAAAGATGTGGAGAAATTGGAAAGGGTCCAGAGAAGAGCAACAAGAATGATTAATCTTGAGAACATGACCTATGAAGGAAGGCTGAAAGAATTTGGTTTGTTTAGTTTGGAAAAGAGAAGACTGAGAGGGGACATGATAGCATGTTTCAGATATCTAAAGGGTGTCATAAGAAGGAGGGAGAAAACTTATTCATCTTAGCCTCTAAGGATAGAACAAGAAGCAATGGGCTTAAACTGCAGCAAGGGAGGTTTAGGTTGGACATTAGGAAAAAGTTCCTAACTATCAGGGTGGTTAAACACTGGAATAAATTGCCTAGGGAGGTTGTGGAATCTCCATCTCTGGAAATATTTAAGAGTAGGTTAGATAAATGTCTATCAGGGATGGTCTAGACAGTATTTGGTCCTGCCATGAGGGCAGGGGACTGGACTCGATGACCTCTCGAGGTCCCTTCCAGTCCTAGAATCTATGAATCTATGAATGTGATAAAGTTGAAAAATAAAGCTAATATCATTCTGAGGTGTATTAATAAGAGAGTTCTATATAAGGAATGTGTGTTAATTGCACCAATCTACTCGGCCATGGTGAGGCCTCAGCTGGAGTACTGTGTCCAATTCTGGGTTCCACACTTCAGGAAAGATGTGAACAAATTGGAAAGAGTCCAGAGGAGAGTAATAAAAAAAAATGACAGAAGGTTTAGAAAACCTAACCTATGAGGAAAGGTTAAAAAAACTGGGCATGTTTAGTCTTGAGAAAAGAACACTGAGACCTGATAACAGTCTTCAGATATGTTAAGGGCTGCTATAAAGAGGATGGGGATCAATTGTTGTACATGTCCATTGAAGGTAGGTCAAGAAGTAGTGGGCTTAATCTGCAGCAAGGGAGATTTAGACTAAATATTAGGAAAAAAGGATACTTAAGCTCTGGAACAGGTTTCCAAAGGAGGTTGTGGAATCCCTAGCATTGGAGGTTTTTAAAAACAGGCTGGACAAATAACAGTCAGGGATGGTCTAGGTTTACTTGGTCCTGCCACAGCACAGAAGGCTAGACTTGATGACTTTGAGTTCCCCTCCAGCCCTACATTTCTATGATTCCCCAAATCCCATCAACTCCAGTGGGGGCAGATTGGTCCTTAGTTTTCAGTCTTATTCATACCTTGGATTTAAGCTAATGGATAATGGGACATGGACCAATGTCCTCTAGGAATAGAAATTAGACCATTATAAACAGTTTCCCACTAGAATTCGAACTCAGTTCTGCAGAGGTTAAAGACTATTGCAATGACCCCTGTACCACCTAGCAACAACAATTGTAATTTCCTTACAGGATTCATCTAAAACCACACTACCAAAATGCATGCAGTAATTTAATTTATCCCCAAAATCGTTAAGGGGAGTATGTTATAGCTTAGAAAACCATATACTTAATTATTAAGCTAAACAATTATAGTGAATTCTTCATTTTTTCAGAGTGCTTTGTGGTTAGCAAGAACATTATTTTGTCTATTTTGCCTTCAGCTTAATGATTAGAGTAAAATGATTTCTCTGTTGCAAATGTGAAGTTTGATGCTCTATAATGCTTTCAGTTAACAGCTTACAGAGTTCAGAAAACTATGTCCTTGGGAAGTTCATTTTCAAAATGTCAACCATTACTGTAAAGGCCTTTCTGGTTTTGGAAGGGATCATTACAACTCGCATCACAATCACTCACACTTTCCTTTTTGCCTGCAAATGGTAATAGACTGAGAAAGCGTACATGGGCATATGTAGAATCAGGGCCGACTCCAGCTTTTTTGCCGCCCCAAGTGGCGAAGAAAAAAAAAAGAAGCCCAATTGAGCTGCCACCGAAGACGGAGAGAGGGACTGAAGGACCCACCGCCGAATTGCCACCGCAGACCCGGATGTGCCGCCCCAACGGATGGACGGACTGCTGCCCTTTTCTATTGGCCGCCCCAGGCACCTGCTTCTTTTGCTGGTGCCTGGAGCCGGCCCTGTGAGAATTCTCTGCCAAAAAGATTCTGTGCCAGTTAGATACTTGACCTTTAATCACTGATTAACATTTATGCTATTTACTGACCGCCTAATTTTTTTATTCATAGAAATATAGTATATTACAAGACTTCACTGTAACAAATAAGTTGTTCTCCGGCTAAGAAAATAAATTCTGTCAGCCAAATTGCAGCAAGTCAATAATGGTACAAGCTATCACAAACTCAAATCTACCATCAACAAACTAAGGGCCAATCTGGGCAGTATTTATTCAGACACCTTATGCTCATAAACAGGGACCAGCTAGAATTCCACACCTTGTTCTACCCAAGTGTAAGAAGACAGAAAGTTAGCACTGTGTACAGTGCTCACTTTATATTATTTTTGATTACAAACATTTGCACTGTAAAAAAGATAAAAGAAATAGTATTTCAATTCACCTCATACATAGTGCAATCTCTTTATCGTGAAAGTTTAACTTACAAATGTAGAATTATTATTATTGTTACATAACTCCTTTCAGCTGAGTGAGCCCTTGTTTGCAAGGGAGGATGGCCTTTACCTCAGGGATTCGGCATGCAGAGGCTGGTGCAGGGAGGCTGAGCTTGCCAAGCCCCTGTTCCCTATGGCAGTGTTTCTCAAACTTTTTCTGCTGGGGACCCCATTTAGACTTAAAAAAAAAATTGTGACCCCTACCTTCAGCCCTGCTTGGGGTGGGAGGCTTGGGGCATGGGGCTCTGGGCTTCAGCCCTGCTCGGGGCTCTGGGTTTCAGCCCCTCTTAAGGTGTGGGGCTTACGGTTTTAGCCCCACTTGGGACTCCTCAGGCCACTGCCACCCGCCGAGCTCTGGGCTGGGACTTCAGCCCCACCGCCGCTGCCCACTGAGCTCTGTGCTGGGGCTTCAGCCCTGTCGCTGCTGCTGCCTGCAGAGCTCTGGGCTGGGGCTTCAGCCTCTCCCCCACCACCTCTGGAGCTGTGGGCTGTGGCTTTAGCCCTCCCTGCAGAGAGGTATGTGATTAACACGTTCATTTTGTTTTCAATTAATCCCAGCCATTAACTTTGATTAATTGCCCGCCCTACTTTTGGTACTATCTTGCATGACTTTCTCATAAAAACACTAGAGAAATATAGCCTAGAGGAACCTACTATAAGGTGAGTGCACAACTGATTGGAAAAGCATACTCAGAGAATAGTTATCAATGGTTCACAATCAAGCTGGAAGGACATGTCTACTGGGGTCCCACTGGGATCTGTTATAGGTCCACTTCTATTCAATATCTTCATAAATTATTAGGATAATGGCATAGAGTATACACTTTTAAAGTTTTCAGATGATTCCAAGCTGGGAGAGGTTTCAAGTGCTTTGGAGGATGGGATTAGAATTCAAAGTGATCTTGACAAACTGGAGAAATGGTCTGAAATAAATGGGAGGAAATTCAATAAGGACAAATGCAAAGTACTACAGTTAGGAAGGAATAATCAGTTTCACAAAAACAAATGTGAAATGATTGCCTAGGAAGGAGTACTGCAGAAAAGGATCTGTGGGTTATAGTGGATCACAAACTAAATACGAGACAACAATATAAAACAGTTGCAAAAAACACAAACATTATGCTGGGATGTATTAGTAGGAGTGCTGTAAGCAAGACAAGAGAAGTAATTCTATCACTGTACTCGGCACTGATAAGGCCTCAACTGAAGTATTATGTCCCGTTCTGGGCACCATATTTCGGGAAAAATATGGACAAGTTGGAGAAAGCCCAGACGAGAGCAATGAAAATGATTAAAGATCTAGAAAACATGGTTTTCAAGGAAAGACTGAAAAAATTGGGTTTGCTTATTCTGGAGAAGAGAAGACTGAAGGGCGACATGATAACCGTCTTCAACTACATAAAAGATTGTTATAAAGAGGAGGGTGATAAATTGTTCTCATTAATCACTGAGAACAGGACAAGAAGTGATGGGTTATATTGCAGAAAGGAAGATTTAGGTAACTGCCTAACTGTAAGTGTAGTTAAGCTCTGGAACAAATTACATAGGGAGGTTGTAGAATCACCATCATTGGAGGTGTTTAAGAACAGTTTAGACAAACACCTGTCAGGGATGGCCTAGATCAGCCTTTTCTCAACCTTTTTGTGAAGGTAACACCCTTGGACTTAAAAAAATATATATATATATTGTGAGCCCCTATACCAAGACTTGAAAAAATTGAAACCCACTACCTTAAATATTAAGTAAATTATGAATAATATTGGCCCACCAGCATTAATAAATGAATCTTTTAAATATCTACGCAAATATATTGAGTAATTTCAGTTCCTATATTCTTATATTAGTAGAGAAATTTTTTACCCAAAAATATGCTATATCATGATTGTAAGACTCGTAATTCATAAGAAGTGAATTTATAGTTTGTTTCTATGTAAAAATAAACTTTGATCTGGCACACAAATGTTTTTTCTTACCTTCATATGCGACCCCTCTAAACTCATTCCCAACCCCCAGGTTGAAAAACACTGGTCTAGATAATACTTATTCCTGCCTGAGAGCAGAACACTGGACTAGATGACCTATTGAGGTTCTTCCAGTCGTACATTTCTATGATTCTAGGAGTCATCCGTTGCACAAATAAACACAGAATTGTAATTTGGGCACAAACACTCAGCAGTCAAGTCCAAACATTACATGTACAACAAGCTAACAATAGGAGAGCATAGATACTGGAGTAGGAAGACATGACTAAGACACTGGACTGGGTCCCAAAGGACCAGGTTCAGCTCCTGGCTCAGACGCAGACATCCCAAATCACTTAATCTGCACTGTGCCTTAGTTCCTCATATGTAAAATGGGGAAGTGCTTCCTACATCACTGGGGCATTGTGAGTGTACAATCCATTAATGACGGAGTAATTCAGAGACTATGGTAACTAGGGACATATGTAACCTGATCGATAGGGAATTGAATACATCCTATTTTTATTCTAATATTTATTGTCCCTTACTACAGCATGATCCATACAATGTATGTATTTTATGAAAGGTTGAATAAGAAATTTCAATGTGTATATATTATTTGACAAGTAATGTAAAATGAAATAAAAAGACCTTATTCTCAGTCATATGCAAATAGTTTCTTGAATGGTGATTAGGTTGCTAGGTGCATATTTGATACTTCTTATTTTCATACATGTTACACGCATGTTATGTAAGGTTAGAAAAAGCGAGGAGTTATACAGAATTACTTTTCAATTTCCCTTTCATGTAAATGAAAAAATTCCTTTAAAAAAAATATATATAGATCCTAGAGCTAAAATGTTATTTCTAATTTTATAATATATTCTGAATGACTAAATTGCGAAATGAAATTGTTTGGATGATTGGTTTGCAGTAAACATGATGCACCAAATTGGTTTCTAATTTTAGAGAAAGGTTAAGTTTCCTCTTATAATAATGAAGGAATAATAGAAGCATTTATGATAATGACGTTTTTGTAATTAAAAAATCAAATTCTCAGGTAATATAACCTGATATGAAAGTTATGTGGGATGCATCTATGTACTATATTACCATCTAAAATGACTCTTTTGTGAAGTTATGTTAGATTTGTGTTGCCAATTAACACAAAAAAATATTTCTTCAAAATGCCGTTTGCCAAGTGCCAGATTGTATTCTGTGTGATGTGTGTGCGAAGAGCCCTCCACATGCAGATCTCACGTCTTCTGCAGGGAAGAGGCTCAACACTATCACACACCCAGTGGAGCCCTCTCTAGGGCCTTCACTGGGGGAGGCTGAAAAAGGGTAAATCTGGGGGCAGGATCCCAAATTATATAACCTTTCCCACAGAGTTTCCTGGGGAATGCTCAGATGCTACTGTGGCCAAGGGGGAGACTACCTACAAGTGTAGCTTCAAAGGAACCACGCTGCCATGGTGGGAATGGGGAGAAGGCTTCCAAAGATCAGAACCAATGAGGGAACATGCTGATGACCCATGTCTCCCATGGATCCCCAGAGATCCATCAGGTTTGGGGTTGGGCCCCACAGTGTTTATCATGTGGGAAATCACCATCCCAAACATGATGCTGTGTGGAAATCTTAACACAGGGTTCCATGCACAGTGACTCTTTCTGAAGCTTTTCCATAAGGGGTTGATTTGGCTACAGATAATTAGATTACTCTCTCAGTAAACTGTTCTTAAAGAACATGATGTTCCAAATCTCTATTCAAGATTGTGGGGGGACTATTAAATGGCCTACTGCGCATTCCATAGGAAATACATTTATTTTTAAATGACTGCACTGACTGAGAACTAAATAATTCTATGAAGTATCCTAAATTCACAAAGTTATCTAAATTAAAGACGTTTCTTAAAAATTTTCCTATTATAGTCCAGAGGATAGTCAAAGAGTTCTGAAATCCATTCTGGAGTCTACATTTTAAAGACTGTAGATTCCATGTCCCTTCTTGGAAGTTTCGGTGGAGGAATTTTTGGTAAAATCTCTTTAGCATAAAGAGTTTTATGAAGTCCAGCTTCTCGAAGAGCTAGCTCAACACGAACTCTAGGGTCAGAAATGATCTGTTAAAATAAAATATCATAATGATGAACAGAAACAAAATATCAGTATTAATACTTTCTCAAAAATGTAACATATATATTTGTGTGTCTCTATATATTACCGGTACATAAAAACCTATGCTAAAAGATCATTCAAGTTGGAAAATCAAGGACTCAAAAGTTGGAAAATGCCAAAATTAACATCGCCTTTATTTCAGTCTCCTTGTACATATGCATAACCTTTAACTTCATGATCATATATTTTTCCCAAAGGATCCCTGCTTTATGAGTTACTCAATATTGCTTTTTATTCTCTATATTTGATGTGTGGCTGCAGGACATATTTAATGCATACCATCCTAGCCCTGCACTGAAGATAGATTTACTAATTTCTTTCTGAGATTTCTATGGTGTTCACCAGGGCCGGCTCCAAGTTTTTTGCCGCCCCAAGCAAAAAAATTTTCCCGCGCTACCTTGGCCCCGCCCCAACTCCGCCCCATTCCAACCCCTTCCCCAAATCCCTGGCCCCGCGTGCCGCATTTCCCCTCCTACCTCTCCCTCCCAGGCTTGTCTGGGAAGGTGGGGGGAGAAGCGAAGCGGCAGTGTGCTCCGGGGAGGAGGCAGAGGTGGAGTGGAGTGGAGGTGAGCTGGGGGCCCCCCCCCAGGGTTACTTCCTGCGGCCCTCCCCATGCCCCCCACCGCCGCAGCTCACCTCCGCTCCACCTGCTCCAGAGCGCGCCGCCGCCACTCCGCTTCTCCCCCCCCCCCAGGCTTGCCGCAAAACAGCTAATTCACGTGGCAAGCCTGGGAGGGAGGGGGGAGAAGCGGAGCAGCGGCGTGCTCGGAGGAGCAGGCGGCAGTGGAGCGAAGATGGACTGGGGGAGGGAGCAGTTCCTCTGCCCTCCCCCCACCAGTGTTACTTCCTGCGGCCCTCCCCGCACCCCCCACTGCCACAGCTCACCTCCGCTCAGGGCCGGCTCCCCACTTTTTGCACTCCAAGCAAAAAAAAAGGGAGCCGGAGTGCCAACCCTTGGAAAGTGCCACCCCAAGCACATGCTTGGACTGCTGATGCCTAGAGCCAGCCCTGGTGTTCACACCATAGTTATCTGAGTGTTTCACAAATATTAATTAATCTTCACAACCCTTGTGAGAATAGGTGGTGGTGGTATCCCCAACTTCTGCAAAAAATGAGGCTGGGTCCTACAGAAGACAGCCTCATTCACTTCGCAGTCCTGATTTATTTCCAGAGCACCAGCGATCCTGAGCACTGAATGAGACAGGGGTCCTGTGGAAAATTTGTATGTGATCATGTAGTTAAAAACTGTATCATAATGCATATGCACAAGATAATCTTAATTCTGGTATTTCATAACTTGTCAGTGCTTAACTTTGTAACCTTAACTTTTTTTAAAAACATATTTTAACGTAATTGCCTAATTAAAAAAACAAAACCGAAATTCCATTATATGGAACCATTTTGACTCCCAGCTTCTGCCATCAACAGGGTTTAGCTCTTAAAATCCACAGCACAGACCTCTTCCACTAATGAAGTAAAAGATAGCAGTAGGAGCCTGTTAACCTATATGCGGACAGGCCACTGGGGTGGGATGGGGGGATGAGATACACACTTTGCCAGTGGGTTTCACAGCTCGTTGCTGACAGCAGAGGTATGTGGAGACTGAGGGTACCTGGGCTCAATTCCAGATGCTGCACTGGAGATTATCTGCCCTCTGTTCCAATCCACACCTTCCAGCTCCTACTCCCTCCCTGCTCCCTCTCTACTCCTTATCCACTCCCATCCCTTGCCTCCTGCAACCCTTCCCTCCCCTCACTCCTCAGCCCATTACATTCCAGTGTGCCTTCTTCCTCCCCATTGCCTGGGGACCAGCAGGGGAGTATTGAGGGCACAGGAGAGAGAGCCACACTGTTCTCAGTTCTGAGCCCAATACCACAGTGGTCTACAGTGTCAGGGAGGAGCCATTGCAGGAAAAATCCTGCTCTGCCCCTGCAGCCCTGGGATGGAAAATGCTCAGTCACTCTGTGGGGACGAGCATAGTCCGGCTGGCATGTAGGAGCTGTGAAAAGATGGAGCACACTCACGGCAGACACAATATTTGGATAATTTAGGTGCTACACTCTAACAAGTCTCTACTGGCCATGTACAAACTGAGATATTACAGAAGCTTCTAAGTTGGCCAAATTTGGGTGAATTTCCACGTGGACAGCAAAGAGAACATCCCTGACACCAAGGTTACTGCCTGAAAAATGTTGAGTCCTTTTTCCAAAATACGGAGGTACTAGAGCTTTTCGATGAGACAGTTCCAATTTTTTTTAAAAAGGGCCAAAACAATTTATTTTTCTTTTGTCTTCTTCTTGGAAGGAGCTGAACCATTGCTGCTGAAACTTAAATAAAAAAAAAAAAAAAAAGCACAGCTTATGGCACACTCAACATTGAAAAATCCAATCTGAATGCTTAAAGTTTGGCAAAGTTATAAGAAACTGAAAATAAGGTCTCATAATGAAAAGTATCTAGCAGCCTTAACTAACTGCATCATTTAATTTCAGCAGATGCAGGGCTAAAAGTTATACCTCACAAGTATACCAATAGTGTATGTTTCTAAACAGACTTTCCACATCATTATTCTAGAGCGTGGATAGTGTTTTTAAACATATGGTTATTGCTTTTGGGAAAAAATAAATCAACCTATAATGCTGTTGTACTACTGTTTAATTTCTATTTCAAGCAGAACTGGGAATGTCCTCAGCAATCTGATTCAAACTGAGAGAAAGAGTATCATTATTTTAAATTGGTGTTTTCCCTTTACACCTGACTAGGCTTGTAGAGGAGCCATCCCAGACAATGGAATAATTTGCCATTTCATTGAAAGACGTCTACTACTTACGGTTTTAAAGCTACCCACCCAACAGTGACTCTTACTTGATGTAGTTTTCGATAAGGGCAGGAGTTTACCCTAAACCTGGGATCGGCAGCCTTTGGCACGCGGCACGCCAGGGCCGGGCTGGTTTGTTAACCTGCCACGTCTGCAGGTTTGGCCGATCGCAGCTCCCACTGGCTGTGGTTCGCTGTCCCAGGCCAATAGGGGCTGCGAGAAGCAGTGGCCAGCACATCCCTCAGCCCACACCGCTTCCCGCAGCCCCCAGTGGCCTGGGACAGTGAACCACGGCCAGTAGGAGCTGCGATCGGCCGAACCTGCAGACACGGCAGGTAAACAAACCGACCTGGCCCACCAGGGGCTTACCCTGGCAGGCTGCATGCCAAAGGTTGCCAATCCCTGCCCTAAACATTTAACTCATAGACTCATAGACTTTAAGGTCAGAAGGGACCATTATGATCATCTGGTCTGACCCCCTGCATGCTGCAGGCCACAAAACCGTCCCTACCCCTTCCCTTGACTCTGCTGTTGAAGTCCCCAAATCCTGTGTTTTAGTGATTTCAATTGGCAGAGAACCCTCCTGCTAGCGATCCCTGCCCCATGCTGCGGAGGAAGGCACAATAACACAATACTAATCAGAGAAGGGGGAAGAAGAACAACAATCCTTTAGAGAAATACATTATACATGTTAAAGAGTTTACTTTTTAATTTTAAATATATTAACTAGATATTAGGGCTGTCAAGCATTTAAAAAAAATAATCGTGATTAACTGAACAATTAAAAATTAGTAATGATTAATTGTGCGATTAATTGCGTTGTTAAACAATAATAGAATACCATTTATATAAATATTTTTGGATATTTAACACATTTTCAAATATACTGATTTTAATTACAACACAGAATACAAAGTGTACAGTTCTCACTTTATATTTATTTTTTATTATAAATATTTGCATTGTAAAAATAAAAGAAATAGTATTTTTCAATACACTGAATACAAATACTGTATTGCAATCTCTTTATCATGAAAGTTTAACTTACAAATGTAGAATTATGTACAAAAAATAACTGCATTCAAAAATAAAACAATGTAAAACTTTAGAGCCTACAAGTCCACTCAGACCTCCTTCTTGTTCAGCCAATCGCTCAGACAAACAGGTCTGTTTACATTTGCAGGAGATAATGCTGTCTGCTTCTTGTTTACAATGTCACCTGAAAGTGAGAACAGGCATTCGCATGGCACTGTTGTAGCCGGCGTTGCAAGATATTTACACGCCAGATGTGCTAAAGATTCCTATGTCCCTTCATGCTTCAACCATCATTCCAGAGAATATGCATCCATGCTGATGACAGGTTCTGCTTGGTAACAATCCAAAGCAGCACAGACCGACGCATGTTCATTTCCATCATCTGAGTTAGATGCCACCAGCAGAAGGCTGATTTTCTTTTTTGGTGGTTTGGGTTCTGTAGGTTTCGCATCGGAGTGTTGCTCTTTTAAGACTTCTGAAAACATGCTCCACACCCCGTCCTCCTCAGATTTTGGAAGGCTCTTCAGATTCTTAAACCTTGGGTCGAGTGCTGTAGCTATCTTGAGAAATCTCAGACGGGTACCTTCTTTGCATTTTGTCAAATCTGCAGTGAAAGTGTTCTTAAAACGAACAACATGCTGGATCATCATCTGAGACTGCTATAATATGAAATATATGGCAGAATGCAGGTAAAACACAGAGCAGGAGACATACAATTCTCCCCCAAGGAGTTCAGTCACAAGTTTAATTAACGCATTATGTTTTTAATGAGTGTCATCAGCATGGAAGCATGTCCTCTGGAATGGTGGCCAAAGCATGAAGGGGCATATGAATGTTTAGCATATCTGGCATGTAAATACCTAGCAATGCTGGCTACAAAAGTGCCATGTCATTATCTGTTCTCACTTTCAGGTGACATTGTAAATAAGAAGTGGGCAGCATTAACGCCCGTAAATGTAAACAAACTTGTTTCTCTTAGCGATTGGTTGAACAAGAAGTAGGACTGAGTGGACTTGTAGGTTCTAAAGTTTTACATTGCTTTGTTTTTGAGTGCAGTTACGTAACAAAAATAATCTACATTTGTAAATTGCGCTTTCCATGATAAAGAGATTGCACTACGGTACTTGTATGAGGTGAATTGAAAAATATATTTCTTCTGTTTATAATTTTTACAGTGCAAATATTTGTAATAAAAATAATATAAAGTGAGCACTTTGTATTCTGTGTTGTAATTGAAATCAATATATTTGAAAATGTAGAAAAACATCCAAAATATTTAATAAATTTCAATTGGTAGTCTATTGTTTAACAGGACAATTAAACTGTGATTAATTTTTTTAATCACAATTAATTTTTTAGAGTTATATGCATGAGTTAACTGCGATTAATCAACAGCCCTACTGGTTTCTTTCCAGTGTTTTTGGTTTCACACATGACAATAACTTTCTATTATTAATCTTTCTGTTAATGGAATTTGTACACAGTCTCTACAAGATAGGCAATTACCTGTTGTTCACTGTATGTATGCAATGTAAACAGTGGTCTTTGAAGAACACATTCTTCTTCTTCAGTTCCAATGCCCATTTTAGCTTTAGATGCCACTGTATCAGCCACCATTCTAGCTGGATCAATTTCAGCAACAATAGCAACCTAAATAACATTACATGAAAATACTTATTAGTCAAATAGTTGATACTATCTAACTGGAATGAAGTTGGAGTGAAATGGACTGGCGTGGAGAAAAGTTCTTACCAAGGAACAGTTGTCCTTTAAACATATTCCTTGTGCAGCTCCACATTTGTGAGATGTAAGTGTGCCCATGCCAAACTTTGAACCATTCTGAAAAGCAATGGGACCCGCTGTGGGTCTAAATGATTGGTCTCCAGGTTATAAAAAGTATGTGTGACTTCATCTCCCCTCAGTTCCTTCCACTGAATCCAACAATCTCAGAAAACTCGGAAGAAGCAGGGAAATGGGGGGCCACAAGAGGTGAGAAATGTGGAAATGCAGGAGCAAAACAAGAGTTATTGACAAATAACTCCTCTTTCTCCAATAATTTCCTCTCAATATGACTAGTAAACTAGCTATTTAAGAGAGGAACTAGCACTACAATCTCTCAGGAGGTGGACTGAGAAGGGTTAATTAAACAATGATTGCAGAGCTGATCTCCTAGAACAAGCACCAGGGTGAGATTCCAAATCAAAAAAGAGTGGTCCTGCAGAAAGATATGTCTAGATACCCACAAATGATAGCTTTGCTTAATCTCCACAGTGGGAACAGTCCTGGCTGGAGCTTTTGGTAGAGGGTAAGAGGATTCATTAACATTTTGCAGAAATTCAGATGTGATATATAAGACAGACAGCAGTCTGCCAGGAGTCCTGAACATGGTGCTGTCAATCTTGTAAGCACTAAGTTCAAGTCAAAAGATGGAACAGCTTATGGGATTGACAGAAATACACACGTATGTCCCTTCAAGAACCATCATAAGATGACATCAGGCAGAACACAATAGAAGAATCTAAGTGAGCAGAAATAGCTGCTTAGGGATAATAGCATAGATCCCCTGACTCCTCTGAACTGAATTGACTAGCCCAAAATTTCAACATAGGTTATTTCGTTTGTGAATGCCTATTGATTACAGCTTATGCAGAGATCATTGTCCACTTCAACAAATAGCAGGCTCCCATAGACTCCTTCTTGCACTGAAGTAGTTTGTTCTGCACTCCTTCACAGCACCGAGCATCTGTTCTCAGCAATCTATCACTAGCTAGGCCACTATGTGAAGTAACTACAGATCTGGGTAGCAAACCAATCTCATTTTTAGGACAGTCTCCTCAGATCAAAACTGCTCATCCATAGAGGCCTATCCTTCGATACATGATGCTTTTTCTGGCATTTGGACAACAGCGCCACCATCTGATGGCTTAGATGAGTCATCTAAGCCATATCTTATTCTTGGGCAGCCAAGAGAAGACCTAGCACCTCAGTATTTTATTATTTTATTTCTATTTTATTTAGAATAAATAAAAAGTGCCCATTCACAAAATATGCATGTTCTGCCAATTATTTTTTGTCATTTTTTAAATAAACAGCAGCACATAATCAAACATGCACAGACAACCATACCTCAGTCACCTTACCTCAAAGGGTCAAATGCTAGGTAAAACAAATGGGCCATGCAGCATGCCCTGAAAATCAGCAAATCTATGCTATGTCAAATGAGGGATGAAAGGGCATAGCAGAACCCCAAGGCCCATATGGAGGAAGCCCTGCCAAGCCTATGGAGGGAGACCTAGCACAGCTGTGGCAGTGTATCACAGAGGGACAGACAGTATCTCAGGTAGGCAGGTCCCAGGCCATTTAGGGCTTTATAGGTCAAAACCTAAACCTTAAAATTTGTCTGGAAGCTCATAGGTAGCCATTGCAGATCCTGGAGCACTGATGTAATGTGCTATCTAGATGGTAGCCCGCTTACCAACTCTGACTATGCTGAGGAAAAATGAATTGAGGCAACCTCACAACCAACAACAGTCTTGGCAGCTGAATGCCTTGAAAATTCTGTTGGTTCCAAAGAAACCTTGATGAACTATGGCCTCCTTGCTGGAAGAAGATACCAAAGTCTCTAATGATGTGGAGGGCATCATCACCAATATAAGCCTTGGAACAGAAGAAACTCCTGGAGCTTACAAAGATTCAGCACTGACCAAGCATCTTCTGAAGTCAACACATAATTAATAGACCCTGGAATCAAGATGGGACTGAAGGTAGAGCTAGAAAATCCTGGAAACTAGTAGGACTCTAGTTAGAAGGAGGCTGATCCAGGATTCAAGACTTCTTGCATAAGGAAAATATTTAGAAGCGCTTCTCTGCTTTCAGGCTTTGTGCATAAAGGCTGCACAGACAGACCATGGAGCTGAAGAATGATCCTTACCAAAACAAAAGAGGCAGAAAATGTGTTGATCAGTCACTGACACTTCATTGCTGCCTGCTGGATACTTCTTATACCCACCCTTCTGGATTAGGCATGGTTCAAAGGTAAGGGAACCAGTAAAGGCAACACTTGAGAACCACAGTTCTGGAGCATGGAAGGGCCCCAAAGAGCAGTCTAAATCAAAATAAGTCAAATAAAACAACTTCAAAATTTACTACACTACATTCTAAACTAAACTAAAACTACAGGCAAATGCAGAAATTCTGCCTAAAAACAGTGAGGGCACCATAAAGATGGTCCTTACATCCACAGCCATATTCTATTGGAAGTGAATGAGTACTGTAGAGGTGGCTTATCCTTTTGAAAGCTTATGGTTTGAATAGCTAAACCCATAAAGGAGAGCTCACATAGCCCACTGTTCTTTTAGATGGCTCCAAGCTGAGTATGCATGTGTGTACATCCTATAAGCAGGAATGTGCAGAGGTAAATATTGAAGAAGAGAAATTGCTTATTTCTAACCAGACTTTCCAAGACTGGAATTATGGTGGTTGTGCAAGAGCCCTCAACTGAGTGAGGGTATTGAATATATGAGGGGAAATGATGGTGTCCTCAGGGCTCTAAGAAAGATGTAGGGACTCTTCCCTATCAAAACCAACAACCAAAAAGTGATGGAGATGAAAGAAGTGGACTAATAACTTAGTAGTTATATTAAGTAACAATCCTTTCTTTATTAAAGAGTCAAATCTAATTCTTCTTGCAAGAGAGTATAAATTGCAGTTTGTAGACAATTTTTATGTAGTTTCTTTGTGCTGTAGTATATACAAGTGGCCTAATACTGTTTTGTAAAAATACAGTAAACTGCATGAAGAAAAGTCAATCTGAAGTAGGATATAATTGCGGACACCTAATCAGATAACTAATGCAAGCAAAAAATATTAAAACTGTACATGACAGAAGATTCAACCTTTCTCTCTCTTTAACCAAAAAGTTATATCCATAGTTTCACCATGTCAAAAAGATAAACAACTGAATGGACTTTCTAAATATCTTTATCTGTTCCAGATAAAAACTAAGAGATTTATTTCATGGAGTAAGACCCTACCAATATCAGATGAAGATGGAGAAAAATGATTGATTAGAGGAATAGTTAAGGTGGAACTCAGTCATCATCATCAAAAGCGTTTTTGGAGACATTTTAACCCCGATGTACCAGTCACCAGCATGGTGGCAGCTCACAGAGTTACTGCGACCAAGAAAATATACTTTCTTGTATGTAAACAATGCCAATCTGATTCAACTGATTTAATCAAGTTTGTCTGGAACATACAGTAGAAGCTCAGAGTAATGATCCCCTTAGGAACAGAGGTTGTTCCTAACTCTGAAATGTTCGTAACTCTAAACAAAATGTTATGGTGGTTCTTTCAAAAGTTTAGAACTGAACACTGACTTAATACAGCTTTGAAACTTTACTATGCAGAAGAAAAATGCTGCTTTTAACCCTCTTAATTTAAATGAAACAAGCACAGAAACAGTTTCCTTACCTTGTCAAATATTTTTTTTAAACTTTCCCTTTATTTTTTTAGTAGTTTATGTTTAACACAATACCTTACTGAATTTGCGCTTTTTTTGGGTGGGGGTGAGGGAGGTCTCTGCTACTGCATGATTGTGTACTTCCGGTTCCAAAGGAGGTGCGTGGTTGACTGGTGAGTTCATAACTCTGGTGTTCGTAACTCACTGTATTGACATCGCTAAATAATGTGGTTATTCTAGCAGAATATTTTAACTCAATCATTTTACTCAATCTTAAAAAAAACTTCAATAGGTTTAAAAAAAAAAAAAGACTGAAATAGCAGCCAATTGAACTTTGAGGCTCATTTATCTGAAAACCAGCTCTGAAACATGTTAAAGGAATGTAATGAGGACATTTTGGCCAGAAGAGAACAATCTAGCCTAGGCCTGCCTTTTAAACTCAAGAAAGTAAATTCAATCTGTATCTCTGTAACAAGCTGGCATGTTCCAGAAACCGGTACAGAAAGACAGTGCTCTTCTGAGTTACCATAAACTCTAATGCTAGAACCATGCATAAAGTGTACTCAGGCTGGCAAAGGGATCTTGCTAACTTCAATCAAGACATAAGAGGATTTGGGGTGTTGCTCTGAGTAGAGACAACTAAGGACTAGGACAGGGGTCGGTAACCTTTCAGAAGTGGTGTGCCGAGTCTTCATTTATTCACTCTAATTTAAGGTTGTGCCAGTAATACATTTTAACATTTTTAGAAGGTCTCTTTCTATAAGTCTATAATACATAACTAAACTATTGTTGTATGTAAAGTAAATAAGGTTTTAAAAATGTTTAAGAAGCTTCATTTAAAATTAAATTAAAATGCAGAGCTCCCCGGACTGGTGGCCAGGAACCAGCCAGTGAGAGTGCCACTGAAAATCAGCACACGTGCCACCTTTGGCACACGTGCCATAGGTTGCCTACCCCTGGACTAGGACATAGGAGATCCGACAGTTTAAGTTGATAATATCCCTACATTACTAAAGTTCTGCAGGAGATCCAAAAGGAGCTGAAAACATTCCATTTGAAGTAAATCACTAATGTCAGTCCAGTTACTTTTGCACATAACTGTTTGCAAGATCAGTATCACAGCTTGCATCTGTGCAAACAGATTTAATTTTTCAGTAAATAACTTTTCTTATGCATTTCTCTCCCTCAGGTATGTCTACACTGCAATTAAAAACCCTCGGCTGGTCTGTGCCAGCTGACTCGGGCTCTCAGGGCTTGGGCTAAGGGGCTGTTTTATTGCAGTGTAGAATTCTGGACTCAGGCTGGAACCCGGGCTTTAAGACCTGTGGGGAGGGAGGGTCCCAGAGCTTGGGCTGCAGCCTAATCCCAGAAGTCTACACTGCCGTGAAACAGCCCCTCATCCCGAGCCCTGCGAGCCTGAGTCAGCTGGCACAGGCCAGCTGTGGGTTTTTAGTTAGTGTAGACATACCCTCAGAGCCTCATTTATAGATGTTCAGCTCTGCAGGACCATCCTTCCTTGCAGACTTTGTAAACTCTGCAAATCCAAAGTCTTAATTCAAGGAATTTATAAGGCCATAAACAGGCCTCTCAGGCCTGGCTCACACACTGCATTGGGCTGCCTATGCCCCAGTGCACAGCGTGTGCTGGGGGTGGGAGTCATAGGAAATTCTGCTATGGTCATTCTGGCTTGCATTGCAAACCACAGGCTACCATGGAGAGGCTGCTGTAACACTAGGGCTATCTGAGTTACACTGGGTGCTGTTTTGGCCCCTAGAGTAGCCCACAATTGGAAAGACACAAAAAGTGGTTTAAATAAACTTTTCCCTGCTCCCCACCCACACTCTGGGTTGCACTTTCTATGCTGCACGCACCTCCATGAATACAGCATAGAATCTCATGTACTGGATTTCCCTTTTATTCCTTGAAGACAAAAAACAACTCAGGGAAATTAAATTGAAAAAAAAATAAAGGTAACATAAATGTTTCAAAGACATATGTTCAAAGGTTAGGAAAAGAAAAAAAAATAACGTTATCACAGTAAATTTTACTTGACAACCTTGGATAAGTCCTGTCTGGAATACAGTTTTTCCATGAACTGCACAAACTTCACAGAGAGTTAAACTCTATTCTGTGCAGAGAGCCAACCCAGGGCCTATGAACCACTTACGCTCATTTTCGGGGCTGAAGTGGTTCATAAGCCTTGTGCTGGTCCTCTACACAGGACTGAAACTAAAAGGAACAGCAACAGAAGAAAAAGAGAAAAGGGTCCCAATTCAGAGAAATTAATGACTATCCACTTCCAAATGTTGACAGATTCCACTGTGTCATTTAATATATTAATGCTCATATTGTCAGAAGCACAAAACACAAAGGGTGTGTAAAGTGGCAGAGGTAATGTTACTGTGAAAACCTTAACTTTTTCATTCCTTGATTGCTGGGGGATTACTTTTGTAATGTGTTATATTAATGTAATTTTATGTAGCTTAATTGTATATCTAAATATTATACACAGGAAACAAAATCACCTGTTGCCTGAGGGCTTCAAGCCGTCTCTCTCTTTCTTCTTTCTCATGGGCTTCTTGAAGGGACAGTTCTTTTCTCTCCATCAGGCGTTTTTCCAACAGTTCTTGTCTAAACTTAACCCTGTACAATAGAGCATATATATATGCTTTTTCCCAATCCCTACAAGTTATACTCTTCTCTGAGTTTATATATATAAACTTATTATATATATATATAATGAAAACATTGGGCAAGTTGTATCAAACTGTGGTTTTAACGTTTCTGCTTGAAAACCAGGATGAAATTCTTTATCTCTGTCTCATGAATAATATGAGGTTTCCTCAAAACACCTGAAACTAACTTATTTAACTATTTTACCAGAGTTTAAAGAATGGATAATTATCCATGAATATTCTCACAAGTTAGCTAATTATCAGAGCACATTTATGGAGCCTAATTTTTGTTCAATATTCTCTATAATTCATTATTATTATTTTTCTTCCATTTTCTTCACTAACAACCTTAAAAGCAATGCACTCTGACATCCAGACATTGCAGCAAAAACATGACTCTCCCTATCCTTCCTCTTTCCATTCAATAAATAGGCAAGACCTCTAATCTTGCTTCTTGTAGAAGTAAGTAAAGCTACTGAATTTTATTGCCCTAAAAAAGCAGAAACCTGCTTTGTCTTTTTGCACGAGGTAGCATTTGCCCTCCCCTGTATTCATGGGACAGACAGACAGACCACCCCCCCTCAAAACTTTTAACTTCCTTTGGAGATATGCACTAGGAAGCACTGCAAAAAAAAGTGGGGATTTTTAATACTATTACTCTTAGAAAAAGAAAAACTTTATTAAACTCAGAGGAGAGTATAACTTGTAGGGATTGGGAAAAAGCAGCCAGTTAACCACGCAGTTACGAAAGACCACGGCTGCAATGATCCAAGAGCAATTAACAGGATAAACTGGTATTCAAGGATGCACAAGACTCTCTCTAAATTTGTTCTTGTTGTTCCTGTATTTTGAATAGGTTCAGACTCACAACACAGGCCTCGGCAATATTTTTGTCTCAAGGTGAAAGCCTAATCTGCTTCTTGCATGAAGTGAGATGACTTAAGAATTTTTATTTTTTCATGGAAAATGGCAAATGATAAAATTAGCATTTTATTGAAAGCCTTTCATGAAGCTTTAACTGCTTGCACTACTATACTGTTTCTAAAATTATCCAGTGCTATTAAAAATGAGGCTGGAAGTTGCTAGGAACTACTAAATAAAAAACTTAGGGACATGTATCAAGGCCTGATTTTTAAGTGACTTGTCCCCACTGCAGGTAGATTCTTACATGAATTTTGCATTCACTTTGCACAGGTGTAAATGATTATGTAATGTGCAAAGCAGTGGAGAATCAGGCCCAAGGTTTCTGTTTCTTGTTTTCTGACCAAGCAAGGGCTGAAAGTGTTGAAGAAGTGGCACTCCTAGCTCATGAGAAGAAAAAAGAAGATCATCATATTTTCATGATCATACTATCTCAGTGGTTCTCAAACATTTTTACTGGTGACCCCTTTCACATAGCAAGCCTCTGAGTGCAACTCCCCTAATAAATTATAAATACTTTTTTATATATTTTATATATTTATATTTAACACCATTATAAATGCTGGAGGCAAAACGGGGTTTGGGGTGGAGGCTGACAGCTTGCAACCCCCCATGTAATAACCTCATGACCCCCTGAGGGGTCCCAACCCCCAGTTTGAGAACCCCTGTACTATCTTGAGAAGATCATCATGTTGTTCAAGCTGTCCAGTCGGGAGCAGCATTAACAAAGATCTTTAGCTTCCTGGTCAGAGGATAACAGTAGAGATATGAAAGCTACATACACAACAGGGAGGAGTTTCAATTTGTAAATATATTCTCAGTTGCAAATAGTAGTCCAAGTTTAAAACAGCTTAATAAATATTTTATAGTTGACTTTAAGTGTTTCACTTCTGCTGTAACTTCACAGTATCCACATGATACTGTAATAATTTTATTATACTTACTATATTATACTCAGTAACATTTTAACTACTGTTATTTCAAAGTAAACTTTAATTTTACAGCAAAACATTTTAATTTTAATGTTTTAATACTCAATTTTGACTTTAAGTATCCCAGTAAATAACAATTTTAATAAGCAACAAGCTCACAAATGAGTTTAGCTAATTAGTTTCAGCAGAGCTACCTTTTGAAGTATTGTGGGTACATACTTATGTAATTTCTGATAAGCATAATTTCATTAAAATTCTGCTTTCAGACAGTCTCATAACTATTCAAGAGGAAAAAACAAACATGCTTATTATAAAAGTTTTAACAGAACTTTTAAAAATGTTTGTAATACAATTTTTTTCAGACTATAATCAGTTATTGTTTGTTACTGTGATTAGAATAAACATGTCACGAATGCTGAGGGTACATGTAGTTTTTATGTAGTGGTTAAACAAAAGGACGGAAGCTCAGAAGATGTTTCCATATCTGACTAGGGTGACCAGACGTCCCGATTTTATCGGGACTGTCCCGATATTTACTTTTTTGTCCCGCGTCCCGACCAATGTTTGGTCGGGACACTGGACAAAGAAGCAATTTTTGCCCTCCGCTCCGTCTCGTGCCCCCCCCCGCCCCGACTCCGCCCTCTCCTTCCCCCATTGGATAGCTCCCCAAATCCCCGCCCTGGCCCCACCTCTTCTCCACGCACGCAGCTTGCGCGCCGATCAGCTGTATGGCTGTATGATCTTGCCAAGTCATTGGATACCTGGAGCCTAAAATACATCACATGTTGGGCCAGGTTTTCCAGAAGTAGCTCCTTGCTGGCATCCATAAAATTTATGGGCCAAATCTTCAACTGGTGTAAATTGTCAATTGAAGTCAATGGAGCTATGACAATTTACATGAGCTGAGGATACGGCCCTATGTGTATACAGGGAAATCGGTACAGTATTTGCACATACAAGTACCCATTTGCTCTTTCAATGGACCAAATGCTGATACCTTTGTTGATACTGAGTAACCCATTACTCCACAAGTGGTTCCTATTGGTTTCAATGGGACTACTTGTGGAGAACGATACTATTCAATGTCTATAAGCATAACCTGCCCCATTTATCTCATGTGTATATGCAAATGCAGGTTTTGTCTGTTCAAATGTGAGTACATATGTGTATGCAACTCAGTCTCCATTTGAACATTTTTCTTATTAGGTTTCTGTTTTTATGGTGGGAGTCTCTCTCATTGTGGGATAGTTACCATGCAACAGACTATTACTTACAAAAAAAAGCTACAATCTTCCTTAAAAAATTAAATAAGACTATTAAAATTTAGTAGTCAGTAGCTGTGCACTATTGTTCTATAATCTCTTTCACATTCCTTTACTTTCTGGTCTTTTTAGAGCATTTGTGTAGAATGAACATCAAAAGTTTAGAGCTTCAAACAATGAATGATTCAGCAGTCTGCTGCAGTGAATTACACTTTGATTTTCTATCAGTACTGAAAACTATCAAATGAGGTATGAATAATTGTCACTATCCCACAACATGGATTTTTTAAAAGTTTTAAATAGTACAGCAATAATTTTACATTTCTTCATAAAGTCAGAAATTGTAACCTCAATAAGCGTCAAAAGTGAAGTACTTAGTCTTTAAGAGGAAAAAAAATCTTATTTACGGTCAGATTCACTGGCACTTTCTGGTAATGCAAAGCAGCTGTAAATCTGGTTTACTCGTGCTTTGCAATACAAGCAGCTACAGCACGCAAGTAAACCCCTGGAATATAGTCTTAACATAGTGACAGGATCATCCATGTTTGAGATGAAAAAGACCAATCTAGCCCTTCTCCCTCTCAATGATAATTTCATAGGCCCAGTTATCCAATTTTATCTTTAATTCAGAAAACTTTAGTTAAAAAAGAAAGCCTATTTACCTTTTTCCATCCCATTTGCCTGCTCCTATTTTCGTGTCTTCTTCTTTGCCACCCCCTATATCTGGAATAGCCAGATAATTCACATATGCCAAATACCTTTCCTGTCCTCCTTAAAAATCTACTGAAAATCCATTAGATCAGTAAAACATGCCACCTGTAATGACCACTTGCCATGCTATGTCTGCCTAGTACTGTATTGCTTTGTATTGCCCCCATTCTTAGTTTTGTAAAGCCCAATCCTACAAAGATTCTAGGACTAGTTCTCTTTATAATTAAGCACATACCTAAGTCTTCATAGTATTGTGACCCTTGACTGTAAGCTCACTGGGGCATGTATTTCATTTTAGCTTGGCATACTTAATATACTGTAGAGTGCCAGGCAGCACACATGCGGCACTACAGTACCTAATAACAGTAACACCTCTCTTTCCTTCTTGGATTAATGTTAGTGAAGAAATCTGAAGATGAAAAGCACTACACAATTCCAAAGAATGAATATCCTCAACAAACAGTAAGTAGTTTTTCCTTTCCTTACACTGTTTTATTCTGTATAGTATGACAAGTCTGGTAAACTAAAATTGAGCATTTACTTACTTTTGATTCATAATCTCACCTCTATTATTTCTTTATTGAATTGTGCCATTTGTTTATTTTATTTAAATTATTAGCATAATCCTCTCCTACCGTATGATGCTATATAACCAAATATCTATAGCTTTTAAAAACACATTAGAAAATAACTCATGCACTGCTTATGTATCTTTTATATTATATTCATATTAAATAGAACCCTATAGCTCAGTGGTTTGAGCATTGGCCTGCTAAACTCGGGGTTGTGAGTTCAATCCTTGAGGGGGCCACTTAGGGAACTAGGGCAAAATTAGTACTTAGTCCTGCTAGTGAAGGCAGGGGGCTGGACTCGATGACCTTCGAGGTCCCTTCCAGTTCTATGAGATAGGTATATTTCCATATATTTCTTTTGTAATGGATAGCAAATTGCTCATAAATACAAGGACTAGATTCTGGTTTGTTGTGTGGCTGTTTTATACTGCACTATCACTGGAATCAGGTGTCATTACTGACACAGCTGGCCTTGGCAGGATCACCCCATTGTACAGGGGTCCTCATATGGCACAGAGTCAACACAACAGCTTCTACACATCCACCTTGTTGATGTTTTTTTTTTTTTTTTAAACTACAGCTGGAAAACAGAATGCAGTCTCTCTGCCCTTGACCCTTAAATAGCCTCAGGCAATAATTTCAATTGGATCTCAATCCCAAACATTCATGGCCTTAAGTAAAGTACAAGATTAATGGCTTCAGTGCAGTGAATTAAACAAAAAGCCATTGCAGGTGTGTTAAAGAGGCGACAAATAAATATACATAAGTAAAGAACACTGAGGATGTGGAACAGAGGACAGAACAGTGCTCATACTGTGACAGACTGACAATATCCTGAATGAAATTTATTGAAATAAAACTAATTCAGTAAGGTTTAACTTAACATCTTTGGAATTCATTGTATTGAAAATGCAATTGAATGTTATTGTGGAATTGTATGAATTTCCATGGGAAGGATAAATAGGAGAACAGCAGGGGGGTGATTGGGCAAATTCACTCAGGTTTTAGCATCTCCAGAGAAGCTAGAAAGGTGAGCATATACTAATTCAAATGGGATTCCCCAGGGACCAACAGACAAAGAAAGGGTTTTTTGATAAATAGCCTGGTTTTAAACTGGTTCCTGGCTTTCTTCCCGTTCCAGAAAATGGACAGAACCCCGGCCCACAGAGGGCCCCAATCCTTAGGGTAAAGTTGTCTATAATATCAAACTAATAAATTGCAATGCATGTCAAACATTTTCTTTTCTCATTTTGAACTATACTGGTTCCAAATTATGGAGAAACTATTTTTTCTATGTACTGAAAATTCTAAAACAATCCTTTTTGGATGGGGGAATCCACCCAGTTCTACTGAAAACCTCTCTTTGGAGTGGCATAGTATCACATATGAACACAATAAATATCAAGATTCATATTGTAAATACAATATTACGTATGTAAAGACTAAGTCTAAATTTTCAAAAGTAACTAGTAATTGAGTGTCTTAATTCTTGGGCATCCAACTTGAAACACCTTAAAAGGATGTCACCCTGACTTTCAGAGTGTTGGGGCTCAACATTTTCTGAACATCTATTCACTTCTCAGGGTTTTTTGTTTTGTTTTCTTTATTTGTTTTAATACCTTTCTTTATCTTTAGTTGCTTGTTCGATCATTAATTTCTTCAGTTCTGCCAGATGCTGTAGATCTTTCTCTTCCATTTCTTGCCACTTGCGTTGTTTTTCAGCCCAGTATATTCTCACCTGGAGTTTGTATGCATGAAATATACAGATTAAAACAGAACACTTATAAACCAAGATACAGGCCAGCAAAGCAAGGATAATGCCAGGGAAACCCTGACATCTTGGGTTTTGTAATAATATGTATATTTTAGAATAGCATATTTGCCTATGTTAGGAAACATTAACAAGCTACACTCTAAATGTGAAGCTGCAGAAACTGCTTTTGAAATGTAGTAGGAGCAGAAGGGAGTTTGTGGAACTCCCATGCATGAATAGAAAAATTGCTAACTGGTATGTTTCCTGCAGTCTTTTCTTTTTCCATCCTATCCAACAACAGCAACTACAGACAGCATTATTGCTCCCCCTACCAGGGAGCAAGGAAACAAAATACATGGCAATCAGAGCACCTCATTTCCAGTTTGAATCAAGAATAGCTCCAAGTGGCAGTCCTCCAGGGGAGAAGCAAGGAGAGCTACGACAAACAGAATTACCAGTAATTTTTTTCTTGTTACTATGGCCCTCTTCATCTGTTCTACCCAGCAGTAGCAATTACAGAAAGCAGACATCCCATGAAATAACCAAAGAAGATGGATAGGCTTTCTTCAGATGCTTGGAGTGTCAGATATGTCCTCACTGACATTGCTTTTGGTCTGACTGGTAATGCCAGCTAAAGATGAAAGGAACAGACAACTATCTTGCAAATTTAGGTACAGAACTGGAATTTCAATGAGGCAGAAAATTAGCATGCTCTTTACTGAATGAAGATGAGCTCTGTGTAAGCTTGAAAGCTTATCTCTTTCACCAACAGAAGTTGGTACAATAAAAGATATTACCTCATCACCTTGCCTCTCTGAACGGCATTTAGTAACTTTGGATATATTATTTTGTCCTCGTCAAAAGCTAATAAGATAATGTCTGATCCACAGAGGTTTTTGTGGTGTTCACCATTGTTGCATTATTCCTCAAAACCAGTGGTTTTCAAACTTTTTTCATTTGCAGCTTCCTATAAAATTTCAAATGGAAGTGCGGACCCCTTTGGAAATCTTAGGCATAGTCTGCGGACCCCTGAAACCACTGTTCTATGGTAACAATCTTGAAAACCACTGTTCTATAGTAACAACAACCTTTCACAGACCGCTTAGATATTAAGCTGGAATTAAAATTGTAAATATGTATCAATAATTTAATGAAGGAAAAATTAATAAATCATAGAATCTTTATATAACACGCAACTTTCTGAAAACAAGGAAATTCAAAGTTAAGGGTGCATTTTAAATACAATTATTTTAAAAGTATGGAAATTCAGAGCTAAGGTATCCCAAATAACTGTAGCTTTGCTCTCTTGTCCACTTCACTGTGAGAACTCTCCATGTAAAGTTCATATGTATCTTATACTCTGAGGCTCCATGTGACTGAACCTCAAAAGGGCTCCCATCTGAAGATATTCTGTGCATCAGCTGTGTACTAGAGTCCTGCTTCTGCACCACCTCAAGTCAATGGGAGTTTTGCTATGGACTTCAGTGCAAGCAAGAGCCAAGTTCTGTGTAGCTTAGGACTCCACAAAACAGATACACAAAAGAGCTCCAGTCATGGATCTTAGGAGCTCCACAGAATAGCCATACATCTTGGGACACAGACTTTTAGTTATTATATAAATTTTTAAAGCCCTCATAATTAAAACATCTAAAATCAATTTTATTCATTTCGAAGTACATCAAGTCCCTGGTTAAAGAGAAAGAAATCTCTAAATTCACTCCTTCCCCTGCCCAATCCCCAGTGAGGAAGGTGCTTACTTAAAAAGGAAATAGTTTAAGTGACCATTCCTTGCAACAGAACCTCTATGAAATGGCAATAAAATTAATAAATTATATGTCACAGAAATACACTAGTTTTAGGCTTTTGTAGAAGGCTCCAGTTTGCAATGGCTTTCAGGACATCAGACCCTTCAAAATGAGCTGTTCCATTTTTGCAAACAATCCTTTAGGTGCTGTGGTTCAGGTAGGGTTACCATATCTATTAAATAAAAAAAGAGGACCCTCCACGGGCCCTGGAACCGCCCATTTCCCCACCCCAGCCCCGCCCCAACCCTGCCCCAACTCCTCCCCCTCCTCCCTCCCACTCCCAGCCATGGGGAAAGGGCTGCCCAAGCGCTACCGGCTTCACGGTTTGCCGGGCAGCCCCCAGACCCTGCGCCCCCAGCCGGCGCTTCCCCAGCGCAGCTGGAGCCCAGGAGGGGAAGCGCCCAGCCGGGGGCGCAGGGTCTGGAGGCTGCCCGGCAAACCGTGAAGCCGGTAGCGCTTGGGCTTCAGGCAGCCCCTATGCCTCCGGACCCTGCACCCCCAGCTGGGCACTTCCCCTCCCGGGCTCCAGCGGCGCAGGGTCCGGAGGCATGGGGGCTGCCCGAAGCCGGTAGCGCTCAGGCAGCCCGGCTCTTAAACAGAGCTTAAGAGTCAGGGGAGGAGCAGAGGGTAAGGATTGCTCCATGATCCAGGTAGTTATACAGAGGAGTGACATTGCCAATGGCAATTAAATGCCCCCCCCCCATGCCTTTTTTCCTGTTCCTCTGGGATTTTATGCCCACCTGCCATTGGGCAACCCAACCTAAGAAAAGACAGATAGGCAAAACAAACTAAAACAAATTGATCAACAGCTGAAAAACTTCAAATAAAAACAAAACAAAAGTTGTGATGCAACCTACCCTGTAACTCAACCACTCCCCCTATGACATAGGAGAAAATAAAAACTAGATGGCCAAGGCCACCAATAGAGACAACTTGTCAGACAACTCTGAAACATCAATCAAAATTTCTTCATGTTGCATCCTAAACTAGCAGTAAACCACTGATACTAAAGAGGCATTCAGGTGGCAGGGGATCAGAAAGCAAATACAATTTTTGTAATGGCTGGAGATTATACACATTTACCCCCTCGAAGGCTGTCTCTATACTAGAAGCACTTTTCCTGGCAAAGTGCTCCTCGTGTAAATGCAACTGTATCATACTGGTATAGAAAAATCACTCCCCAGGAGTGAAACAAATCGATATAAACACAGCTTTGTGTCTATGCCAGGAACTTCTGTTGGCACATTATATGTCAGTCAGGGATCACATCTCGTCATACCCATGACCAACAATTATGCCGACAGAAGTCTTTAGTTTAAAAAGACTAAACCAATACCGAGAAGCAATAATAACCTAGCCTCTGGGAACAAATATCAGAAAACATCTGCCAGAGCCAATGTGAAAGAATGCAGGAATCGCACAGTATAGAGAATCTTGAAAAGTTCCTCTTGTACATTTTTGATATATGCTTAAAATGTCTACAGATAATGACCAGAACATGCCTACACAGTGTACACAGTGTACAATCCTGTCTCATCAAAGTCAAAGCCAAAACTTGTATGGACTTCAACAGCACCAGGATTTGGCTCCAAGTGCATATTTTACCTGCTTATAAGTATGACCTCATAACCACAATTGAAAATGACAAGTTCCCAGAATAAAAGAAAAAAGTTATAGGATATGAGACAAGAGGGAAAACATTTTTTCAAGTGCTTTTGTCCCACTGTTACACTAACTACATGCCAGTCTCTTTAGTAATTTCATTCATTCTATTTTTTTAGTGGTAGTGTGACCGAGGGAACAGGGTCTGGCAATACTTTATATTTAATAGCAATGAAAAATCGATGAGAGAAGAGACAAATCCATGCTACCTCTATAACCAGCGAAGAAGGAAACTAGATACATCCTGTACATGGGCACAACCTAACATCCATAGCAAAGAATGATGGCCATGCAAATCAAGTCCATCACCCTCGACTGGTGAGGCGGGTCTAAGGAAGGGGAGAGCAAGATGGGCTTGGAGATAGGAAAGTGTGGAAATCTCTCAGAGGAAAATTCCTTATATGGGACACAAAGACCGGCACTTTCTCTAGGCAGCATTCTTGTTCAAATACTCATGTGTGGAATGGTTGAATGGAATGGTTGATATAGCAACACTGATACGATAGGTTTCAGAGTAGCAGCCGTGTTAGTCTGTATCCGCAAAAAGAACAGGAGTACTTGTGGCACCTTAGAGACTAACAAATTTATTAGAGCATAAGCTTTCGTGGACTACAGCCCACTTCGTAGTCCACGAAAGCTTATGCTCTAATAAATTTGTTAGTCTCTAAGGTGCCACAAGTACTCCTGTTCTTCTTTTTACTGATACGATAATGATCTGTAGGTAAGAGATAAGGGGAAATTTCTTTGGACACAATAGGGAAATCCTATGTCAGGCCCAAAGAGGAGTTGATAAGAGGACTTTCTAAAGACCTAGGATTTTCTTTTCTTTTATCTGTAACTAAGCTAAAGGACCCCTACTTCACTCAATTTTGTAAACCTTTTTTTTTTTTTTGCTTTACTACCATATTCTCTTTAGTTTTAATAAATCTTGTTTTCAAGAACATTACTGCAATATGGATAATGTCATGTAGATGGTCTGAAAGAGACAATACTTCAAACATCAAAGTAGAGGTAGCGAAGGATAAGGCATTTCTGGAGCCTAACTCCCCCATTCATGCTCTCAGTCAGATAGGGCATGAACAGAGTTTATGTTCATTCCCATTAAGGTATGTTACAAAGGGCTATTACAGGTATTCACCTGGGGAGAAGCCTAAGGACAGAGACATCGGTTGGCGGGGTACTATTTTTTCATTTTTCGACCTTCACCACTGGCTGATCAACTGTTAACTTAAATCCTCCTTGTGGGCTGGGGTCCCTGGACTTCACTAAACCCTTCAAATACACATAATGAAAATATTCTATTTTGAAACAATTCTGCCTATCTGATTTTCTGCCCCTCCCCCAACTCATTGCTTCCAACAGACGTATACATAAAAGCCTACTCATCAGTGGCCCAATCCTGCAAGCATGTTAGCATCAATAGTCTCATAGAAGTTAATGGGACAGCTTATGTAAGTAAAGTTACTCATGTGCTGAAGCGTTTGCAGGACCACCCTATAAACATTAAATTGCTCCTGCTGTTTATTGCTGACTTGAAATAATAATTATGCATTTTTAATATAAAAATTCCACAGAAACCAGTTGTGATGTTAATCCTTTGAGTGTAAGATTTCAATATGAGAAATAAGTAAAAAATAGGTAAATTCTCAAAATCAAAAGGTTCCTGTTTTTGTATAAATTACATTAATAATAAAAAATAGTGTTGAGAAATACAGCTAGTATGTGATACATAAGGAGATTTTTTATAAGTAGTAAATAACTTATTCTCCAAAGTTTTCCCACAAAGTATTGTTTAGACTTTAGTTAGAACAATGTTATTTCCCCACAGAGAGACAAGGCAGGTGAAGTAATATCTTTTATTGGACTAATTTCTGTTGGCGAGAGAAGCTTTCCAGCTTACACAAAGCTCTTCTTTACATCTGGGAAATTTACTCAGAGGATATGTTTACACTGCAGTTAGACACCCGTGGCTGGCCCGTGCCACCTGACTCGGACTCTGGGGTCTTTTAAGAGGCGGTTTCATTGCAGTGTAGATGTTGAGACTCAGACTACAACCTGGGCTCTAGGACCTTGGAAGTAGGAGGGTTCCAGAGCTTGGGCTGCAGCCCCAGCAGGAACAGCCCCTTAGCCAGAGCCCTGTGAGCTTCAGTCAGCTGGCATGGACCAGCCATCAGTGTCTAATTGCAGTGTAAACATACCAAGAGTGTCACAGATAAATACAAGGTGGAACAGATTATTTAGCATAAGTAGTTAACATATATTTCAAGGGACTATTCAAGGTAAAGTGGCTTGTTAACGCCTCTCCAGTTATGGGGAAAGGGGAACGCCGGGGAGGGGGGAGGATTAACAGGGTTACAGATTGTTGTAATGAACCATAATTCCAGTGCGCTATTCAGTCCATGATGTTTAGTGTCTAGTGAAGTTATGAATTTAAGCTCCTAGGCTCATCTCTTGAAGGTGCAAGCTCCTAGGTTCATCTCTTGAAGGTGCTGTGCCTTGGCTGAGAGGTGTTAATGGGCCATTTCACATTGAAATATGTGTTAACATATGCTAAACAATTATCTGTTCCATCTTGTATTTAGCTGTGACACTGAGTACATTTCCCAGACCTAAAGAAGAGCTCTGTGTAATCTCAAAAGCTTCTCTCTGTTGCCAATAGAAGCTGGACCAATAAAATATAGTACCTCACCCACCTTGTCTCTGTAATATCCCGGGACCAATAAGGCTACAACACTGCATACATTTCCCAGTCAGTCAAACGATGCTTAGCACACTGTATACATAGATGTCTGCTGTCTTGAAAGAGGTAATGTGCATCTGTTCTTGGAAGCCTATTTGAAAGTTCCCTGTGTTGATCTAAGTGCAGTGTGCTTAAACACTGTAGCCAATATATTCTGAGGCTCATTTGCTGCAATGCAGCATATCTTGCTGCAGCTTTGGTAGCTTCAGTGGTCTTTGCCATACTACTCGATAACATAAATCTGTAAGACAGCTAGAAATGCAGTAGTTTCTCTGCACTGATTGTCCTTGAGACTGTGTGGCAGCCCCAGAGTATATGCCTCTATTGGTGTCTTTTTAGAAAAATAAGAAAGTAGCACAATTGCTACACAAGTATATGCAGCTTCAAAACTGGGTATTGGCAACATTCCACCAACCACTTGCTAATCTCTGAACTAATATCAAAAAGACTATTTACAATAATATAAAGTATTGAGATTACTTAAAGCTTTTAAAAGCAATTAGATAATAAATCATTCAAATACCACATTTTCCATACTTTTTCTTTTTCCTCTGCTCTTTGAATCATTTCCTTTTCTTTCTGTATCTTTTCTTTTTCATCTTCCTTTTCTTTTCTTCTGGCAGCTATAGCAGCTTCCAGTCTGGCTGTCTCCTCCTGGTCTGCTCTCCACTGTAGAACCTGGCATAAAAGATTGAGAAAGTCTTCCTGTTTAGTCAATCCCTTAACAAAGTAAGTGTAACATTGTGGGCCTGAAAAATTGAATATAGTGAAGAAACACAAGTAGTCTGTTTATCAATTAGGTGTTCTGATTCAATCAGCAATGTACTATTATTTAATAAACATTACTTCCACTTAGTAATAGATCAGTCATTCTCCATTAATTGGTGAATTATTTAAGAACAAAATCCCACATGAAAAGTGAAAGACTTTCAATGATACTTGAGCTCCTAAACGCCTAAGTCACTTCTGAAAATGGCCTTCAGGCTCTTATGTTACTTAGGTGCTTTAAAAAATGTTACTATTTACCTTACAAGGTATGCATATTTTTATTTTCTTATTTGCCATATATTGCTTCAAATCATCATTATGATATTATATTATTAGTAATAATAATAATATTTATTATTGGCCAAGCAAAGTGAGGCCCTACATTCAGCTTGATGGCATTTCTGTTTGTCTGTCTGTAATGTGATAACTTTGAAACAGCACATCCCATCAATTCCAAATTTTCAGGGAATGTTCTAGGCATCAATGATGTCCCATTGATTCTGTGGAAAAGTCAGAAACCTGGAAGGGGAAATCGGGGACAACACACAGAGCCCCCTCACATTTGCTTAGCTGGTTTAACCAGCTTTGTAATTACGTCTAGATCAAAGAACCTGTCTATGAAGCCAATCTCAGCTCTGCCAATATCTCAATAAAGTTTTAAATGCTGGCACACTGAATGGCCTATCTCTCAGAGAGAACACCAGGAGGAGCCAGAGGGAGAGAAAAGTGAAGGAGGCCTAATTCCTTCTTCCCTCCTCGTGTGCTGCCCCCCCAAAACTTGGTCCAAGGTGGGGGAGACAGAGACAGGGAACCAGCCCCTGCAAATATTGACTCTGGAAGGAAAAGGAGCACACAAAGGGAAGTGTGTGCGCGTGTGCATTTCCCAGCCAGGGCTTGGGGCTGTGATAATGGAGGGTTCTGGTGGGGAAGGGATGTGAACTTCTGAGGTCAGGTAGAAGGGATTGGTGGAGCAGGTTAACAAGTATCTAGGGGTTGGGAGTGTCTAATGCCCTCATCATCTCGTTCTTTGACCCCCCTTTCTGATCCCTGTTCCTCCTCCCTACATACCTCCTTCCTTCCCCCACCACATTGCTACAGGCCGATAAATCTCTCTGATGCCTCATGATGCTTCCTGCACATATCACAAGCAGCAGCTTTATATGCTGCTCTCTCATTGTTTGTGGAGCTCAGCAAGTGTGTGACCCTCCAATTATAAAATAATAATACTGAAAAGCACATACAAGCCATAATTGAAACCATTTATCCAAACCCACCTCCCCATTAAAATCAGGGATCCAAAATACCCCAGTTTTTGGTTTATAAAGCAAAAACCCAACCAATGAGATTTTGCAAATGCCTAAACCATTCCTATTTTTTCCATCTCTCAGAAAGTAAGATTAAGTGTTAAATGACTCCAGAGAAATTATACCAGGCATAACAATGTGGAACATAAAAAGCCACAATATGGGAACATTATGAAATGTAATAGTCAAAATCATTTTGGTAGATAGAGATTTATTTTGCTGCAGAAGTGCGGCCTGTGTATTTGTTTCATGTACCGTGTGCTGAGTAATAACATGAAAGGACTCCAAGCTTGTAAAACTCAACTGGCTCATAGTAAAAAAGCTATTTAGAGATGCTGCAACTGCAGCTAGCATTCTAGCCATGTGCACAATGTCTGATTTTCTGATGACTCCTCCAAATTCTTTCCTCCTTCAATCTGTGCTCTTCCCTTCAAGTTTCAAGCAGGTTGCTACATCTTTCCTTTTAACAGCTTTTGTTGTTGTGTTTTTTGTGCAAGTGTTTGCTGTCTTGCTGGGGCCAGAGGTTACTAGTATACAGCCCACCCTAGAGACATGGCCTTTAGCACCAGCCCATTGTAGCCTGTTAGCGTTCAAGTGTGTTGGCCTTTGAACCAGTCTCTGACTTCTTGTTTGTGTTACCACTCTTGCTGCAGGGCTTGCTTTCACTCTGTTGCTGCCTTCATTCTACTGGGTGGTGTCCTGTTGGTCCTCTGTGAGTCTCATATACCTCCTTTCTACATCAGGCCAGCTGATGGCTGAGGCTCTATGTCCTCCTGGTCCTGACCTTGGACAGCTATCTGCCACTACTCTATAGTTGTCTTTGGTTTCGTCTCCACAGCACGGCAAAAGTGAAGTCAAGTAGCTTACGTTTGATGCAACAGTGCATCCCTCCACTGCTAAGGGAACAATGACATGAGCAAAGTGATGGGCAATGAAAATGATCTTTGCAGCATCATTTTGAATGGATATAACTGGGAAAAGATGGCATTTGTCAAGGCCAGTGAAGGATGTTGCACTAACTGAGATGCAACATGATGAGAACCTGAACAAGAGTTTTAGCTGGATGGATGGATAGGAAAGGCTATATCTGAGGCTGGGGGGGGTGGGGGGGAGGAGTCAACCTAAGATACGCAACTTCAGCTACGTGAATAGCATAGCTGAAGTTGCGTATTTTAGGTCGACTTACCTGGCTGTGAGGACGGCGGCGAGTTGACCGCGGCTGTGCCGCCGTCGACTCCGCTTCCGCCTCTTGCCACAGTGGATTTCCGGAGTTGACGGCAGAGCCATCAAGGATCGATTTTATCGCGTCTTCACTTTATCGATCCCCAATAGATCGATTGCTATCCGCCGATCCAGCGGGTAGTGAAGACGTGCCCTGAGAGATATTATACAGAGAGATTTGGCAAGACTTAGAAATAGCCTGGATGGTGTACTGTCTTCCTGGAGTAATGCTGCAAGATTGAATGAGACAATAAAAAGGAGTTTTGTTAAATACATTAGGAACAAAAAGAATCTTAACAATGGTACTGGTCCATTACAAGATGGAAATGGTAGAATTATCAATAATAATGCAGAAAAATCAGAAGTGTTCAATAAATATTTCTGTTCTGCATTTGAGGGAAAAACAGATGTAGTCATACCATATGATAACACTCTTTACACCTAAAGAGGGTGTTGGACAGCAGCTACTCAAGTTAGATATGTTTAAATATTAGGTCCAGATAACTTGCATCCAAGAATTTAAAAAAAGCTGGCTGAGGAGCTTGCTGGACTATTAACATTGATTTTCAAAAAATCTTGGAACACTGGGGAAGTTCCAGAAGACTGGAAGAAAGCTAATGTTGTGCCAATTTTTAAAAAGGATAAAATGGATGACCCAGGTAGGCTTGTCTGGGAAGATAATGGAGAGGCTGATATGGGACTCAATTAATAAAGAACTAAACGGAGGATAACATAATTAATGCCAATCACCAGGGGTTCATGGAAAACAGATCCTGTCAAACTAACTTTATTTTTATTTATTTATTTTTCTGAGATTACAACTTTGGTTGATAAAGGTAATTGATGTAATAGATTTCTGTAAGGCACTGAACTTGGTACTGCATGATATTTTGATTAAAAATACTAGAACAATATAAAATTAACATGACACATTAAATGGTTTAAAAGCTGGCTGATATGTCTCCAAATGTAATTGTAAACAGAAATCACCACTGAGTGGGTATATTTCTAATGGGTTTCTACAGGAATCAATTCTTGGCCCTACGCTATTTAACATTTTTTATCAATGACTTGGAAGAAAACATAATCACTGATACAGTTTGCAGATGACAGAAAAGTTGGGGTAATGGTAAATAATGAAGAGGATAAGTCACTAATACAGAGTGATCTGGACCACTTGGTAAGTTGGGTGCAAGCAAACAATATCAATATATCTAAATGAAAATGTATACATCTAGGAACAAAGAATGTAGATCACAAGTACATGATGGGGGATTCTAGTGTGGAAAGCAGTTACTCTGAAAAAGATCTGAGGGTTGTGGTGGAAAAATCAGCTGAACATGAGCTCCCACTGTGACGCTGTGGCTAAAGGGCTAATGAGCTTTTTGGATTCATAAAGAGGGCAACCCTCTGAATTTGGAACTGGTGTAACTGCTGCAGGAACACTGTGCCCAGTTCTGGTGTCCACAATTCAAGGAGCATGTTGACCAACTGGAGACTTTTCAGAGAAGAGCCATAAGAATGATTAGAGGATTAGAAAACATGCACTATTAGTGACAAACTCCAGGAGCTCAATCTATTTAGTTTAACAAAGAGAAAATTAAGGGGTGATTTTATTACCATCCATAATTACCTAAATGGGGAACAAATATTTGATAATGGGCTCTTCAATCTAGCAGAGAGAAAGGTATAACACAATCCAATGGCTGGAAGTTGAAGCTAGACAAATTCAGACTGAAAATAAATTAACAATTGGAACAATTTACCAAGGGTCATGGTAGATTCTCCATCACTGACAATTTTTAAATCAAGATTGGATGTTTTTCTAAAAGACATGCTCTAGGAATTATTTTGGGGAAGTTCTATGGCCTGTGATATAGAGGTCAGACTAGATAATCACCACGGTTCCTTCTAACCTTGGAATCTGTGAACGTATGTGAAGACCTAGGGAGAGTTTACAGGCCTGAGTGACAGGCAGGATGGTGGTTTTGTCCACAAGAAACAAGGTAGCGGGAAGGCTTGGAGGTCAGAGATTAAGAGCTCTTTTTTTAGCTATGTTGAGCTTGAGCTGACAGCTAGACATCTATAAGGAGATATCAGAGAGACAGACTGAGGTGTTAGGTCTGGAGTACAGAAGTAGCTCTGTGAATTAGCTACATAAAGATAGTAGTTCAATTTGTGTTTACTGATATTACCCAGAGATAAGGTGTGGAGGGAGAAGAGAAGGGAACCAAGTTCAGAACTCTGTGGAACCTCCCCAAAAAGCTGAAGGGCAAAAGAAAAAAATCCTCTGAAGGACACATTGAAGGAGCAATTAGAGAGGCAGAATAAGAACCTGGAGATGACAGAGTCAGGGAAAACAAGGGAGGACAAGATTTCAAAAAGAGGACTATGCTTGATTGTGTCAACGGTGATTAACAGGTTGTGGTAGATGAGGATGGAGTACTAGTTTTGAGATTTGGCTAAGAAGAGGTCATTAGAGAATTGAGGAAGAGTGGTTTCAGTTGAGTGCAAGGGCTGAAAGCCAGACTGGAGAAGGTCTAGGATGAACTGGTGGAGAGGAACTCCAGACAGCAATTGTAGACAGTGTGTTTAATGAGCTTAGAGATGAGAAAGGAGATTGGGCAAACGTTGGAGAAGCAGGGCAATAGGTAGAGGGGCAAGTGGGGTCAAGGGTGGATATTTTTAAGATGGGAAATTATGACAAGTTTTTATTGTGAAGGGAAAATCAGACTGAGAGGTTAGGGAAAAGAATAAGGCAGATGATGAGGATAGGCATGAGGAAAAATCAGGAGATAGGATGAATTGGGGTCACTGGGGCAAGTGGACGGTAAGAGGGGGAGAGCAGATAAGAAATTTCTACATCTGTGACCAGGGAGAAGAAGAAGAGAGTTGGGGATGTGGGGGAGAAATTCAATAAGAACATATTAACATAAGAATGGCCCTACTGGGTCAGACCAAAGGTCCAGGCCAGTGCCAGGTGCCCCAGAGGGAATGAATAGAACAGGTAATCATCAAGTGATCCATCCCCTGTCACTCATTCCCAGCTTCTGGCAAACAGAGGCTGGGGACACCATTCCTGCCCATCCTGGCTAATAGCCATTGATGGACCTATCCTCCATGAATTTATCTAGTTCTTTTTTTAACCCTGTTATGGTCTTGGCCTTCACAACGTCCTCTGGCAAAGAGTTCCATAGGTTGACTGTGCGCTGTGTGAAGAAATACTTCCTTTTATTTGTTTTAAATCTGCTGCCTATTAATTTCATTTGGTGACCCCTAGTTCTTGAGTTATGAGAAGTAGTAAACAACACTTCCTTATCTACTTTCTCTACACCAGTCATGATTTTATAGACCTCAATCATATCCCCCCTTAGCCTTCTCTTTTCCAAGCTGAAAAGTCCCAGTCTTATTAATCTTTCCTCATAAAGAAACAGTTCCATACTCTAATCATTTTTGTTGCCCTTTTCTGAACCTTTTCCAATTCCTATATATATATATATATATATATATATATATATATATATATATATATATATATATATATATATATATATATATATTTTAGATGGGACGACCACATCTGCACACAGTATTCAAGATGTGGGCATACCATGGATTCATATAGAGGCAACATGATATTTTCTGTCCTATTATCTATCCCTTAATTATTCCCAGCATTCTGTTCACTTTTTTGACTGCCGGTGCACATTGAGTGGATGTTTTCAGAGAACTATCCACAATGACTCCAAGATCTCTTTCTTGAGTGGTAACATCTAATTTAGACCCCCCATTTTATATGTATAGTTGGGATTATGCTTTCCAATGTGCATTACTTCGCATTTATCAACATTAAACTTCATCTGCCATTTTGTTGCCCAGTCACCAAGTTTTGAGAGATCTTTTTGTAGCTCTTCACAGTCTGCCTGGGTCTTAACTATCTTTAGTAATTTTGTATCATCTGCAAATTTTGCCACCTCACTGTTTACCCCCTTTCCCAGATCATTTATGAATATGTTGAATAGGACTGGTCTCAGAACAGACCCCTGGGGGACACCACTATTTACGTCTCTCCATTCTGAAAACTGACCATTTATACCTACCCTGTGTTTCCTATCTTTTAACCAGTTACCAATCCATGAGAGCACCTTCCCTCTTATCCCGCAGCAGTTTACTCTGTATAAGAGCCTTTGGTGAGGGACCTTGTCAAAGGCTTTCTGAAAATCTAAGTACACTATATCCACATGCTTGTTGACCCCCTCAAAGAATTCTAGTAGCTTGGGGAGGCTGATTTCCCTTTACTAAAACCTTGTTGACTCTTCCTCAACAAATTATGTTCATCTATATGTCTGACAATATTGTTGTCAGCTGAAAGGGAGCGGGAACTAGTGAGGCTTGAGCCACTAGTGCTTTTTGTGGAGAGAAAGGAACAGTGGGCAGCAATGGAGAAGCTAGGTCCAAGGAGCAAAGAGTTGTTGAGAAGCTGGGGCTTTGCTCTTCCTCCTTTCCCCTCCTGTACAACATTTAGCTCTTCCTTGCTTGGTGAGAACTACCAGTTGTTTTACCAGGAAGCAGGATGGGGGCAAAGAATGAGCATATATGTGCCTCTGTGTACGAGTGTGGTTAAGCATGAATGAGAATGTGGAAATTGTGTTGTTTGTGAGGAGAGAGCATGGACAGATATGCATGGGTGGTGACTGATGGGTGTGTGTATTTGTGGAAGAGGGGAGTTGTAAATGAGGGAATGTGATCAGACACACAGGTAGCAAATAGTGTGTAGGAGGATGGCTGCACTGCAGCAGCAGGCAGGTAAGAAGCTATTTTCTTTTATTCTTACAAGGAGACATTAGCCTGAAATTCACAACTGTGAACTTTGAAAAGAAAAATATCATTGAAGTATTCTCAGAGTACACTTGTTACTTTTCATGGTCTTTCCTCCCAAAACTTTGAGAATGTTCTCTTAACAGACTCTCAATTGCCATACCATCTGTTTCATGGCTGCATAATTCAAGAAGTAACCTCAATTGAAAAAGTAAACTAAATACAGTCATTCTTAAGGGGAAAAAAAAAACACAAAGCAAACCTAAACTGTCTGATCTGACGGTGTGCTAAGCACCTACAGTATTAAGGGGCCAGTCCTGGTACTTATGCAACTCATTAGACACCTGTTTTTGTGATTTACTGTTAATGAGAAATGACACATTAACATAAATAACTCTTATACGTTAAGTACTGCACTATAAAAAACTGTGAGCATCAGTGATGAATCATTTGAATTTTTTTTTATAAAAGAGAATTAAATGTGATTTATTTTACTAGAATATATATTGCATAAAAACAATTCACCTGAAATTCCTAAGAAAAGGTTATAGGAGTAACTTACACCAATCTTCCTAACAATTGCTTGTAAACAATCTGAACCAAAAGTAGAACAGAGATGTTTAACACTGGAGTACAGGATTGCCTTGGTAGGGTTGATTTTCCTCCCCCCTTTATAATATGTGCTGTATGCATGCTGAGGGGACAATGTGAACGACAGCAAGTAGCTGTGAAATTGGTGCTGAATGATCAATGATCTAGGACGTTTACTGACAAAATTATTCTTTTCTCTGGTACAATGAGAAATCTATAAAACATGTAATAGGTGTAATCACAGCCAAACTTCATGATAAGCCAGTGAATTACCAGTGACTTGTTTGTTTGTTTTTCCCACATCCATCCTTCTATCTCTCCTTTAAGTTAAACACACTGCTTTCCCCTCCTTGCTCCCTTCCTCCATATTTCACCCCACACCTCTTTCTCCCACATCACTTCTCAGCTTCAGTTCCAATATCCTTGTTCTTTTCCTTCCCATTTGACTTCATCTCTCCATATAAAGGAGTTTATTCACAAGTAAATGAAGTAGGTGACTTATGATCTGACCCTGCTTCTATTGAAGTCAGTGGCAAAACTCCCATTGCCACCAATGGCAGAAGGAGCAGGCCCCTAAGTCAGGTAGTTTTCTTGTAGGCATCTCAGAAATACATCTTCAGGAGGGCTAGAGAAGGCAGTGACTTTGTGAACCAGCCCAGGAAGGCTGTTCAACAGTCAGGGGCATTGTCAAAGCAAGATAACCAAAAAAGATCCATTACAGAAAGTGTCAAAAGTGACTATTGTCTTAGTATTGTGGAAGTTCTGGAAAGAGCCATAGAAGGGAAGCAACACTCAACTGCAAATTCTTTCATAAAGAAAGAGAGGTATTCAAAATGTCAAAAGCTAAAACACCTAAGTTTCACCAAGACACATTTATTTCATAGCTTACTCTAGTTGTGACATCCTGATAGTAAATTTAACACTAGAGGGAGTCTAAGTAATGTGATGCTGCCTACAAGAGCTTGCTCAGTTTGAAAAGAATTTAACATCTGAAGGCTTGAGCATAAAATGCTATTTAACATATGTTTATCAGAGGATCCCACCGAGGAAGCCAAGGAGTTTGGGCATGTCTCATGCCGATAGAATGAGAATCTGATTACAGTATTTCTGAGCTGTACAAGAATAAGATAACCAATAGGTGGGCAAAGAAATCAGTAGCAGAGCAATATTCTACAGCAGATAGGCTTCCAAGTAAAATGTCATCAGAAGAAAGAATGGCCTAGAAGAACTTTATAGTATTCTTCTTAATTTAAAACAGCTAATTATAGTTTTAAACCAGTTTATCCAAATAGATGTGTGAAATGATAATGATGAAGGACAAGGATTAGGTAAAATCATTATAGTGACACTTGGTAGAATCTTATAGTAAAGGTGTCAGAATTTCCATTCTAAGACTCTATTTTCTGGAGCTTAGTTATATATAATACCTTAATGGAAATTCCCTCCCAATGTGAAACTTGTAATACAGGGTCTTTGACTAAATGGGTATTTTTAAAAGAAATTTTGGAAGTAATCTGTTCAACTGTTTTAGCAGAATATGACTATAAAATAAAAAGGTTTAGTTTCTGTTGCTTTTGTATGCTCTTTTAATAAGCTGAAACAGAATTGTTTTTAAAATGAGACAGTGAAGGACATGGTCATATTTAAGTCACCCTGAGAAGACTGAAGGGAACAAAGAAGCACAAGTAGACCTCAAAACCTTCTAACAATAGACAGGAATGAATGAAGCCTGTTAATGCTGACATTATCAACTTAACAATATTACTTTTATATTACTACGGTAAACTACTGAAGCAGTCTAAGTAAACCTAAATTCTCAGAAAAATAGCGGACTGGGATTTTCTGAACTGGAATGAAAAAGTTCAGGTTTAGATCTGCAAGATTCAAACATGTAATTTAATTTTGAGGCTACTGTTGAAAAATTCAGAACATTTCTTTTTTAAGCAAATGCTTTGCTATGTCTCATTTAATTTAATTTTTTCATTCTAATCGCTATATTAGAAACATATCCTTCAATAATGAATTGTTGGATTGTACAAGGATGTAGGCAGGCATATACCATGTATGCAATTTTCATTTTCCTGAATACAATATTACTTAAGAGGTATTATACTTCATTGTATCTTTATTAACACACTATTAGACTTCTATATGTATCTAATTTCACCTGTCAACTTGGATGGTGATCACACTGGATGAAATGAATCAGTGAAAGCAAGGGCTACAAAACTGAAGTGGTTTTGCTGTATGGGAGTAGGTACTGAGCACTGCAGAGGGAGAACAGTAGACTGGGAGAGGCTTGACCATTGAGTTCAAAATCACAGAGCCAATCAACTAAAAGAACAAAACAAAACATACATACATGTAGGAATCAAAGACACTATTCCAACTTAGTATCACACAAATCCTGTTTATTCAGAGTGTGCGCGGGAGAGAGAGAGAATTCCAGTCATTCCGTCAAATGGCAGATCTATCTCAGGAAATTGATACACTGGGAATGAAAGGTAGTGGAATGTTCACTATGTTTCAAATTTCAAACTACTTGCTAGATCTCTGACTTAGGGACCATTTCCCCCCTGGTTTCATAATATGTTCTTTATACAGTCTAGCTACTTGCTTTTAATTACATTCATACAGGTCTTCAGTTAAAGCCCTTAGATCAAAGGCAGAAACTTTAAGCTGTGACCAAATATTGAACGCCTGATTGCTTTTATATGAATAAATGAACATACCCAAGCACCAAATAATTAACAAGTTTACTCGCTTGACAAACCGGCTCCCAAACAGAAATGATATACTAATATGTATCAATAACTTACCATCAAGCTGTATATAGTACGCTACATTCAGACTTAACATAATTTTGTTGGCTTTCTTGGTGGCGTTAGTTTGCTTTTTTTACATTTTTATCTAATCTATTTTGGTTGTTTAATCACCATGGTATCTGAGTAACTTCTCCATGGTGTTTGAGCACATGAATTTAATGCTCATTAAAAGATATTAATTTGATGGCACTGAAGAAAAAGCTCCTTTATCAACAAAACAGCTACAACGCAGGCCACAGCAGGGAAAGCTTCACTATATTGTCCTACCATGTACATCTTCAGCCTGTTCTCGAGGGCGCACCTCTAGCGGTAAGAAGTTAGTTCACTCTCTGTGCCCATCCAACCTCTTGCTGCTGAGACAGCCAACAATATGATTCTAATTAACATGTAAGATAATCAGAATAAACAGTTTTCTGAGTACAGGAAAGGCTTTACATGGCCTGATTACACACGTAGTTTAAAAAAAAAAAAATCAGATCTCAGACACAAAATTCTGACTGGCTCAGCATTTATGATAAAGCTTAAAGAGTGTATGAAATATTTATTTTCATATTTTATTTTTAATTTTAAAGAAAACAATAAATAGGCAATAGTGAACAAATGCATTGGAAAGAAATGGACTAGATCAGCAGTTCTCAAATGGGGGTCCGCCAGCCCCTGGGAGTCAATGAGGGTATTCCAGGGGGTCCACAAGTCATGTCTGTCTCCTGGGGCCCTGCTGATCAACTCCTCCCAACGCCCCAGTGCCTCCTGCACGCCGCGGAACAACTGTTCAGCAGCATGCAGGAGGCGCTGGGAGGGAGGGGGAGGAGTGGGGACAGGGCATGCTCAGGGGAGGGGTGGAAAATGGTGGGGCGGGGCTGGGGCCTTGGGGGAAGGGGTGGAGTGGGCACAGGGCCTATGGCTGAGTGGGGGCTGAGCACTCCCAGAGAAAATTAGAAGCCAGGTTGGGGGTCCATGAAAAATTTTAAATCAAAATGGGGGTCCTCAGGTTGCTAAAGTTTGAGAACTGCTTGACTAGATGACATATTAAGTCTTCCCCCCTCCCCCATCTCTAACTTCTATGACTCATAAAGGCATTACATTTTCTTTCTCCAATTCATGACAAAAATCAAGATGGCTGCCAAGTCCCTATCTTGAGAACAAATTCAATTACCCCCTCCCAAACACACACACATTCTTTTCAACAGTTTTTCTTTATTATAAGCAGTATCATGATTTTTCTACCATCCACTGCTAGTTAAGGCTAGAGATTCACAGCTCTATGGAAACTGAGTGTAATCAGAACAACTGGTGCTGATGATAGAGAAAACGTAGCTTATATTTTTAAGTCTTATTGTTTTCTGCTTGAGTCTGAATGTGCACAATTTAAAATATGGACTTACTTTTGTTGCACAATAGGGAGTTAATCAGACTAGAAAGCTATGGTAAAGTGCAGTCATATCATTTGTAAGAAGGAAAGCAGGTAGTGTCCTAGAATGGTAGAAAATAAAAGTTAAAGATTTTCTAGAGGATGAAAACCTGGACATTTTGCTTAAGCACTGTCCAAAGTGAGCAGGAGTTCTCAAGAGCTAAGCAATCATACTCATCTCTCTTCCTCCGCCCACAAGTAGGAGAGGAATAACCTAAAATAGAAGAGCTTCACTGTTTCAATTTGAACAAGAAAAAAATATACAAAGGTAGAAAAAACAAATATACCACAAGACACAATTTGCAAAATAAACACAGATGCAGTTTGGTTTCAGTAAGATGGCAGTGTACTATATCCATGTGTGATCATGAGATATGGTAGTTTAATATCTAAGTCTTATGTTTTTAATGCAGATGAGCAAAATTTAGAATTGCTGTTCTTTGGGAAATTCTGAATTTCGGCATTTGTTTTTCATTCCAAAACAAGATAAAATGTTTAAATGTCAACATTTTCTACAGAATGCAAATTGGATATATCAAAATGTTTCATTTAGACTGTATTGATCAAAACAATTAAACATTCTCAAAACAAAATGTTTTGTTTTGGTTTGTTGAACCATCCACATTAAATGGTATTTCACTATTGCCATAAAGGAGTTATAGTTTCTGCCTCCAGTCTCTTCTATGGGCCTGGCTCCCTGGCCAGACTACATTTTGCATAAGATACTTAGAGCCATCTGACACCCACCATGCACCACACAGAGGAAATGCACTATCAGAGATGTATTGCATTATGCTGCAGGGATTCTCAAACTGTGGGTCAAGACGCCAAAGTGGGTCACAACTCCATTTTAATGGGGTCACCAAGACTGGCATAGACTTGCTGGGGCTGAGGGCCAAAGCCAAAGCCCGAGCTGCACTGCCTGGGGCCGAAGTCAAAGCCCTTGGACTTCAGCACTGAGCGGTGGGGCTCAGGTTACAGACCCCCTGCCTGAGGCTGAAGCCCTTGGGTTCATCTTTGGCCCCCCTGCCAGGGACTGTGGGGCTCGGGTGGTGGGGATCGGACTTTGGCTGTGGCTCGCAACCTGGGACAGCAGGGTTCAGATGGACTCATTGGATATTGAATTTTTTTGGCAAAAATCAAAATTTTCCTGGAGAAAATTTCAATTTTGTGGAAACTGCATTTTCTGTTGGAAAACCAGCTCTAGTTCTTAATTTTTGGAGCCACTCAGGTTCACTGCCTGTGTAGTCACACTGTGCAAAGTGAATACAAACTTTTACCCAATCCGTTTTACACCCATTTCATCATGGACTGAAAAATTAAGATCACATCACCTTAGACTACCTTAACTCATGATCATACACAGATTTAGTACACTGCCATCTTACTGAAACCAAACTGCATCTGTGTTTACATTGCAAACTGTGTTTTACTGTATGTTGGGACAACACCTAGCACAGGAGGGCCCCGATCCTATTTTGGAGTCTCTGGGCATTGCTACAGTACAAACAACAAGAAGGAACACAGGCAGTGAGATGGAGTAAAGTCTATTTGGGGGCTCCAGGTGCATATTTCCATACTTTTTAATGTTCTGTTGTTTTAATTTGGTGCCTTGATTTTGAATTTCTAGGTTTTTGTTGTGAAGTAACTTGAGGTGATCTGATGAAAAAAGTCCTGAACTACAATCCTGAACCATTAAGGAGGCTCATCTTAGACAACAACAGAACACTGAAAAAATAAGGTGGTCTTGCCAGTGGCAGCCTGTGTATAGAGAGTGTTTGGGTGGCATCCCCTCCATCCCCCAAAGTATGCAAAAGGGCACATGTGTGTGTGAATGTGAGTGAGACTAAACATGAATCTTGAACACAGCAAATCTGATTCATATTTAGTGGCAGCCTCAGGGTGTACTTCTCCACTGCCCCTGTGGCACATGCACAGACTGCCCTGTCAAGGTCTGATACTAGGTTAAGGCAGGGGGATTTTGAGTGGGACCAGAGGCACTAGATTAACTGCCCAAGGCACAGACTATGGTGACTCTGAAGTGCTACACTCTAATTGCTCCAAGTGGAGTCTACCCCGGGCAATTTAGAGCGCCCTACTGTTAATGCAGCCTGTGGCTTGGGCAGTGAATCCAGTGCCCCAAACCCCACTCAAAATCCGTGTGGCTTGTCTGATATTCAGACCTTGACTATTCAGTCTGCAGGGGAGGAGAAGATGGAAGAGATATTGACAAGAAGCCAGAAGAGGCTCGAGGGAAAGCAGGAAGACGGACCATAGAGGCAGAAGAAAAGCCACCCTGCTGAGCTGATAAATCTGTCACTCCCAGGCCCAGGACAGGGCAGGGAAAGCCCTAGAGCAGGCCTGCACAACTCGTAAAGCGGCGAGGGCCATATTACTCCAAAGAAAACAGCCGAGGGCCAAAACCCCCCGGCCCCGCTGAACCCCCCCCCAGCATCGCGCAGCCCCCCGAAACACAACACCCCCACCCCACAGAAACAACCCCCCCAGCGCCACCCAGCCCCCCTGAAACAACCCCTCCCCCCCTGCGCCGCCCGCCCCACAGAAACAAACCCTCCTTCCCCTGCGGGCCACACAGTGAGCCCACCTACTCACCCCCCACGGGCCGCACAAAGAGCCCACGCGGGCCGCATGCGGCCCCTGGGCCGCCTGTTGTGCAGGCCTGCCCTAGAGGCTTGGGAGGTGAAGAAGCCTTGGGGCCACTGGTGGACTGAGGAAGGTGGTGGGCAGAGTGTGTGGGGAGAAAGGAGGAATTATGGTGAAGGGATAGGGAAGGAGGGAAATTCAAGGGCCAGGAATAAGCAGGGTGGGAATTAGGAGGATGGGGGAAGCACTTCCAGAGGTCTGGGGTTAAGGGCAGGGGAGTTACAGTGTTGGGGAGCCCCAGGGGTTTCTGCTACACCCATCTTGTCCCAAAGTTCACCAGCCGCCACACTTCTTTATTCTTACTAGTACAAAATCAGGACATGGATTTTACTGTGTAAACATTAAATGTTCAGTTTAAATATTAAACAAACCTGATTGTTTAACTTAATATTAAAATTCACTGAAAACTGGCTCCCCTACTGCCTGTTTCACAAACAAGATCACATTTAGAAGTGAAGCCACTGGCAACAGTAAGATCAAAGTTTTTAATTACAACTGGCATTTCAAATATATTTCCTCTCGTTGTTTATAAACAATGAGTTTTTGCCAAGTGAGTTATTAGATCACTGTGCTGAACAGAATAGGTACATATTATATTTATTATTTAACCCCAAACTTCTGGAGACCAATAGATAATCTGTTGTTCAGAGACCTATCTGATCTTTGTTACAGCCCCCTCCACAGTAGGAGAAAAACTGAGTTAAAAAGTCATGCCTCAGCATGGTTTAAACTCACTTGTGGCCAAACTTATGTTAAAGGATTTTCATACAGGCCAGCCCTACCATATTAACATTTTGGCCATAACAGAGTTTCAATTTTTCTGAAGCATTTTTTTAAAAACTGTTTATAATTATTTTTCCTGTTACCAGACCTGCCAAGTTTCGCAGATCTTATGGAATACTCATGGAATGGGAAACCCTGTCACACCTGCTTGCATCTCAGGGGCAAAGAGACACTGTGCCAGGAATACTCTTTGGCTCAGAGACCCTGGGCTCTGGTCTCACCTCTTCCACTGACTGGTGTTAGTATAGTTCATAGCCTTATTACTGACCAAAGCCTCATTCTTCTACCCAAAGAGACAGGCAGATATCATTCATCCCAGTTTACAAATAAGATAATTGAAGAGTTACACAAGGTCACTTCAGCCAGATCAGGAAATAGAACCTAGGTCTTTAACATAACATATCCAGGTCTCTAATGTGACAGAGCCAAGCCTCATCCACTTTGCCAAAGCTCAGCATGGGGCTCTGCTGTCCGCAACTATTGCTCTAACCCCTAGACACCATTCCATTCACAAAGCCAGGACTAAGACCCAGGAATCCTTATATACAGTGGAAAACTGGCATCTCACAAATAGTTGCACAAACCACTGGTTAAACAGGGGTGAGTTTACAAAGACGGTAACAGCCTACTACTGCACTACCAATCCAAGTCCTGGCTCCCAGTGTAGGAGTATTGCTGGGGCACTAATGTGCCTGGCTGATCCCTAGCTCCTGTAATGGCCCTTGGAGGCTGAAAGCAGCTAGTTCTAAGTTAGTGTAATTTTTACGATACTCTAATATACATCAGGGGCCAATCAAGTTCTCAGTGGCCCCAGATTCAGGGAAGCAGAAAGGTGCTTCCTCTGCTGGTTCTGCAACTGCAACAATAACATTTCAGCCAGAGCAGAGGATATAGCTAATTATTTTACCCATTTCCCTTAGTTATTTCTACTTCCTGGGTGCAGGCTCATGCTATAGGGGAAGGACCTATGGAGTAAGTAGAGAAGAGAAGGGAGGTTTGAAGGAATCGCAGCCAGAAGTCCAGAAAGCAGCGTTAGGAACTAACTACACTAGGTCCTGGTAGCCAACTTTGTCCAATCTCTCTCCACTTACTAACTGCTCCTCCCCTCTCTCACATTCCTTGCTGTTTCCCCTCTCCCTGGCCCAGGGTTCTACCTGAGCCCTATTCCATCTTCTGCTCTTTCTCAGCCCCGACCCACACTCTGTTCCGTCTCTCACCACATGGGAAGCAGGAGCTCAATAGGAGTCTGGAATCTGCTTAATGGTAAATCTGAGACTCCCTTTACATTTTAACAGAAACAAATCACATAGGGTAGGGGAAGAAAGTTGCCTCTTGATTTCCAGTTTAGATCCAAAACCAGTCAATAAGTTTCCCCTTCATGTTTTTAAGATCAGGGATTCAGACTCATGACTACAGGAATTCTATTTATGGAGAAGAGGCCACTTTGGAGCCATCAAACTCTGGGAATTTCTGAAGAGAATTAAGCAAAATGTATGTAAAAGGTGAAAGAAAAGTTATTAAAGTTTATGAACTAAGTGATTTATAGGATTCCAAAACAAGGTCTTCAGTGAGACTATTCTTCTCAATTCAGTTCCAGACACATCACATAACACAGCTGATTTAGTGAATTTGGCAGAAGTTTTAATCTCTTTATAGAAAAGATCATTATGTCTTACCTACAATACCGTAGGCCAAAGTGTGATGTCAAACTGATATCGCTAGACCATTAACATGGAAAACTCATAAAAGGGTGACTTTCATTACCAGCAGCACAGCCTCGTAACTTGCAATACAATTCAGTAATAAATATTTCAAATACAAGTAGTGTGTGCTGATCTATGTCTCTTGCCTGAATGACTCCCTCCAGTCCAAAGAGCGGAAAAAGAAAAAATTGAAAGAAAAAGAGGAAGGAAATGGAGAGGAAAATACAAAATTAAAGATCTAGTCTCTTATCAACATGCAGGGATTTACACAGATAATTTCCATTAAGGCTAATGGAAGTTAAGCACACAAATTGCTATTGTATTAATGGGAGAATAAATCCCTTAGTTTCAAATATTTTATAAGTACAATAGGATAACAGCACTTTGTGAGACAAAGTTTTGCAAAATTGGTTGCAAGCAGACCTACTTTAAAAATAAATATAATATATACAAATGATATTAGGGATTTGGTATTTTTCATTCCTTTTTAAAATAAGGATTTGCAAATACATGCATTTTTTCTCCTCCACCTCACTCTCTTCATAACCTTCTTTTTTTCTCCTCTTTAACTCTACATGTGTTACTTTGAAGCACAGCTAAAAGGTTTTAACAGAAGACTGTTTATGATGAACATGAAGGAATGAAATGGATGCAAGTTATGAAAAAAGGTCTCCCAAGCACCCACATTGTAGTTCTTTTTCAAAAAATAAGAAAAATACTGAAACCTAGAGTATAATTTTGTTCACCTTATTACTGTACATTAAAATCTAAAATTAGACATTGTTATTCTTGAAAGGAAACCAAGAAAGTGAAATCTATACTTGCATCTCCTGTTTGAAAGATATTCAGTTAACTATCTTTGGGTATGAGATACTAGACAAACTAGAGGTTACAACAGGGACCTACTTAAAATGACAAATGAATTATAGCCTCTTAGATTTCAAAGTGTTAAGGAGGATGAATTTTTAAAACAATCAATTAGTTCTGTTAATTTATCAGTACTGTCTGCAAACAATGCTGTTTTGCCTTTCCTGTTTGTATCTATAACCCCTCCCTATAGAGTGGCAGTAATCTTGAAAGCTCTGTGTATGTCTATTACTTACCCTGGTGATACTAAGAGATAAGGTACCCCCCTTTATAAGTCAGGCCTTCAGTTGGGAAAATTTGCATTCAATTCCCAAAACTCATGAGGTTGGCTTAAAAGTCATGGATTTTTTTAGAAAATAAACTGTCAGATTTCTACTGTGTTTCATTTTTTGAGACTTTAGCTAGAAACCACTTGTCCCCAATTTATGTTCATTTCAGGTTCAAAATTCAATTTTAAGCAGAGCCTCCCTATTAACTGTTCAGAGGGGGTGTGGTGTGGTATAATATTCACCCCCAAGTCCCACACAAGGCAGAACAGTTTAAATTAGGTTCATTAACCTGATAGACTACACCTGGGGAAGAGCCAGGGTTTAAAGGATTGATTGATGGAGCCCAGCTGAGAAGGAATAGGTGGGGTTGGAATAAAGCCAGGAAGTTGACAGCAAAAAGGGGCTACAAAGGATGTAGTCTGCAGCTATTGCTTAGGAAAAAGGATGTGTGTTCAGTGGCTATGGAGTTGAGTAGGCTAAGGTTACTTCCCTGAGGGGAAGGCATTTGAGCTGGTAAACAGAGAGCAAGAGGAGCCAAAAGATATAGGATGGAAGCCAAGGCAAGAGCAGTATCTGGGAGAAAACAGACCACAGTTGCTAGTAGGGTGACCAGACGTCCCGATTTTATCGGGACCGTCCCGATATTTCCTTGTTTGTCCCGCGTCCCGACCGACGTGCGGTCGGGACACTGGACAAACAAGGAAATGCCCTGGAGCCTAGAGCCCGGAAGTGCTCGCACCCCCCCCCCCGCCCCGACTCCGCCCCCTCCTCCCCCGATTGGCTCCCTCCCCGAATCCCCGCCTCTTCCCCGGGCTCACCATTCCCCCTCCCTCCACAAGCGCTGGAGGGAGGCCCGGGAGACTCAGGGGGAGCGCGGGGCCGGGGTGAGTAACAGTCCGGCCTGGCCCCGAGCAGGCAGGACTCAGTTGGGTGGTTGGGAGAGGAGGGGGGCGACCCGCGGGGCCAGGCGGCGGCTGTTGTTGTCCCCCCGGGCAGCGGGACTCAGGAGCAGCCGCTGCTGCAGCTCCCACTGCCGCGGGGGAGGAAGCGGCCATGGCGCTCGGCGGCTGCAGCTCTGGCGCCCCCGAACCCCCCGAGCCGGGGCCTGCTGCGGGGACCCAGCAGCGCGCACGCTGGGCCCAGCCCCTGGCCAGTCGCGTCTGGGCTGCTGCCCAGCTGGTGCTATCCCGCGGCGGCCCCGGAGTGGGGGCAGCAGGCCCCAGCCCCCCCGTCCCGCAGGGGAACGAACGGGACTGGGCTGCCGATGCCTCCACCCTGGGGCCGCCGCGGGATAGCACCAGCTGGGCAGCAGCCCAGACGCGACTGGCCAGGGGCTGGGTGCAGCGTGCGCGCTGCTGGGTCCCCGCAGCAGGCCCCGGCTCGGGGGGTTCGGGGGCGCCAGAGCTGCAGCCGCCGAGCGCCATGGCCGCTTCCTCCCCCGCGGCAGTGGGAGCTGCAGCAGCGGCTGCTCCCGAGTCCCGCTGCCCGGGGGGAGAACAGCCGCCGCCTGGCCCCGCGGGCCGCCCCCCTCCTCTCCTTACCACCCAACTGAGTCCTGCCTGCAAGGGACCAGGCCGGACTGTTACTCACCCCGGCCCCGCGCTTCCCCTGAGTCTCCCGGGCCTCCCTCCAGTGCTTGCGGAGGAAGCGGTTTTTTTTTTTTTTTTGCCCCGCCACGCCCCCCCCGCCTCGCCCCCCCCCCCCCCCCACCCCCGCGTCCCGATATTTGTCTTGGGTGATCTGGTCACCCTAGTTGCTAGACAGAGGGTCCCTAGACTAGAACCCAGAGTAGGGGGCAGGCCCAGGTTCCCCTACCAGCCACTTGGGGTAAGTGGTGCAGGCTGGGCAGTGAAATTGAGGACTGCCTGGGACAGTTTCCCAATAGTTTTTTAACACCCCAGAAGGAGAGGACTATAGTGACCTGACTGGAAGGCCAAGCTATGAAGCAAGAGCAACCTCAGTTGCAGAGAGAGAAAGTGAGGTGGCAGGGTATGTGAACTAGTGGCAGAAGGGGGTGTCAGACCTGGATGGAGCTAATCCCCCAGAACAGCCAGGAGAAGGTACGCTAGCAGTGAGTGGATGCTGTTACAGGGGGACTTATTTACTGTCTCAACTGTTGAGGTGGAGAAGCTCCTATTGTCTTTTTCCATTGTGAGTTAATTCCTGTTCCACTTACATATATACATATACACTTCATATTCCCCACATTCACCTGCCCATGTATTTTCCTTCCTTTGTTCCTCAGTCTCCTTCCCCACACCCTCTCTTCCTCTGCTATGCAGTGACAGAGTGTTAGGTATGAAAGCCTGAGTCAGCCCTCTGTTCACAGCAGCTCCAATCAGGCAACTGCAGATTGGAGCTGATTAAGCAGAGCTGTGCCTAAATTGTGGGTGGGGCAGAGCAGAAAGGCTAATTAAGCCATTAGCCAGAGCCCACAAATAGGCACAAGAAGGAAGTGAAAAGTGAGAAAGCAGGCAGTAAGAGGAGAGAGAGATTGCTCTCCCCTGCTTGTAAAAGGCACTATGTATGATATACTACTGGGGGAATTCTGCACCACTGCGTGTGCACAGAATTCCTGTCCTCTGTAGCTTTCTTTACTTCCCTGCAAAAAAAATGACACCACTCCCTAGCTGCACATGTACATCTTTTCAGGCACCTGGAGCAGCTGGTGGGGAGGTAAATCACCCCCAGGGCTGGGGACACCCCAGCCAGTGGCTCCTACCCTGATCCAGGATCAGCTCCTAGTCCTTGCTGGGCTGGAGGCAGGAGAGGACAGGACTTCCTCTTCACCTGCAAGGAGTGGCTGGGGCTGTGTCAGACCCACCCCCAGAAGCCTTCCCCAGCTGCAGGAAGCTCAGAATCCTGCTTCCTGCCCTGATTGCTCTTCAGCTGTGGGGAGAGGGGTCAGTGTACAGGGAGCTGCTCCCCATCCACCCAACCCCCATGCATCCAGACCTCCCATATCCAGACACCCCTACCAAGCCTCACTCCGTACACCCAGAACCTCCCTAAGCCCCTCCATACCTAAACCCTACCCCATTGAACCTCAACCCCTGCACCTGGAGTCCCCTGCATCCAGACGCCCTGCCTCCAGACCCCAGCCCTGCACCCAGAGCACCCCACACTGAGCTCCCTGCACTCAAACCCCACCACCCTGAGCCCCCACATCACTGACCCCCAATTAGCTGCACCCAGATGTCCACCCCACCAAGCCCCACTCCTCCAGCATCTAGACCTTCCTGCTCAGACCCTTTCACTGAGCCCCAACCACTTCCACCTGGAAGCTTCTGCAGAGTCCCATTGCCCCTGCACATGGAACCTACCCAACAAGCCTCTGTGCATCCAGATCCCCCCACACTTAGATACCCCACTGAGCTGCCTGTACACAGATTGGACCACATAGAATCCTCTCATCCCACACCTGGATCCCCCATCACTCAACCCCTCTACACTTGGATCCTGCCTGCCCCGTACCTGGTGTAGAGGGCAGGGCCTCAGGGTGTTCTGGGGTAGGGCAGGGCCTCAGGGTGTTTCTGGGGTGGGCCCAGGCCTTGTGCTGTGTCAGGGTTGGGTGCAGCCTCACCCGAGTCCATGTCCCCAGGACGGGGAGGCTGCAGAGTGATCTCCCACCTTCATGCAGCCAGTGGCCTGTGCTCCCCACTGCCATGCTGGAGCCTCTGCATTTATTTATTGACAAATAAAACTTGCAGAATTTTAAAATATTGTGTGCAGAAATTTTTAATTTTTTGGTGCAGAATGCCCTCAGGAGTAATGTTAGGAAGGTGGTGGGACTCCTTTATAAATAAACTGCACAAGGTGTTAGACCAGCACAAGGGTCTCTGCATAGTTTGTTGACTGAGACAGAAGCAGGACCAAGGAGGCCCTGTTACACAACCCCCAGCCTTTTTCATGTCTTCAGTCTCCCTTCTGCTTCCTCTGGTTCTTTTCAGTTTTCTCATGGCTCACCACATTCGCTTATACATGTAGTTTCCCTCCTATACCCTCTTATCTTTCCTAAGGGTAGCCTGAGTACAGTCTCATTGAAAACAATGGGAGTCAGCAGCCATTTTTACTGGAGGCAACCACTTTCATATGCAAAGGCTGTAGAGAAATCATGTCCATCTTGAAGAAGGGCAAAGTTTCACAGGTTTGATGCCAGAAATTGGGAGATCATGAGAAACTTAAACTACTAATATTTGAAGGCTTCTGATAAAAATGACAAGAGTTGGAAACTGCATTTACACTAGGGATCTTAACATTGCTATAATTTGGGGATTGACCAAATTTGGCAATGATGGGTTTTTTGTTTTTTAAACAAATTTCTCTAGTGTAAACAGTTTTTAAATATTTATTTTTTAAATAGTGTCTTGCAGGATATCTTTTCCTTTAAAACATCTCAGTTCTGTTTTCCTAGCTTAAGAAAATTGCTCATTTCAGAGTAATGCATCAATAGTTTGTTTTTTAGATACTTTTTTAGATCAGAGTATTTTTATTCTGAGCAAAGCTTCAATATGTTTACAGTGACATTAGCAGAATATTTGCTTCAATTTTCTACACAGCAAGCTGTATTAGATAGTAGTATACATACATATTTTGGGTCTATAATATGACAATCTGGGATCTGCTTACTGTTTTAATTGCTACAAACTGAAGTTTGCATGTTAAAATAGTCAGAAGATGAAGTGTGGTTATGTTCATAAAAGTAGCTATGTAAAAGTCACATCTTTGTACTTCAAAGATCTGATTGCTGTTCAGCATATCTGTTTGCCTTAGTGACAATTTAAGGTTTTTTATTATGTTTTAGACTGAGAGCCAATACAGCTATAGATCTGGATTCTATTCTAGCTCATGCATCATCAATAGAATGGTTAATTAAAGTCCAGTTTCAAGCCCAAATTCTGTCCTTAGTTTCACCTGTACAGTACAAACATTCTTTACAGACAATGGGAGTTAGAGAGAAAAGATGGTTCAATTTTTAGGGTGATAGCCTAGGAGACCCAGATTCAGTGCCCTGCTCTGAAACAGATTTCCCTTGTCTGACCTTGGGCAAGCCACTTAAGCCGGTACCTCCCTGGAGGATAGTGATTATTTATTTCATCCTGTGGGACTTTCAGATAGCACCTGTAGTCAAATCCAGTTTGCCTAAAAGTTGCCATAACAAATCAGACAAGTGGTCCAGTTAGTCCAGTATCCTGTCTCTGACTGTGATCAGTACTAGAAACTTCAAAGACATTATAATCTTTGGAAACAGACAATTATGGAATAACCTGTTCATAGGGGACGCTTTATTCTAACTCCCAACAGTTTGCAGTTAACTTATGCCCTGAAGCATGAAGATTTGCATCATTTGTAGTTTTATTCTATTAATATAACTGGATGTTTTCATTATCCATATAAACATCTAATCCTTCCTTGAATTCTGCTAAACTCTTGGCTATAATATTTGGTGTCCAGGAGTTCCATTGATTAATCATGTGTTGTATACAAAATATTTCCTTACATCAGTTTTGAATGTTCTGCCTTTCAATTTCAGGTTATGTTCATATTATAGTTGCATTTAAACACGACTGTTTAACAAGTAGAGGAGAATTTTATCTTTACAAAAAGATTTAATCGTGTCTAGACCCAGAGTATAAAGAGTCAGTATGGGCATATTCACAATCAGTTAGGAAACTCAGTCATAGACTGGTAGCTATAAAACTCTCAATCGAATATGGGCCCCGTCTCAGTTCCTTGGAGCTGAAAGCTTGTCACAGCATCTTAGCTCAAGACAATGTATGTCAGCTTTCATGGCCTGTCCTTGTACATCCTCCCTTTTCAGTCAATGTTCTGTTTTTATACAGAACTTTTTTGTTCTTGATACAGCGAATGTCAACCTTTTTATTAGCATGCTTAAACATCATATAGGCTGTCTCAGATATTTGCACCTATCTATACCTAAACTGTATCTCCATTTATCACTTCTTTGATTGTTTGCTACTGCTTGAAATAGTAAAATCTTGTATATATCCTTCTATAATTGTATGAACAGTTCTTTTGATCCTTTACTACTTCTGCAAAGTGCATCCCCTCCTTGTTCTGCTCTAGGTAAATATGCTTTCTTTGGGAAGAGACTTTGAATGTAAAATCTACTTTCTCTCCCTGAAGTGCCAAACTCTCTATCTGCACAAGTATTCTGATTCACCATGTCTACAATTTTGAAAGAAAAAGTACATTAAAAGCTGTCACAAAACACCATAAAAATTTACAGTCAATTTTCAGAATAAAACCACACTTCAGTGTCTATAAACCGGGCAAATAATGTGAGGAAATTATGCTCAGTGAGGAAACTGAATCTGTAATATTGCCCATTTTCCTTTTATCTAAGTTTTCTGAACCATCATAGATGGTGGTTCAGGTCAATCAAAGGAAGAAGGGAACAGATACAGTTTAAGTGCTTACTCAGATTTTAGCAAAGTGCTTAAAAAAATTAACTTACTAATATTTTCTCACCCATCTTTTTAGTCTTGTTTTGGCTCAGATTAAAAGGTATTTAGGTTCTTAATTTCCATTTAAATCAACAGGAGTTAGGGCCTTAAATACCTTTGAGGAACTAGGCCTTTGTTAATTAATCTCAATGTACTTTCGCTCTGACTCCTTTAAAACACTTTCCAGACCTACCCATCACCCACTACCAAGATAACACTGAGCTTCTCCTGTATGTAGCACCGGAAGCTCTAGCACAGGCTCACTAACACTGCCAAGGAGTCAGGGTGGGGGAAGCACATTACATCAACTTCCCGCACCTGCTACAGAGACCTATTTCCTGCTGCTTCCATAAGTGGGTTACGTGTGCGATGGTGATAGCTCCAACAGTGAAGTAACATCGATTGTGCTTACAGTCACGTGTGTTGTTAATGACATAACTAAGTCATCAGTAGCAGGACAACTGATTGGAAAGAATTTCTATGTCTATATGTGGTACAAACAATTTCTGAAACAGGCAATGTGAGAATCTGGTTAACAAAGTGATGATTTGGTAATTTAGCTTGTATTTTGATAATAACGGTCTTAATTATAAAACAACAACAACAATTTGACTTCCAGATTAAACCCTGGGAAAAGTTTGTATTTTTTATATTTGTAAAAGGAGAAACTAAAATAGTGATTGATATGTAAATATTTAAGTAACCTGTGTAGATGGTGTCTATTAGAGGGCTTTGGCTTTCTCAATCATGGAATACCGTTCCAAGAAGGCAGACTGCTTAGAAGAAATGGGGTCCACCTAATCAAGAAAGGTAAGAGCATCTTCGGACACTGACCCTCCAACCTAATGAGGAGGGCTTTAAACTAGTCAAAGGGGCAGATGAAAAAAGACCTCAGGTAAGTATAAAAAAAGTGATCTTATCAGAGGACTAGATCTTGCTGGGGAAACAAATTACAGTAGGGTCATAGGAGAACAAGAAGGAAAGTAGATTAATCTGCTCAATATCTTGGATGTCTACACACAAATGGAAGTAGTTCATACATAAGCTAAATTATTTAATTGGCATCACTAAAACTTCGTGTGAGATAGCTTATTCAGGAAGGACAGGCAGGAAAAAGAGGGAAGAGATGTTGCATGATACATCAAGAAAATAAACACTTGTTCTGAGATCCAAACGGAGGTGAGAGGTAGACCAGTTTAAAGTCTGAGTGGGAGAGGAAGAAGACAAGAATCCCATTGTGATAAATGAAGGGCAGGGGCTCCCTTTTATGGACACCCAACCAGCCAGTTAGCTGTAAAATTTCTCTTGGTAGCTGTTCTCTGCTTGCTTTACCTGCAAAGGGTTAAAAGTCCCCCAGGTAAAGAAAAGAAAGTGGGCACCTGACCAAAAGAGCCAATGGGAAGGTAGAACTTTTTAAAAATGGGAAAGAAATTTTCCATTTGTCTGTTTTTCTCTTTGGGCTGCAGGGACACAAGAGCAGCAATGATATAAGCAGGAATGCTATGTAAGGTTTCAACCAGATATGAAAAATTATCTTCCATATGTAGAAGGAATCACTGGGACAGGGAATATTTAGATAGACAAGTTTATTTCTTTATTTTGGCTTGTGGATCTCCTCTGTGCTAACCCCAGATGCTTTTGTTTGCTTGTAACCTTTAAACTGAACCCCCAAGAAAGCAATTTTGGGTGCTTAATTTTTGGAACTGCTCTTTTAAAATCTAGCAAAAGCCTAAGTTCCAGATGTATTTTCTTCCTTTTTGTTTTTAATAAAATTTACCTTTTTTAAGAACAGGATTGGATTTTTGGTGTCCTACGAGGTTTGTGCATGTTGTTTAATTAACTGGTGGCAACAGCTAATTTCGTTTGTTTCCTTTCTCAGCTCTTCCCCAGAGGGAGGGTGAAAGGACTTGAGGGCACCCCACAGACTTCCCAAGTGCTCCTTCCTGAGTTCAAGGGTATTTTTTGCATTTGGGTGGTGTCAGCATTTACCAAGCTAAAGTCAGAGAAAAGCTGTAACCTTGGGAGCGTAATACAAACCTGGAGTGGCGAGTATTAAGTTTTAAAATCCTTGTGGGCCCCCACCTTCTGCACTTGAAGTGCCAGAGGGGGATTCAGCCTTGACAGCCATCATGATAGGGGGTCTACTGCAGACTATCAAATCAGTAGAGGTGGTGAATGAGGCATTTATAGAAAAAAAAAGACTGAATAATCCAACACTCAAGACCTGGTAGTAATGGGGGACTTGAACTACCCAGATATCTGTTGGAAAAGTAATGTGGTAAAATGAAATGTCCAATAAGTTATTTGAATGTCTGGGAAAGTTTGTTTCACAGGGTGGAGGAAGTAACCAGGACAACCATTTTAGACTTGATGCTGACTGACAGGGAAGAATTGCTTGAGAATCTGAAGATTGAAAGCAATTTGGGTAAAAGTGATAATGAAATGATGATTTAATGATTCTAAGGAAAACAGAGTGAGCCCATGGAGCTTGTTTTTCATTTGGTCTGATAATAGAGAAGGACCCTCAAACAGCATGTCCTCCTGGATAGTATTCTGGACTTCCTAGGGAAGACCAGAAGACTGCAACCAGGATGAGCTGTTCATGACAACTGCAGAAGCCATGATTCTAGCTGCTGAGTCTGCTGCATCCAGCCCTGCCTGCAGTGATGGTCTCACGACTAGTCTGCCTTCATTATTGAGGGAAGAGAAGTCCTGCCTAGTTTTCTCCAGAAGCAGTTCTCTGAACTTCTCCATGGAGCCCTATAAATCATACAACCCCAGCTGAGCCTGTTAATTAGCAATATGCAGCTGCACCCCACTGTCAAATCTTCCTGTCAAATAAGTCCAGCCTCTTAGTGTTTTGATTTGGGGATGACAACCTAGTGCCCCTGTCACGTGCACACTCTCATTAGCTGCTATCATGACTAATCAACCCACTGGTGGGTAAGTAAAAGGTCCTCAAAACCTTAGGAGGGTTCATAGTATTTTCTTTCTGCCCTTTTTGAGGTGGGAGGCAATGAAGATAGAGGCTGCCATAGAGCCTTTATAGGCTCTAGTATTGCCCCAATAATTGGCAGAGCCACCCTGGAGGTACCCACAGATAAGATGTCAACCAGGCTAGGTGAGGACTCCCTGACCTCCTTAACCTGTATGCTGCAGTCTGCAGCCTCTCTCTAACAACTCCTGATACACTTCAAAATCATCAGGTGAGGTGAGGTTGCTCTGGATAAAGCAACTTCATCTGGCGAGGAAGCCAAGATAGGAAGGGGTAGAATTTCTTCTACTGACTGTTGTTCTGCCTCTGGGATCTTTTCTTGATGCTTGGTACTGGGCCCGGTACTGGACTTTGGAGATGGAGCCACCTGGTGCACAGACTCTGCCCTTCTAGACCAGGGCACTGAGTAAGCACAGTGAGGGGAATACTTGAAAACTGGGGGAAAAGCTCAAGGGTTCCAAACCAGCCACTGATATGAGGCCGGACCCCACTGGTCAGCCCACATTTCCATATCAGTTCCTGTTGAGGAGGTAGACTGGAAGACAGGATCTGTGGGAATACTGGCATGTCCTGCTTCAGACTTGTGAGATGTAAGATCCCACCTCACAATGTGACAACAAAGACTTCCCTTCCTCTGACCATAGAGGGGCTGATCCAGTCAGGGCCAGGGGTGCTAAGAATGTGGTGATGGGTGGAGCATTGCCATCATTGCAGGCTTCCCTTAGGATGGTACTGAATGGCCACCTGAGTGGGAAGCAGGCAACTGCTGGTAGTGGATGAGGAAAGGGATGGCCGAGGGAGCCAACTCTTGTAATGGAGACACGGGCACCAAGAGGCAGAGCAGATTTCTTGCTGCCACAAACAGCTCCAGGGTAGTTGGCACTGAGATGGCATCCTGTTGTGGTGCCAAAGAAGATGACTCTGCTGCTTCTGGCACTAGGCTCGATGGTGAACTTGGCTGCGCTAAAGTCTTAGGCATGGATTTGGAGGAGGAGCACTTTAATTTCAGATGCTCTCTACTCCACCCCTTTTTGCACTTCTTACCAGATTTAGGGGGTGGAGACCCAAAGAGGCCCCTACCAAGGGAAGATGTCTTATTCCTTCCTCAGCATGGGCAACAGAGAGTGGTGCTGGGATTCCGCTAAAGCTGGAGGTGTGCTTCTCAGTGAAGCTGCAACACTTGGCAGCAGTCAGACTGGGATGGCTCCTATGGTGGCCTGAGCACACCCTCCATCAGCAGGAATTTCAGCCTACCCTTCAGCTCCCTGCAACTCTAGTACCAGTCTCTTACATGGGCTTCACCCAAGCACTTCAAGGGGATATTGTGAGGTTCAATGGCAGAGGCCTTGAGCAAGAAGCATGCAGCTTGAAACATGGTGATCAGGGTTTACCTTGGTACCATAAGCAGAAAAACCTCAAAATGGGGAAAACAAGTCCAAAAACTTACAAACTATACTAAATCACTAGACTAACTACAGTACATACACAGTTATACGCAATCAAAGACAACTCTTCTGGTATTAACAGAGTTCCAATGACCATTGTGAGTAGTAAGGAGGAGCGGATGGGGGCTGCCCTTTAGCTGCATGCAGTGCTATCACTGGCCAGTGAAGATTGGATGTTCTAGAAGACATGCTTTAGTTCAAAATAAATTATTGTGAGGAAGTGCTACGGCCTGTGTTATACAGAAGGTCAGACTAAATTAACACAATAGTCCCTTCTGGCCTATCTCTGATATAGATGGGAATCAGACTTAGGGTATTATTTTGTAAAATATGTCATTACCCTAGCCTTGTATACATGAATTCAAGTCCTTTACTTTGCCCATTGGCTTGCTGGACCTGCACTACAAATATGAACAAACATAAAACTTCTCACCTAGAGGAAGGGAAGGGTAAGTGAAGTGGGTTAACTGGCTTGCCTAAATTCACAGAGTGTATATATTCAACTCCTAGGTCTTACATTTAAGCCTTCAGATTCCCAGGCCCAGGCTTAACCCACAAACCTACCGCTAATAACTCCCTAGACAAGTCATTTGGCTTTTCAATGCTCCAGATTTCCTGTCTGCAAATGGGAGTGATAAGTCTTTGCACTTCTTCACCTGTAGATTGCTATATGTGTTACTGAAATATGTTGTGAGGTTGACGGATGCACACAGCCAACCTCTCAACTGCAACAAAGGACCAGCCAGACTTGTGCTGCTGGCCCATTAAAGGGAATCTATTCTCCCAATGCCATTGCAGAGAGCACGTATGCAATAGAGACTGCTTGACCAATGGGGACTGCCTGATCCCCATGTCACAGCAAAGATCTCTCCAGCAAGCTGGAAGAAAATATAAAAGAGCGGAAATGACATCATCACTTGGCCTCTCTCCCCATCCAGTTCAACACCTGGAAGAACATCTGGAGAACAAAGACTTTGAACTGGGAAAGGATGGTCCCCTGCTGGAAAGTAGTCCCAGCCTGTGTATTAAAGAACTGTAACCTGTTTGTACCATCTGTCAGGATGAGAAAAGCTGTATGATTCAACTCTTACTTAGATTAAAAGTTTAGGATTTAGAAATCATGTTTACTTTTTATTTTCTGACCTTTATGCCTACCACTTAAAGTCTGTCTTTCTGTAGTTAATAAATCTGTTTTATATTTTACCTAAAACAGTGTGTTTTGGTTGAAGTGCTTGGGAAATCTCAGCTTCGTTTACAAAGGTGAATATTTCAGAGTAGCAGCCGTGTTAGTCTGTATCCGCAAAAAGAACAGGAATACTTGTGGCACCTTAGAGACTAACTAATTTATTTGAGCATAAGCTTTCATAGGCTACAACCCACTTCATCAGATGCATAGAATGGAACATGAGGAGATATATATACATACAGATCAGGTCCTCTGATGGTGTCGCCAGAGTAGATATGGGAACAGAGTAGGCAACAAGGTTTGCTACAGGGATTGGGTCCTGGGTTGGTGTTTCTGTGGTGTGGTGTGTAGTTGCTGGTGAGTATTTGCTTCAGGTTGGGGGGTTGTCTGTAAGCGAGGACTGGCCTGCCTCCCTACTCTGTCCCCATATCTACTCTGGTGACACCATCATAGGACCCAACCACATCAGCCACACCATCAAGGGCTCATTCACCTGCACTTCCACTAATGTTATATATGCCATCATGTGCCAGCAATGCCCCTCTGCCATGTACATTAGCCAAACCGGACAGTCCCTCCACAGAAGAATAAATGGACACAAATCGGACATCAGGAATGGTAACATACATAAGCCAGTAAGTGAACACTTCAATCTTCCTGGTCATTCCATTACAGATTTAAAAATCACTATCATTGAACAAAAAAACGTCAGAAACAGACTTCAAAGAGAAACAGCAGAACTAAAATTCATTTGCAAATTTAACACCATTAATCTGGGCTTGAATAGGGACTGGGAGTGGCTGGCTCATTACAGAAGCAGCTTTTCCTCTCCTGGAATTGACACCTCATCCATTATTGGGAGTGGACTACATCCACCCTGATTGAATTGGCCCTGTCAACACTGGTTCTGCGAAGTAAGTCCCTGCTCTCCATGTGTCAGTATATAATGCCTGCATCTGTAACTTTCACTCTATGCATCCGAAGAAGTGAGGTTTTTACCCACGAAAGCTTATGCCCAAATAAATCTGTTAGTCTTTAAGGTGCCACCAGACTCCTTGTTGTTTTTGTAGATACAGACTAACACGGCTACACCCTGATACTTGACAGTATTTAGTTTGCATATCAATTCAAGTTCAGCAGTTTCTCGTTGGAGTCTGTTTTTGAAACTTTTCTGTTGCAAAATTGCCACCTTTAAATCTGTTACTGAATGGCCAGAGAGGTTGAAGTGTTCTCCTACTGGTTTTTGAATGTCAGATTTGTGTCCATTTATTCTTTTGCATAGAGACTGCCCGGTTTGGCCAATGTACATAGCAGAGGGGCATTGCTGGCACATGATGGCATACATCACATTGGTAGATGTGCAGGTGAATGAGTTCCTGATTGTGTGGCTGATGTGATTAGGTCCTATGATGGTGTCACTTGAATAGATATGTGGACAGAGTTGGCATCGGGCTTTGTTGCAAGGATAGGTTCCTGGGTTAGTGTTTTTGTTCTGTGGTGTGTGGTTGCTGGTGAGTATTTGCTTCAGGTTGGGGGGCTGTCTGTAAGCGAAGCCAGGTCTGTCTCCCTAGAGACAGGAACCTATCCTTGCAACAAAGCCTGTTGCCAACTCTGTCCACATATCTATTCAAGTGACACCATCATAGGACTTAATTACATCAGCCACACCATCAGGGGCTCATTCACCTGCACATCTACCAATGTGATACTATCAATTTACGCTTAAATAGAGACTGAGAATGGCTGAGCCATTACACACATTGAATCTATTTCCCCCATGTTAAGTATCCTCACAGCTTCTTGTCAAACTGTCTTAAATGGGCTATCTTGATTATCACTACAAAAGTTTTTTTTCTCCTGCTGACAACAGTTTATCTTAATTAGCCTCTTAGAGTTGGTTGGGCAACTCCCACCTTTTCATGTTCTCTGTATGTATATATAACTCCTCACTATATGTTCCATTCTATGCATCTGATGAAGTGGGTTGTAGCCTATGAAAGCTTATGCTCAAATAAATTAGTTAGTCTCTAAGGTGCCACAAGTACTCCTGTTCTTTTTTTAAAGGTGAGTATGTGTCCCCTTGACACTCTGGCAGGGGTGAACTACTTTAATGAATGTGCACTGTCCAAGGCAGCCTTGAGCAGTGTAACAGGGTACAGTCCTGGGGTGTAGGGCTGGAGCTGGGGGGAACTGGTTGGAGCCTTTCTATTGATGGTTCATGAGTGACTGGTAAATCATTCATGTAACTCAGTTGGGTGTGTCCCTGCCGGTGGATGTCTGTGTAAGTACAGTGCCTTTCAGAGGTTTGTAGCTTGACATCAGCATCACAGTGTGAGTGGCAACCTAGGCTGGGGCATTTGGAGGGCTCAGCAGTCCCACAGTCCAGGTTGCACCCTGGGGACCTCATCACAGTTGAAAAGATGCCAGATCTGGCCAGCTGAGAATTCCTGCAACATAGGGGAGCTCTCAGCTGGTGCAGAGACAGAACACTTGGCTTGTTCATCACTTCCTCCATTTGGCCACTGCTTGGGAAGGGTGTGAGGTGCAGAAAGGAGTGTGGCCAGAGTTCTGCACTTCAGCTATACTCCGCTGGCAAATGGTCCCCTATGGACAGTTGCTGTCTGAAATATGTTAGAAGAGCCCCAGGCTGCTTTATCCAAAGCCAGGGCACTAAGCTGATCCACTAGTCTAGGAGGCATAACTAATAACCCTAATTCCCTAATAACCACCCATCCAGACCCACTGCTGTGCCAAACAGAAGTTCAGTGAAACAGAGGATCTGGGCCATCAGGTGTACCAAGCTAACATAGAAAAATAGTTTCATTTAAAGAACCAAATTCTGCTCTCAGTTATATTCCTGTAAATCCAGAGTAAATGAATAATTTGATCCAATTTGAGTTTTCTTGTTTTATAATACCTTTTGGATAGAACCAAAAGCAACTGACAAGTACTTGCTAACCAATAAGAGTTCAAGAGAGATAACATTAGAAAAGTGAGAATAATGCAGCATGTATGCTTTCAAATGTTAAGTTCTGTGTAACTGGAAAAATCAGAGCCCAGTTCAAACAACTTTTAACATGCCTTTTACAGATCTTTCATGCTCAGAAATGTGAGACTTTCCCCACTATACATGCCTTAGGTATCAACATCGTATCACTTTCCTCTTTTTGTGTTCAGATCTTTCCTTCCCATCCTACTCTCTACAGAAAAAGAGGTGTTACCATCTCTGGTATTCTGTTAACACAGTTACATCTTCCAGAATATTTGTGAACCATTACCAGAAGCCCTCTGACAGGGACAAGCAAGCCATGGCATCAACTTTTCCACGTTCTAGAAGATGTGAATTCTCATAAGTAAACAAAAGAGGAAACTGAAATTCATTATATCGCTCTTCCGAAACAGACTAGCATTAATTTTAAGAATTGGTGGTAGTTCTATTTACCATCAATAATACACTGTTATACTTAACACTTCTGTGAGGGACAGTTGAGGATCTCAAATCTATTTGCAAGAACTTATGAGTAGAGCTGGGTGAAAGGTTTTGGACAAATAGTTTGTCAAAAAACTGCAGTTTAGGTCAATCAACTGTTTGCAAATTTGGTACAAATTTGCGCAAAAGTTTTGGCCAAAAACATTTTCTGGGCTAGATTCACAAGGGAATTTAGGCACCATTCACAAATCAGTGGAGGTGACACTTCCCCTTTACAACCTTTAGCACAGTGGCTAGAACACTCACCTGGGCTGTGGGAGACATAGGTTTGAATGTCCAAGGTGGAACCATTTAAACCTTGTCTCCCCATTCCCAGGTAAGTGCCCTAACTACTACGCTATTGGCTATTCTGGTGTGGGTCTCTCCTATTGAAGCTGTTTCACTTTGAATAAAATACACTGGGCCTGGCGGTTACGGTATTCACTTGGAAGGGATAGACCTGGCTTCAAATCCCTGTCCAAGAACAGAGATTCAAATTTAGGTCTCCCATATCCAAAGTGAGTGTCCTAAGTAATGGGCTAAAAGTTATAGAGGGGAAGCGCAGATATTCTTTTCCTCTTCCTTTGTGAATCTAGCTCTTTAGAAATGCTTGGAAACAAAATGTTCATTTGATTGACCAACATACTTTTTCAATTTGCCAAAAATTCTGAAAAAGATTAGATTCAATTTGGGTCAGAATAAGCTTATTTTTTAGAACTGCCTCTGAACTGAAAAAAAGCCCCAGTAATTTACCCAGATCAGTTTATGAGATGAGTCTCATAACCCCCATGTGAAGTAGGGAAGTATCATCAGATACTTTACAGAAGAGGCAACTAATGCACAAAGATGTTGTGTGGCTTGCCTTGGTAACAAATGAAGCCGGTGGCAGACCCAGAACAGAACCCTAGTGTCTTGGCTCACAATCTCACACTTTAACCTTTGAGACCATTCTTCTTCCCTTAGAATGGAGCCTCATTTTTCCCCCAACCACAGAATGTGTGAAGCCCATCAAAACCAATATGATCACATTTACAAACACTCAACTATTTTAACTAAAAAGGATAAAAATACAGCAACGGTGACATGCTAAGGCTCAGGGGGTAGCCATGTTAGTCTGTATCGACAAAAACAACAAAGAGTCTGGTGGCACCTTAAAGGCTAACAGATTTATTTGGGCATAAGCTTTTGTGGGGGAAAAACCTCACTTCTTCAGATGCAACTGAAGAAGTGAGGTTTTTACCCACGAAAGCTTATGCCCAAATAAATCTGTTAGTCTTTAAGGTGCCACCAGACTCCTTGTTGTTTATGCTAAGGCTGCATCTACACTCGCAAACTGATAAGTATGAATCACAGAGTAGAGAATACTCATACTTTTACTTATGACTGGTATTACACTACTGCCCAAAAATGTGCTAGGCACTGTACTGTCATGATGGAAAACTTAATCCCTTCCCCCAAGAGTATACAGTCTAAAAAGACAAAGATTCGATGAACGGTTGGTAAGAGGGATACAAAATACAAGCAGGAGATCAGGACAATGATTGGCACAGATCTTATTTTCATGTTTGTTGCTTTTCTTTGTCCATCTGTTCATCCTAACTGCTCCTTTATTTGGCCCTTTTGGGCCCTTTTTTTCTAGAACTACTTGAATTTTTTTTTTTTTTTGGCATGAAAATGTCAATTTTTTTCAGCTTTTTTCAAAATTGGAATTTTTCTTTTTGAGAAATAAAAAAACAAAAACACTGATCTTTTCCTTTTTCCCCCTCCCCTCCTTTCCAACCTTCCCCACCTTCAGTTGTCCAGTGGCAAAATGGAAAAAAAATTAAAAAAAAGGAAGGGGAGGATAAAAGGGCAGAAAAGGAAAACAAAATTTCAAAACCAAAAATTTTTGAACTAAAAGTTTCTAATTAACAAAAAAAAAATTCATACACTGCTGATGAAATTTTTCACAAAAATGTTTTCCATTTTTTGTCCAGTTATACTTTCTTCCATTATTTATTATTCACACTAGAAAAGAAAAAGCAGGGGAAGACAGGTGATCATACAAGCAAAGTGATGCTTAGCACATGTGTCAAATTTTTATTTTGTTTCTTTTTCTACTTTTGGCCTTCCCCAATTCTCCATTTTCTTCTCTGTGCCCATCCACCGAGTAGAGCTGACCTTAACATGTAAAAGCAGTGTGGTGGGTCCAAGGGCAAGGGCTTCCTGAATTACCTCACCTGTCTCTGGGGTGCTTGGTCCAATGAGCATTTTGTTTCTCACTACACTGATGTTATTCCAGGTTTTCCCTCTAACCCTAACCCCTGTGCTCTCAATTGTCCTGACTTTTAGTCTCTTATGTCTAATCACTTTATCTAACCTTCTCTCGATCTTATTAAACGACTCACATTCCTAGTGTATATACAGCTTTAGAGAGTTATAATAATGAAGTGCAGCATCAGTGGAAAAAGGACACTTAGGAAAGTAAGGTGAAGTTCTGGCATGAAAACTTTCAGCTTTTCTCATGTCAAGGTTATTATTCATACATGCCTATTTTTGATAGGCCAGATCCATAGCTGGTATAAGTTGCACCATTGACTTCAATGAGCTGCACTGATTTATACTATAACTAAGGTGCTCAGCATGTATTTTTAAATAACTTCTATTAGCATAAGAAAATATCTTTGTAAAGCTATTCAAGCATGCATGAACTCCAAAGAAGTCAAACAGGAGCTCTGGTATAACATAGAGTAACCTCGTCATTTGCAGTTCAAGTTGCACAAGAGAATAGAGGGATAAAAACATACAGCTCTCTGCCAAAAGATCGCAGTCTTCTTCTCTCATGTATGGGTATATACTTTTCTTGTAATAAAAGGCTGCCCAGAAGGATTAAATCAGACTAGTAAAAACAAGAATATGACAACCAGTCTCCATTAGGATTTTTTCTCTTAATACTATAGGTTATGCAAGATTTTTGCTTGAGTTAGTTTTGAATCCACCAGGATACAACTACCAATATATTTATGTGTGGTCTTGTAATTGAGCCTACCTTTCCTTTCAGATCAGCACAGATTTCCTGTTGCTTTCTTCTATTATTAGCCAACATCACTTCTGTCTCATGAGCAGCACAGGCTTCAGCAATAGTCATTACTGCTTTCAGTAAAAAGGCTTTTCTAGCCTGAGCCCAGTTTAGAATCAAAGCTCTACGTTGATTCCTAGCAAAATGATACTGGTCCCAAGCCTTTTCATGAGCAACCTAAAAAGTAAAATTTCAAAAAGATTTAAAACCATATATAAAAGAATAAACCATTGTGGATATTAATTTTAATGACTTGTAAGTTTGAAGTATATTAATAATATTCCCATGGAACTGAAAATGTAGGTTTTGATTTTGGTAGGTGCTGAGAGTCTTCTGTGAGGTGCTCAGCCCCCTCAATTTTCCTAACTTCAACAGGATTTGAGTTCACTTCACAGGAGGTACTCAACACCTTGCAAGATCAGGCCCTTAGCGACAAAGTTCTGTTCTCCTTTATGGTACTATAGCTCCACTGAAGTCAACAGAGTTGCAATAATGTAGCATAAAAGATAATTTAATTTGCCTCACTATTTTTCCTAATGTGAAATCTACTTTTACCCCTGCAGTTGTCCAAAATTAAGGATCCTACAGATTGTTTTGGTTAGGAGGAGAAATTGATGATGTAGCCAGGTAACTTTGATGCAATCCCATTTATTTACAAAAATGTATGAAATCCTGTTTCTCTGAACACAGAAGGAATCAAACAAATAGGAGATAGTTTCTTTGCTGCTGAAAAAGGCTTGGAACTTTGAGCATGCAGCCAAAAGGTTTCTCTTTAGGCTTTCCTCAGGGCTATGCTCCCAGCACTTGTTCAGGCTGTATCCTTGGCTTTCCCCTCCTTCTCTAAGTCTGCTTCTCTGGTCTTTATGTCCATCTTTCACAGACACACACATCTTCATAAACAATACCAGCAAAAGCCCTCTGCTCATATGTGCCTTTGTTTGGGGTGGAAGCTGCTGTTTCAGCTATCTGGTTCCATAAAGGAGCTTAACTCATTCTTGCATTTATCCCAAAGGAAGGGCGGCTGTTACAACCATTAGTTTCAACATGTTTTAGCCCAATCCATAAAATAATAGGAATACATTTTGGTTCTTTCAACAATGTAAGTCAAAAAAAAGAGAGGAATCTTTCATCTCCTCAGAGTCCAGGAGCTGTACCATTACTTCCTTTCACCCACTCTTCATTTGGCTCATCTATTCAAGGCTTGAGGCTTCAATGGGAACAGGATCAGGGCCTTACTCCACAAAAATCAATTGAAATCAACAGGACTACTATCATAATAAGGCATGACAGTGTGAGGAAGACTAACAGTCAGGTGCTCAGATTGTATCGTTTTCGGGACAGGAACTGTCTCTTACTCTGTTTATGTTCCATTCCTAGCACAACAGGGCCCCAAATCTCTGTCAGGATTTCTAGACACTATCATGTAAATAATAATGCTACAATTGCCCCTTGCATTTATCCACAACATGACACAATATTTGATGAGCATGCCCATCTTAAAGTAGATGCAAAGTACCAAAACAGACAACAACTCTTAGGAGGAAAAAGGAAAACATAACAATTTTTTTAAAAATGTATATGTATCTGAAATACCCCATATGTTAAAATCTGTGATTTTAGTTCATTATTCAAAGACTTTCCCAGTATGAAGCACTTTCATTTTTAAAATATTTTCCATCTAATATCCAACGGTTAGCATTTTACCTGTGTTTCATAAAGCCTAATATATGCTAATTTCACACCTGCCAAACATTCAAAAAAGAAACAAATATACAAGCTTCTAAAATATGCTGCCAATCACTAATGCAGAAAAACAAACCCATTTTAGTTATGCTAATATTATGTAACTATTTTAAGAATTAATTTTAGTATTATTGTAACATTTCTATATTTAGAATGCTGACATATAGTTGTTTAAGAGAATAATGGATCAAAACTGGAATATAATCCAATAGTTTTGGATTTTTAAAAATGGACCCTTTCAAGGATGGAAGGCCTAAAACTAGACCTGCACATTTTATTTTCATATATGTGACACGAGGCCCATGCTCTCTCATTGTATCTTCCAGCTTAGTTCCTGGGAGCAGGAGAAGTATTGAAATTCAGAATAAATTCTCTTAGAGGGATTGATCATCATTCCTTTTTGCTGCAAAAGAGCATGCAGAGAAAAAAAGATACTCACTTTTTGCACATTTTTTCACTCTGCCCTGAAAAGATTTACAGGATTCCATGAACGACTATAGAGTGCAAACTTCCCCCCCACACCCCTACCCCAGCAATCTATTTGTAAGGCATTACGCTTACTGAAGGCACTTTTGGTAGCATCTCTTTTGGTAAAATATATTCTTTTTAAGAGTTCGGGGTAATCTTCCCCACCTTTCCCCTCAACTGTATGCTTTGGAATAGTTAGAATGATTGATCCCAGAGTGTAACAATACTGTGTCTGCTCATAAGAAGAGAATAGGGAGGCAGAGCGCAAGGATAGTATGATATACATGTAAACACTTATAAGCACAAACTATCCTAGCAAGCTGTATTTGTTGTGGTTGGGTTGTCCAGAAGAGTAGATGCAATTAGAAAAGTGACACAGTTCTTGTTTTGGAGAAGTGATAAATTTTCAGAATTCTCTTAAAGGTAACTGAGCAAACTAAGCATGAACTGGGATACTCAGTCTTGACTGTATTTATGAACAAGAAACCTTTCTCTTAACCACTATAAGCTGAATTCATTTCAAAATATAAATTTTTTTCTCCTAAGCTTTGGTAATAAAAGTGTATTAGTCTAGTACTTTTTTTAATTATTTTTTTTTAAAAGCATATATTTCTAGCATATGAAGTGGCACTGACCAGATCATGCCTAGATTTGTGAGGCAGATGTCTCTGTAGCATATCCAAGTACAGAGTTCTTCTGCTCTGAAGGTCACTTGGATACTGATTTATAACAGTCTGATAAACCCAGTGATCTTCTTCACTCCAGCCAAAGTTCCTGTAAGCAATCAAATCCAACATAAATTTTAAATGGATTAGATATGAAAATCATAACATTTGCATTTGATTTCTTTCTCTAAGGCCTGCCCCTGCAATGGGCTCTGAGTGAGCATACCTCTGCAACTGAGTGGAGTCCTGTTAACATCAAAGGAGTTCTGAATTGATACGGGGGTCTTCCTTCATGTAACTCATTGCAGGGTCAGGGAACAGATATATAAATTGTCTTACTTACAGTAAATGGCATTTCTAAACATGGCTGTTTATCATGTCTTTATAAAAGTGAACAGTTTTTTTCTTAACTTGGCTTTATAGTAAAAGAGTATAGAACTATATTGCTTTTCTTACAGTAATTACAATAATATAATATTTTACAAGAGATGGAAAATATGGGGTAAAGAAGGAAGGCACTCATATCTATCTACGTTCTTTTATGGCATTCATTAACATCGTGTCTGTGCACCAATGAGATGATCTTATAGTATCTGAGTATGGCTTCAGGCCACACTTAAATTGATTTTATAAACTTCCTTGGCCAAAATGGCATGACCAAGGTACAGAGACTCAGAGGGACATAGAAATTTACAACCTTTTAAATTGGATGACATAGTAATCAAGTCTGCATTTAAGGTCAGATTATCCTTAGCCCCTGTACAGGTGCACAGAGGATACAAAAATGTTGCCCATACACAGGTCAGGTATGACTAGATTTATAGAGAAAATGAAAAAGGTGTGTGCTAGGACAAACAAGACAAAAGAAATCCATGCTTGTGAATTGTTCTTGGGGAAAAGAGAAAAAAACAAAGCCGCTCTTTTTTTTTGTCTTGGACTTTGTCCTCGTCCTTCCTTAACGAGTTCAGCCCCTTCCCAACCTCAAGCTTATAAAAAAGAAACACACTTGCATAAAGTAAAATAAAGACAGCAGAGGGTAGTTTGCCCAAACTTTGAGGAGAGCAATCAGCACTCCTATTTTCTTCCACATCTCTCCCTATCTGCTGGAAGGCGGTTCCTGTATATCTAGAGCCATTCCTCAACAGGCTTCACCAGAACCCTGAACTACACTTCTGGCTGTCCTGGAGACCACAATTTCCAGCCTGCTGTGTTCACTTGGCCCCATGAAAGAGCAAGACACTGGCTAGAACCATAAAGAACCAGCTTACCATTACAAAGAGATGGAAGTTCCAGCCCTCCTTGCTTTAGGGTTGCCACCTCTGAGGTGCAAAAAATCCACAGGACATCTAGGATGATCCTGAGCCCATAAATCTGGACAGTTAGCAGTGTGCACTGAGCACCCTTACAGATTTCTCAGGACAGCTTTCTCAAAAAAGGGCTGATCTTGGGAAAACCTAGCCAGGAGGCAAACCTACCTTGTTCCCGGAACTCTGGCCTCAGCCCCGGAAACAGTGATAGTTGTATTGATTTTCCCAAACCCTAAACTGCTTCCCTTAAGCCTCTTTCTCGGTAAGGATATTTTTCTATTCCACAGGTATTGTTCCCTGTGTGAGTGCTGACCCAAAGGGGTCCCTTCAGGCCCTAAAAGGCCATTACAGAAAGAAAGAAAATAAGATTGAGAGAGAGACAAGATACAGTGCTAACATATGTGAAAGTACTCAAGAAATGACATTGTGTAAAAGATCCCAACTGAAATATAATTGGTTCAAAAATATCACTTTTGACCATTATATCCTCTATAATAAGTGTTGTAACAATATTTTATTTTCATTCACTAAGTCAAGGTGGCTCAGGAAGTTTCCACTGGTGAAGAAGAATACAATTTTTTTTAAAGGGCCATACATATTTATTGCTTGATTTCCAAGGCAGTTAAGAATGCCTGAGTTCATATCTAGCCCCTGTAGGCAAAATTTAACTGAGTTTGAAATGAACATATGGTGTGAAACTAGCAGACAGATTCTAATTTAAATAAAAAAAGAAAGAAGGGGGGGGGAAGAGAGGTGACACATGAAAGCAATTATGCAGATACAAAGGTGTGAATTGCCAAAAAGGTGTGTGGTTTATCCAAACTCTAGATTAATATGTGCAAAATGTAGCATAAACCTATTATGACTCAAACTTTCATCATCGTTCATATAAAGTTTTCCCCCTTTTGGTGAGTAGGGGCACCAATGTGACTCAAAACATGTGGAAAATGGATGCCTTGCAAGGACTGTTTTTTTGTTCTGTGTTTGTACAGTGTCTGGCACAATGGGGTTCTGGTCCATGACTAGGGCACCTGGATATTACAGTAATACAAACGATAAAAAAAATAAGTATTGATAGCAGTCTCAGCACACCAACTTAGTCACCGTTAGTCTCTTTATGCCTGTAGGCAATTTGTGGCTTGAGTCATGCTGGAACACATTTCAAACACTTTCTTTTGGGAGGCAGAATGGTGTTCCAGTACTACTGGAAGTACATTCTGGCATTTTTGTTTAAAAGGACTTGAGCACTGATTACAGCTGAACCCAGGCAGCTAAAGAGGCCTTGATCTTGCAAGATGCTAAGCAATTTGCCTCCCACTTCCCAGTCTCACAGAAATTAGACCTATAAGGATGATTGGTTACTGTTTATGAAAGTTTTGCAGATCACATGGCTGAATGTGAAGCCAAATCTGTTGTCTTGCATGTTAACAGTGACTATACACACTATTGTACTGAATGGTTTAGGACTACGTCTGTGATTTGTATAGATGGTGTGCATTCACTGTCACTCCAACACAAAGAACTATGACATGATGTAAGTGCAAGGGGACCAGTCACCTCACAAATCATCTCTTTCTTCTCCTTAACATAATTGCTATGCCCATCCATAAGAACATAAGAATGGCCATACTGGGTCAGACCAAAGGTCCATCTAGCCCAGTATCCTGTCTACCGACAGTGACCAATGCCAGGTGCCCCAGAGGGAGTGAACCTAACAAGTAATGATCAAGTGATCTCTCTCCTGCCATCCATCTCCACCCTTGACAAACAGAGGCTAGAGACACCATTCCTTACCCATCCTGGCTAATAGCCATTAATGGACTTAACCTCCATGAATTTATCCAGTTCTCTTTTAAACGCTGTTATAGTCCTAGCCTTCACAACCTCCTCAGGCAAGGAGTTCCACAGGTTGACTGTGCACTGTGTGAAGAAGAACTTCCATTTATTTGTTTTAAACCTGCTGCCCATTAATTTCATTTGGTGGCCCCTAGTTCTGGTATTATGGGAATAAGTAAATAATTTTTCCTTATCTACTTTCTTCACATCACTCATGATTTTATATACCTCTATCATCTCCCTCCTTAGTCTCCTCTTTTCCAAGCTGAAAAGTCCTAGCCTCTTTAATCTCTCCTCATATGGGACCCGTTCCAAACCCCTAATCATTTAGTTGCCCAGAACATTTCAGCCCAGTTTTCATCTGAGAATAAATATTTGAATGGCAGAGGAAGTATGTGCAGTCAGAGGCCCAAAATCATGGAACAAACTTGTACAAAACATTAGGCTGAATGAGCGCTGATCTCTTTTCAGCATATGCTGCAAGACCCACCTATTTAAACAACCAACTGTAACACCACTCATTGCAGAAGGAATCATCCATCAGCCATATTGCTATAAGGAAACAGATTAAAGGAGACAGATGGACAGCTTGGCTTTGTCGAGATTATGTGACATATTTTTAATATTATGAGGTAGTCAAACATTACAGTGGTGAGAGACCTAAAAAAACCTAAACTAGTTTAACATGAGCCTGGTACTAATTTCATTGAATCATGGAAGGGACCTTGAGAGGTCATCTAGTCCAGTCCCCTGCACTCGTGGCAGGACAAGTATTATCTAGATGATAAAATCTCCAATGATGGAGATTCTACAACCTCCATAGGCAATTTATTCCAGTGCTTAACCACCCTCAGCACACCCAATTTATTGTGTGCTAAATCTACTTTCTATGAGGTGGTTCTTACTCTGTGCAATTACTTCAAAAAGAGTACAATTTTTTTTGCCATGTAAGCCTTCACCGCATTTCCTGGTCAATGAAGCCATGACCAACTGCCTCATTCTTAGCCTGCACACAGCTTTCCTTTTGTGCATGGGTAGTGTTTGCTAGTTAGCAATCCACTGCTGTCACACATAGATTGCTGCTGTCTGCACAATGGTCAGCTATGTTTGGCACTGATGGGTAATGCAGAGATGTCACTGTGCCCTACTTATGGTGTATTATGTGCAACTGATGCAATGCGATGCTTTAAAAAAAAAACACACACAATCTCTCTCCCCACCTTCCCCCGCCCCAATTTTAAGCTCTGGTCCATGAACCACCAATGGGCTGGGGACCTTGCTGACATCTGTAGAATGAAATATTTTGAGAATCAAGAAGTAGGAATGATGAGCCTGGAATGTAGTGATAGTCTGAGATGATTTTCTCTTACAAAGTGATCTGCAGCATTAAAACATTTGAGAAGCACTGATCTACCGTACCTTCATTTTACACATTCACTGACTGACTATCCACGTATACTCACTCATACTTGGGTTATTTATTGTTGCTCATCATGTTTGGATATGTAGTTGTGAGAAGGTATGACAGCCGCCCTCTTGGCCAACACACTGGGGACTGAACCAGGGATCTCCAGAGCTAAAATATAAGCTACTACAGCTTGAGCTAAAGAGCCAAGGTTCTGTAGCAAGGAGCTTTAACAACTCATATCCTCCTTGGATCAGCAGAGAGGGAACTCCTACCATACATTCACCACTAGGTTACAAAGACATCTTTCTTAACCTCCTTTACAAGTATATTCCATATACACTATGTGAAGTCCAAAATAACCTCTTCCAGTGATTTGGCTTTAACAATAAAGGAAGCAATAATGTAACCAAGGTCACCTCACACCTTTCCCAAAGCTTGGCTCCTCATAGGGTTCCTCATTCAAGATTACTCAGCTTCTCCCTAGATTGACTCTTTTGAGAGTCACTCCAACACAAAGAACTGTGACATGACACAAGTGCAAGGGGACCAGTCGCCTCACAAATAATCTTTCTGCTCCTTAACATAATTGCTATGCTCATCCAAAACATTTCAGCCCTGTTTTCATATGAGAATAAAGATTAGTCAGTTCCACCCTCCTTATTTCTGGCGATGATAAATGAGTAACAGGCAGTAGAACTCACTTAGGCAGTAGAACTGACTTAATCCTTTCCCAGAAAGATCAATACCAGCAGACAGAATGGAGCATTTCAAGCAAAATCTTACAGCCTCTTACAATAATGTTATTGTGCTATTTTTGTTCTGTTCAAAGCACTAATGATTACCACTGAATGAGAATCAACCTCTCTTTAGGGAAATAACTAAAGTACAAATGCAAAACAAGACTAAAATTGATTATTTAAATCAAGGTATCCTGTCAGCCGATTTAAATAATGAAAATCAGTGATTTAAATGGCTTTGATTTAAAATCAATCCACTCTGCATCAGACCACACCGCTGTGGTTAGTGGAGCTATGACAAGCATTCATTGCTAGTCCCTGGGTTGCCTGGCCAATTTTGGTACATGCTTTCTGGTTTCCACCCTGCTTGTAGCTGTTGTTGCACAGTAGCTGCTCAACAGGCAATGTTATCCAGTCTAGCTCTACCCATATCAATTTATGCATAGGTCTTACTCCATTGGGTCTCTGATTATCTCTCAGAACATTGACCTTTGACCTATCACTCCTCTCTGAATCAGTGGTATGGAACATGAAAGATATTTCTGGTGCCTCTGTTGGTTTTGCTTTTTCATACATTTTATGTTCCACCTTTTTCCTTGCACCCAGCCTTCCTCCTGTGGCAGTGAGCAAGAAGCTAGTCATTTATAGCTTATTTTTACATTTCTCTTTATGAGGTCATTACAGCTATTTTATGCATTTAGGCAACAACTGACCCAGTATAGTGACCACCATGCACAGATGTCAGAAAATTGAAATACTAAGATTTAACAAAAGTCCAAAACAGAGTATCATAGCTTAAGAGATAAAATGTCAGTCTTAACTTTGAGTTCTTTTGTCTCTATTAGGTTGTCACCCTTTGTCATTGTCAAAATTATATTTTAAATATTTACATATTTTAAAAGTGATCAAAATGTATTTAACAGGCAAACATTTTTCATTTATTTCCTTTCTCAAAATCGTTGTAGTGTTCTGTGCTGTTAAAAGCATCTGCACGGCATTCCAGAGATATTTGGAGCAATATGCATTTGTGATTATATAGGGTTTTTTTGTTAAACAAAAAACAAACAAACAAAACCCCACTAAGTTAAAACTGCGAAATTAAAGGAGAAAAAAGCAACCCAGTTGATTTTTTCCCTGATTTTCATTTACACTAGGACCACTTTACATCAATCTGGCAATGTAAAGGGACCTTAAGGTAAGAGAGTACCTTAAGGTAAGTACCATACTCTCACTTTAACAAGGGAAGCTTAATCTACAATTCACTGAAATGAGAAAAGGACAACATATATGCAGATCTGTGGCCCCCTGCTTATCAGAACTGTAAAGTGACTCTTGAAGGCAGGATAAAGCACCCCTTGAAAATACAAATGAAAGGGCTGGTTCTTTTTTGCCTTGCACCTTGCGTAGCAATTAACACTTCTGACAAGTGAATACAAAACTGATATAAAACCACCACCATTAGGGTAAGTGAGATTTCTGCTTGGTAGCATTTTATATCCACTTTTTGAAGATGTGATTGATTACATAAGGTGCAAGGCAACAGGGAATTAAGAGCAAAATATTTTGTATATAATGTTATTTATTACTTAAGTGTCATATGGAGAGCCATTAATAAGAATAAGGATAATATTCCAGATATAATTTTAAAAAATAGCATGCAATGTGACAGATGGCTGTTTAGTTTTCCTACACTCCATTAGAGATGAAAAACAACATTTTCATAACAAAAAAAAAGAAAAAAATAATTTGTTATGACAACTTTGATATATTTGCATTTAAAGATCACCCACACTAAATTAAGTCTAATGTTTCCCTAACAGAGGAAGTGCCAAGAGTTATAAGGGGTTTTTGAATCAAAATACTGGAAAGTAATACATCTTGCTTCACATAAAGTGCATTTAATGTAATAAAATTCTAACACTTATATATTGTGTGACAGTATTAATTAGGTGCAGATTTAGTGTCAACATTAAAATGTAATTCAGATACACATGAAATGATAGTATAATGTACAAATGTGCATCTCAAAACAAGTGTGCCATGAACAAATATTACTGACCTCAAGTCCATTTTTGCCCCCTCACAGAATTTAATGGATTTATATTTCAATACATCTTTCAAACAACCCATGATTATGCAGATTGCTCCCTTCCCACCAGTACTTGGAAGATAAAACTAAAAGCTAAACAGCATGTTTACTACTAATTATGTATATACAATATTAGTATGATGCCCTCAACCGTGGCCAGTCGAGCTGGTGCAACAGTCCTCAGTAGACTAAGCATGTTTGATGAGGATGATTAATATTATATTTAATGTTATGCAAGGACCTAAAACAAACACCAGAAATTTTAATGCACTGAAAAACATTGATTTGATTACTCCACTGTTTTCTAGAAAAAATCCCGAAAAAAGAGAGTTACCTTTTCCGTAACTGGTGTTCTTCGAGGGGCGCTTATACTTAATAAAATCACTTTTGTTTATTAACAAACCCAGAGTAAGTAATTAATACCTGGAGGAGCAAAAAGCTGTGCATATCTCTCTATCAGTGTTATAGAAGGTGGACAATTTATGAGTTTACCCTATATAAACTCTATACAGACTAAAACGAATTTATTTGGGATTTGGATCCCACTGGGAGCTGGGTGTCTGGGTGCTGGAGACAGGTAACCTACTGAGTGGTTTTCAGTTAAAGCCTGCAGCTTTGGGGGCATGGTTCAGACCTGGGTCTGTGTTGCAGCAGACTGGCATGTCTGGCTCAACAAGGAAGGGTTCTGAAGTTCCAAGCCATCAGGGAAAATGGGCTCAGAGGTAATTCCACCACATCAGGTGACAGTCCCCAGGGGGTCTCTGTGACTGAACCTGTCACAGGGGCTACTTATGAGTGATTACTAACATGAAAAAGGGCTTCACAATCTGGTCCAAAAGAAGGCTTACTAATGAGAACTGCCCTAATTAATACACACAAGGCTTGTCTACACAGTGCTTTTGTCTGCACCTGAAGGGTGTACATCTTAGTCCACACAAGCACACTAGGATTGCACGCTAACTGGCCTGTGTTGACCCTGCTGGCAGGCACTAAAAGTTCCCTAGTACACATTAATGAACTCCCATTCAAACAATTAACATGTACTAGGGAACTTTTAGATGTGCCAGCAGGATCTGCACAGACCAGTTAGTGTGCAATGTGCTAGTATGGACTAAAATTTTCATCCTTATAATACAAACTAAAGCATCACATAGACAAACCCTAACATAAACAATGATATAAAGGAGTGATATCTTCATCATCCTCAGGATAATATAAAAGATGAAGTAAAATACAACATACTTCAAGTACATAAAAATCATGGAAATGTACGCTGAGAAGGGACCATGAAATGTCATCTAGTCCAGCCCCCTGCACTGAGGCAGGACCAAGTATATATAGACAAGGGGCTCTAACTGGGGGTCATGACCTCTCAGGGATCACGAGGTTATGTGGGGGTTGCGAGATGTCAGCCTCCACCACCAAGACCCGCTTCGCCTACAGCATTTAGAATAGTGTTAGAAGTGTTTTTAATATATAAGGGTGGGGGTCGCATTCAGAGGCTTGCTGTGTGAAAGGGGTCACCAATACAAAACTTTGAGAACCACTGACATAGATCATCCCTAACAGATGTTTGTCTAATCTGTTCTTATAAACCTCCAATGACAGGGATTCTGAAACCTCCCTGTTCCAGTGCTAAACTATTCTTATAATTAGGAAGTTTTTCTTAACATCTAACCTAAGCCTCCCTTGCTGCAATCTAAGCAGAATACTCCTTGTCCTATCCTTTATGACCATGGAGAACAATTGATCATGATCCTTTTAATAACAGTGCTTAACCTATTTGAAGACTTATCAGGTTCCTCCCTAAGCCCTCTCTTCTCTAGACTAAACATGTCCAATTCTTTCAACCTTTCCTCGTAGGTCAAGTTTTCTAAACCTTTCATCATTTTTGTTCCTCTCCTCCGGACTCTCCAATTTATCCACATCTTTCTTGAAGTATGGCATACAAAACTGGACACAGTATTCCAGATGAGGCCTTCTCAGTGCCAAACAGAATGGAATTATTACCTTCCATGTCTTACATATGATTCCTATCAATACATCCCAGAATGATATTTGTCTTTTTTGTAACTACATCACATTGTTGGGTCATATTCAGTTTGTGATCCACAATAATTAAGGCTACAACTCTGTCACAGAGGTCATGGATTCCATGATTTTACAAAGACCTCTGTGACTTGTACAAAATTCCAATAAATTCAGCCCTGGGCAGTGGGCTCTGGGCTTCATTCTGTGATTTATTGTTAATTACCCATGTCCTGTCTGTGACTTTTAATAAAAATGCCTGTGCCAAAATTGTAGCCTTAACTATAATCTCTAGATCCTTTTCTGCAGTGCTACCACTTAGCCAGTTATTCCCCATTTTGTATTTGTGTAGTACTTTGCACTTGTCTATTGCATTTCACGTTGATTTTAGACCAATTCTCCAATTTATCAAGGTCCTTTTGAATTCTGATCCTGTCCTCCAAAGTGCACCATACTCCTCCCAGGTTGGTATCATCTGCAGATTTTATAAACACATCTTCCACTCCATTATCCAAGACATTAATGAAAATATTGTCTAGTGCCAAACCAAGAACAGACCCCTGAGAGACCCTACTTCATATGTCCCCCAGTTTGACAGTGAGCATCCCATTGACTTTGGATGACCATAGGATTACCTATATTCCTAAAATGCTTTGCTGAGTTGGGCCTCAATTAGTTTATATAATATGCTATTTAGTACAATCTGAACAACATAAGCAAATATTCAATGTTGAGATATGTGCTCAGACTAAGTTTGTGGTTTGTTCTGTGTGGTCAGGAAAGTATAAGGCTGTAATTATAATTTTGTATTATAGCATTGGGATGAATTGGGGGTTCTGTGTGTACCACTTCTGAATTGTGGATTATTTTATGAAATTACTGTGTTATGGAAAGCCTATATGTATGTGGATCCACCATGAGTTAGTAGGGTTGTGCCATGTCTCTTCCAGTCAGAAACAATGGTGTGTGATCACCACTCAATGATCATTTATTCAAAGTAAAACACCTTGGGACAATGGGTTTGCTTTAGCTGGAAGAAGACACTTCCTCTTCTTGTCTGAAGGGAGCGGGGTTTGAGAGTAAAGGAAAATTACCAGGAGGAGAAAAAAAGAAGCAGGTGACCCAGCAGGAGTCTATAAAGTAACTCAGAGGGGGGGAAACGGGGAGAGAAAAGACAGTTACCTTTTCCATAACTGGTGTTCTTCAAGATGTGTTGCTCATGTCTATTCGACAATAGGTGTGCGTGCTCGCCACGTGCACCGGTGCCGGAAGTTTTTCCCCTAGCAGTATCCTTAGGGGAGCGCCCTAGAGACCCCTGGAGTGGCACCTCCATGGCGCGGTTTAAGGGGTGCTGCGCGCTTTCCCCACCCTCAGTTTCTTCTTGCCAGACAACTCCGACAGAGGGGAAGGAGGGCGGGATGTGGAATAGACATGAGCAACACATCTCGAAGAACACCAGTTACGGAAAAGGTAACCGTCTTTTCTTCTTTGAGTGATTGCTCATGTGTATTCTACAATAGGTGATTCCAAGCTATATCTGTTGGAGGTGGGAAGGAGTTCACAAACTCTCGGGACAGAGAACGGCCCTGCCGAACCCAGCATCCTCCCCGGTCTGAAAGACAATTGCATAATGCGAGGTGAACATGTGAACTGAAGACCATGTGGCAGCCCTACAAATGTCCTGAATGGGGACATGGGCCAAAAAGGCAGCCGATGAGGCCTATGCCCTAGTCGAGTGTGCCTTCACAATTGGTGGCGGAGGGATTCCCAGGTCATAACAGGTACGGATGCATGAGGTGATCCAGTTGGAGAGCCGCTGAGTGGAGATCGGCCAACCTTTCATGCCCTCAGCTGAGGCGATGAACAGTTGCGAGGACTTTCTGAATGGCTTAGTCCACTCCAGGGAAAAAGCCAGAGCCCGTCTCACATCCAGCATGTGGAGGCGGCGCTCCTCACTGGACGCATGGGGGTTGGGGCAGAGGACTGGCAGAAAAAATGTCCTGACCCATGTAATAAGCGGAGACCACCTTTGAGAGGAACGAAGGGTGTGGGCGGAGCTAGACCTTATCTTTATGAAACACCATGTACAGGGGCTCGGAGGTCAGGGCCCTGAGTTCCAAGACCCGTCTAGCTGAAGTGATCGCAACCAGAAAGGCCACCTTCCACGAGAGGTGTGACCAGGAGCACGTGACCAGCGGGGAAACGCCCTGCTCGTCCGCCCATCTGGAAAACCAAGACCACTTTGCCAAGTAGGCTTGGCCGTGGAGAGCCACCTGCTTTCTAGGAGGACACGCTGAACCCCTTCCGAGCATGTCCTTTCCTCCCTACCTAACCATTGAGCAGCCAAGCCATGAGGTTGAGTGCTGCTAGGTTGGGGTGGAGGGCGGTCCTGGGAGAGCAGGTCCGGGTGGGACGGCAATGGCCACGGCAGGGCGACCGCCAGGCCCGTGAGGGTCCTGTACCAATGCTGCCTGGGCCATGCCAGGGCAATCAGAAGGACCTGGGCCTTGTCCGTCTTTATCTTTTCCAGGACCTGGCCAATCAGCAGGAACGGGGGAAAGGCATAGAGAAACTGGCCTGACCAGGACAGCAGGAAGGCATTGGAGATAGCGACCCGTCCCAGCCTGCCCTGGAGCAGTGCTGAGAGGAGAAGTCCCTGCTCAAGCAGTCCTCCCACGCATTCCGGGCGCCTGGCAGATGGAAGGCCTGTAGACAGATGTCGTGGGCTATACAAAAGTCCCACAGTCTGAGGGCTTCGCGGCAGAGGATCGGGCCCCGCCTTGCCTGTTGATGTAGAACATTGAGGCTGTGTTGTCCGTGAGGACCCTGGCCACCCGGCCCTCCAGGTGCAAGCAGAAGGCCATGTACACCAGCCATACCACCCTGAGCTCCTTGACGTTTATGTGGAGGGTCAGATCCTGAGCCAACCACAGACCTTGCGTCTGAACATTCCCCACATGGGCCCCCCATCCCAGGTCCGACACGTCAGACACCAGTTCCAATGATGGGGCCCTACCCCTGAACGGGACACTTTGAAACATGTTTCTCAGGGAGGACCACCACCATAGGGAGGTGATCACTGGCTCAGGCACCGTGAGGACTTTGTCCATCCTGTCCCTGACCTGGGAGAACTCTGAGGCCAACCAGAGCTGGAGGGACCCCATCCTGAGTCTGGCGTTACGGACCACATACGTGCATGCTGACATGTGACCCAAGAGCTGGAGGCACGCTCTGGCTGTTGTCACCGGAAACCTTGTGATCGTGTCGATGAGCCCCTTCAGGGTCTCGAAGCGTCCAGGACTGCCCCAATAAACTCTATGCATTGTACCGGAACTAACATGGACTCGGTGTTGTTTACCAACAGGCCCAAAGTGGTGCACGTGGACAGAAGGAGCACCATGTGATCCCACACCTGCGATCGGGAGCTGCCTTTGACCAACCAGTCATCTAGATAGGGGAAGATCTGGACCACCCTAGCGCCTGAGGTAGGCCACCACCACCGACATACATTTCGTGAATACCCTGGGAGCAGTTGACAGGCCAAACAGGAGGACCGTAAATTGGTAGTGTTCCTGCCCCACCATGAAAACGGAGGAAGTGTCTGTGCCCCTCGAATATATGAATGTGGAAGTACACATCCTGCAGATCGAGGGTGGCATACCAGTCCCCAGGATCCAGGGAGGGGATGATTGAGGCTAGGGAGACCATGCGGAACTTGAGCTTCACCAGAGGTTGCAATGTGAAGAATGTCCAAAAGTTTATGTTAAGTCTTGCGACCCTCCTCTAAGGGAATCTGGAGCTAGTCATCCTCTTCATAAGCTCCTGGAACTGTTTAAAACAATACACATTAGAGGGCCAAGGGGGTATTACTGCTTCATCAGATGAAGATATGCTAGTTTGTGGAATCATGTTCTCATCAGCCCTTGCTCTTGTTACTCAAAAAGACTCCTTGTGAGATGGAAGATGGTTGGGAGGAACAGGGGATTGCTGACTGCTGTCTCTAGCACTCCCCATGGGCGTAACTGGGTGCTCTGGAAAATTGTTGCTGATAGGCAGCCCATTTCTTGAAGCATTTCTTTCAGAAAAAAATGTCAAGAGAGGCAGCTCTGGTTTGGTAATTGAGCAAGCCTCATACTGAAATCTGAGAGTCAGAAGAAGGTGTCACAGATATGGAAATTTCCTGCAATATCTTTGGAAGATCCTAATATAGTAAGTTTATGTATCATTGTGGGCAAGGGATTGTATGTAATTCCATGCAGGAGGGTGACCACAGCTCTCCAGGAACTATGAACGTTAGGGGATGATTAGGCAGATTCAGGTTGTAACACCTCTCGAGAGGTCCTGCCGTCTGGAGAGGCTCACATATAGTGGTTCAAACTGGATTCTCTGGAGACCAGAAAAAGAAAGGTCTCTTGGATAAACAGCCAGTCTTTAAATTGACTCATGGCCTTCTTTTTGATACAGCAAATGGATAGAACCTTATGTCCAAGAGGAAGGCCCCCATTTTTAGTCCTTCCAACCTTACCCTGACACCTGACAGAGCCAGAGACTGGAGTTGGGGTGACCTTTGATAAGCTTTTTAGCATGTGTGTAGGTTCTTTAATTCTTTTGAATATGTTTTCTCTGTAATGCTTTCACCATAAGAATAAACATGCTTACTTATAAAGGACTGTGTGGTAACTTGTAACAGTGAGCAATTATGCTCTTTATAGCCCCTGAAGAGAGAGCAAGGCACAGATGTTGGTCTGTTTAGGTAGTTTGGCTTGCTGGAAATGACAGAAAAGGCAGGGAACGGAGCAGCCTGGAAAAACCCGTCAGAAAGGAGAGAGAGGTGACAGTTGGCAGCTTAAAAGTAGGTGCCTTTTCTGGACCACAGAAGAGAAAAAAATACACATGCAGTTACCCTGAACTGTGTAAGTAAGAACATAAGAATGGCCATATTGGGTCAGACCAATGGTCCACCTAGCTCAGTATCCTGTCTTCTGACAGTGGCCCTTGCCAGATGCTTCAGAGAGAATGAACACAACAGGGCAATTATCGCATCCCAGTATCTGGCAGTCAGAGATTTGTATCCTCTTCATGGACAGGGGTTGTGATCAGGGAAGTTGTCTGTCTCTTTTCATGAATACCAGAGAGCTAGACGGTACTGAAGAAAGTTGTGGTATTGGTGATGTACAAGGTTCTCGTACAGAATCTTTCAGTGCTCATTAGTTGAGGGTACTCAGGTTCATCTGAGACAAACAAGTCTCCGGAGAATCTAAACTCCTGTGGTGGTGGGTGGATCTGAGCTGAAAACTAGCGAGGCTCTGTGGTGGTAGGCAGCGGCACTGAGGATGACCTTTGCTTCTCTGGTACAGGTCTATCACCTTGTAATGCAGATTGAATACCTGAGGTAACGTGGGAGGAGAACCCACAGTCAGTGCCAATCTCTTTGAAGCAGAATTCTTAGGATCACTAATACCTTGGTAGTGTCAGGAAGGTACTGAAGCTGACTTTGGTACTAAGGAATACTGGGTACCATGTGGCTCAGAAGATCCTGGACTTAGCTGAAGAATCCTCAGTTCCAAGGGAGCCTGGTGGGATGCGAGGTCTCCAGAACAGTAGGTCTTTGTGGTGACCTAGGTTTCTTGGCACCAACTTTTCTTTGAGGAGACCTGGAACCCTTCTTTCCCAAAGTCGTGGTGTTGTACACTGTGGTTATGTCCCGCAAAAATACAGCAGGTGAGCAGACTCAGGAGGTCAACAGCATACTGTGCTCACTGGAGGACAGCTTTACAGGGGTGATTGTGGGGTGTCTGGGCCCATATCGGAGGCAGGTTGAAGGGAGCGCTCCATCATCAGAAACCTAATCTTAATCTTCCTATTTTTCTAGACCTAGTCTTAAACCCCAAACAGATTTTATGCTCATGGGACATGAGTGTCCCCTAAGCAGTGGATACAGTGAGAGTGATAGTAGAATCCCAGCAATGTTTAAATCTCATGCATTTAGGCATACCCTGAGGATAAAAACTCCCAAAGGGGAAGAGCTCCCTTGGGGAAGGGGGAGAGGGGGAGAAGATCTGACAAAGAAATCTCCTCAATCAAAACTAAAAGCTACTGAAAACTAAAGACAAAAAAAGCCTAACAATAAATGAAGACTAAAGCTATCCTTAAAGGGTAATCTAGCTAGAAGAAGGCACTACAATATGCTCCTCTCAGGCAAAGGCGATTGAGAAGGAACTGAGGGCATTTTGTCCAACATTCATGGGGCATGAAGGCATGAGGCTAGCTAGGGCACATGTACTATGTCAGGGGTCGGCAACGTTTGGCATGCGGCTCGCCAGGGTAAGCACAGGGAAGCGGCGTGGGTGAGGGATGTGCTGGCCACGGCTTCCCGCCGCCCCCATTGGCCCGGGACGGCGAACCGCAGCCAGTGGGGGCCGCGATCGGCCGAACCTGCCGCATCAGCAGGTAAATAAACTGGCCCGGCCCGCCAGGGTGCTTACCCTGGCAAGCCACATGCCAAACATTGCCGACCCCTGTACTATGTTATGACTATAGCATGGTTGCAATAGTACAATAAGGGAGAACACTAGAGTGAGACACAACAATTGTTTGCAAACCTTCAGAATAGCCGTTTGTTCTTGATCTTTTTGTTCACTTTTTCTCAGACACGGTTTTTCATCACATGAATGTTTGAGGCTACTTTGGGTGTGAATATCCATATTCATACACAAATTTGAGTATCTGCATAAGAATATTACAGGAAGTGACCTCCCCTGCTTATAATACTCTAGCCATTAAGTCTGGGAGTAGAAACAGTACCATCTGAATTTAGTGACCAATAGTTCATGTTGTAGTTGAGGTAAATACTTTGCATAACTAGAGGCTATAAGAGTTTCTATTACAGTGTTTGCAAATTATGTGCAATTCTGCAAATGTATTTGTAATTATTCAAAGAGTAAAAAGGGCTAAATTAATCAGAAAGTTTTTTGCTACAATTAGTTTGCCCAGCTCTAATGGTCACGAAGTGTTCCCACCATGACAGCTGGTAATCATGTTTGGTAACAATTTGAACCCTAGCAATAAGCTATCATATGATGGAGATAAAGGAAACTTTTTGTACCTTCCCAGAGGTACTTGTTCACATTTTCCTGCATTTGTAGGCTACTATAATTGACTAAATTGACTATTTATAGTGCTAAAGCTGACAATTTTGCATGGGATGCAAGAGGAGAAAAAACCCCACAAAGATTCATCTTCATTCTTGGTAAAGAAATATTTTAAGACCTGCCAATTTTATTTATTTTAAATAAAATGACTCTCAGATTCTATGGTCAGAAGGGAACATTATTATCATCTAGTCTGACCATCTACATAGCAGGCCATAGAACCACACCCAGTAATATCTCCATCAATTTCATAATTCTAAATAAATCTCTCAGAAAATATCCAGTCTTGATTTCAATATTTCAAGTGACTAGAATCCACCATGTCTCTAGGCAAATTGTTCCAATGACGAATTACTCTCACTGATGGATCTCCACTTTCATGAGAAGGGAAATGGAGAAGTTCTTTAGGTCTCCAAGAAGGGATCTGGAGGACCTTCAGGAAGAAGTTTGTGGTTCATCCTGATCCACTTATGACTTTCAACTGAAGTTCTGCAGCTCCATGACAAGGTTCATTAGCTTCGCATAGACAGTCAGAGAAAGTATGATTCAGCCTCCTGGGGATTCATACATACTTTTCCCTTCAGATACATTAGGGTTGTTGCACATAGCCAGGCAGAATGTCCTGGAACATATAGTTTTAGTTTAGCTTTCGTGAATATCCAATATATCATCTAAAATATGTGAGAGTTTGAGTACACTACAGATAATATTTAAACAGATACCACACTTCTCTAGATGCCAAGAGATGTCAAACTTTTATCGTGGTGAAAACATGGCCCAAATTTTAAATGTGGCACTTGCTTTCATACACATCTTTTTTCCACTAGAAGTGTCTATAACCATTATTTGGTTTCAGAACTGAAACATGGCAATTGTCCTATACATAATAACTCCTCTCAGGCAGCTGCTTCCTCTGAAGCAGATTTACCAAGAGTTAATCCCTAGCTTTATATCCTCTAAAGAATATAAACAACTCATAAGGGAAGTTACCCTCTTCAACTCATAATCCCCAGATATCCTTTACAATAGCCAGGACAATGTAAACTGGATGCGCTGTTGAATCTGCAGACAGACAGACTGCAACAATACCACTGAATGAGATGTCAACTTCCCCAGCATGTCAACCATATGATTGCTGATTGTTATACCAGACACATCCAACTATACAGCGGGGCTAGATTTACTTGACATACTCTGATATTTTATTCATTTGAAAGGACACTGCACAGTATGCACATTTTGAATATACAAATAAGTAGTTTAATATTCAATTCCTCTTTCAGTTATTTAGATAATTTAGACATTTGCCTGTATCCTTAGAACTTGAGGTAAAAAAGGTGTTTACAGACTCAGCAGTTTGATTGTGGCATATTTCAGGATTTTCTATAACAAAATATATGTCCCAGCAGCAGTAAAAATGGGGCTTTAATTTAATGAAACTACATAATCCAGCCTCTCAAATTAAAAATGCTACCTACCAATAGTAGCCTCAATTTCATAATTTGCTGTTTCCTCAACTATGCAGTTTGGTAGTTTTCATTATCTGTAATATTTACTTATTTTTTCATTTCTTAAACAAGAAATGAAACACTCACCTATTCCAACTCTACCAAGAAAAGGAATAACAGCTATCTCAGCATCTGAGCCTGACTTTTACCTCTTAAAAGTCTCTTTCATCCATCCACTGACAGGGAGATTTTACCTTTTCCTTGGAGTTAGTGAGTAACTAAATATAAGATGCACCCCCCCACACACTTATATGAAAAAGGGGCAACACACATAATTCTGAACTATGTTTGGAACAGCTAACTAAATTTTAAGACTTTGTAATTCTATTTCAGGGTTCTCAAATTCAGCTGAGAGTAAATTTAGAGCTTCTCTACACATCAGACGATGGCAAGCTAGGGTATGGGTGAGCACTAGCCTGCCATGCTCCAACTGTTTACGTGCACCCTGCTGAAACAGGACTAGCTCAAAGCACTCCAATGAACTGTTAATGTGCATCAGCAGAGTGCACATGAACAGTTAGAGCATGGCACGCTAGTGCAGGGTAGATTCACACACCAGATTGCCACAGTCTAATTGTTCATGTAGACAAACTCTTTATAAAGTACTCCATAGTTATCAGAGTTTTGAAACAAAATTATAGCCTTGTAATTAAACATTTGGTCTCTACTATCCCTAAAATAAAATAATATTTCTAAAAAGAGTTATACAATACCAATGTTACCAATTCTCATCATTTTTGTTGTTACTATTTTTACTACTGTAGCCTGTACAAGTTTTAGACATGGACCAGTACTCCACTGAGCTAGGTGCAAACACAAAACAAAACAAAAAACAAACAGACCTACCTCTTGGGGGCAGCTAATTCTCTTTTTTTAATGGTCCCTTTAAAAGAGCTCCAAACTAGACCTATAAATAGCTTTTATAATATGTCTTCATGGTAATCTATTGCTGCAATGATCTGCACTTCATGAAAAGATTAGGACTCTGCTGTCACACATGAGTGTTTATATTTTAGATTTCCCTAAGGAAGGAAGTGCAAATGTTTTTTCCTAATGTGAAATAATTATCATACAAAAATAATGTTCAAAGGAATTTCTATCCATAGAAGGACAAAGCCTGTGAAGATGACATTTGCTATACGTCATACTGTTGGTTCATTAATCCATAAAGAGTTTTGCTTATTATTTCAGGCAAGTTCTTTTGAAAAGAGTTGCAATTCTCTCTGCTGTGCAAATAGTTATTGACTATTTAATCCCATAGAACTGGATAGTGAGTCAACTATGTATTCTACTCAACAAAAGGAATAATTCTCCTACAAAAAGGAACTACAGTCTCTGGAGATGACAGAACACAGAACAGTTTGTTATCCTGCCCTCAAAAAATGAATCAAAACAGGTTTTATTACCTGGATATTACTTTTAACTGTTGATCAATCTCTTGAAGTTTAGACCAATATTCATCTGCAAATTTATGGAATTCATTAAGGATTGAAGACTTCAAATCGGGGTATGGACATTCCAAGGCCAGTAACTGTATAGGAACTTCATGAAAAAGGCCAGTTTTCTCTTCAAAAGAGTATATTAGTACCTGAAAGAAAAAAAAAATCAGTTATCAGTGATCGAATACATTTTTTTATGTTGTGGAGTAACTCAATTAATTTGGAAATGTGACCATTCTCTTACTTTAGTCTTACAGTCTTCAAGCTCTTGTTCCAAAGCCAATTTTTCTTCATTAAGTAATTCCAAAATTGTTTTCTGTTGTTCCTTCACAAAGTCTACCTAGTTTTATGAAATACTAACAGTTAAAACTAATATTCTTCATATCAAAACTGTCATTTAGAAGCAAAGCCTAATTTTCTTCTACCATACACCAGTTTTACACAAGTGTAACTTCCCCAGAATTAATCCAGATTTACACTGGTGTAAGTGTGAGGATAATCAGGTGCACTGAGGTTGTTGATCATGGCCTTAAAAATTAATAGCGACAACATTTTCCGATAGTATATGCATTTTAAGATTACATTTCACACTTCTTTTAAAAGGCTTTGAAACTTTTTTTCTCTCCCTCAAAAAATAATAAACAAAAGAAAATATTATAAAATTCAAAACAGCAACGAACTGTAAAAGTGAAGTTACCAACCTGCTCTAACACCTTGATTGGAATGAACTCATATTCCATGCAGGATTTCTGTGAAGAGTAGCACTGCATTTCAGACAGCCTGTATTTCAAATCCTCTCTCAGTTGCCAGATGGGATCTACTGTATTTGTTTGATATGTATCCCGTTCCTTTGTTAACTTATGTGCTATAGACAGTTAAACATAAAGCTTTCTCAAAAAAGACAAATATTTACTACATTGTTCTGTAGTTTATCTGAAATGGTGAATACATTTGTTTTTAAAACCCCCACTTAAATTAATCAAGAAATCAAGTGAAAATTCTTACCCAAGTCCCACATATCCAAAAGAAATTCACATTCAAGGCTCCCTTCATCAAGGAAAGTTTGTATTTCTGCTTCCACTTTATGTCTGAAATGTATAATTGAAACTTATGCAAAAACTTTAATTTCTTACTCATATAAACAAAGATAGAAAACAACCACCGCCCTACACACAATTAATGTTATAATTGAATAGGGGGAAGACTCTGTATAGAAGGCAATTAGGTGGGCTGGGGCAGAGACTAGGCAAGTCAGCAGAATACAGGATACATATCAGGCCCTCTGGCACCATGCCTATTCCAAAGAAAAGACCACTTTCCTTTGGATTCCCCTCTGTCATGCCAATCCCTGGAGGCAACCCTATCCAGAGGGGTCCCGGATACTGCAACTCCACTGGGGCTGCACTGTTTCTGAATGACAGGAGCAAGGCTTGGGGACAGAAAATTGGAGAGTAGGCATGATGTCTCCATAAGGATGGCATGGGGCCTCCCACTGATTCTCTATGATCCACAATAAGACCCACTACTAGTCATTCAGTCACAAAGGTCTAGTGACCTTGCTAGGCAAAAATGAAAGTATTCTACAAAAGCAGTAGGATACTTTAACTTTAGGCTGCTCTACAAGAGAAGAGTAGAGTAAGTCTCCTTTGCATTCAAGAGAAGTGGGGGGAAAAAGACACCTTGAATTACACTCTCCTACAAGAGATTTGCAGGATTAAAAGCTGATCTGAGGTTGGCTATGGAAGCTACCATCCCTTGGACAAGAGTGCTGCTACTGATCAGCGGAGTGTGGTGATAAATGCAGACCCTCAAAGCATTAAGGGCCCATTTCTACTTGAGTTTTGTATATAAAGTGCTTGCAGAATCAGGCATCATGTCATCTAAACACTTTGGGGGAAAAATAAAACCTAGGAGGCAGTCAAATATATAATTCCAAGGAAAAACCTGATGGTATTACCGTATTTTACCTCATCAAAATGAAGAAATATCTTCTGAAGTACATTAGCAGTGCAGTGGCAGCAAGAAGCTTATTCACCATTATTAATTAGGGCCAAATCATGCCTTCAGATGTAAGCAATGACCATACCACTCTTTTTGAAATAAGTGTGAGTTGCATATCATATTTGAGGACAGAATGTGACCATTTATAAAGAATTAAACATTAGGGGCTCCGGGGTGCGGAGTTGCCAATATTCCAATAGGTTCTAGGCTGCTCAGATATTGATTGATAGCCAAATATTTGGCTGTGAATATGTGACTGAGACAGAACACCTCACCCTCCCTGTCTTTACCTATCTTTTTCTTATCTGTAAACTCAGTTTAGATGTGGGTAGTTACAATCTCCCACTCTTTTCAAATACTCTACACCTACTGCTATTCAATTACAGTAACTCCTCACTTAAAGTCGTCCCAGTTAACGTTGTTTCGTTGTTACGTTGCTGATCAATTAGGGAACATGCTCGTTTAAAGTTGTGCAATGCTCCCTTCTAACATCATTTGGCAGCCGCCTGCTTTGTCCACTGCTTGCAGGAAGAGCAGCCCGTTGCAGCTAGCTGGTGGGGGCTTGTAACCAGGGTGGACCGGCAGCCCCCCTATCAGCTCCCCCTAAGTTCCCTGTGCTGCAGCCGCCCTGCAAGCTATCAATCGGCAGCTCAGCTGTCCCTGCCCCCACTGCCATGTACTGCTCCTGCCCTCTGCCTTGGAGCTGCTCCCAGAGACTCCTGCTTGCTGTGCAGACAGGGAAGGGGGGCGATAATGTCAGGGTGTCCCCCTCCCCCCTGCTCCTGCACCCCGCTTACCCCTTCTCCATATACAGCAGGGAGGGGACACGGACGGAGAGAGACAGAGCGAGCTTGGGGCAGCAGCTGCTGTCTGAACTTCCTGATGCACTTAAAAAGACAATGCACTTAAGAGTGGGTCAGCTTACTTAAAGGGGCAGTGTGCATCTCTCTCTCTCTCCCACACACAAGGTGTGTGTCTGTCTCTGTCTGCTATGCTGTCTCCCCTCTCTCGTGTTCATGCTGCCTTGAGTGAGAGGCTACATTAACAACACTGTGTTAACCATTGAGGGCTCAGCCGAGTGCTAGTTCATCATTTAGCAGCAAGGCATTCCCTGGGAAATATCCCTCCCTCTTCCACCCTCTAACTTCACCACCTCAGCCAAGCTTCACAATCATCATAGCTGTGAATAGTATTAAATTTTTTGTTTAAAACGTATACTGTGTGTATATCTATATAATATATATAGTTTTTTGTCTGGTGAAAAACATTTCCCTGGAACCTAACCCCCCCTATTTACATTAATTCTTATGGGGAAATTAGATTCGCTTAACATCGTTCACTTAAAGTAGCATTTTTCAGGAACATAACTACAACGTTAAGCGAGGAGTTACTTTTTCTTTCAAACAAGCAGTCTATACCAACATTTTTGCTATCGAAGTATTTCTTTTATAATCTCTAAGATTTCCCAATTATTACCTGTTCTCACTCAGTCGTTTATGCTCTTGCCACCAGATCTGGTGGTGCTGTTTCAGCAGCATTTGTTCTTTGTTAGTTTTTGAAACTTGTTCTACTCTTTTAACCTGTGTGAAAAAGGAAAAAGAAAAAATTCTTACTAGTATTGAAATTAGTTTGGTATATTTACAAAATGGCTTCCCCAAATAAACAGTTGATGCTAGGTTGCATGAACCTATGTGCCCTCGCAAGCACATCTTTGTGAGAAACAGAGCTGACTGAAAATTTTAAACAATTTTTTCTTATAAAAAATGACGTAGGAAATTTTTATGAAGCCTTTACTTTAGTTTTCCCATTTTTTGATGAAAATTAAACAAAGGAAAAGCAAAAAAAAGTCAGTGCTTTTTTAAAATTATCCCCCCCACACACACCTTTAAATCTTTCTGCTCCCACTCCCCTTATTCAGTGGCAAAATGGAAAAAGGGAAGGGGAGACAAAATAGAGAGAGTGAAAAAGGGGAAGAAGGGAAGTTGACACTCCCACCCCCAGCCAATGTAAAATAATTTTTTTTAGCTGAAAATGTTCAAAGAATGTTGATGAATGAAAAATCATTTCTATTGGAAATATGTAGAACAAAAAAATGAAGTTTTCAGATTTTTTTCACAAAAAATTATTTCCACTTTTCAACCAACTCTAGTGAGAAACAACATTTTGATCTAAATTGAGAAATTGCTCCTATCTCCTAGGCGCTTGTCTCTTCCTCCTTCGCAGTGCACACAACTGGATCAGTGATACAAGCAGTCCACATAAGGGAGGAAGGAGACAATTTATAACTCTTCTGTCCCTACAAGGGCAGATAAGGCAAGTGATAATTTTGCCCTTTGTTAACTAGCATAACTTTTTATCCATCGAGTGATAAAGTAAAAACCCTATTTTAAAACTAATATTTTTCACTTTAAAAACTAGCAAATATTTAAGTCTTTCAAACATAGCTGAGTTAAAAATATCTTTGAGCAGAGAGTCACTTTTAGTTTTCTACAAATTACTTTCACCTCATATAATGCCAGACTGTTGAGCTCTTACTTACATTTGTGAGCACTTATGTAATCTTATTGAAGTGAATGGGGCTGTGACGTTGCACTCCATATGTTTATGGAAATATGCTTATGAGTATGAATATAATGTAACTGAACTATGCTTTATGCAAAAGGTCTCTTGTAAGGCACCATTACAAAGCTTATAATCTACTGAGTGTGTTAATCCTATTTGTATGAATGTATCATTCTTGTATCTGTAGCTAGAAATATGAAGTATTACTCTGAAGTCCTATTGTAATTATGCAAAGTGTGGGCCATTAATGGTGGTTTAGAATCTTGATGGCTCCCACTGACCAGGACAATGGGTTGTAAATGGCTCTGTTTACTTGTAAGCCTTCCTGTATACCTGGGTGCCAGCCAGTGAGTAATGAAGTCTCACAGGAGATGTGAACACGTCACATGATACTGGAATCCATCTTAAACCTGTTGGTTTTCCATTTTAATTTAATTTAATGGAGATATCCTATCTCCTAGAACTGGAAGGGACCTTGAAAGGTCATCAAGTCCAGCCCCCTGCCTTCACTAGCAGGACCAAGTACTGATTTTGCCTCAGATCCGTAAGTGGCCCCCTCAAGGATTGAACTCACAACCCTAGGTTTAGCAGGCTAATGCTCAAACCACTGAGCTATCTCTTGAGGGACAAAATTAATGGAGACATCCTACCTCCTAGAACTGGAAAGGACCTTGAAAGGTCATTGAGTCCAGCCCCCTGCCTTCACTAGCAGAACCAAGTGCTGATTTTGCCCCAGATCCCTATGTGGCCCCCTCGAGGATTGAACTCACAACCCTGGGTTTAGCAGGCCAATGCTCAAACCACTGAGCTATCCCTTAGAAGGAAGGGTGGAAACCCAGAGAGAGACAAATGATTGCCGCCTTATGCCAAAGATATAAAAGTGGGTGGAAGAGAACAAAGGGGGCTGAAGTCATGAAAAAGCCCCTAGTTACCACCTGAGCTGGAACTAACAAGAACTGTACCGGGGAAAGGATTGGGCCCAGACTAGGAAGAAGTCTATTCTGTGAAAGAAGCTATTGGAACATCTGTGAGATTTACCTGTATTCAGTTTCTTAATGTATTAGGCTTAGACTTGTGTGTTTTCTTATATTTTGCTTGGTAACTTACTTTGTTCTGTCTGTTATTACTTGAAACCACTTAAATTCTACTTTTATACTTAATAAAATCACTTTTGTTTATTAACCAACCCAGTGTAAGTGATTAATACCTGTGGAAGCAAACAGCTGTGCATATCTCTCCATCAGTGTTATAGAGGATGGACAATTTATGCGTTTACCCTGTATAAGCTTTATACAGAGTAAAATGGATTTATTTGGGGTTTGGATCCCACTGGGAGCTGCGTGTCTGGGTGCTGGAGCTAGCTAACCTGCTGAGTGATTTTCAGTTAAAGCCTGCAGCTTTGGGGTAGGGAGGCGGGGGAGAGGGGAGGGTTCAGACCTAGGTCTGTGTTGTGGCAGACTAGCGTGTCTGGCTCAACAAGGAAGGGTTCTGAAGTCCCAAGCCATCAGGGAAAATGGGCTCAGAAGTAATTCCAGCACATCAGATGACAATGCCAAGGGGGTCTCTGTGACCGAACCAGTCACAGGGGCTACTTAAGAGTGATTACTAACATGAAAAAGGGCTTCACAATCTGGCCCAAAAGAAGGCTTACTAATGAGAACTGCCCTAATTTAATACACACAAGTCTTATCTACACAGTGCTTTTGTCTGCACCTGAAGGGTGTACATTTTAGTCCACACTAGCACACTAGTATTGCACGCTAAATGGCCTGTGTAAACCCTGCTGGCAGGCACTAAAAGTTCCCTAGTGCACATGAATGGACTCCCATTTCAAACAATTAACATGTACTAGGGAACTTTTAGTTGTGCCAGCAGGATCTGCACAGACCAGTTAGTGTGCAATGTGCTAGTATGGACTAAAATTTACATCCTTATAATGCAAACTTAAAGCATCACATAGACAAACTCTAATATAAACAATGATATAAAGGAGTGATATCTTCATCATCCTCAGGATAATATAAAAGATGAAGTACAATACAACATACTTCAAGTATATAAAAATCATGGAAATGTACGCTGAGAAGGGACCATGAAAGGTCATCTAGTCCAGCCCCCTGCACTGAGGCAGGACCAAGTATACATAGACGAGGGGCTTTAACTGGGGATTATTATATGGGGGTTACAAACTGTCAGCCTCCACCACCAAGACCCGCTTTGCCTACAGCATTTAGAATAGTGTTAAATATGAAAAAATGTGTTTTTAATATATAAGGGTGGATCACACTCTGAGGCTTGCCGAAAGGGGTCACCAATACAAAACTTTGAGAACCACTGACATAGATCATCCCTAACAGATGTTTGTCTAATCTGTCTTATAAACCTCCAATGACAGGAATTCTAAAACCTCTCTAGATAACTATTCTTATAAATAGGAAGTTTTTCTTAACAGCTAACCTACGCCTCCCTTGCTGCAAACTAAGCAGAATACTTCCCCCCTAGCTACGCTACTGTGTTCTCCTTTATGGCCATGGAGAACAATTGATCACGATCCTTTTTATAACAGTGCTTAACGTATTTGAAGACTTATCAGGTTCCCCCCTAAGCCTTCTCTTCTCTAGACTAAACATGTCCAATTCTTTCAACCTTTTCTCATAGGTCAGGTTTTCTAAACCTTTTGTCATTTTTGTTCCTCTCCTCTGGACTCTCCAATTTATCCACATCTTTCTTGAAGTATGGCATACAAAACTGGACACAGTATTCCAGATGACACATTTCCAGTGCCAAACAGAATGGAATAATTACCTTCCATGTCTTACATATGATTCCTATTAATACATCCCAGAATGATATTTGTCTTTTTTGTAACTACATCACATTGTTGGGTCATATTCCGTTTGTGATCCACTATAATTAAGGCTACAACTCTGTCACAGAGGTCATGGATTCCATGATTTTACAAAGACCTCAGTGACTTGTACAAAATTCCAATAAATTCAGCACTGGGCAGTGGGGCTCCGGGCTGGACCCTGAGTTTGGGACTTGAAACATCCTGGGGCTTGGATTTCCCTCACAGCAGTTCTAATGCATGGCCAGGAAGGGGCACTCAGTAGGATCTGTGACAAAGGTGAAGTAAATAAACATGCTGTGTTTTCCCTCATCTGTTGGAGGAAGAAGGAAGTTCATTGTGAAGATGCAGAGCCTGTCGCTGTCAAAAGAAATGTCCTGAGTGGGGATTAGGGTATAGTTAAGAAGAGTCCCCTAATTTGGCATTTCCTTGCTTTTAATGATTTGTCTTGGGGAGTGGATGTCAAATTTAACCAACTAATGAATCCCTTTTAAATAAAGTTTTTGTGTATGGAGGGTTTTTTTGGGGGGGGGCGGGGAGAAGGGAGGATTGAATACAGCAAGAGTAGGGAGGTTTTGGATGGAATGGGAGACAAAATTTCCCTCAGCTTCTCTATGCTGTGGGATATGGAGGAAAGGGAAACAGCAGAGTACAGAGGACCAGGAGAAGCAAATTATAGTGGAAAGGGAGCCTCAGTATGTCTGTTATTATCCTCCTTCAGTCCAGCACAACAGTGCCCACATTCTGAGGGCCAGGGTCAGCTTGTCAAACAACAAATCTGTTCCACTGTTCTAGCCATGGCTGCTCAAAGCAAAGGCCCCTTTGTCAAAGTCAGACAACTTTGACAGTCTTGTGAGCTACCATCACTGGAGCTTGTATCTCCTTTCCTCTGGGAGCCCCAACCACTTCTCCTCTGACAGACCCAAAGAGGGGGAAAAAGAGACCCCCCTATCAAGTAAGGAAAAGGTATGCTGAGCTGAGAACTGGGAGACCATGAGTTAAACATTCATAGCCCTTAACAAAAAAAAGCAACATAGGGGAACACCTTTTTGATATTGTGCAGGTTTCAATGTACAGTTTTACCACCTACTTGACTGGAAGAGACTTGTGAAAAATGAAATACCAAAAGACATAAGACTAAAATTTAGTTTTAAGTTTGAATGAGCTCAACAGAATTCTATGCTACCAGCTCATGAAGTAATAATATCTGCCAACTCTTTTGATAAATTATACCCGTACTATTAAAGGAAACTATACTATAAAGGAGACAAGTATTCCTGCTCTCATTCAATGTCACCTCTTTGCTCACAACTTCTTTTTGCAAGATTCCTTTCCTTGTCCTGAGGCCCAACAGACAATACTGCATATATTCTGATTAAGGTTTAACAAATAACATCCGCAAAAGATAACTAAAATGCATAAAGCAAAAATACAACATACCACATAAAAACCTAAGGTTCAGGGCCAGCTCCAGGCACCAGCCGAGCAAGCTCGTGGTTGGGGTGGCAGATTCTAAGGGGCGACATTCCGTCCAATCCTAGGGTGGCATGCACGCCCCCTTTTTTTTTTTTGGTTCGCCGCTCCGGCCACCCTGTAGGGGGCGGCAGCGCGGAGGAGGGGAGCGCCCTGCTGGGAGCAGGCTGCACGCGCCGTCTGCCCCAACCGGTGCCAGGTCTGCAGCAAGCCCAGCAGGGCAGCTCGCGTCCTTCCTTCCCCGCCAACCAGAGCGGCGTGGAGCCCTCCCGGCAAGTGGTGAGGCGGGAGGGGCCAAGTTGCGAGTGCCCCGGCTGAAGGAAGCCCTGGCCGCCCCCCTTTTCTCTCTCCCCCCTCCCTCCCCCTCCCCTCCGCTAGCCGGGGCACGCACTCCGCTGCCCCTGGCACCCTGACTCCAGCCACCCCGCACGGGTTGTTTTGTTTTTTTTGCTTGGGGCAGCAAAAAAGCCAGAGCTGGCCCTGCTAAGGTTACTTTGCTAAGTAACCTATTACATTTATTAAGTGCTGGTCACTGAAATTCTGAATTGCAATCTACAAGAACTCCTTAATCTTCTAAACAGGACTTTGTCCTGCAATTTTTAGATAAAATTTCCCATTGACTTCTTTGGGAGGTTTACTCAAATAAAGACTCAGAATCAGGCCTTGCGTTTGCCAGACAAGATCCACTCACGCGGGCACATCCCTCCCACATAGAAGTTGGGAATCAGCTGCTTCTGCAGCACGGCATCTCCCCTGCCCTTCCCAAGAGCTCTATGGAAGGCCTTCCATGAGATTGGGATTTATGCAGAGTAATTGGTGAAGTTTGGGCTGACAATGATCAGGCCACATTAGGAGGGATGAAACCAGGGATGTACTGTCCTACTGCACTTGCAGTTATCTGGGAAAAAACAATATAGCCACATTGGATGTTACTGTGGGAGGAGAGGGTGAGCATAGTTCATAATGATTTAGTTTTCTTTTGTGCTCTATGTAACGATAGTCCTAACCCAAAAGAAACTATTACAGTGAATGATTGATGTCAGTTTCTTTTGAAATTTAATTTTATTACCTTTATTACCTACCAATAATCAGTAAAAACTGCCATAAACCAAGAAAAGCCCTACTTTTACAAGGAATTATTACTTCTGTGTTTTTCTGTACCTGACCTTTATATTTGTGCTGAAGAATCTATTAGCAACTGTGAAGGAAAGAAGGAAGCCATATAGAACTAGCAGCACATTCTCCTGAATGGCAGGCAGGAGTCTTCCAGAATATCCACATCCTCTCTCCAGGATTAAAAGTTATTTTCTTAAAATGTGATTTTTAAAAAACATTATGGAATCTGGTATATTTTCTTTTCCTCATAGAAAGCACAGTTTTTCCTTTTATGCCAAGTTCTTTGCAAGCTAAAAATCAAACCACATATGTCTGGACACCCTTGATATCTCATGAATCCAAGAATCTCCTTAAATTACTTGAGTACAAAAAAAACATGCAAAATTAACCACAATACAGTGCAAGACAATTTCCATGTCTCCGCAACCTTATGAAACAGAATATAACAATGTTTAAGATTTATTGTGGCTGTCCAGTGATATAATACGGTTTAATTGAACCTTTGTAGAAAAGACCAAACCACTTTTCAAGTAGGTTTGAAAGAAGTGCTTTATTCGAGGTAGAGGTCTAGGGACTCAGCTACATTTTTATCCTCTTTATAAGACAATTCTGATCCATCAACGCAAGCCAGAACAAACCATACTGTAACTAAACAGTGGGATTAGAACTTAATTTAGCCACTATTTTTAAACTCAACTGTTCTTGTAGTCTTTTGGGGCTAATTCACCAAAATCTCCTGAGTTTCCTCTGTAAGACTTTAGGGAATGTTGGGAGAAAGCCAAAATATAGTCTTAATATGCACCTCCAAAATGGGAGAAATGTAGAAATATATAGTTCAGGGCTTAAAGTGTGGTTCTACTCTGAAAGGTGACTGAAAAAATTGACATCTTGATCAGCAGATCTGCATCCTATGTATTCAGAGCAATAACTTATTTTTGCGAAAAGTACATTTCCTCTCTAATACAGCTTTGGGAGAATTAAGTACCATTTTTACAAAGTCATTCTTCAGAGGAGAGCTGTACATTAAATTATTGATGTTAATATTACATTAAGGTACAAATGAGGAAAGTTTTCAAGAAAAGGAATGGGAAGGGAAAGAAAAGAAAAGAAAAGACCACACACACAAACGCAGGATACCAACACCTTCTTTAGGTTTTTTGGGGGAAAACCTGCTCTGATATTGATGTCCAGTATTTTTTGTTTAACTCTTTTTCTCTCTTTAATGGTTTTTATACTAGCCAGTTTTCCCTGTCTGTCTAGAGATATCTTAAAGCAAGATATTGCTACTTATTTATATATGAACCTTGTTTAATTGCAGCTAATGCTGTTTTCAAATTGTTAGAAACCACTTATCCACTTACTTGTTAAGTAAAGCATACATTAACATATAGCGAATGTTCAGTTTACAATATTTCTATTCAAGAAGTCCGTAAAATACTTCACTAAGTCTCTGCCCCCACCCTACATTTTACCTATATTATATATCCCCCATCACCATAACATGTGTGTGCCTATTCTGGAATTAGACAGATCCAGGTCATGTCTAACTCTTGCCACTTCTTCCTACACTACAGCATCTCTCATATTTACTCTTCATCCCAAAGCTAAAACTCAGGCCCAGGTCCTCATTGCAGTAGTTAATATATGAAGTCACTGCCTCTTTTCTGGCCTTCCCACAAATGCCATCTTGCTCTTAAAACGATTTAAAACACTTTTGTAATTCTCATCTATTTGGTTCATCACATTGACTATGTTATCTCCATCTCTCTCTTTGCATCTCTCCATGAGCTCCTCATTTTCCACCACTAATACAGGTACTTCTCCAGGAGCTTCTTCTTTTTATGACAAACACAGGTACTTGTCTTTACTTTTAAGACCTTTCATGATTTGAGTCTACTGAACATTTCTCATTAGATATCAAGTTGTCAGCCCTCACCTCTGCTCTGCCAAGGATACTAGCCTTTATTACCCATCAGTCCAACTTTCCTTAATACCCCTTCTTTGCATTTTCTTTCATGCAGACCTCTATGCATGGGGAAGCTCCTCATAAAAAGAAAATCAGCATATTGTCCTCCTTCAAATTCAGAGTGATGTAACCACTGTTTACTGCACTAATCATAATAACACACTGTTACCTTTCTCCTCCTCCCATGCATTTGTTGTCCCTTGTCATATACTTAGACTGTAAGCTTCTTGGGGCAGGGACCTTCTTTTCATTATACATATGTAAGGTGCTTAACCATGGGCCCAATCCCTGATACAGGCCTCTAAGCAGACCACAATACAAATAACAAACTGAAGCAGCTAAGAGAAGATTATTATACAGAAAAAATGAATTCTACTAGGAATAAAAAACAGCTTACCTTTAATTGTATATTAGCAGATGCTTTTTTCTTTTCTTCAGTAAGTGCATGTAGATGTTTATAGTCAACAGGTTTATACTTCTGGCTGAAAAGACCATTTTTCATACGAACAACCAGATTATCTATTTTTAACATAAAAAAGTCATTTCAAATTGTGTAGAAACATTTTTTAAATGTTGGACACAAAATTAAAGCTTAATTCACAGGATGATTGAGAGTATTGTACTTAAAACACATGATTTTGCTAAGAAAATATTAGGAAAATAGTTACACATTAAAAGTAATTTGTGTTCAGTGGATCTGATTTTCATTCCACTTTAGTGTCATATCAGGAGTAACTACTGAAATAAACTGAGCTCTAAACTGGTAAAAATGATATCATAAACAGTTTCACAATTTGTCAATGATATTGGCAATCAACACCAAAAATTACCATAAGGAGCACAATGAGTTCTGGTTCATGACTACAGTTCCTAAGCTCTACTGGAATGCAGATAAATAAATAATATTTAGTTTAAATTGGGTTTGCTGGAATTTTAGTAAATTCTAATAAAATAATAGAAAAGCACAGGCTACAATGTACTTTTAGTTATTCCTGGTTCATAACTACTCAGACATATTTATCACGAACTCTGAATTAAGGAATCAGTATCACTTCTAAGATGTCAGGTGAATAGTTCTATTTACATATGAATGGAATGAATTATAGAAACCGAGTTATTTCAGCTATATATCAGACTGATTTTCCAATACAAGAACAGAAAACATTTTCCACTATATTTAATTCATTATTCTGAATTATGTAGACTTGGGGAGAGGGGGGAATAAATTTACTTTCTTTGAATATCTGGGAAGCCATCAGACTTCAAGGACAACATAATTAATTCCTACTGCATGCAACATAGGTTTTAACATCTGACTTCTGGATTCCTACAGTCACTGTTTAAAAGATCCAGACAAGCAGGTAGATACAAGACACATTGACTGGGATTTTCAAATGAGCCTATGGGAGTGGAAGCTTAAGGGAATTAGGCATCCAACTTCCTGAGGCTCCTTTGAAAATCCCAGCCACTGCCTGTTGCTTTGTGGTACTGCTAATCAGTTTTAGACACTGATGGTAAAAACACATCCTTGGTACAACTCAACTTCAATGGAATAATACCCTCCCTTCAGTCTCTCACCTCTCTCACACCTAAACAATCTAAGTGAGAGAGAGGGTATCTGGGATGACGACAGTGTGAGAGGGCAAGTAAAAAGGGAAAAAATAGCAGAGGAGGTAATAATGAATGTGGAGTATCAGATGAATAAGAACAGAAAGTGAGTCCATGGAGAGACTTAACAGACAGGCAGAAAAGGGAGAGGATAAAGAAAGGGGACAGGGGGAAATGAGAGAGACTACAGTCATTTTTTTGAACTTGAACTTTAACAGTCATCCATTTCACACAGAAAGATACATTAAAAGAGATCACTAAGGAAACATATAAAGGTACATATGCTTCTGTCAACCATGAAATAATTACTTAGCAGTATCTACATTAAACACCTGAAAAATATTTGTTCCATTACCAATGTTTGGTAAAGGCAGTAATATTGTATGCCAACCCCAGGTAATAAGCCTCCATCATCCTGGAAAATTTCTTTCTAAATATATTTTTTTCATGTGCTCAAGAAATGACAGTGGTGGAGACTGAAGTAATCTTTTCCTAGCTCTCCACAACTTATTCCCTTTTTATATTTCTACCCGCATTTCCTTCCAGTCTACACATCCTTGCTGCTCACCCTAAGAAGCTTGTGTTATTCATGTCCTTCTTCTACACCTTTCTTTGTGCCTTCTTTCATGTAGCCTATGCCTGGAACCCCCTTCTAAACCCAGTCTCCACCCTCTTCTTTTAATCATGCTTCAAAAATTCACTCCTTCAAGTCAATGGGATCTGCCTACACAAGATTTCAATGCAGGAGGGATTGGAAAGAAAAGGCCCATCCCATTAGGTTACCTTATTTAGCAAAGCTTGCTATTATGTTTTGGTGTCAACATACCTTCTGATGGATTATTAAAAATAAAATGACATGGGGTGATGCTTCCAATATTGAGGTATGTGTTGCAAAGGAGCACCACATAAAATGCTAATGTAAACATCAGCAAAGCTACCTCATTATCCTCTTTAATGCTCTCCTTTGCTGTGATGCCTACAAAAAACTTGACAATGGTTAGGCCAGTAGTAATCTGAGACCTCTGCCTACTACACTGACCAATATTTTCCCATTGCTTTCTAGTACTCCCCTATCAGTATCCATCTGTTGTCCCTTATACTTAGCTTTTGGGGGGCAGAGACCTTCTTTTTGTTCTGTGTTTGTACCTTAGTACCTAGCTTCTAGGTGCTAAGGTAATACAAATAATTTTATGAACAACATTTACCTAGTAACAAACCAGAATTTATGACATTTACATATTACAGCTGGCAAAGGAGCACAATAAATAAAATGTGAAAGAAAAAACCCAATGGCTTCCAAAATGACCCCAGATGATATCTTCTATCATAAAAGAGGTTTTTTTAATACCAAAGATCACAATGTTATAGTGCCATTCATAATTGTATGTAATTGTACACAGTAGCTTATAAATATTGTTATATTGTAGACTGTGATAGAACAGTTAAACTGGAATAAAAACTCAAATAGATATACCTATGTCACTAGTCCTGTGAGTTGTAATGAACGTTCGAAGGTCCCTTCCATTCATGTTTCTTACATCTGTTGAGAAATAAAAGTTTTGATATTCTAAAAACCAATTTAGCTAAGAAATTGTAATGTTCTTATTTTGTTTGTACACTGGGACAGGAAAGCTAGTGTCATATTGTTGAAGCTACCTTTTAATCAGATAATAAATTATAAGGGTTCATCTTTTGTTTTAGGACAGACTTCATGTATCACTTTGTGAAACATTAGCAAAATCCCTTTTATATTATATTGATGACATTAGAAGAAATAGAAAAAGTAGCCACTCTATGGTAGATCTATGTTACTCAGAAAAATGCAGTCAAACATGAAGACATCCACTCATTATACATGTACTAATATCTGAAAGCCAGTGCTGTTGCATGGGTGCAGCCATAGGCACCGACTCCATGAGTGCTCCCCTCCACTCCCCATCCTGCCTGCCACAATCAGCTGTTCTGCGGCGTGCCAGAGGTGCTGGGGGGGTAGGGAGGGGAGGAGTGAGGGCCGGGCATGCTCAGGAGAGGGGGTAGGAAGAGATGGGGTGGAAAGGGGTGGAGTGGGGGCATGGCCTGAGGCAGAGCTGGGGGGTTGAGCACTCCCCAGCAGATTAGAAAGTCGGCGCCGCTGGGTGCAGCATTTGGGCCAAGTAATCCGCCATCTGTTCAGCCTTCCTCATACAACCAATGAAACTGTTGCATGCAAGTTAGCTGTAGAGTAGGAGTAGTGATAGGTCAGAGATAACTCAACCAAACATGGCATAGATACGTGACTTGCTGTTGCTTGGATATATTTTGTAAAATCAAAATGGCTGATAAATTAAGAACTTGATGTTAATGGACTGTGAATCCCAGTGATGATTGAATTTGCTGATATTCTGAACAGAAAAAAAGCTCTCAACCACGCTCATAGATGTTTCCATTGCTTCACACTGACAGACATTCTAGGCTTCAGAGTGTCACAAAGATAAGATTCCAGGATTGTCACCTATTATGTAATAATGCTGTTCAAAACTTATTAGCATTATTAAAATCATCCCAGGAATAGAATAGGAGTAGAAGGCTTTGTGGGAAACTTATATGCACTGTTGTTGTAGCCATGTTGGTACCAGGATATTAAGGAGACAAGGGGATGAGGTAATATCTTTTATTGGACCAACTTCTGTTAGTGAGAGAGACAAACTTTCGAGCTTACACAGAGCTCTTCTTCAGGTCTCAGAAACTAACTCCCTACTAAATACAAGGTGGAATTGTTTAGCATAAGTAGTTAACACATTTGAAGGGAATATTCAAGGTGAAGAGGCACATTAACACCCCCCAGTCACAGGGAGGAAAGGAAGGGGGAGGAAGGAGTGGGGAAAGCAGCTGAGGCGAGGTGGTTAGTGGGTTACAGATTATTGTAATAAGACACAAATCCAGTGTCTCTATTCAGTCCATGATTTTTTGTATCTAGCAAAGTTATGAATTTAACCTCCCAGGCTCATCTTTTGGAAGTGTGGTGCAGGTATCCTTAAAGGATGAGTACTGAGAGGTCAGATATAGAGTGAGCACTTTGTGAAAAGTGTTCATACACAGGCGACATGGTGTTTTTGTCTTTTATCATTTTCCTGTGTGAGTTCATTTGAGAGTGTATTGATTGTATGGTTTCACCCACAGTTGCTATTGGGGCATTTAGTGCACTGGATGAGGTACACCAAATGTTGTGATAGGCATGTGTAGGACCCAGGGATCTTGAAATGTGTGTTGTGTGGACCATTGATCATTGCAGCAGTGAAGATATGTCTGCAGGTTTTGCATCTGTTCTGGCAGGGTCTGGTGCCACTTTGTATGGGTGTATCCTGGTCTGATGGAGGAGGTTGGAGGGTTATTTGAAGGCCAGAATAGGGGGTTCAGAAAAGATTTTTCACGATGGGGTCCCCATCGACTATGGGTTGTAGTTGTTTGATGATACCCTGTATGGGTTCGAGTGTGGATTGGTAGGTGACAACTAGGAGTGTGTGGTCGGAGGGGGTTTTATTTCTGTGTTGAAGCAAGTTCTCTCGGGGTATTTGGGTGGCCCGTTCTACTTCTTTGATGGAGCGTCCTTGTTTGGTGAAGGTGGTTTTGAGTCTGTTAAGGTGTGTATTCTTAACAAATTTCTTGGTGTGTTTGGGTGGTTACAGGATTTATGAAGGTAAGTGTGGTGATATGTGGGCTTCTTGTATATAGTTGTCTGTAGGGTTCCATTGGGAAACTTGACATTTAACATATAATACAAACTATAATATACTACTTGTAATTCACTTTGACCTCAGTTAAGAATTTGTGGACACTATGATAGATCTTGCACATGATGTTCTGTAGTAGAATAAATGAGGGAACCAAGATGCCTAGTTCAGTACATTCTTAAAGCATGTACTGAAATATATCTGATGTTTATAGCTATTATGTTCCTTAATGACTACACTCTGCATAGCAAAACCATCAAAAGCCATTGGGAAGTCACATCTTTGTTCTAGAAGATTAAAATTCTACAAATAAGTTCCATGATCACTGCAAACAAACAGTCAATACTATTCAAATTTGAATTGAAATTTGAATCACAACTGTAGCATAGCACACAGACTACTAACCATATGGCTGAGAGTTAGTTTTATACCCATTTTGCACAGGTATGACGACACAAGTTAAAAGACAGTGTAGATTCAGGCCCAATAGGTTTTGTACATTTGATGTTACACAGTCACACCAAACAGAAAACAGCTAAGGCCTGTTGATCAAGTTTGACCTTCCTCAGTACTCCTTGATTTATGCTCTTCAGTCTTCTTTGATGTTATCATGAAATAGACACTTACATTGAACAAAAAGAATAGAAGTATTCAAAGTCAGAAAAATATTTATTTAAATTTCCAAAAGCCTCTATAGGCTTCCATCATGTGCCTGTTCCAGAAGTAATACATCCATTTCACAGCGTTATTGCGAAGACAAATACACTGTCAGTATAGTCAGTCAAACTACAGTGATGGGTGTCATAAGAACTTAAACAGACAAATTAAAAATACAATGTAAATAAAATTACTCATCCCACCTTGACAGCTAAATATAAAATAAACTCTCATATTCCAAACCAGATCCCACCTCCCCCACAGAAGTCTGAGCGAAAAGATGGGCTCTGCATTTTGCCTGAAAGCATAGCAAATCTAGGCTCTGAAGGACCAAGAGGAGAGCAAGCAAAAGGGAAGACCTTAATGGAGAATACTAGATCAGCAGCTCTATTTTGTCTAGTGAGGGAACTCCAGCTTGAATATTTCTGTTGATTGCAACTGTGGCAGGAAGAGACAGTCTCTCAAATAGCCCTAAATCATTTGAGATCTAGTTTTCTAGGTTAACACCTACACACTGAATTTTATACAGAAGCCTATTTGCTGCCAGGGCTCATCTGAGAACACTGGTTTAGTGTACTCCTGACCTAAAATGTGCTTAAGCAGCCATGGCATTCTATACAAGCTTCAGTTTGAGTGGCCTTAAGGTGTACTCTTATGTAGAAAGCACTACAGGAATCTAATCTTGAGATGACAAAAGCATAGATAATTGTGGCATAATATGCATCAGTGACAAAAGGTCCCTTTTTATCAGATGCAGTGGGTTGTGGGACACAGATGCTGTCTGGGCATTTAGGCCACCTATGCTAGAAATGGCAGTCAGTCTCTCAATCAAAGGTGCCAATTTTAGTTTCACAAACTCCCCTAATTGCTTCCGTCAACTTATTAACATTATCTTGGTTTTAAGATGCAGCCATCTAGCACTCATCCATGCCCATGCCCAGTGAGTCAGCTCTCTATCTCTCCATTATGCAGCAGCTTTGTTCAACCTTCTAGCCACACTAAGGCTTCATCTACACACCCTTTTCGTACTAGTTTAAAAAAAAAAATCACAGTCCTAACCAAAATATTTAAAGATTAGTTATACCTGTACAATCTTCAGTGTGGACAGAATTATTCCAGTATAAAGATGTAGTACACTGATACAGTTTATTTGCCTTCCTCTACAGGAATAAACTATACGGGAATGAGTACTTTTATACAGATGTAGTTAAAGCAGAACACCTTAGATGTGTAGACGAGCCCTAAGATGGTTATCAGGTGCTGGTGTTGCAGCAGGATGTCCAAACTAGAATTCCAGGGCAGGCAGGGCTGCCGAGAGCGGGTTCGGGCCCCGGTGAAAAAAATTTTTGGGGCCCCTCAGCAAAGCCAGCTAAACAGGGCTGCCGAGAGGGGGGGAAGCCGGGCCTGGAATTTTTTCGGGCCCCCCAGCAAGGGCAGACTGGCTAAACAGGGCCGACGAGAGGGGGGGAAGCCGGGCCCCAGGCCCCCTTCCGGACCACCGGGCCCCGGTAATTTGTACTGGCTTCCCCCCCATCTCGTCGGCCCTGAGGGCAGGATGCAAAGTCCATACTAACCAGCTACTCCCAGCCAATCACCAAATTTCTCTGCTCAAACCTTTCCCATACCATAGAAACGAACCCATCACAGATCCCTCTCCATGAATAATGAATCAATCCATGCAAACAACCCTATGGGTATCTCACTGCTATGTTGCTTGCTCATCAGCCATGTATTTTCTTCCTCCCATAACTTAACACAGAACTCTAAATACCATCTGAAAAATGAGATCTCTGGCAAGCATCTAGGCTCCTGGCAAAACAAAACAATCCTAAAGGAGAGAGATTATTCAAAGGGCTGACAAGGTAGTGCAGTTCTTAACTAACAAAAGGGTCTAGGCCAGTGTGTCCCAAACTTGGGACACTGCTTGTTTAGGGAAAGCCCCTGGGGGGCGGTTTGTTTACCTGCCGTGTCCGCAGGTCCGGCCAATCGCGTCTCCCACTGGCCACAGTTCGCCGCTCCAGGCCAATGGGAGCTGCTGGAAGTGGCAGCCAGTACGTCCCTCGGCCTGCGCCGCTTCCAGGAGCTCCCATTGGCCTGGAGCGGCGAACAGCGGCCAGTGGGAGCCGCGACTGGCCGGACCTGCGGACATGGCAGGTAAACAAACCGGCCCGGCCCACCAGGTCTTTCCCTAAACAAGCAGCATCCCAAGTTTGGGAAACACTGGTCTAGGCCAAGACATGATAGCTGGCTGATTGTAGTCTGAACAGGACAGATTAAACACCACCATTATTAGTCCCTCAGAACTCTTCTCTACAAGTACCTGCCCAACCACTTATATCTATCTCCCCATTAACCCAGAAGTAATCCATTCTTCTCCCAAACTACCTATCCCCTAAACAACTCCCGCTCCATCACCCACTCATCCCAATCCCCACATCCAGTACACAAGTTTCATTCAATTTACTATACTGGATCAGATAATTGCTGGTTATACATATTCTCTCTCCCTCCACCCCTCTTCTGAGATTTTCACTACTATCCCTTTCTCCTACATGAAATTTAGACAAAGAAGTGCATAAGACTGTCCCAAAAATTTATCAGTGCTGATGATGGGTGAGAAGATAAAGTGACCTGCAAAGGGACAAAAATTGGATTTGTTTGTGTCTTTTTATTTTTGATGCACAAAGAAGCCCTGCATTTTTCAAAAACCACATACATTTTCTGCCTGTTTTTAAATTTTAGTAATATCAGGAATGCCAAGTCTATCTTCCATGTTTTCTTGGAGGAATTATTGGATGTTTTAAATAAGATGTCTCTAATAGCCTATATATTGTTGAGGAAGGTCTATCTGAATAAAAATAATTATGCTTCTTGGGCTTTCATCTGGTATTTTTGATACTATATCCTACCAGATTTTCAATCACCAAGAGTCTTCTATCTCCTCCCACCCACCTACTCCCCCAAAAAGCAGTATAGACAAGACAAGACATGAATTCCTAAGACAAACAACAGAAGGAAAAAAAATAATCTAAAAAGACAAAACCGAAGGTTGCCAACTTTCATAATTTTATTACAAATCTTACAATATTTATTTTTCCTAAAAGCCCCATTTCCTCAAGTAGTGTGGTTACATGGGAATTAAGCCTTCATTAAGTTTATAGCCATCACTGTAGTATAGGAAAGCATGAAAACATGAATCCTATTGGCCTATAAAACAGAAGACAAAAATACTGAAAATATTTTTTGTATAATTTTTATTTTTAAACCCGACTCATTTTTTAGTTATACTGAAAATCTTTTAGAACTTTTTACATCATAAAGAAGCAGAACAGAGAACAAACCCATTTTTCCTTTGCTTAGTCCTCCAAAAGAAAAAGGGGAAGTTATTAACCAGGGATCACAATTAAGAACAAAGGAAAGGTGTGGCACAAACTCAGAACCTAGCAAAAGAATTTGCACTTCTACCAAATATGGCCAGTGTTTAGCCTATACACGTATCATATTCAATTATATTCTCCCCTGTGTAGGCACCTATAATTCCTATCAATCATGCAGACTTCAAAAGAATAAACCTCTCAAACATGTGTTTCTATGTGCTTTGCTCTGAATGTCCAGTCTATAACAGGCTTTCTACTCATTCCTCAGTCAGAGTATCTTTGGTTATCACAGTTAGTTACTATCATTATGGGAATGAAAAACAGTATTCAGCTGAAGTGACATATTAGCATAGTAATGGTATTCTACATAACACATCTGCACTAGCAAGAACAGACCCAATTCTCTATTTGGAAGACAAGATGCTCCCCCCAGGTAGGGTTGCCAGATGTCTGGTTTTCAACCGGAACACCTGGTCGAAAAGGGACCCTGTCAGTTCCAGTCAGCAGTGCTGACCGGGCGGTTAAAGGTCTGGTTGGCATGGGGCTGGCAGGCTCCCTATGCAACACCGTGGAAGCTGCCGGCATGTCCCTCCGGCTCTTAGATGTAGGGATGGCCATGGGGGCTCCATGTGCTCTGCTTCCCTTCCCCCCACCCCCCGAGTGCTGGCTCTGCAGCTGGCATTGGCCAGGGTGGGGGCAGGGCGGGCGTGGGGGTTGAGTACCGCTGGAGGAAGCCGGCGCCTGTATCTGTTCTGATCACCAATCTGCAAGCACACTATCACAGAGCCTCCTGGATTTGCAAGAGAGAGTGAACTGATCAAGCCCTTTGCAAGCCAGGCTGCTTCAAACTTCCTGTAACATGCAGGGCAGGCAGTAAAGTTTTCCCACACTGCACCCTGTTCTAGGGCTAAAGCAGCCACATTTTGGGGGGGAGGGGTGCTAGGGATTCTGGGATATCGCTTCTTTGACCTGGGTCTGCACACTGCAGTGTGGAAGCCAGAGCCTCAGGTTTGAACACAGGTTAGTAGGGTTAAAATACAATGAAGATGCTCAAGCCCAGGGTTCCCTAACATGGGTCAGCTGACTCAAGTCCCACTAACCCTGGGCTTACCTTGCAGTGTAGATGTACCCTTATAGTTTCCTATTCATGCTCCCCAATCCTGCACCTGATGACATTCCCTTTGATTTCAGTGTGGGAGAATCTGGCATGAGGGAGGTATTCATCAGCATGCACAGAAGGCAAAACCACAGGCTAAAAATTGTAGCTTGAAACATCTCATCGTGGCTTCTTAAGGTGCTCTGATGCCATAGCATTCCCCCAGAACTCTGTACTGCTCTCCCAACCAAAGGGAAATTAGTGCTGCTCTTCTAAGAGCTCTGTGTAAGCTTGAAAACTTGTCTCACCAACAGAAGTTGGTCCAATAAAGATATTACCTCACCCACCTTGTCTCTAATATCCTGAGACCAAACACAGCCACAACAACACTGCGTACAACAATATGTATTGGTCAGTTACATTGCAGTGCAACTATTTTGTATTAGTATGGGCATTCTGCTTTCTGAAAGTGCTTTGATAGCATAGGGTTTTGAATCACTAGTATTAAGGAAATCCCCACTGTGCTGGAACAGTCTGCACAGTTGAGTCAGTGGAGGAACAGTGATTAAGCAATTTCAGAAAGCAAAAAAATCTACTTGCATTTTCATTTCCTTTCTGACAAACATAACTCAAGGAATTTATAAGTGGCAGAAATATTGCTTACTTTATCTTGTACCTCTATCCTAGTTCACAAACACTGAAGTATTTTCTTATTGTTTTTTTATTCTGAAGGATAGCCACTGAATTTTCTATTTCAATATGTCTGATTGACAAGGTGGGTGAGTGTAGCCCATAGGGCTAGCTTGCCTTTGTTATATTCTGCCTTTATTATATTTAACAGTAATGCAAGGAATCTACAGGCCTGTATCCTGTAAGACATTGGCTTGAGCAATTAGCATACGACTTGAGGCCTATTAACTTTGGCACAGATAAATGACCTAGTGGTCACCCCTAAGTTTTGGGGAACTGGAAATAGAGTGTGAGGGGGAATTTTATCCATAATGACATCAGCCAGCCACAGGAACATGAGCTAACATCTGCAGATATCTGACCACATGAGTGCGATGGCAATGAGTTGATATACATAAGTTAAGATCATTAATATACTAACATATAGGAAAATGACACCCTAACAGTAGTAGGGTGAGGAAATACAAGTAAGGAAGAAGAGAGAAGCCCCTACTGGATATGCATTAGATATAGAGGCATCAGCATAACATATAAAAGCTGTTTCCCCAACCTGTGTGTGAAGACAGCGAGATGTAGCCGTTGGGAGGTGCCAGGATGATGGCCATTGATGAGGAAGGTGAGAGTGATGAAGAAGATAATGGCTAACATTTCAGGTTGTTCTGCAAGGGATGGTGTGAGTATATAGATCAGGGGTCGGCAACGATTGGCACGTGGCTCGCCAGGGTAAGCACCCTGGCGGGCCGGACCAGTTTATTTACCTGCTGACGCGGCAGGTTCGGCCGATCGCGGCCCCCACTGGCTGCGGTTCACCATCCCGGGCCAATGGGGGCGGCGGGAAGCCGCGGCCAACACATCCCTCACCCACACCGCTTCCCGCCGCCCCCATTGACCCGGGATGGCAAACCGCGGCCAGTGGGGGCCGTGATCGGCCGAACCTGCCGCGTCAGCAGGTAAATAAACTGGCCCGGCCCGCCAGGGTGCTTACCCTGGCGAGCCGTGTGCCAAACGTTGCCGACCCCTGATATAGATGTTCAGATGTACATTTTATATTATCTCTATCTACCTTACTGAGTGCTTGTGACTTTTCTAAATGTATTAATAAATTATTGTAAATATAGAATGGTTCATATAGTGTGAGTGTTGCAACTGTACACATAGGGGTTCTCAACTATATAGTAATTTTAATAATACTGGGCCTGATCTTGGGACAAGAACCTGTTAACCCTCAAAGTGATAACTGGGACTTCTTAAGTAATCAATACAATTAATGCATAATTTATAGATCAGGCTACAGTGAGGTCATATATATTTTATTGGACCAACTTCTGTTGGTGAAAGAGACAAGCTCTCTTCTTCAGTTCTAGGAAAGGTACTCGGATTGTCACAAATAGATACAAGGATGGAAAAGATAAAGGAGTTAATACATTGCAACTTGCAAGAGATCATTCAAGGTGAAGTGGGCAGATAACACCTCTACAGTTGTAGGACAAAGGAGGGTTAGTGGGATACAGATTGCTGTAATCCATAAATCCAGTGTCTCTATTAAGTTCATGATGTTTGGTGTCTAGCAGAATTATGAATTTAAGTTTTGAGGCTTGTCTTTTGAAGTAAACTTGCACAACACCTTAACAGCTTGTCTCTCTAATGTCCTGGGACCAATATGGTTACAACCACCACTGCAAACAATATATCTTGAAAGCAGGGTGGAATGTTGCTGAAAACTTTCTTCTTTAACAAACAGGTATATATTTACATTTGTATTATGCTGTGTAGGAATAGGTATTTTGTAACCTTATAAAAAGTAATTTCCATTCAATTATGCACTCTTACATAGTACTTTAAAACTTGCTAATATTTGTTGGTTGCAGAACCAGTCTTCAATTAAAGTAGGATGTTTACAGTTTGATGTAAGGCTTCATGTGGTTTTTAAATAACAAAATGTCACTTTTATGAAAACCAAAGAATATTTGCCATCAATAGTAGTTTTAGAGATAACAATTCTAATGATTAACTGTGGGTCAAATCCTGCAGTGCTTACTCAAGAACTAACCAGGCAAAACTCCCATTAATTTCAGTGGGTTCTTTGTGTGAGTACGGCCATGTCTTCATTACAGAGTTAAGTCGACTTCGGTTACATTGATGATCATAGACCAGTGTAATTACATCGCTTGTGCACATTCACACAATGCTCCTTGTCAGCGGAGCACGTCCACAGTTGGAACTCTCACACCGACAGAGCAGTGTACTGTGGGTAGCTAGCCAGCCCACTGTGCAACCTCACCACCTGCTGCTGCTAGGAGTTCTGGGAATGGATTGCAGTGCATCATGAGGCTGGGCTCACCACCCCATGAGGCAATTTTCTTCATCCCGTCTTTCCATGGGCTTCAGCCTATGTTTCACTCCATTTTTCAACTGCCCCTGTAAACTTTGCCCCCGCCATCTCTGCCTGAAAGCATGGATCCCACACAGCTCTCCAGTCTTGTGATGAGTGTTATCACACAATATGGCTGATCCTGCAGTATTTCATGAGCTGTGACTCTGAACAGGAATCCGTGGTGCCTGCCCTGCTGGGTGCCATAGAAAGAAACAATTCAAGATTGATGTTGGCATGTATGGAGCAGCTGCACATGGTGGGACTGTCACTACTGGGCTTGGGAAACAAGTACTGAGTGGTGGGATTGGATTGTGAGCAGTGGCTGCAGAACTTTTGGATGCTCAAAGCCACCTTCCTGGAACTGTGTGTGGAGCTTGTCCTTGCCTGCAGCGCAAGGACACCAAAATGAGAGCTCCCCTCATGGTGGAAAAAGCATGCGGCAATTGCTACGTGGTAGCTGGTAACTCCAGACTGCTAGCAGTAAGTCACAAATCAGTTTGAAGTTGGGAAGTCCACCATGACGGCTGCATTAACCAAGTGTGCGGGGCCATTAATTGCCTCCTGCTACGAAGGACTGTGACTCTGGGCAATGTGCAGGAAATAGTGGATGGCTTTGCTGCATTGGGATTCCCTCAATGCAGCAGGGCAGTAGGTGGCACGCACATCCCAACTTTGGCCCCAGACCATCTTATGATAGAGTAAATTAACAGAAAGGACTACTTCTTTATGGTATTGCAGGTGCTGGTGGATCACCAGGGTTGTTTGACTGTCAATGTGGGGTGGTTAGGGAAAGTGCATGATGCATGCATCTTCAGGAACACTGGCCTGTATAGAAGCCGCATGCAGGGACTCTTTCCAGACCAGAAGATTCCAACAGCGTATGTGGAAATGACCATAGTGATCTAGGGAGACCCAGCCTACCCCTTGCTCCAGTGATTCATGAAGCCTTACACCAGAAATCTTGACAGCAGCAAGGAGTGCTTCAACAACAACTCAGCAGGTGCAGAATGACAGTTGAATATGCATTTAGCAGATTAAGGGGTCACTGGCACTGCCTTTTTGGCAGTTTAGTCCTCAGTGAGGAAAATATTCCCATGGTCATAGAAGCCTGCTGTGCTCTGCATAACATTTGTGAAGCCAAGTGGGAAAAATTTACCCATGGGTGGAGCATTGAAGTGGATCTCCTGGCAGTCGATTTTGAGCAGCCAGACACCAGGGCTATTAGAGGGGCTCAAATCAGGGAGGCTTTGAAGCAGCATTTTGACAATGAACCCCAATAATGTGTCTTTCTGTAATACATTCAGCCAGACATTGTTTACTTGCTGCCTTGAAGGACTCTTGTAATAATTGCTGCCTGAGCATAAATTGTAGTCTGCAAAAGTGCCAATTGCCATTGTGTATGAATTTCTGCTGCAAGCACCATATGTAGGACACAAATAAAAGAATCATTGTATTTGTAAGCCTAAATTTTTATTAAACAAGAAAAATATATAGATTTACATTTTGTACAAGGGACATGACACTGAGTGGCACTCTCTCAAATGAGGCTCTCTCAGCTCTGTGCAAGTTCAGCTGTCAATATGGAATATGTTTTTAGGGGTGAAGTACAAGGGGTACTGCAACGTGTCAGTAATATACAAGGAGTATTTGTGTGGGGGGAAGTTTGGGGAGGTCATGGAATGCACTTCTATATGGGCTGCAGGGGGAGTCCAGCATGAATGCGTTCTGACTGCAGAGCAATCAGGCATCTGAGCATCTGTTTGGTCCTCCTTGAGCTTTATCATCTGCTCCTGCCGCTGTCTCCTCTCCTGGCTATCCATTTTTAGTTTTTTGTTTATTGTCTCTCTCCATGCTCTATGCTCGCTATTTGCATGATCAGACGATTGCAGCACGTCTCAAAACCATGTCCTCCTTACTCCTCGTTTGCTTCCTTATCTAATGGAGGCACTCCATTGGTGTGTGCGGACTGGCTCTCAAGGGAACATCTGCAGAGGCAAAAGAAACAATTCAGAGTCAGTATAGTGAGTGCACTCAGTCTTGAATCATAAAAGTTACATACACCTCTTTCTCACTTCCCCTTGGCAAGCATGCAGCACAGTGAGAGCACTAAAAATGATGAGTTAGGGCTGAGGCGGAAGGGTATGAGGTGCAAGATGGGAAAAGAGTCTGGGTGGTTTCATAAGGAGATCACTACAAGCGCGTAGGGACGCTATTCTGAATACTGGCACTGTTTTCCACAGGTGGGGGGTGATTGAAGCTGGTATCTCACTACTGAGGGTAACCAAGGATGCATCTCCTGCATACATACAGCTTCAGACTGGGTCCATCTGCTGCTCCTCTGTGTGCTGCTTTGGTTCCTGCAGAAGTAATTGCTGATTGGTGCAGCAAAGTTTCCTACAGTGGGGGAAGAAACAAAACAGGCCTGCCACGGAACTGTCGGCAGAGGATTTCAGAGTACCTTCAACAAAGTTTCCTAGAGATCTCTAGGGAGGATTCCCAGGAGATCCTGGTGTGCATTAACAAACTTTTCTGCAGGGCCCCCCCTGCGTAGTTTCACTGGGGAATGAGAAGCAGATGCAAAACAGTATCTAGTGTTAGTTTCTATCTCTTCTCCTACATGCACCTTGTAACAAAATAAAGGACACCTCTACCTCATGTAACCGTGCGGTATCAAAGCAAAATGAGTACTTACCAGAGCTCCTCTCTCCTGTTTCAGGCACACCAGAGCCAGACTGCTGGGACTGGCTAGACCCCTCCAGATTCAAAAAGAGGTCCTGGCTCGTCATGGCCCTGGAGACCCTGTCGCCTGCCTGTCCCACATCCTCTTCCAACTTGACCTCCTTGACCACCACTTTGACTCTGCTGGCTGCTGCCTCCAGTCTCCTTGAAGTATCCATGGGGCTCTTTGTGGTGGGACTGCTACAGAGCATGGTGTGCGGCTCCTTGTAGGAGCGGCATATTTTCCGTGCTGCACCAGAGCAATGGTTGGCCTCCCTTGCCTTCTGCTATGCCTACCTCAGCTCCTTGATCTTAGCATGACACTGCTGTGTGTCCCTTTTGTTCCCTTCTCCTCCATGCCATGAGCAATCTGCTCGTAGGTGTCAAAGTGCCTACAGCTGGATCGGAGCTGCGACTGCACAGCCTCCTCTCCCCACAGAGGCAACAACTGGTGTACTCTAGGTAAGGGGTGCATTTTCTGCGGAAAGCTGGCATGATCAGCTGGGAAGATGCTATGTGAACTCTCCACACAGAGCAAACAGGAAGTGGAATTTCAAAAATTCCTGGAGCTGTAAAGGGGAGCAGCTTATGCCTGTGTATCTGGCTGCAGGGCAGCAGACTTGAAACCGCTGACCAGAGCGGTCATGATGGGCATTGTGGGACACCTCCTGAAGACCACTTTGAGTGACATAAGCAAGCGCAGCATCTACACTGACACTGCATTGTACTAACTTAGTCGCAAAAAGCTCTATGCTGCTTATCGAGGTGGTTTTGTTGTGTTGGTGTAGCAGGAGAGTTACACTGGCGGGAGAAGCATTGCAGAGTGTACACCTCCACTGTTTTGTCAACAAAACTGTGTAGTGTAGACAAGGCCTCAGTATTGCATAAGAACTGCAGGGTATGACCCAGAGTTTTCACAATTACATGCTGAAAGTTATTCATCTTTAAATTTTGAGGCTGCTTGGTCTGCTAGGCTGAGTTAGTACAGCACAGATTTGTAAGATATATATATATATACATTTAAGCATTATAGTAATTTCTTTGAGTGGGATTTTCAAGTGCATCTCAGTACTTTAAGAGCACAAGTTCCATCAACTTTCAATGGGACTCAGGTGCTTAAGTCACTTGGATGATTTTGAAAATCCTATGCTTTATTGTTTTATTGGCTTAAGTCTTTCAGGAAGTCCCACCCGTCCCCTCCCCATGCATACACACACAATTCCTAACTACATTTGGATTGTAGATTTAATTGAGGCACATTTAGAACTTAATGCAACCAGAAACTTTTGTACTAACTTATTTTTTTATTATTTCAGTTGGTCAAAGATAACTGTCTTCTAAATTTAAGTACCTCAGCCATTTTTAAAGTCATGTTGATTAAATCTCAGTCCTGATTTATTAATGGGCCTAATTTCTCTATTTTGCCCCAACATGTTTGTAAATACCTTTTCTTATTTTCTTTTGACTAGCATTAATTCATTTTTTTTAAACTACCCTTATCTTTGCTAGTCAGGCTATACTTGAATCTCCATATTTGGTTCCCTCAACACTTTTACATTTCCAGCAGTGCGTTTACTTTGTCCTCAGTTCTGTAAGCAGTCCCTTATGAAGCTACGCTGGCCACTTCTTTCTTGCATTCTTTTTCAGAGAAATTGTGATCTGAATCTTATGTTTTTTTCAAAATGCTGCAGCCTTAATATTTCCTCCCATTGTACCATCTTACCTAGATTTGAGCATATTGACATAAAAAGTGTCAGAGTTTGATCTAAGAGTGTTGAAAGCCTTGCACTGATTTCATTGAAATCACAGGTCTAGCTCTAGATTTACAAGATTTGGACCTAAATCTTTACATTCAATATTTTCTATAAATGAAAAAAATTCCAAAGACAGAGGTAACATGAAATTCTCTCTCTTTTTTTAAATTATTTAGGTTTCAAAAGGAGCATTTATACACATATGTTTAGTTAGGCACATAGGTGAGTTTCAACTCCCTGAGAACTTCATCATATCATTCCACTCATCCTTGTAGAGACAGGGACAAGACTCAAACATATGGGTGTCCTAAGATACACAACATATCACTCTGCATTATGGAGAGTCCTGTAGAGATCCTGATGTCCAGCTCTCCATTACTCCCTTGCTACTCCTCCTCTGGCAACATGATTCCACATGATAGTGGAAAGCAGAAGCAAGAGAACTTGAGGTCTGGAGGTCAACAGCATAGAAAATTATTACTGATAAGGTAAGCATTATCCATAGGGAAATTTCTGAAGGTTTCAGGGGGATGTTATGGAAAATTGCCAACCTGCTTCACCCTTTCTATCTTCCCGGCCACTCTGATATATGTATCCTGATCCACTGGAAACTCCAGTCCATGGGTGTCAGAGGGAAGCAGGATGTGCCCCATGGAGCTGGTTTCTGTACAAAGATCCACCAAGTTTGCTAACATAAGGTGAGCTAAGGAAGAGCTCATAGGCCTCACTGGGTAATAGACTTTTAATTCATAAGTAGTATTTATTAAAGGAGCGCAGATATCACTCTTCCATTTTACAGAGGAGAAAATGGTGGCCCAGCAGAGATGAAGGTCAGATTTTTATTTATTTATTTATTAAAAAGAAGTGGCCACTGATACCTGGTGCCCAATTTGAGACATGGTGGCCCCAATCTGCTGAAGTGCAGAGCAACCAAAACTCCTCAGGATTGTCAGATCTGAATATCAGCCCCAGAGTGTCTCAAGTTGGGCCCTCAGAACTAAAGAGTCCAAAATTAGTGCCCATTTTGAAAATAGTAACCTAAGGGTTATTTTCCCCATCAAGATGTGTTTTGAAATCTATGGATGAAAAGTGCAGTGAAAATTAAAAACTTTACCAAAAACCAAACACCACTGCATGAGTGTTACATTTGCACAATAAAGCTCTCAAGTAGGGAAATGAAAAAGTTTTACTTAAATCCTCAGTGTTAACTACATCCCCAATGGTCCCTAATTACATACTATTTTCAAATAATGTTATTTTTTCCTACAACCATAAACATACTTCCTCCAAGAGTCAAATAAATATTCTTGTCCTCCGACAGTGTCAGGTCAACAGATCAAGGTTTGCGCCACAGCTCAAAGAGCTATCAAAGAGTTATCAATCTTTGATGTCAAAATTAGTGCATAAATGGGGCAACCTCTTGCTTCAGGGAGAACATCCTTGTTTGAGGGGCGGGGGGAAGTGATTGGTTGGTTCAGAGGAAAATAACCAGAGGGGGGAAAAAGTTTCTCTGGGAGCTTATGAGACACTTCCACCTCTCTTCCAGTTGCTCCTAACTGCTATGCAAAGTGTCCTCTCTGACTGCATCTAGAGCACCAGGACCTAGCTGCCTACTCTCTCCAAGCCTAGATACAAAAATTCTGTTACTCTAGTCTGGGCAGCTCAGCTTCATCCTCTCTCTTACTAGCTGTCCAACCTTATTACCCAGTATTTATAGAATAGTCTTCCTAAGCTCATCTGCAAGCCTACTCTCCTTATTCAAGTTCTACAGGAAACTAGCTGATGGAGGAAAATTTTGAGGAATAATTGTTTTATTATAAAATTATTCCCAAACAACACACGACTGTCCTATAACCTTATAGGCAACCTTATTATCCAGTTGAGGCCAACACCACCTTAGCTGTTTTATTATATATTTGTACCCCTTCCCTCTAAATGTCTGCCTGACTTTACACTGTGAGCTTCTAATGACAGGAACCAGGCCGTCTTTGTTTGGAAAGCCTACTGAGATACTAATAAGATATTAACCCTGTCTTCATCCTCTGATCTTTTTAATGCCACTATATCATAACCAATGCTCATTACTCCTGTTATTAAAACACTGACAGTGTGTCAGAAGTATAAGGTTTCAACAGCCTTCATTCCTTTGAAAGAGGACTATCAGAGCAAACTTGAGGGAGAAGAATTTATATAAAAGCAATTTAGCTGGCCTGTTTTCAGTGTTTTTTTGCTATTGTTCCAGATATATGATTAGGTAAGAGCTTATTCCCTCCCAGCCTAGCTGTTCATCTATCCTACAATGAAGTTATAAGCTTCTGTTTGATCTCAATCTCTTTCAATGGAAATTATTCTAATATTACAAATTCAACATTATGACTTCTCTAAAGCATTAAGGAAGAAAATATGATGGGGCTGAGAAAGAGCAAGCCCTTGTTTAAGCCTCTATTTTGTCTTCAATAACTAGAAAATGTAGCAAGACAAATGATGAAAGAAATAAAAATTAAATGGATTTCTGTTTTAAATTTGATACATCTGAAACTTTCCTCCACTATGAGAGTCCCTATGAACACAAATTCGGCTTCAAGGATCTGTTGAAACTTCAATACAGCCTCAAAGGTGGAAGCCTTGATGCATCTTAGAAACCAAAATTACAAAGGGTGAATAAAGGAAAGACACTGAACAGAAGTCTTCCATACACAGAAAATTATGTGCTCTGAAGTATTGCCAAGTCAGCCACATCTACACTTTTTAGTAAAGTATAAAAATTACTAATCCTGAATTCCTGTTCATGTTGATAATTGTAATGTTTTATTACTATTACTTCATATATGACTTTTCATTCAGATTACTTATTACAGGTATTTGTTAATTACAATACTATTCTGAGTCTTCATGTGGAAAAGGTTTCATTGTATACAAAGTTCAGGCCTGACCGCAAATTCTTTCTTTAGATAAACTCCCAATGACTAAAATGGCCTGACTGAAAAGAGTGCAGGATTATGTCCCCTATTCAACAAAGCAATTAAGCACATGCTTAACACACACATCTATATCCCACTGAAGTCAACAGAATTTAAGCACACCTAAACATTTTCTGAACTGGGATGTATATACCCTGCAGGACCCATTCTGCTCCAACTGAGATCAATGGAAGTTTTACAAGTGACTTCGATGGGAGCAAGACTGGGCCCTTATTTGGGGTAAATTGTTATAAGCACTTCTTGGGTGGCTGAAGGCTACATAACCCATGTGGGTCATTGAATGCATGAGAGTTTTGCCATTGACTTTAATGGGACTAGGATTTCACCTACTGAATTCAATGGAACAAATATTGGCAGAATCAGCCTTAAATTTGTCAGTTTCTATCTTGGTTCAAGTGTCCATCAGGAGACCAAAAATTCCTTTTTTCAAGAAAAGGAATATTAAGAGTCGTTTTCAGGATATACTATTCAAAAAGGTGATCTCAGAAACTGAATTAAAAAAATAAAAATAAGGTCAAATGAATAGTTTCCTTTTAATACAAAACCAGTAATGAACAGTTATATTGTAATATTGAAAGTGTTAATACAAAATACAATAAGAGTAAATTTTTAATAAAAATTAATAGCATATCAGGCAGTGGCATTGTAGTGTGTATCTGCACTGTCTGGGTGGTTAAAGGCTGTGTATTTCACATTGGCTTGTGTCACTGACGACAGTATATTATAAACTTGTCTACTCTCCACCAGTGCTACCACTATTGCAAATTGCTTACCATACAAAACTAAAAATACCAGATGTCACTAGAGGTTTGTCTACCCTTAAGGTTCCCAATGGAGCACCACTAGGAACTTATCTGATTATTTTTTGACTGTAGACACAGTCTATATGCATGTGGTGTTTTAAAAAAAGTTTCTTCCTGGTGTTCAGGAAGCCTCTTGTCTTCAGTGCTGTTTCTTTCAGAGGCTTTGAGTATGTTTAGATGGTTTACTGAACTTTTGGTCTGATTGTTCAGGTTTAAGGACCCGTTAATTACTTTACCATTGCATGTTGCAATTCAGAAGATTAGGATATGAATGTATAATTGTGGCAGTTCTCTGATAATTATATTGAGAAAACAAATGATGGATTAAGAAGGGAAATCAGAATAAATATGAGGAAAGTGGGGAAGAACCATTTCTGGATGTAAGGCTGGGAGTAAAAAGAGAACGAAATATATATTATCCTTAATCAGTCATTCCCGTCTGTCAATTCAACTAGCTACCTGAGAACATCCATTCACAGTATTTCTCTTCACAAGTGCTACCAACAGTCTCAGAGACATCCTCCTCTTCACAGAGAGGAACATACTATTACAAATAGATAGTTTTATGCTCTAGTATTAAAACATTTATGGAAAATTCCCCTTTTCTCAATATCATGCAAATGTGCAGTCTTTAAACAAACAAAAGATGTATTTGTAGAAATAGTCAGATATCAGAAATCACATCTCCCAAAACAGCAGCAGTCTTTATTGTCTCTGATCATCTCATTATTTCTTTGTTAAATGAAATTTAATCTAAAGTAGGAAGATCAAGATCAGTAACATTTAAATATGAAGCTGGTTGGATTTATGGGATACTTTGTCCACAATACAAACAAAAATGAGCTCATATCCTTCGTTTCAGCATATTGTAATGTCAATATGGTTGCCCTTTAATTTTTTTGAGTATTTTTGAAATATCACATCTGAAATAAATGAATCTAAAGTCAACACCATGAGAATTAACAAATAAGGCAAAAACAAACAAGATTATTGGTTTAAAAAGAGCTGAAAGGGGACATGAAAAAGCAGGAACTGAAGTCACCTATGTCTGCCAAGCTATTTTGAATCACACGATTCAGCTGGTGCTTTGTTTTTCTAAAAAAAACAAATGCCCTATACAGCCAATTTCTGCTGACCAAATGCATCCATTTAGAAGTTAGCCAGCAGCAGACAGTATGCCTGTCAGTCTCAAAGGCTCAGCAGAGAGAAAGTACTGCTCTCAGTGCAGACATTTCCTGTAAGTTCCTCATACACATTTTGAGTGAAATCCTGGCCCCTTAATGTACGTCTACACTGCCATAAAAGACTGCTGCTGGTCCAGGTCAGCTGACTTGGGCTCGTGAGGTTCAGGGCTAAAAATTGCAGTGTAGGCTTAGGCTGGAGCCCATGCTCTCGAGACCAACCGCCATCGCAGGGTTTCAGGGCCAGGGCTCCAGCCCAAGCCTGAACATCTACACTGCAATTTTAGCCCCACAATCCCAAGTCAATTGACCCAGGCTTTGAGACTCAGTGCCATGGGTTTTTTTACTGCAGTGTAGATGAACCCTTAGAAATCAATGGCAAAACTCCCATTGACTTTAATAGGGTCAGGATTTCATACCTAGATTTTAGGATTCAGCACATTAAAAAGTTGTAGTATTTTAACAATAACTTTTTAAATTAAAAAAAGAAATTTTCCTTTTCTCCTCGCCCTAAATATTTCTCTGTAAAATGTAAAAGATTAATAAGTTACAAATAGAACATACTTCAAGTTGTGCAGTTAAGGAACAGCCACACTTCAAGTGGTAATGTTCCTTCAACCAAGAGCCTGAGTTATACGTCAGACACTTACAACTGCTTGATTAAAAAAACAACAACAAAACACACCCAAACACACAAAACCCCACAACACTAAAGTTGTAGAAAAACTGACCTATAGATTTACTCAGATAATAGATCTGCTTGCTCACCAACCCACATAAAAACCAGCTTTACCATACCACAATACTGAACAGCTATCACTCTATTGCACCAGCATCCATCCGATTAAATCTGCATCACTGATTTAGTACAATAGAAATAAAGTCATTGTAATAGGACACTGCCATAGAACCAATGCTTGATGCATTAAAAACAGACATCTTGGCTTTGCCTGGATATTTATTTTTGATAAACATAAAATAAAACCAAGGCATTTATCTACCAGCTGGAAACCACTATCTTATGCCAGTGTTCCCTTGTGATGTTTTCAGTGTTGTTGTAGCAGTGTTGATTCCAGGCTGGGAGAGAGACAAGGTGGACCAGGACCTGAAAAAGAGTTTTGTGTAGCTCGAAAGCTGGTCTCTTACACCAACAGAAGTTGGTCCAATATGAGCTATTACCTCACCCACCCTGTCTAATATTTTATTTTAATATTTGCTTTTAAATCCAGGGTTGCTGGAACAATTTTTATAGTGGGGGTGCTGATGATGGAAACCATGTATTTAGTGTTTGTCATTACTACTTCAAGCCAGAGGGTACGGGAGCACCCCCAGCACTCCAAGTTCCAGCAGCACTGCTTAAATCTCATCTGTTGCAGCCCCACATTTTGGGTCGAAATGTCTCTGCCATCCCTTCAAAACTCATTATCTAGTCACCTCTTTTGACTATAAAGCATTCAATCCACAAGAGCAAAGAACAGAAATAACAGTGCAAATAAGCATAGAGGAAGTAATTGAAATTTGCTTGGGGTTTCCTATTTTAAGAACATTAATGAAACATGGTCAAGGTCCAAAACTTGACCTGCCTTGTAACTGTTAAGATTAAATGAGGAAATCTTCCAGTTTCCAAATATTTAGATTATTAATATCTACCTTTCTGTTAAGAAGAAATAAAACCATCATTTTGTATGACCAACAAAATGTGTTTTGTCCTCCCTTTGTATAAGTAAGCATCTTCCCAAAGCTCTGACTGACACATAGCACAGTAAGTTTAACGTCTACGAAATCATCATACCAAGCAATTAAAGTAACTCAGAACAAAATATCAGTCAAATAGAAAAGGCCAAACTTGGTAAGGAAGAAACAGACTCACAGAAATGTAGGGCTGGAAGGGACCTGAAGAGGTCATCTAGTCATTTTAGTGCATCCTTCCATGCTGAGGCAAGACCAAGTATACCTAGACCACATGCCTGACAGGTATTGGTCTCTCTAGCCTGTTCTTAAACCTCACTGGGTTACCTAATTCCAGTGCTGAACATTCTTATAGTTAGAAAGTTTTTCCTAATACCTAACCTAAATCTCCCTTGCTGCATATTAAGCTGACTGCTAATCCGACCTTCAGTGGACATGGAGAACAATTGATCACACTCCTCTTTATAGCAGTTCTTAACACATTTGAAGACTGTTCTCAGATCCCCTAGGCTTTCTTTTCTCAAGATTAAACATGCTCAAAGTCTTCCCTCATAGATCATGTTTTCTAAATCGTTTATCATTCCTGCTGCTCTCCTCTGGTCTTTCTCCAATTTATCCACATCTTACCTAAAGTGAAACAAAATACTATAGCTAAGGCTGCAGCACTACCAAGTGTGACACCCTGGCACCACAATATTTATCACTGTCATATAATGAGGATATGTTTTGTACAACGTATGCCTTGTGAGGTATCACTCAAAGTCTTGATCTTCTACACCAGGGGTGGGCAAACTTTTTGGGCCGAGGGCCACATCTGGGTGGGGAAATTGTATGCAGGGCCAGGGCAGGGGGTTGGGGTGTGGGAAGGGTGCGAGGTGCAGGCAGGGGGCTCAGGGCAGGGGTTTGGGGTGCACAGGGGTGCAGGAGGGAGCTCAGGGCAGGGGGCTGGGGGTGCAGGAGGGGTACGGGGTGTATGAGGGAGCTCAGGGCAGGGGGCTGGGGTGCAGGAGGGGTACGAGGTGCAGGTAGGGGGCTTAGGGCAGGAAGGGTTCAGGCTCTGGCCCGGTGCCGCTTACCTAAAGTGGCTCTGGGGTGGCAGCGGCATGCACCAGGGCCAGGGCAGGCTCCCTGCATACCTGCCCTGGCCCCAGCCCCGCGCCACTCCAGGAAGCACTGCGGCCCCTGGGGGAGAGGGGCCGGAGGGCTTCACATGCGCTGCTCTTGCCACGCCTCCAGGTGCCTCCCCCCAAAGCTCCCATTGGTCATGGTTCCCCGTTCCCAGCCAATGGGAGCTGCGGGGGGATGTGCCTGGAGCCAAAGGCAACGCACGGAGCCCTCTGCCCCCTGCCGGGGCCGCAGGGAAGTGGTGTCGGCTGCTTCTGAGAGCGGTGCCAGGCCTGCAGTGCCACGAGGCAATCCTGCGGGCAGGATCCAAAGCCCTGATTGGCCGAATCTGGCCCACGGGCCATAGTTTGCTCACCCCTGTTCTAGACAGTAATATCTCATTGGATTGTATGTGCTATCGTCGTATGCGAAGTTAGGCTATGTATGTGTTACTGAAACATGATGTGAGTTTGAAAACACTCACAAGCATCCTTTTAGGTACAACAGTAAAAAGGCCAAACAATGTAAATAGCTTACTGAGGAAATGCACACAAGCACAAGGATTACCCCAGGAACTTTGTACAACAGAAACCTCTCAGATACAGCACTACACAATAGGAACTGTTTGACCCAGGTCACAGCAAAAGAGTTTTCCAGCAAGTGGGAAGTAGATATAAAAAGGGGACTATGACATCATGATGGGACCTCACTCTCCCTACAACACACCTGGCAACACCTGAGGGGCAAGGACTGAACTGTGGGAAGTGATGGTCCCAGGCTAGAGGAATTTTTAACTTGTGTATGAAAACCTGGGAAAGCCAAGGCAACTTGTGCCTTAAGAATCTGCCAGCCTGTTTATCACTCAGGGTGAGAATTTGCTAATTCATATCCTACATATCTAGTACGTTAAGCTCAGTTTGCAGTTTTGTTTATTTACTAAGGAATCTGCTTTGAGCTGTTTGCTATCCTTAAAAATCTTTTTTATTTGGTCTAAAACTAGTGGGGCAGAAAGCTGTTGCATATCTCTCACCACACTGAGGGAGGGGACACATTTTATAAACTTATGCTGTTCAGTTCCCTGTACAGCACAAGATGGCATAATTTTGGGTTTACACTCTAGAGGGGAGTGTGTGCCTTAGCTGAGTCTTCCCATGCAGAGCTGAAGCTCCAGCTGGGTGTGTCCCTATCTGTGTGTATGCTGGTGAAAGAGCAAACTTGGAGAGCTTGGCAATTTATCACAGCATGGAGCCCAGGCTAGTGGGTCAGGCCGGCTCAGTGGTATCCCAGTTCCAAGTGGCACCCTGGGGGGGAACCTGTCACACCAAGTACAACAGAATATTTACCTCCCATTGTGACGGGTTGGATCACAGAAACCCCCTTGGGAGCTGCCACCCGATGTGCAAAGACACCCCTACTTCTGTTTTCCCTGCCAGCTCAGGACTCCGGCTCCCTGTCTTGCTGAGCCAGACACTCCCGTCTGCTCCAACACAGACCCAGTGTCTGAATCACTTGCCCCAAAGCTGCAAGTTTACCTGAAAACAGCTCACAGAAGTGTGCTTTTCTTTAGCACTCAGATGCCCAACTCCCAACGGGGTCTAAACCCAAATAAATCTGTTTTACCCTGTATAAAGCTTATACAGGGTAAACTCATAAATTATTTGCCCTCTATAACACTGATAGAGACCTATGCACAGTTGTTTGCTCCCCCAGGTATTAATACATACTCTGAGTTAATTACTAAGTAGAAAGTGATTTTATTAAATACAGAAAGTAGGATTTAAGTGATTCCAAGTAGTAACAGACAGAACAAAGTAAGTCACCAAGCAAAATAAAATAAAATGCGCAAATCTATGTCTAATCAAACTGAATCAGGTAATCTCACCCTCAGAGATGCTTCAGTAAGCTTTTTCTCAGACTGGACACCTTCCAGGCCTGGGCACAATTCTTTCCCCTGGTACAGCTCTTGTTCCAGCTTAGGTGATAGCTAGGGGATTCTTCATGATGGCTCCTCCCTCTTTGTTCTGTTCCACCCCTTTATAGATCTTTTGCATAAGGCAGGAATCCTTTGTCCCTCTGGGTTTCCTCCCCCCTCCCCCCATTGGAAAAGCACCAGGTTAAAGATGGATTCCAGTTCAGGTGACATGATCACATGTCACTGCAAGACTTCATTATCCACTCGCCAGTACACACATATACAGGAAGACTCACAGATAAACACAGCCATCTGCAGACAATGGTCCTTGTTAATGGGAGTCATCAAGATTCCAAACCATCATTAATAGCCCACACTTTACATAATTAAAATAGGCCCTCAGAGTTATGTTTTATATTTCTAGTTTTAGATACAAGAGTGGTACATTTCTACAAATAGGATGATCACACTCAGTAGATTATGAGCTTTGTAATGATACCTTACAAGAGACCTTTTGCACAACGCATATCCCAGTTGCATTATATTCACTTATTATCAAATCTTTATAAAACTACCCCCTTACATTATATTCACTTATTATGTTTTTATAAAACCATATAGACTGCACAACATCACACCCATGTCTTATAGGATGCCCCGGTAATAAATACACCACAGAATAATATTAGCCTTTTTCTCTTAACTGCATCACATTGCTGGCTCATATTCAATTTCTGATCCACTATAACCCCCCAGATCCTTTTCAGTAGTACTACCGCCTAATCAGTGAATTCCCCATTTTGTACAATATTTGTGCATTCAGTGGCGGATTACTGAATGGGCCGATGGGGCCTGTGCCCAGGGGCCCAGTCAATTTGGGGGCCACACAGGAGCAGATGGAACTCTAGTCCCACCCTCTGCTCCTCCTTTCCCCCTCCTTCCCTCTCCCAGAGGCCCTGCCTCCAGCCAACCAGAACCCTGTGGAAGGGTGGTGAGCAATATCCCCTGTCCCCAGGCAGAGCTGACTGAGCACTGCTTGCCCAAGCCCCACACTGAGCTGGGCCAAGGCCCTCCCCGCCATGCTGGACCAAGGGGCCCCCCCGCCTGGCATGGCGCTCAACCAAGGGCCTCCCCCCCATCTAGCACTGGAACGAGCCCCTCTCCTATCCCACCCCCCACAGCATGAAGCTCGCCCAAACCCCTTCTCCCTTTCCCCCTCACCAGCCTGGGGCTGGTCTGAGTCCCGTCTCCCTTTCCCCCTCGCCAGCCTGGGGCTAGCGTGAGCCACTCGCCAAAGCCCCCTTCCTCCCCTGCCCAGGGCTGGCCTGAGCCCCACCGCTCACCCGTGACAGCTCCTTTTTGGCAAAACTGGGCATTTGTCCCATTTGCTCTTGCCAATTGGTGATCAGTTGGAAAGAAAAAATGGGACAAATGCCTAGTTTTGCCAAAAAAAAGTCAGGACGTCTAGGACCAAAATAGGATATATGGTTACCTTAGGACTGGGGTCCCCAGACTTTTTCAGTCATGCCCTCCCCCTTACCCAGTCCGTGCCTCCTCTGTCCCTGGAGCTAGGGCTAGGGCCCAGAGTGGGGCTGGGGCCTACAGTCAAGGACTGAGTGGAGGTGCAACCAAGAGCAGAGCCACAGCTAGGGCTGGGGGGCATAGCTGGGAGTAGGGCTGGGCCCTAATGTGCATCCCCAAATGTTCCTCCATGCCCCCCTAGGGCAGTGCACCCACAGTTTGGGGACTAGTGCCCTAGGCTGTGGTAAGAGCTGCCCAGGGAGCCCAGGCAGCTGTAGGGAGCCGCAGACCCTGCATCTGCCTTGAGCAGGCAGCTGGTGTGCCTAAGAGCAGCCTCTGGCCTGTGTCCCTGCCCCCCAGGGCGTCCAGGGTTCCCCACAGTGGCCCAGGCTCCCATAGCTGGGAAGGATATGGGGGCCCCAAATATTCTGTGCCCCAATGTTCTTAATCCACCACTGTGTGCATTTGATTATTCCTTCCTAAACGTAAGGCTTTGACCTGGTCTTCACTGAATTTCATCTTGTTGAATTCAGACCAATTCTCCAGTTTGTCAAGGTCCTTTTGAATTCTAGTCCTGTCCTCTAAAGTGCTAGCAACCCCCCCCCCCCCAAGCTTGGTGTAATCCCCACATTTTATGAACTACTCTCCACCTCCATTATCCAATTAATTAATGAAAATATTGACTAATAGCAGACCCAGGACCCAACTAGATGTGTCCTCCCCGTTTACTGCAACCATTGACAGTCTTTCAAATAGTTATGTACCTACAACATCTAGGCCACATTTCCCTAGTTTGCTTTTGAGAAGGTCATGTGGGACTGTGTCAAACGCCTTACCAAAAAACAAAATTCCCAAGCTCTTTCACATCTATTGCTTCCCTGCCCCCCCAATCCACTAGGCCAGTAACCCTGATAAAAAAAAAGGAAATTAGGTTGGTGTGACCGTAAGTGCTGACTCCGTGGGTGCTCTGGGAAGGGTGGAATGGGGCAGGGCTGTGGGCTTGAGCACCCCACAGTACATTGGAAAGTCAGTGCTGTGGGTGTGACATGTTTTTTTCTTGAGAAATCCACATAGAGCTATTCCGTGTAGCCCTATTATTCTTCACATGCTCACAAACTGAATTTAATAATTTATTCTGATATCTTTCTAGGTATCAAAGTTAGGCTGAATTACCCGGGTCCTCTTTACTCCCCTTTTAAAATATGGTTACTATGCTTGCCCTGTCTGTATATTTAAGGTTTGTCTAAATTGAGGGATCCATCCTCCAAAGTCCTGATCACTCTGCCCCCCTCTTGCAAAGCACTAACCCCCATGCTTAACTTTATGTGCATATAGTCACAAGTTAAAGTGTTTTGCTGTGTAGGCACCAGAGTGCTCAGCACTGTCCAAGATCAAGTACGGATGATGAAGTATATTCTTAGAGTTATACTGAACATAATGGAAGAGACAGTTCCCTCCCCAAGTACTTTAGTCTAGATAGACCAAACAATACCTTACATACACTTAATGAAATAGATTACCAGGAATTGGATTTCTACAGTAATAGTGCTGTTATTAAAAAGTGTTTAATGCTAATCCACCATATAAGAACTTCACAGAAGAAGTGGGTTTTCAGTAGGGGTTTGCATGAAAGGGTGATTGCTTGGCACATCAGGAAAAGGAGAGAGTTCTAGGTGTAAAAGCAGCATGGAAGAAAGCATCAAGATGAAAGAGAAGGATACAGAGGAAGCTAATATGCAGGAGCTTCAAGTGAGAAGGAAAGAAGAGCAGAGAAGTAACCTAGAATGAGGTTACATACAGTTTGAAAGAGAGGAGAAGTGGCATTATCCTGCAAAGGTGCTTAAGTAGCTTGATCTTTTCAAGAAGGGGAAGGAACATTAAGCACTATGTGGAGCATAATTTTACTACATCTCATAGGATCAGGATTTAGTTAAGTCACCTTGCTCAGTAGCTTTGCAGAACTGCATGGTCTATGGTATACAAACTGGTTCTGTAATTCACCACTGGCATAGTGGAAGTATTAGTATAGCCAGGGCTCAGGTGTTTTTATCACCACACCAACTAACCCTGCTCAAAGGGCCAGAATAGAAAACTACCATTGACTTCCAAGGACTTTGGATCAGATATAGAATTTGCTATCAAAAATTGGTTCAGTATTAAAAAACCTAGGAGAATGCCAAAAAGATTAGTATATTTATTAATATTTACCTGCATGAAGCAATTTATTTACATGAGAAAACAGTTAAAGTACTGCAGGTTAACTGCAATATTTTTAAAATAGCTATCAAAACATCCATGTATATTTTACAAATAAGCTTTTATTAAAAAACTCAAAATAATAAACAAGCAATTTTCATAAACATTTTAGGTAAGACCATGTTAACATTAAGGGTTTCTCAATGGCAAACAATCCTAAAGTCTATGGCTTTTTTTTTATTAAATTAAAACCCTTTGCCACATCATAATACTTGGTGTCGTCTATGTAACATTGATAAAACATCTGAGATGGTGCATTGGTGCCACAGCTTGTAGATAAATCTCTGATAATTTTCATATGACTTTACATTGTGCCTCTTCATATAACCTTGTGGTGGGTCTACCCACGTGTGACCTCTGTTTTCATGGGACTTTGTATCAAAGCCTCATTTAGAAACTTTGCATTGCCCTTGGTATAATATTATAGCCCCTAAGGATAGAATAAGATAAAAAAAATATTTTTGCTAGCAGTAGAACAAGAGCTCTCCCACCCCCACTCTTAATCAATTGCCCTGTTGAATGAATGAGGTGTGGATGAGCAAGGCCTGGAAGGCAGCACCTCCAGACAGCCTCAACTGTTGGAGAGGGGCTGGGAGCCAGACCCAAGGACAATAAAACGTGTCAAGTGGGCTCATTAAAAACAAGCAGACATACCAACGGCCTCGGGGGTTAGAAGCAAGCACCTTCTTTTGGAAACACCCTCTTTGCAGCATTAGGACAACACTCAAAAGAAAGCAGCACAAAGGACCAATGGACACAGACACAGAGTTTGAATCTGGTATAGATTTGCATAAGAGGAAAGCTGCTATAAAAGTGAGGTGTCTTGCAGAGGACCTCGGGTCTCGTCTTGTCAACATGGGAGCATTGATCCGGATCGGCAGAAGCCCGGCTCCACCCCCTCCCCCATCTAACTCACCTGGCCAGTGAAGTTAAGGGGAGCAACTAATTGGTAACAACAAGACGATACAGTGTTAATGAATACATGTATTACTAATATATGTGGTGTTTTGTCTTATTCCCCCTGAAAAGATCCTGTGCAGTACTTTAAGTACAACAAGCTGTAAAGCCAGTGGAGACTAAAATACACAGCATTCAATAGTACATTTTGATATACGACAATTAAAGCAGCCCAGAATGAGTGATTCAGCATTTCCATCTGAAAATTGCCATTTCTGGACACGTTCGTTAAATCACTGTTGTGAAGCTTCACTGGGTCCTACCTAAAGGTTACTGATCTGCTTTCATTCTCAGTGCAGTAGATCATAGAGTTATCAGTATTTTTTTCAGTGTTGTGATTGATTTGTTTTTTCCTTAAGTATTTTGAACCCTTGATGAAGGCACAGTGGTAACATACGAATTATTGCTTTGTATTTTGTAGAATGGAATATGCGATTCAGGAGTGATCTTTTGTGAAATGATTTGTCTTCATTCTGGTCTTCTTTATGGTGTTTAAGAGGTGAAAATTTTGTTTTTATAGTAGCTACATGGTGGCTGTTTTGAACATAGGTGTAGTTTGACTTCCATATTTGGGGAGGGCAGCTCCAGTCAGGCCAACGGGGCCACATTGGGGAGGCGGGCAAATTCCACATGTGATGGAGGCTTGCAGTTTGGGGTGGACAATGCCCCCCCATCTTCCCCACACTACACCCATGGTTTTGACGAAGGAATTCATTGCTTCTCTCTCCCTTCCTCTCTGACATAGTGGAGGAGGATGTGTGATGTACATGCTGTGGCAATCATTGCAGGATGTTTAATTTGTCAGGGCTAGTATAAAAGGGTAACACGAAAACATTCTACAAATACATTAGAAGCAAGAGGAAGACCAAAGACAGGATAGGCCCATTACTCAATAAGAGGGGGAGGTGGGGAACAACAGAAAATATGGAAAGGACAGGAGTGCTAAAGGACTTTATGTAAGTTTTCACCAAAAAGTTTAGTAGCAATTGGACATCTAACAGTGAATGCCAGAGAAAATGAGATAGGATAGAAGGCTAAAATAGGGACAGAACAAGTTACAAATTACTTAGACAAGTTAGATGTCTTAAAGTCACTAGGGCCTGATGAAATACATCTTAGAATTCTCAAGGAGCTGACTGGGGAGGTATCTGAGCCATTAGTGATTATCTTTAAGGCTATGTTTAGTCATGGGTATTTTTAGTAAGTCATGGACAGGTCACGGGCCATAAACAAAAATTCACAGGCCCATGACCTGTCCATGACTTTTACTAAAAATACCCACCCTGATTAAAACTTGGGCAGGGGGCCATGGGTGCTCGGGGGGAGGAGGGGTACAGGGGCACTGCAGGATATGATCCAGGAACCCCATTGGTACAGGGGGGCAGGCTGTGGCCCAGGACCTCTGTTGGTACTGAGGGAGGGGTGTGGGGTGGCAGGGGCTTCCAACCCATCTCTGTGTCCCTCCAGCTCCTAGACAGCGGAGGCAGGGGCCAGGGCAGGGGCTCTGCTGCTCCTGCCGCAAGCACCAGCTGCTGCAGCTCTCATTGGCCGGAAATCGCAGCCAATGGGAGCTGTTGGGGCAGGGTCTGTGGGCGTGGGCAGCATGTGGCGCCCCCCCCCCTTTCCCTGGCCGCTCTGCCACCTAGGAGCTGCAGGGGGCCATGTTAATGGAAGCCAGGGAGCCCCCACCCTGAGTTAAGTGCCTCCCCTGCACTCCTCAACCTCCTGCCCCTAGCCCTGAGCCCCCTCCCACACACCCAAACTGCTGCTGCTGGCCCAGAGGCTTCCCAGCTGGGGCAGCCCCATAGCCAGCACCAGCTGCTGCAAAAGTCAGAGGTCACGGAATCCATGACTTCTGTGATAGACTCATAGCCTTAATTATCTTTGAAAAGTCATGGAAAATGGGAGAGATTAGAGGACTGGAAAAGGGCAAATATAGTGCCAATCTATAGAAAGGGGGAATAAGGACAACCTGGGGAATTACAGACCTGTCATCTTAACTTCAGTACCAGGAAAGATGATGGAGCAATCAATTCGCAAACACCTAGAAGATAATAAGTTTTATCAGCATGGATTTGTCAAGAACAAATTGTGTCAAAGCTACCTAACAGCTTTCTTTGACAGGGTAAAAAGCCTTGTGGATGGGGGGGGGGGGGTGGGGGGGAGGGGGAGAGCAGTAGATGCGATATCTCAACTTTAGTAAGATTTTTGATATGGTCTCACATTTCCTTCTCATAAACAACCTAGGGAAATAAACCTGGATGGAGCTACTATAAGGTGGATGCATAACTGGCGGGAAAACCCCAGAGAGTAGTTATCAGTGGTTCACAGTCAAGCTAGAAGGGCATATCAAGTGGGGTCCCGCAGGGATCATTTCTGAGTCTGATTCTGTTCAATATCTTCAATGATTTAAATAATGGCATAGTGAGTACACTTATAAAGTTTGTGGATGATACCAAGCTGGGAGTGGTTGCAAGTGTCTTGGAGGATAGGATTAAAAATGTAAATGATCTCGACAAACTGGAGACATGATCTGAAGTATATAGGATGAAATTCAATAAGGACACATGCATAGTACTCCACTTATGAAGGTGCAATCAGTCAGACACATACAAATGAGAAATGACTGCCTAGAAAGGAGTATCGCAGAAAGATCTGGCAATTATAGTGGATCACAAGTTAACTATGAGTCAGTGCAAGACTGTTGCAAAAAACATCCCACAAACATCATTCTGGGATGAATTAACAGGAGTTTTTTAAAGCAAGACACAAGTAGTAATTCTTCCACTCTACTCCGCACTGATTAGGCCTCAACTGGAGTATTGTGTCCAGTTCTGGGCACCACATTTCAGGAAAGATGTGGACAAACTGGAAAAAGTCCAGAGAAGAGCAACAAAAATTATTAAAGATCTAGAAAACATGATCTATGAGAGAAGAGTGGGAAAAAAATGGGTTTGTTTAGTCTAGCGAAGAGAAGACTGTGAAAGGGGACATAACAGTTTTCAAGTACATAAAAGGTTGTTACAAGGAGGAAGGAGAAAAAATGTTCTCCTTAACCTCTGAGGATAGGACAAGAAGCAATGGGCTTAAATTGCAGTTAAGGTGGTTTAGGTTGAACATTTGGAAAAACTGCCGAACTGTCAGGGTACTGGAACAAATTGCCTAGGGAGGTTGTGGAATCTCCATCATTGGAAATTTTTAAGAACAGGTTAGACAGACACCTGTCAGGGATGGCCTAGATAATAATTAGCCCTGCCTTGAGTGCAGGGGACTGGACTAGAAGACCTCTTGAGGATTGTTTTATGCTGTAATAAGTTTTGTTATTCCTGCTGAACTCATTTTTGTTGTTGTGTGCATAGCAGCATTTGGTGACAAAATGCAACACTTAACTGAATGAATGCATAGAGCTCTCTGCTACCACACCTTTCAGTCTCCAGAGCTGTTTTGTTAGTACTTTCCAAGAGGACAGATTCGTTACTAATATTTTTTAAGTCATCTATTTTAGATAAGATCAGAAGACAGTGAGTAGGCAACATGCTTAAAGATCTATGATAAATGCATTTTATCACATGACTTGCTTCCCACATTATCAGCATAACAATAAACAGACCAAGATTAAAGTTATCATAGAGCAAAACATAAGTTGAAAGCTGGTTTACATATATATTATATAAATAATCCAGAAACTGAAGTCTAGCTGATTTCATAGACAGGCAACAACTCATAACAAAAGTTTGCACCCACAACACAGTCTTTACATTCACCTCACATAGGCCGGATAATAGCACAGTAAAACTTAGTAGTCAGATAATGGTATGTATTGTATTGTATTGTCTGTTTAGGACCTATAATACTGCAGTGATACATGCTACAGACATTATTTCTTTACCAGGCACCATTTCCTTAGTAGTTTACTGGGCTTTTCTGACTCTACTAAAGGGTTGCCCTCTAATAGGAGCATTTTTCCCAGCATACCTTTCTCAGGCTGCCCCTTTAAATATGGAAGAGTCAAGCAGCTGTAGTTCTAAAGTAGCCATTTTGTAACTAGTTGCTGCTCCTGGTCTTCCAGGTAGGAAGTATTCTTAACTCCTATTATATTTGCTCTTGCTCATGGCTAAATATATGGCCCATTCCAATATATCTATAGCTATAGACAGCCATTCTCTCACCAGATCCACTTATACAACATACAGGGACAACAGTCAGTGACTGAAAAGCAGCTGCTCACCAGGAGCCAAGTTTAATGGGAGGCACAGTGGGGAGTGAAAGCTGAAATCAAGGCTGGGATTCACACTTACCGGAAGGAAGAGGATGGATTCTTAGATGGTATCTTAGGAGACCTCCACCCACTCCTAGTTACTAGCAGAAATGGTCTGGGGCAAACTTCACTACTAGGGTGGTAACTTTTTTGGATTTTGCACCACGTTGTCAATGCATTGCCTTTCCTCTCGCCTCACCTTTCCAGCGGGACAGGCGAGCCTGACAGTCCCCAAGCCTGGGCAGGGAACAGCGTGCTGGCTCCCTTGTAAATCCCTGGCACTGCAGGCAATTCTGCTTAAGAGGCCCCAGAGCGTGGAAAAGGACCATACCCTACCCTGTTACCCTCCCACCGGCTCCCCTCTCTTCCCTGCTCCCGCCCAGTGACCTCTCTCCGCCCGGTGCCTTCCCTCTCCCCCAGTGACCTAATGATTCCCTCTGCCCGCTCCCCTTCCGCCGCACACACCCGAGCTTCAAGGAACTGCTGCTCTGAGCCCTTCCACTCAGCCCCATCACAGCATCGGTAACCATAGAAACCTCAACTAACCGGCTCATTGGGTGGTTTAATATGAGACAGTGACCAATAGGGTGCGGCCCTGAGCCGGGATCTTCCAATAGCATTGCGGCACAAGGCAGGCCGGTGTGCTGACGTCCGTGGTGGGAGGAGGGACTAGGGAGACTAGGCTGAAAGGGGGTCGGGACTCGGCGGCGGCGGCGGCACCACCATGGAGACCCCGGGGTAGGGCCCGACCCGGCGGGGAGGCTACAGCTGGGGCCCCTCCGCGCCCAGAGCTCCTGCCAGCGGTGTCATCTGTGCGGTGAGTGAGGCTTCGGGGACATGGGAGGCCTCGGGGACACTCTAGGGTGGGGGGTACCCTGGGGCGGGGACCCGGCTCCGGATCAGAGGGGAGGCTGAGCCAGGAAGGAGCAAAACCAGCTGTAGGGAGCCGAGGAGAGAGGTTGAGTCTCCCTGTCTCTCCCTTCACCCCCAGATCCCTTCCCCGCGAGGTCTCTGTCTTTTCACCCCTAACAACCCTTTGCCCCCACTTGGCCATCCCCAGCCTCTCCCCTCTTGGCTTGTCTCTTTCCCATACCCCACCCCCAATCCTTTCCCCCCTTAGCCTGTCTCTTCCCGCACTGGTCTCGCTTCCCTCCCCCAGCCTTACCCATAGCCCCCCAAATCCTTCCGTCCCTAGGCCTGTCTCTTCCTCTGATCGCCCCCTCTCCCCCCGCCTTTGGCTTGACTCCTTTCCCAAAACTCTCCCCCTAACGCCCTCTCCATTCTTAACCTCTGTCGCCCAGACCTCTTCTCTCCCGGCCCTCCCAAGCTCGTGTTTCCCTTCAGCCTTCCGTTTCCCTGTAAAATTGGCTTTGCTTGGGCTTAGGCTGAATGAACGCAGCCACAGTCTCCTCTAACCCCTTCCCCGCGCTGGGCTTCTAGGTGGCAGGCCCACGGAACTGCCCCTCTGCGGTCCCCGAGCCCCGTGGGGAGGGGGCAGAAGGCTGCCTGGTTTTGCCTGCATGTTCAAGGAGTGCGACAAACAGGGCGCTTGCGGAGTGGAGCGCAGGGCGGATGAGAAGGCAGGTGTGCGGCTCGTACCGTGTGTGGGGCGGGGGGAGGCGAGGGGGACACACGCTGTTTGTTCCTGGGGCTTTAGATTGTGCTGGAATGTGAGGAATGCGCCAGGGGAAGCGCGCACACAACCCGCTGCAACAGATCGCTCCTTGCCCAGCTCTCCTCCAATAGTCAAAGGTCACTAGAGCATCTACCCGGGAGTTAGCGAACCTCTCTGTGTTTCCATGCTGCAGAGAGGGCAGGAGCGGTGTCTGCTTGCCTTAATGCCTTCGGCATGGCATTGCACAGGTTCAGGTTAGATTCTCGCTGCATTTCTCCGCGATGAGATCAGTTTGAAGGTTGCTTGTCCCTCACCGCACCCGAGTTGAGTAAGGCTGGATATTCACTTCCTCCCCGTTATCAAGGGCCTTTGATTGCTGCGCCAAGTTTTTGCTGAAACATTTGTGCAATTGGTATTTAAATTGTTTGGTGTATGTTCCTAAGCCGAGCTGCAGAAGCTTTGGTGGTGGTAGCGGCGGGGGCGGGCGGGAGGAGAAGAAAAACGTTCGTCGTGTGTGGTGTTGCCGCAACACACATTTTGCTATATGTTTTTGTTAATACTTGTAAACGGCGATCTAATCTGGAAAATATTTCTATGCATGGATCCTTCTTGTTTAACATGAACTACCGTTCTTTATCATACTCAGCTGCATTTATACTCTCATATAATACGTAATGAAAAGGAACAGAGAGGCAGTGTTTTGCCAGAGATGGGACAGATAGAACTGTCTGGTACTGTTAAATTACAGGGCGTGTCAATTACCATCTGAAACAACACAGAAACCCAGCAGGAGGCAACAATCGCCACCACGTCTTTCCCCAGATTTACATTTGTTAGCACCAGGGCGATTTTCATTCTGCTATTCAAACTGTCATAGCCATTTAAGTTGATATTTGTGAGGAAGTGATTTGGGAGTGGTGGGGAGAGAAAAGGGGATTTAGAAAACTTTTAGAAAACAATAGTCCAGCTGTAGATAAAATAACAGAATACTAATAGTGGGTGTCTGAGCATAGTCTAATGGTGATTATTTTCTGTCTGTGGCTTATATTTCTCTGTCAGATCAAAGAAAATAATTACACAGTGCTTAGCTAAAGAAACTGTAGTAGCTACTAATCAAGTCCAAGAACTATCATGCAAACTGCTGCTTTGACAAACATTGTTTGGGACAGGTTTGTTAATAGGGCCACATGATCAGGATATCAAGCTGAACTGTTAAATCTGTTTGTGGGTATTTTTTAAGCTAAGGAAACAGCATTGTATTCCTCCACTGTGATTATTATACTGAACTACCTTATGTCCACAAGCCATGAGGTGATCCCTAGTCACTGATTATGTATGTTGAATACAATGTAAAGATTAGGTATGCTTTTGATATAACTAAATTTCAGATTGCACACCAGTACCCAAACCTTAAATGAAGAAACTATCTAAGCCTTAAAATCCTCTACTGCTGGTGGTAGGAAGTACAGCTATGGGAATCTGGTAACTTGGCAGCCTTTTTGTTTGATCAGTAAGCAACACCAATAGGAGAAAAGTGACAAATGTTCAAAATAAGAGCATTTCTGGGTGACTGTAATGATACGTGCAGCTGTTTTACAGCTAACACATTTGCCTCTGAGGATAAATTAAGTTTACTATCTTGGCTGTGTATGGACATTTTGCTACAATCACACAAAAAGCATAAGGAAATTGGGAGACGTGATTTAGCAGTGAACACGCCCATCCTGTCGGGAAAGGTGTTGAGAGGTGCAGAATTGGAAGAGTGAAAATGTATTTTAAAATTCTTGGAGTCTGGGTTGTTTCTGCACAAACCAGTATGTCTATGATCAATGAATGTTCTAAACTGGAAATCCTAAATTGTATACAGGAACATTGTATATATTCGTTCTCGTAGGAACACTAATTTTCAGAAGGCAACTCTACTTTGCTATAAAAAATATGTACAATATCTTACTACAGTTGAAATAAATATGTATGTAGCCCAGGGTAGATTAAGCCTTATGTTGTCTTTCTAATTTTCCACTGCATATTAATTTTAAATTACAGTCCAAATGCACATGTGATGTATAACTAAAAATAAAACTGTGGGGACAGGTGTGGCCTCAAAGTAATAATACTTTATAGCTCGCTTTTGATTCTGCTGATGGCTGTTACTCCTTTTATTAATCATTGTACGAGACTTGGGAAGGGCAGGGAGAATAAAGCTTTCTTGACTTATTGAATAGGTAGACCGTACACTTTTTGTCTTGGAAAGACATTGACATTTGGTGAATTTCTGATACCTCTGAAAATTAAAATATTGGAACTTAACTCTCAATTTTAACTTTATTTTTAAACTGGGAAACCAATGAAATTTAAAATATCTATTTTTAAAAGTTCAATTAATACTGGTTCACTTTGATAAAATTGTAAGTGCTGTCTGACCATTGGAATATGCTACTAAAACTATTTTTGTTTACATGTAGGTAGCATGAACAATATGCTGTGTATCTTCCACTCAAAGGTGAAGGGAGTAGAGGCTGTGTAGAGCATGGCCTCTGACCTAAGCAACTTCAAAATTTAACAGAAAATAAAAATATAAGAGGTTTTGTTTGTTTGTTTGATCCTCCTTTCAGTAGAAGTTATGTGCTTTAATCAAACTGGTACACTTTAAGGAAGTGTGTTTGTTTTGTTTTGTTTTGTTTTTTAAGAAAATACATTTTCTACAGGGAGAGAATTCACCCCAGTTTTCTGATTGCACATTGGAAATGTTACATACCTTGTGTGGCATTCTTTTAAAGCATAGCATTCTCATTTACTGCTCTGTGTGCCACAGCTGTATTTAAAAGGTTAAAGAAAAAAGTAATAATATGATATAGTATTTTATTAATGTTCTAGCAACTTCATGTGTTGGCAAAATATTGATTTTTTTTGTTGTTGTTGAATCTAATTTTTCAAAATGAAAATGGTATTTAATGTAACAAGTAGTTCTCTATTTTTACATTGCCTATATTAGACAGTTATGAAAATTATGAGAATAAGCACCTCTACAGAACTTGTAAAAGAACTGTGTTATATGTTTTTAATGTGTGCTATATCAAATGATAGCCATAAAAAACCCTGCATGTATTCTGTGAACTTTTGAAAGAAATACTATTCATATTCACAATTTGAGTCATTTGTAAGTGCTCTTTTGTTTCATTTTGCTTGGATACAATTGAATGTGTCACCTCTTTTGTGATTAGGTATTATGCAGCAGATAGTACAGTAAACTGTGACACAATGTTATTGAGACTTGTATGTGGATTATTTAAACACATTAGTACTTCACTAGTTATAAAGAGATCACAGAATACGGGACTTTTTCTAATAGCATCGCAGTTAAAGAAATCTGTTGCATTACTAAGTACAGAAGAATCAACTTCAGAGGCATGCCTCTGACATTCTGTTGCAACATTTTTCAGAGTAGCAGCCGTGTTAGTCTGTATCCGCAAAAAGAACAGGAGTACTTGTGACAGCCCACTTCATCGGATGCTTATGCTCTCTCAGAGTTGGTAAGACAACTCCCACCTGTTCATGCTCTCTGTATGTGTGTGTATATATATCTCCTCAATATTTATTCCACTCTATATGCATCCGAAGAAGTGGGCTGTAGTCTACGAAAGCTTATGCTCTAATAAATTTGTTAGTCTCTAAGGTGCCACAAGTACTCCTGTTCTTGTTGTGACATTATGTAGTTATAAGAAAGCACTGTGACTAGTCCAAGGAGCTTAGTGATCATAGTAGAGTTTATTGCTGTAGGCAGAATAAACATGTCAGTGATCACTAGCTTTATTGTCAGGATATGCTTGTTAAATGTGCTGAGAGAACAAAACAACCAACAATTGAATGGAATAGTCAGAGGGTCTGAGATTTTTGTTGGAAAAGGGATAGGCATTTAGGTACCTACTACTCGGTATTTTGTATTGTCCAGACAGCTCCCTTCTTCTTCTTCCTCTGCTCCTTCCTATTGTACTTTATACCTACTGTTACATTTAACTTCAACCTTGTCTGTAGATTTTAAAACTAGTTAAATTGGTGCAAACTGCTCATGTAGAAACAATTGAACTGGTTTAACCCTTGCTTATTTTCATTTGTATTATCATAGCGCCTAGGAACCCCTATCAAGGTTCAGGGCCTATTTTGCTAGGCAAATGGGTAAATAACAAAGAACACAGTCCCTTTCCCAGAGAGTTTACAACCTATGTGTCAGACAGGATACAACAGGTAGATGAAATAGACAAATGGAGTGAGAGGTTGAGGTAATGAAGAGTTTAGAACAGAAATCTCAATTTGCCACTTATCTAACCACTGCAGGACTGGGAGTGCACTTGTAAACATTATTGCAGAGGCAAGTTCCCCCCTCTTCCCCCCGCCCGGTGTTTCTTCTGAAATTACCTGTACTCCCATGGCTCATGCTCCAATTTTGCAGACTGTTTTTTAATTTAATAATTTACTGACTGGAGCTAAACCAGTTTAATCCCATTCAAAGTGCATCTAATAGAGGGTCTGCAGTTGTTTAACTACATCAATTTTAAAATGATCTAGATAAGCCAGTGCAACTGTGCATAAAGATGTAGCCTTAGACTGCAAGAACTCTGGAGCCAACCCTGATCTTCTATTGTGTACAGTGCCTACCACAGTTGACTCTCTGATTTTTGTTTGTGACCTGTATTGACTAATATAATGTAAATTATAATAGTGAGGGCACACAGGAAATGTATGTGATGATTAACAGTTAATCATAGAGCACTACAGATTGAATAAACTGATTACTTTACTTAAACTGCAAAGCATTCCTTTAAACTTGTATCCAATCTTTATAGTGGAACTTCACATAACAAACTTGTTAAAATGTGTTCAGTAGGCTGCCAACATTAACAGGATAAATGTCTAGTAGGAAATGTTAACTGCTTCGATGCCACATTAAATAGTATTTTCTGGGCAACATGTTGCAGTTTTGCTTCTAACCTTTTTTTAAAAAAGCTTGTGATACCAAATGAGTCCATGTAACTTTTGATATGCTTTCCTACTTGAGATTTCTGAAAATAGAAGAAGTTTATATTTCAGTTTTTGAATATTTGAAGAAAGTCCCTCACCCTTTAAATTCCAAACTGTTAGAGCAGGGATGGGCAAACTACAGCCCGAGGGCCGCATCTGTCCCTTCAGACATTTTAATCTGGCCCTAGAGCTCCCGCTGGGGAGTGGGGTCCGGGGCTTGCCCCGCTCCGGTGCTCAAGCTGGGGAGCAGGGTTGGGGGCTTGCCGCACTCCGCACATGCCGTGGCTACCAGAAGCAGCGGAATGTCCCCCCTCTGGCTCCTATGTGTAGGGGCAGCCAGGAGGCTCCACATGCTGTCCCTGTCCAAAGTGCCGCTCCTGCAGCTCCTATAGACCGGGAACCCCGGCCAATGGGAGCTGCAGGGGCGGCTCCTGCAGATGGTGCAGCATGCAGAGCTGCCTGGGCTCGCCTCCGTGTAGGAGCCAGAGGAGGGACATACCGCTGCTTCTGGGAGCTGTTTGAGGTAAGCGCCGCCCAGAGCATGCACCCCTGACCCCGTCCCGTACCCCAACCGCTTGCCCCAGCCCTGATCCCCCCTCCTGCCCTCCAAACCCCTCAGCCCCACCCCAGAGCTCGCACCCCCAGTTTTTGTTTTTTTTCTTTGTAGTTTTCTCCTTTTCCCTCTAGTTTGGTCCCTGTCTGGAAGAGAGAGGAGGTCTTTATAGGTGCATTTTGGGGACAGCTGAGGACTCCCCTAAATTAGCAGTAGATGACTAGCATTTATCAGTAATTGAGCACCCCAGCAGCAATTGTTTGGAAAGCAGTATGGTGCATAGGGGGCAAATTTGTTTGCCTCAAAAATCTTGGTTAAAGCTTACCTCCCTGGAACCAAACACAGCTTCTTCCTGCTTTGCTGTACAGTGAATTTGGTAAATGGCAAGGGGTCCAGTAAAGTGGCTTTAGCAGAGATCAGCTTTTCTTTCATGATCACTTCATGCCTCCATTGTGTTGTGAGTCAATCCTCTACTTTCTGACAAAGAATACTACCATGAGGACAGCAAGAGAGCAGTTTTTGAACCAACACAGTCAGTTTACTTGCTGGCATTTCCCTTATTCTCTCCATAACTAGTATATCAAACTACAAATCTTGTAAGGAAAGTTTAGTTGCCTCTCTAGGCTCTGTGTAGACAACCAACACCCAGGTTCCTCCCCCCGCATACACACTCTCACACACTCACTCCATATGCTTTCATTTCTGAATTGACTGCTCCTTCTCTGGCTACAATCCCGGGTGGGGTGGAGTGGGGGAGAAACTTCCTGTTCAGTGTGCCTGTGCAGGGGCCAAGACTCTCTTTGGTTACCTTAAAGCCACAAGTCCCTCTCATTACATCCATGTCCTTATGCTCAAAGCAGGTTTAAAGAAGGCAGTACTACTTAGCAAATTTTCTTTAACCCTTCATTGCAGTTATATTTACTTTTAGCCTATCTCAGTATTCCTAGGAAAGATGATTTTAGGACAGAAATGTTAGACTATTTGAGCAGGGAACATCTTTCCCCTTGCTTAGCTCTCCTACTGAAAAGGGAAAAAAGATAAGGATGGGAGGAAATTAGCAGTTCCTGCAGCTCAGTCTGAAATGGTGTATTGGCATGACTTACAACAGAAAAACAAAATCTTTCTTTGTCCTAAGATTCCTAGTATGGATTAGTTTATTCTATCCCTTTTCCAGTATCTGATTATGATGCTCAGTATCACCAACTCCAAGCATTTAATCGTGAGTCAAGTCCTCAAAAAATCATGGGACTGGCTTAAAAAATTAGGGTTTAGCAGGCCAATGCTCAAACCACTGAGCTATCCCTCCCCCCATGGATTAGTTTATTCTATCCCTTTTCCAGTATCTGATTATGATGCTCAGTATCACCAACTCCAAGCATTTAATCGTGAGTCAAGTCCTCAAAAAATCATGGGACTGGCTTAAAAAATTAGTTGAAAAAATTAATGTTGGGTTCTTTTTATATTTCTTCAGGTTTTGAGCTGTTGTGGATCATTTTTTATTCATACTTTTCTCTGGGGGTACTTGAAACTTTTTCTTTTTAAATGAAAATTGAGATTCTTACCTAATCCCAGGACTCTAGGATCTGGGACTTTAAGAAAAACACCAAGTGTCACAATAAAATCACAAGAGTTCACAACATCGGAGGCTAAGTGAGCTATGAAACAGAGTAGTTTATCAACATATCAATAGCATATCCCTCAGAAGTGTGGTGAGCTGAAAAAGGACTGTTTTCATTCTCCTTTTTTCACTGTATGGACAAGACCAATAGGCTTTCTCCCAAGAGGAATCTGAGATCTTCTCCAGTGGAGACAGCTGAACTAGGGGATTGAAACCACATTAAGTCCTCTAAAACAGAGAATCGTAGGTGAATGAGATCCACTAGCCAAGTGGTATAGAAATAGTTTAAGAATGTTTTGCTTCTGCTATCTTCTTTCAAAAGTCCAAGTGTTGGGGCTTTAAAGTCTTTAAAGATGCTAATAATCCAGGGTGCAAGGGTTTCTGAGATCCTTGGAAAAAACTATTTTTGTTCTATAATACTTCAGAACACTAGAGGTAGCTAGGTGTTTTTGGTTTTATATCAGTCAAGAAGCACTCACTTTTTTTAATGGGATTAAGCTGTCTGGGAGGTGAAGTCTCATTGAAGAAGGTCCTCAAGCCTTACATCTGACTTTCTCATGTTTTTGGTGCACTCTTCTTTCTGGGACAAAGAAATCTTGTACAGTATTTACAGATGACTGTCCCCACCCCCTTTCCCACCTCCCCATATTGTGTCAGGACAGTTCTGTCTAGCGACCTACCTCATGTGGAACAAAGGTTTTACTCTAACAAGACATGTATCAGTTCAGATCTGCCTTCAATGTCTGACAATCACAAGGCAAATTTGTTGATTTAGTATGTATGACAGAAAAAGTTTCCACTTCCTATATGTAACTTCTAAATTTCCTTGTATGCGGGGAGAAGTTTCTGGAGGATTTTTCCTTCCTTTCCTATCCTAGCTAAATTTAAATTCAAAGTTTAAAGGGTATCCAGCATATCAAACTCTCCGTTTAAGTTTTGTCTGATATGGTGTGATCATAATATCCTGGTTGAATAACTAGGCCAATTATACGTTAATGTCCTGAGTGAGGTATAGATGTTCTCCCTTGGAAATCTATAGGCGACTTATTCTGTGACAGACTTCCAACAGATACTCCCTCTGTGTGACTTCCTAGAGAGGTAAGTTTCTTGAGCCTTCTCTACACTGCAATAAGTACTCATAGCTGGCAGTGGATGCAGCAGAACTGGTGCTGATCAAGGCTTAACTACAGGTAGGCTTGGAAGCATTAGTTTTTTTTATAAGTAAATGTTTGTAAATGTCTATTTCACCATACACAGAGAAACTAATGAAAAATATTTCCATCAATAATTGAAATTTACAGTTAGGCAAACTAAGAAAAATGCTTTAAAACTTGAGAGTTTGGTATAAGGATATTTACTTTGTAAGTTTTGACATGTGATGTTGACAATTTGTGTTTTAACAGTTATAAATCTTTAATCTTTTGAATTTCAACATCTACTGTCCTTACAGAATTACTATCTGACCCACCCATTATTTCCCTTAACTGTGAAAATTTAAATAAATAGAAATAAAAAAGCTTAAAAATAAACATTGATATTATCGGTCAAAATTATATACATATATAAGAAAAATCTGATTATGCCAAGCCTACATTTAACTACAAACAATGTTCAGCATCAATTAGGAGACAGTAGTTTTTTAGTACTATTTCTGAAATGAACAATTCGTCCTTGGTTACACTTGTAGTTAAACTGTGGTTAATACCAATTTTGCTGCACCTATTGCAGATACTCATTGTCAGTAATGGTATCTCTTGTACTGTAGAGAAGATCTTGAGATGGGGATAGGGTGACCAGATAGAAAATATGAAAAATCGGGATGGAGGTGTGGAGGGTAATAGGTGCCTACATAAGACAAAGCGCTAAATATCAGGACTATCCCTATAAACTTGGGACATTTGGTCACCCTGGGTGGGGAGCCCACACCTGATTCAGGGAAGAGGTTCACTATAGCTGCTGTTTGAAACACTATAACTTCATGTGTTTGAGAGAGATGAAAATATTCTGTAATGTACAGAATCCTTCAAGGAATGTCAATTGGAAAAAAATCTTACAGCATGTCCCTTAGCAAGAGGCCAGCTAGTTTATATCCCACCAAGTTAGTTATTTTCCCCTTCTAACCTCACCCTGGACATTTTCTAACAAGCAAGTAGGGATCTAACCTCGGACAGCCTCTAGCAGATTATAACAGAATTACTTCTTCCTTCAAGGAGACTAGATCATCATTGTCTTGCAAAGTTCACAAATTCTGTTAACAACATAGATGTCCAGAAGCTTGAGGAAGGGTCTCTTGGTAATTAACTGGGGTTCATATCAAGTGTTGGTTCTTTTCTCCACCTTCCCACTGATAGAAAATAGTCAAAGTCCAGATGTTGGTCCTACTATTAATCTTTGCTGATCTTCAAACTCCTAGTGTCTGCAGCTTCATTAGTAAACTTGGACTTACTGAGTTATTCAGGGATTCTGGGCAAAATGGGGTTTTGGCTAAAACATTACTTTTTATGGTGGTTTCTTCCTACTTCTCCCTCCCACACCCCCCATGAAAACTAGCTTGGAATCAACCCACCTCCTCCCCCGTTCCCTCTTCCCCCCTCACCCCCCCACCCCCAGCCTCTGGAAGGGAATGTATTTAGGATTACATTGCAACACCATGCCTCATTCTTCAGCCTTTGCTTGCATCCAAATATTTCTCACTTAATAGTTTTGACTCATGATTGGTTCCTAATGAGGCAACCTGGGGACCAAGGGACTTCTAATGAAGTACTAAAAGCCCTCAAAGCTACTTAAAAAAAAATTAATTGCAATGTCTTACTGTTTTGGACTCTAGATCATTCTTCTTATGACTTAATTTTAGTGAGAAGGTTAAGCAAGCAGTGACTATTGTACTTCATTCAATGTCCCTTATTTTCAACTCTGCAGAAAAAGTGGTCTGCAGTTTATCCTTCATCCCCTTTTGTCTCCGTGAGCTCTGACTTTGATGGGAGAGCTTCTCCCATCGATGTAGCTACCACCTCTCGGGAAGTAGATTAACTACACCGATGGGATAGCTCTCTACTGTTGGCATGGCGCATCTTCATTAAAATGCTACACCAGCACAACTGCATTGGTAGAGCTGCGCCGATGCAGCATTTTAAGCTTATTAATTATTTAAGCTTATTTAAGCATTTTAAGTTTAGACATGCCCTAAGTTCTATGTTTTTGTTTTATTCTCCTGGATCCACTACTCCTGGACAGAACCTTTAGTAGCTTTAATAAGTTTGGTAGCATAGAATTTTGTCTTGTCTTGTCTTAAAGTCAGAACAAGAGAGAAAGTTAAATGAAGTTAAATGTAACAATCGTGTCAACACAGTAATTGATTATTTCCAGTTTAACTTGTGGTTAGTTTTGTCTCTCCTTGGTTCTGGAGATAGTTGTATTGGAAAGGTTTCGGGGTTCAGAAAATGTACCATAAGCTTTCAGTTTTGTTTTGTTTTTAAAAAACAAAGCCAAACCCCTATTTTTAATTCTGCCTTCATTTTGCTGGATAGGCTAGCAATACTGATGATTTTATTACTTCAATCCAGAACTAATCCATACTAATAGAAAGCAACCTTGATTCTGGCATTTCCTAACTTTTGAGTGCTTAACTTCATAATCTTAATAGTTTTTTTTAGCATTTTTTTGCATGTAACTTCACATCGTTTGATTGAGAATAATATTGATTTAATTTAATATCTTAATCTGGAATGTAATTATTCTGTGAATCAAAAATTTGTGCTTAGCTTTAAGTTACAAAGTACACAAAGCATTTTTTTCCTTGTTACTGTAGAAAAAAGCACTGTAAATCATATGAAGTTGTGCAAGCTAAAACTTGTCTATAGCAGCACAGCAGGCTGAAAAAAATGTTCCATGCTTAATTTAACAAGCATTATGGGTGAAATTCACTCCTGCTGAACAAATTCTGATTACTTGCTCTTTGTGTGGGGCACTAAGTGTAGTTGGGATGGTGGATGAAGTTTATCCTTCTGCTGTTGGGCCTGCATTGCCCCCTGCAGATGATAGTCCACAGGAATAGTTTGCAACCAATGACACTATGTATCTCCCACAGGAGGTTTGAAGCCTGGGTTCCTTTTTCCCTCAAGGTGCATAGAATACAGAAGCCTGCTTACACAGTTCTTCCTTTCATGTCCTTCTGACACAGTCCCACTATTTGGGGCTTAAGTGGCATGGAAAGCTTTAGGCTGGCCCTCCGTCTGTAGGTGAGTTTTACCTATTATGACAAACTTTTGAAGCATATTGCTTTGAAAACTTATATTGTTTAAATTTAACTGAAAACTAATTAAAGGCAAATTAAATTGGGATGAGATATTTTGCCTATGCCATCTGTGCCAGAAATATAAAATATGTAGTGGGTGGGAGAATGTTTCCAGTTTATTGTGCCTATCTGTTCCCTTCTCCCCACTCACCCTGCAAAAAAAGCATCTAAGCAGAGAACGCCCAGTTGAATTTTCCTTGAATTCCAGTAACTGCTTAGTTGTTGCAAATATCAAGGTGGATAAAAATCAATGATTTAAAAAAATAAAATAAAAAAAATCAGATATTTTTATTTAAATCGAATTTTTTTGATAAAATGCTTTTTTGAGGAAAAATCCTATCTAAAGATTGTTTTAATTAAGATACATTATAGTTCAAAGATATCTCATCATGGAATAGGGATTATAAATTCTAATTCTATAGTAAGAGACAGTATATTTATGTAATGTTTAAGAAAAGTTTGTAAATAAGTTCCAATAGTTCATGGATTAGGGACCCAATCTTATGGGGTTCCAGGGATTTCTGTATAGATTATTTAGGTTAAACTTTCTATCTACCCAAGGAGGCTCAGTCTAGAAGATACCATCAGAGATGCTTAGTTTTGCAGTTCTCAAACTGTGGATTTGTGTCTCCAGAGGTAATATGCTTGTTAACAGCAAAAATATTTTTAAATAAAATAATAATATATAGAGGTGAGAAATAACAGACCTCAACCCGATTGTCCCTCTGCAAATTTGTGTACACAGAGTCAATCCCTTACCTCTCTCTAAAAGTGCAAAGTTCCAAAAAGTTCAGTGAATAAAAGATTGTTCAGGGCAGAACAGATCTGGACAAGAAGAAGTCTGGAGATAAATGTGAGAAGCAAGGGACATATGCTTGTTTTGTTAAACAATTGTATGTTTGCTTTTCAAGGAAAAAAAAATCCAGAATACATAATGTTGTTGTTTTAGTCAAATAAAACAATTTAAATGACTGTCTGGTGATGTTCTCCTCCTAATACACCATTTCAAGAAAATCTTCCAAATATTAATGATTAACCTGTTGAATTGGAGATAATTCACCTCCCAATGACTTCATAAATATCTGCTTCAATTACCTTTGGTAAATGAAATAACGAATCATTCATTCATTTTCTGATATAGCTGTAAAACTAATCTGAAAAGTTTTCAAAATAAATCACTGCTTAAAAATGTATAGTGTGTACCTTCTAAAAATGAAACCTACATCTATTTCTGAGTTGTGAAGAATATGTATTAAGGTTATAACAACCGACAAGAATACACTTTTATGTAGAAAACCATGATTAAATCGAGTCTTCTTGATAAAAATCAGTTTGATTTAAATCAAATCTACCCCGGCAAATATGTATTTATTTATTTGGATTGGCAGGCTTTTCCCTGATTGTATGACTGATTAATTGAAGATCCATTAATACAAAGTTGATTTTAAATTGTTAACTTTACCAATCCCTTTATTGGAAGTCCATTAACCTGTATTGTTGGAATGTAGTGTGTCCTAATGGAAGTTTTATTTTAGTGTTGCAATAGGAATGCTGGGGCATATGTAGGCTTGGCAGAATTCAATTTTTTTAAATAATTTCAACATGTTTATTTTTAAGTATTTTTTTCAATTTTTATTTATTTCAAATTTCCCACAACTGAAAATTTGGGGTCAGACTACTATAATTACAGTAGACTTGGAGATTCAAAAGGTTTATTTTATTTATACCATAACCATTAAAACACAAATTATCAACATCATATTTCAAAATATATACCTATCTCATAGAACTTGAAGGGACCTTGAAGGTCATCAAGTCCTGTCCCCTGCTTTCACTAGCAGGACCAAGTACTGTCCCCCCCCCCCCCCCCGATCCCTAAATGGCCCCCTCAAGGATTGAACTCACACCCTGGGTTTAGCAGGCCAATGCTCAAACCACTGTAAATAGCTTTAAATAAACTCTCAAGCAGCATTTTTCTAAGTTTGCCTATCTGTAAATTTTGATTATTATTAATGAAAGTATTTTTCATCAGTTTTTGTATATACAGTGAAATAAACATTTACTGACATACCAATAGAAATCTAATCTTTCTAAGCCTGTGTATATGGTATAAATTACTCTTTTTGTTGAGTAGGAGTGATGCTGTCTTGAGCATCAAGTAAATGCTGTTCGTATATTTGGGAAACTGCTTCTAGAGCCAGTTGCAAATATGAGATTGACACTGACTATGTAATGTACTGAAATGCAGTAGGACTTAACAAGCTGAAGGAGTGATACTAGTAACACTTCTATTGTAAAAAGCTACTTTTTGTAGCGTTACAATTTAAAAAATAAATTTGCACTTGCCAAACTGTCATAGTTTTTTAAAAAGTCACTTGACCTCTGTGCTGCTTATATTCAAAAATGCCTTTTAAAATTACAACAAAATATATTTCACAAAATATATTTTAAGAACAAAATATTAGAGGTTTGTTTTTGTAGGTTTAAGTTACTCTGAATTTCCTTTTTTTTGTTTTGAAGGTGAATAAAAATATGTTGCCAAAAATTAAGTGAATGTTGTTACCTGATAAGTTTCCCTCTTGCCATCTGGATCATGTAGTAAATAAACATAATTATACAAGATAGAAAAATATGGCATTTGCCATTCACCGAAGCAGAAAATATAGCTGCCATTTTATGTTGATTTGTCAATTTACAATAATATCTGAATTCTATATAGGAAATCAATACAAAAATCATTGTCATTTGGCATTAGACTTGTCAGTCTTTATATACCTCTACCCCAATATAACACGACCCGATATAACACGAATTCTGATATAACGCGGTAAAGCAGTGGCTCCAGGGGGGGCAGGGCTGCGCACTCCGGCGGATCAAAGCAAGTTCGATACAACGCGGTTTCACCTATAACGTGGTAAGATTTTTTGGCTCCCGAGGACAGCGTTATATCGAGATAGAGGTGTATTTTAGAATTTTAATAATATAAGTTCTCATGTTTGAAACTTCAAAATCTACATTCAGTTCCTGCTACTCTATTAGATAAACTTACATTTAAATGATCTTAGTGTTACTCCAGAGCATTTGAAGAACTGTGAATAATGTTTTTATTATATTTTTGTTTGAAGCTGTTAGCATGGCATTAACAGAGTCTTGTTCTCATGCATTGTTGCCATATGTAATAGTCCTTAAAGGTAATTTGCAAGGCTGCATATTGATTTAAAAAAAAAACCCAACAACTTTAGATGTGCTAAATTTTCTAAATAAATAGGCTAAAAGGGATATAGGATTTGCCAGATTGTTGGTTCATTGAATGTTGTAGTTGTCAGTGGCCAATACTTAATGCTCATAGGAAGGAGGGAGGAACCAAATATTCCGTTTTATGCCCTGAAACATGGGATTTGATTATTTTTCTATTTTCTCCCCCTCTGGCTCTGGGGATGTGTAAATAATTAAAAAGTCCAAAAATAGCTTACCAGTGCATTAAAATAGACAGAATTATTCAGCCATTGTATTTGACTCAGTTGCTACTGTGTTAGTGAATTCCACAAATTAACTATGCACTGTCTGAAGGTAGCACTTGCTTTTATTTGATCTGAACATACTTTCCTTAATTTCAGAATGACCCCATGTTACAATAAGACTAATCTTGTTGCTGTTTGTTTAATTAGGGTGAAGGAATTTAAAAGAAGGTGATTTAAGTCAAGCCCCCCACCCCCATCACTTAAGTCAGATTTACAAAGTCTCAACCTAACCTGAAAAGAAGAGCTATTACAAAGTAATAACTTTAATTGATATTGTATTATATATGTATAATATACACAGCATAAACATAAATAACTATAAAATATTTTAAACTGACATTTAGTGTTACTCATGGTAAGGTATCCTATTATACTGTTGCAAAGCTGTTGTAGGCAACCAAGTATCGAAAATCAAGGGCCATTGCTACTGGCTTCAGTATTTGATGTAATTCTTCAGTGCACCTCTTCAGGCCAATATTTGATATCTTAGGCAAATACTTAGTTCTGCCAATGGTCTTCATAGGGTTTCATTAATTTGGACCACTCTGAACAAACTTCTAGACACTTTGAAGAAGTATTTCATGAGGTATGACAAATGCCTGGCCACCTTCCTGTTTGTATTCCTCAGCTGCAAAGTGAGAAACAAAATGTAATCCTCTAGATATTTGATCTATCCTTCCAAGACTTTGGATAATAAATTTGGAATATATGCAGAAAAGCCCTATGCTGTTATATTAATACCAATTGTTTATTGCAAAAGTCTCTTCTTGGCTATTATGCCTGCGTTGTCTGTCAAAAAAATCAGTGACATGGCACTTACAACCTTTTGATTGTACAGTACTACTAGTGATTGTAGACAAATATTCAGATGAACATTGATTATTCTAAGTATTTATGCTTGTCACACAAGGAAGCACCTCCTAACCTAGCAATTTCTAACCCATTTGTCTACATTACGGTGGGTGGGGCAATTTAAATAATTGGTTTAAATAATTTAAATCACTTTTGATGTTATTGATGTTGAATTAAGTTGAGGTTTTGTAAGGCTCATTTGAAACTAAAGGCTCATTAGATTGAACTAAAATATAAATACTGTGGGCTGTTTGTTTTTTTTTAAAACACTACTCCTATTAGGGTATCAGAGTTTTACAAAAGTGCTGTAACCAAAAAACAAAATACTGGAAAACTATGCCCTGATTCTGCAAACAGTTAAAAAGGTATGTAACTTTACTCCCTGTGATTTCAGTGGGGATTACTCATGAGCTTAAAGTTGAGCATATCCATAAATCCTGGAGATGAATGCATAACTGTGTGGATGGTGTCGCCAGGAGGGTTTTGGCTTCCCCTCAGCCATGGGATGTTGTTGTTCCAAGAAGGACTGCTTAGCAGAGATGGAGTCTATCTAGCAAGGAAGGGGAAGAGTAACTTTGGATACAACCTGGCTAACCTAGTGAGACAGGCTTTGAACTAGGTTTGACAAGGGCAGGAGACAAAAGCCCCCTCCAAGTCCAGGACATGGAGGCTTGGATGAAGGGTCACAATCTGGGAGAAATATGGGCAATCACAGCAGGGACAAAGGAGAAACTAGAGGGAATATAGAGGGGAAATCTAATGAACATCTTAGATGTTTGTATACTAATGCCAGAAGTATGGAGAATACACAGGAAGAAATAAAAATATTAATGAATAATCACAATTATGACATAATTGGCATCATAGATTAACTTGGGATATTTCACATGACTGAAATATTGGTATAGAAGGGTACAGCTTGTTCAGGAAGAACAGGCTGGGAAAAAAGGGAGGAGGAGGTGTTACCTTGTATATCAAATATATACACACTTGCACTGTGGTTGAGATAGAAGTGGGAAGCAGACCTGTTGAAAGTCTCTGGATAAGGATAAAAGGAGTAAAAAAAACCCAAAGCTGATGTCACAGTAGTCATCTTCTATAGACTACCTAACCAGGAACCAGAGGTGGATGAGACTCTTTAAACTAACAGAATCATCCAAAGCACAGATCTTGGTGGTGATGGGAGATTTCAAGTAGCCAGACATCTGTTGGGAAAATAATATAGTAGGGCACAGATTATCCAACAAGTTCTTGGAATGCATTGGAGACAACTTTTTTTATTCAGAAAGCAACTTGGGAGGGGCTGTTCTAGATTTTATTATGACAAATAGGGAGAAACTGGTTGAGAATTGGAAGGTGGAAGGCAACTTGGGTGAAAGTGATCAGGAAATGACAGTTCATGATTCTAAGGAATAGTAGGAGGGAAAACAGAATAAAGACAGTGGCGTTCAAAAAGGCAGACTTTAGCAAATTCAGAGAATTGGCAGGTAAGATCCCAGGGAAAGCAAGGCTAAGGGAAAAAAGAGTTCAGGAGAGTTGACAGGTTTTTTTTAAAAAAGAGACACTATTGAGGGTAAAGAGCAAACTATCCCAATGTATAGCAAAGGTAGGAAGTATAAGAGACCATCCTGGCTACACCAGGAAAAGTCATACAAAAAGTGGAAACTAGATCACATTATGAGGGATGAATATAAAAACAATCATTTTGAATTCTAATCCCACCCTCCAAAGGTTTTGGATATAGTCCACAAAGTTTATTAGTGTACTCCCTATGCCATTATCCAAATCATTTATGAAGATATTGAATAGAATCAGACTCAGGACAGATCCCTGTGGGATACCACTTGATATGCTCTTCCAGCTTGATTGTGAAATATTGATAACTACTCTGAGTATGGTTTTCCAGTCAGTTGTGCATCCACCTTATAATAGGTTTGTCTAGGCTATATTTCTCTAGTTTGCTTATGAGAAGGTCATGTCAGACAGTATCAAAAGCTTTACTAAAGTCAAGATATACTATGTCTACCGCTTCAACAGAATTAGCCTTTATTTCTGGAACACTGAAGTCTTTGGCTAGGAGGTGCATCAAATGAGCACTGCAACTGTATGTTATTAGCTTGGGACTCTTTTCACTCTCTTCTAAACTCTTCTACATTTCCTTCTCATCTTGGATAAATTTGCAGCATTGTCTGTGACCATTGTCTGTGAATTTTTTTTCAGTTTGTTATAGCTTTTACTGCTACTTCTTGTAAGTATTCTGCTGTTTTTGCATTTCCTGATGTAGCAATTGTTTCTGTAAGGAGGACATTCCCTTCTTCTGTTGTCACACAAGCATGTACAACAAGATCATTGTGGACATTACTGCACCCATCAAGATTCAAGTTAACAATTTCACCCTCTAGACTTTTTGCACACTGCTCAATTTCTCTTTCATACACTTTATCCAGCAATTTGCCTGCAACATCTGCTGTTGGGTGGACTGTATCCTGGTCTTAATGACTGAACCATGTTAATGAATTGTTGGATCTCAATCATACGGAAAGGAGAGTTTGCGGCATAAACAAACCGGGCAATTTTTTCATCAATTACTTCTTTTTGTAATCTGCTGGTTCTTTTCAAAAAGTTATCTATGGTTGTTTCTGGATGATGATTTTTTTTTCTTTTTGCTACAGGCGATATACTGTGGCTATGTGACATACATGATGTGACTGAAACACTATCATTGGCAGATAACTCTGAAACTACAGAAAATGATGGTGATCTTGAAGGTGGATAGTCTTCAGAATCCTATATGTTGAGGATGGATTCTCCTAAACAAAATAAGTCAATGCAGTTATTTAATTATTATTACCATACTGCTCATTTAGTGTTACTCATTGCATTCACTGACACTCATTACTACTTTAAAGGTGAAATTGTAAAAGGAAGATCTGCCTATTTCAGCTATTTATTTTTTATCACAACTGCATCTAAAATGATAGTACCATAGAGTAACAACTATGCTTTTTGCTCAAACATGAGAATTCAAGAATAGTCCAGAAGGAAGACAGGCAGTTCTTAAGGAAGAAGTATAATACAAAAAAGTTTACCCACCTGAAGATCCTGCATGTTCTGACATGTTCCTTTCATCATCTTCAACACAGCTTCCTCCTGAGAAGGAACACTTCTCATGATGTTGTTTCATTTGGGCTACCAGGCCTTGCATTTCTTCGTTGCGTTGTTTGCATTTTGCACACATGCCTGTCATACCCATAGGTAGAGGAACGTCATTAAAATATTCCCAAACTGGGTCTCTTTTACAGCCTGCTGCCATTATAGGTTTTCTCTTCTAGTGAGAGAATGGTATGGTAGATCTCAAATCAATGAAGGCTACGCTCAGAAAGACCTCAAGACTTCTGGAATATGCTGCTCTAACAGTTTCACCTTTGTTTCTACTGGCTCTCCCTCCCTTCTCACATTTATCTCCAGACGACTTCTCCTTGTCCAGATCTATTCCGTCCCCAACAATCTTATATTCATTGAACTTTTTGAAACTTTGCACTTTTAGAGAGAGATAAGGGATTGACTCTGTACACAAATTTGCAGAGGGACAATCGGGTTGAGGTCTGTTATTTCTCACCTCTATATAATATTTATTTAAAAACATTTTTGCTGTTAACAAGCATGTTACCTCTGGAGACACAAATCCACAGTTTGAGAACTGCAAAACTAAGCATCTCTGATGGTATCTTCTAGACTGAGCACTGAGTCCCATTGGGTAGATTAACCTAAATAATCTATACAGAAGCCTGTGGAACCCCATAAGATTGGGTCCCTAATCCATGAACTATGGGAACTCATGTTTTAAAGAGACAGTGATTTGATGTTGGCAAGATCAGTATATGAATGACCCAGTAAAGTAACTCCTCACTTAACATTGTAGTTATGTTCCTGAAAAATGCAACTTTAAGTGAAACGATGTTAAGCGAATCCAATTTCCCCATAAGAATGAATGTAAATGCTGGGGTTAGGTTCCAGGGAATTTTTTTTTTTTTGCCATACAGTACAGTACTATAGTTGGGATGTGCCCCCGCCTTACCCCACACAGGCGCAGCCCACTGGCACTGGAGACAATGAGGCAGGCAACGAGGCGGAAGGTGCTGCAAGCACCAGGAGCGGGGGGCTCAACCCTCGGCCTGCTCACTCCACCCCTTCCCCCAAGCCCCACCCTTAACCCGCCTCTTTTTCCCCCTTTCCTCCCCCTTTACTCTGCACGCCTTGTCCTCGCTCCTTCCCTCTCCCTCCCCTGCCTCCTGCCGGGGAGCCTGCACGCTGAGTCCTCGCTCCTTTCCCCACTCTCCTGCCCCCCTGAACGTCGCAAGCCAGCTGATTGCCGTGGGCAGGAGGCAGGGGAGGAGGGGGAAGGCACTGATCCGCAGGGTCTGCCGGCGGGCGGGAGGCACTGTGGGGGGCATAGGGGAGCTGATAGGTGGGCTGCCAGCTGTGGACAAAGCAGGCAGCCAAACAACGTTATAGCGAAGCATTGCGCAACTAAATGAAGCACGTTCTGTAATTGAGCAGGGGCGTAAGATCGAAACAATGTTAAGCGAGAGGACATTAAGTGGGGAGTTACTGTATATTGTTGGGGAAAGTGGCAAAAATAAAACTGACACATAAGGTTGTTGAGGTAAAATCTTTTATTGGACTAGCTTCTGTTGGTGAGAGAGACAAGCTTTCAAGCCACACAGAGCTCTTCTTCAGGTCTGGGAAAGGCACTCTGGGCATCACATTCAAGGTAGAGTGGCCTGTTAACACCTCTATAGTCATAGGACAAAAAGAGGGGGTTAGTGGGTTACTGATTGTAATAAGTCATAAATCCAATGTCTCTGTTCAGTCCATGCTTTTTAGCATCTAGCTGAGTGATGAATTTAAGCTCCCAGACTTGTCTTTTGAAAGTGTTGTACAGGCTTGAGACTTGGTGAACATGGTGGATAATGGGCTGAATATGTGCTCCCAGTACAGCACTGTGGCCAGAAAGGCTAATGCAGTCCTTGGATATCCAAACAGTGAGATTATACTACCTCTGTATTTGGCACTAGTGTGACTGCTGCTGGAATACTGTGTCCATTTTTGGGGTCTTCAATTTAAGAGGGATATTGATAAAGTGGACAGGGTTCAGAGAAGAGCTGCATGAATGATTAAAGGATTCAAAAACATGACTTATAGTACAATACTCAAGGAGCTCAATCTGTTTAGTTTAGCAAAAAGAAGGATTACAGTCCTAAGTACCCACATGGGGCACAGAAATTTGATAACAGGGCTTTTTAATTTAGCAGACAAAATTTTAACAAGATCCAATGGCTAGAAGTTGAAACTAGATAAATTCAGATTAGAAATAAGGTGTACATTTTTAATGGTGAGGGTAATTAATCATTGGAACAACTTTCCCGGGCTTGTGGTGGATTCTCTGTCACTGGTTTTATCCAATCTTGATTTATTTTTCTAAAAGATGTGCTTTAATTCAACGAAGAACTATTTCACTGCAGTCCCATGGTCTGTGTTATGCAGGAGGTCAAACTAGATGATCACAGTGGTCCTCTCTGGCCTTATAATTTATTAAGTGCATCTACCTGTTGAAAAACAGCTCTTTGACAGCGATAACACTACCCAACAGTTTTTGTCAGGAAATGAATAACATATCCAATAAAAACTTCAGGGACATTATACAAAGACTTATCTTAACAAATGTCTGTAATAAAACTATATTATTTGTCTTTATAAATTTGTTTCTGTTATATCCAGGATGACTTGAGTAGTGACTAGATATCTTTTTTGTTTTTGTTTTTTTTACACTTCTACTAGCAATGTGAAAAAAATGTGGCATGATGTGTATTCTGTTATCACTGGGAGCAGCAAAAAGGCATCTTGCTGGGAGGAAGGAGGAAAGAGTAACATTTTGTCATCTTTGACCTTGCTCTGATCCATAGTGCAGATTCAAAGTCTGGTTGTCTTTGTATTTGGTGAGGGGGGAGCAAGAACAAGAAGAGCTGATTCTTTGTCCTCTCCTGGCCCGACTCCCACTCAAGGTTTCTCAAGGTTTAAAATGAATTGAAAGCCACACTTTCCCAAAAATGCAGGCAAGAACAAGTTATCTAACTTATTTTGCTCATTTTTTAAAAATGTATAAATAAAATGTATATGTACTCATCCTTTTGGCTGGGCCCCACTGCCACAAATTAAACTCTCAAAATACAAAAAGACTGCTCATAAATGTATTCTCCCCCAATTTGAAGCCCATCCTTCTTCTTGAGAATAAAAACAGAATTAGCAGCATGCCTGAATAAAAAACAAATCTAAGCTCTGGTGGCGGATGGAAGTAAATTCCATAGTTAAGGACCCTTCATTCAATACCCTGACATCAGTTTCCTCTCATCTGTATTAAGGGGGTTCCAGATCTCTTTCAGTCTCTGCAGATCTTAATTCTGACAGTATGTCATAAGGGGAAAGCAGTTTCTTGAGTAGCTGGGTCCCAAACCACTTTAGGCTTGATAGACTAAAGCAGAGGTCGGCAACCTTCGGCATGCAGCCCATCGGGGCAATCCGCTGGCAGACCACGAGACATTTTGTTTATGTTGACCGTCCGCAGGAACGGCCCCCCGCAGCTTCCAGTGACCGCAGTACGGTGTTCCCGGCTAATGGGAGCTGCCGGAAGCGGCAGCCAGCATGTCCCTGCGGCCCGCAGCTCCCACTGGCTGGGAACTGGGAACCGCGGCCACTCGGAGCTGCGGGGGGGGGGGGGGGGGGGGGCGTGCCTGCGGATGGTCAACGTAAACAAAATGTCTCGCGGCCTGCCAGCGGATTACCCTGATGGGCCGCGTGCCGAAAGTTGCTGACCCCTGTACTAAAGTCAAAAGTTTGAATCCATCCAGAAGCTTATAGGAAGCTATTAGATCAGGGGTCGGCAACCTTACAGAAGTGGTGTGCCGAGTCTTCATTTATTCACTCTAATTTAAGGTTTTGCGTGCCAGTAATACATTTTAACGTTTTTAGAAGGTCTCTTTCTATAAGTCTATAATATATAACTAAACTATTGTTGTATGTAAGTAAATAAGGTTTTAAAAAATGTTTAAGAAGCTTCATTTAAAATTAAATTAAAATGCAGAGCCCCCTGACCGGTGGCCAGGACCCGGGCAGTGCCACTGAAAATCAGCTCGCGTGCTACCTTCGGCACATGTGCCATAGGTTGCCAACCCCTGTATTAGCTCAAGATCGCATTTAATATGCTGCCAATATGCAGCTCCACTTACTGAGTAGCCTGCAGCATCCTGCACTAGGTTCAACTTCTGAATGGTCTCAATATGTAGCCTCATGTAGAGTTCATTAAAGTAATCTAATCTTGAGGTGACAAAAGCCTTGATAATTTTGGCAAGGTCCATATCAGAGAGAAAAGGTGGCCACTCGTCTCACCAAGTACAGATGGAAACAAATGCTTTTGGCCACAGTCACCATTTGGATCCCTAGCCTGGTCTCTAGCACCTTCAGATTGTGCGCCTGTTTTCTACAACTCACTCAGGGAAGAGTGCTGATATATAATTTCTGGTTGCTTCCTGAAGCCCATCAATGTTATCGCTGTCTTGTCTGGAATAAGACACAGCCAGCTAGCCTTTGTCCAAGCTCAAATGTTTATAAACAGAGTTTTGTTCTGTCTCTCAGGCCTAATATCTATGATGGAGATACAGATCTGGGAGTCATCTATATACTCAATACTTCACAATCCTTGTCTCCTTGTTAACCTGCCTACTCAGTAGCTGTCATTTACTTTGAACATGAGATGGCAATATAGTCTCCTATAGAATTCTTTAAGGAAGACTTCTCAGGACAGAGGAACAATTGCACACAACTGCCTATTGTGTTTTCTCAGAAAAATTCAAGCACCTCCACCCACCCCTGCTGTTGTTTGCAAAGGAGGCAACAAAAATTCATGGTCAACCATGTCAAAAGATACTGATGGATGTAAAAGAATCAGCACAGACTTTTTTTTGTCTTCATGTATCCCTTGGCGCAGGTAATAGATTTTAAGTCCAGAAGTCACTATTGTCACCATCTAGTGTGACTTCTTGCATTTCACCTTTTGATTCCCGTATCAAGCTGTAGCTTGTGTTTGAGTCAGAGTAGATCTTTTAGACAACTAATCATTTAATGCAAACAATGTAGTTGCTACCCATTATCCAGGCCTATAACCAGATTCCCCAGAATGAAGAAAATGCCAAAATAGCCTTGCCACAACCATTTCAATGAATTTCCCCAAAATGAGTGATTGGTAACTAGTTGGTAACTAAATTATCACTAGGAAGTGTTTGGTTTCTTGAGCATTTAGATTCTTTGAAAGCCACTGGAATCCTTGCCTCCCTTTTCTCTCCGATCCTGTTGGAAAAATATTGACCATCTCAGCCAACAATAGTGGACCAAGTACTTCCATGCTGGCCTTTACCAGCAAAGGAAGGATGAGTCCAATTTGCAGTCTGAAGCTGCTGCAACACTTCTATAGTAGTGAGTGGCACTGGCTGAAATGCAGAGGAGATGCAGTGTTTGTCCCCTCAAAACAGTGTTTTGTTTTCCATATCAGTAGAGAGCTCAGTCCAAATCAGAGTAATTTAGTCTGCAAAAATATCAGGAAAATTCTTCAAGTCAAAAAAAAGCTTGACTCTATAAGTAGGTGAAGGTATGTCAGATTCACTAAACTGACAACTACTCAAAACAGTAGCTGTGCAGAAGCTAGAGGGAAAGCAAAGAAATATTTTTTGCTTCCTTGTGACCACAACATGCAATTTCTTAAAAAAAACACACACACACACACACACACACACACACACACACACACACACACACACACACACAAAACCCTGTATTGCAATTGACAGAAGACTTCAGCCAGTGGTGTTCTGTTTGTTCTCCCCTCTTGCTTCATCTGTCACATGTCTTCTATAAACCATGGTAAACTATGAGCAAGAAGTTGGCAGAGAGGAAGTTTAGGGGTCACTGTAGCAAATAGTGGAGGATAATAGCCTTTGTGAGTGCATGTGGAAATAAATCTACTCTGTTCACATACATGAACCCTATCTTATCATGAGATGGACTCATTAAATGGAACCTAGCATTGGGGCAAGAGATACCTGAGGTCAGATTAAAAAATTATAGCAGCATTCCCAGTCCTCGTTTTTGCTTTGTGCAGAACTGTATTTCTTACTGGGGACAGCTGTGCGAACATTGTCCTACCAGGTCTTGTCATGCAAAGTGTGAGACCTTATCCTTCATTAAAGGGAAGAGCTAGATCCTGTTCCTGAAAACTATTACTGGAAAAAACCCAGAGGAACTGAAATAAGGTACCAAAGGCCTTGCTGCTGATATCCTTCCTGAATCACCCATATTCCCAACATACAGTAGCATTGTTCAACTTCCTTGGCCACCCTAAGGTGGTGATGGAAGGGACACAGCTCGTTGCAGCTTGGTGACCAAATAAAGAACAGTTTAGTGTAGGCTGCAAAGTAAATCAGAAACAATTGACATCCAATCACTTCCACAGAGCTCATAGACTTTCAGGCCAGAAGGGACCATCATAATCATCTAGTCCAACCTCCTGCACATCATGGGCCATAAACCTTAACCACCCAGTCCTATAATAGCTCTATAACCTCTGGCTGAGTTACTGAAGTCCTCAACTCTTGATTTAAAGACTTCAAGTTACAGAGCTTTAACACATTTTGTTAGTCAGTATGCTGGGTACCACTAAAAGGTGATCTGCAAAAGAAAAATAGTTGTGGTTTTTGCTCCATTATTTGTATACAGAGGGGAACCTGAAAAGCTTTAAAGATTAGAACTATCAAATGTTGGTGTCTTTTTTCTTTGCTTGCTATTGCTTTGGAAAACCTGAGAAAAGGAGTTGAGAGCATTCTCAGATCATAATTAAAAGACTGAGGCATCTAGATTTCTAACAAAGATTTTTACTCCCAACTGTTTTTGTCGGGTGTGTCAGTAAAATAGGCTTTAATAAAATACAAAGTTTAAATAATATGAATAAAATGCCATGTAATAAAAGTGCCCATAAAAAAATCCACAAAATCTCTACCTTATCTTTCAATTTCTTCCTTAAAGCTCCCCTATAGTATGATACCTATGAAGTATTACTAGCTGAAATGGCTAGACAGGTGGTGCACACAGACCTCTGTTTAATATACAATAACCTGCTTTACCACTATTTTCTATCCTTTTTGGATTCTTATATATCTGTTACATCTTGTCATAACAGAGCATTGTGGGGAAGAGTCTGTCCTTTTTAATGTATGTCTATACAACACTTAGCTCAATGGGGCCCTGATGCTTGATTGGTGCCCTCTAAGCACTATAGTCATATAAATAAAAATCTATTATCTCTTAGTTGCTTGAGTTTTCCTTCTTTGATAATTGTAATGCCCTAAGCTATTAGTTTTCCAGTCAGCCAGAGTAATTGAATAACAGGGTAGACAAAATCCTGAAGGGATGCTATGAACTTGAAATCACGCTTCTATCTTTTGAAAATTCAAAGTTATGGGTTACTCCTAAGAGGATGCTAACTGGAAGAGAAAAAAAAATAGAGTTTTTCTCTTAGTTTAGTTCTTGTATTTGACAGAGCTGGATTTATTCCCTGAGCTCTTCAAGAGGGTGTTCTCCAGTAACAATAGCGCCATCACTGAACTGGGGATGAATAGGCAACAAGATGCATGAAGGTTTGTGCTGCTACAGGGGAGAGGGTACCTGAGCTTATTTGGTTGATTGATCTCTGCCTAGATAGAAGGCAAGTGGGCTGACTTTTCAAATATTTTTAAATTCCTTTAAAAAAAAAAGAGAGATCTATAGCAGAACGTTTTTTACTTAAATTGAGTTGATCGTCACTTTAATGTTTAATATAAAAAAGCAGCAAAAAACCTTGGAAGTGTTGTCATAGAGAAACAAAGGGCACGACCTAGGTTTTTTTCCTTTGCAGATCACATTTTAAACAAAAGCGTTAAATAAAGAAGTAATTAGAGACCATATCTATACAGGGGCTATGTATTTACTAGGATTCCACTGTATTTCTCACAGTCAGAAAAAGTAAGGTGGAGTTATATTACTTTCTGGGCAAGATATGTTTGAGGCAGGCCTTAGAGGCACAGCTTCTCCTTCACCCTGCCCATATTAGGCATGTTGAAACAATATTTGCTCTGTCATTTGTATCCTTACCTGACTGGTTGTACAAGAACTTAATTGGCAGAGAACTGCATTAATCGGGTATAATCACATTAAATTCTCTGTGGTACCCTTTGTTCTATGCCTTTACAACAACGGGGCTTTCAAATAATTTCTTTTCTGTGTGCTTGACATTTACATTTCTAATACAATTATAGCCATGTTAAAAACTGTACATAAATACGTTTATGTCAACAGAAGGTGCATCTGTTTCAAGTCCAGTGATAAAATGTTCCACTCATGGCTTTTATTGAAATGGCAAAAATACAAGACTAGGTTTATAATAGGTTACTGAGAAGACTTGTGTATAATCATTCCCCATCTTATCTACCTCTCAAATTGTGAATTGAAAACATAATATGGAAGGCCTTAAATAAACGGCTTTATAATGTATTGTTTCCATCATTTACTTTTTTTTATTATTTGAAACCCTGTAAACTGTATTTTAAATAACTTACATGTGATTAGGCTTTCAACGGCTAATTTTTGATTGTGTGCCAAAACATTCAGTGGGTTTACTGTTTACTATTCTTAATGCCGTAGATGTGCAAGGCAATTTTCAGACATTCGAAGAAAATATTGTTAAACCCGGGTGAGCTTCCAATCTAAATTTGACAGTAAAAGGGTGAAGAAAGGAGAGTCAAGTGTTGCAACATGAAAGTCAAGATATTTGAGGGTTTTTTGTTGGCACAAGTTGTTGTTCTGGATATTTTTATTAAACTTCTCTCTTGCACTCTCCCTTCACTAAATTTATTGTTTGCCTCGGGCTATATCCAGGCTTTGAATACATGCTTGTAGTAATCACTGACTTTGTATATATCTGAAGCTAGAATATTACTTTTTTAATAGATATATATAATTTTAATTTGTTTCACTGATTGATAACAGTCCAAATATTTCCCAAAGTTGTGGCACCTTTGTGCTACTCTGGTAGCAAAAAGCTGCTTTTTAGCCATTTTAACCTGCTACTGTACGAATACTCCTGTGTGGGGGGAAATCTGCAAGGAGTATACAGCTTATACAGCAGCTCCTATGCGCCTGCCTGCCTATCAGTCCTGACATAGTCAGTATGTGTGTCCCAGCAGTCCCTGGTATCCAGAATGCAGAAGCCTTAAAGATGCTCTAAATACTATCTTTATAGTGACCATATGAAGGAAACTCCCAGAGAATTATGTTTCTTCATGTAAAATGGTAATACACATCTACCCCGATATAACGCAACCCAATGTAACACGAATTCGGATATAACGCGGTAAAGCAGTGCTCTCGGGGGGACGGAGCTGCGCACTCCGGTGGAACAAAGCAAGTTCGATATAACGCGGTTACACCTATAACGCGGTAAGATTTTTTGGCTCCTGAGGACAGCATTATATCGAGGTAGAGGTGGATTAGTAAAATTATATAATATGACTGACATCTCAGTTCAAACAGCTCAGAATTTTAAAATATGTTGAATATATTTGGTCTTGGATTACAGTGGCAGCGGTTTCAAGTGTGAAGAGTTAAAGCTAACAGTGATATAGATGTTTTCTTACTTGACACTTTTCTGTTGGGAATATTTTTATTCCAATGTTGCTGCAATAGATACGGTAGAAAGAGTACATGAAAAGCTGAAACACAGACTAAAAGCTCAATCCATTTCAATACTGGCAACTAATGACAATACTTCCAGAAAATGAGCACATTACCAAGTGGTGTAGCCCTTTCCAAGTTTTTTCAAATTGACCATTTTTTGGAGTGGGTGGAGGAAATGGTGATGGGATGGTATTGTAAAAATATCTAAAACTCTAGTAATGTTACCACTACTTCAAATACCCCCTGTAACAATCTACTTGTAAAAGCTGTCAAGATTTCAGAAAACTCTATTAAACCTAGTTAACTCTTTTAAGCCTGGAAACTCTATTAAACCTAGTTCTTAATGTGACACCTGTTGTTTTGTCAAATTGAAACAAAATTTTCCTTTTCTTTAAACTCCTGTTTTAATTTTACTTGTACTGTAGTAATTGTGTGATAACTGGTAGATAACATCAAAATTGCAGATAAAATGCTACAGTTAACCAGGGCATTCTTGAAAAAGATGAGTTTAGCAGGAACATAGATTTACTGATATAAGCAAACTATTTTTTGATAAAGACAAAATATCAAACATAAAAGCAGCAAGCAAGCAGAAATATTAAGATAAAACAGTAAAAGGAGAGCCAGGGAGCCACAATCAAAATTATTTTCTGCTATTGAAAGCAAAATACAAGAGTTGGGTTTGGTGTTTGGTTTTTTAATATTATTGTGAATTACTGTTGAAAAATAATCAAAAATTCAACACTGCAGATCTCAAATGACTATAGTTTAAACCAGGGCTGGGCAAACTTTTTGGCTCGAGGGCCACATCTGGGTGGGGAAATTGCATGCAGGATGATGAATGTAGGGCTGGGGCAGGAGTATGGGTTTTGGGAGGGAGCAGGAGAGGGGGTGCAGTGTACAGGAAGGGGCTCAGGGCAGGGGGTTGGGGCAGAGGAGAGGTGCGGGCTGTACAAGGGGGCTCAGGTAAGAGGGTTTGGGTGCAGGGGGTGCACAGTGCAGGAGGGGGCTCAGGGCAGGGGGTTGGGTGCAGGCAGGGGATCCAGGGCAGGGAGTTGGGGTGTGGGGTGTAGGAGGGGTTTGGGGTGTGGGCTCCGGCCCGACAGTGGCGCACAGTGATGCCAGGGCAGGATCCCTGCCTGCCCCAGCCCCAGCCCCGTGCCGCTCCAGAAAGCTCCGGCAACCATGTCCCGGGAGGCAGGGGGGAGAGGGCAGAGGGCTCGGCACATTGCCTGTGGGTACCTCCCCCAAAGCTCCCATTGGCCGCAGTTCCCCGCTCCCAGCCAATGGGAGCTTCGGGGGAGGTACCCATAGGCAAGGTCAGCGCACAGAGTCCTCTCCCCCCCGCCTCCCCTGAGACTGCAGGGAATTGGTGCCAGCCGCTTCTGGGAGCAGCGTGGGGCCCACAGTGCCATGGAGGTGGCAATCCTGCAGACCGGATCCAAAGCCCTGAGGGGCCGGATCTGGCCCGCGCGCGGGCCATAGTTTGCCCACCCCCGCTTTAAACTGTTCTAAAATTAAATACAGTTATGCTTTCTTCCAGAGGTAGAAAACAGAACAAAAGGGATCCTAATAGGCATTTAATTTCCAGGGCTGTTTAGGACTACAGACTGTACTAATCAACTTGATTAACATTGTAGGGGAGTTAATGCTGAAATATAGAACTAGTAACCATAACATTTAATTTATTTTTATATAGTGACTAAATCCGCTGAACTAATGTTTAAAATCTATCTGTAGTAGATAGTTTTGTATTCATAGTAACGGAATATTTTAGTACAAACATATGAAATCTACAAACCAAGGTTAAATCTAGTAATTGAGGCTATAAATGGCTATGTTTGTTACTGTGTAACGTTTTTTGATATGTGACACAGTAACTACAATGTTGCTTCTGCACAAGTTTTTACTCTTATCTTCTATGTAGGTGAATTTCAGGAACACTGAGACCTGTGTTTTGCTGAAAGGGATGTAAGCTCCTTTTTTTACTGCTCATCCCGTTTCCTGTTGCTTACTTTATACTGTACTCTAACATCCAGTCAGATATCAGTAATTATAAAGTGTTTCCTTCTATAAAGTGTTTCCTTTTAACAATTAAAGAAGTCTTGTATAATGTTTATTTGGTGAACATAGCTGAATTATCATTCAAGTGAGCTCTAGAAAAGACATTCTTTTCTACAGTTGTCACGTATCACTGTGTTTCCTGTGTTATTACATAAGTGTTTTCCTGGACTTGTATAATGAAGCAAGAGTAGGCTTATATATTATGAAAATGGAAATCTAAAATAGCAATTAATCTTTTCTTTTTTTTAATAAAAGGTTAGTTCTTGTAAGTCTTAAAATTTTAAAAAGGATTTAGTTTGATTAGTGAACATTGTTTTAAAACCTTCATTTTAGCTTTGTGACAATCTGTATAAAAATTCAGAGTAAAACATTTAGTTGATCAAAATCTTAACCTTTTTGTGTGGTTTGGTAGAACACATCTGACTATTAAAATTCATGTGTAATATACTATAACTAGATTCTAGGCATGTTTAAATAATTGAATTTGCCCATTTAATTACACTTTTTTATATCTGTAATTATCTTGTCATTATTTCCGCTGCTTAAAAAGTGAATTTTATTTTAATTTCTAAGGTTTTCTTTCCCCACTTTGGAAAAACTTATTAAAATCAGGAAATTGTAATGTTAGATATTGTTGATGGTGCACAGGAAAATGGGAGAAACCACCTTTTAATTTTGTCCTTTGTTTTTATAAAAAGTTCTCTTAAATATATGTTTAACAAAATAGTAGCTCTGCAAAAATGGTGTAACCAGCTTTTATAGGGAAGATCATTGTTTTAGATTAACATAAAGTATAAATTTAATACTTGAGTGTTTGGCAAATAGGATGTTCCCTATGTGCCTTTGTACAACTCTTACCCTGTAATGACCCTTCTTGCCTTAAAATGTATAAATGAAAATAACTTCCATAACTGGACTGGAAAAGAACTAGGAATTATATTTGACTACCAGCTATATTGGCCTGCTAAACCCCAGGTTGAGTGTTCAATCCTTGAGGGGGCCGTTTAGGGATCTAGGGCAAAAATCTGTCTGGGGATTAGTCCTGCTTTGGGCAGGGGGTTGGACTAGATGACCTCCTGAGGTCCCTTCCAACCCTGATATTCTATGATTCTATGATATGAGGATCGCACTATATAAAAGAATACTGTATGCAGCAAATGGGTTTCATTCCCATGATAGTCTCTTTTCAGAGACTCTCATTCAGATTCTGGTGAAGTCACTCTTCGATGAGATGGGGTACACAGTGTGGAAATAAATTAAACACACACGGTCAGATTTTCAATGTGTATAAGTAGTAGGGCTGTCAATCGCAGTTAATTAATGCGATTAACTGAAAAAAATTAATCATGATGAAAAAAATGAATCACGATTAATCACAGTTTTAATCGCACTATTAAACAATAGAATACCAACTGAAATTTATGAAATATTTTGGATGTTTTTCTACGTTTTCATATATATTGTATTCTGTGTTGTAATTGAAATCAAAGTGTATATTATTTTTATTGCAAATATTTGCACTGTAAAAATGATAAACAAAAGAAATAGTATTTTTCAATTCACCTCATACAAGTACTATAGTGTAATCTCTTTGTCATGAAAGTACAACTTACAAATATAGATTTTTGTTTGTTTTGTTTTTGAGTGCAGCTATATAACAATGTAAAATTTCAGCGCCTACAAGTCCACTCGGTCCTATTTCTTGTTCAGCCAATTGCTAAGAGAAACAAGTTAGTTTATGTTTATAGGTGCTGCCCTCTTCTTATTTACAATGTCACGAGAAAGTGAGAACAGGTATTTGCATGGCACTTTTGTAGCCAACATTGCAAAGTGTTTACATGCCAGATGTGTTAAACATTCGTAGGCCCCTTCATGCTTCGACCACCATTCCAGAGGATATGCCTCCGTGCTTATGATGCTTGTTTAAAAAAATAATGTGTTAATTAAATTTGTGACTGAACGCCTTGGGGGAGAGTTGTATGTCCCCTGCTCTGCTTTACCCACATTCTGCCATATATTTCATGTTATAGCAGTCTCGGATGATGATCCACCCCATGTTCATTTTAAGAACACTCACTGCAGATTTCACAAAATGCAAAGAAGGTACCAATGTGAGATTTCTAAAGATAGCTACAGCACTGGACCCAAGGTTTAAGATTCTGAAATGCCTTCCAAAATCTGAGAGGGACAAGGTGCGGATCGTGCTTTCAGAAGTCTTAAAAGAGCAACACTCCAGTGCAGAAACTATTGAGCCCAAACCACCGAAAAAGAAAATCGACCTTCTGCTGGTGGCATCTGACTCAGATGTCTGCACTGCTTTGGATCGTTATCGAGCAGAACCCGTCATGAGCATGGACTCATGTCCCGTGGAATGGTGGTTGAAATATGAAGGGACATATGAATCTTTAGCGCATCTGGCACCTAAATATCTTGCTACAAGAGTGCCACGAGAACGTCTGTTCTCACTTTCAGGTGACATTGTCAGCAAGAAACGGGCAGCATTATCGCCTGCAAATGTAAACAAACCTGTTTGTCTGAGCGATTGGCTGAGCAAGAAGGAGGACTGAGTGGACTTGCAGGCTCTAAAATTTTACATTGTTTTATTTTTAAATGCAGGTTTTTTACATAATTCTACTTTTGTAAGTTAAACGTTCATGATTAAGAAATTGCACTACATTACTTGTATTAGGTGAATTGAAAAATACTATTTCTTTTGTTTTTTTACAGTGCAAATACTTATAATCAAAAATATAAAGTGAGCACTGTACAGCTTGTATTTTGTGTTGTAATTAAAATCAATATATTTGAAAATGTAGAAAACATCCAAAAATATCTAAATGGTATTCTATTATTGTTTAACAGTGCGATTAATCACAATTAATTTTTTAATCGCTTGACAGCCCTAATAGTCATTGCTCAGTTGAAATCAATAGACGTGACATTTTAAATCAGATGAGGATTTCACCCATAGAGATCATGGTCCTCAATTTACGAGACTGAACCAGAATATATTTTAGAAGCAGCTTATTAAAGTGAGGGATTTACATGTAGATGGTTATTTTCTAGATCTCTGAAAACACTTGGAGTCTGGAATCTCTCAGCATATTACATATAGGGGTACAATTCCTCTAAAGATCTTATTTATCTGTAGTGTGAGCATCTATCAGATCGGAATCCTTCGTGTTGGTTCTCTTGCAGATTTATATGGATGAAAGTAAGTAAGCCTTTTTCATAACAGGCAAAAGTAAACTAGATGTTTCTAATACTGGAGGCAATAACTACTAATTAGAGGTCTGGATTACAAATTGGGCCACCAGGATTCTCTTCCTGTGTGATATTGGATAAATCTATTAACCTCCCTTTACCTCACTTTACTCACCTTTTAAAATAGGCATAATGCATTGCCTCTCAGGGATGTTTAAAGGTTTAATTGGTTGATTATTTGTTAGTGTTCTCAGATCCTTGGATGCAAGAAGCTCTAGAAGTACAGAACATTTATCATTAAAATAAGAGCTTTTAACTAATGTTTATCTATGGTATGATTTAATCTTTGGGCCTGACCCAAAATGGCTTGATTAAGCTGTTTAATGTGAAGGAATCTTCTCCATAGTTCTAAATAATTATAAATGTTCAGATGCTTTTAGTCTGTACTGTGGACTCTGCTCTATAAATACTTTTAAAACTATTGAAATGCACCCCTGCTAGTTTTTTTATGTCTCTTAATTATTTCTGTGCTGCTGAACCCAATCAATCTTAAATGAATTGAACTGCCACTATAATAATCCTGATGCATAAACCAGGAAGCGAATGAAACAAAATTATATTGGCTAGTGCTTCATATAAATTCAAAGAATTGAAATTGCGTTCCAGTATGTGAAAAGTGGGAGAAAATATTGATTGTCACAGTACTGCCAACCACAAGTGTGTAAAAATCATGAGTCACCCACCAAAAATCATGAGATTGGCTTAAAAGCCATGAGATCTATAAACTGTTGCATTCTTTTTAGTTGCCTCCTGGGTCTTGAGTCTTTAAGGTACCCTTGGGTCATGTTTTCATGCTTTTTCTCTACAATCATGAGGGCTAGAAAATTACTTTCTTCTAAAAAAAATTAGAGTTGAGATTCTCACATGCTTGCATCCGGTTGCGGTGTCATTAAAAACAGATCATATATATATATATTGAAAGACTTTATCACAGGGGTCGGCAACGTTCGGCACGCGGCTTACCAGGGTAAGCACCCTGGCGGGCGGGGACAGTTTATTTACCTGCTGATGTGGCAGGTTCGGCCGATTGCGGCCCCCACTGGCCACGGTTCGCCGTCCCGGGTCAATGGGGGCGGCGGGAAGCCGCGGCCAGCACATCACTCGCCTGCGCCGCTTCTCGCCGCCCCCATTGGCCCGGGACGGCGAACCGTGGCCAGTGGGAGCGCGATCGGCTGAACCTGCCGCATCAGTAGGTAAATAAACTGGCCCGGCCCGCTAGGGTGCTTACCCTGGCGAGCCACGTGCCGAATGTTGCCGACCCCTGCTTTCACATAAAATTGTGAGACGTGGCAATGCTAATGTCTAAAGAAAAAAATTATGTAGAAGATTCTAAGCATCTTTTACACGCACTGGAAAATGAGCTTTTTGAGTGCTTGCTCATGTCAATTCCATTTTAGATGTGCGCACACCTACATGCGTGGCCATCAGATATTTTTGCCTTAACGGTATCCAGATGGGCGGCTGTGGCACCCTCTTGAGTGCCGCACTCATGCCTCGGTATATTAGGCTCTGCCTGCCCTCTCAGTTCCTTCTTACTGCCCATGGTAGTTAGTTGGAGTGCCTTTTCCTTGCATAGCAAGGACTAGTGGTTTTCCTTTCTTCTGATTTGGAGCCTTAGGGCCTTGTAAATAGTTTGTTTATAGTAGTTAGTGTTAAGTAGTTGTTAAGTGTTGTTAGAAGTTAAAGTCCCCAGGCAAGGCATGCCCCGTCTCTGGGGTTTAAGCCCTGCTGGGACTGTAACAGGCCTATGCCTGTTAGTGACCCCCATAGCAGCTGCCTGAAGTGCTTGGGGGAGTCAGATGTGAAGGACAAGTGTTGTATTTGCAAAAATATTAGACCCAGGACCCAGAAAGAGTGCGACATCCATCTGAGGGCCCTCCTCGTGCTCTCTGCCTGGCTTCTGAGCCTTCCCAGCTGGACTCTACCCCTAGTACCTTGGCCTCGGTGCATGGTGCATCCCCAGCACTGGGCTCTGCCTGACACTGCTCTCCATTGCTGGTGCCCAAAAAGAAGGCCAAGAAGCACAGCTCCCCTGCTTCAGGCAAGAAAGGCCATGGGGTATCAGGCAAAGGACCCAGTTTGGGCCACCCACTTACACCGGAGCCACATGGATTTGCCTCCCCAGCCAGGGTCCCTAGTCCCCAAGGGATCCGCCACCAACTCCCGGGAATGGTAGGGGACCCAGACTTGTGGCAGGGCCGACGCCTTCCCAGATTCTCCTGGTGCTAGAGAGCAAAGGCCTGTACCAGCCCTGCGTGTGCCGCAGGAAGTGGCAAGGGCTCCCTACAAGGGCAAGCCAGCCGTTAGGACTCCCCAGAGAGCAGTTCAGCACTGCCGATCCACAGAGTCGAGGGAGTGCTCTCTGACTCCGCACTGCAGATCTCTGGCTTCGCAGCCCAGATCCTCTGCAGCTTGCCCAAGATCACTGGCACCGTGATCGCAGTCTCCACCCTCACGACACAGGTCGCCTAGGGGGAAGCGCTGGTCACCATATTGTCAGCACTGTTCACCCTGCCCCGCCAGTTGTCTTCTCGGCACAATAAACCTGTATACATGTCTCTTTATAATTCTATAAAGATAAAATCTTCTCTCTCTAAAACAGCTCATGGTGGAGTAAAGAAAAACCACACACACAAAAAACCTTCTCGGCACGGATCCCCGTCCCCCGCACCAGAGTTCAGCCACTGTTTGAAGGCACCAAAATGGTTATCCCTAAGATGTTACAGAAAAATACATTAAGGATACATTAAGGCAGGGGTCGGCAACCTTTCAGAAGTGTGCCGAGTCATTCATTTATTCACTCTAATTTAAGGTTTCACGTGACAGTAATACATTTTAACGTTTTTAGAAGGTCTCTTTCTATAAGTCTATAATATATAACTAAACTGTTGTTGTATGTAAAGTAAATAAGGTTTTTAAAATGTTTAAGATGCTCCATTTAAAATTAATTTAAAATGCAGAGCCCCCCTGACCAGTGGCCAGGACCTGGACAGTGTGAGTGCCACTGAAAATCAGCTTGCGTGCCGCCTTTGGCACGCGTGCCATAGGTTGCCTACCCCTGCATTAAGATCATTTAGGGATTGAAAAATCTTAGAAGAGCTAGATACATTTTATTCCAATCTCAAATGCAAAATGACATTGAGGAGGATGTCAAGATTTGTTGTATATTCCAAAAATATGGCCAAGTCAAGCATAACCATGTTGGTAGCACAGGAAAAAATGTCCCCCTTGAGCAAAGTACATTCAGATTTGCTTATGTTGATTAGAAAAAATTATGTACTTGTTCTAGACTATTGCTCTCACTTTCTAGTTTTTACTAAAAGACACTACTGCTAATAGGTGATTGTACACATTGAATGTATTTTTGTTAGACATGATACACCTGACATAGCAATGTCTAACAAGGGGCCATAGTTTTAATGACTGAGAGTTCAAGCCATTTGCGGTGACGTTTGGGTTTGGACATGTAATCCTTAGTCCCCATTATCATCAATCCAACGGGTTGGTGGAAAACAGAATCAAAATAATAAAGTGCCTCCTGAAAAAGGCAGCAGAGTTTGGCAAAACTGTTTTGCTGTAAATTCCCGACCAGCTCTACTTACCGTTTCCTCACAACAGTTGTACTGATATCCTCAAGGGGGACCCTTAAGTGCAAGCAATGGTGCATGAGTAATTGAGCATTGTTAGTAAGTTGGTTAAAAGTATTTTAAATTCAGTATTTATGTAAATGTTGATTGATCGTTGATGTTAATTTGGGCTGGGAAAGGAGATGTGGGGGAACTGTACCTTTCAGGAGCTTGGATATGCAATTGGAAGGCAGTTGGAACTGAGTTAAGGAGCTTGATAGAGATCGGCTTCAGTGAATGTCTGAGTGATTACTGAATACTATAGCAAGTGCATGTGAACTGTGGAATTACCTGCAATTTATCAAGAGAAGCCATTTTGTGGATTGTGAAGTAAAAGTTCTAAAGGGAAGATTATCTGTGTCGTAATAGGGAAAACTACAATATTACATACTAGGTCTTCTGAAATGGGGGGAGGGGATAGCTCAGTGGTTTGAGCATTGGCCTGCTAAACCCAGGGTTCTGAGTTCAATCCTTGAGTGGGCCATTTAGGGAACTGGGGTAAAAATTTGTCCGGGAATTGATCTTGCTTTGAGCAGGGGGTGAGACTAGATGACTTTCTGAGGTCCCTTCCAACCCTAATATTCTATGATTCTAAGTCTTCAGAACCTGCAAGATATGCCTGTGTACAATCTGCAAGTTGTACAAATGTAACATGAACCTCTTATTAGTAAGCAAAAAAAAGGTAAAACATCTGCGGCCACTGGGAGCTGCAGGCAGCCATGCCTGCGGACGGTCAATGTACACACTGTCTCGTGGCCCGCCAGCGGATTACCCCGATGGGCCGCAGTTTTAGAATATCTCCATTTGCTCCATTCACCGCTGCTTTAGAATATCTCCATTTGCTGTAAAAAGGACAGGTCTAATCTGTCAATGATGTCCAAGCCACTGAACACCTGTGCTTGAGAAAGATTTTCTTTTAGGATTGTAGGATAGATTTCAACTAGATCTGGATGTAGTTCATATCTCATTCTCATAACTTCCTGTTTATTTCATCTTCCTCTGGAATGTCTTAGTCACTTTGTGAAAGATAATTCAAATAGAGTACTGGAATACCATTTGTTTAGTAATGTATAATTTTCTTATCAATACATTGTTACGTGACATCTCATTTCTCATCCACTTGAAACTTATTATCGTCTATTCTGAACTTTTTCCCCCTATTATTTTAATATTTAGTCTTTGGGATTTTTTTTTCATTTTGACACTTCATACTTTGCATAATCCTGTTGTCTCATTACTGTGACAGGGTATGATTGTTTTGTTGTTGTTCTGCATTTTGTATGCTGTTAAATTTATCGTATGTCTTCTACATAAAAAATGTAAGACTTACCTAGGTTGCAAAGTCAAGCACTTGAAAGTTAAAAAATGCTAAATTTAAGATTGGCCCCTGCAATCTTTGTTTTGATGTCTTGTGTCCAACATACACTGAAGGAGATGGATCTTGTGGAAAAACTAGTATGTGATCATATAATTTAAAAACTATAACATAATGTGTAGGCACAAGGGGGGCTGAATTAAGGTTGCATGAGCAACCATAAATTTGGCACTTCCTGTTTTTCAAGTGGGGCTGGCTGGAGAGCCAATAATTCTGTTGTTAAAAAAAAATTAAGTTTGACTTCTTTTTTTCCCCTTCTACACTGGAACAAAAACTAGTCTTCTTGAAATTAGGTGGTTAGGGCACTTACCTGACTAGCCACCAGACTGTGGAGTCAGTCTCTCTCTTGTCCAATGGATTCTTAATCATTTATACAAAGTGGAAAAGCTACAGCAGCATGGGAAGGGAGAGGGGGAGAGAGATTGACTCTATAGCCACATGATTATGACACTCACTTGGGATGTTGGCGATCTTGTTCTGCCTCATTTGGAGCAGGGACTTGCATCTGGGCCTCCTACATCCCAGTTGAGTGCCCTAACCACTGGGTTATTGAGCAGGTATACAGGGAGTATCTCTCATTTTGTCCAGAAATTCCATCCTGGGCCTGCAATACCTTCCCAACAAAAGCTTTGTTCTATAAAAGGTTTGTCTTGATGAACTGGCATTTTCCAGTAAAAAATAATTGTCAAAAAATTCCTGACCAGCTCTACTTTAAAGTGCTTGACTTTGCAACCTAAATAACATTATTTGTACGGATTTCCCTAACCCTTTTAAAGGAAAAAGGCAAAAACAAATGCTGTTTGTTACAACTGTAACAACCCCCTCTGTTAAGGTTTAAACTTTGAATCTTCGGCCTGGTCCCCACTTAGTCCGGACTTCGGACTAAGGTACGCAAATTCAGCTACGTTAATAACGTAGCTGAATTCGAAGTACCTTAGTCCGGACTTACCGCGGTCCAGACGCGGCCGGAAGTCTCCCCCCGTCGATGCCGCGTACTCCTCTCGGCGAGCTGGAGTACCGGCGCCGACTGTGAGCACTTCCGGGATCGATCCGGGATCGATTTATCGCGTCTTAACCAGACGCGATAAATTGATCCCAGAACATCGATGGCGTGCCGCCGGACCAGCCGGTAAGTGAAGACTAGGCCTTCAACATTGCAGCCCAGACTGCCATCACTTGAGCTACAGGAGCTAAATTAGGTGACAGCAGAAAAAGGCTCTTATCTCAAAGGGGGAGAGATGGGCCTTTGGAACTATGTGAAGGGTTTTGTGACTGGATAGAAATTCCAGTCTGGCTTTTCCCCCCTTAATCCATAGAACTGGAGGATTCCTGCCAAATGCGGTGTCTCAAGGTGGGGGAATGTAGGCTGCTGAGGATGTGTGTATTTCCAGAGGTGTATTTGTGGGGTGCCTGGCATGGCTCTTTCAGCTTTTTAAAAGTTCATTTTCAGTTATTTTGGCAGGTTGCCAACGTTTTCATAAGGAATGCAAGAAACAGAAAGGAAATGGTGATTTCTTTTTTCAAGAATTTATCTCAGGCAGACTTGAATGTAATTTCATGGGGCAAGTGAAAGATACATCTCAAGCCCTAGAACCTTGTTCCTGTTGAATGTCAAAGGCCTGCTGCAAACTTAAGTGTTAAAAATTCTCAAAAAAGTTGTAAGAATATTCTGTAATGGAAAGTGTTGGGTAACCTAAGTAGAGGCATCACTACCAGCTCCTCCTACAGTAAGTACTACATCAGAGTTTGAAAATGACGAAGAGTTAATCTTTAACTTTGGTTAAAAAAAAAAAGCAAGTTGATCAATTTAAAGTTGCCCTTTAAAGGAGAAGAGGATATAGTGATGCAGAAAAGAAGGTGTGGTGAAGAGCAGAGGAAGAAAAGGAAATGCATAGCTAAGTGAAACAATTGGCCAGATCAGTTGGGTAGGGCCTATCTGCACATAAAACTTCCCGTGGGTTTTGTGTACCCATGTTAAGTGATTCACAACAAATTTTGCATGAGAAGAGCATATGCACATGCTGGCATTCTGCAACTAAGGTAGTTCTGCCTCATATCATTGCTACCACATAACACAATGATGTTTTGAAAAAAAGCACTCAGCATTCTGCTCAGACCTTGTGGTACATTTCTCCACTTCTATGCTGTATGCATTCTGAGATCTATTCTATTCTATTCTGCTGCCACATTGTGGGATAGCTACAGGATTCCTTAGAGATCTCTGCCAAGCTTGCGCGAGAGTTGCAACAGCAGACCACCTACATGAGAATTCCCCTTAGTGTGCTGAAGTGCATGACTGTTGCTGTCTGGAAGGTTGCCACACCTGACGCTACTGGTTAGTAGCTAACCATTTTGGGGTTGGTAAATCAACTGTCAGAGCTGTTGTGGAGGTTTGTGGTGCTAGCAATAAGGTGATTTCACCTCTCTATTCCAGTGATTCTTCCCTTCCCTCGCGACCCCAAAGCTTAAGACTGGGCAATGCACAGAATGTTATTAATGGATTTGCAGGCTTGAGATTCACCAATTATATTGGGCCATTGATGAGTCACTTGCCTGTTCTTTAACCGCCCACCCCCACCAGGCCTCAGAATTCATCAATTGGAAGGTGTATTTTTCAATATTAATGTGGGGTGATCTGGAAAGGTCCGTAACACCAGGATCTTCAAAAACTCTGGACTGTCTTCTGCAATGCAAAAAGTGGTCTTTATGAATAGTGTTTAAATTATATGCTGAGTAGTTGCAGAATTACTGTGATGGTGTATTTGGAAGACTGAAAAGTAGATGCAGGATCCTGATGTGGAGACTTAGAAATGTCTTCTTCATATGATAGCTGCTTGCTGTGTTATGCTCAGCCTTTGAGAGCAAGGGAAAGAGCCTTGCAAATGGATGACAGCAGGAGATGGGTCAATTTGGTGAAAACAGGCAACAGCCATATTAGAGGCTTCTACAAAATGATGCAAAGACAGAGACACAGTGAGGAATGCATTGTACCCATACTTCAAGTCTAGGTGCCACTTACAAAAGTACATACACTCTTTGCATAAGAAATTTATCAGCATTACTGAATGTGTCTTGTGTACGTGTACTAGTATAATGACTGAATCATGATTTATGTGTGTGTTCCATTTATTTTTGAGTTTTTAGTACACTTTTTGGGAATTGTGATAGTGCCTGTAATCTTGTGGGTTTTTTTGTTATTTGAGTACATGTGGCTGTTGTGACCATGATGCTGTACTTTTCAATGAATTGTGCAAGATTTGGAACCATGAGTGTAAGCACATTTTAACTACTTCATTAAGAAAGAATACACCAAGGTGAACACTGTGTGCTTTAAAAAAATATATAAAAAATTCATAAAGCTGTGCAAAGGTAGAAGGTTTCAAGGCCATGTGCTCCAAGGTGGTTGTTTTCCTCCCATCATCCCTAGCAGCTGTGTCTATGAGGTGCTAACCATTTCCCTTATCAGTCTCTCTCTCTTTCCCCCTGCCTCCTTTCCCCTCCTCCCCCCCATGCTGGTGCTATGGAGAAAAAGAACAAGTTATTGTTTGTTTGAATTGTAGTCTCCATGCCAAAACTGATAAAATATTGCTTTCTTTAATTTTGGAATTCCATTCCTTCTGGTTCTTTCCAGTCTTGAGTGACCTTGGAGATGGTAAGACATTTACAACATTTTCCTCCTTTTTAGGAGCCCCCAGCCCTTTGGTGTGAGGTGGATGGCAGGGAGGAGTTTGGTTTGCAAATTTAAGGGTTAGGGTACTAAATTCTAGATGGGCTGTGAGTTACTGGGGAGAAGGTGGTAGCTAACTAAAGAGGGGGCAGCAGCAGCAGGCTAGTAATTGTATGTGAACTTCTGTATTCTGTCCATACTTTGGAGGATGTTAACCTGAGCCATGTCCCCAAAAGACAGAGTACTCTGTTCAAAAACTCAGGAGTGGAAAGGAACCACAAGGTACACGGGTAGTGCCGAGAGAGCTGTTTTGCTGTGCAATCTCGTTGCCGAGTTAGAGCACTATTTGTGCCTTTTCTCATATTTAATCCCATGGATAACCATAAAGTGCACGGCAAAATAAATAACATTCTTCAGTAACTCAAAGCATGGCAAAATTCTTTAAAATATCATTCTTTTAGGAAATATCTGTGCAGCATGATTTGGCGATTCAACTTATAGTGACTCATGTTTGCTCAAAGCTAAGTGCATTAATGACACTGTGAGCCAGAAACATGAATTTTTTTGCTTTTTCTTTTCTGAATTTACTGTTGGAGTAAAAGTGCCTTTCTTCAAATAGTTTCCCATGTGGTGCTGCCATTATGCTAGAGGGAAGAGGGTGTTAACCATGCAGATGAGGGATCAATAAGCACCATGCTGGGGAATGTGGTGGGGAGAGCAGTACACAGCAAACTGAAGTAGTCTTTCTATGTTTGCATATTTATAGAAACAAAGGTGTGGAGAATTTGTACAGTCTCTGCTGCAGCCATCATTTTGAATAGTGGGTGAGTGTGGGAGTGGTGTTAAAAGCTTACGAGAGAGAGAGAGAGAGAGAGAGAGAGAGAGAGAGAGAGAGAGAGACATTAGCCCAATATGGTGGCACCCTTATGGTGCCTGAAACTAAGTTGTTTCATTTCCCGCTCCCCCCGTACAGTTCTATTATAATATCATTCCATACTTACTGAAATTGGTCCCTTCCAAAGTTTGGGAATCTGCCCATGTCCAGTTGATTCTGTGGCTTTAATTTGGGGTGCCCCTGGATCTCCACAACTGTATGCCCTGGGGTTCACTGGTTCAACAAAGTTACTCCTGTTGGTGATTCACAAATTTTGCAAGCTTCTCTTCACTAGAGATGCAGATTTGGGACAGCAGAAAGCTGAGTTACATTAATATTAAATATATAATATTGTTTAGACAGCATGGCCTGAGATACAGTCAGCATGTTGCTAATACCCAAGTCTGTATTATCTTATCTTTGTGCTGGTGAGTCAGTCTGCATGATCTCATTTTCTGGTCAAAGCTTGCAGACTGTGAGATGGCTAGTCTTCGATAGGACTGTAGAATTAAATATGTTCTGGGGAAGAGGAATCACTAAACAATGTTTCTGTTCTGTGATGGCTTTATTTAATGTTAGGTTTCAGAGTAACAGCCGTGTTAGTCTGTATCCGCAAAAAGAAGAACAGGAGTACTTGTGGCACCTTAGAGACTAACAAATTTATTAGAGCATAAGCTTTCGTGGACTACAGCCCACTTCTTCGGATGCATATAGAATGGAACATATATTGAGGAGATATATATACACACATACAGAGAGCATAAACAGGTGGGAGTTGTCTTACCAACTCTGAGAGGCCAATTAATTAAGAGAAAAAAAACTTTTGAAGTGATAATCAAGCTAGCCCAGTACAGACAGTTTGATAATAAGTGTGAGAGTACTTACAAGGGGAGATAGAGTCAATGTTTGTAATGGCTCAGCCATTCCCAGTCCTTATTCAAACCGGAGTTGATTGTGTCTAGTTTGCATATCAATTCTAGCTCAGCAGTCTCTCTTTGGAGTCTGTTTTTGAAGTTTTTCTGTTGTAATATAGCCACTCGCAGGTCTGTCACTGAATGACCAGACAGGTTAAAGTGTTCTCCCACTGGTTTTTGAGTATTTTGATTCCTGATGTCAGATTTGTGTCCATTAATTCTTTTGCGTAGAGACTGTCCGGTTTGGCCAATGTACATGGCAGAGGGGCATTGCTGGCACATGATGGCATATATCACATTGGTAGATGTGCAGGTGAACGAGCCCCTGATGGTATGGCTGATGTGATTAGGTCCTATGATGATGTCACTTGAATAGATATGTGGACAGAGTTGGCATCGGGGTTTGTTACAAGGATAGGTTCCTGGGTTAGTGGTTTTGTTCAGTGATGTGTGGTTGCTGGTGAGTATTCAGTTTTAATGGAAGTAGAACCTGGAAGTACAAGTTTTTGCAACGATCAGGATTGGTATTTTTAATCTTTTTAATATGTGCAAGGATAAATACATGGAAAGGATTTCAGTAATGCCTGCCCTTGTGACCTTCTCAAATCTTTCCTATGAAATGTGCTTCCTGCAGAAGGTCAATAAAACTAGCACAGCCCCACCTACTGCACGGAAATGATAGTAAGTTGACTGAGTATTAGTAAATCTAATTACCAAATTGGTGTTATGCTGTAGTATATAGCTAGTACCAATCAAGGTGGGAATGAAGACTTTTGTGTATATGTGTAGGGAGAAGAGCATCTTTTTCTGTTTGGTCTGGATTTCATTTGCTTTGTTTTGGTAAATTGCCTTAGCTGCTAATTTGGTACTTTGCTTTTATTTATGTTTTAAAATGCCTAGATGACTTTGGACATATGGCACCAATATTATTATTAAAACCACACAATCTGTATTTGTTATATAATCTTCTTCAGTTATTCATTTAACCCACTGATATAGACAACCCAACTAAGTACTCTGATTTGAAAGGTTGCCAGAGGAGGGCAGTGGCACTACGATTCACAATCTCTTAGTTGGGTGAATCATATCCCATTTAATGTGCAAATAGCCTTTGAATGAATAATTACTAATGCATTTTTACTGACTCTTCACTTCTACTGTGGATCTCATGATATCTGATATTTTATTTAAAGACCGAGCTCCTGGAAACAAGTGATTAAATGGGAATCTCAAGTTTCCATTTAAAAAAAAATAAGTTTCTTGTCCTCATGGCAGGGTGGATAAAAATCAATGATTTAAAATTTTTTTTTTTAAATCAATTTTTTTATTAAAATCAGATTTTTTTATAAAATGCTTTTTGAGGAAAAAACCTATCTAAAGATCGTTTTAATTAAGATGCATTATAGCTCAAAGATATCTCATCATGGAATAGGGATTATAAATTCTAATTCTATAGTATGAGATAATATATTCATGTGATGTTTAGGAAAAGTTTTGTAAATGAGTTCCAGTAGTTCATGGATTAAGGACCCAATCTTATGGGGTTCCACAGGCTTCTGAATAGTGTATTTAGGTTAATCTTTCTAGCTACCCAATGGGACTCAGTGCTCAGTCTAGAAGATACCATCAGAGATGCTTAGTTTTGCAGTTCTCAAACTGTGGATTTGTGTCTCCAGAGGTAACATGCTTGTTAACAGCAAAAATGTTTAAAAAAAAAAGTAATATATAAATATGAGAAAAAACAGACCTCAACTCTATTGTACCTCTGCAAATTTGTGTACACGGAGTCAATACCTTAACTCTCTCTAAAAGAGCAAAGTTTCAAAAAGTTCAATAAATAAGAAGATTGTTGCGGGCGGGGGGAGGGAGAATAGATCTGGACAAGGAGAAGTCTGGAGATAAATGTGAGAAGCGAGGGACATATGCTTGTTTTGTTAAACTATTATATGTTTGCTTTTGAAGAAAAAAATCCAGAAAACATAATGTTGTTGTTTTAGTTAAATAAAACAATTTAAATGTCTGTCTGGGGATGTTCTCCTCCTAATACACCCTGGCAAGAAAATCCTCTAAACATTAATCATTAACCTGTTGAATTGGAGATAGTTCACTTCCCAATGACTTCATAAATATCTGTTTCAATTACCTTTGGTAAAAAATCATTTATTTTCTGATATAGCTGTAAAACTAAACTGAAACGTTTTCAAAATAAATCACTGTTTAAAAATGTATAGTGTGTACCTTCTAAAAATGAAACCTACATCTATTTCTGAGTTGTGAAGAATATGTATTAAGGTTATAACAACCAACAAGAATGCACTTTTATGTCGAAAACCATGATTAAATCGAGTCTTCCTGATTAGTGATTTAAATCAAATCCACCCTGCCTCATGGTCACAGAGAAAAGCTTACATATATGACCAAATTGTACCCTATGATGGGGTGTACAAACCCCACACTAAGCAACAAGGGCTTAAGGGCTCATTTTGGGCTCAGCCAGCTCCGTCCCACCAAACCTGCAGCAAATGCTTCATCTGCTGGAGGAATTAAAAGGCAGCGAATTAGCTCAGTTGGCAAGCAGCACAGCTCCAGCAGAGCAGAGTGAAACCTAATGGCTCTGATGCAGCTGCCCAAAGGGGCCCCTCTGTGAGGAAAGGGAGGATGCTTTGCAGAGACAAGAGAGAGGGAAGTATTTTGTGGCGCTGGACAGTGGCGACTTTGGATTTTCCCATCAGGCGAAGGCCTTGGACTGAGGTGACCCCAGGTGGGAGCGACGAGAGGAAGAGGCCCAGGGAGGACAGCCTTAAATAGTCTTGGTTGCCAGGTTACTGGTAACTAAAAGGGCCCTGGGTCGGAGCCCGGTAGAGTGGGAAGGCCCGGGTTCCCCTCCCCACAACCTCCTTGGCAGTCTGGGGTTGTGGCTGTGACCACTAGGCCATGCTTCCCAATCAGAGCCTGAGTGGAGACCATTACATACCCCAAAAATCTCAAAATCCAGAAGACAAATAGTAAGAACCTAAAATTTGACTAAAAAATATGATTAAGAAAAACAAACCTCTTGATTCTTTGGGTTTGACTGATGACTTTTTAACAATTGATGTTGGCAATACTGTGAAGCAGCATGTTGATGACTCACACGGTGTCAGTGGGAACTGAAACACTATATTGGCATTCCCTTTTTTCTGTGCTGCTACTTTCAGAAAAAAAAACAATGAATACAATAAAAATAGTACAACAACAAATGTTCTTCTTTAATCTGATTACTAAACACTTCGGTCTATACTAATTCACTTCAAGCAACAATCCCTTCTTTGTTTCTTATTGCCAAAGAATATAATACTGAAATAAAATATAGTGTATATATGTAACATGTTTTTCCCCACTCATCCCATCTTCATTTCAACTTCTGATGTTACTTCAGTTTAGATGAGTTACTTTATCATTGCTGTAAATGCCATTAATTTCTGTTTTTACTTTTAAACAACCCAGATTATTTTAGTCCGTTTCTACATGGTTTTACTTAAAGCACTTTTAGAACTTTAACTTCTGCTAAAGTTGCTACATACAATATTAAAGACCATGATGTACTAATGTTTCTGGCTTTTTTAACCTCTTTCTAAACTTGTAAAGATAAACAAAAGTATTCTCTTTCACCAGAAGCAGATCGGTATCATATAAAAAGTTTAAAAGTCTTTGCTTTTACATTTCTATTTTCCACACATTTCTCCTCTAATTTCTCTTCATTATTTTAATTTCTTTAAGGTTTTTTTGAAATATCACAGAATCTAGCTCACACATTTGTGAAAGCATCTTGGAGAAGATACTCTTCTGCCCTACAGTTGGCAGTCAAGTATAGGGAATGCATAACATTTAAGAGGATGCATTTAGGAATAGTTATTTAAAAGTGAAAAATGGTTCTTTCAAAAGTGCAAATTCTACAAGGATTACAAACTGAAGGAAAAAACCATATTCAGGTTCTATATCTGTCCAGTTAAAACTAACATTTCACAAGAGTTAACTTACATATTAACTAAAACGCTCCTCTTAAAGAAAAAAAACACTTTTGAGGGCTTTACAGGAAAAGTACGCTTCTTGTACACATTTGCCATTACTTATACCTTACTTAAACAGTCTTGCATAGACAATGCTTTTTCCTTTAAGCAGGAGTTAAAGTGAATCAGCATATAATTGACAGGCAGGAGAGAGATGATGTGATGAAAACTGACCAGGAATTCAGGACTAGTGTGATCAGTGCCTGGCACTGCCGCAAGTTTGCTATGAAGCCCAAGTTTTGTCCTCTGTAAAAATGAAGAAGCAGATATTTATCTACTTTTATATAGAGTGGTTGTTGAGGTTTAATTCATGAAATGTTTGTAAAGCATTCTGAGAGCCTAGACTGGAAGGAGTTATAAGAGTGCAGAGTATTAATACAATTATGCATAAAGCTTTGTTTGCTCTGGAAAAGCATTCAGTAAGTTAATTCTCATTTTTGTTTTGTTCTTGCTTGTGAAGGAAGACGGGAGCACCATATGCAGATGGCACAGCAATATGTATTGATTATTTAGAACATTTACTTATAAAAGTTGATTTGTGGAATGATATGTCTCCTGTACATGTACCATTTTATGATGTGTTACTGGATGCTAACTTTGGTACTGTTCGTATTGATTAACTTTTTTAACTAAATACAAAGATAATTCTCATTCCTTAATAGCATGTTTTTTGTCTTCAGCCTTTTAGACCATACCGTTTCATTGATCATGAGCCTTAGAATTTTTGAGTTCCAATCCCAGCTATCCCACCCTCTGTCTCACTGTGTACAGGGCTTGAGCAATTCACTTTATCTGTCTGCGTTTCCCTTTCTGCAAAATGTGTGCATTAATTATTCATAATAATTAAAGAGCCCTGTGTGTAGCACTTTGTAGATGTAAAATACTCTTGGAACATGCTGCTTTTTATTATTATTCAGTGTTGAAAAGTGCAAGTGCATTTATTTGCTAATAAAAATTGCTTGCATTGGCTATCTCTACTTGGTACCATAAAGCAGTATTTTTAAAATTGGTAGAGAAGCACAATGTTGATAGCAATACATGCAGATAGTCAGAATATGAAAAATTCTTTAGGTTTTTCATGTTAAACCTTTGCCAAAAAGTCTATGCCAGAAGACTTGCGTTTATTTAAACATCACCAGCTGAAAATATTAACTAGTTAAATGTTGTTTGGTTGTAGGCAATATGCCAGCTCCTGAGCAGACCCCATTGGTGGAGGAAGGTCTGCAGCAGACCACCCAGGAAACCTCCACAGGCCCGGGCATGGAGCCAGAGACTACTGCCACTACCATTCTAGCTTCTGTAAAAGAGCAGGTATTTTTATTTTCTTCTGTATCAGTTCAGAAGTATAATATGCTTTTCGGAATTAAGCATGTTCTACTCTTCGTTTGTTTTGTTTCCTTGACCCATTCCAACTCAAGAATTTCTAAAAGGTGTTTCCTTTCCTACTCCTGGGGGACTTCTACTCCAATGCGCACACACAATTCATGTCCCCCACAGATATTTTCTCTGCAGAATAATACATTCTGCCAGAGAGGTGCTACAATTACTCCATTTGCCCTCCAGGGGCTACTGTGGTGCTAGAAGAGAGGGCAGCTGGCTCACGAGCCAGAGCAGCAAGCCACAGAGAGGGAGAGAGCAGAGGCTGCTTTTCTCACAACAATATGCCTGCAGAGCCGGGTGAAGGGGGACGGACAGAGCTGGCCACACAGGGTTGCTGGGGGATCACATAGACTGGGGTTCAAAAGGGCTAGTGGCGGGTACAGACTCGGGAAGGACAGCATTGAGCCAGATGCTGAATGGAAGTGGCGGTGGGTGCAAGGACACATGGGGAGGGGGAGAGTAGGGAAAGACTGGGACAGGGCAGATGTGCCCAAATGAATGGGAGAGGCTAGGGGGCAGCCAGGGTCTGCATGGGGGAGGATCCTCAAATCCCTAACAATGCCTCCCCTACCCCTCCCCATCAAACAAAAACTCTGTTTCCTATCACCACCACCACCCAAAACCTTCCAGGTTCACTTCCAGGCTCCTTCCCAGCAATTACTTCCCTCTCCCTCAGCTCCTCTGTTACCCCTAACTTCCCCAAGCCTTAGCACTGCTTCTGCAGGGTGTGGGAAATGCATTTCTATATTGTCGTTTAAATGATTTATTACTCACAATTCTGTATTATTATGCCTAATAAGGAATTTATTTGTCAAAAAACATTTTCTGAATCTTTTTTGTTGTCTGTATTGTTGCAGACATACTTGCTGGTATTTTGAAATAAATTACCAAAATAATTGAAACTGGCGTGATTATTTTGTGTCATTTTGACAAATAAAATATTCCGAATTTTAAAATATTGTGTGCAAAATTTTTAGCACAGAATTCCCCCAGGAAATGTAAACCTCAACAGTGTACCTGTCAGAAACTGAACATGCAGCATACATGTTCATTTATTTGCAATCAAGAGAAATAGTATGGAAATCTGTACCGTTGTGTTCGTGCCCGGAAATCTTTTTGTAAGTCAGATTTGAAATTTGGATTGAATGCAAAAAAGCTAATGGAAAACTTTGTGACTATAAGAACCATATGTGTTCTTAAGGTAGTTGTGCAGGAATGTTTCAGTAATCTGCAGACAACAGATTTGTTCAGTTTTCTTGTGACTGTCTTGTGTTATTAACTTCATTTTTTAAGAGGATGGTTTTAACTGTTTGAGCTAGCGATTTACTTTTGAAATTCAAAGTTTAGATAAATATTAGAAATGTGAATGCTATTTCTCCTTCAAACACCTCATATTTATCATCATGCATTGTTCTTGTTAAAGTTTTGTTTACTCTTCTATAGAAGTCAAGGTTTCCAAAATATAATATTTTGCTTGTTTGAAATCAAGTTCAGCATAAGTTTGAATTGGCATTTTGAAGAAAACAAGGATTTTTTTTTTTTTAAGGAAACCTTGTAACTGAAATACAGAACTGAAACAATACTAACATTAATAAAAGCAGTAATTGATTACAGGAACTGATACCTGCAAGGCAGACAGCCCTCTATCCTGGATTTATACATACAAAATGCAACTAGAAATTTTTCTTCTCCAGAAGAAGTAGATTTCTGATAGCTTTATAAAAATATTTTTATATTTAAAAAAAAAACCCTCAGTATGCAATTCAATTTAAGAACTTTGAACCCAAATAATTATCATAACAGTTGTCATAGTTTGCCCCATGTTAATATTAATCCTTTGCTCTTAGAGTGCTTGGGATAAGATGTAAAATCAAGAAGATCACTCATTCTTACAGAAATCCATGTGTTGCAAATTGCAGTACCTATGCAAACAATTTTGAGATTATGATGCCAGAGCAGTTTTAACTCAGAATTTCTTTTGGTTTGATTGACATATGTCTCTACAAGGTTTCCTGACGTACCCCTGCCCCACTTCCTCCGTCGCAGTTGTTTTGAAACTTCTCTTGACAATACCTTTAATTTATTTTCTTGTTTTTACTTGGAGTTGGACATGGGGTATATATTCCCATCAAAGATTGCTTTAGGACTTCATCTAATATATTTAACTTCATATGAGATGCATGTACTATCCTACTCGGTTTTGAAAAGGGGGAGAAGCAAATGGACAAAAAAATGAGAATGTATGGCCTTAATGATGTAAACTGAATATAAACACAACAAGTTCTGTAGCAGCTTTCAAGAAATTGGCTGCTTTAAAGCAATCTTTGTTGTTTAATTCTGAAGCTTTTCCATTTGCTGCGCCACAGGGAGAAGTCCTCTCACCCCATACTTCCAGTACTTATTCCTAGTCTGAGCAGAATAAACCTTATGATTTGCAAATTTATTTAAATGAAATCAGAAAAATGTCCATTAAATTTGCACTGACACTAACAAATAAGAGGGTAGGATGGTTTATGTTGTTTGTGTTATGGTGTTTTCTATCTCTAGGCTGATGGTTCAAATCCAACCCAGAATAGTAGGAACCCAAAGTTAATTGTGCCATTTAATGGTTATCTATGTGTAATGCCAAGGTGATCTCAGTCCAGTTCTTAGAGGACAGATACCACCTTACAAATCCTCAACCAGCAAAATTAAAATTAACACTGTTGTTTGCAGCTCACCTGTTTGTTTGTCTTAACCCTAGTGCAAGTTTAACAAAATTTTGCTAGAAAAAAGGCAGAAGACTGTGTGGGCCTGGAAAATAAACTACATTCTCAGCCTTAAGAGGTGATCCTAGTCCAGCGGATCTCAAATTTCATTGCACATTGACCCCCTTCTGACAACAAAAATTACTAAATGACCCCAAGAAGGGGGACCAAAGCCTGAGCCCAAGCCCTGCCACCTGTGGAGGTTCAAAGCCAAAGCCTGAGGGGATCTGAAAGCTGAGCTCCTTAACCACATCAGCCCAATGGCCCTTGGCTCTGGAGAACTTTGGCTTTGGCATGCTAAATTAACCAACCCATTTAGACTAAATTAAATTGTATTATTTCCTGAAAAATGCTTTGTATGAATTGACATGGGGATTTTTGGCTTTTTAATTATTTTAAGCCTCATGTTGCCAACTTCGTGGGTCACAAGATATTGGATGGTCAACTTGTCACTCTTAGAGGACTCAGTATTACCATTCAGGACCTTACATCACTAACTTGGGGAAGGCATTTTGCATTTGAAGAGGTGGGAAAAGAGACCCATTTCTGTGACCGGTTCTTTTTGTTCATTTTTAATGGCAGCTTTTGAAGATGCTCTGAAGTTTGAAAAATTAGTAATTCTGCAAAGATGGATTAGTAGGAATACTGATGTGGTCTAAGGTGCATGTTAAGTTCAGTTTGTTACAAATGGGTGGAGATATGTGTATGATGAAGTGGCAGACTTATTTATATTTTCTTGAACTTTTGTTTGTTTGTTTCAGTTTTGTTTTGTTTTGTTCAGTGTTATGTCCTGAATACACGTTTGTTCATTCTGGGGCTACTTCTTTAAGGCATTGAGAACTCACTCTCTGACTGATTCTAAATTAACTGAAACTACTCAGGTAAAAGTTCTGGTTTCCTCGTGGACAGTTCAGTGAAAACATGCTCAGTGGTGATAAGCATACATTAAAATGTATAAGAATGGGATCTAAAATAACTGACAATGTTATGACATTATATAAATCAATGGTAACCCTTCTTTGGATACTGTGCTCAGCTCTGGATGCCTCATCTGAAGAAGGCGAAAAAGAAATACACAGGAAATGAGAATGATTAGAGATATGGAAGACTTCTGTTTGAAAGAATGTCTATTGAATATGGAAGAATGAAGCCAAAGTGAACGCTAAATTTCATTTAATGTAAATCAGTTCTAAAGAACAGGGAAGAATTTTGAAAAAGAAGGCAAACTCAATCATCAGCCATCATATAGCTTTTGATATGGCATAGAAAGATTGCTTTGTATGTCCTAGGTTTATAAGGCTAGGTCTTGGCAGAGATTATGGTCTCCTTGTATTCCCATTAATTGGGTTTATCATGTATTTCACTGGGTTTTTTTGTTCTATTTATATGGAAGACTGCAGATTGAACAGTAGTTTTCTCATTGTAAAAAATGTGTACTACACTAATTCTATAAAGTTTTGTATGATCCTCTTCTGTGTTTAGATACACCAGAGTAAAATACTAGTGTGTATTTGTTCATTTTTCTTTTTAGTGAAACTTATATATGTGGGTTTTCCTTGCACAGCTAAACTTGACTACTATTTCATAGGATATTTATCACCACACTTATCATTAAGATTTTGTCAGTGCTTACTTCTAAACCCACATATTTTGGATCCTGATACAAATTCAGTCTGCCATAAATTGGTGTACAGATTATTTATCTGGAATAACTGATTTGTTGCCTCCTCAAAATTTCATGAATTGCTTCTGCTTTGTATATATAAGAGAAACAAATGGGAACTAAATCCATTTTGTGGCTTCAGATGTTTTTGTTCTGCTATAAGTAAAAATTCGTTATCCTTGCTCTTTGGTCTATCTTTCTCTCTTGTTAAATTAAGATATTTGGGGTCAAATTCTGTCCTCCCACTAGTGCAGTGCCCACTAACTTAAATGAAATTTGCACCAGCTTAATTGGGAATAGAACTGGAGCCATACCGTATTCCCAAACAAATTTCATTGATGTAAAACTAAAGTTTGTGAAGTAATTAGCATACTCTTATGAAAACACAGTGCAACAACAAAATTAGGAAAAAAGATTTGGGGATGACCAGTTTATTTACCTAAACTTTCTTTTCAGGTTACAGTTAGTATATGGGATTAACAATATCATATGAAAAAAACATTAGGAGGTGCACACTTGGGAAGATGCAGTGCCAATGATCTTAGAAAGTAGCTTGTAAGTATTTGTTTTGCAGAGATCATAAACTCTGGTGCAACAAAGACCTTGCTTCTGCAGAGTTTTGAAGCTCCATTGGCCAGTCATTCTGCAACCTGCCACCTTATCGGTCTTCCTGATAGAAAATATGTCTTCATAGAAAACTTTATATCCCACATATCCCTGTCAATTCTGTTCCTCTGCACCAAAAGCTCCTTGCTGGGCTCATTCCCTACTTTCTGTGAACTTCCCAAGCTCCACAGATGGGCTTTCCTCCTACATACTTCTGAGATGAGCAGGAGAGGAGCGCTACTGCTGTGAGTATTAGGAAGAGCACTGTTTGGGAAAGTGTCTGCCTGATGGAGTTCCTAAGCTCCGCAGCGATCTTGCTTATGAAGAACTTGAAGCTCTGCAAAACAGCATATCCTGTTTTACAAATATCCTACTTCTTTTCCTCAGTAATCTGGGCTCTGTGTATTGTACAAATTCCCTCCAAAACCTCTTTCCAAGCTTTCCAAGAACTCAATTAGACTCCAGGCTTGTCACTCAGGTATCTTTACGTGGCATACAGCAGCTCTATGCTGAGTTGATCAGATGTACCCTGCGTAGGTGGTGTAGGGTACATCACAGATCCAAAGTTACAAGAAACGCTCTCCATTTATATACATCTACACAGCTTATTGCATTTTGTAATGGTTCATAGTCTCCTCGTGAACGTCTCCTGTCGGCTGGGTGCAATCGTGCACTCTTTCCTTTCTCTGCTCCCAGGGCCCCGTCAGCTGTTGCCCTCATCAGGCCCTTCAGCTAAGTCACTCAGTTAATAGGTGAATGGATGGATGAACCGCTTCTGGGGTAAAAGGTTCAACAAGGCATGGAGACAAGGCCTGTCCCTATGCCCATGTTAATGTCTTTAGCCCTGTCTCCGGGCTCAGCCACTTCTGGGTTAGCTTTAAGTCTGTGCCTGCCCTGGTATAGAACAGTGCCTTCAGGGCCTCTGCAGTGCCTTCAGCCCCATCCCTGAGCCTTTAAATTCCAGCCATGTGCTTGGGCTTCTAAACTAAACTTGTCCCCTTCTCAGGGCTTTGGCCACATTGCCAGTGGGGGGACTCAGGCTTGCCCACTACTTTGGGTCCCAGCCCAGGAACCCTACACACAGCAGCCATGTACTGCTTCCTTTTATGTGGTTGCTGCTGCTATTCCCTGGGCCTTTTCCCCTCTTGCCCCTTCTCTTCCCTTGACCTCAGGGCTGAAGTTCTCAAATCCTCTCCCTCCTTGCTACATGCAAGTATCTCCAGAATCTTCCTTCTGGTTGAGCTTGTTTTTGAGCTCCTGTGTCCAGCAACAAGCACCCGTCCTTGCTCCTCTGGTCCCAGTCAGGAACTGACTAGCTCAAGCCCTGCAGCTCCTTTTAACTGAGCCTGCTGTGCTTTGATTGGCTGTTTCCTTGCAGCCATTCTTGGCAGGCCTGGAGGACCCACCTTCACTGCTCCTTTCCTGGGACAGGGTGTAGTAGGACCACCAGGCCTCCAGCAGGGGTACTATACATGCAGTGTCCATGTTCGATCTATTCTTTACCTCATCTTTACATTCCTCATTTATCTTGTCTATTGTTATGTTGTGCTTTGTACGCGCTTCCCTGGGTATTCCCTCCCCTTATCTTAGCTAGTTCAGACATTCTGGGATTGTCTACATTACCCGCAGGATCGACGGGCAGTGATCAATCTAGCAGGGGTCGATTTATCACGTCTAGTCTAGACACGATAAGTCAACTGCCGAGGGCTCTCCCGTCCACTCTGGTACTCCACCGGAGTGAGAGGCGCAGGCGGAGTCGATGGGGGAGTCAGCTGTCGACTCGCCGCAGTGAAGACACTGTGGTGAGTAGATCTAAATATGTCGACGTCAGCTACGTTATTCACATAGCTGAAGTTGTGTAACTTAGATCGATTCCCCTCACACCCCAGTGTAGACCACACCGTAGTCTCTTAGCTCGCTGACCCATTTACCTGTCTTAGTTAACACAAACATTGTTTTCAGTTTGCTGATCTATTTATCTGCCTAATCCTGTCTTCCAAGAAATGAAGCCTTCCCCATGTTTAATTACTCATGTCAAGCCAGGCCTACATTCCACTGCATTTGTTTTTCTATGTTACCATTCATGCTGAGCACTCACAGAACCATCTGTGCTTGATTCATTTACAACAGGCTGCGTTTATTTCATCTCCTGCTTGTATTGCCATCTTCATGCTGGGATAGTGCTGTTTATAGGTCCCATTCTCTTTTCTATCCATACTGTTAACATATACCAATTCTTTGGGATTCTCTGTCCATCTAGGAATAACAATCAAAATTGGCACAGTCGAATAGTTAATTTTGTGTGGTGCCCAAGATCCCGGACATTCTAGTCTTGCAAATTTTCTTCCTTAATATTATAAATTCCCTTCCACTCGTATGCTCCAGATAAGTGTGCTGTTTTAACAATCTTGACCATTCCCCTGCTTTGCTTTATTTTGTTATTTATTTATTTAAATGCATAAGAAGTTTAGTATCATATATGCTGCACACAATTGCTTGAGAAACATTTTTATTTAATGAATTAATTACAGTATTTACAGATATTAATTCATTTTAAAATTTGCGCAATCAAGTGAATATTGCTAATAGTTACTACCTCCTGCTGCGAAGTTAAATTACTAATTCCTCCACCTTTTATAATAGTTTGACCAAATCCATTTGTTAGTGAGTTAATTTTAAGATGTCATTCCTTAATGTCTGCAGAATTCTATAGGGAGACCCCAACTTCATTGCCACCCAGTTTGGCTACTACTGTGTCCCTTTTGGCTCTACAGTTTTTGTGTCCTTCTTGGAATATGCCTCCCACTGGATTTTGACATAATTGAATATGTGACTTGATATTGTTGAACTATTTTTATATGAGATTGGTCAGATTTCAAGCAATCTGTATGTTGTAAAATGTAAAGTGAGTGTATTTATTCTACATCTTCTACCACTGTTTCACGAGTGGGGTGTATAAAAATACCATTGTCTGGCCATGGAGTGGTCACTGGACATGGAGGAGGAACATAATTTTTAAAGGAGTCTATGAAAGAGGTACTTAATTCAGGCTGGAGGATGGGCTGGTGCATATCATTTGTTGTTTGCCACCAAAAAGAGCAGGTTTTTGTTTGCCAGTATGCCCACCAACTATTCTGGGCCTAATGAAGTACAATGATTTTGCTTTAAGAAAACCCTAGACTGATTTATATGCTCTAACATTTCAAAAAATTGCTTAAAAGCCCCAGACTTATTTACATGCTATGACATTTCAAAGTGTTGTTCACTAGTGTTTTCCTGGGATGTATTGTAAACTTCTAAATGATACAGCCCCTTCTCCTGATGTTCATTTTGGCCCACAGCTACCATTTAAACACACCGCTTGTAAATTCTTCAATCCCAGCAGATGCCACCCCAATGTTTGAATGAGACAAATTTTCTAGAAAGGTTGATTTGATTTTGTTTGGCCCCAGACAGCAGAGTGTAGATCCCTTTTCCATCTATTTTCACTGTACAGCTGGAGTGTGGTGTACTTCTGCAGTGGTTTTGGGACAAGGGGAATCACCGACTGGAGTGCTTTTGAACCATGGGACTATTTCCATGCCCTCCACATCAGGAAACAATGTTGTAAGTTTCCACCATCTTGTGGATGCAAATTCTACAAGCCATGTCAAGTCAGACCTACATATGTTAGTGTGTCTGTCTAGAAATTGCTGATCCTTAAAACTTTCAGTGACAGAATTATATCAAATATTATATGCGCCAATATTTCATGTAAAATGATACTTGTAGTCTTCTCACAAATAATTTGTATTCATTTATTCCTTGGCAGAAACATTAATAGATAAAAGTTATTAGCATTATTTAACTGTTTAAACTAGTCTGTGCGAGAGATTTTGTTTAGTGTTTCATATTCCTAAATTTTGAGCATTTAAACAAAGCCTTTTCTAAAAATCAGTTAAATCCTTTAACTCCAAGATGACTTAGCTACTGAACAATTTACTTCAAACTTTACTGAAAATTAAATCGTTGAGAGAGGGTCGTAGGTTATGATAAACATTTGTTTTCATACTTCAGGGGATTTAAACCTTGCTTTATCTGAAAAACCGAACTCAACCTTAACTATAGAATAATTAGGGAAGCCTCTATAATCGAAGAGGTATTGTTTTGGGGGGTTGTTGGTTTTTTTAAAGATTTCTAATCATTGTTTATACTGTGGTTGGTGAAGATAAGCTTTGTTTTGTTTTAATTACATGTCAGTTAAGTTTGTTTGGGTACTTTTTAATATCACCTTAATATTTCCATTAAATCCTGAAAGATTACGTCAGTGATGTAGTTAATGAAGTTATCTGAAATTGCCTTACTCTTGAAGGGTGAGTTTCTAAGTGTATCATTCTAATCACTTTAATTTAGAGCTTTTGTCTGGAAGATACTTTGTCTAACTCCTTAATTTCCTTTCCCCCAATGTGGAGACAGGGGGAGAGCAAGCTTTCCTGTGCAGCTCCTAAACTTTACAGTGTGCTGTTGCTAGAGGAAGGAAAGGCAGGCTCCTAAGCTTAGAAGATGTCCTGAGAGCCAAGGGCTGAGAGGTCTTATTTCTCTCACCCCATCCTCTTTTAGCTTTTTTCTTCAAGTGATCAGTCAGGGCCTGTAAATACTCTCTCTGTAAAAGTGAGTTTAATGGTAATGCTTTCATTCCAATGGCACTGGGTTTGAGTCTTGAGACAGTGACTTTGCTAACATGTTGGAGTTTTTTTTAAATATAAATTCAGATGGGCCCCCCTTTGAGCTGCCAAAGAATGTGATGCTTTCCAGGGATTCCAAAGATTGTTAAGCTCCTCGCTACCACCTGTCTTTTAGCATGAGGAAACCTTGTCTTTGCCTACCAGGGGTCAGCTCCCAACTCCTCCAGCCACAGACAATACAAGGACTCCCCTCTAGGTCTACAAATGCCCTGCTGTTTTTCTACAAGGTAGCAATAGGCACACTCCAACCTCTGAGCCTTCCGAGCATCTCGCTGAAGTGTCTAGCCTGTGTTCCACTGGAAACTAGCAACGTTCAGATTCGCTGCTCCTAAAGAAACCATACTCCCCATTTCATCTCAGATTACCATTCTGCTTAACGTGTAGCACTGAAATATGTTTGCAGTGAAAACAATATAATTTAACACAATACAGAGATTCTTCAACATATTCAAGATTAGACTATTTCTTAGTGTCACAAGCAGTGTTCCCTCTAATTTTTCCCATGCATGTGCGGAATGAATTTTGTTATGTGCACCAATATGGAGGTGATGTAAATTCATGTGGTGGGGCCGGGGCCGAGGGGTTTGGAGTGTGGGAGGGGTCTCAGGGCTGGGGCAGAGGGTTGGGGCACGGGTGGGGGGTGAGGGTTCCAGATGGGGGTGCAGGCTCTGGGGTGGGGCTGGAGATGACGGGTTTGGGGTGCAGGCTGCCCCAGGTCTAAGGCATGGTGAGAAGACTCCCCCCAAGTCTCTGATGGCAGGGCCGGGGCTGGGGCTGGCAGGGAGAGGCAGCAGGTCCAGGACTGGGGGAGAGGCATCTCTTCCCACCGCAGCCCTGAGCACTTGCGTGGCGCTTAATAGGCTGTTGCGCAGCCGCACAGGTTAGAGGGAACTTAGGTCACAAGACTTGATAAATTCTGTCACTGATTGTAGCATTGATACTATTGTTATATCTGACCATGCTCCTGTTCAAAAAAGAACTAGGGGCCACCAAATGAAATTAATAGGCAGCAGGTTTAAAACAAACAAAAGGAACTATTTCTTCATACAATGCACAGTCAACCTGTATGAAGAAATAGTTCCTTTTGTTTGTTTTAAACCTGCTGCCTATTAATTTCATTTGGTGGCCCCTAGTTCTTGTGTTATGAGGAGTAAATAACACTTCCTTATTTACTTTCTCCACATGAATAATGATTGTATAGACCTCTATCGTATCCCCCCTTCATTGTCTCTTTTCCAAGCTGAAAAGTCCCAGTTTTATTAATCTCTCCTCATACGGCAGCCATTCCATACCCCTGATCATTTTTGTTGCCCTTTTCTGACCCTTTTACTAATTCCATTATATCTTTTTTGAGATGGGGCGACCATAACTGCATACAGTATTCAAGTTGTGGGCATACCATGGATTTATAGAGAAGCAATATGCTATTTTCTGTCTTATTATCTATCCCTTTCTTAATGATTCCCAACATTCTGTTCGCTTTTTTGACTGCCGCTGCACACTGAGTGGATGTTTTCAGAGAAATGTCCACAATGCCTCCAAGATCTCTTTCTTGAATGGTAACAGCTAATTTAGACCCGCATCATTATATGTATAGTTGGGATTATTTTTTCCAATGTGCATTACTTAGCATTTATCAACATTGCCCAAAAACTTCACAGAAGCAGAATTACGATTGCCCAGAGGTGTGTCATGCCTTTCCAGAATGTTGAGTCCAGCTACACTCAAACCTCTGAAAACCTCTGATATGAGTGAAGGTACACACTAAACTCACAGTGCAATCTTAGCTCTATCCCCAGCACTAGCAATAGGTTCTGGGAATGGTTCAGTGGGGTGGTGTCATAATAAGTAGAGAAGAAGGATTCTGAAAAGTTGTGAGTATATTAAGTTCCACAGATTTGAAGTCTATCATGTATCTGCATACACTCCAGCTATTAGGGGTAGCTGAGTTAAGTGATGGGGGAATTTAGTTTTCATTGTAATATGAGAAGAGGTGCATGTGTACCTTCAGGGAATCAAGTAGACCTCATTTCAGTACTGAATTCTGTATGTTGTGTTAGCAGCCATGCACACTGGGATCCGGTTGCCATGGTAATTGTCAGCGGTTTGTTGGCATACTTGACTGTGGCTTCCAGGGCTTAGCAAGGGGGGGTGCCATAAATAATCCTCCGAGAAAGAGTGAAGAGGTGGTAACATTTAGCAAGTCTGGGTGGGTTATGTGGAGTAGGCTCAGTGTTTGTATAGGCCAGGTGTAACTTCTCTTTGCTACACCTGACCTAAACCAGAGTGTTGCCTTAACAAAGAGAAGATGTTAGATTTTTTCCTACACTGCTCATGTTCTCTGTTCCCCAAACTCTGCTGTAACGTTAGTTAGGATAAAGTGCTGTAATTTGTGTTATTGGCATATGGAGGCTTCGCTCAAAACGGGCCATTAAGGTTTCATTGCGGGGATGAGTACCTTTAATGCTTCAAAAGGAGCCCCTTCAGAATGTATGCATGCACACCTAATGCACAGCACAGATTCTCTGAAAGCTGCCAGGGGCTCAAATGCACAGTACATGGGTCTTCCTCAAGTTCAGTGGCCACAGCAGAGGGACCATATCCTAGGAACCCCTTGCTCAAATGACTCCAAATTTGGACCAATATCCCTATCCTGCACCCCTACAAGGCACAGCAAACTTTGAGACAAACTGAATAAGATGTGGATTTTAGAACACTTAAAATAGTCATCTTTTAACTGTAAGAAATGCCTAACTTCTCAGAAACTGGGATGGAGATGGTTAGGCCTAGTAGTTGGTGCTGGCACAGTAAGGCCTAATGGTCAGTGGTGGAATTAGGAGTCCAAGGTGAGGCTGGAGCAGGACTAGGTACAGAGCAGCAGCAAGAGCAGGCTGGAGCAGGACTGGGAGCAGAGTAGCGGCAAGAGTAGGACTGGGAACAAGGCTGGAGTAGGCTAAGACCTGGGAAGTCTATTGCCACCATCAGGCAGGAGAGAGTTTCAAGCCCTGGAGTGATGTTGAGCAGACAGAGCTGCTGTTCCTCCTGTGGTTTGGGAGTCCAAGGACTAATTCTTGACTTATGGGTTGGCTGGAGCCTCACACAGGAGAGACTCATCCCTTACACAACATTAACTATAGCAGAGCTACCACTCTGCAATAATCTGTATCTACCTAAACTTTTGGAAGTAAAAGCAAAGTCATTTGTAAGATAGACAGGTGAGTTTCCAGAGAAGCATTTACACACAAGTACTGAAAACTTCACAAAGTACTTTTAAATAATTTTGGAATCCTAAACAATGAATACATTTTCTTGTAATTTTCACAAAATTAAATATCTTTGAATAAAGTGGCTTAATTGTGATTATTTGTTTTCATGCCTATTAAAAAGATTTACATCTCACTTAAACTAAAAACTATGAATGTAATCTTAATTATGCTTGAGTAGTCGTAATATGGATTTGTGTGCATTGAGGAAGTTAACATTTAAAATTTCCAGATCCAATTATAAAAACATTTTCAGAAAAATCAAGCATTATTGCTTTAAGAAAATATGATAAGTTTAGGAGTGTGTTATTGTCTACAGTGGATTAATACCATGTACTTATGTAAAATGCATATTATTATAATCTCAACACCTTGGTTTGTTTTAACAGGGAGCAAATGGAGAAAGGTTTTAGCCTCTTTTAAACAAATGTAGAAATATACCATTCTCAACAGAGTGAATTGAGAAGAACAGAGAGAGAGAGAGAGAGGGAGAGAGAGAGAGAGGTCTTACCTCTTTCTTAGAACTGATAAAAGTAAGGACCCTACAAATCTAAATTAGGAATTTCTGGTATTCAGTTTTCTGTTGATATGGATATGTCAGTGTCAGTAATTAAACACCCTTCCTATATGGCAGAAAGCCAAGAACTGAACATTTTCCAGTGTGATTATTTACTTTATTCCACTCAAACTGAGACTGCTATACACTGTTTGCTACTGCTTAACTCCCTTTTACTCAGTAAACATTCTCATTTACAATGGGCTTCTATCTTTAAAATAATTAAAGCTGCCACACCTTGACTATTTATTTAACCACTGAAGAAGAAATAGTGAAAGTATTTCATTTGTTTAACATGATCCAGGAGTGGATTTACCATGAAACAAACTGTGCGGTGACATGGGGCCCCCAATGACGGGGGCCCCCCAATATGCAGGATAAAACTCATCTGACAACCTGCCCCCGAGTCCCGGCCGGCGGCGCAGCAGGGCTCAGACAGGCAGGTTGCTGGCATGGCATGGCCGGTGGCCCCACACCGCTCCCGGAAGCAGCAGGCTGCTGGCACATCTCTGTGTGCCCTTAGTGGGAGAGGAGGCAGCTCCGCGTGGTGCCCCCACCCTGGGCAGGGCACAGAGACCACCTGTCCCTGTCCCACCAAGGGGCGCACCGTGATGTGCCAGCAGCAGGCCTAAGGCAGCTGCCTGTCCGCTCTGCCTCTCTCCCTCTGCGCCACTCCCAGAAGTGGCCAGCATGTCCCTGAGATGGGGGGGTGTCTCCGTGCGCTGCCCCTGCCCCGAGCACCAACTCCACAGCTCCCATTGGCCGGGAACTGTGGGCAATGGGAGTTGCGGGGGCAGCGCCTGCAGGCAACAGTGCAAGGAGACCCCCTGGTCCCCGTCCCCCCCCACCTAGGAGCCATTGCCAGAGTGGTGTGTATTCCGATCTCTTTGGGAGCCATGCCTCCCAAGGTAAGTGCTGCCCCTCTGCCCCCTCCCACACTCCAACTCCCTGCCCCAGCCCAGAACCTGCACCCAAACTTCTTCCCAGAGCCTCACCCCTCCCACACCCCAATCTCCTGCCCCAATCAAGGTACCTCACTTTATTGTCATTTACTTCCCATTACTTATAATATAGAAGGAGGATGAAGAAAAAAAGAATGAAAAATGGAAGGGAGATAAGAGATAATGTTCTTTTTCTTGGCTGGGTCCCGAGGGGGGGGGGGGGGGGCTGAAAATGAAGCTGCACACCGGGCCACACTAACTCTAAATCCGCCACTGACATAATTGAAGTAAATTTTCCGTATGATTAAAATAATCTTCACTTTGCACATCAATTAACTTTAGAAAAATACTTCAAATTATATGTTTTAAATATTCAGTATTAAAAGAACCAATGTCATAGCTTTTCTTACGCACAGGAGACCCAAGCCTTGTCAATATTCAAAGTTGCACCACCACTTAAATCAGTTTGATAAACTGAATTATTATAAATAACATATAAATCTAAGACTGTTCACCATTTTAACTAAATCTGTTTAAAATCACACCTTTACCTAAACCAGAGGTTCTGAAACTGTGGTCCATGGACCACCAGTGGTCCGCGAGCTCCATTCAGGTGGTCCACAGATAGTTCCCTCTAAGGTGCTCGCCTGGGTGGCCACACACACAGGCATGGCTCCACTAATTAGTTGCCTGGCCCCTGAGAAGACGCACAGGTAAGGTGAGGTGGTGACCTTGGGGGGAATAGGAGGTAGGTGGAAGGGGGAAGTGGGGTGAGAAGAGAGGGTGGGGGGAATTTGGGACGTGCAGGGCTGCACTGGCCAGAGAAAGGTGACTTTCCCCAGCTCCCATGACTGCGGCTGCCGGTGAGAGACCACCGCCCCGCCCTTCCCAGTCCCAGCTCGGGGGCTGCTGTGGCGCGGGAGAGAGGGCACATACATCACATTAGAAATGAAAGACTTCTGATATTAAATATGAGTTGTGTGCTTTTATTTGTGGAACAAAGTTTGTTTATTTATTTATTTATTTATTTATTAATATAGCACTTTTATCCAAAGCGCTTTACAATAGTTAGCCAACCGTACAAACAACTCAGCAATTTTCAAGTGGTCCTCGAAAAAAAAAGTTTGAGACCCACAGACCTAAACCAATGCAGTTGTGACTATAGATAAGGGCCCAATTCAGCAAGAGCTCTCTGGACTAAAACATGATCTACACTACAGCGTTAGCTCATCATAAGCTTTATGCCAACCTAACTCTGTCAGTGTCTATATTACAGTGGTGCTCCCACCAATGTAAGTTGCCCACTACATTGAATTAATAACTCCACCTTTGCAAGAGGCATAGTGCTTTGGTCGATGTAGTTAGGGCAACATAATGTCTGTGTACACAATGCATTACTTACATTGCCTGTTGGCAGTCAGCCCTGCATGGGGTTGACAGCTAGAGTTCTCCCACCCTGCCCCAGAGCTGACCTTCCAAGCCCTGAGCCTAATGATAGGCTCAATTTAACAGCAGGGAGCCTACCAGCTGTGAAATTGATGTTCTTGGCTGCTACTATTTCACATTTCAGCTCCAGCTCCTGGGGCAGGGGGCTCCAGCTGTGAGCCCCGCACATCAGTCATTTTCCCACACTACAACTGTCAGTGCCCCCCCAATATCCCAGTTCAGTCGGTGCAAGCATTCCAGGGAGGATACATACCACCGGCTGAAGGAGGGTAGTGTGGACACCAACAGCTGATTTAATTGCTGCGGTGGCTGTAGGTTGACTTAACTTAATTTAAGTTGATCTAATTTTGTAGTGTAGACAAGCCCATAGTCCTTAGTCCATCATAGAGGGAATGCTTACAGACATCAGGAGAAATGTTAGTGGTGTCTAATTTCTGATATTACAATAATGATGCTTAGTGTAGAACATTCAAAATGTCTGCTGTGTAATTAAAATCTTTAAAAGTGCATAGTTCTGGAGAAACTGGAACAAACAAATCGTGGCTTTCTAATATTTATTTTACTCTTGTGAAATTGGAGATATTAAAAGAAAACCACAAACATGCTTTCAAAAGAGTTTTAAAGTTTACATACTTTGATGGCGAGGGGTATCATCAAGAAAGTACTGAAGCTGGATTTACATAAAAACTACGCACCAAAATGTTTGTTGGTTTATCTTTTTTCCTCTGGGATACAATTTCAAGAGACTTGGATAGAGGTTTTTCAATTGTGGTTCCGTGTTAACTGTTCCTTTCATTCATATTTGAAGATATTGCATTTCTTGTTTTATTGTCAATATCAAGTTATTACTTAAATCCCCTGCTATGATGATGCCTTTCAAAATTGTAATTTCTTTTGAAATTGAAAGGCAGCTAGTTGCCAACTGCTGCTCAGAATGAAATTATAGATCTGTGGAGTCACTTTTTCTTTGTACATGCAAATGTTATGCTATAGGATTTAAAATGAATTGCTGCTGACTCAGCAAGATTAAACGGATGACTGGACCACTCAGCATTGAATTTCTTGCTTTTCGGTGATTGTTTCTTGGAGAGGAAAAATTTGCAGGAAAAAGCTTTCCCCTCGCGGTAGCTTAAGATTTTTAATAATACAGAGAACAATACAAGCATGATTGAGTCTAGAAGAAAAGCAATTCCAGCAGTTTTCAGATTTTGATTTTATCAGTTTCTTTGCTGTTGACTTCAGTTATAATTGCTCATCTGTATAGATAAGAAAACAATTTTTCACCATCTTTTGTACAGTAAATGTGCTGTGAGGGACCTAGAAATACTAGATATGTCTCTATATGGACAAAATTATTCATAAATGTCTGGGTTAATAGCATTTTCCGTAAGGTATTTAATCTTCTTTGAATAATGTTCATAGAAAATCATTTTCCTGTTACAGTGATTATATGGAAACTCCATGCTTTATCCAACCTTCCTTTTTTGCATATACATGTACAAAAGTCTTCAGTAAGGAAATAATTCTTAAATTCCTTTTCATCCAAGTTTAGCTTCACAAAACACTAAGGATCAGAGTAAGGAAAATGCAGCCCGAACATAACTGTTTCGTCTTTAATTTATTGCAGACTTGTAACCACTCAGCTATGCATGTGCCCAGCACACTGAAGTCAGAGAACTTTGCCTAGCAGTACTTGTAGGGGTGGCACTTGCACCCCAGGGCTGTAGCCCCTGCCTGGCTATTTAAGGACAGCACCATCCCAAACCCCCCACCCAGTTCCTTCCTACTGCCAATGGCTAGAGTCAGAGCATTCTTGTGGTGATTTACCTCAGACTGTTTATGTCCATTTTCGCTGGGATTTTATTATATACAGTTCATTGTTAGTGTAGTGTATTAGTACCCTTAGGTTTAGTTATAGTAGTGAGGATGGATAGATAGTTACCCTGGGTGATGCCCTCACCAGGGTTTAAACATTGTCCATCATGTGGGTTATAGTGACCCCCATACATGGTGTTTGTTGTACCTGGGAGAAGAGAACATTAAAGAGAGGAGCTACTGGGGCTTCTGAAACAGCATCTCTTAGAACAGATTATGAGTCCCACTTTGGCACTTGAACATATTCAGATCATCTGGCCCCATGCTCTCCTTCAGAGCCTAGACAAGATGTGGCTCCTGGCTCAAGATTCAGCACTTTCCTTAACAGGAGGAGGGTTCATTCTCCTTCTTCAGGTCCTCCAAAGAAGAGGTCTCACAAGATGAATCAGAACCATTTCAGGACTCAGACTCCTCTTCATCTTCTAAGAGAAATGCTGACTGGCACCATGAGTCCTGCACTATGCACAATGGAGCTGGCATGTCTAACGACTCTCCAGTTCTGCACCGAGATCAATTGGTCTCTTTACAGTCTACTACGGTACTGGCCATCGAGCATCCATTGAGTTAGCTATCATCAGCAGCACAGACCATATCCATTCCATTGGCATCCCGTGCAGCGTTAGATCTGCTTTGCCTTTCCATTCCTGATTCCCCTGTAATTCAGGGCATAGCTTCTACATCATCATCTTCTGCTGTGCCATTGGGCCATCTGATCTGGTCACATAGCTGTCTCATCAGCATCGCCTTCTGCACCATCAGGGGCTCAGACTTCAGAGTCACAGCCAACATCCTTTGTGGCACCCTGTAGTACATTGGCACAGATGTTGTCTTCAGCACCAACGATGTCCTTACTACAGAACCCATCACCAGGTTTGGTGCTAACTTCTGTTTCAAACGTAATTTGCTCCAGTACCAAAGTACAATGCCTATTCTGGTTCTGACGGCATCAATTACTCATTCATCCTCGGCACTGATGCTTTCTCCATATTGGGTTCTGGATGAGGCTAATCATTTGTTTGCTCCCTCAGAGGTGGCTCCTCTGCTCCCACAGGATGACTTTCAAGGCTCCTTAAGATCTGGTTCCCCAGTGCCTTCAAAGCACTGTTCTGAGAAGGGTTCAAGGCCATCCTGAGCTAACCATCAGTACCAGGATCAGCAATGTTCCCAAAGGAGGGGTAGGAGCCCCGGCCTAGTACCCACTGGCCACCCCCAATGCCATACCTCTATTCCCAATTGCCTCCTTCGAATCCTTGGGATGTGCTTTGGTCTGAGAGATCCGGCTCTTCAACAGAATCCAGGGCAAAATTATTGATTCCAACTGCAGTTTCTCTTCCTGTGCCACCTCTATTACAAGTACAGTCTGAGGTCATTCTTCCTTAGCTGGATCTGCTCGTACATGACCTTTCTCTCTCCCCCCCCCCCCCCATTGGTTCCACACCCTCATTCTTACTCTCTGAATGATTGTGCAGTACAAGCCTTTTCCTCACCAGTGCCCAGTGACTTTAAGTAACACCAAGGCCTTCTCAGGCATATGGGTTCCACCTTGGGAATTCAGGCTGCATTTGCTCAGGAGAATTTGGAGCCCCAAGTCCCCATGGAATATTGCAGCTTCATTACCACCTACAGTTAAACATTCTGGAAAGCAGTATTATGTCCACATGCAGCTCCTAACTCTCTCATGGTAACAGCAGTAAATGACAGGTCACAATGGGGAAGATATAGGTCCACCCCCAAGGACAAAAAGTCCAAGAAACTGGACTTGGTGGGGAGGAAAATGTATATGACTTCATTCTTCTTCGAGAGATGTCCCTGTGGGTGCTCCACTCTAGGTGTTGGTGCGTCCCTGCGCCTTCACTCGGAGACTTTTCGTAGCAGTACTCGTACTGGCCACACATGCGCAGAGGCTGCCCCCCGCAGTGAGGATAATAGTGCGCATGCATGGCCAGTCTCCTCAGTTCCTTCTCTACCGTCCCCGGCCTGAGACGGAGCTCAGCAGACTCGTTAGGAAATCCCTCACTTTGTTACTATTACCTGTTCTAGTAGTTAGTTTGTTGTCAGTTCTTGTTAGTGTAGCTCATTAGTTCTTTTATCTGTTTAAAAAAATTTTTTTTTCTCTCAGCCGCAGCCGCTTCTACCATGCCTGGCTCCACAGGCTTTAAGCGCTGCGCTACGTGTAAGGACGCTATTTCGCTCTCTGATGGCCACTCTCATTGCATAAAATGCCTGGGGGAAACACACATTCCCCAAAAATGTGCCCACTGTACCAAACTCAGTTCCAGGGCACAAAAGGACAGGGAGCTTAAACTGAAACTGCTCCTCCTGCAGAAGTCTATCGGGTCAGTTTCAGACCCAGGAGCCGACTCCAGCTCTACTGCCCGCCACAGCCCCCCTGCTTCAAAAAAACTGAAGAAAGCTACAAAAAAGGGGCAGCCCTCTCCAGCAAAGAAGTTGGTGAGGCACAAAAGTGCCTCAGGCAGGTCAACAGTTTCCCTGCCTGTGTTTCCTCGCCTCAGCACTTTTGAAGAGCCGGGCTCCTCAGGCACCGCACGAGGGGCATACCTCGACTCCCGGACGGGGTTGGCATCTCTCCCACCAGCCCGCTTCAATTCTATAAGTCAACTAGCCACAAGGATTCGCAACAGTCCCCAGGTGACTGTCCGGGACTGCCTACAAATACTAGGTCACATGGCCTCGTGCACCTCCGTCGTTCAAAATGCACGTCTTTATATGAGGTGCTTCCAAACGTGGTTGGCCACGGTGTACAGACCGAATATGCACCCTCTAAACAAGACTCTCTCCATACCTGCCCGAGTCAAAGATTCTCTACAGTGGTGGACAATTCACTCCAACCTCTGCTCTGGAGTCCCCTTTCTTCAGCAGGCTCCATCCCTCATACTGACGACCGATGCATCTCTGACAGGATGGGGTGCACACATGTCTCACCACACAGCCCAGGGGCTTTGGTCTTCAACCGAGACCTCTCTCCATATAAATGTCCTAGAACTTCGAGCCATTCGCAATGCGTGCCGTCAATTCCTACCACTGATCAAGAACCAACACGTACGTATAATGACAGACAATATTGCATGCATGTTCTACGTGAACAGGCAGGGGGGAGCTCAATCCCAGTCTCTGTGCACAGAGGCTATGAAACTCTGGAACTGGTGCATTGCGAACAACATCCGGGTATCAGCGGCCTACCTTCCTGGAGTGATGAATACCACAGCGGACGAACTAAGCAGACGTTTCCCATGGGATCACGAATGGGAATTAAACGAGCACACCATTCGCAACATATTCCGCATTTGGGGCTACCCAGCAATAGACCTCTTTGCAACTGCAAAAAACAAGAAATGTCCCAATTTTTGCTCCAGAGCAGGGCTAGGCAAACATTCTCTGGGAGACGCATTCATGATCCCATGGCACCAAAACTTACTGTATGCGTTTCCCCCGATACCGGTTCTGAACAGGGTCCTGATAAAAATACGAACAGATGGAGCCAAGGTGATCCTAATTGCCCCATCATGGCCCAGACAGCCCTGGTTTCCGTTTCTCACCAAAATGTCCATTTGACCACCAATCCCCTTGCCTCTCATTCCGAACCTCCTATCACAACAACACGGCCGTTTTCTCCACCCCAACTTATCCATGCTCCACCTCAAAGCATGGTTCCTACATGGTTCTCCCAAAATGAACTAGATTGTTCTGAACAAGTTCAAAGAGTGCTCCTGCATAGCAGAACACAATCTACTCGCACCACCTATCTATGTAAGTGGAAACGATTCACACACTGGTGTTTAACTAAACAACTTAGTCCCACGTCAGCACCTCTTCCGCTCATACTTGACTACCTATTGGACCTTAAGCAATCCGGCCTTTCTTCCAGTTCCATCAGGGTCCATTTAGCTGCTATTACAACTTTTCATGACAAAATTGATGGTACTTCCGTATTTGCTCATCCTATCACCAAGCGCTTCCTCAAGGGACTCCAAACCCTATACCCAGACATAAAACCACCCACCACCCCACGGGACCTTCATCTAGTTCTCTCTTGCCTAACCCAACAACCATTTGAACCCCTAGCCACGTGTTCCCTTTTACACCTTTCAATGAAAACAGCATTTTTAGTGGCAATTACCTCCGCCAGGCGGGCAGGAGAAATAGCAGCTCTTATGGCAGACCCACCATATACGATATTTTTCAAAGACAAGGTTACCCTCAGGTTACACCCCAATTTTCTTCCTAAAGTACACTCCTCGTTCCACATTAATGAGCCGATTCACTTACCAACCTTTTTCCCGAAGCCACATGCGAACTCGTTCGAAGCCTCAATGCATACACTAGACGTACGCAGGGCCTTGTCCTTCTATTTGGATAGAACCAAACCTTTTAGAAATTCTTCCAGACTTTTTGTTTCCATCGCGGAGCGTTCCAGAGGTACACCTATTTCTACCCAGAGACTTTCAAACTGGATTTCTCAGTGCATCCGGTTGTGCTATCAGATGAAGAAAGTTACACCTCCAGACGGCATCAGAACACACTCCACTAGATCTATGGCTGCCTCTGTAGCATTCTTACGCAAAGTTCCCCTGGCTGATATCTGTAAAGCAGCTACCTGGTCCTCTGAGCACACATTTGTTAAACACTATGCCCTTACTCAAGGCCCTCTATCTGATATACGTTTGGGCAGGGCTGTACTATCAACGGCGTTCCTATCAGATCCGAAGTCCCTACCTCCTTAAGATACACGGCTTTTAAGTCACCTAGAGTGGAGCACCCACAGGGACATCTCTCGAAGAAGAAGAGGAGGTTACTCACCCTGTGCAGTAACTGACGTTCTTCGAGATGAGTGTCCCTGTGGGTGCTCCACTACCCACCCTCCTCCCCTCTACTTCGGAGTTGGGGTAGCCTCCGTTGTAGAGAAGGAACTGAGGAGATTGGCCACGCATGCGCACTATTATCCTAGACTCACTGCGGGGGGCAGCCTCTGCGCATGTGTGGCCAGTACGAGTACTGCTACGAAAAGTCTCCGAGTGAAGGCGCAGGGACGCACCAACACCTAGAGTGGAGCACCCACAGGGACACTCATCTTGAAGAACGTCAGTTACTGCACAGGGTGAGTAACCTCCTCTTGCAGGTGCTCATTGCAAATCAGCAGGTGTTATTATCCAAATATGGCTTTAATTGGGATGCTATGTCCAAATTCACAGATAAGTTACCAGATGTTTCCAGGGAGGGGTCTAAGGTGTTCATTGTGTAGGGCCTTCTGATGGCCAAGACTTCGTTGCTGATGCTTCATCCAGAATTATGGCATCAGCTGTGACCATGAGGATGGCCTTGTGGTTGCAAAATTCTGGCATAGCTCCTGATGTTCAGCAGAACATAAAAGGCTTACCTTTTGATGATCACTTTTTTGTTTTCAGAAAAGACTGACAAGACTTTAAATTCATTTAAATACTTCCAGGCTTCTTTGCATTCCTTGGATGTTTATACCCCATCCACAAAGAGGAGTCAATAGAAATAGAAGCAGCAGCAATACATCTTTCAGTGTTTTTTCCATCAGTTATTCTTTCTGTGAAACAGCAAGATTTTTCCAGGATGAGTCAGATCACAGAGGAGGAGGTCTTCTAAGTCTAATTTCAACAAGCCAGCTTGTTGTCCTCCAGTGTCAAAGCAGCCATTTTGATTTGCATATCCAGGGCAGTGTTCCAATTGTGACCTCCCTGTCTCCATCGCTTCAGTTTGGTATAAATTTTACTCCCCATCAAATTCTAAAGCACTGTGAGATCAAGTTATGCCACATATTTCCTATGCATTCCCTCACCCCACCCACTTACCCCATCCTTCTTCAGGAAGCCCACTCACGAGACACTGCTCCTTCAGTAGGTCCAGACTCTGCTTGCGTGGAGAATTGTAGAGGAGTATCAGGGAAAGGGGTTGTATTCCTGGTATTTCCTGGTCCCCAAATCCAAAGGAGGGATGAGACCCATCCTCAATCTCCACAGCCTTGACAAATACAGCAGATATTTGAGGTCACCCTACCAACTATCCTTTCCATACTGAAACACAGTGACTGATTTGCTGCCCTACACCTTCACATTGCTTATTTCCATATGGTGATTCTCCTGAGCCCCAGGAGGTTTCTGAGATTTGTTGTGGTAGGCCAACGCTATCAGTACACTATGCTTCCCTTCTGCCTGTTCTCATGTTTTACAAAATGCATGATTGCAGTGTCAGCATACATCAGAAAAAGAGAAATTTACTGTTTTCCTGTACCTGGATAATTGGTTAGTGAGAAGCAAGTCCAGAGAACAAGTCTAATTCAAACTGTGTCTCTTTGATTATCTGGGTCTTATATTGAACGAAGAGAAGTCAATGCTAATACCAATCAAAAAATAAAATTAGTTGAAGTCATCAGTTTTGCTGTCAAATGGGTCCGAGTCCAGGCTCCTTAACTGATAGCTTCCATCTCAGTTGGGAATTGGCTCTGATGTATCCCTTCTCTCCAACCCCAATCATCTCTACAATTGAGAATAAGTTGTATTATTGTGCGATATGCCTCAGTTACAGACACCACTGAGGAAAGTGTATTGTAAACCATAGTTTGTTAAAATGCTGCAGCAGGGGAAGATATTGAAAGAGTTGAAATCACAGATTAGATAGAAGCAGACCTGAACATCTTTTCTTTCTCTTTTTAATAGAAAAGATTAAACGAAAAGATACTACAAATATTAAAGAGCTGTAAAATCACACTGTGTGTATTACTGTGATTATAGATTATTTCAGCTAATTAAGAGTCACACCAAGGCACAATTTTAATGTATAATGATTAATGTTTCAATATTGATGTACACCAAGTACTTTTAACTCTAGAATGCCTTATTTTTTTATTTTGGAATCACAGGAGCTCCAGTTTCAAAGACTCACCAGAGAGCTGGAGGTGGAAAGGCAAATCGTTGCCAGTCAGCTAGAAAGGTGTAGGCTTGGCGCAGAATCACCAAGTATTGCCAGCACAAGGTACAGGCCTTCATTTTCCACGTATCCCCAAGTTAAATGTTTTATTCAGTTGTCTTGGGTGCTACAGATAATTTTTTTCTATAAAAGTTGTTCAGGTTTCATTACTGTATTCAGCATTCAAAAATGCTGTCTCACTAGAGCTGGTATTAAAAAGGCCTCTTGCTTCATTGATTATCTTTCAGAGCAGTAAGTAAACCTTTAATTTTGCTTGGGTTATCCTAAGTCATAACACAGTAGAGGGGAGAAGTTATCACATTGATTTTATGGACTTGAAAAAGCAATTGTGCTAATTTATTTATTTGCAGCAAATCAGTAAACTGATGGTTTCAATAACTATTGATATAATTTATGAGGGCATAATATTTGTACTGAATGTGTGTTTTCAAATACTTCTCAAATATTGTCCAACAGGGAGTACTTCATTTATAAATATTTGCACCCAAGTTAGGGTGCTATTTCAACACAAATCCAGACAGCATGCTCACATACAGTACAGTAATTGTGTTGCAGCATTTTTCCTGAGTAAGGTTATCTAGTTTTATTCCCCTTTTTAAAAAAGTATTTTCTTTGCATTTTGTTTCTGAAAATTCCTTGTATATGCATACTTTTGAATATTTTAGTGTAAAACATAATCCTGTATATTTGACACACAATGTATCAATAATTATCAGTCATCTTAAAAAAAAAAATTTTGTGTATAGAAGACTTACAGTCATTACAGTACACTTTTTTGTGTAATTAGAAATGTTTTTGGTTATAAATATGTGTGGGTAATTACACGTCCTCCAGAAAATTAGGTGATTGGCAGCCCTTGAAACTGAAGCCTGTTACATTCAACACTCACTATTAAGGATCTTAACATTCTCTTTCATTAAATAACTGTACCTGGGCTTCCAGTTACAATGAACCTAATAATTAACACTCACCTAGAGAGCATCTTCTTAACACCTATTACTGTTTGTTTTGAATTCATCTTTGTGTTTCTCTACTCTTCAAACAGTGACTTCAGTTATGATTTGACGTGATCTCCTTTTATGAAGATAGTGTATTTAATGTGTAGAAATGCTAATTTCATCTATGGCTAGGGTGATCATATGTCCAGATTTGGCTGGGACAGTCTCCTTTTTAAGCTCTGTCTTGGACATCATGACTTTTTTCACAAAACTGGGCATTTGTCCCATTTGTTCTTGCCCTAAGAAGAACATTTGGACAAGAGTAAACGGGACAAATGTCCATTTTTGCCAAAAAAAGTCATGACATCTCTGATGTCAACTCAAGATGAGCGGCAACACATGGTAGGGCTCAGGCCACCTGGCATCGCCACTTACCCCGTGTCCCTTTTTCAGTATAGGGAAATATGGTCCCCTATCTATGGCCTTTCCAAATTGTTTTTGTGCCTGCCAAAAACACCTCTCCCAATGTAAGGCCAATTACACAGCTCATTTGAGATCATCTCTTATTTCATATTTGAAGTACTTCACCTCTGTCATTTGACAATATTGTTACTAACATAAAATTAGTGTTTCTACTCTGTAAGGCTTGATACATACAAAAACACCTTGCATGTGGAAATATATATCTTTTTCAACCTTCCTCGTCTGTTTTTCAGTTTCTCTCTCTCTCTCTCTCTCTCTCTCTTACACATGCACACCTTAAAAAAAAAAAAAAGAGCTGGGTCTTTGCACTGCCTTATAAGCTAAACAACTAGAGCTCTATTGCCACATGAGGGAATGAGTTCTAAGGGTCCCAGATTCAAAATGGCCTGCCTCCAGTTACCTCTCATTAAAGTCCAAGTTCACCTCAGCTGCCATTCCATTTCAAAGGGAAAGACATTATCTCTTAGACAGTTAAAGTCTCTTAAATGTTTAAGGCTCAAGCCTTTAAGAGTTTTGCAGAAAAATAGTCCATACCTTCATTGCATCCAAAAGAATCAGGATGTCAGTGCAGGTGTTGAACTGACGTGGTATTATTTATTCAGTGACATAAGGGTAATATACTCCTATCTCCTATTACCACCTACCAGATAGGAAATCACATTTTGCATTAAACATAAATGCAGTTTTATTTATCTTTCGGTTCTTTCCATTGTGGTTTAATAAATGACCATTTACCTAATTAAGCTAATGAGGCTTAGGGGGCGAAATTAGCACTTAAATTAAGCCAGTTTGTCTTGTATTTGGTTTATGTAAATAATGAGTCTAGTAAAAATCTCCAAGCACATACATCTTCTGGGGGTATTTGTGCTATAGTTTTTTCATAGCTAATTGTAAAGGTACGGTACACATTTTTTGACAGTCTTGTGATGTCCGATTTGAAATATTTGATACTTTACCAAAAAAACCCTTAATTGAATAGTAATCCAAAGATTTTAGGTATTAATGCTTCATATTTTCATAATATGGAATCCAAGATCACCTGTCCAAGGCTATATTGCAAGGAGCTTTCATGGGCAGTTATAGATATCGAATCAAAAGAGTGTTCTTAAATGTACATTCACACAAACACCAAGCTTCATTCTGACCCCTTTTCTTCTTGCTTTTACAATTGCACTGGACACTAATTGAGGGCTACTCAGAGAGTGTAATGTTATGTTACAGCTCACAGGGGACACGTGGATAAAAATTGGGGGTTGGATATTACATCCTATAGCCTATGAGATCCACCTCTTTGGTTCATTTATTCTCTGCTATCACCCATTGAATGAAATTGAGAACATGCTGCTTCTAAGAGATGCAAGTGTAATGCTGACAGACCCCAGTCGTCAGAGGGCAGGATCGAATCAGGGACCTCTGGAGCTTAGTGCATGAGCCTCTACTGCATGAGCTAAAAGCCAATTGGCTGTTAGTTAAGGCTGTAGAACAGACTCAGTCTCTCTCTCAGACACCACACCCAGGAGGTGTGTGGTTTACACAAGCAGTATTTTTTAGCTTAGTCAAGATTAGCTTAGTCTTTACTGGCCTGGACAGGAGAAAGCTGCTGCCTTTGTATCTTCAGTTTGTGATTTAAATGTAGATACTCACATAGTGCAGCCATCAACTAAGAACATCATTGGTTAGTTAATTCTATACTAATTCAGAAGAACACAACACTCCCTAACCTAGGTCTTCATGTGTCAGTAAAATGCAATTTTACTAAGCTTAAGAGAATTATTGTCAATGTCCTAAAGTGTCCTGTTTGACTGACCAAGACAAATCTTTCACATTTTTGCTACGTAAAATACCATCTTCCAGTTAAACTTTTTCTAATTAACTCCTTATAAACCTATGTATATTACTGAATCATTTTTTTAAATTGGTCACTGACAATAAAGTCTTCTTAAAACAGATACATAACTAATCAATTTAACTAATCAATTTATCTGCTAATAAATATTTCCACATGACCCAGTATTGTACATCGAGGTTGTAAAATCCTGGTCATGCAGAAAAGTAAGAAGAAGCGATTAAAGTTGGTGGGGCAGAAACAAGTCACGTAGAGGTGACTGGGAGCAAGGGTCAACTTCCTAGCATGCAACTGTCTCCATCCCATAATGTCATCTATATCCCACAATTGTTGTGCCTTTTTAAAAAAAAAACCAAGAACTGGTGTGGCATTCTTTGCTATTCGCCATCTCTGACAGATGCATGGAGCCTGCATTATTGTCCTAAGAATTGAAAGCACAGGGTGCACAATCCTCTGCTATTTGCAGAACCATAAGAAGAACAAAATCAGTTGGGAGCATGATTGTTTCTTGGAGGGAAGATTCCTAGCGAGACCCAATTCAAGGTTGTTGGCATTCACAGAACAGCTGTAGATGCAAAAGCCAGCTGTTTCTGGGGCCAAGAAACAAGCACTGACTAGTGGAATCATGTAATGCAGACTTGGGATGACTTGCAATGGTTGCAGAACTTTCAGGTGCTCAAGGCCACATTCCTGGGTATGCGTGCTGAGCTTGCCCCAATCCTCCAGCATAGGGACACCCAAATAAAAGTTACACTGACAGTGGAGAAGCAAGTGGCCATTGCACTGTGGAAACTTGCAACTCTGGATTGCTAGCAGTCAGTGGGATATCATTTTGAAGTTGGAAAATCCACTGTGTATGCAAGTTGATCTGTTGTCATGCAAGTGTGCAGGCCCATTAGTTATCTCCTTGTAGATGGGACGGTGACTCTTGACAATGTGGAGGACATAGTGGATGGATTTGCAGCAATGGGTTTCCACAACTGTGTGAAAGCAATAAATAGCATGCATATCCCTATTGTGGCACCAGACCACCTTGCCACAGAGTGCATCAACACAGGGCTACTTTTCTATTGTTATGCTAGCGTTGGTGGATCTCTAGTGATGCTTTGAAAGCGCATGACACTTGCATCTTTAAGAATGCAGGACTCTTCAGAAAGCTACAAGCAGGAACGTTCTTCACCGACCAGAAGATTGCCATTGGCAATGTTGAAATACCATTAGTAATCCTGGGGGACCCAGCCCACCCCTTGTTCCCTTGGCTCGTGAAGCTGTACATTAGCCATCTCATAAGCCCCAAGTGCCAGGTGCTGTCTCCTGGAAGTCACGCCTAGTGGTTGGAGCTGAGATTAAAGCTGTATGTAGAGTTGGGATTGAGGTGAGGGTTGGCCTGAGGCTGGAACTAAACTCTGGGGACTGGCCGAAGTCAGAACCCAGATGAGAGTCCATGGGCCAGCCAAGTACTATAGCCAGAGTCCTGATACAGGCCAAAAGTCAAAGCTAGGAGGTCAGGCGGTAGAAGCAAGGCTGCAGCAGGTCAGTAACAGGTCTGGAGGTCAGAGTAGGGCCCGGACAAGGCTGGAACGGGGCTTAGGACAAGGCTGGAACAGGGCTTAGGCAAGGCTGGAACGGGGCTTAGGCAAGGCTAGGAGTCTAGAGAGAGTGTTACACTGTGAAGCAGTAGGAGGGTTTCTGGCTGTGTAGTGCTGTTGAACAGACTGATTTGCAGTTTTAGTGGGGTTGGGGAAATACCTGAGCCTGTGGGTCATCTGACCCAGGCTCTGCTCAGGGATAGGATGCTGCCAGATGAGTGGAGACTCTGTGTGGAAGGGTAAGTCAGTGCAGCTGAGTTATTGCCGCATGCCTGAGTGATGACTCACTGCAGCGCTGTTGGAAGGGCACCTATTGATGTTGTGTCCACCTACATCTAAAGGCTCCTCCTCCAGGCTAAGGGGAGGAACTATTGAACCCAGGACTCAAGTAAATGCAGGGGGCAACAAATGAAAAAGCAGGGACAGAAGTGAGGGTCACAGTGTCAAAAGCAGGGAGCCAGAGGGGGGACTCCTAGGAGAGAACCCCGGACAGCACCTCGCTGCTCCTCAAAGCCATTCAGGGAGCCAGTAGATGCAGCCCAGAGGAACTCTGCCCTGATACATGACTTCAGGGAGGAGCGGAAATAGGCCCCACAGTCTCAGAGCACATCCCCATCCAACAGCCCTCCTTCTCGTATGATGGACAGCCGCCTTGGCCAATGCCAGGAGAAGGTCGACAAGTAGATCTCACGACTTCGTGGGCCAATGGATGGGGTGTGCAAATATAGGGGGTGTGGGGAGAAGTGCAGCCAGAACCTGAGAAGAAGGTTCTGGAGGAGCCAGAAAAGGGGCTGCAACCTTGCACACTCAATATAAATGTGTGCCAGGGTCTCCTCACGTCACAAAAAGGGCAAGCGTGTGGAGGAGGATGAATTGCACCAAATACATGCCTATGCTCATGGCTCCATGAAGGACCTGCCAACTAATATTCCCAGCAGGCCGAGGGTAGAATACTGACTGGCCCACTGGGGCTCCTCACCCTCCATAGTTGATAGGAGGTCTACCACTTGGTATTGAGGCGGGACAAGAGGATGAGGAAATGACGAATATGGAGCACGAACGCCTACAGTTGTTTCCTAGGCGCGGTTCAGAGACAGACTGGCTGCAGGTCATGCAGCCGGCTCAGGTGTTGCGGAGTGGGTGGCTGGGGTGGGGCTTGCGAGGTAGGGATCCAATGGCAAGGTCTGGAGGGAGGCTAAGGAGTACCTTCCTACAGGACCTGCTCAAGTAAGGCCCCAAGAGGCAAGCAGTAAGGCTGCCCTCACCTTCTGGAGTATACCTGGTGGACACAAGGGGTGGAGAGCCCCATGGGCTGACCGAGCACCAGGGGGTCTACCCATTCCCTCCAGTCATAGTGCAGAAGGCTTCTGATCCTGGTGGCACCAGCCAGGACCAACCTCTGGTGCACCAAGGGGGACTCCACCACCTGCACACCGAAATGGGGGTTGTGTAGCAGGGGCTCTGTGAGGAGATCCTCCCTCTCAGCGGTCGCCACTAACCTTGTCACCAAGACTAGCTTCCAGGTTCTGAGGAGGTCCTGGTAGAAGACCAGCAGCTCAGAGAGGTCTCATGAGAGACCCCCTCAAATGGAGGTAGAAGAGCTGGTGGTCATATCGGTGCCCTTGGAGGCAGCTGAAGAAGGTAGGCAATAACACGCTCCATGCCAGACTACCCGCCCCACAAAGGAATCTCTGCAAGGCCTGGAAGCGGGAGATGTGGACCTGATTGTGGAGGCAGAGCAGGCCCTGTCCACCTACTCCAGGTTGACTGGAGGAGGGGCAGCTGAGGGAGCAGCCCTAGTTTGGTTGTGGGTTTGCCTCACACGAAGGAAAGATTCAACTAAAGATTCAACTACCGGTTCAGCAGGTGCAGAATGACAGTTGAATGTGCTTTTAGTAGATTGAACGGCTGCTGGCATTGTTTACTCACAAGATTGGATCTGAGTGGGGAAAAAATCCCAATGGTTATAGCTCCCTGCTGTGTACTTCATAATATCTGTGAAGCAAAGAGGGAAAATCTGCTGCCTGTGTGGAGGTAGAGCGAATGTCTGCGGAGTTTCATCAGCCAGACACAAGCTCTATCAGAAGAACTCAACAGAGAGCTATATTGCTTAGAGAAGCTTTGAAAGAACACTTTTAATAGTGAGCCACTGTAATGCATTGCGGTGTACTGGGCTCTACCTGGCCCTGCTGTTTTGGGGGTCTGTCAGGAATTGTGCTGGGCTTGGTGTACATTTATGAATAGAACACTGTCAGTGCATCTATTAATTTTGTCGTGCTTGCTGTACATTTATGATTATTACACTGTTTATCACTGATCCTATGGGTTGTGTCACTTTGTACAGTAACAAGTAAGTAGGTGCTTTCACAACTGCTAGACACTTTGCAGCGTATGTTGTGAACTAATAAAGATGAATTATTTTCCAAATAGAATTTTATTCAGCAACAAAATCAGTGCAAAGAAAATTCTGTGCAAACTAAACGCAAATACATTAATAAATTTATGGAACAGAACTTAACAAGTGGAAAGAACACTGATGTCCATTTTACCTACACAAACAGCAACCCTGGCTCTCTCAGGTCAGTGTATGTGAAGCTCTGGTTCTTCTTGACATACCCCGGGTGGAGTGGTAGGGGTAGGGATGCAGCCACTGATACCACATGGAATATTGAAGTGGGGGGCATAAGGAGGTGCTGTAATGGAGTTTTCATGAATTGCAAAGTGGGGCAAGCTTGTGATTGTTGAACTGCAAAGTGGGGCAAGCTTGTAAGTCCCCAAGAGTTGGTAGCATCTGTGTTTCCTGCTGGAGAAGACCCATTATGTCCTAGTGCATCTCCCTCTCCCTTTTCCTGCTGTGATACCTGGGCTTTTCTCCAATCCGCTCTTTCCTTCTCCAGGTTGTCTGCAATGTTCACCCTCCAGGTCCTTTGCTCATAGTCTGATGCAGCACTGGCTTGCAAGATTTCATTGAACATGTCATCCCGAGTCCTCTCCTTTCTCCTTCTTATCTGGCTCAGGGATTCCAGAAGTACGGAGGGGGAACCCCTCAAGGCTGCAACAGCAGCAGCTGTAGATAAAATACACAGAGGTACCACTGTCAGTATAGTCACAATGGAAAGTAAAAGTAAAGATTCAGAACTCACTTCCTTTGCTCCCCATAACTTTTAAACAAGACATGTTTATTGATACTTCTGCTTCACAGTGCTTGTGCACGGCACCACTCACAGCACCAGCCATGGTGAGTATGGCCCACCAGGGATGAGGGAAATGAGGAGCAAATTGCTCAGTTGCATGAAATTATGAATCTAGGGCAATAGTACTGAATACAAGCGCCATTTGCCACAGGCGGTGATGATTTTAGCTAATATCTCACTCCTGAGGGTAACAAAGGTACAGAGAGCACAGGTGCTGCTGGCCTCCCGAAGTCATCCGGGCCCATATGCTGCTAGCCTGCATAGTACAATGGTACCTGCCATAGTTATCCCCAACTGAGGTGGGGAAAGTGTCATATGAAGAAAGAAGTAAGACTGCCCTCCCTAGAAAGAAATCATCTGGAGAGGATTGCAGAGTATCTCTGTGACAGTTTTATCGAGATGTCTTAGGAGGATTCAAGGGACATCCTTGTGTACGTAAACAAACTGCTCTGTTCCTCCCTCCCCAGCTCCCCCCAGGAATGAAAAACATAACAATGCTACTTCTCTCTGTACCGCTACCTCTCCTAGTACAAGTAAATTAATGAAAAGTAACTAGGTGTATTCTGTTAAAGTTGGCACCATCAGTACATCATGCAATAGGAAATAGAATTACACGCTTATCTGAGGATCCTTCCCCTTCATTTCACCTGTGCTCGACTGCTGGGACTGGCTGGACTGTACTGGAATTCCAAACAGGTACTGCACGATAGCTGGTCTCCCTGGTCACATCCCCCCATCCTCCTCCTCTTTCTCCTACCTCCTCATCCTCGCTGTTCATGCCAGTGGCCTGTGACTCAGGCTCCTCGGAGGTATCCTTGGTAATCTGCAGGGTGGTAGTGGGGTCTCTGCCACCTAGGGCATGGAACTCTTTGTAAAAGTGGCAGGTCTATACCTTGGTACCGGATTGCCTGTTGGCCCCTCTGGCCTTTTGATATGCCTGATGCAGTTCCTTCACTTTTATGCAGACTTGTTGCTGATCCCTTTCATACCCCTTCACCTGCATCCCCCATACAATCTGCTCATAGATGTCCATGTTTCTACTGGTCCATAGCTGTGCCTGCACAGTCTCTCTTCTCCTCACAGGCCCAGGAGATCTAATATCTCCTATGTACTCCAGGCCAGAGAGCATTTGGAGCCTGGAGCCCCCATGGGCAGCTGCACACAACAATGAGAGCTGCTAGATGTGCTCACCATGTTGGACAATCAGGAAAAGGCATTTCAAAAATTCTAAGGGCTTTAAAGGAGAGGGCAGTCTTCTAGTCATTGTGACCCCGGAGCAGTTGATTTCACAATGGTGACCAGCGAATTGAGTGTCTGGTACTGTGTGACAGCTGTTTGAGGACTGTTAGAGTAAACATAAGTAACATAGTGTCCGTTCTTGTGCTGCGTCGACCTCAGTACATTGACCATGGCTCAGTGCCACTCGCGGCGATGATGGTGCATTGTTGTAACAGGGCGCTTACATCATGGGAGACAAATTTAAGTGTAGATACATGCACAACTAGGTCAATGCAACCTAACTTTGTGGTGTAGACCAGGCCTGAGTCACAGTGATGTGCCGGTGACAGAAAGGAGCAGCCCTATTTCAGCTGCATCTCAGAGCCACAATCTATTAGTATTATGTCACTTGTATGTCAAAAAGTTTCCTCTGCAATAGTTTTATTTATACATAGATAATCTGTTAGTGTCTTCAGGTTTTCATTGACACCCTCTGAAATCACAAGAATATTTATTCCTTGCCCACACTACGAAGTTATGCTGACATAGTTGTTGTGTTGGCTAGGAATGTGGGGAAAAAATCGTGTGTGCCTGAAACCACACCATCTCCCACCTTCCTTAAGTTCCCTTTAAGCTGCACAGCCATGCAGCAGCCTATTTAGCGCCGCACAGGCACTCAGGGAACCCAAACCTACTGCGGCCAGGGCGGCCCGGCCCCAACTCTGCTGCGGCCCAAACCTGCCGCACCGGGGCGCCAGAACCCAGCCACAGCTGGGGTGGTGCAGCCCGGCTCAGACCCAGCCACAGCCAGGGCAGTGTGGCCCAGACCAGACCCAGGTGTGGCTGGGGCGGCCCGGTCTGGCCTGGACCCAGGCACCCAGCCCCAGCTCGGACCTGCTGGGGCCGGGGGAAGGGTGCCTATCCTGCAGCCCCAGTCATGGAGCTGCCCCGGTGGGGAGAGGCACCTTCCCCCTCCCAGCCCAGGTGCTGCTGCGGGGGGAGAGAGCTGGAGGGAGTCCTCTCTCCCCGCTGTAGCCCTGGAGCACCCTCCTGCATCCCAAACCCCCAGTCCCCAGCCCAGAGCCCACACCCCTAGTCCCAGCCCTCACACCCCTGCACCCCAACCCTCTGCCCCAACCTTGAGCCCCCTCCCACACTCCATGAATTTTGTTATGTGCACCAATATGAAGGTGATGTGTCACACATCACCTTCATATTGGTGCACATAACAATGTTCATTCTGCACATGTGTGGGAAAAATTAGAGGGAACACAGCCTCTCCCCACCCCGTACAGATCCATCCATGCCAGCAGAAGAGTGCTTCTGTCTGCTTAGCTAATGTTGGTTGGGGGAGTGGTATTACTGTACTGACACAGGATTTCCTGTCAGCTTACATCTGTATGAGGCTGTGCCTACAGAGCTTTGCTGGCTTAGGCTCTGGTGTGGAGAGAGAGCCTTAGAGACAAAAATGGTACAGCAAGATTGTTTTTGATGCTGTAAATCAGTAATACAAAATATTGAAATATGTTGTAAATGATAGATTGGGAAGAATAGTAATAAGTTTTTCAGTGTACCTGTTTGTTCTTTAGACTGTTTCAATGCAGCAGCAGGTAGGATAGTCAGCTTTCCATAATCATACATCTATCAATGCACCTCACTTCTAACCTGCATTACTACTGAAAATTCAGCCCTGGGCTTCTCCTGAGCAGAGTCTGTCAGCTTTATCAGATTGTGTGATAATTCTGTGATGCAGACAGAAGTCTATACATACTCGGAAGAGATAATTAAACTTTTATTAAACCGGCTGCCTATCCTGCCATGTGGAAGGCTAGTTGCATTAACCTGTTGCATCATGTAGCCAGCTCATCTCCCTCCCCTCACTAGTTACTGTCTCCATGTAGCAGATGAAAATTTTGTACTGTTGGGAAGTAGAACTCTTAACTTTATTACACCACTTAAATATTTTTGTATTTAACTGTAAAGTACTGAATGCACATTTATTACTTGTGACAACACAAGGTGTCATTTAACCTTTTAACAAAAAGAAAACAAAACTTTGGCTGCACTTTGACAGTATACTAAATTGTCAACAAATCAACTTTGCAGGCAGTGAATGGTAGAAATAAAGACCTCCAGAAGTAGTTTTATTTGGAGCAGTTCACTGAAGCACAGCTCTTCAAGCAACCATTTTTAATTACTTCTCATTGTCATTCTGATTGCAAACAATTTCTGACACAAGTCAATTTCCTTTGGGACGTAAAAATCCAAATGATAATGGTCCCCACCAGCTGGAATTAAAAATGTGTATCTAAAAGTCCTGTAGGGCATTTATGCTGACGGAAATTCAGCCAGCATTCCTATTAAACTGAAGCATTCAAGCTAACTCTAACAATCTAATACAGTAGCTATATGAAGACTTTTGATTTTAAAATGAATGGTTTTCATAACTATTAGAATGGCTTGTTTTCTCTGCTGTGTGTAATATATCATTTCCTTTTCCACAATATAAATAAAATATAATGTGCAGATTTATTGTTTAAAAAAAACCATTCCAGATGAATTCAGTAAAATATTATACACCATCGAGTATTAAACATTTTCCTATAAAAGAAAGATACTCTTCATTTATAAAATATCTTTGTGTGTGTTAATGGCATCATTTCTCTAAGAGTGTCAAAGTGTGGAGATATATAGGTGAGAGCAAGCAGACTACAAGGCAAAGTCAAGGGAATAGTGGTCCATCTGAGAAGCAGTAGCATGCAAGGCATTCCTGACTTCACCTGATTGTGTCATCCTAGCTGGTATAGGACATTCCACTGCATGCAGCAAGATGTCTGTCTGAAAGAGGTGTTTGTGCATATCAGGTGCTCTGATTTCCTTAATGTTTCTAGCTATCTAAAAGTATAATTATTATTTAATTTCTGTGTTAATTCAGGTTGAAGTTTACTCCTGAGGGCATTCTGTGCCAAAAAATTAAAAATTCTGCGCACAATAATTTAAAATTCTTCAAAATTCTGCAAATTTTATTTCTCACATAAATTTGGAGGCTCCAACATGGCATTGGAGAGCACAGGCCACTGGCTGCATAGAGGTGTGAGATCACTGTGCAGCTCCCTCCTGGGACACGGACTCAATGCTGAGGCTGCACCCAACCCTAACACAGAACAAGGACCAGGCCTGCCCCAGAAACACTCCAGGGCCCTGCCCCTCCGTGCCAGGGGCACCAGGTGTGGGCAGACAGGCTCATCAAGGCAGTGCCCAGGTGTGGAGGGGCTCAGTGTGGGGAGATCCAGGTGTGGGTTGAGAGGGTTCTGTGTGGGGCAATCTGGGTGTGGGGGGGATCTGGATGCATGAAGGCTTGTTGGAGGGTTCTGGGTGCAACGGTAATGGGACTCTGAACGGAGGTCCAGGTGAAGGTGGTTGGGGCTTAGCAGGGGGGTCTGGGTGTGGGAGTGATAGAGCTCAGCAGTGGGGGGTCCAGATGCTGGGGGAGTATGGCTCAGTGGGATGGGGATCCAGATGCAGCTGGTTGGAGCTCGGTAGGGTGGGTATCAAGGTGTGGGTGGCTCATCAGGAGAGTCTGGGTATAAGGGGGTCTGGATGCACGGGGGTTGGGCAGATGAGGGAGCAGCTCCCTGTGCAGTGATCCCTCCCCCTGCAGCTGAGGAGCAATGGGTGCAGGAAAGGTGGAGGGGGAGGAGAGTTTGCAGAGCTTCCTACAGTCAGGGGAAAAATCTGGGGGTGGGTCTGACCCGGCCCCAGGTGCCATGTAGGAGAAGAGGAAGTCCCATCCTCTCCAGTCCAGCCGGGACTAACAGCTGAATCCGGCACAGGGTAGGAGCCACCAGCCAGGTGTTCCCCAGTCCCACCCCCTGCCCCACAGTGATTTACCTCTCTGCTGGCTGCCCTGGGCACCCAAAACATACTGCTCTTGTGGCTTCCCTTTGCTTCCCCATCAGAAAGTCATTTTTCTGTGGGGAAGCAAAGAAATCTGCAGGGGACATAAATATTGCGCATGTGCAGTGGCGCAGAATTTCCCCAGGAGTAAAAGTTCCTTAGTCAAGTACACGTGGAACAATAATGTATATAGTATGGTATTTAATAGTTCAGACTTTAGAAAAGTCTGATTTGAAATGGCTTTTATATTACTGCAATGTATGATGTCATACCACCAAACTAATTATAAACCATGTACATTAATTTTATGATGATCAGTGGCTTTCTGCAAAAAATGCAGATAAATCACCACAATCATTAGATTTTTTTTAACCTGATTTTTATACTCAAATTTAATAATAAATAACTGGTTACAGCACTCACTGTGATTAGAGTGTGTAAATAAAAGAGCTGGACTTGACGACTCACTATATTGGAGAACTGAGTACACAGTAAATTTCATTTTCTTTAGTTCAGTATGGAATGACACATTTTAACTTCAGATGTAGTGGTTGACATTTTTGTACATGGTGCAAGAATTTTATTTATTATTTTATTATATTCACAATTATCTAAAAAGCTTAGGAGGAATCAGATTTGTTCAGGTTATCGGAAGTTGGTAGCAATATAGGACTTCCCATATTGAGTCCAACAAGTGTTCATCTAGTCCAGTATTCTCTCACATTCACCAGAACAAGATATTTCAGAGGAACGTGCCAGAAACCCTGTAGTGGACAATTACGGAGTGACTTGCTTGAATCTCCATTATTTAGAGGTTGATACATTTACAGGTTTATAATCCCTTATTTAAATTTGTTAATGTATCTAATGTAACTATGAATGATCCAATTTTCCAAATAATTATTGAAATCCTACTAAGCTGTAGGATTCAGTAATATCTTATGACCGTGAGTTCACAAATTAACTATGTATGGTGTAAAGTTTCTTTTGATTTTCAATTGCATTGAATATCCTCTTCTTGTATTAAGAATAGATAGCATCCAATTTACCTTTTCCTATACCATTAATTGCTTTGTGTTCCTTTGTCACTTTTCTATATTGCATTGCTAAGACAAACAGTTCTTACTCTTTCAATGTCTTTTCATGTGGCAGTCTCTTATTTTTGTCTCCCATCTCTAGACCCCTTCTACTTCAGATACATTTTTAATGAATAGGATGACCAATATTGAATCCATATTCTATGGAGAGTGTGTACCATTGGTTTATGTAATGGCATTGTAAAATCTTCAGTGTTCTTTTTCTTGTTCCATTCCATTCTTTCTACAACCTTGTATGTATATAAAATCTACAAATTGAGCAGAATTTTTCTTTGACCTGTCTCTTATATGTTTGTACGGTGCTTAACACAGCAGAACCTGGACTTTGGTTGAGGTCTTCAAACACTGTTGGGAATACAAATAGTGAATCATAATAACCACTGCAGGATGATGCTCATGGTCTGTTTTCTGAGTGGTTACTGTAAATTTAGAATCTAGTCCGTTGTATGAGTAGTTCATATTATTCCTTCCATTGTGCATTACCCTGTGATTGTTGGCACTGAATTTCATCTACCATTATGCTGCCCACTCATCTAGCTTTCTTAGGTCCCTCAGAAGTTCTTAATCTACATAATCTCATCTGCAGTTTTTGTCACCTCATGTTCACCTCTTTCCCAGATCATTAATAAAAATATTTAAAACACTGGTCCTAATGCAGATTCTGGGAGCACCTCACTGTTAACCTGTTGCCATGAAGTTCAGGGCTTCCAAAAAATAAAATTTGGCATCCCATAATGTAATTTAGACTCTTACATTTTGAATTTATTGGAAATGTGTAATTTGTCATTTTGTTTAACATGTTTTGGCAGAGGATATTATCTTGATTTTTTTTTTTTAAAACTATCTATTCTACATATTTACTGGGCATTCTCATATAGATATAGGTGATTTTTTGAATACAGCATTCAAAAGATGAGTTCTGAACACTGTAGTCATAAGTAATCCTAACTTTCTCTAATGGTGCTTGTTTAAAATTATATATTTATGGAATATGTTACAAATTATAGGATTTCCATGAAAAACTAAAATAAAAAACACATTAAAATGTATGTGCTCTATCTGCATGGAAAATATGTCTAGTTTGTAAAACACAGGGTGCTCAGTGTTATTACAGCATATAATGTAGATCTTCACAAATTCTTTTGTATTTAAAACAAATAAACTATTTGATCTGGTTTGTATTACATTTACACATTCTTTCAGGCCCCTCTACACTGGTAGAGCTGTGTAAATGGGGCCTTACTATGGACAAGAACCAGGCAAATTTCACTGGTCTACAATTTTTGAGAAGTTGTCTGTTTCAGAGATAAAATGTTCTATTTATTATGTATTTTGATGTGCTGAATTCAAATATGACAATTAAAACAACTGATTGGCTACTGTTTCTAAGATATTTAAGTTTTTACATTTTATGTCTATGTATATTGTGTAGATAGTAGAGTTTTAATCATAAATTGTAAACCTAGGTCTTTTCATGTGTTTATGGTTGCTTTACATGATAATATTTCACCTGTCCTGTTTATGTAACACTTTAAAAATCAGCAAAAAGGTTATATAAATAAAATTTGTTATAAAACAAAAGGCAAAAAACTATTATGTACATAGTTTAGTCCTATTCAGTGTCTACTCGGCGCTTCTTGGCTTGTCTCTTGTATTCATTAAATGGAGCATCTCTTGTCACTGTCCAGCAATAGTCTGCAAGCATTGATGGTCTCCATTTGCCCTGATAGCGTTTCTCCATTGTTGCAGTGTCCTGGTGAAATCACTCGCCGTGCTCGTCGCTCACTGCTCCGCAGTTCGGTGGAAAAAAATCTAGATGAGAGTGCAAAAAATGTATCTTTAGTGACATGTTGCAACCAAGACTTTTGTATGCCTTGAAGAGGTTTTCCATCAACAACCTGTAGTTGTCTGCCTTGTTGTTTCCGAGAAAATTTATTGCCACTAACTGGAAGGCTTTCCATGCCGTTTTTTCCTTGCCACGCAGTGCATGGTCAAATGCATCATCTCGAAGAAGTTCATGAATCTGAGGACCAACAAAGACACCTTCCTTTATCTTAGCTTCACTTAGCCTTGGAAATTTTCCACGGAGGTACTTGAAAGTTGCTTGTGTTTTGTCAATCGCCTTGACAAAGTTCTTCATCAGACCCAGCTTGATGTGTAAGGGTGGTAACAAAATCTTCCTTGATTCAACAAGTGGTGGATGCTGAACACTTTTCCTGCCAGGTTCCAATGACTGTCGGAATGGCCAATCTTTCTTGATGTAGTGGGAATCTCTTGCACGACTATCCCATTCGCAGAGAAAACAGCAGTACTTTGTGTATCCAGTCTGCAGACCAAGCAAGAGAGCAACAACCTTCAAATCGCCACAAAGCTGCCACTGATGTTGGTCATAGTTTATGCACCTCAAAAGTTGTTTCATGTTGTCATAAGTTTCCTTCATACGGACTGCATGACCAACTGGAATTGATGGCAAAACATTGCCATTATGCAGTAAAACAGCTTTAAGACTCGTCTTCGATGAATTAATGAACGGTCTCCACTCACCTGGATCGTGAACGATGTTGAGGGCTGCCATCACACCATCGATGTTGTTGCAGGCTACAAGATCACCTTCCATGAAGAAGAATGGGACAAGAGCCTTTTGACGGTCACGGAACCTGGAAACCCTAACATCACCTGCCAGGAGATTCCACTGCTGTAGTCTGGAGCCCAACAGCTCTGCCTTACTCTTGGGTAGTTCCAAATCCCTGACAAGGTCATTCAGTTCACCTTGTGTTCTGAGGTGTGGCTCAGAGGAGGAGGATGGGAGAAAATGTGGGTCCTGTGACATTGATGGTTCAGGACCAGAAGTTTCATCCTCTTCCTCTTCCTCGTCTGACTCAAGTGAGAATGATTCTGGTGCATCAGGAACCGGCAGTCCTTCTCCGTGGGGTACTGGGCGTATAGCTGATGGAATGTTTGGATAATGCACAGTCCACTTTTTCTTCTTTGACACACCTTTCCCAACTGGAGGCACCATGCAGAAGTAACAATTGCTGGTATGATCTGTTGGCTTTCTCCAAATCTTTGGCACTGCAAAAGGCATAGATTTCCTTTTCCTGTTCAACCGCTGGTGAAGATTTGTTGCACAAGTGTTGCAGCATATGTGTGGGGCCCACCTCTTGTCCTGATCTCCAATTTTGCAGCCAAAATAAAGGTGATAGGCTTTCTTAACCACAGTGGTTATACTGCGCTTTTGTGATGCAAAAGTCACTTCACCACAAACGTAGCAGAAGTTATCTGCACTGTTCACACAAGTATGAGGCATCTCTGCTCATTTTGGCTAAACAGAAATGTGTCCCTTTGCAAAATCAAACACTGACAAATAAGAGAGCACGACACTGTATGATTTCTAGAGCTGATATAGGGCAATTTGTTCAGCAGTTATGTAAGCTTCATTATGATTGCATCATCCATGACTTCTAGGAATAACATGATGCAATTCATATCATGTATGACGCAATACCAGCTTCAGATTGCATCATTCATTGTTTTGCCTAAAAAGCAAGTACTGTCCAAATGCAGTCATAGATTTATTCATAGATCCAGTCAAAGATGTATTTTAGTCATTTCTGGTTTAAATTAAGATCCCTTCCCTTTATAACTCACTTATCCTCTGCCATTCCCAAGTCAAGGGTCGTATATACTGACCCAATAGCATATTTTGAAAACTAGAGCCAATCAACAATTTTAAGCATCATTTTCGTTCTCAGTGACCCAGAATTAGTAAAGTTTGATTACATTTATTTCAGAAGCATTTTGGCTGTAGAGCAGTGTTTTAAATCAGGAATCAAATGCTACAAGTTAAGTTAAGGTCACATCATTTATGGTAGCTTCCAAATCTGTATTTTAGGTCTGTTTACAGGGGAATATGTCTTTTGGATTTCAAATATGTTTGAAATATAATTCTTCTTTTCTTAAATATTAAAAGCAAAACCAAATAGCAACTGTTTATATAGACACAAAAATAAGTTGTGCTTTACTGCAAAGCTGCATTACTCAATAAACCATCACTTCTTTCCAGTTGTGCTGACTTTATCAATGCTGCTGCATAAACAAATTATTATTTTTATAGTACCTAAAAGGAGACTAAGGACTTAACAGAAACAAGCAGCAATATACAATTTCTGCTCCACAATGCCTTACAATCCTAAATTACAAAAAGTGAGGGTAACAGAGTGGAGGGGAGTCAGATGGAGGACAGGACCTACAGCAGTAAATAAATAAGTTAGCTAAACAAAGACACGCAAGTTCCTAACACTAATATGTTAATGCCAAATGGAAAATGAGAAGATTGATGGAGAGAAACAGCAATTTTCTGTTTTCTAAATTAGGCACTTATGAAAAACACTACTGAAATAGTTTGCTTTTTTTTTTTTATTAAATGTTCAGAAAGAATTTCAGGATGCAAATGGATTTCTCGTATGGGAAAATGTTATGTCTCTCTCCAGCCAGTGATCTGTAGGCGTGCTTGTAATGTATATTTAATTGCTTCACAGTTCTCCCCAGGGCTATTATTTTGCAAATTTAGGCTAAGCAAAGATGCAACATCACTGGTAAAACTGTTGCATCCAGATTCAATGGATCTGGTCCTTTGGTTCCACCAATAAATGCTCATACCTTCAGATCCTGAGGTCCTAGATTCAATCCCCACAGCAATCACACCAAGAATATATTGTAGGACTGTTTTTCTCTTTATATGTATCAGACATACATATGTAACATACTCCCGTATAAAAAGGACAATGGATTCCATGATAATTGTGGTGAGATAAGGCTTTCCTAAAGTGCCATTTAAGGACTCTTAATTCATCTTTGGAAATACTTAAAATGCTGATTTCTGAAATAGTTCATTTATTTATTTATTTATTTACTTACTTACTTACTTAACATTTATCATGCCATAGCAGTTCCCAGCCCCATAATCTTAGGCACTCTACTAACACCGTAACCATGTGTTTACTTGTACTGTCCAAAAAACTGAAGAATAAAAAGGGCATTGAAGATCAGTTGAAAATTATTGAAGTGAAAAACATGGGTAATCTGTTTTAATAAAAAATAGAAGAAATGTAAGACCCCATTATATTGTACTTTTCATGTTTTTCAGTGGTACATTTTGATGTATATGATAGGTATCTAGAGCTGAATATATGCCATTTTATTGGGAGATGCTCTACAGCAAGAATTTGAAAGCATAAAAAGTACTATATCAGGGGTCGGCAACCTTTCAGAAGTGGTGTGCCGAGTCTTCATTTATACACTCTAATTTAAGGCTTCGTGTGCCAGTAATACATTTAAACATTTTTTAGAAGGTGTCTCTATAAGTTTATATATTATATAACCAAACTACTGTTATATGTAAAGTAAACAAGGTTTTCAAAATGTTTCATAAGCTTTATTTAAAATTAAATTAAAATGCAGATCTTATCAGTTTAGTGTGATCCTTGCCCTTGCTTTTCCTTGCTGAGTTTTCCAATGTCTGGCACATATCTGGATACTTTAAGCTGCACACAGGCTTCTGAGTGATCAGTTGTTAACCGGCTGGCAGGAGGTCAGCGGCTGGAACCCCAGATCGGCTGCTGAGGGTGAGTGGAGCTGGCGGCTGGTAGGGCTGAGCAGGGCCGGAGGCCTGGACCCTGTCTGGCAGGGGGCCTGCGCTGGAACTCCACCTGGAAGCCAGGTGAGTGGGGCTGCAGCAGGGACCCCGGCTGGCAAGGGGCCAGCAGCCGGAACCCCAGAGCAACCGGGGTCTCAGCCCGCTGCCAGCTTGGGGTTCCTTCACCCAGGCCAGCAGCGGGCACTGAGTGGGACCGACGGCAGGACCCCGCTGGCAGGAGCCAGCAGCGGAAACCCCAGAGCGGCAGTGGGCTGAGCCACTCAGCCCGCCACCGCATGCCATCAAAAATCTGCTTGCTTGCCAACTTTGGCACGCATGCCATAGGTTGCCGACCCCTGCACTATATTATTGAAAATGTATTCTTGTCGTAGATGTTTAACGTGAAAATTAAAGGACAGATGAAGTGATATATTAATTCTTAAGTCACATAACAAATTCTGACAGTAACCCTGTATAAGCAACAAACCCAAGTCCATGTGAATATTGAGTATCTGACATAGCAAAGACATGCCCCAATGATAAAAGCCTAACCAAGGAATAAAAAAGTCTCAGACCCTATATTTGCAAGTGCATCAAAAACCATCTCTTTACCTGCTCTCCTGCAAGGTGATAAGTCACCCCTGTGCTAGGCTCCAGCCAATCCACAAGCCAAGAATTGGTCTTGCAATTCCCAGATCAGGTATATAAGCCTCACAGGAGGAGCAGCAGCTCAGTCTGCTCAGTGTCTCTCTGGGACTTGGAACTCACTTCTGCCTGATGGTGGCAATGGACTCCTTAAGCCTTAGGCGGCTCCAGTCTTGCTCTTCCTCCAGCCCTGCTCCTAGTCCTGCTCCAGCTCGTCTCTTGCTGCTGCCCTGCTCCTAGTCCTGCTCCAGCCTCACTCCAACCCCACCTGGACTCCTGAATCCAGCACTGGCCACTAGGCATGACTGCTGCAGCTCTGACCACTAGGCATGACCATCTCCATCACAGTTCCTGACACTTCCAGTGAGAGCCCTGACTTCCACATGGGACCTAAACACTGTCCTCCTATAGCTTATGGAGCCTCCTTTCAAATCATTATCAGAATACGTATACCACCTCACCATCATGGTCTTTCTTATGGCCATCATGTCAGCATGGAGAGTCAGTAAGCTCTAGGCCATGATGGCCAACCCACCATACATGTTCTTCCACAGGAACACAGTGTGATGAAACCACACCCAATGTTCATCTCTTAAACAGTCTCCGAATTCCACCTAACAAGTATTCTTACCAAAGCTTCGCCCGGAGAAAAGAACCTTCATGCCCTGGATGTTTCTAGGAGTCTGCTCCACTATCTCAACAGGATCAAAACTTTCAGACTCTCATCCTGCCTTTCTGTAGCTTTGTCTGCCACTTCAAAAGGCCATGCTATCTTCTCTTAAAGACTCTTGAAGTGGATCATGGTATATTTCCGTCTGCAGTCAGTTGGTTCAAGTGTCTCTCTTTGTGAACAGCAAGGCTCACTCTAGCACGGCGACATCTTTAACCAGTTTCAGATATGTGCCACGCCCTGAGGTCTGTGAAACAAACATGTGGAGCAACCCATTGACTATTAAGAACTATGCCCTTGACATGGCTGCCAGGATAGGTGCCAAATATGGAAGAGCAGGGCTTCAGTCTCTGACTGATACAGCTGAGAATTCTTACTCCCACCATTGGGGTGGGGGTGGGGTACTGTTTGCCGTATAGTGGAATCTACACTGACACATAATTGAAGAATGAATGGTTACTTACCCTACAATAATTGTGGTTCTTCAAGATGTTTAGTCAGTGTGGATCCCATGGCCTGCCCTCCATCTCCACTTTTCTGAGTCCTCAGCAACACAGGCGTTGAACTGTGAGGGAGTTGAGGGAGGGTCATGGCTTCCCTGCCCTTTATTTTCTCCTATGGAAGCACAGTGGACACTGCTAGCCAAAAAAGAAAGTGACTTAGACTTATGAGGTGTACGTATATCTCTAGTGAGATCCACACTGACTACAGCATCTCAAAGAACCACAGTTACTGTAGAGTAAGTAACATGTTTCTTCCTGGCTCATGTATCATCACCAGCAATCATACCTTTCTACCTTAACGTTTGGCAATATGAGACAAGCCATCAAAATGTGTGACGAATGACCAGTGTGTGATACCTCTGTTTTTTCATATTGCTCCATAAACAACAGATTATGTTTAAGTATAAAACCTCTTTTTAAGGATTCTTTTTAAGACTTCTCCCACTGACACAGCTACTGCCTCTCAGGGAGATAGAGTATCTACGCCAATGTGCAAATGCCCCCCATCAGCAGAGGTAGTGTCTTCACTGAAGTGCTGTAGTGATTCAGCAGCGCCACTGCAGTGTTTTATGTGCAGACAAGCCCTTAGACTCTCAAAAATCCTGGAAATGCAGAGAGCCCAGCTATCCAGGTACTCATCAGGGGGAGCAGGGGGAATCACTGTCACGAACTTGTGTATACAAAGACCCAGCTTTCTGTGTTAAGCTTTTTTCACTCTCACCCATCACCACAATATGATCAGCGCCATCCCAATAAATAGGGCTGAAGCTGCTTTAATCTCCAGTAGGAAAATTAGAGATCCTGACAGGTGGGATGTATTCTGATGTTTAGGGAGATATTAAGATTATGACACTGATAGCTACAATGTCTGTAATTCTGAATAACTTCTTTATATTTCTTAGAGTTTTGATGAAGGCAAGTGTTGGAGTGTAGGCTGAGGACAATGAATGATACAGAACTCAATAAATCCAAGTGAGTGTGTACAGTAAAGAGCAAATGCATGTAGAAAGATTAGATTTCAGCATTCAATCCTAGATAACACAAATCTGTTCACTCTGCACATGTGTATTAAACTAAACTCAATCACAACTTTAATGTGGATTTTCATGTTTGTTCTTATGAAAATCATTTTTACTGTTTGCACTCAAATACAGCTGTAAAGTTTAGTTTGCAGGCTAAAAGCCAGCAGGGTTGACTACAGTTTACTTGGCTGACTTGTACATCTATGTGTCTAGGCACAAAGTCTACCTGAAAAACACTCTGAACTTGTGCATAACTATATGTTCATATTCAAAATTAAAATATCCTTAATTTTTATTTAAAGTGAAAGGACTCAGTTCCTTGTCTGTGGAAAAACTATTCAGGGTAATTATTTTTGAAGTGAGATAGCAGCGTACTTTTCATGAGAGTAATGGGGGGTTTAGACAAATGAGTTGGAATTGGGGTAGAGATGGGAATTGCAAGCAGGGGAAAGAGTGTTTGTGAAAATAGCAGTACATTCACCCTTTCTGACAGTTAAGCTCATGCAGCAGTGGTGGTGTAAGGTGACTGATTGTCATATCTAAATTCAGGTATACCCAACCTCTTGATCCCAATTTAATTCTGGCATAATGGTGCCTTTCAGGCAACATGAAATGTCTACAAGAGCTCAGATACCCAGACTTTCAGCAGGCTATGTTGGACCACTTCTTTCTTTATAGAAAATATGGCATAGTGTAAATAAAGATGTAAAGCAAGTGAGCAGCTTGAATAAACATTTTAACCTAAACTTCTATTATTGTACCATCAAATGACTGAAAAGAATATCTGGTAATCTTCCTTCCCAGATCACTCCTTAGCTGTAATCTTATATGCTAAATTTCAGTCTAATGCAATTTTTTAGCATTTTGTAAAATACTAAAAGTAAGGGTTAACACAACATTGGCTTGGATACCCCCCAAGAAGTACAAGAAATTACTTACTGTAGATTGAGGGGCTAGCAGTAAAAAAAGGAGATATTAGCTATAGATAGAGTAGCTTTTCTTCTTCTTGAGACCTGGATTTGAATCCTGGTTTTGGTTAAACATGGTTCTAATTATAGTTCCCATTTGTGTCACAGAACACAAGTTGGCACAGTTGAGCATGAATGGCAGTATTTCTTCACAAGAGGACCAAGAAAGGTCCTGTATACACGCTTACTGTGAAAGATGATAACCAGCTAGCTTTCTCAATTCAAACTGAGTTGCTGAGATTTTGTTGCGTAATGTGGCAGAGGTGATGAGTTGTAAAGGAAAAAAGAGAGCCAATTTAGAAAGTAGCATGATGTAACATAAATATTCTGACCAGCTTTCCATTTTCCTGTTTTTCTAGAATATTGTGGAAAACTGATGTTAGGGAGAGAGTCCTTTTTGTCTTTAAGCATAAGGGTATTTTGGAATATTTTGCAGTACTCTACTAAATCTATCATTTTGCATTGACTGTTTTTAAAAGATTATCAATTGTACCCAGTGTGTGGAAATACTTTTATTTTGCATAAATTCTTCTAATGAAATACACAGATATGCTAATTTGAATTTCTCATCCAACTGCAAATGCGGTAGTATTCAAATATATATTAAAATCTGAAAATGTTAATGTGGAGCGGAGAAGAGTTTAAATGGTCATAAATAAATTCATAATGTGAAGGAATGTACAGTTGTAGAGCTATACTGATAACATACTTATCTGGTGAGACTTTATTGCACAGGTCGTGAAGATCCTTGAGCATCTAAAATTGTTTTGTCTGTCTTAACCTTCAAAAATATGCATATTCAGTTATATAACTAGTGTTTTACTTTTCATCAGTCATAATGTGCTAGACATAAAAAAACTGCTTTGGAAAATAAGTTGCATAGAATACATCCGCTAAAATTTTTCATCAGCCTTTGTTAGTTGTAATTTATTTCAATATAGTGTCCTTCATACAGAATCTTGCAAAATGTTTTACAGCATTATATTGATGATGTCACACCTCAGGTATGCAGTGTATATAAGTCATGCACTTATCAATCCTATTGCAGATAGGTTTAAATGCCACTTTGTGTTGTGAAATACTTAGAGGCATTTCCTATGATTAATACAATAGAGTATAACTCACAATGATTCTGAATGTTAAATTGTGCAGAATAGAAAGCACGACATTAGTAACATTTACTTGAGAAACATCTGAGGGTTTTTTATTCTTTGCTGGTTTTTGGACAGTTTCATATTAAGAAAAAATGTTTAGTTTATAAATCCAAAATAGCTCCCTTTTTAACTTTAGTGATAAGGGAAATAAATATAACTTTTTTTCCCCTTTTTCTTTAGCTCTACTGAGAAGTCATTTCCTTGGAGATCAGCAGGTACAATCTTTTTCTATGTAAACTTCATCTCACGTTTTAAAAAAGCAATTTATTTTCCTAGCATTCTCTTAATTTACTACCTGTTCTAAAGTAAACTGAATACAGGTCTGTCTCATCTTACGCACATTTAACATGCGCGATTTCAAATTTATGCGGTCGGCCAAAACAAAACAAAAAGAGAAAAATAACAATTTTAATACTATACCTGTAGTGCGGGCGATTTCGCCCGCCATTGAACTCAATGGGATTTTGGCTATATGCGGTTTTCGCTTTATGCGCTAACCGCGGAACGGAACGATGAGACAGACCTGTATTAACTTTTATAGCACAAATACTATGTATCTGTTGAAAGCATCTTGTGCAAAGTAGTGTTTTTTTTATATACTTTTGTTTACACTTGTGTGTTACCTTTTATTTTTGTAAAGTATATTCCAATTAGAGTATATTTATAATTTTGTGTCTGTATGGTAGTTTCTTGTGCCTTTGAATATTCTTGAGCGAAAAGTGAAACCATAAGAGAAGCTTTTTTTGTATATTGGGTCTTGTCTGCAATTATTCCATTATGTACTATAGATATTTACTCTTCATAGCTGATAATGTCTGTGACAATTATACCATGATGTCTAAGTTTGAAGATTGTTTGTTTGTTTGTTTGTTTTTCTTTTTGCAGCTCCTCCCTGTTTAGGCAAAGGCAAAGTTGTGAAAACAATCTTTTTTTTTTCTATTCACTTTCTTCAGTGCATATGGTTAGTCCTGTGGTGTGTTGTATTCTACTTCTTATCAATCTTAGACAGTGAATGTGGATGGAAATCTTCATAGATTTTAAAATCAAAAGATTATAGATTATAACAGGGGTGGGCAAACTTTTTGGCCTGATGGCCACATCAGGTTTCTGAAATTGTATGGAGGGCCGGTTAGGGGAGGCCGTACCTCCCCAAACAGCCAGGCATGGCCTGGCCCCCGACCCCTATGCGACCCCCCCTACTTCTAGCCTCCTGGCAGCCCTCCCGGGACTCCTGCCCCATCCAACCCCCCCATTTCCTGATGGCCTCCCAGACCCCCCACCCCATCCAACCCCCCCCTCCTTCCTGACTGCCCCCCCGGGATCCCTGCCCCATCCAACCACCTGTTCTCTCTGACCGCTCCCGGACCTCCTACCCCTAAGTGCCCCCCACTGCCCCCATCCAACCCCCCACTTCTCCCCTGGGACCCCTGCCCCATCCAACCACCCCTTCTCCCTGACCGCCCCCGACCCCCTACCCCTAAGTGCCTTAACTGCCCCCCGCTGCCCCATCCAACCCGCCTCTCCTTCTGGACTGCCCCTCTTCCCCTCGGGACCCCTGCCTGACCATCCCCCCAAACTGCCCTGCCCTCTATCCAACCCCCCGCTCCCTGCCCCCTTACCGCGCTGCCTGGAGCACCGGTGGCTGGCGGCGCGGCTGCACCAGGACAGGCAGCCACGCAGCACAGAGCACCTGGTCAGGCCGGGCTGTGCAGCTGCGCTGCCCCAGGAGCTCGCTGCTCCACCGCCCAGAGCATTCTGCCAGCGGCGGAGCGAGCTGAGGCTGTGGGGGAGGGGGAACAGGAGAGGAGGGGCTGGGGGCTAGCCTCCTGGGCTAGGAGCTCAGGGGCCGGACAGGACGGTCCTGTGGGCCAGATGTGGCCCGCGGGCCGTAGTTTGCCCACCTCTGGATTATAATGATTAAATCTGACCTCCTGCATAAAACAGCCAATAACATTTCAATCAATAATTCCTCCATCAAACTCAGTAATTTGTCACTGAAGAGGCAGTCCCTGCCCTGAAGAGTTCACAATCTAAATAGACAAGACAGAGTGGGAAAAGAAATGTGCACAAAAGATTTAATTGCCTGAGGACAGTGCCAAAGCCAGGGACAGAATCCACAGTCCAGTCCAGTGCCCTTTGCACTAGTTCATGCTGCCTCTAATTACAGGTTTATATCTTAAGCACAGTTGTTGGTGAAATAAAATTCCAATTATAGTTTCAGATAGACATTGGTGCCAGTTTAATAACTGCCTCACTGCATTTTTTTTAAGAACCACTTCTGTAGATCAGGGATTCCTTTACTTCCTATAAGACATGAAAGTAGACCCACCCTTTTTCAGTTTCTGCTGTAGAAAGAATCCAGTTTTAGAAATTTGATTATTTATTCAGGCTACGTCATAGTTAGATAAACTGCACTTCAGAGTTCTTTTAGTCTCTCTCAAGTGCACCCTGTTGGGTAACAGGCCTGGCGTCCTGCACATCAGTCTGGGTGGAACCCCAGGTCCAACCACTCAAGCTGAATCTCTAGGCTGCAGTCCCTCTGTTTTTCAGCCATGTTAACACAAAAGGCCCAGCTGAGTTTGGCACCTATACGAGTTTCCCCTCATAAGCCTGTGACAGTATAAATGTGCAGTGACACAAACAGCTCTTCAAAACAGGGCATTATTTATTCCTTTACCTAAAGGTATGTAGAACGCAAAAAGGTAAAACCAATAAAGTATCTGTACGCCTATTCCCGTCACCTAACCCTTAAACTCTCCTTGTAAACTTTGGTATGTTCCATCTAGTGCAGTTACCTCCATCTCTGGGTTGGAATAAGCAGTTTGTCCTGCCTGTCTCTGTTTCTCCTTGCTTGTCTGTAAGATCTCACTAACATGCCCTGGGTGCCCCCCCTTCTTCTTAAGACCAGCATCTTTAAAGTTTTAGGTTTCAGAGTAGCAGCCGTGTTATTCTATATCCGCAAAAAGAACAGGCGTACTTATGGCACCTTAGAGACTAACAAATTTATTTGAGCATAAGTTTTTGTGGACTACAGCCCACTTCTTCGGATGCATAGAATGGAACATATGCATCCGTAGAAGTGGGCTGTAGCCCACGAAAGCATATGCTCAAATAAATTTGTTAGTCTCTAAGGTGCCATAAGTACTCCTGTTCTTTTTTTTTAAGTTTTAGTATACCCTTTGATCCTGGGGAAAAATACAACACACTAGACTAGCTGGAGCCAGGCACAGGGTATTCCCCCCGCCCCCCCATTAATGGTTTCCTCATTGTTTCCCAAAGGACTCTTGGTACACCTTATCATAGCCCCTTATCATTGCTATTGTTTCATTTCCTGTTGGTTTCTCCCTTACAGCCTCCTTCATTTGAATACTGCATTCAGGCATGATAATAGCGCACAGGTAATCTGAGGGGCATATGATATTTATAAAAAAAAAAATACTTGGTGTAACTGCTTCATTCTCCTCAGGCTAATTTGTAATTATGGCCACCGTATATCCTTTGAACTCAGCCTACCTTTCCTCCCAACATCTTGCAATATGGTGTGGTTGAATTTACATTTGATGATATGTAATTGGTGAGATAGTAATTAATTTGGCTAAAGGTAATTTATAGTGCCCATCTTGAACCATAAAATTATTTCAGTATATTTACAGTAAAAGTGCCTAGACTTTGATTAAATATGCCTGATTCTTCTTCGAGTGATTGCTTATGTCAATTCCAAATAGGTGTGTGCGCACCGCGTGCACAATTGTCAGAAGGATTTTCCCCTAGCGGTACCCGGCGGGTCGGCTGTGGAGCCCTCTGGAGTGGCGCCTTCATGGCCATCTATATAGGTCCCTACTGACCCTCTGTCTCTTCAGTTCCTTCTTACCACCTGTGGTGGTCGTTGGAGCAGCTCTCTCTTCCGTTAGCAAGCAATTCCCTAGAGCAGGGGTCCCCAACACTGTGCCCACGGGCGCCATGGCACCCACCGGGGCGTCTAAGTGCGCCCGCGCACTGGCCGGCGGATGAGCAACCGCTGAAATGCCACAGAGAAGCAGCGTCATCCAGAGACGTCGCCACCGAAATTGGCATTTCGGCAGCAACGCCTCTGGATGACACTGCTTGTCAGCAGCATTTTGGCGGTGACGCCTATTAACGTTAACGCTTGTCGTTGGCATTTTGGCGGATGCTCGTCCACCGCCATGATCCAGACGAAAAAGGTTGGGGACCACTGCCCTAGAGGTTGGTGCCGCACAAGAAAAAGAGGGCTGACAGGGTGCGCTCCCCTACTAGAGCAGTGGAGCATACAGGCACCAGTGGGGGTGCGTCCTGCGTCAGGACACTCAACCTTGGGTCCGCCTGGACCGGCACCATCGACTCTGGCCTCTCGGGCAGGTCCTTTGAGTCCGGCCCCAGTGGACTCCCTGGTGCGGGAAGTTTTGGAGGAGGACTTGGATGCTCCCTCCACAGCGGATACTTTCGAGGCAGCCAGGGAACTGATTACTATGACGGCACAGTCCCCTGCTCCACTGGCCTGTGCGCCAGCACCAGTTTGGCATAGGGGCAAGCCTACTATGATGCAGCACCGATCACCTTCGCCAAGGTACTGCTCCCTGGTTTAACTTTTTAGTAAACCCAGGAGGCAAGCCTAGCAGTCTTGTTAATCAAGGTGCACCTGGCTGCTATTTCTCTTTCCACCCGGGTGCAGCAGGGCAGTCAGTATTTGCTAACCCCACGGTTGGATGCTTCCTTAAAGGGCTAGACAGGCTGTAACCTGGTCCTGCCAAGGCTGACTGGGGGGCCCCCTTTTGAACCTCTAGCAACTTGGTCTCTGCTTTACCTCTCTTAGAAAGTGGCATTTCTCGTGGTTATAACTTCAGCCAGAAGTGTCTGAGCTCAAAGCTTTAATGTCTGAGCCATCTTATACAGTGTTTTATAAGGACAAGGTGCAGTTGCGGCCGCAACCAGCCTTTCTACCTAAAGTAGTCTCACAATTTCATGCAAATCAGGACATCTTCCTACCAGTGTTGTTCCCAAATCCTCATGCTAATGACAGGGAATGCATGCTCCTTTCCCTAGATGTTAGACAGGCACTGGCTTTTTACATTGAGTTGAGGAAGCCATTTAGGAAGTTGCCGCAACTCTTCATCGCCATTGCTGAAAAAATGGAAGGCCTGCCAATCTCATCCCAACAAATCTCTTTTTGAATGACAGCCTGTATTAGGACATGCTATGACTGGCAAAAATACCAGCCCCAGCATTGACAGCACACTCCACAAGAGTGCAAGCTTCATCTGCAGCGTTCCTAGCGGAGGCCCTTCTTCAGGATATCTGCAGGGTGTCAACCTGATAGTCTATTCACACCTTTACATCGTGGTACGACATCACACAGCAGGCTAGAAACGATGCCTCATTTGGTAGAGCAGTGCTGCAATCTGCAACTTGGTGAACTCCAACCCCTCCTCTGGGTACTGCTTGGGAGTCACCTACTTGGAATTGACATGCACAATCACTAGAAGAAGAAAAAATGGTTACCTACCTTTTGTAACTGTTGTTCTTCGAGATGTGTTGCTCATGTCCATTCCAAGACCCACCAGCCTCCCCTCTGTCAGAGTATCTGGCAAGAAGAAACTGAAGAGGCGGTGGGTCGGCAGGGACCTATATACATAGCCATGAAGGCGCCACTCCAGGGGGCTCCACAACCAACCCGACGGGTACCACTAGGGGAAAAACCTTCTGACGATAGTGCACACGGTGCGCACATACCTACATGGAATGGACACGAGCAACACCTCTAGAAGAACAACAGTTACGGAACATAGGTAACATTTTTTTTGTCTATATAAATAGTAATAATTGAATATGCTTCCATATTTTTCTAATCTTCCTTGCAATAAACTCAGTCTTGTGTGTGTGACATTAAAATAACCATGGTGACAAATGTAATGCCAGAAGTGTGAAATCAAGATTTTATTGCGTAATTTAAAGGTAAATTGACTTTGGTTTGTTTTTCCTTACTGTGATAGGTTTTCAGGAAGCAATTTACCAATGGGACATACCTAGACAATGATTTCAAAAACAGTTTCCTGCCACAAGATCATTTCAGAGAATATACTAGAGAACATATGTTGTTTTCTGTTTTTTTCCTTTGCATGAAGATAGGAAAAAATAAAGACCTTTGCCTCCTGGGTTTACTAAAGAAAGTTAAACCAGACATTGAGACATCACAGAATGTAATTTCTTATGAAGTGAACAAAGTAACCTTTTCCCCTCCTTTGGCTTATACTTAATTATAAGACCCTCAGACTTCCCTTTTGTTTATGCCCTTTCTCAGGTTGGGTGCTAATAAGCAAATCATAAAACGAGGAAAATGGGCTTTACTTTTTCTCAGGCCTTGGCTACACTTACCCGCTAGTTCGACGGCTGGAAATCGAACTTCTGGGTTCAACTTATCGCGTCTAGTCTGGACGCGATAAGTCGAACCCGGAAGTGCTCGCCGTCGACTGCGGTACTCCAGCTCGGCGAGAGGAGTACCGCGGAGTCGACGGGGGAGCCTGCCTGCCGAGTGTGGACCAAGGTAAGTTCGAACTAATTCGAACTAAGGTACTTCGAACTTCAGCTATGTTATTCACGTAGCTGAAGTTGCGTACCTTAGTTCGAATTAGGGGGGTAGTGTAGACCAAGCCTCACAGTGCTTCTCAGAAGATGTGTCCCTCTCAACTCTGAATTAAAATTGTGGTCTTTTCCCTCTTTTTTCCTTTTATAGATTAGATTTAAAATCTTAGTATTTACACCACTGTAATTAGTTTAAACTGTTGTCCTGGTAATCAGTTTGTCTGCCTAGGTGATTTGTGGAAGGCATATAATATTAAAAACAAACCAAAAAACAAAGCTGATACTCGCTACAGCCTAGGTTTTTGTTTTTTCAATTACTTTTATGGAACAGGGAAGTGCTTATGGGCATTCTTAGAACACTTTCTACAGGATGGAACATGGAAATGCTTATGGGCATTCTTAGAACACTTTCTACAGGATAGCAAATAAGTTTCTAACCTTGTTATACTCAGTACATCAGAATCCAACTTTTAGTGACTTCTGTGGTCTGGCAAGAAGTTAGATGTGGTTTTATATGAACATTCCTATATATCTCCCCCAATTTAAGGAGGGGATGAGGGAGATGAGATAAGTGAAAAGCTGAATTTACGAGAAGTTTTAATTGGAGGAAGCTTTAATTTTTGTCCTGAAAGCATTTTAAAGTAATCAGAAATTTAACTTTTCCTTCTCTTATTCCCTTTCATATTTTCTGTTGTTAACTTTTTATCCCATTTTGCTTGTTTATCTAATGTTCCAGTATCTCTCCATAGCTGAAAAAGGAGATGTCACTTGATAGGTTTCATTCTTCTTTGTCCTGTCCTCATCTCCTCCTCTGTGTTCCACACAAACATACACATGCACATCTTAGTTGTCTCTTTTCCTCCTCAATTTTCTCATATAGCAAATTTCTTCTCAGTCATTGTTTGTCTCCATGACTTCCCTTAAAGCAGTCCTGCCCTAGTTTTTCTTCTATCTTTTTCTATTTTTCTAATCCCTCAAATCTCCTTCCATTTGTATATTTCTTTCCATCTTTCTGACTTTTTCTCTTCCTCCATGTCCCCAGAGTGAGGGTTGCACTTATCAAAGTGGTGTATCCACAGCAGTAATAGCTGGAGCGTCAGAGAGACTCTAAGTGACCCTTACTTCTATGCCTTGTGCAGGAGCCTAGAAGTACAGAGCTTCTGCTGCATGCGATTCCCCTAATATTATGCTCAATTTAAAATCTCACTGAAGCTGACTCAGGAGGATGCCCGCATCCTTCTATATTGTGCTGCTGATATTGTTTGTTAAATGGGGATCATCGAGAGCAGTGGTCCCCAAACTGTGGGGTGCGCGCCCCTCTCCCCCCCCCAGGAGGGAGGGAGGCATGGAGGAATGTTCTGGGGGAGGGGCGGCAGGGCGGAGCTCTGCTCTGGCCCTGTCTCCTCCCGACCACAGGCGCAGCTCCAGCATTGACCACTAGTTCCCGGCCCCACTCCCAGCTGCGGTTCTGCACCTGGCCACGGCCCCAACCACGACTCCACTCCTTACCGCGGCCCCAGCCCTGCTCCTGGCCCCAGCCATGGCCCCGCTCCCAGCCACAGCCCTAGCTCCTGACCACGGCTCTCAAGAGGGGCACGACTGAAAAAGTTTGTGGACCACTGATCTAGAGCAATTGCTGAGCCTGAGTAGTAATGAAATAATATATATTACAACAAATTGTATCATTTACTTATAATGTAAATTGATGTAAAAGTCTTATTTAACATTGTTTACCTTTAAATTGAAGCAGTAATAGCACTATGATAGATTGTGCTTACTTATATTTTTACTATTAAGCTTTATTTTGAAGATTTGTCAGCACAGGATGCTTTACAAACCAAGACCTGAAAAAAAAAATACTGAAGTTAAAGATAAATGAGAACACCACCTTAAATCATTTTTTCTTTTTTCCTCTGAAGTTAGTAATTTACTACAGAGAAAGACATCAGCACATGATAAGATGTGAACTTAAATGAAAGTTCTTTATGCACCAGTACCACTGTACAGAATTTATAACAGAGATATAACATGAAGTATGTTGTTTTGCAGATGCTCATAAATACAATATTAGATCAGCAATCGTGTATAAAAAGCTATTGAGGGCTTTGGTTCTCATGATTTATGGTAACACAAAAAGCTAGAGAGGGAACAAACCATTTTATTGTGCATTCTTGCCAACACCCAGAACTCCTTTCAAAGCCTTACGGATCTTCCAGTTTTTATCACAACTGTCAGTATTTTCTAGGTGAGGAATGTGGGACTGGTGCTAAGTGTTGATTCTGATCCCCATCATAGTAATGCCTGTGTATCACTGCACAAGCCATTTTGATTCCCTCTTCATTCTTCCTCTGTGTCTCCTCAAATAGTGAAGGTTATTGTTGTCAATTGAAATTGATCTAGTACAGTCCATTGATATTATATAGATGGCACCCCTTGTTTTGTTCTGAGACAAAAAGAAAATAAAATTAAAGATTAAAATGGTTGTTAGAAACAAATGTACAATAATTTAAATGTAGCGTTCTATCCATGGAAACTTATTACTCAAGGCTGTTAATAATATTGATCTCTCATAATCAGTCATCCAGACAATGTTGAAAGAGCTGTAGGAGGGAGACATTTCAACATCCATATATTATCCTATATTCTGTGCAACATTCATGTTGAAATGATTAGATGTAATAGCACTTCATGTCAATTCTACTTATAACATGGTCATAATAGTTGCTATAGTGAATTGATTGCAATGTTTCTGACCTAAAAATGTTCTTCCATCAAGTAATTGTGTTGATTGACTAACCAATCCTATGAATTTGTCAGCAGTTAGTAGGAAATGTTAATTGTTTTTTAATCTATAATTTGAAAGATATTGAACACCTCCTGCTCATAGAGGCAAATTAGGGAGTACGGTTTGTAATGTGGATTTTCTTTTACGGTTGCTTGCACAATTATTGAGGCATTTGATATTTTGTTTAGCTCTATGTGCCAGTAAAACTCAACGTGTTTCTTTTTTGCTTCATAAGTTTAGGCACAAATAAACTGTGCTTGTGTTTTAGAGCTGTCATTTGAAATGCGTTGTAATAGCAGTTGCTTTCATACCTCATCTGTTTTTCATCCTGAGTACCACCAGTTTACCTGGTTAGTCCTTTACCAGGGTTTGGGAGAAGTTTCATTACCTTTAGCTGTCACATAAAATTTTGATTTTTTTTTAAAACAAATTAAAATATTATAGCACTCCCTCCTTGTCTCTCCCATCTCAGTCTCCAGGCCCAAACTTTGGCTCACTCCAGAGATTTACTTCTTATCAATGCTCCTGTGCTAGTAAATGCCTCTGAAAGAAAATCTTTTGACCAGGTGGACTTTCTGAACTACTAACTTTTTCTCTCCTGTAGTTCTGCTATATTCCTTGCTAAAGAGCATTTATCCAGACTTAGAGTCCCCTGTCCACAATCCTAGCCTCTTACTAGGTACCACATTCTTAAAACTCTTACCTGACCTCTGCTTCTCGGGGCTCTATCTCTGGTTCCCCTGTCTGGGTGATCTCACACAGTTATGTCTCACCTATCATTTCTACACTGATTACTGACATTTCTGTTTCTCTCCATCCTAATGCACCTCTGTTTTTCATCAACGTTAACATGACACTTAATCTTTCCTCCAAAACCCCAGTCATTCCTCCATTTTCTGTTGCAGTTGAACACACATAAACATTGTCCCTGTATCCTAAGACCATAAACTAGAGGTCACCTTCAATTTGTCTTGCACATCTAGGTTATGTTGAGAACTTGCATTTTTTCCCCTATAGTATTTCTAAGATCTCTTTCTTTCTGTGCTGCCAGGCAAAACTGTCATCCGAGCCCTTATCTCTTGTCATGATTACTGTATCTGCTTCCTCTTCAGCCTCCTTGAGACGTATTGGCCCCTTCAAATTATTCAGAACACAGCTACTGAGCCCATCCTCTTCATCCATTGCTCTGACAGCACCTGTTCCATTGAATTCCTCCACTGACCTATCCTGATTCACGACATTAATTTCTATTTCCTTCAAGACCCTTCAAATTGTGCTCTACCACTTGTCTTGCATTGCTTTTTATAACATATTTCCCCACTTCCTTGTCTTTTCCAGCCTTGTCTGCCCTTTTGTCAGCTATACGTGCATTTGCACACACACTCCTTTTCACGCAGTCTTCTGCAGTTCTTTTTAGGAATGGGAAGACCTCCCTGTACTCATCTCTAAGATCACTACATTATCGTCCCTTCCAATTGTCATCTCAATATCCACCTCTGATGTGACATTTACAAGAAATCAATAAATTAATGATAGCTTAGTTGAGGAGCAAATGGGCATATTTTCTCTGTTTATAATTTGTGTGTGTGTGTGTGTGTGTGTGTGTGTGTGTGTGTGTGTGTGTGTGTGTGTGTGTAGAACTGTATCCTTCGCTTTCCCATCTTTATGCCCCTTATCTTAAATCATAAGCTCTTCATGGCAGCGAACAGCAACTTTGTTTGTCCAGCACCCCAATCCTTGAGATGCTATTGCAATATAAAGATTTAATAATAAAATAACAAATTATGACCTCATGCTAGGTGTGAGAAGGGGAGATATACACTGCTGCATTTGGCAAAATTAACATGAATTTTTCCCACAGTGGTTAATCCTGTATTTTCATTGGCTTTCTTAGCAATCCTCATGGAAATACCTTTCACAAAACCAATCTTCAATAAAGTAGACAGTCTGATAATAGCACAGAAAAAAGTGGTGCTTCAGACATGGCACCAAGATGGTCAGGTCCTTCCAAACCAAGAATCTAGCTACAGCAGTAAAATAGGCAGGAGGGGTCCTTGTCTCATAAGTATGCAGCTTCTGTAGTAATACCGGTATCCAGTTGGAGATTATTCTTTGAATAATGGCTTTCTGTTTTGTGTTCTTATTTGAAGTTTATACATTTTTAACAAATTACAATATGAGACAAAACAAAGTGATAAAATAGCATGTCAAAATACCTTAAAGATTTTACCAGGCTATCTTTTAAAAAAAACAAAAACAAAGATCAAATATCACCTACTGTATTTCCAAATAACCTGTAGCCTTACAAGGCATAGGTCCAAATCTATATATATTTTCAGAATACTCATGGGATCCTAAAATGGCCTTTTCAGATATAGTCTTCAGTTATGGCTTGGGATGCCAGAAGTAAGAGAAACAAGATTACTGAAGTACTGAACAAACAAATTAATTTAAAAATGTAATGGCACTGGCAATATAGCTGGCATCATGCACTTAGCCAAAGTCAGGGTTTTTGATTTTGAGATTATTTTCTTGGGGAGGATCTTGTATAGGATACTAGGGGTAACCCACAGTGTTTGAAAAATGCCAAGAGTTTTTCTTTTGTTTTATTTTATTTTAAATTTTTTACTAGAGAGCCAACGTTGATGGTTTAATATTCCTTTTTCAGGCTGATATCTCTAATAAATCAGCACCCCTTTAATGCTATGTATTTAATGTAGTTCTTGGAAAGAGACTAAGTCATGCTGCATTAAAATGAATGAACCATCTTCAAAATAGTTGAGCAGTCTACATTGCTGAGAAAAGTTAATACTTTTATTTCACTATCAAACCCTTTAACATTTTATGACCAGCCTGTTATTTTGTAATGTATGCCATTACAGTAAATGTTTGAAATATCCTTATCTTTTAAAGAATTGATGGTGAATTGAAAGGCTAGGTTTAAAAATAGCAGATATTAGACTTTTATCTTCAAGATTCAAATTGGAACTTTTTGAAGATGTAAACAACTACATGCATTTCTTTTGAAAAGAGTGAAAATCGAATTGCCTCTACCTTTGTTCTGTTACATTGAATAGAAACCTACTGTATGTGAATCCACATTTCTACAAAGTGTCAACATTATCATAATGTTGTGACTTTCATCACTTTATTTTCAATTTATCTGTAAAATTCTTGAAAGAAAAACCAGTTTTGACTCCACAAGATCACATTCTGGAATCCATTATCACATAATCATATGAAACATAATTTCCTTTGATACTTGTTGAGAGAGATGACTCTTTATGGTTCCTTTTATTAGAACTGAAGAATTTTTAAGCAATGAGAACATTTATTTTAAAATACCTTTCCTAAATCATAGGAATTGCCATGTCACACCTGATCCTTTGTCCATTTAGTCAGATATCTGGTCTCTGACAGTGTCTGTAGTAGATACTTAAGAGGAAAATGTTTAAAAACCCCAATTCTCTCAATTAGAGAATAACATGCCAATATGGGAAATTTTGTCTTAATCCCCACAGAGGTTGGTTCATGCCCTGATAGATGAAGGTTTTTATCGCTCCATCACTGTGTTTTTTAAAATATCCAACATTTCTTTGAATGAATCCTACTATGCTCATGGCCTCAATGATAGCTTGTGACTATGAGTTCCACAGATTAATTATGTTAAAAACCAATAAAAGGTTTTTTTTAAATATGTTGCCATTCATTGAAATGGAAAGTCCCCTAGTTCTTGTGTTATGAGACAGTGTAAATAGGAGAGCCCAATTTACTTTCATCAAGTATAATATGGTCACTTCTTTAATCTACTTTCTAAACTAGGGGTTCTCAAACTTCATTGCACCGTGATACCCTTCTGACAACAAAAATTATTACATGACCTCAGGAGAGGGGATCAAAGCCTGAGCCCACTCAAGCCTCATCGCCCCAGGGAAGGATGGAGGGTCCAAAGCCCAAACCCCACTGCCCCTGGCGGGAGGGGGAAGGGAGACCAAAGCCGAAGCCAAAAGGCCCAGGGCTTGGGCTTCGGTCCCAGACAGTGGGGCTCGGGCTTTGGCTTTAGCCCCGGGACCCAGAAAGTCTAAGGAAACCCTGGCAACCCCATTAAAATGGGGTTGGGACCCACTTTGAGGTCCAGACCCAGAGTTTGAGAGCCCCTGTTCTAAACTGATCATTTTCATTGCCCATTTGGGGACCACTTCTATTTCTGCTATATCTTTCTGAGACCAGGTAAACAGAACTTGACACAATATTCTAGTTGAGGAAGCATCACTGACAAAATATGTTCATTGTTACTTTTTTATCCCATTCTTTATATGTCCTAAGATTTTTTTTTTTTCTCTTTTGACCAAGGAGGAGCACTGAGCAGAAGTCCACATGACACACAGGTCTTTTTTTTTTTTCTGAGTGATTACAGTTAATGTAGGAGCCTTCATTGTGCATGAGTGTTAGGAATACTGTGAACTAATGTGCATTGCCTTGCATTGGATCGCCCTGAATTTCGTCAACCATAGTGACGATAACTGACTATTTCTAAATATTCTGTTGTCTCTAATCCATATTCTAATCAATAACAGTACTTTCTCACCCATAATTAACTAATTTTTCTTAATGGCTTCTTAAGACGGTCAATTTTTTTTGAAAGTCAAAATAACTTATAACAAAGTTATTCACTTTAAAATTCTAGATAGTAAAAAATGGTAGATTAGAGAGAAGAACAAATTTGCTTCACAGAAGCCCAGCTGGTTTGTCCATATCATCTCTTCGTCTATGTGTATTATAATTCTATTTTTAATTTTTTTAAATGAAATTTACTTGATACTGAAATAACACTCACTCGTGTCATTTCCAGAATCACTGTAGCACCTTTATAAAATTCAATTACAAAGTTTGCTGCTCTCTAACCTCTGGTATAGAAGCCAATTTTAAGGCGATTCCTTATTATTATTAGCAATTCAACCACTTCATTCTTAAATTACTTCAGAACTCTTGGGTACATACTATCCAGCCCTCAGAAATGGTTGTTCTTTACCAGAGTGTTCTAGCATCATCTCTTTTAATATCACCATTTCTGAAATTATCTCAGCTTTATTATCTGAAATGAATAAGTCCAGGTTAGGTGTCTCCCAAACATCCTCCGCTCTGAAGACTGATGCAATTAAATAATTTTACTTCTCTGCATTGTTATTACCCTTGTCAATTGCTCATTTTTTTCCCTGGTAGTTCAGTCAACTTATCAATTCTTTCATAAGTTGCTTGCTTCTGAAGTACTTAAAAAAATTCTTTGTTTTAGTCTCTTCAGCTATTTGCTTTATATATACCTTTTTGACTGGATTTCCATTTTCTCAGGGATACCAATTTGACTTAAATAATCTCTTGAACCTTGCAGTTTAACCATACTGGTTATTTCCTTGGCTTCCTACATCTTCTTTTGGGGCTTGATACTGCAAGGTACTCTGGCCCCAGTCCAGCAAAACATTTAAGTATATGGTGACTACACACATGCTTAAATTAAAGTAGGGTTACCATACGTCCGGATTTTCCCGGACATGTCCGGCTTTTGGGGGCTCAAATCCCCGTCCAGGGGGAAATCCCCAAAAGCCGGGCATGTCCGGGAAAATCGGGAGGTCAGCCGGGCCGGCGGAGAGCCGGGTCGGCCGGGCCGGCGGGGAGCCGGGTCGGCTGGGCCCGCGGGGAGCCGGTCAGCCCGCGGGGAGCCAGGTCGGCCAGGCCCGCGGGGAGCCGGGAGCCGGGGGGTGCGCCGGGCCGCCGGGGGCCGGCAGTGCTGGGCGGGCCGGGGGTGGTCGGCCGGGGCCGGCACCCCAGGGCCCGAGCTGACCCAGGCTGGAAACGCCGGGGGGCCAGCCTGGGCCGCGCCTCCTCCCCCCACACCCCTCTTACCTGCTTCAGGCTTCCCGCGAATCAAATATTCGCGGGAAGCAGGGGAGGGGGCGGAGACTTTGGGGAGGGGGCGGGGTTGGGCGGGGCTGGGGGCGGGGCCGGGGGCCGTGGAGTGTCCTCCATTTGGAGGCACAACATATGGTAACCCTAAATTAAAGTTAATGGAGTCAGGGCCGGCTCTAGGTTTTTTGCCGCCCCTGAAATTGTGCTGCCCCAAGCATGTGCTTGGTTTTCTGGTGCCTAGAGCTGGCCCTGAATGGAGTAAAGGAATCTCAGCTCCAAACATTTAGATCTGCAATACTGAGTTCATATGATAGCATTGCCTTCTCAAAGATTCCTGAAGTTCAGTGGGCACTGGGCCTCAGATCCCATAAATGTGAATGTACAGGGACATTTCCTTCACAGAAGCCAGAACTAGTTATTTATGTCTATTGCAACTGGCCCCAGTCCCCCTTTGGCCATTCACTAGTATGTAATAAGTGAACACAAATATGCTTGTGCTTCTAAGCTAGCTGGATCTGGGTAGAGTCTAATCACTGGTTTGTAGCTCTTGTCTCTCTAGGCCACACTCCCAGGCACAGGTTTCTTGTGTGAGCCCTTTGAAATGTGGGATGCCACAGTCCAGCTGCTCTAGTCCCTAAATGCAGTTCCTCAGACCTCACAATACCCCTAGTTGCTTACACACACTCCCTTGAAGTTCTACCTAGCTGGCTCCTAATTTAACCTCTTTGGGAACAATGTGACATGAGTGCAAGGAACACAGGCCTAGCAAAGGAATTTCTTAACTACAGTCACTTTACTCTTAAGCACTAGAGAGTTACAGATCTTTGCAAAATAATAAAAGTCCTGAGCTCCAACCACTGCCTGACCCGGGCTCCTAAGACTGATCTCCCCCTTCTTTGAATCTGCATTCTTGTTAGCATTACTGGCTAGGCATAATTCCTCCTGCCTGCCTTCTGTCTCTCCAGCCCAGTCATCTTGCATGTGGCAATGGATTTGTCTTCCATCCTTCTGCCCCGAGAAGCACTTTTTCCTTAAATATAGTCTCCAGGTCGAGGAAACTCCAGCCCCTTCTCCCAGTCAGGCTTGTGTGTAGGGAGTAGATTGTTTCATGGTTATGGGCTGGTAATTGAAGGACAATCAGAGTCAATGCCCTCAATTATTGTCTTGATGATGACTTCTGAGATCATCCTTCAAGGAGATGTCAAGCATCTTTCTTGGGCATGGTGGCTTTCTGGAATACATCATAGTAACCTTGCCTTGTGCAAGGTTTAACATGCGTTTAGTACTACAACATGGAGATCACAGTGGTTTGACCTAGACATATCCCACTCTGTCACAGAAGATGTCTGCATCTTAGTTGCCAGCCTCATGAATGTCTGGATGCCCAACATTTCAGAAACCATATTCATAGGTTAAAATGTCCCTCTTATTTGACACCCCATTATACATTTAAACTTCATCTACATTTGTCTTACGTCTTGAAAAACTTTTAGATAATGAAAGCAAAGCACCCAATATTTTGGGAGAAATCATGTTTATTGAATGTAAAATACTCATTGACATCTTGAAGCCATTCAGCAACCATCTTAAATGAAATTTATCTAACGGGGTTGTTGGCATCTTGTAAAATCCATTTATTGGTAGCAAAATCACTTCTGAAGGAATGAAAACATACTACTTGAAACTTGTTATTGAAATATATCTGCAGAGATTATTTTCTCTTGAAAATACAAAACAGTAAAACTGATCCCAGAAGAGGAACTAGTGATTGTCTCAGCATCTAATATCTGCACTACAAAACAGAATAAATTTGGGTTTAGGTGTAACTATAGATGTTTATTTATGTCGGAATGGATACCCCCTTGTAGATGTGAGCACCCTCTCCACTTTGCCTGTCATTTAATGGAGCCATGTACTTTTTTGGCAGGAGAGAATATTGTTATAATGATAACTGATCACATGAGTGAAAAATAGGGGCAAAAATGATAGATCTACAGAACAAAAGGTCTTATGCTGCTCAAAACTGGAAGTATAAGCTTGTCATGCAAATAGAATTTAAAAAAAAACAAATTGATGTAATGAAGGAATTATTTGAAGGAATAGTGTAAGGCTGAAATTACACACACCTTTTCTTTATGTATTAAAGTCAATGTAATTCTTACATAAGAGAGATTTCCCAAACTAAAAGTTTTAATGCTCTATTTTCTTGTTAAAATACTATAATCAACACTAGTCACACATCTTTTGTAAAGCACCATTCAATGACAAAACCGCTTGTGTGCTCAGAAGAAAACAGACATAATAAGGAAAGTTGTTCAAGGATTGTTTCAGATTTTTCACTGATTTATGGTAGACAGTATGGTTCTGATCTGAAATGTAATTAAAAGATAGTCATAGGTTGTCGTGTTTGCTGTGTCTCAGTGATTCTTATCAAATGTGAAAGTTTACATGTAAACATAATTTTTTGAACTCTGTTTTGCAATCTCAAATTGGGATCTGAAAGTAAAGCTGGATTCTTTCCTTTAGACATTATCATTCATAATAATAAAGGTTATTCAAGCCAAATTAGGTTCTTAGAGGCACTTGTGTGTAGACTCATTTTACTCAACTGATATGTGCATAAATGACTTTGTAAACATTTATGTTGGTGATGCAAAAGTAGGAATATAATTCAGACAGCCTTTTAATTATGTTGGTCCTGTAGTGATAAAGGAGTTAACAAATAAAAACTTAATGGCACTACAATCTGCAGATTGACACACATAGAGAATAAGGCTATGTCTACACCAGAGACCTTACAGCCGTACCACTGCAGCTGCTCTGCTGTAAGGTGTCCCATGTAGCTGCTCTTTGCCAACAGGAGAGAGCTCTCCTGTCAACATGATTAAATCACCCTCAACGTACAGCAGTAGCTATGTCACCAGTAGAACATCTCCCAGCAACGTAGCGCTGTCCACGCCAGAGCTTCTGTCGATGAAACTTATGCTGGTAGGGGGGAGAGGGTATTTTTTTCACACCCCGATGTAACAAAAGTTTTACCAACAAAAGTGCTAGTGTAGATATCCATTCAGTTAGAAGGTGCCATTTTTGCAGTCACTTCATAGTAGAATCACATCTTAAATAATACGCTGCATAGTTGTGAGATATGAATCTGCATTTTGCATCAAAATAGGCAGGAGAAGTATAACAAAACTCAAAATTTTATACCACCTTCAGAAATGTAAGAAACTAGCTTGAAGAGCTTCTCATGTGTAAGGTTCAGATAAATTGCATATGATTAGTTGGTACTGACATACCAATGGAACTGTGCCTCTCCTGTTATATAGCATCTAAGTTCTTTGTAACTGGTGGTGTATAAGACAATAACAAAGTACTAGAAAAGTACTGTCAGTTATATAAGCAACATTAGCTTTAACTAATTGAACTCTGCTTTCAGATGTGCCAACTACAGATGTAAGCAAACCCAGAGTGTCTGACAGTGTCCATATCAATACTTATCAGGTTAGAACAGAGCCAGAACAAGGGAACCTCTGCTCACCAGAACAGACATCTCTCCATGAAAGTGAGGGTCTGTTGTACTCATTTTAAATACTGAAAGTTTATTTCTTTATTGATTGTGTCAGAATTGTGTAATAGCTTTTTTCTCATACTGGTTTTATATCTGCAGGGTCAGTAGGTAACTCAAGAAGTTCAACACAAATGAATTCTTATTCTGACAGTGGTTATCAGGAAGTAAGCAGTTTCCATAACAGCCAGAACTTGGGCAAGTCAGAAAATAGACAGCAGCATTCACTTACTGGAACCACTAGTAATCATTTGGTGAGAAACTCACGGGCTGAAGGACAAACTTTAGTTCAGGTACGCAACATAGCAAATGCTTTTTTCAGCTTAGTTGTTGCTCTGAAATACATTTTGAACACAAATATATGGCTAGTTCTAGATTTTTTATTATAGGCAAGAATTAATAAAGTTCCTTTGAAACATTTCAAATTAATTAAATAGTAACATTTTTCTGGGTAAATAGTAATCTAAGTGGTAGACAGCCAGAAGAGTATTTATTTACTAAAATTATTATGCATCCAGTGTTGGTATTGTAACTGAAACCCAATAAACTCTTCTAAGTACAGCAGGCAAAAGAGTACATTATTTGTATCCTAATTCGATAAAACCGCAATTGAAGCAATTTAACTTTAGGGAAGACAAAAATCTTAATCATAGATTTATGCCTCTGTTTAAGTCTTATGTTAAAGACAGGCAATGTTTGTTTTATGTCCTTCTGCTACCCTTTGTTTTTTCAGCTCTTCCTTGAATCACAGACTGGTACCAGTCCTACTTTCTTTCAGTTTTATCTCTTTTATAATAGAACTATATATATAACTACAGATAGGATTCAACACTAATTAGTTATTAGAACTGGGGGTGAAAAAATGTTAGTATGTTAACAAAAAAAGAAGCAGAGACGCACTCAGAAGTACAGAATGGAGGGATATCAGTCTTCATATTTTGATTTGATATTATGGAACATTCTAGATGGAGAAGAGGTGGAGAATAAGTGAAGAATTCAACTAATGTGTTTTCCCAGGGAAAAAGACATAATATAAAGGAAATGTAAGAAGTAGAGAGACTGTAAATTTAATCCTTACTTGTGTGGTCAGTTTTATACTGTATTGAATGATATGCTTTTTCTGATGGCTTTTCTGTTTCAATAAAAAATGAAAATAATCACAGAGCCAAAATATTTGAAATTAATAAAACTCATTTTGTTTTTCTTCTTAAATAGCCCTCCGTAAATATTGCTGCCAACCGAGCGATGAGACGTGTTAGTTCTGTTCCATCCAGAACACAGTCTCCTTCTTATGTTATCAGCACAGGTGTTTCTCCTTCAAGGGGGTCACTGAGAACTTCTGTAGGAAGTGGTTATGGTTCTCCATCAGTTACTGAATCACGACCCCTTACTTCTAGTGCATATTCATCCACTACATTACCTGTACAGCGAGCAACATCTCCCTATACAACACAGAGACCTGCTTCACCAGCAGCTGTACGGCGGATCGGTTCAGTCACATCTAGGCAGGCAGCTAACCCCAGTGGAGGAACTTCTCAATACCAAACATCTGTCAGAGTGGGCTCACCTCTTGCCCTAACTGATGCACAGACAAGAGTAGCTTCTCCATCTCAAGCCCAGATGGGATCTTCTTCCCCAAAACGTGCTGGCATGACTGCAGTTCCACAGCATTTGGGAACAACATTACAAAGAACAATTCATGACATTGACCAGTATGGACAGCAATATGATATCTATGAGAGAATGGTACCACCACGTCCAGATAGCCTTACAGGTTAGTAAAAAGGTAAAGACGCTGCTTAAAACTTCGTGCACACTTTCATGTGTAGAAAATCAGTAATGCAGTTATAAATATACAAAGTAAACACTGTGGTGTAAAAAAAACCCAATTATTCTAGGTTCTTCAGACAAGTTATAATTGCTGATGTATCAAATGGTGTATTGCATTCATATTTGTGACCGTGGAAGTTTGTAGCAAATGCCATATTTTCTCTCAATTCAACAAATTATGATAGTGATGTAAAACATAGCATGTTTTCTGAACTTTTATTTTATTATGAAGTTGCAAGATTGTTCCAAAAAATATGGACTGTATTAGAAGTCAAGTTGTATCTAAATACATATAGAGCTTATAAACAAAGTTACAAGTGGTGCAGGTAATCGTACATTAAACCTAACTTTGTTTTAAAGTCATTTAAATTGGCTCATGAATCTCAAAGCACTTCACAACAAATTAAGTATTAGCATTACGGTGATGGTCTAGGCAAATGGAGCAGCTATTATATGTGTAGACATAGTTCATATACAGCCTTGAAAAGTAGAACCTGTTTATTTGAGAAGGTTATTCCTGAGAGGATTCTGCACCAAAAAATTAAAAATTCTGTGCCAAAAAATTAAATTCTGCACACAATATTTTAAAATTTATGCAAAATTCTGCAAGTTTTATTTGTCAATAAATAAATGCAGAGGCTCCAGCATGGCAATGGGGAACACAGGCCACTGGCTGTACGAAGACGAGAGTTCACCCTCCAGCCTCCCCACCCCAAGACATGGACTCAGTAGTGAGGCTGCAACCAACCCTGACACAGCACAAGGTCTGGGCCTGCCCCAGAAACACCCTGGGGTCCTGCCCCAGATGTGGGGCAGGCAGGCTCAGCCGGGCAGGATCCAAGTGTGGAGGGACTCTGTGTGTGGGGGATCCAGGTGTGAGTTGAGAGGATTCTGTGTGGGACAGTCCTGATGCAGGTAGTTCAGTGTGGAGTCTAGGTGTGGGAGGACCTGGATGCACAGAGGCTCATAGGAGGGGTTCCATGTGCAGGGGAAATGGGACTCTGCAGGGACTTCCAAGTGAAAGTGGTTGGGGCTCAGTGGAGGAGTCTGGGTGTGGGGGACTCAGCAGGGGGGCTGGGAGCTGGGGGAGTGGGGCTTGGTGGGGTGGGGGTCTGATGCAGCTAGTTGGGGGTCTGGATATGGGGGCTCAGGCTTGTCAGGGTGGGGGTTTGAGTGCAGGGAGTTCAATGGGGGGTGGTCTGGATGCAGGGGTGGGGGTCCAGAGGCAGGGATCTGGGTGCAGGGAGACTGGAGATGCAGGGGTTGAGGTTCAATGGGATGGGGTTGGGGCATGGCGGACTAGGGGGGTTCTGGGTGAGGGTCAGGCTTGGTAGGGGGTCTGGGTATGAGAGATCCAGATGCATGGAGGTTGGGCAGATGGGGGAGCAGCTCCCCGTTCAGTGACCTCTCCCTTGCAGCTGAGGAGCGATGCGGGCAGGAAGCAGGGGAGGATGCTGAACTTCCTGCAGCTGGGGGAGATTTCTGGGGGTGGGTCTGACATGGCCCCAGCCACTCCTTGCAGGGGAAGAGGAAGTCTCGTCCTCTCCTGCCTCCAGCCCAGCTGGGACTAGCAGCTGATCCCATCTCAAGGTAGAAGCCGCTGGTTGGGGTGTCCTCAGTCCTGGGGTGATTTAGCTCTCTGCTGGCTGCTCCAGGTGCCTGAAATGATGTACCTGCGCAGCAAGGGAGTGGTGTGTGACTGTTCTTGCAGCTTCCCTTTTCTTCCCTGTCAGAAAGTCATTTTTCTTCAGGGAAGCAAAGAAATCTTCAGGGGACATGAATTCTGGGCTTGCACAATGGTGCAGAATTCCCGCTTGTTAGGTTAGTTACTTTAGACCTTGAAGTTGTACTTGTGTATTACCCTTTCTGGTCTCTTAATTTTCATCTAAAAGAGCCACATGTGTGATCATGCAGTGAAAATCATGTTATTTCACTGTGAATGCACATTAAAGTGCTTGTTTAATTTTTCTTTATCACTAATAGTCCAGGCACTCCCCAATCTGTTCCCCCTGCCACTGCAGGAATTGGCTACCTGCTTCCCCTTTCTATTCCCTTCCTTTTCATAGGATTAATAACCTGCCAACTGATAAGGCAAAAATCAGTATTTAGCATGTTGACCTGGAAAATTTTGCAGTCAAAATTAATACAGTTTAGTGGATTTGGATAACCTATAGTGTGATAGTAATCCTTTATAGTAATAATGCTTAGCATTTATCTTGTACTTTACATTTTTCAAAGTACTGTACAAATATTAATGTTTTAGTTTTGTACTGTGAGCAGTTTTACCACCTTAAACACATTGATCCATGGCCATGCACAGCCCTTAGGAAAAAGGACTCATTTGAGTAATTGACAAATCAAAACATTAGAAACAGATTTGTTAAAGTTTTAATTTTTTTTTTTTCGTTTGAGAGCAGCAAGTAGCAACAGCTATAGTCTAGGATGCAGAACAGTTTCTCTTATAACCTCCACTAAAAGCTTTCCAAAGCATTTGTATTTGAAACTGAAATATTCTATGCTTTGTCTCTGTCCAAAGTTAAATTATTTTTAAAAGTTTGAATAAACTCCCTTCAGCAGTAATGAAAAGATGAGGAAATATACTTTTTTCAGGGGGAATAAACAAAAACGCCTGAAACCTTAGACTCAAATTTATATGTGATCAGTTTTCTGACCACTGACACTATATCCACCTACTGGACCCACTCTAGGGGAGGAAATTTGGACAGGGGAGAAAAAGGTTAGTACTGCAGCAGCCTCTAGCACAATTCCAAAAAATGCACACTGCTGTAAAAGCTGAGAGAGGACATAGTAGAATGGTTGATCAGCTCCTCTCTTCCCTCTGGGTTTGTGGTCTCAGAAAAAGGTCAGTGTGTCCTGAGGAAACTGTTGCAGAGATTAAATGACTTGCCTGGGAGGTGACATAGTGATCTAGTGGACCTAACTGTAGGTTTAGAAGTTGGGAGACCTGAATTTTAATCCTAGTTCTGAGACTAGCTTCCTGATTTACTTTGGATGAGTCACTTAAGCTTTCTGTCCCCACCATCTAGATAATTTTTTCTGCCCAAGTTTTAATGTCCCTAGAAGCCCTGATGCCAACCAGAGAGTTTCCTCTCAGACATCATAGTAGGGCAGGTTTGAGATTTTTTTGAAAAAGGTATTAAAATACAAGTTAAGGTATAATATCACTTCTTTCTCCAAGAATCATAATTTGGAGTTGTGTAATAATGTCCCTCATATTATCTACTCATCTGAGTCCAAATATTAACTTTTTGTGTAACTATAATTAATAGTTATTAAAACACAGTGCCTGGAATTATGACCTATGTACAGGAGGCATGATTGCAATTCCATCTGAATTTTATAAAATGGATTGGAAAAAAGCTGTTTGAAGTGTGAATAAAACACTACTTTCTCTGGACTATGAAATTTCTGTGGACTGGCACCTTTCACTGTTTCTCCTGAACCCCACCTGATTTTGTCAACAAAGCTGATCATATTTCTGTATGACTAGTTGCAGTACCTATATTTTCACTTTCTTATTTACTAACTATTATTGTATGACTGATTAATTCTGTAGTTTGTGTTTGTGTAATTATTTGTATTTAGGGAGGGATTTTGGATCAATTGTGTTTATAATCCTGTGGGAGTGAAATCTAGCATTAGTGCAACTCTGAGGTTGGGGGGGGGGAAGAATCAAAATTAACAAATCAGGGAAAGAAGAGTTAAGGGTGCAAAGTTAGTCTGAGAAACTGATGCATGTTGAACCACAGGAGATAGGTATTCAAAGGAAAAAGTATATTTGAGGGTAATCCTCTTAAAGAATATAGTTAAGTCCATGGAACTAATGAAGTCACCCAAAGACTAGGGATGAAAAGAGAAGAGGAGAGAGCCAAGAATGGAAGGAAACTTGAGAGAGCTCAAACAGAGAGAGAGAGAGAGAGAATGGAAACAAGATAATGTCATTGAAAGATGCTGAAAGAGTGGCCAGAATGAGAGGAAGAGAACCAAGGGAGGGAGGACATGTCACAGAAGCTAACGGAGGAGTGTGTGTCTGGTATCAATGGCAGCAGAAAGTTTGAGCATGGAATATAAGCCTAAAAAATTAGCCATAAAGAGGTCATTTCAAATTTTGAGAGCGCTTTCAAGAGATTGGAATGGGCTGAAGCCAAATTGGAATGGGTAAAATACAGAGTCTGAGGTGAGAGAGGTAATACATTTCTTGTAAACACAGTCTACTCAATGAGTTTGAAGCTAAAGGAGAATAAGTGAAGACAGGATAGTTGTTGGAAGAACAGGCAGAGTCAAGGTTAGGATTTTTATATTTAAAAGATGGAGATACCAGGGTATATTTGAATACACTTTTATCAGAGGGAAAGGAAGGAAGGTTAGCAGTCCAGAAAGAAAATAGGGCCTAAGAGACAGAGGGCTGGTCTACACTGGGGGGGGGGGGGGGCTGACTTCAGCGGCAGCAGGAGGTGAAATGAATAGTTCATTTGTGAGTAGTTTTTGCAGAATCTTGTAATCAGCTTGGCAGCACAGTATAGATTGAGGGGATATCTTGGAATGGAACTGCTACATTTGTCATCAAAGAGAGAGAAACGTTAGATAATGGCGTTTAACAGTCTGTTGCTTTCTGCTGAGCAATCATCAAATCCAGAAATAATGATCTTGAACTGTTTTGAAGTTTTTGATACAAAACATTTAAGAACCTTAGAATATTACAACTAAACCATTTGTTTAGCAACAAGTGAAAATCAAATAGGAATATGAAACAAATTTCTATTCTTTCTTGTTTTGAAATGTTTCCATGATCTGAATAGGCAAAGTTACAAATAACATTTGAAACTTTCAGAATAAATGTTAAAGTTTCAGGAACAATTTGAATTATCTGCTTGTCTAAATTACATAAAAACCCATGTTAAAAAATGTTAAAAATAGAAGTCACGGTAAAATGTCGTCATCATCATCATCTTCCTGAAAAGTACATGCAAAATCTGAGCACTTCATATTTCCTTAGTTACTTTTTAAAAAAATCTCACAATAGTTTCACAAAACTTAAAAGCAAGCAATACTTTTTACTGTGGAGCACATATAATCACTTTGGCTAATTAAAAGACTAACAGTAAAATTGCTAAGGGACCATCACAATTCACTTGCTTAATGGGGGTGATTTTCTGATGAAGGTGGAGCAGAAATATGACCATTATGTTTGGAGATACCCAGACTGCTGCTTATTAAAAGTAGTCCATACTGATTTCACTGCAGTGCTTTACTTCTAACAACTCTACAAAGTTTAGGCAGAACTCCTACAAAGCCTCTGAATTCCAGCTGACTTAAATTGCCACTAATTGCATACCATACATATTTACCTTTTTCTTGCTTCTAGGCTTGAGGAGTTCGTATGCTAGTCAGAACAGTCAGCTTGGGCAAGAATTACGTTCTGCTGTATCTCCTGACCTACACATCACCCCCATATATGAAGGGAGAACCTATTACAGTCCTGTGTACCGCAGTCCAAATCATGGAGCAGTTGAGCTACACCAAGGGTCCCAGACAGCACTATATCGAACTGGGTCAGGTAGGTATAGAATTGAGGTTTTTCAGCATTCCCCAAATTTAGATGATTTGCCCCAAAAATCTTTCTTGATTTACATATTAGTTTTCTACTTGAGAGAATATAAATTGTTGCCACGCTGTCAATATGCATGATGATAGATATGTGTTGCTAATTTAAAATAATAGATTACAAGCCATAAATCAGTGAAGAGGAAGAGACCTAAATCTGAAAGACTTGCACAATAATGGCAGATAGGAGTAAGAAACAGATTAGTTTAAAATGCTCTTTATTCTTTTGTGATGTCTATAGCAAGTACTCAAGACTATATGCTGATAAGTCCGTTTTGAGCTAAACCAAGGGTTCCCAAACTTGGTTCGCAGCTTGTTCACGGTAAGCCCCTGGCGGGCCACGAGACACTTTGTTTATCTGAGCGTCCGCAGGTACGGCCGCTCGCAGCTCCCAGTGGCCGCGGTTCGCCGTTTCCAGCCAATGGGAGCTGCGGAAAGCGGCGCGGGCTGGGTATAGCGTATTTCTTGGTTTAAACCCTCACTAGCCAATCATAGAAGTGTTGGAAGTGTAGGTCTGGAAGGGGCCTCAATACATCATCTAGTCCTGTTCCTTGTACTCAAGGACTACTTAATAACTAGACCATTCCAGACAGGTGTTTGTCCAACCTGTTCTTTAAAACCTCCAGTGACAGAGATTCCACATCCTCCTTGAGCAATTTGTTCCAGTGCTTAACTATCCTGACAGTTAAGAAGTTTTTCCTAATGTCCATCCTAAACCTCCCTTGCTGCAGTTTTAAACCCATTGCTTCTTGTCCTATCCTCAGAGGTTAATTAAAACAATTTTTCACCTTCCTCTTTGTCACAATGTTTTATGTACTTCAAAACTGTTATTATATTCCCCACTCAGTCTTCTCTTCTCCAGACTAAACAAACCCAATTTTTTCCAAACTTTCCTCATAGGTCATGTTTTCTAGCCCTTAAATCATTTTTGTTGCTCTCCTCTGACTTTCTCCAGTTTGTCCACATCTCTCTTGAAATGTGGTGCCCAGAACTGGACACAATACTCTGGCTGAAGCCTTATCAACATGGAGTAGAGTGAAAGAATTACTTCTCGTGTCTTGCTTACAACACTCCTGCTACTACATCCCAGAATGATGGTCGCTTTTTTTGCAACAGTGTTACACTGTTGACCCATATTTATCATATCCTTCCTCTCACTTTTTACTGTTTTATCAATATAATAGAACCCTGCTAAATTGCACTGCACTAATTCACATCTTGCGCCATAAAACACGTGGTCTCACCCAACTTCTCAAAGATTTAATACTGGAATGCTGTATTGTAAGATCCAATATTAAAATCTAATTACTTTTATATGCTATATGACAGAATATAAAATGAGATACTATGAAGTACTGTCATAAATAATTGCAGCTAAACTGAAATTCTCAAATAAAAGGAAAAGACATGGTACGTTTGTGATGCATTATTCTGATTTTAGATCTTTTGTTCACTTACTAATTTGCACAATTTAGTAGTTTGCAATAGGTCTCCCAATCATTAGTCTGAATTAGGAAGGTTTTACTGTTAAGTCTCCAGAGTGATAGTTCACAATACCTATAATAATGTTTTTAAACCTTTTAAATTGCTTGTTAATAATTTTGCACCAGCTGAGGCATTCAGAGTACTATGAATGAAGCACAAGTTTTGCAGTTTCCCTGCCCCACCTGCCACAACTAAACTCACGTAAGCAAAACTAAACCAGGTAAAATTTGTTAAAGTTTTAGCTCAATTGAGAAACTGAAAAATAAAGTTCTAGTTCAGTTAATATCCTTATGTTTTTTTAGAAGAGCAGAAAATACCATAAGATCACTGTAATCAAGAAGGTTCATATTCATACCTCATTTCACACACGAGTGGTGTTTTTCTGAACCATTTGAGATTAGTGCCTTGAAAGAATCTTTAAATACAATTCAATCCCCAATTAATATTTTGCCCAAGCAAGCAGGACAAGCTTGTATCTAATTTATTAAAGGAGAGGCATTAACATCAGGAGAGCTTCTTGTTTTATTTCCCATTTTTCTTTCTTCAGTACTATAGATGCATACAATCGAATGTTATTAAACACCTCTGAAACTGTTCTATTTGTCATCAGGTTCCTCTTCAGTTCCTAGTTTACTGCTAATATATTTGACACATATAGTACTTACTACATTAAATACTGAAACACTCCATCTTATTTAGAAATAACTTGGGCCTGATCCCACAATGACTTTACTTGTGTAATCAGCCCATTATCGTCCTTGGAACTTTTTCTGTAAGGATTTATCATATGAGAGGTGCTGGAGCCCTATCCAATGATAGCTTTTTAGACCTCTGGGTATTTCAGTCTCACTTCAACTTTAATTTTGCTTGCTTTTTATTTAAACCAAGAATTGTCTCATAACAAATGTCTATAAAAGGTATCTAGCATATTTTATTATTGATTTTACACTAGGTGTTGGAAATCTGCAAAGGTCATCCAGTCAGCGTAGCACACTTGCATACCAAAGAAATAATTATCCCTTGAACACAACAGCTGCCTATGCAGAACCCTACAGGTCAATGCAGTACCGACTGTCAGAGTCCAGTTATAACAGGCTACAACATGCAACGCCAGCAGATGATGGTACAACAAGATCTCCATCCATAGACAGCATACAGAAAGATCCTAGGCAAGTCCAACTGAGCTCTCAGGAATCATGTACCATTGCAAGAATTATCTGATTCTAAAATTGTTCTTTGATTAAATAGAAAATCTTAGTAGTGCATTTTTTAGTTCTGTATTATACAGATCATTGTGATTAATTTAGGTTTAATAAGTAACAATTTATAAAATTATCCAGAAGTTTAACCAGTAAGTGCATTGCTTTTACTTTGCTACAGTAGTTGACTGTTACTTACATTTGTGTTAACAATTATTGTAATTCTCTTCCAAGTTTATTTTAGGATATCGAAAGGAAATTTCATATACTCTGAGGAACATTTGTGAACTTGAAAGGTTTCATTTGGTTTTATTGAGTATTTTTTATTAAATTGTCACACATGTTTGCCAGGTTTTGAAAATGAGTAAGTAAATATCTAAATATACTAGATCATTCTATTTATGAACAGCTTTGGTTATAAGGAAAGTTGCTTGGAAATCTTCGGAATAAGTATACCATTTTGCAAAGGTAGAAAACAGTTGCTTCATATTAACATAGAATAAATGCATTTAAAATGGAAATGGAGACCGTTTTTCCGGTATTACTTATTCAAGTAGTCCTGTAGACAGTAATGGGCCTACTTGCATGATGGGACAAACAGGATTTGGCCCCTATTAGTGAACTTTCAAACCACTTCTTTGGGTCAACTTAATAGTGCTACACAGGGCCGGCTCTAATTTTTTTGCTGCCCCAAGCAGCAAAAAAAAGCGCCGCCCCGCTGAGCCCCCCCACACCGAGCGCCGCGCCACCGGAACCCCCCCTCTGAGCGCTGCGCCCCGCGCCGCCCCCCCGCCACTGGAGCCCGCCCCTCCCCCCCCCCCCCCCCCGCCGAGCGCCGCGCTGCCCCCCCGCCACCCCAAGATTGGCCACTCCTTACCAGCTGCCACCCCAAGCATGTGCTTGGTTGCCTGGTGCCTGGAGCCGGCCCTGGTGCTACAAACTTTAACTTCTTCTTCAAGTGATTGTTCACGTCCATTACACATTAGGTGTACACGCGCCGCGTGCACGGACGTCGGAAACTTTTTCCCTTAGCGGCTCCCGTCGGGCCGGCAGGGCCCCCTCCTTCCCGCCAGAGCGACGCCCCGCTCCAGGGTATATATATCCCTGCCGACCCGACCCCTCCAGTTCCTTCTTACCGTCCATGGCGGCATTGGAACAACTCTGTCTCTCGTCTGAGAGTGTCCTTTAGCAATAGTCATTAGTGTTATCTAGCAGTTATCAGTTAGTTTGTAGTAGTGTTGAGCCAGTAGTTAACAGCTCATTAGGGTACTTAAAGTTCCTGCCGTGGTTGTTTGTTCAGCCCTGGCACCGGCCCTGGGCGGCGGGGTATGCCACACGCCCAAGGCTTCAAGGCTTGTGCCACGTGCCGCAGGCCTATGCCATTGAGCGACCCCCATGCCTCGTGTCTCCGTTGCCTGGGGGAGGCTCACCAGAAAGAGCGCTGCAAGATCTGCAAGGCCTTTAAGCCCAGAACTAAAAAAGAGAGGGACTTTCGCCTTAAGCAGCTGCTCATGGAGACGGCGTTACAGCCCTCCACTTTGACGGCACCGTCTGCCTCTGTGTGGAGCGCCCCGGCATCGGTGTGGGAACCGGCGCCGGCAGGTCACCCGAAGCCCGCGGCACCGACCCAGCGGGGAAATACACGACGCCGATCGTCTTCGCCGGCGAAAGCGAAGGGCCAACCTAAGGCCCGAGGACGCTCCCCACACAAGAGGGCGGCACCGGTAAAGACCTCGAGTGCCCCTAAGGCCGATACGGCCCCAACATGGACCCCGGTAGTGGCTCCGGCGCCGAAAGGCCCGTCGAGCCCCAGGATGGGCGCGTCGAGTGATGATGAAGGGCTGGAGGAGCTCGTGGAACAGCCCTCCACTCCGGACACGTTTGAGGCAGCTAAGGACCTCATTGCTTTGTCCGTCGAGGCCCCGGCACGCGCTGAGGGCGCTCAGCCGATGCTGCCACGCAGAGGCAAGCCGGCGATGGTGCGCCCATCACGGTCGCCGTCTCGGCACTGCTCCAGGAACCGGTCCCGGTCGAGCTCCGCCTCGGTGGACTCCCGGTTGCCCTCGGCGCGGGAAGCACCGCAGCAGTCGGGCTTCAACAAGCGGTCGGCACCGACTCAGCAACCGAGCACGAGTCGGCACCGCAAAGCGTCGGCGGTTCGTTACCCGAGGCCGACCAGCCGTAGCCGTTCCCGGTCCCGCGATCACCGGTACCGTTCCAGGTCCAGGTCGGCGAGGCGCTATTCCAGGTCCTGGTCGCGGAGGCGCTACTCCCCAAAACTGGACCAGCACCATCCTACGGCTCCACCGTGGCCTTCCAGGTCACCGTCCGTGGTCTCGGGGACTGACTCAGACCGGTACGGCGGGTATGCCCTAGGTCACAGGCCAGCAGGGACTACGGTCAGTCCCAATGGGGCCAACTGAGCCAATGGCCATTCTGGACACCCTGGGCCTACCACCAGCAAGGGCCCCCATCGAGGGCCTCGAGATCCGGGCCATCCGGGTACCGCTCCCGCTCCCCGTGGCACCGGCCGCCATCGTATAGGGAGGCAACGGTCTCTAGACCACCGGAGCGGGAAGGAGTGGACTCGGCACAGAGTACGGTGCCGTCCCAATCCCACACTGCGGGTCAGGCCGCAGAGGAACAACTGGCTGATGCCGGATTGCAGGACAATGAGGATGGGCAGAAGGCCCCGACCTCTTCCTCCTCGCCAGACGAGGCGGTAGCGGGCACACTGGTGTCCGGCCCTCCCCCGATTGACCATCGGGCACACCAAGACCTGCTTCGCCGGGTAGCCCTCAATCTGGGCTTGCAAGCGGAGGAGACTGTAGAGCAGGACGACCCCATGGTCGATATCCTGAGCCCAGAGGGCCCCTCCAGAGTCGCTCTCCCGATTATACGGACAGTACAGTCCAACTATAAGACGGTGTGGCAAACACCGGCCTCCAGTGCGCCAACTGCAAAAGGCGTGGAGAGGAAATACTTCGCCCCATCTAGAGGGTTTGACTTCCTCTTTCTACACCCGTCCCCCTGTTCGCTGGTGGTCTCGGCGGTCAACGAAAAAGAGTGGCATGGCCAGCAAGCTCCTGCCCCCAAGGGCAAAGAAGCTAAGAGATTGGACTTATTCGGGAGGAAAGTCTATTCATCTGGGGGCCTTCAGCTGAGGATCGCCAATCAGCAGGCGATTCTAAACAGGCACAATTTTAACTCTTGGGCATCAGTTGCCAAGTTTAAGGACTCCCTCCCACCTGACGCGCATCAGGAGTTTACGGACCTGGTGGATGAGGGAATGGCAGTGGCCAAGACCTCATTACAGGCCGCACTAGACTCAGCCGACGCTGCGGCTAGAACAATTGCGTCGGGAGTCGTGATGAGGCGTTCGGCGTGGTTGCAGGCTTCAGGTCTCCCGCCAGAGGTGCAAACCACACTGCAGGACCTTCCGTTTGAAGGTTCGGGCTTGTTCTCCGACCAAACGGACGCCAGACTGCATAGCCTTAAGGACTCGCATGCGACCCTTAAGTCGTTGGGTACGCACACCCCGGTAACGCAGCGTAAACCTTTTAAGCCCCAGCCACCACACAGGCAATACCACCCTCGCCCCCGGCACGAGCCTTACCGCCGTCGAGGGAGGGATAACAGGCGGAGACGTAACAATACGCCTAACCAAGGCCAGAGTCACGGCCAGGGCAAGCCGCAGCCGGGAAATAAACCAGGCTTTTGAAGCTACGCCCGAGGACAGCGTACCACTTCATATACCGGATCCTCCTCTGGGTTTCAAGGACCGTCTGTCCCATTTCTACCGGGCCTGGTTGCGCATAACATCGGACCGCTGGGTCCTGCGCACAGTGAAGGCGGGCTATACCCTCCAGTTTTCCTCGCCCCCTCCCTGCCATCCCCCTTCCCCGTCCCTCTTCAGGGACCCTTCTCACGAGCAACTCCTCATACAGGAGGTACAGACCCTTCTCGTTGCAGGAGCAGTAGAAGAGGTCCCTCTAGACCTAAGGGGAAAAGGATTCTATTCCAGATACTTCCTGATCCCCAAGGCGAAAGGGGGCCTCCGTCCTATTTTGGACCTGCGCGATCTAAACAAGTTTCTGATCAAAGCGCGCTTCCGTATGGTCTCCCTTGGAACTATTATCCCATCCCTGGATCCGGGGGATTGGTATGCTGCCCTCGATATGAAAGATGCCTATTTTCACATCGCAATCAATCCGGCCCACAGACGGTTTCTGCGCTTCGTTGTCGACCAGCGCCATTTCCAATTTACGGTCCTGCCCTTCGGCCTGGCGTCAGCACCACGGGTATTTACGAAGTGCATGTCCGTGGTAGCAGCCTTCCTTCGAAAAAGAAGGATGCGTGTGTTCCCGTACCTGGACGATTGGCTACTCGCGGGCAGGTCAGAGGCCGAGGTCCGATCTCACGTGACGCTGGCCTTGCAGACGTTCGACAAGCTCGGCCTCCGGGTCAATGTGCCCAAATCCACGTTAGTCCCCACACAGAGGCTGGACTTCATAGGTGCAACCCTGGACTCGGTAACCGCGCAAGCGAGCCTACCAGAGGCACAGTTCATGTCAATTCACAGAGCCGTAAGCTCGGTCCAAAAATTCCCCACGACAACGGCAAGGTGTTGCATGCAGCTTCTGGGGCATATGGCAGCTTGCACACACGTGGTCAGACATGCCCGCCTGAGGCTCCGGCCTTTACAGTTGTGGTTCGCCCACACGCATCGCCCCAACAGAGACCCATTGGATCAAGTAGTCACGATCCCAAACCAGGTGCTCAGCTCGCTACGCTGGTGGCTCGATCGCCAACAGGTATGCGAAGGGATCCCCTTCGCTGCCCCACAGCCCACTCTGACGTTGGTAACAGATGCATCGGACCTGGGTTGGGGGGCACACCTGGGGGAACTGCGGACCCAAGGGCTGTGGTCCAGAGAAGACAAGCTGCTTCACATCAATCTGAAGGAGCTAAGAGCGGTTCGCCTCGCCTGTCAGACCTTCCGCGCCACCATAAAAGGTCACAGCGTGGCAGTCCTGACGGACAACACTATCGCCATGTTCTATATAAACAAGCAGGGCGGGTCCCGGTCTTCTCCCCTCTGTTACGAAGCGCTCCAATTATGGAACTTCTGTATAGCCCATGCGATACACCTCATCGCGACGTATCTTCCGGGGATTCAAAACGGCTTAGCAGACCGCCTCAGCCGATCCTACCGAATGCACAAATGGACGTTGAGGCGAGACGTCCTGCATTCGATCTTCCGGAGGTGGGGCTTTCCCCGGGTGGATCTATTCGCCACCAGGGACAACAGCCAATGCCCTCAGTTCTGCTCGTTCCAGAACCTCAGCCGGGGATCATTAGCAGATGCTTTCATGATCCCATGGGGAGGGAGCCTAAGATATGCCTTCCCCCCGTTCCCACTCATACACAAGGTTCTCCTCAAGACCCGCAGGGACAGGGCGATGATCATACTTATCGCCCCGGCCTGGCCACGCCAGCATTGGTTCACGTCCCTGCTGGAACTGTCCATAGCCGATCCAATCACCCTCCCCCTCCATCACGACCTAGTCACGCAAGACAAAGGTCGCCTACTCCACCCGAACCTGTCTTCGCTACATCTCACGGCGTGGTATCTCTCTGGCTAAATGATGCAGAACACAGGTGCTCTCACCAAGTTCAGCAAATCCTCCTTAATAGTAGGAAGCCCTCTACAAGAGCGACCTACCTGGCAAAATGGAAAAGGTTCTCCCACTGGTGTGAGCCTCAACGCATACAGCCTTTACAAGCCTCAGTTCCGTCGATCTTGGACTACCTACTGCACCTCAAGAATCAAGGGCTTGCGCCCGCCTCAATTAGAGTTCACTTAGCCGCTATTTCGGCTTTCCATCCGGGACAGTTGGGAGTGTCAGTGTTCTCCAACCCCACAGTGGCCCGATTCCTCAAGGGGCTGGAAAGGGTGTTTCCCTACTCGCGCCCGCCTGTCCCGGCGTGGAGTCTGAACCTAGTCCTAACAAGACTCATGAGTCCTCCCTTTGAGCCCCTAGCCACTTGCTCCCTCACGCACCTCTCGTGGAAGGTGGCGTTTCTCGTGGCCATCACGTCGGCCAGAAGGGTATCGGAATTGAGGGCCCTCTCTTCGGAACCACCCTATACAGTGTTCCATAAGGATAAGGTGCAACTGAGGCCGCACCCCAAATTCCTCCCAAAGGTGGTATCACAGTTTCACATGGGGCAGGACATTTGCCTACCGGTGTTTTTTCCTAAACCCCATACGGACCCTCACCACCGCAGCCTACATACCCTGGATGTCCGAAGGGCGTTGGCATTTTACCTGGAACGGACCAGGTCGTTCCGCAGAACACCCCAGCTGTTCATTGCTATTGCGGAACGTATGAAAGGCTTGCCTATCTCGACACAGCGCTTGTCGGCATGGATTGTGCATTGTATACGCACTTGTTATGAGCTTGCCAATGTTCCGGCCCCGGAGATCCGGGCCCACTCGACTAGAGCCCAAGCGTCCTCAACGGCCTTCTTGGCGCAGGTCTCTATCCAGGAGATCTGTAAGGCAGCCACCTGGTCGTCCGTACATACGTTCACAGCCCACTACGCGATCCATCATCAGACCAGAGAGGACGCGATGGTCGGTCGGGCTGTGCTACAGTCAGTTGTACCTTGACTCCTACCCACCTCCAATGGTAAGCTTGGGAATCACCTAATGTGTAATGGACGTGAACAATCACTCGAAGAAGAAAGAACGGTTACTTACCTTCTGTAACTGTTGTTCTTCGAGATGTGTTGTTCACGTCCATTACACTTCCCACCCTCCTTCCCCTCTGTCGGAGTCTCCGGCAAGAAGGAACCGGAGGGGTCGGGTCGGCAGGGATATATATACCCTGGAGCGGGGCGCCGCTCTGGCGGGAAGGAGGGGGCCCTGCCAGCCCGACGGGAGCCGCTAAGGGAAAAAGTTTCCGACGTCCGTGCACGCGGCGCGCGTACACCTAATGTGTAATGGACGTGAACAACACATCTCGAAGAACAACAGTTACAGAAGGTAAGTAACCGTTCTAAGTCATGTTTGTGGTATTTGGCCATTGGTGCATTTTTAACATGTAGCGCATTAGCTTGCTCCACATACTAAATATTGATTTAGAACAGTTGTACTCAGACTGCCGCTTGTGAGTGCAAGTGGCTCTTTGATGTGTCTCCTGCAGCTCTTGAAACAATGAATTCACACTACTGTGGCTCTTTTGGGTAATGGTGATTGCTAATTTGGCTCCTGAACCACTGAGGTCTGAGTATCACTGATATAAAAGATCTATTTGAGGAGTAAGGTACTGTTTCATCAGAGTAAAGATGACTGAACCAGGTCTTTAAAAGTATCAGAAAGACAAAGGGCTTGTCTACACTTGGAAGTTTATTGAAATAGCTATTCCAGAATAATTATACTGGTAAATTTCAAAGAGTAGACAAGCCCATAGACTCATTTTGGTGAAAATAAAGAAGAGGTATGCATTATTCTCCAATCTGTATATTAGAAAAAAAAGAGGGAAACTATGAGAAATCTTTTTCTTTGCCTCATTAGTATATTTGTTGTACAAGTTGCAGACACAGTATTCATAGGAAGCTAATTACCATCTTTCTCCATGGCCTTGTAATACTGTAATAGTCAAAATATAAAATGGAGTCTGAGCTACAGTACATTGAGCAATAAATGCTTTGGGAAATATAAGAAGAATTCTTATGCTGTATAAAATTCCCATCTCTTATCGTATCCAGATTTTGTCTTTCCCTGTTATAGCCAGACCCCTCTTAAGGTAAAAAGTATTGCACAAGTTAGGTTTTATGTCTTGAAATTTGCTATGCTATAGTATCTTGACTGTTAGCAATTTAACAGCATTATAAATATTCCATAAAATATAAAGTAATAAGAGCATTCAATTGAAGAACTAGGTAGAAAGAACTAATGTGTTGGAAAGAACTAATATTAACCTCCGGATTCTCTAAGTCAAGAATTTCATGTTTTTGTAATATGTTATTTATAGTATGATAATTTCATAGTCTGATGGTTTTTAAACTATTATGAGTAGTTTGATTATCTGAAATGTTCCCTTTAAAACATTTTATAAGAATATATATATAAATTGTAGAAGCAACCACACTTATTGAAAGTGCAGCCCACAGACTGAGTTTCAGAACCATATTAAAGAAAATCTTTAAAAATTATGCTAAACAAAACCTAATAATAATACATATTTTTTTAATTGTTATTTTATATTTCAAATTTCAATGGAAACAGTTGTTTGGATTAAAACATTTTCTGGCAGTAAAGGTTGCAGCAGTATGATAGTACATATGAACCAGCAGTTAAAACTCACTAACCACAAGGTAAAACTGTTTAATTGTGAAAGCAAATTATAATGCAGAAAGCAAAGAAATAGTTCTAGTGGTGAAAAGTAAATTAGATTTTTTAAAGGTCTGTTTTAATAATAAAAGGATTTATTATTAACAATGGTATGGAATTTTAGGAGTGCTTTTTTTTTTTGTAGGTTCTACACAGAATAATGCTCTTTATTTTTAACAAATATACTTTTTTCAGAATTACTCCTCTGGTTCTTCCTGACTCTATTCTTGCAGTTTAGTTAACAATAGTTACTTACTATGACTCTGGACTGAAGGAAATTTATTCTGATATGTCCAATATCTGACATTATTCACAGACTATCACCCACTGTTAACGATGCTTTTGAAAAAATTGTAGCCTACCCAATAAGGTGTGTAGTACAAATAAAGCTGTCTTGAGTGTAGTCAGTCCCATCTTCCTTGTTTCCCCATTAAAACAAGAAATGTACCTAATTTGTCTGTTATCTCCAATGCCTGATCTCAATTTTTTAATTTTTTTTTGTAATGTTCACTAACTGACTTTAAGATATTTTAAAGAGACATTAACAGCACAGTCATGTTACTCCAGTAGCCAGGGATGACATCTTTATCATCATATATCCACTTGTTTCATTTTAAAGGTTATCAGACATGTGGCTAGATAAAGCCCAGAGAGCTTTACAGTACAGTTTGTTTCTATTTTATCTTTAATCTGGTGGAGTGACCTCTGGAAATTTATAATCTGGCCCTTGGATTGTGAGATAATTGAGGCAGCTACCAGATTCCCTCTCTGTCTTTAAAACACCTTTCACACTTTTGGTTCTTCTATAAAATGCATTTAAAATGGAGCATCTTAAATTGGAACCTGTAGAATCCGTGGGCCTGTATCTCCATTTCAAAAATGAGGACAACCAAAAATCTGCTCTGTTATAGTCAGACTACAATGGCGAGGTTGACAAGTTTTAGACACCCCTGTTTTAAAGAGAGACTGACAAACATGGTTTATTTTACACTCCATTGTTTGGAATGCTCCTGTGTGACCGCTGGTTCTTCAGGGACAAACTACAAGGCAGACTCAAGGATGGTGCAAAAGTCCACAGAGTTGATTGAGGCAGTTCCCAACACCCCGACTGGACAGGATTTCCCTGCAACAGTCTCATTAGGCCCCTCAGGGCTATCCGAGGCAGCACAGACAGCCCAATAGTCTTTTTGTAGTAAAGCAAACAAATAGTGCCAAAACCAATAGTCCTGTGCCAGGCCTATCTTCTTCCAGAAGGCTCTGGCAGTCAGGAGTCTCTGTGGAAGTTCTGGGCTGGTCCTTTTCTCAGGGAGCACAAGATCTATTCTCCCTGGTCAGTACACCTACTGGGCTGTCCTCTTCCCTTTTTAACTGGCCTGTCATTATCTGACAGTAAGTGCAGGTATAGCAGGGCAAGGCTGAGTGGGCCCACTCTAGCTCATTAACCCTTGTTGACTCAGTGTGGGGCTGGTGTATACCCAATCACATCCCTAAATCTTGAAAATGAAATTTTACATCAATTTTGTCATTTTTTCCATTTGGGGAATCTTGATATAGTTCTTGTGTTTCTAATGGAGACAGTTCATTCCATTTAACTGGCTCACTTGTACTCTTGTCTTGATGATGTTAGCAAGAATAAGTGTAGCTCTAGGAATAGTGTTTGTTTGCTAAGTACTGCTGCTGAGCCAACAGGAGAAGTGCAGTATTCCTTTTTCTGTGTAGAACCTACCAAAAAAAAAGCACTCCTAAAATTCCATACCATTGTTAATAATAAATCCTTTTATTATTAAAACAGACCTTTAAAAAATCTAATTTACTTTTCACCACTAGAACTATTTCTTTGCTTTCTGCATTATAATTTGCTTTCACAATTAAACAGTTTTACCTTGTGATTAGTGAGTTTTAACTGCTGGTTCATATGTACTATCATACTGCTGCAACCTTTACTGCCAGAAAATGTTTTAATCCAAACAACTGTTTCCATTGAAATTTGAAATATAAAATAACAATTAAAAATATATGTATTATTATTAGGTTTTGTTCACATCTTTCTTAATATAGGCAATATTTAAAATGTGAACTCAAACTTACGTAATTTGTGTCTTTTAAAAGAGGATATTTAGAAGGTCAACCAACTGGATAGAATTATATGTCACATTCTGAGTCTTAACTGCTTGAAAGGATTACTTTGGAACAACATTATCATTCTGTTCTTGGAACTTTAGTTGTTTCACATGTTTGGATTTTCAGGAAGAGTAAGATCTCTGTACTGTTTTGTTTAAAATTCTTTAGAAAGAGAAAATAGCCCAACAAATGTCACTGGATCAGTTCCTAAAGCTATAAACTTCATGGTCATGTCTAATGACTTGCCAGGTTTTTGGCTATGTAAAATAGCTGTGTACTTGGTGAAACAGTTACAATAAAACTAGTTGTAAGTCCACAGTCCCTGGACAATTCAAGCTGTTACAGCCTTGTGGTACTTTATTTTGATATGGTTGATAATGCCACTCGTATCAGTCCTGTTTTTGTCCAAGTGTAATTGACTATAAAACAGTAAAAATGTGTTAAATGTTCAGAAAAAAATATTCTCTGTATGAATTACACCTGTCCTCCGCTGAATGAAATTTATAAGAGCTAGGTATCTTCATATGGGTCATCCTCTCCCTCACCCCACCCCCTTTTTAAAGCTAAGGAGGTTTATGTAGATTTCAATGATTCAGTAAGTAGAGTTAAAGTATATATATTTCACTCTAGCTATACAATCTGTATTCGCAATCTAACTGAAGAAGGCAATATGGACATTTATAATGTTTTTGCTGTGATGCATAAAGAATATAAAGGCTTCTCTACTGATGGGAAAACTGAAAGGTGGAATGGAATAATGAACCATTTTCACACGTTTAGTTTCCTCTTTTACGTTTGATACTACAGGGCAGCAAATACTTTAGAAAACTGCTAAGACTCTCCAGTAACTATAGGGAGTAAAACATATGTATAAACTAACACCTTCCCTTGAATTTGTTTATCTAATGAAGGGAGTTTGCATGGCGGGATCCAGAATTGCCTGAAGTCATTCACATGCTTCAGCACCAGTTCCCATCAGTTCAAGCAAATGCAGCAGCCTACCTTCAGCACCTGTGCTTTGGAGATAACAAAGTAAAAATTGAGGTACAGTGTTGATTTTTTTTTTTCTGTTTCGCGAAGAACTGCAAACAACGAGCAAGTACACTTTTCCCTTTTATTTTGATCACAAAAGTGACTGTAACACTTGGATCTAGATCAGTGGTTTTCTCAAACTTTAGTACTGGTGACCCCTTTCACATAGCAAGCCTCTGAGTGCGACCCTCCCCCTTATAAATTAAAAACACTTGTTTATATATTTAACACCATTATAAATGCTGGAGGCAAAGCGGGGTTTGGGGCTGACAGCTCGCGACCCCCCATGTAATAACCTTGCGACCCCCTGAGGGGTCCCAACCCCCAGTTTGAGAACCCCTGGTCTAGATGCTTTTAAGCATGTGTTTGTACTAGAGGCATGTTAATTCTGAGAATTCTAGATATATTAACACTTCTCTCTTACTATCAAGTGAAAATCATTAAAAGTGGGTAATCCAGCAAAATTGTATTACTAGTATTTAACCTGATGTCAAACCTTATATTATTTCTTAAATGTAGGCTTAACAAAATCAGCATTTAAAGAACTACTACTGATAATTAAGGGGTTCCAAAAAAAATTTACATAGGCCTTCCACTCTTTTTAATGCAAACAAAGCAAAATTTGTGGTATGCAGTGAAGCACTAATCAAAACAACCTTGAATATTTATGGAGCTATGGAAAGGGTTTATCAAGTGTGATATGGAGGGCAGTTATAGGTACATGGAAGAACATAGTTAATGTCTAGAATTTATATAAACTTTGTATATATAAGGGCTACTGGCCATCATTTTATTCCTTTCATACAGCAGCAATAAAATATCAATTGTTGAAGGAATCTGTTATGTCATACGCATCTCACATGTGCATCTTATTCACCATTCCCCTTATACAGTGTTATTTATTTTAAAATATTTAGGTGAAAAAATGGAGATGGAGCGAATAACCTAACCAGCAAATTATATGGGAGCACAACTGGGATTCCCTTTGTTTTTGTCCTACAGTCTCTTTTAGTAGAGATCCTTGATCTCCCTTCACTCAACAATTTTTAGTGTTTTATTATCAATAATAATACTTCATGTTATGGTGGAGCACTTGCACTCTCATAGTTAAATTTGCTCCTAGTTTTTCATTTTAAGAGATGAAAATGTTCTATGTTATCTCTTGTTTGGAGTTAGAAAACCAATTTCAAGTGCTCATTGTTGTTCATGAAATGCTTGCCATTATTTAAAAAAAACAGGTTAGATATTGCTATTTTGAAATACACCGTCCAACAACAAAAAATGTCCAGTGTCTAGTGGTTTCTTCTGACCCCCTTTGAAAACATACTATGGTAGACCGAGATATGAAATTAAGTGTGTGTGATTCTTTGCAATGACCACTTCGGAAGAATGTTTGATAAAAGTTGTAATTGTAGTTGTGTTAATTAATTAATATTGAAAAAGTTACTGTTTTAAATGCTGATATAAGTTATGTTGATACAGTGTTACTAAGGATATAAGGTATGGTAGCATAGGAGCTATGTCCACACAATGACAAAAAGTTCAGAATCATGTGATGTATCAGACATACTGCTTAACAAATCACCAAAGGACTTCAGAAGATGCTGTTGTAACCCATCCTAACACTGTATGGATTTGTCCTTCTGAGGGCTACACCATAAGTAGTAGCTTATGAGTTTGCTCCTCCCTTTATTGTCCTGGATCTAGTACTTCAGTTAAAGCACCAGTAGTTTGTTCTTTCAGATCCAGAGATTCCAGATTCTCTTCAGAGAGATACATGTGTGGAATGAACAGCTATGGACACCTGAAGAACCCAGATAGGAGCAGAGTGTAACCCACACTTACACAAAATGTCTTTGTTACCCTTAAGTGTCTGCACCATATATACAAGTTTGAGTCTGCTACGGCCTCCAAGTTAACAGACTTTACCTAGTCCTTCAACCAAGGCACTAGAGGTTCAAAATTTTAGCTTCATGAATCCTAGGTTTAATTCTGTCAGACACACATGAAGATTTGAATTTCTGCAGACTACCCGAAGCTCAGAACAAGCATCATGGGCATGAGGAGTATATAACCCAGGCTGTCACAGAGTGGCTTTTTGTCCCCCTCTCATGGCTAGATGATATGTAATACATCCCTAATCAGATCATCTGCAGGGGACTGAACCATTGACCTGAGGATGTAAAAACCTGATCCTCTACTTTGAGCTAAAGGATGATGGTCATTAGCTCAGACAGTAGCAGATTCATAAGCTTGTTTGAGGTGGAGCCACACTGTTAGCGTGGGTCGATGCAATATTTTCAGTAGAGGTGGTGGTTCGAGGCATTTTGGAATAAGTTATAGTTTACAAAGGCAGAGTACAAAATGGGGTCAGTGTATTAAATACTGACACTACTTCAATCATGTGTTAGCAAAAATGATAATTTTTGTCATTTACTGCTGGCCTTGACTGTCAAAGAAGTGACAACATAGTAGTCAGGCCTGCTGGTGGATTGCAGGTATTCATCCTGCTGCTGCAGTTGCTCCTGCCTTTCTTAAATTTCCAGAAGTTCAGGAGATCTTGTAGCATCTTTCAGGAAGATACAAGATGACTCACAGAAGATTGCATGGGAGAACATGAGTCTGAGTCTATCTTTCAGGAAGTGAATGATGACACAAATTCACTCACAGAAGTTCTCTGCAGCTGACAGGTTGTTATTGCTAAAAAATAATGCGGTGATCTTGACAACAGTTGGTTGGGAATTTTACATTAGAATTTTTTATTGACAGAAAATGTAGTTTCTGCAAAATGTCAATTTTTCACAGGATAATTTTGATTTTGTGCAAAAAAGGAGGGTGAGGGGTCAGTTCAACTAGTTTGTAGAACTGACCCAAAAAGTTTAGTCTTGAGTACTTTCAACATTAAACTGCATTTCCATGTGATGGTGCAGTGCCTCATGGGAAGTTTTAGTTTACAATGCTTGACGGAATAGGGAAATTAACATAAACAGAAAATTATGTTTAGTCAAAGTCAGGCTTGCCCTAGGGACCCAGCCCACCTATCCAAATCCTTGAAAGTGTAGAAATAAACTAAACATCTGCGTTCCTTGCCATGTTCATGTTGCCTCCAACACAATTGCTAATACACTCAACACTCCATGAAGCATTCACCTCCATCTCCAACACATACTGGAAAGCAATAGATACCTCACTTCATCCAATTCACTCTGTCATTAAAAAGCTTAATGACAACCACAGCAATGTTAAAGCAGAATAAATTTCCAAATGAATGGGCTATGTAAACATAAGAATGGCTATACTGGGTCAGACCAAAGGTCCATCTAGCCTAGTATCCTGTCTTCCAACAGTGGCCAGTGACAGTAGAGATATGACATCTGTGACAGTCAGAAATGTTGATCAGTTAATATGAGAGAACATGTGGTCACCATCAAGTTTTAATGCAGCAAAGCAAATTGGAGTCTGTTATCAGCAGTGTCATAGGTGATGTGAAGGTGGTAAGGAGTGCAGGAGATATTTGCCGTGACTTCTTATTTTCATGCTTTCAAGGATTTAGGTGGGTGGGATGAGTCCTGATGAAATCTTAGCTGTCACTAAATGTGGTTTGTGTTTGTTAATTTATACAGTGCAGTGGTTCCCAAACTTGTTCTGCCGCTTGTGCAGGGAAAACCCCCGGCGAGCCGGGCCGGTTTGTTTACCTGCCGCGTCCGCAGGTTCGGCCGATTGCGGCTCCCAGTGGCCGCGGTTCACTGCTCCAGGCCAATCGGAGCTGCGGGAAGGGCGGCCAGCACCTCCCTCGGCGCGCCGCTTCTAGCAGCTCCCATTGGCCTGGAGCAGCGAACTGCGGTCACTGGGAGCCACGATTGGCCAAACCTGCAGACACGGCAGGTAAACAAACCGGCCCGGCCCGCCAGGGGCTTTCCCTGCACAAGTGGCGGAACAAGTTTGGGAATCACTGATATAGCACTTTTCTTCCAATAATCTCATTGTGTCTTTACATTCATTAAAATTATTAGTGAAACAGTTAAATTAAGTGACTTACCCAGGCTCATCTAAGCAAGGCTGTGGCAAAGCCTGGAAACAGAACCCAGGAGTACCAAAATGTACACATAAATATCAGCAAGCAACTGACTTATGTGGCTAAAATACTCCGAAGTGAGAAAAATGTTTGATGACAACGCTTTATTTTTCTTGTACCTGTCAGTAGAGATAAAGATCCAAATCATGGAAGTTGCTAAGCACCTCCTGTGATGTGCTAACTTGTGTGATTTGAGAGCCCTGAACTACTTGTCAATTTCAATACTCCTCAAAGAGTATTGAAAATTACAAGAAGCAGCAGTATTTATTATACTGTATGAGGTCACAAAATGCTCTTCTTCCTGGACAGCAATTGATTTCACTTGGAGGCTTGTAAATTCCTCTCCTTGTAAACTGGAGTGAAAGATAGCCCCTGACATCCTCATCTGAGATTAATTTTCTGTGTTCTGTACTATTTCCTCCAGGTATCCTACTGTACTGTGTTTGAGTGTAGGATGGTCTGTTTCATTTAATTTCTTGTGTGTAAAATGGAATTGTGCCTATGGTGATGAGAGAAGGGGCTGGGGGGTATAGGAACTAACACTTTTGATCTATTAGGCTACTGAGAGATTGAGCTGACAGCTCTGTTCCCCAAACAGGGAAACCATAAGTGCCCTGGAGTCGGCAAGAAACCCGGTGCCAGATAAGCACTGCAAGCCATCAGCCTCGGAGCGAAGTAGGCACTGCTCATCCTCCCCGGTGCATCCCAAGACTAAACCAAAGGAAGGGCGCAGACGTTCCCCACAAAGGAGACCGTTGCCATCTAAGGGCCCGGGCACCGGGAGGAGCATGATGTACCAAGTGAACTCAGTGAGGACGACGGGCTCGAGGGACTAATAGATCAACCCTCCATGCCTGACACCTTTGAGGCGGCGAAGGGACTCATTGGGTTGTCGGCGCTGAGCCCCATCCCGACCAGGGAGAAGGCTCCGGCACCCGGGCCCGGGGTGCCGTCGAGGGGAAAGCCGGCAATGGTGCACCGTTCGAGGACACCGTCCCGGCATCGCTCCCGGAGTTGGTTCTTGTCGAGCTCCGAGTCTGTGGACTCTCAGTTACCCCTGACGCAGAGGGAAGTCTCGGACCCGACGCTCTCCAGCACCCCCCAAAGACCGGCACCAGGAGAAGGCGAGCCGGTCATCGCCGAAGGCTTCCAGAAGTCACCGGTCCAGGTCACAGGAACACTGATACCGGTCCCAGTCCCGTGAGCAGCGGTACCAGTCCCGTTCCCGATCGGCAAAAAGCCGCTTGTTGACCTCCTGGTGGCACAGATCGACGGCACCGCCATAGCCTTCATGTTCGGCGTCACCGGAGTACGGCACCGACTCGGGCCAATACAGTTACCTGCACCAGGCAACAGAGAACACCAGTGGGGACCGCCAACGCACTGGCCCTTCTGGACCACTTGGGCCTACCACCAGCGGCAAGGGGCTCCCTCCAGGGCCAGCTACTCGGTGCACAAGTCCCCACACCGACGCTCCTCCGTGCAGGAAGCTACGATGTCCAGACCACCTGCACCTTCACCGAGTGAGAGACCGGAGAGACCGGCACTGAGTCCTGTGCCGGCCCAAGGTCAGCTGTCCCAGCCCAAGCCGGAAGCCCCTCGCGCAGGGGAAGGGGACCAAGGGGACCAGCAGGGGGAAGCTGAGCAACTGCTGACTTCCTTGTCATCCCCGGATGAAGCGATAGCAGGCACAGCGGTAGCAGGGCCTCTGCCAATATACCACAGAGCCCATCAAGAGCTACTGCATAAGGCTGCTCATAACTTGGGGTTGCAGGCCAAGATGACGGTTGAGCAGGAGGACCCCATGGTGGACATTCTGAGCCCAGAAGATCCATCCAGAATAGCGCTTCTGCTCATTAAGACCATACAGTCGAACTATAAGACTATATGGCAGACCCCAGCCTCCAGTGCTCCAACAGCCAAAGGTGTGGAGTGCAAGTATTTCTCCCCGTCAAAGGGGTACGACTTTTTGTTTTGCCAGCCAAGCCCATGTTCCCTGGTACTCTCGGCGGTAAACGAAAAAGAGCGCCATGGGCAGCAGGCCCTGGCCCCAAAGGCCAAGGAAATGAAGCGCCTGGACCTGTTTGGCAGGAAGGTGTATTCCTCAGGGCGCCTCCAGTTGAGGATTGCTGACCAGCAGGCCATCCTCAACAGGCATAACTTCAACTCCTGGGTGGCAGTGGGGAAGTTTAAGGACAACCTCCCGCAGGGTTCCCAGCAGGAGTTCACGGCACTGGTGGATGAAGGCAAGGCCATAGCGAAGACCTCTCTCCAGGCATCCTTGGATTCGGCAGATGTGGCGGCCAGGACAATTGCATCTGGCGTGGTCATGCGACGCTCAGCATGGCTACAGGAGTCAGGTCTGCCGCCTGAGGTCCAGAACTCGCTCAGGACCTCCCCTTCGAAGGGTCTGGGCTCTTTTCGGACCAGACGTACGCAAAGCTACATAGCCTCAAGGACTCAAGGGCTATACTCAAGTCGCTGGGTATGCACACCCCAGCGACTCAAAGGAAGCCCTTCAAGCTGCAGCCTCCTCCTCAGCGTCACTACCAGCCTAGTCCTAGGCACGAGCCCTACCGCAGGCGAAGCGGGGATAACAGGAGGCGACGTAATAATAACAATAACACTAGCTCCAATAGGCCGGGCCAAAGCCAGGGCCAACATAAGTCCCAGCCAGGCCCTAAACCAGGCTTTTGAAGGTGCGCTCGAGGACAGCGTACCAGACCAATCACCGGATCTGTCCCCTTGTTTCCTGAACCACCTGTCTCGTTTCTCCCGTGTGTAGTCCAGCATTACGTCGGACCGCTGGGTGTTACGCACGGTGCGAAACGGATACATACTGCAATTCTCCTCCCTGCCCACTCCCCACCCCCGTTCCCCCATCCCTCTTCAGGGACCCCTCTCACGAGCACCTCCTGGAAAAGGAGGTTCGCACGCAGTAGAAATGGTACCAAAAGACCTAAAGGGGAAAGGGCTCTACTCCAGATACTTCCTCATTCGCAAGGCCAAAGGAGGCCTTCAACCCTTCTAGACCTACACAGGCTCAACAAGTTCCTGGTCAAGGCCCGGTTCCACATGGTCTCTCTGGGCACCATCATCCCTTCCCTGGATCCGGGAGACTGGTACCCTGCCCTCGACATGAAGGACGCATACTTTCATATCGCCATCCACCCAGCGCATCGCCGATTCCTGCGTTTCACCGTGAACCAGGAACATTACCAGTTCTCGCCTAGCTGCGGCCCCACGGGTGTTGACAAAATGCATGGCGGTAGTGGTGGCCTTCTTACGGAGGCAGAGGATTCGAGTTTACCCGTATCTCGATGACTGGCTCCTGGTGGGCCAGTCCAAAGAGGAGGTTCGGTCCCACGTACAGGTGGCCCTGAGACTATTCCACACGCTGGGGCTCCTGGTCAACGTCCCCAAATCCACCCTCATTCCAACGCAGAAGGTGGAATTCATAGGGACGGTCCTAGATGCAGTACAGGCAAATGCGAGCCTTCCAGTATCACGATTCCTGGCCATCCAGCAGGCAGTGACCTCCCTGTGCCAATTTCCCATTACGACGGCCAGATGCTCCCTGAGGCTGCTGGGTCACATGGCAGCATGCACGCATGTGATCAAACATGCCGGACTAAAACTCAGGACACTCCCCCTGGACTTGGTAGTGACAGCCCCGGGGGACGTGCTAGACTTCTTGCGGTGGTGGCGGTCCCAGACAGTGGTTTGCGAAGGCATCCCCTTTGCCGCACAACAGCCGGACCTGATGCTTGTGATGGACGCATCAGACCTCAGATGGGGTGCTCACCTAAGAGACCTCAGGACTCAGGTCGGGAGCAGAGCGGTCACTCCATATCAATGTGAAGTAGCTCAGGGTGGTTCGTTTAGCCTGCCAGACCTTTCACGCCACATTGAGTGATCACAGCGTGACAGTTCTGACGGACAACACGACCACCATGTTTTATATAAACAAGCAGGGCGGAGCCCATTCCTCACCACTCTGCCATGAGGCTCTCCTCCTCTGGAACTTTTGCATAGCCCACACCATCCACCTCAAGGCGTCATACCTCCCGGGGGTGCAGAACGAACTGGCGGACCACCTCAGCAGGTCGTACCGTATGCACGAGTGGATGCTCAGAGAGGACATCGTGTTTTCGCTCTTCCGCAAGTGGGGGTTTCCCCGGGTAGACCTGTTTGCCACCAAGGACAACGCCCAGTGCCCGCAGTTCTGCTCGTCCAGGGTCGCAGGGGAGGGGAATTGAAATACGCCTTTCCCCCGCTTCCTCTGGTGCACAAAGTCCTGCTCAAAGTGCGCAGGGACAGGGCGGCGTTCATCCTCATTGCCCCACCTGGCCCCGCCAGCACTGGTTCACCACACTCCTGGAGCTGTCGGTGGAAGCCCTGTTAACCCTGCCCCTGCACCTGGACCTCATCACGCAGGACTGAGGGCGTCTCCTCCACCCCGACCTGCAATCACTGCATCTGGCGGCATGGAAGCTCTGTGGCTGAATGCTTTGGAGAGCTAGTGCTCCCTCCCTGTGCAGCAGGTTCTACTTGGTAGTAGGAAGCCCTCTACCAGGGCAACTTACCTGGCCAAGTGGAAGAGGTTCTCGTACTGGTGTGGGCCCCAACAGGTTCAGCCACGCCAGGCTTTGGTGCCGACCATTCTAGAGTATCTACTGCACCTCAAGGAGCAGGGGCTGGCCCCGTCCTCGATCAGGGTGCATCTGGCAGTCATTTCCGCCTTCCACACGGGGTTTTCAGGGGGCTCGGTCAACCAGCAAGCCTGAGAGGACGCGGCAGTTGGCAGGGAGGTCCTCCGATCAATTGTTCCGTGACTCCTACCAACCTCCAAAGGTAAGCTTCTGATTCACCTAATGTAGAATGGACGTGAACAAGCACTCGAAGAAGAAAAAACGTCCATTCCAACACCTGCCCTCCTACCCCTCTGTCGGAGTCGCCAGCAAAAAGGAACTGGAGGGGGTCAGGCCAGCGGGGATATATATGCACGACACAGTGGCGCCGCTCAGGCGGGGGTCCCGCCGGCCCAACGGGAGCCACTAAGGGGAAAGTTTCCGACGCTTATCCACGCGGCGGGCGCACATCTAATGTGGAATGGACGTGAACAAATCTCGAAGAACAACAGTTACGAAAAGGTAGGTAACCATTTTATCTATTTGCCCCACACGTGTAAAGAAACTGGCACAGACTCCTGCACCTGTATTGTGTTGGATTCCTATTTCACAAGGATTAAGTATAAATACTAATTTATAGGAAAGACAGCTCAAAATTCTCTATAGCATATCTGTCTGAAAACAGCAAATAAACTTTAATAAAACTTAAATTGCAGTTCAAAGGCTCAGTCCTGTTCTCCATGTAGTCAATGGGAGTTTTACCATTTACTTGAAAAATGGGTGTGGGATGAGGCTGAATTAATCTTTTGTTGGGGTTTTGGACCCACTTCCTCTGGCTGTGTTCAATGATTAGAAATTTGTGGGCATAAAATAATAATTGTTGTGTTTGTTTTTTTACTAGATTTATAATTACAAGGACTTAGATTGTGGATTTACCACTAGCTCCGAGGAAATGAGAGCGCATAGGTGCGCTGTCCCAGGAGCAGATTAGGGACTGAATTGTGACTGAGTTGCAATTCAATCCCTAATTTCATACACCTTGCTCTGGAGTTCGAGGTGAAGTAATCTGCAGCAATTTATTGTCTGTCACAGATTATAGTGGTTCGGTCATACTGGATGGTGGGGGCGGGGGAGGTGCAGAGTCAAGGTCTCGACCTCCTGAGGGTCAGTAGGAGGCCCAGAGAAGTTGTGCTCCAGTCCTATGATGTAACCAACAATGCAATTAGCCATGGTGGGGAAATATGGAGTACCTTGCTCCCCAGCACAATCCTGTTGCACTAGTAATAGTAACAATGTTGACCTTAGGTAGTGGGTGAAGGTAATGCTTTCTTAATAGGTTTCAGAAGTGTAGTTTGTAGTTGATTTCTATATTTTGGCTTATGGCTCTTGGATACACCGCTAAAATATATTTTTATTTTACTTTTACTTTTTAAAATCTTGGGAGTGTTTCTGTGCTAAGGTTTGTGGTGGCAGTGTGAAGTAGAGAGCTTTATAGACAATCTGACTCCCTTTGGTGAGACTGCTTCATATGAGGTGCAGGACTACATATTTAAGAATTTCTGGGATAGTGTTTATCTGAATTCACTGATCTGTATGAAGTCTTTGTTTTCGTTACATGGTGCTTCAATTTTGTCTTTATTGGGTTATGTTTAAATTATAAAAAGTAGCCTTTTTAATGTTTGTTTTTTGTTTCTCCTATTTTAAATGCATATATAATTAAGATATTTTTTAATGGAGAGGGAAAAAGTTACATTGAACTTGAATTTAGTATCAATTCACATATACATATTAGCTGAGTTCTTGCTTATTTATTTCATTCTAGTTAGTTAGCACTGAATATTTGGGGTATGTATATTTTTACCTTTATACAGTAACCAAGTCAGTAGTATTATATATGTATTAAAGCCACACTTTGTACACATAGGGCCTGCTCCATGATTTTTTGGCCCGAGAGACTGAATTTGTTAGGTCATCCTATCTAAGAGAAAAGGACAAATATTTGTCCCCTTCATGAAAAGGCAAAAATACCCCAGTCCTTCCAGATCCATGTTGTGGGTTTGTAGAACTACTCTGAGAAAGGAAAAATCTCACAAATGAGATTGACATACTGGATCCATCATTCCTTTCCCTTCAGTCTCCATTGGAACTAAGCAGCCCTTAGGAATTTCTGTAACACTAGAGCTGAAATAACTTGTTTGTGCCGGTCTCCAGTAGGAGAGAGAACTGTTCTCAAATCTTTCAGAAGAGACTACTTCAATGAGGCCTTTATCAATTCTTCCCTGACTGGCTAACATTGAATCAGCCAAGGAGAAATTGCCCCTTAAATTAGGGTGCTGAAAGCCTTAACTTTGAATTTTTCATTATTTAGATTCATTATTTTATCACTATTATAAGGATCAGATTAATTTACTAGAATATCAAGGGTATTAAAAGCCTTGCAAAATGAACTAAAATGCTTGCATTGCTGAAACATATGAAGGTATGCAAATTACTTATCTACAATGAACCAATCTTTACTATTTAAATTGCCTATGAAACTAAACAGAATGATTAAGCAGTGAACATATTTAAAGAACATCTATCAACAACTTGCAGTTTTCCTTGAATACTTTAAATTACTGGTACATCATTTCATGAACTGTCATTTTGCATGAGTTCTTTTGTTTTTTTTTCATTTAGAAAAGGAAGTGCCCATTGGTATTAATGACAGTTGTTATAGTTTTGTTTAGATAGTTCTTTGAATAGATGGATGGTCATTCAGTGAAAAGGTCTTGTGAATGGATTTCTGATTCAGATTTCATTTTATATTAAATACCCAAAACAGCATTCAATCAAGTTATGACTAAGGCATGGAAGTGGACGTAAAACCATCACTCTTTACTTAACTCACTTTGATGTGTCTAGATGTCATTGAAATCTCATGTGATATTTTGTTACTACATGAGCTGTATTGTTGGAGGCACAATAGGGAGATTTAAGAATGGAAAAAAAGATAATCTTTGCTCTGAATGTTCTTGCCTTACTTGGATGGAGCTAAAACTATTATGTTTTGTAATATTGCTCTTTGCATCAAAAGGAGCAGGAGTAAAAATGACTTGTAATGGATACAAAATAAATAGATAATTTGAGTATTGACAGTGTGCCTGGTGCAGTACAGAATTTCGAAGAGACAAGGTTCCAGCAACAGGAATCTTATCATATAAATAAGCACTGATTCAATCTTAATTTTTTTTTAATGGGGGGAGGGATAGCTCAGTGGTTTGAGCATTGGCCTGCTAAACCCAGGGTTGTGAGTTCAATCCTTGAGGGGGGCCACTTAGGGATCGGGGGCAAAATCAGTACTTGGTTCTGCTAGTGAAGGCAGGGGGCTGGACTCAATGACCTTTCAAGGTTCCTTCCAGTTCTAGGAGATAGGATATCTCCATTAATTTATTTAAAAAGGTTCCAGCAACAGGAATCTTATCATATAAATAAGCACCGATTCAATCTGTTGTATACTCTAGATCACATGTGTCAAACTCAAGGCCCGCGGGCCACATCCGGCCCGCCATACAATTATATCCGGCCCGCGAAATCGTTTTATATATCTGTTTTTAATGGCCCTGTGATATGACGCCCCAATAACACACACTACAAATCCCATGATGCAGTGCAATTGCCGCCAACGGCAAGCCGCGGTTCAAGTTCGCGGTCTGTTGATGTATACAACGCTAATATCAAATCAAAGCTAGACCCCAACAATGGCCAAGAGAAAAATTGATTCTGAAAACCGAGGCTTTCAAAGCCGGTGGGAGAATGAGTATATGTTTACTGAAATTGCAGGTAAACCAGTGTGTCTCCTTTGCGGGAGTAATATCGCTGTAATGAAGGAGTATAACCTAAGACGGCACTACGAGACGAAACATGAGAACAAATTCAAAAACCTGAGCGCAGGACAGAAGCTACAAAAGGTAGAGGAGTTGAAGAAGAATTTGACATCCCAGCAGACGTTTTTCACCAAAGCAAAATCACAAAGTGAAGCTGCTGTGAAAGCAAGTTTCATTGTGGCCGAAGAGATCGCCAAATCAGGACGGCCGTTTACCGAGGGGGAATTCGTAAAGAATTGTATGATGAAAGTGTGCGACGTCCTTTGTCCAGATAAAACGCGAGCGTTTGCAAATGTAAGCCTCAGCAGAAACACTGTTGCTAATCGGGTTTGTGAGATGGCGACTGATTTGAAAACACAGTTGACTGAAAGAGCAAAAGATTTTGTTGCATACTCCCTTGCCGTGGATGAAACTACTGACGCGACTGACACTGCACAGCTGGCGATATTTATCCGTGGTGTGGATTCCAATTTGTGCGTAACAGAGGAAATACTGGACATTAAATCGATGCACGGGACAACGAAAGGAGAAGACATCTTTGGAAATGTATTTCAAAGTGTAACCGACATGAAACTGCCGTGGGAAAAACTCGTTGGACTTACAACAGATGGCGCACCTGCTATGTGTGGTGAAAAAAATGGACTGGTGGGAAGGATGCGCTCAAAGATGCGGGAGGAGAACTGTGCCGGTGAGTTGACAGTGTATCACTGCATCATACACCAGGAATCGCTGAGTGCTAAAGTCCTAAAAATGGATCATGTGATGAACACTGTAACACAAACCGTCAACTTTATCAGAGCCCACGGTTTAAATCACCGCCAATTCCAGTCTTTTCTGCGGGAAATAGATAGCGAGTTTGGCGATATGCCATATCATACGGAGGTCCGGTGGCTAAGTCGGGGAAAAGTTCTCAAAAGACACTTTGAGCTGCGAGAGGAAATCTGCCAGTTCATGGACAGTAAGGGGAAAGACTGCACAGTTCTGCGGGATGAAAAGTGGAAATGTGAGTTGGCGTTCCTGGCTGACATAACGTCGCATCTTAGCGCTTTAAACCTTCAACTCCAGGGACGGGAGCACATAATAACCGATATGCATGATGCAGTGAAGGCATTTCAAGTGAAGCTGCGCTTATGGGAGACACAAATGCACCAATGCAACTTGTCTCACTTTCCCTGTTGCCAAGTAATACGGAACCAAGAAAGTGCCACAGTTTTCCCAAATGCCACCTTTGCTGAAAAACTCAGCGCGCTGCGCACTGAGTTCGCACGGCGCTTCAGTGACTTTGAGGCACAGAAAAGTAACTTCGAGCTGCTTCGCAACCCATTTGCAGTCGATGTGGAAACCGCATCTGTAGAAATGCAGATGGAGCTGATAGAACTGCAATGTAACGGGACACTGAAGGCAAAGTACGACACTGCGGGGCCAGCACAGTTCACTCGCTTCATTCCTGAAGCGATGCCGCAGCTCCGCCAACATGCGGCTCGAATCCTGTCCATGTTTGGCAGCACATATCTGTGCGAGCAGCTGTTCTCTGTGATGAAAATTAACAAAACGTCACACAGGAGTCGCCTCACTGATGAACACCTGCAATCGATCCTGAGAATCTTCACAACACAGAACCTAACCCCAAACATAAACGAACTTGTTGCAAAGAAAAGACTCCAAGTATCAGGCTCTGACTAAATAGGACAAGAAAATGGAATGTTATGATTTGTTATGATTATACTTTTGCTTTAAATTCAATTTTTTATTTATATTTTCAGATTTTTTAATATTCCAGCATGTACAGATTTTGAATGTATTGTATTGACAGGATATTTTTTTATGAAGAGCAAAATATTTTAAGTTGAAATGTATTTATTTTGGAATGATATCCTGTATTTTGGTTCATATTAATGGTTAAAAAACATAAATATTTAGTCTGTTAAATAAATGGCTATACTGTTCGGCCCGCGAGTTTTGAGTTTTGGCCCCCTGTGCAATTGAGTTTGACACCCCTGCTCTAGATACAGTATTAGAGATTGCTGACATAGTAATGACTTCATATAATAGATTAATACCTCATCAATGTTTTTTCAGTTTCATAATTAGTGTCACTATATGCAAGTGTGATACATAGTGCCAATTTGCAGTGTAGTTCTATATTGTGTTGTGGAAGTACAAACAAGTGTATACCAGACTGTCAATTGCTCTATAATCCCAACTATAATAAACTAGATTACAGTAAGGATTGATTGACTTCAGGGTTTTATTTAAAAAAAAAAAACTTTTTGTTAAACAGATGAATAAAAAAAAAGTCCAAATTCACCAGCCGATCATGTATTTTTTTTGTCTACATAAGAAGAGTTGATCTGATCAGTTACAAAATTTGAATTATATTACTGATGGTTTTGCATTTCAAAATTCCTTCTGAACCTTTTCTGCTTATTTTAGGGGTAGGGATGTGTGCATGTGTATATATATGTGTGTGTGTGTGTGTGTGTGTGTGTGTGTGTGTGTGTATATATATATATATATATATTTTTTTTTTTTTAAAGATGGAACATTATATATATATAAAGGCACCTATCATCTTGCAATCTAAGCACCACCCTTAGATAATTTGACATATTAGATTCCATCTTAAAAATTTCCATTTGATAGATTTGGCTAGATCCTAATACTGTGTATTTTTCAGAATTGTGTTATTCTCTTGGGATAAATCGACATACTAAAACTTTTCATTAAATTTTCAATCTTCTTTGAGTGTTTGTCCCTATGTGGAGTGCACTTTATATGTAGTGCATTTTAGGTAGCTCATGTGCTCCATGCACTCAGTTCTGGAGAATTCTTCCTAGCAGTATCTGTTTGGATCACACATGCACCCCTACTCTCCTTGTGCTATGCACTGTGGGCATAGAGGGGCTGCTGCACTGTCGCCATCTCAGTTCTTTGTCACCACTTGTGGTCTGGGATGGAGCCTCAGTGCTCAGCGGAACTCTTCAGCCTTTTTCCTGTAAATAGTTAGGAATAGTTAGTTTATAGTTTAGTTAGTTTAGATTAGTATATTTTGGGGTGTGATGCTCTCACTGAAACTCCCCCCTGTGTATGCTAGTGATCCCTGCTCACACCCCACACACTCCCTGTGTTCCGCCTGGGGGAAGCCCATATTCCTTCCAGGTTCAGTATTTGTAAGTCATTTCTGTGGATGACCAAGCAGCTGAGGGAGGTCTGCCTGGGATGCCAGCTGGTACGAGTCATACTCTCTGGGTGAAGCTTACCCACCATGTGCAGATGACTCAGTGCCTTCCAGGACCTGGTTAAATCTGTGGTGGAGACCCTTCATATTCCTCTGGAAGATATCCAGGAGGCTCCATATAGACTGCTGGACATTCTGCACAGCACAGACCCAAGCAGGGTGGCACTGCCAATTAACAAGGTCATCCTTGAATCAGCCAGCACACTCTGGCAGATGCTGGACACCATAGCTCTGGGGTTCAAGTGAACAGAGAAGAGTTATTTTGTGCTCATTAAGTGATCAGGATTCATTTTCTTTCACCTGGCCCATGACTCACTGGTGATGAGTGACAGGCCAGTATATCTAATGAGAAGGAGGTTAAAAGAATAGACTTCTTTGGCAGGAAAGAGCGTTCTCTGGCCTCCCTCTGGTTCTGGCTTTCAATCTGCCAGGCACTGCTGATCATGTACAACTTTATGAATTTGGTTAGCCTATTATAGATGGTAAAGAAAGTACCTCAGGACAGTTGGAGCAGTTTCAGGTCCTAATTGATGAGGGAAAGCTTGAATAGAGAAAATAGGCTAGTCAGTTTCATTTTTGCTCCTTGTAGATTTCATTTTCTGGTTCTCATATGCTAATACAATGCTGCAATATTTGCGTTGCAAACAGTGCTGAGGGATTTTTAAAGATTGCTTTAATTAGAATTTATTATTTATTATGTAAACAATGCTATTAATCTTGTTTTGAGCCAGATTTAACCCTAAGTTTTCCCTTTTGTTTTTCTTTAAGTAACATGTATGAAGGTTTTCCTATGATAGTTATTATTTTATGTAGTTGTTTATTTAATACATTTTTGTAAACTAAATCTTGCTCCTAAAAAGGGACCTTTTGTATGCCAAAACTCTCATTTAAATGAAGTTATATAGCTGGTATTAAAACGCTATAATTTAGCTTCTCTAGCATTACTGTGGTACTCTTGGAATTCCTTATAGAGGTATTCTTAGATGTGGAATGTACTGTGGTATGGATTGTAACTTGCAAACAGTATGTAAAGATTTCAATAATGATTGCTTTATAAATATCTAAAAATAGTTGTGTATAATGGAAGTGCCATTAAACACTTAGCTGTGCAATAAAATATGAGTGTTATATTGATAAATCCCCATGTACAACAACATTTCTTCTTGGACTAGAAAGAGAATTTTTATTTTCTTTATACTTTTTTTCATTTTATGCACAGAATGAAACTTATTTAACTATTAATTTGAACTAATATTGAGTATTATTTTCTAGGTATGTAGGTTAGGAGGAATCAAGCATCTGGTTGACCTTTTGGATCACAGAGTCCTTGAAGTTCAGAAGAACGCTTGTGGCGCACTGAGAAACCTTGTTTATGGAAAGTCGACTGATGAAAATAAAATAGCAATGAAGAATGTTGGTGGGATACCTGCCCTTTTGAGGTTGTTAAGAAAATCTATTGATGCAGAAATAAGAGAGCTCGTAACAGGTATGTTTTGGAAAGGAAATAGCATGTGGTGAAGTAAATTATATTTCTCTGTGGCAGTTGAAGCTAAATTATTTGGCTGGAAAATGCATGCTAACATTGCAGGATATCCATTAGAATTTTCTTTGTGCATTACTAATTTGGTCAATATATAAATCTAGATCATTTGATTGTGATTATTGTCACTTAAATATGAGTTGTATACACCCACAGATGCATTGTGAGAAATGTAGAATAACTAAACATCCAATTTAGGGATACATTTGATCTACAGATGCAGTCCTCGATTCCTGCATGTGAATGTTGTTGTATTAAGCTCTATTATTGATCTTGTTACATTTTTAGGATTCTACTGACAACTATTTTAAACTTGATCTTGTAGAATTCCAAAAATGGACCCAGAAGTAAGCATGTATTTTGGTATTCTGGTTCCTTGTTTGACGTAGTGTTAGATATTTTGAATTATTTAGTTTTTTTAGTTATATAGCACTTCCTTGCTGATGTTTATTGTTGTCAGTACCACAGTAGTTTATATTTTATACTTAAAGATAATCTTATAGAAATATGATAATTGTATTGGTAGATACTTGAATATATGTAGAGGCATACTATTATAGACATTTGTTTCTGTGATTAAATGCAATTTGAAATACACTAAACAGCTGTATGTGTTAAAATGTGTTCAACACGTATAACACTTACACAGCATTAGCATTCACAATGTGTGAAACAAACATAAAACATTCAGCAAAATTATGCGAAACGTTGTTGAAATGTTACCTTAACCAACAGCTAAGGTAAATTATTTAACTGTTTGACTATGGTGTATGTACTGTAGCTCTAGAATCTCAGCTACAGATGTTCCAACTTTTGCCAATTACATCTGGAAATGTATTATGCTTATCAGTATGCCAATGCACTTCTAAATATATCATAATAAGCATCAGTTGTTTTGGAGCAATTAAACAATGAAAATTTAAACTCTCTTGCATCTAGTTTAAAAAAATCAACTTCCATTGTCTAAAATAGAACACATTTGTCTAAATCATCACTCGATTCATAAATCCAGAAGCATTTAATTGCCTTAAATCTAGTCGCTTAGATGTGTATTTCTATGACTCAGCTTAAAAATTTAGTTGTCCAGTATGCATCAGAGGGCTCTTGGCCTTTTGTGTAACCATACAATCAATCAAATCAGAATGCGAAGCTAAATTTTCGACTGCATATCTCTTTTGTAATATGTAATACTGTCATGGAAAAAGATGTTCTGGGAAATTGCTTGATGTATGACAAAATGTTCCATTTGCAATCTAGTGAAGTGATTTTACAAATGGTATGTTCCTACAAATATCCATTTCATTATATGCACTAAATGGAAAGTAAGTACACCTGGTTGTACATTTAATAAATCACAGTATCTTGTGGTCACATCATACAAAGGAGCTCCATTTTTATCAGCACAAATTGCCGAGTAAAAAGTAAACAGACACAATTTATTACGGAATGTAAAGATGAGTTACATGCTGATATTATGGAGTTAAAGACCTTATAAGAGCATAAGAAAGCCAAAGAGGTTTCACTTTCCTTTAACTGTTTTGTTTCAGCAACATTTGATAGCCCTTCTGTTTCTATGTAATTTTTTTGTCCATTTAAAATGTTAATGTTCAATTTAAAATACTTGTAAAATACAGTAATAACTTGATAAGGCGTCATGTTAACTGGTAATGAAAATATCCTAAGCTATAGAAACTCCTTATCCTTCAGACTTCGGAGTTTTTTCTATCAGGGATATGGTTATTTCCTTATAAAGAGGAGACAGTCATGTTATTTAATGATTCTTAAGCTAAAATGAGTCTAGCTTGTGTGTCGTGTTGTACCAGATATGTGCTGGATACATCTGAATTGCAAAGTTAAGGCTGGGTTCAGATTTTCAGTCATAGAAGGAATTCAGTCTTTTTATTTTGTATGAAGAATACACTATAATCTTTCACAAAATTACAGCACGTAATTTGTGAGTAAAAATAGAATTTTCAAATAAATATTCATTTCCATTTTAATTAATTTCAACTGGATGCTTTAAGAAAGGTGATCTTGAGTCTCATAGATTCTTCAGGCTCCTTTTAAACAAAAAACTACAAGTGACATTTTCAAAAGTGCTGAGTGTTGGGCTAATTCTGCCCCTGTGGAAGTTAATGGCATTGACTTCAGTTAGAGCAGAGTTATATCAATGCTAAACACTTTTGAAAACCCCACCATCTAGACTGTAGAAGGTTAGAGATTTTTTAAGACATTTTGAAAAGTATCAGTATATTTAAAAAAAAATTTAAAGCATTCAAGCAAAAATATCCAATAATTTCAATTATTTGGTTAACAGTTGCAAAACCTAGAAATACAGAGCTATGGATGGCAAACCACACCCTAGCAGTGCCTCATAAATCTATTCTTACCTAGACATAGCATAATAAATGTTGAAAAATGTCTGTAGTACAGGTCTACACCACAGGGTAACACTATGGTCTCTCTCAAATTTCAGATAAATCCCAGCATTGTTAATTAGTGCTTCAAAGTGTTCATCACATTTCCTTCATTCTGTAATGAAGAACAAGTGTGCATTTTTTCATAAAAGGGTTTTCATGGTTTTTTTCCATCAAATAAATTATGTCTGTCTCATTAGCAATCTCTCAGTACTAATTACGTTAGGAATCCTAAAAAAGGGAACAATCACCACTGGTTTACTGTCTTTAACTACAGCACATATGCTCTAGCATAATGGGTTATGAAATCCTACCCTCCAGTGTCATTTCTTATTGTATGGGATGGATGCAACTTTTCTTATTATTCCAGCTAAACTAAGAATTATGTAGAATGAATGTTTTTTATCTGTTTGGATTTCTTTTTCTTCACGCGGAGGTATTGGCTTATGATTTTTGGCACGCTAATAAAGGCAAGCCCTTGACTGTGCAAATAGTTCCTAGAACATACCCAACATTTTTAAAATCTGAATTCTAGAAACTTGAAATTTCAGGGAAAGAAAATTTCTCTCAGGAAAACAACCTGATTTGGGGAGAAATTGCTAATGCTGAATAACTGGAACCTGCCATTATTTAAAAACTAAGTGATATAATAAAGTGATTGAAAAGGCAAAAAAATATGGAGATAGAAACCATATCCAGAACTAAATATAGAATCTGCATTTGGGTTGCTGTGTAAGGATCCTACGAGTTCCAAAATAGCCCATTATTCATATTAGTGCAAAGAGTTGTTTATGAAAATTTTATGAGTTATGTTTGAAGCACACATTGCACAGTAATATTCCTAAAATAGTTCCTAATCATTCCTAAGATATCAATTATCAATTAATCAAAACAATTATTTTACTGAAACAAATATCTGAGGTGAGATTTTCTGCAGAATGCTTAAAATTGAGGAGCATTGCAGGAGATCATTCAGACATTATCATCTGTTCTCTAAGATGCAAAAATTATTTCAAAATTAATTTTAAAAGTCTCCTTTTTTTGTTAAACTAGGTAACCTTACAGAAGGTTTGGCATAAAACTGGGTATAGAAACTTAGCCTAATTGCATGTTCATACAAAGGAATTTTACTGTGTTAGAGAAAGTTAAGACACTCAGGTTTTTGGCAGTATTGTTAAGTTTTCTGTTATCAGCCTTTCTAAAGGTTTTTGTTGGAGGTCTGGAACTTTGCTGTATCCGTATTAACTTAACTGTTTTGTCCATCTATGTTCAAATAATTGTTAGGAATCATGGGCATACTGAAAGAGTAAAACCTAGGAATAAATATGCATATTCTGTGTCCCATTGATATATCTCTGTGATGGGGTGTACCAGGCCATCATAGCCCCCTGCTGGAGACTCTCCTGGTCCTACCACACCCTACCTCAGGAAAGGAGCACTGAAGGTAAGTCCTCGAGGCCTGCCTAGAGAGGCAGCAGAGATGCAGCCAATCAGGGCCCAGCAGGCTCTGCTAGAAGGAGCTGCAGGGCCTGAGAAGCTCAGGGGTGCTTGTTGCTGGTCACAAGAGCTCAGGAAGAAAACGAGAAAACAGGTTCTGGAGGTACTTGCATGCAGGGAGGAGGAAGAGGATTTGAGAACTTCAGACCTGAAGTCAGGGTGAAGAGAAAGGAGCCACCTGGGAAAAGGCCCAGGGAACAGCAGCAGCAAACTGAAGGAAGCAGTACATGGCTGCTGTGTGCAAGGTCCCTGGGCTGGGACTCGGGGCAGGGGCCGGGCCCAGGGACTCCCACCAGCCTATGAGCAAAGTGGTCTAAGGCCTGAGAAGGACAAGCTCTGTTGGAAAACCGAAGTGAAAGGCAGGACTTAAAGGAGCCCAGAGATGGGGTGAAGGCCCTGGTGATGGCAGACAGTGTGTCGAACTCTTTGCTACCCCGGAAGGAGTTCATCCGTTTTAGACTGCATGACTTGGCTGGAGGGCTGAGCCACTGAAGACCCATCTAGTAAGGTCAACAACCTACGGGCAGCGCCTGGCGCAGGAGAACTTGCAGCATCACACCCAGCTAACAGGAGACACTCACAAGAGGCAAGTGTCCCTGTCACAATCTCCCCATAAAGAATGAAACAATTCAAGAATATCAGACCTTTCTTGAGCCTTCAAAATGGGACAAAACCATAACCACTGCATGTGATTTAAATACCCTGTGGTGGAAAAATTAGTAACATCATTTACCTAAACTACAACAGTAATTCAGAACTAGTTATGAGCACTATGATTTTCAAGGTGTATTTCATTTATAATGCATCCTTTTAATGCTGTTACAAAAGCTAGAGCAAGAAGAATTAGTATGCGCATAGGAGCGGTTATTGACTCTAATCAATCTATACCGTCTCTGGGTTTCATTTTTAAGCATCAACAGTTAATAAAAAACAAAATAAAGTGAAGTTTGCAAACAATTAAATGAATATCAACAGACTTTCCAGGAGCAAGGAATTGGCGGGGGGGGACGGGACGGGAGGAATGTGATTTAGCAAGTGATATTCAAGTGATATTTTCACCATGATATTTCTGCTACTATTGTATTCCTAGCCATTTTTGCTAATATAAACAAAAACGGTGTTGAGGGTTCCTGATAAACTGTGCTTTGTGGAGGTTCTCAGTTTTGTCAGTACACAAGGAATTGGAAATTACTTTGATATATATTTACCTAGAAAGACTAATTAGCTAATAAATGACAATTATAGAAATCGAGAGACAGGGGTGATGGTGAAATAATATCTGTCATTGGACCAACTTCTGTTGGTTAATGAAACAATCTTTTGAGCTTTCACAGAGCTTTCACAGAGCCGGGTAAGGAATGGTATCCCTAGCCTCTGTTTGTCAGAGGGAGGAGATGGATGGCAGGAGAGAGATCACTTGATCATTACCTGTTAAGTGTCCCAGAGGGAATGAACCTGGCATTGGCCACCGTCGGTAGATAGGATATTGGGCTGGATGGATCTTTGGTCTGACCCAGTATGGCCGTTCTTATGTTTTTATGTTATGTAGCTCTTCTTCAGGCTCTGTCTGAGCCCAAAAGGCCCTAGAGTCTTTATGTATAATGTTTCAGGCTAAAGTTATACTGACTACTTAAGTTCAATACATCATGCTGTTTTCAGAGTAGTAAGCATTTTAAACAAGGTCAGTGATGGATTTGATGCCACAGAGGAATGTTCTTCAGGGGGGGTTGGGAACTGGGATGCCCTGAATGTTACCTGCAAGGCATTTTTCAGACCGGCAGAGTCTCAAGGAGTGTGCTGAGGAGGCGGACAGACTGGTGTGTCAGGGAGCTGGCACACAGTTTAAACTCCAGCAAAACTCTCTCTGGCTGAGGCAGAGGGGTAACACTGGCTCCTGGTTCTGGGCACCCTGAGAAAGCATCACACAGGGATAGATAGATAGGGCTGAATCAGCAGGGTGTTGCATGTTTAAATTTCATAACAACTCAAGACTGTCAAATAACAGGCTCAAATGGAATTATTTAATCAAAGATTACAATAAGAGATTCGTATAGAACTATACAGAATACTGAAAGAAGAGAGACATCACTCTTGGTGTTAGATAGAGTCCTGGCCTATGTCTCTCTCCCCTATGTAACTGGTAGGATGATGGCAGTTTTCACTCCCCAACCTAGTTTTCAAGTCTTTTGTTTTTTATAGGGTGTGAGACACAGAAGCTCCTTTTTGGAGAGAAAATTGTTTCCCATAATTAATTTTACTATGTATTCTTTGTTTTTGACATTACTGGTGGAATTTCTTTTATGGTGCTCAGTTTACCTGATTGATGAGTAAAAAGGAATCTCTAATCAGGTCATTATTTCTACGAGCTGTAAAAACTGACAGTTTTTAATGAGTTAAAAACATCTTTCTGTGGGCCATTATTTCATCTATTACAGAAAACATCTGCCATAAAAATTATCCCTTATCAATCACCCAGTTTTGTTTATTACATACTTCTGTAGACACTTTTAGTAGTTTGAGGATGTCTTTTCCCTGGACACCTGGATTCCCCACATCTGAAGATGCTGCGGATAGTTAGATACAGCTCAGTACTCCATCACATAAAATTCCTGAATACAGGTCACTCATAGGTTATAAACCAACACCCTGACCTTACTATTCAAACACACTCTTTGCTAATACCATCAAGATTTTTTGGAGAATAATTAATGTGTGAATGAATTTAACATACAAAAAGGAAAAGAGGACTAAAAGGATTAGTATTTACTAACAATGGTGTTTCACAGGGCAAGGTGGAAGGGACAGGGCTGTTCACTAAGATTCTTGGGTCTCAGCTTTATCTTCCTGTAATCACTCTGTTTACTGTTAGCCAAAGTCATTAGGAGTTTAGCTGAAGGAGCGTTCAGAGAGTAGCAGGCATATACTGGTACCTGGTGACCTGGGAAAACCGAGTCCAATTCCTTGGACTCTGCTGTTAATCGATAACCTGCTCCCTTCTGAGCCTATGGCACAAAGAAATGGGAAGGAGATTGCTGTGAGCACAAGGGGTATGGAGTATCTGTATTCAACCCTCACAAGAAGGAACAGGTGTCTGTGGTGAGTTACTCAGTAAGAGGTTCTGCATGGGACTGGAGCCAATGGTGAGTGGGCCACCAGGGCTGAGGGCTCATTCTGAGCAGGCTCCAGCTCTGCTAGAAGGGCTGGAAGGAAAATGGGGGAGAGAAGGGAATGGGAAGGCGAGGGTGAGGATTAAAGCAGATGGCCAGGCTGAAGGGGCAGTAGGGAAGGTCAGCATGAAGGCAGGGGACAGGCTGTGGAGGCTCTGGGTTGATGTTGTCATGAGGACAGGGCTTGGTTTGAATTTAGTGGACTCTTATGAATTAGGCTGACAGTACAGAATGTGGCATTCTCTGAGTTTATCTACATTTGAAAGGAATTTGAAGTTTTTCAGGATAAACAGACTGATAAACTTTGGTAAGAACACAAGTTTTCTTAATTATCTGATGTTTCATTCCACATTAATGCTTCCGCTTTGGAAGCTCATTCACTCAAATTCAGAATGAGTCATTGCTCAGTGGGGTATACAAGGATGTAATCTCTTCGTATCGTGGAATTGGGCCGGTCTGCGGGAGAATGCGAAGAGCTTGGCTCAGGAGATCAGGCACTATTCCTGACTTTCCCACCTGTATGACCTGGGCCAGTCCCTTTCCCACGCTGTTCTCTGCAAGGGGATAAGGGCCTCAATCAGGGAGTGGACCAATCAGGGCTCTCTCTGAGCTGCACCTTGTCTGCTCTGCAAAACCCCCCAGACATTTCCTGTTATTTTTAAAATCTCCCCCAGACAGAGAACAGAGACTGAAAAAAGCCTTTGTCCAGGAAACTTGGACGTATGGTAAGTAACCCTATCCGTGTTCCCCCCTCACCTCCTGTGAGCCATGGGTCAGTCATAAGCAATACAAATCCAGAGGTGTGGAGGTTTTGGGTTTTATTTATGTATTTATTTTATTTTATTTTTACTTGTTTGGGATTGTTCATGAGTACAAGGGCTTGCCTGGATGCAGGAATTTGCAGGATCAAGGCCTTCATTTGTATTTGACAATGGGTAAAAACTAGTTTTTTTAAATATTAGTTAAATGGCTATGGGTTCATAAAACAGTTTGATGTATTCATCTTAAATAGTTAAGTGGCACTTCAAAATAACTTTATTCCTGAACATTTTATCTTTAAAGCAGTACATATAATTGTATTCAAATATGTATAGCTACCTTAGTTGTTTTTCTATTTTTTCAAAAGTACATTTAATATTGAGTGATGTGACCATTCATCTATCAGTTGTATTCAGTACTGCATTTGCCTGCTGTTGATAGTAACATGTATTAAATAAAATAAGTAACATACAAAATCATCTTATTAGGCATTCTGCACCAGCTATTCCTACGTGTAATCTTTGACTCACTCCAGCTTACTCAGAGATTCCTCTTTCTGTTCTCAAGTCCCCACGCATAGACATTATGTGTGTAGATACTTTCTTAGACACCTGGAAGTGGCAGGCTAATCTATTTTATTTTATTTTATTTTACTTACCTGGGTTAGCCTGTGAATTTCAGGAGCTTTTGGGTCTTATATGGTAGAAAAATATCCATAAAGGTACAAAATCCAGATTACATATTTTAGAACCCAGATGCAATTTTTAATAATTACTAAGTCATCCACCAAGAGAGCTCTGCCATGAACTGACCATTCAAATCTGAGAATGAGTGTAAAATTTCTCAAGAGGGGAGCCAGCCAGTAGCAAAATCAATACATTGAGTCCCCTCTACTTCTCCCGTATCATTACTGTGGTAGGAAGCCCTGCTTCTGCCCAGGAGAGATGGCTGTCAGTGGATGAAGAGGGTGAGAGAGAATCATAAACTGAGACCTCTACTTTATGTAGTCTGATTCATGGGGGTGATAGATTGTTGGGGACAGGAGGTGGGGGATGTTTGCTTGTTTGTAAAGGGGCAGTGGTACTGGTATTTTGAGGCTGTGAATGGTTGGTGGATTTTGAAGGTGTTTTAACTGTAGTGTTTTGTCCCAGCCTCTGTGTGTGCTGGGGGAAAGACAGAGAGAGCAGCACCAGACAGGGTGAGGAGCTGTGGCCAGAAGCCAAGAGGAGAAGTGCAGTGTGAGAGACCGGAGGGGAGCTGCCTAAAGACACGACACGTGTGTGAGAGCCAGCAAGCTCAGAACAGTACAGTACAGACGGTCAGTACAGAAAGCGGAAAACCCACTGCGAAGCAGTGACAGACCCAGCCAGGCAGGACCCCATAGAGGGGTGTGAACAACAGCTCTAGAAACAAGATGGGCCTGTAGGGAGTGGCTGAGACATGCTGTAAAGGGAATGAGAGACAGTCACAGAGACCCTAGCTAGGGAGAGTAAATGGAATAACTGGGAGGGGGCCGAGCTGTGGGAGCCCAGTAACCCCCATCCCCATACTGCCCTGATACCAGCCAGGCAGGGAGTTGTAAATAGAATTGGCCTGGGGAGTTCCTAGCAGCCTCTGAGCCAGGGAGAGGGTGGAGGGTCCGGTGGGGTAACTGCAGCCGGATCTGTGGAGGCTTTCCCAGTCCAGTCCCAAGGCAAAGATATGCATGAGCTGTGCACCAGACAAAGGCAGCCCCACTTCGCAGCAGGCCGGGCAGTCCTAAACTCAGAAGAGGACAGGTATTCTTCTTTTCTCTTTTTCTCCCCATTTTCATTTGACACTGGACTGCCAGGTCGGTGAGCGGACCACTCCCCCCAATGAGTATTCAGCCAGTGCATTCACCCACTTAGGAGGTGGGTCTTCTTCATTCACTCATACCTACTGGGGAGAAAGAGACTTACTGTTTAAAGTGTGGAGGGGGTTGTATGGATACCTGCAGAGTAAATACTATGCTTTTTCATCTGGATGTAGGAAGTAGTATAAGGATTGTTTTAGTATATTTAAAACCTTTGACCTGCTTAGTATATTTTGAAGCTGGCTAACAAATTTTCTCCTGTTTTTAGGCTGTTTCCGGGAAAGATAAAACTGTTTGATTTTGATTTGCTATTTTGTGTGTGTGCCCTTTTAAACAGTTTAGTTCAAGATATAGCTACTACCCCAGTTAAGAGTATGTTAACTATCTAGTAACTGCGAGGAAGCACCCCACCTCACAGACACATCTGACATGGGTAAGAGGAGCAACTGGGGAGGAGGTACTGTGACGAAAGGGCGAGGCGATATGGAAGCTCCTTCGCCATAGTCTTCAGTTTTGAGGCTCAGTCCTAGGGTCTCACAAGCAGCTGTGATGTCCCTCAAAAGGGAGGGTAATTTGTAATTTGGTTGCAGCCTTAAACCCAATCCCAGAGTGTTCTGAGGACCCAGTAGGCAAGGCCCTGCTGGTGTAACCTCGCTAGGTAAATCAGGGGAAGAAAGTCCCCTAAAATTACTAGTGTCTTACCTTCTCACAGGTGGGAAACTACACCCAGACTCTTCCTCTGGATAACATTGGGGTCATGAGAGACGGGTTGTTTCTCATCCCACTGGAATACCTTAGAGTGGGGGTAGCATCCCATTTTACAATTCCCCTGCGCCTAACTCTGTTAAATAGATCTGATGTGGTTTTTGATTACACTGTTCTATGGTCCATACTGAATCTGCCTACTCAACACCCTCCTCTGTAATTGAGGTACTGCTCAGGAATCTCTTAATGTGGAGCACCCATAAGGACATTGCTCAAAGATTACTTACCTTGTACAGTAATTGGAGTTCTTCAAACTGTGTCCCCCTTTGGGTGCTCTACTACCTACCCTCCTTCCCCTCTGCCTCGGAGTCCTTTTACCACATTTTTGTGGTTGAAAAGAGACTGGAGTGGTGGCAGGTCTGCCCTCCTGTTCCACTGCCGATATACCTTCATACCAGAGTATGAGGATGTCTAGAGCGCAGGCATGAGCCTGCAGATACTGCTGATGAAAAGCTTCAGTCAAGAGCGCACAGGTGTGCACACTTCCTGACGTCAAGCACCAATAGGGAAACACATCTCTAAGAACTCCCATTACTGTACAAGGTAAGTAACCTCTCCTTCTTCACCAGCTGTAATTTTCAAATGGTCTTCAAGTGTAGCCCAGTAGAGCACATTTTAGTAGTGTTTTCTAGATCTATATTATAGTAACAAAGTCTAAAACCAAAAGGAAAGGTCAAAAGTACATAACTGGATACATGTTCAACAAGGTAGTGTTTGTGACTGACACCACCTAGGGCACTACAAATAGTTGGGATCCCAGAACACTCCCAAACTGCAAACTTCTTGGCAAAAAGTGGACACATCCTCAGCATCTTCTCCAGAATGAACTCCAGCCATCTCACCTTTATCCACAGCTTAAGTTTGAGTTTAAACAGGTACAGGACAAACTTAGCACCATCTGGGCCCGATGATGCACATTTAATTTGCAAAGTGATGGCTCACAACCGTATCATCTCACTATCTTACCACAGGAACATCACATACACTTTGATTCAATCTGGTGGCAAAACAGAGTTTTGCAGAGCCCCCACATGAGATTCTTAGGTCAGAGGAGCAACTATTTAAAAACCCCTTGCCACCTCTCAGACAGGAATAAAACTACTTGCGTAATACCATCCATCCCAGACACAGAATCTACTGGCAAGTTTAAAAAAAAAAAAAAAAAAAAAAAAAAGCCCTCACTGTTAACAGTATAAGAAGTTACTGAAAGATTTAAAAGAATCATCATGAATACCTATTCATGGTCCATTGCCAGTAGTTTGTCACCTAACAATATTAGTGCATGTCTTAAACCATAATGAATAGTATGAATGAAAATCTAAGGATTCTAGATGACAGAGTTGCCCTTTTTGCAACCTTCTCAATACTCTTGTCTCCAAAAGGATAGTTAAAGACAAGGCAATAGTTGGAGAGAATTTCCAGTATCAAGAAATGGCTTCTTGAGTAAAGGCCTAATATTCACTCATTTGAGAAATGTTGGCACCCCATCTTCCAAAGGGAGGTATTAACCTTAACTGTCAAAAAAACCAATATGTCCCCACTTGCTTTTTACGAGCAATGAGGAAAATGAGTCCAACTCTCAGCTTATAGATTAAAGCTCCCCTAGTACTTTCAGAATCTCAGTCAGTAAAACTGGCTGAATCCCAAATAGAAGAATGTATTTAACTTGTCCCTCTAGAAGCAGAATTTCTCCCATGACAGCAACAAGCCTGCCCAAATCAAGTCAAACCCGTTCTTGAAGTAAATGGAAAATTACTTACTATGCAGAAAAGGTGATTGTTTCCAAGTGGCTTCAACAGTCAGGATTCAACGGATTGTCAACCACTCAAAATTATTGTATATTATTGTACCACAGAACCTCAAAAAATATTTACTATTTTTAATGCAATAGTGCACAGACAGTCCAAACAGGATCAGGATCCCACTGGGGTACGCGTTGACGAATCACGCAAAGAAACTGTCATAGTCTTGAAAAACTTACAAGCTATAACTAGGAAACAACTTTTAAAATGTGACAGGCTATTTACTTCAATGTTAATGAGTGGAAATATTCATCTACTGTGGAAAGCAGTCGTGTTATTTTCTGAATTTCTATGCCTGACAGATCAAAAAAAGTAGGAATGAATATTCTTGTACAGTCGTATCATTCTACTGTGGATCACTGAAATAACTTTTTTAAACTATGTCTCCTCATCTAATTTGTTACTAGGTTTCACTGAATGCTTTATTTTCTAACTAATTTAGTAAACCATAGGTTAAAAAGCTCCCACACTTCTCTTAAGTACATGACCATTCAGTTAAATTCCTGCATTTTATGTTGCATCTTTACCTTTGAAAGAAGCAGGGCCTGATTGTGTTTCCAGAGATTTTGTAAAAACTCTCAGAACCATTTCTTATCATTTGAGATCATTCTTGTGTATTCTTCATTATATTTAAAGAGTTAAGACTAGGTAGAAATCTATGAACCGTAATGAATTTTTCTGTTAACAATTCACAATTATCAATTGCTATGGTAATATTTTTTTTAAATCAAAAGATACTTTTGGTTTCAATTTTATTTTTACTTGATGTCTGAATTCCCAGTAACATTGTAAAGTGCATGTCTGAGGTATCTTAAATGCATGGATGAAAAGCAGGAGAGTACTGAACCCAGAAGAAATGTCATTGATTTGTTACCAGACAATTGAGTAACCTTCATTTCCAGGACTGATGATTGCAAGTGAGAAAACATCAAACTGTCTGAAATCATTATGCTTTTAAAACAGTGTTTGTTGGAGATGTTGCTTTTTGAAAAGGAGTGATCCAGAGAAATCCTGGAGAATGTTATTAGAAGTAAATATCTGGGCCTTTCTTCATTAACTATGATAGGATCTAGACATCTTTTAAACACTGATGTAGTATTGTCTAGCATATGTCCACAGAGCTGTAATTTACCTTTATTTATGCAAATATGGTGTATAGAACATTACAATATGTTATTAATTACATCTGAGATAGAAATTAATAAATTACAAAGAAGTTTTGCAGGGAGCAATTGATGGTGAATACATCCATTTCAGACTCATACCATACTAGAGAAATATGGTAATATATGGACAGGAGCACCACCAGCTTTTCCGCCGCCCTAGGCGGCGGAAGGTCCCGCCCCCAAAATGCCGCCCCCGACAAAGGCGGCAGAAGATCCAGCCGCCACGGTCACCACCCCCCAAATGTTAGCGCCCTAGGCAACCGCCTAGGTCGCCTAATGGGTTGTGCCGGCCCTGACTGGATCCGTTCCCTTTCTCCTTTTATCGTTAAAGATTCTAAGCTAAATTCGGACCCCTGCAAAAAGCCCAAATAGTCCTCCTCCCCGTCCCAAGGCACATTATAACATGAGTGGAGACACTCGACAGCCAATATTTAATCCTCAAGAATTCAGCAGAATTATAGAATCATAGAAATGTAGGATTGGAAGATAGATCATCTAGTCCAGCCCCCTGCACTGAGGCAGGACTAAGTATTATCTAAACCAGGGGTAGGCAACCTATGGCACATGTGATTTTCAGTGGCACTCACACTTCCTGGGTCCTAGCCACCAGTCCGGGGGGGCTCTGCATTTTTATTTAATTTTAAATGAAGCTTCTTAAACATTTTAAAAACCTTATTTACTTTACATACAACAATAGTTTAGTTATATATTATAGACTTATAGAAAGAGACCTTCTAAAACCGTTAAAACGTATTACTGGCACGCGAAACCTTAAATTAGAGTGAATAAATGAAGACTCGGCACACCGCTTCTGAAAGGTTGCCGACCTCTGATCTAAACCATCACTGACATTTGTCTAACCTGTTCTTAAATACCTCCAATGACGGAGATTCCACAATCTCCCTAGGTAATTTGTTTTTCCTACGGTCTAACGTAAATATCCCTTGCTGCAATTTAAGCCCATTTCATCTTGTCCTGTCATCCATGGTTAAGGATAAAAAATTTATCACCCTCCTCTTTATAACAACCTTTTATATACTTGAAGACCGTTATCATATCCCCCTTCTCCAGACTAAACAAACCCAATATTTCAATCTTTCCTAGTAGGTCATGTTTTCTAGACCTTGAATTATTTTTATTGCTTTCTTCTGGATTTTCTGTAGTTTGTCCACATCTTTCCTGAAATGTGGTGCCCAGAACTGGACTTGGTATTCCAGTTGAGGCCTTATTAAAGCTGAGTACAATGGAAGAATTACTTCTCATGGCTTGCTTACAGCACTCCTGCTAATACATCCCAGAATGATGTTTGCTTTTTTTGCAACAGTATTACATTGTTGGCTCATGTTTAGCATGAGAACCACTATAGCCCCCAGATCCTTTTCTGCCATAGTCCTTCCTAATTAGTCATTTCCCATTTTGTATTTGTGCAATTAAATATTCCTTCCTAAGTATAGTACTTTGCCTTTGTCCTTATTGAATTTCAGACCATTTTTCCAGTTTGTCAAGATCATTTTGAATTCTAATCCTGTCCTCCAAAGTGCTTGCAACCATTCCCAGCTTGGTATCCTCTACAAATTTATAAGTGTACTCCCTATACCATTGTCCAAATCATTTATGAAGATATTGAATAGAACCAGACCCAGGACAGATCCTTGTGGGAGCCCATTAGACATGCCCTTCCAGGTTGATTATGAACCATTGATAACTACTCTCTGAATATGCTTTTCCAAACACTTGTGCACACGCCTTATAGTAAGTTCAACTAGGCTATATTTCTCTAGTTTGTTTATGAGAAGGTCATGTCAGACAGTATCAAAAGCATTATTAAAATCAAGAAATATCACCTCTACTGCTTCTCCCTATTCACAAGACTTCTTATTTTGTCAGAGAAGGATATTAGTAGGGTCCTACCAAATTCACGGCATGAAAAACACGTCACTGACCATGAAATCTGGTCTTTTGTGTGCTTTTGCCCTATCCTATACAGATTTCACAGGGGAGACCAGCATTTCTCAAATTGGGGGTCCTGCCCAAAAGGGAGTTGCAAGGGGGTGGTTGCAGTATTGCCTCCCTTATTTCTGCACTGCCTTCAGAGCTCAGTGGCCGGAGAATGGCGACTGTTGGCTGGGCGCCTAGCTCTGAAGGCAGCGCCTCACTAGCAGCAGCGCAGAAGTAAGGGTAGCAATACCATACCATGCACTCTTACTTCTGTGCTGCTGCCTTCAGAGCTGGGTGGCCAGAGAGTGGCAGCTGCTGACTGAGGGCCCAGCTCTGCAGGCAGCAGTGCAGAAGTAAGGTGGGAATATCGTACCATGCCATCCTTACTTCTGTGCTGTGCTGGCAGTGGCTCTGCCTTCAGAGCTGGGCCCTGAGTCAGCAGCTGCCACTCTCCAGCTGCTCAGCTCTGAAGGCAGTGTCACCGCCAGCAGCAGCGCAGAAGTAAGGGTAGCAGTACTGCACCCCCTCTACAATAACCTTGCGCCCCCCCCCCCAACTCCTTTTTGGGTCAGGACCCCTACAATGACAACACTGTGAAATTTCAGAATTAAATAGCTGAAATCAGGAAATTTACTATTTTTAAAATCCTATGACCATGAAATTAACCAAACTGCACTGTGAATTTGGTAGGGACCTAGATATTAGGTTGGTTTGACATGATTTGTGCTTGACAAATCCATGTTGACTGTTACTTTATCACCTTATTTTCTTTTAGGTGCTTACAAATAGATTGCTTGATTATTTACTCCATTATCTTTCTGGGTACCAAAATTAAGCCGATTGGTCTATAATTCCTTGTGCTGTCCTTATTCCCTTTTTTATAGATAGGGAATATATTTGCCCTTTTCCAGTCCTCTGGGATCTGTCCCATCCTCCATGAGTCTCAAAAATAATTATTAATGGCTCAGAGATCTTTTTAGCCTTCTTCCATAGGTATTCTGGGATTTATTTCATCAGGACCGGTCAACTTGAAGACACGTAACTTGTTTAAGTAATTCTTTCTTTTTCTATTTGAGCTTCAGATCCAACCCTTTTACATTGATTTTCACTAAGTTAGCCATCCAATCACTAACATTTTTGGTGAAAACTGAAACCAAAAAGACATTTAATACTTTGGCCATGGCTGCATATTCTGTTGTTGTCTTTCCCTTCTCATCGAGTAATGGGCCTGCCCTGTCCTTGGTATTCCTCTTGCTTCTCATGTATTTGTAAAATGTTTTCTTGTTGCCCTTTACGTCCCAACCTAGTTCAATCTCATGGTGTGCCATGGCCTTTCTAATTTTGTCTCTATATGCTTGTGTTGTTTTTTTAATATTCAGCCTTCATAATTTGGTGGTTTCCATTTTTTTTTCCTGGTGTAGCCAGGGTGGTCTCTTACCAGACTTCCTCTCTTTCCTACACGTTGGGATAATTTGCTCTTCTGTCCCAATTAAAATCTCAGAAAACTGTCCACTCTCCTGAACTCTTTTTTCCCTTAGCTTTACTTAACTTACTCATCTACCAATTCTTTGATTTTGCTAAAGTCTGCCGTCTTGAAGTCCATTGTCTATATTTTGCTGTTTTCCCTCCTACCATTCCTTAGAATCATTATCTCTATCATTTCATGATCACTTTCGCTCAAACTGCCTTCCACTTTGAAATTCTCAACCAGTTCCTCTCTATTTGTTGTTATCAAATCTAGAATATTCTCTCCCCTAGTTGCTTTTTCCACTTTCTGTAATAAAACGTCTCCAGTATATTCCAAGAATTTGTTGGATAATCTGCGCCCTGCTATATTATTTTTCCAGCAGATGTCTAGCTAGTTTGAAGTCCCCCATCACCACCAAGTCCTGTGTTTTGGGTGATTTTGTTAGTTGTTTAATAAAAGCCTCATCCACCTCTTCTTCCTTGATAGGTGGTCTGTAATAACCCCTTGGTTTTACCCCTTTTACCTTTACCCAGAGACTTTCAACACGTCTGCCTCCCACTTCTATCTCAACCTCAGTGCAAGTGTATACATCTTTAATATGCAAGTGTAAAGGTGTGGGACTCACCCCTGCGGCACCTCCTGCTGGTTGTCTCAGGGAATTAGCTCTTTTCCAGCCTGGGCCCCCTCTGCAGGCCGGTGTCCCGCTTGTAGCTGGCCCCGTCTCCCTCCCGGACCCCGGTGCCCCGTTACCCTGGGGCTTGCCCCCTGGCAATACCCCACCAGTCTCTATGGGTCTCCCCTCTCTGGGAAACCCCCCAACCCTCTAATCCCCACCTTGCCTCAGTCTGGGCTACTGCCAGTCATCACCAAGCCCCCCACTCCCTGGGGCAGACTGCAGTGTAAAAGCCACTCATCATAGGCAAGGGGGGGTTGGACCTGCTGCCTCCACCTATAGCGGAGCTGCCCCTCTGCAGCCCTAGTACCCTCTAGTGGGCCCTTCCTTCAGCCTGGTGCTCTGCTAGGCTGGAGCTCCCCAGCACTGCTCCACCCTCAGTACCTTGCCCTTCCCCAGCACTGCTCCACCCTCAGTACCTTCTCTGCAGACAGCCAGGCCCTGCTCCCGTCAGCCTCCGGAGCACCCCCGCTATGGGCTTTGGACCAGGCTCTGCAGCCTGGGGAATTGCCAGCCTGGAGAGAGACTCCTTTTGGCCTCTGGCTCACAGCCTTTTTATACCGGCCAGCTGTGGCCTGATTGGGGCGTGGCCCAGCTGCGGCTGCTCCCCCAATCAGCCTAGTAGCTGCTTCCCCCTGCAACAGCCCTCTCCCAGGGCTGTCTTAAGGGCAGGACCGGGGTAACCACCCTGCTACAGCAAGGCAATGCCATCTCCCTCTTTTCTCGGCCTGTTCTTCCTGAACAATCTGTGCTCTTCTATACCAATATTCCAGTCAAGTGAATTCTACCACCAAGTTTCTGTGATGCCAACTATGTTGTAATTGTGATTATTCACTAATATTTCTAGTTCTTCCTGTTTATTCCCCATACGTCTTGCATTAGTATACAGACATCTAAGATGTTCATTAGATTTCCCCTCTGTGTTCCATCTTGTCTCTTCTTTGTCCCTGTTATGATTGCCACTCAGATTCGGATCCTTCACCCAGGTTTCCATGTTTTGGACTCCTGGTGACATCATCTGTGCAACCATGCATTCACCTCCAGGATGTGTCTATCTCTGGCTGGGACCTTACCCTTGACTGGAAGGATAGATGAGAACACCACCTGCGCCCCCAACTTCTTCACCCTCATTCCCAGAGACCTGTAGTCACTTCTGATCTGATCAGGGTCAGACTTCGCAGTATCGTTCGTACCCACATGGATGAGCAGCATGGGGATGGATGATCCTCACCAATCCTTCCATAATGTGTCAGATATAGACTTTTGGCAGGCAGCACACTTCCTAGGATGCCAGGTCAGGCCAGCACTGGATCCCTATGTTATCCTTAGAAGGGAGTCATCGATCATCACCATCACCACCCTTTGTTTCTTCTTGAGAGTGGTGGCCATAATGCTCCCAGCACTGATAGTACATGGCTTCTCCTACTCCTCCCCCATTGGGAAAGATTCCTCATCTCACATTGCCAGGGCAGTATACCATTTTTTTCTCTCTATGGACGGTGGGTTGAGAGCAGAAGTAAAGCACTGCCCGCTGCCAGAAGTAACCAGCAGCCAGCCTCTTCCCTGTGAAGGAACCGTTTCCTTCTCCCCGATAGTGCTACTACAGTCCCCTCCAGCTGGAGTACTTCCTCAGCCTTGGAGTTCTCCTTATGAATGCTTTCAGTGAATTTCTCATGTGCTCAGTCTAGCCACCTCCTTCTGTAGCTCTCCCACCTGTTTTCTGAGAGATTCTACCAGTAGACAACTCTCTCACTTGATGGTGCCCCCACCCAGGATTTCTATGATGAGGAAATGCAGGCCACAGGTCTCTGCAAATCCTCAGCAAGACCTGAGTAGAGGTATCCATGGTCAGTTTTTCTGTCTGAACACAGATGCAGGTGGAGGAGCCAGGAGCAGTGTTGGCATTGGCAATGCGACCTTTCCTGAGACATGCTGATTTTATTCTTTCTCCCTCTTACAAACTCCCCTCAGTGGCTTCAGTGCTGAACTCTGTCATCCAGGATGTGGCTTCTGAGAAATGGGAACAAGTGTTCATAGCCCCTTAGCCACTGTTCCATGTTCTGGAAATGCCCATTTTTCCATTCCTCGTGGTTGATGCCAAGGCCTTATCTTCCTGTATTATCATAGATGTAGTGACGTTTCCAAGAGAAAGTAGGTTTCATTGCACAAGGTTTGAGGTCACAGTAATTGCCATCTTACCTTTGTTTCAAAAGCCCTTTATGTAAGTCGTTGGAGGGTTTTCATCCTTTTGCTTACATTCTTTTGAGCTGAATCATCCTCAGAGTCTCTTCTTGTATCTCTACACAGAAAGATCCATGTATGTTTCCACTGTCAGCTCATGCCACATGCGACACCATAATTGGGATCTCAAAGTTGTCTTTGTATTTAACTGACAGACCTTCCCTTACAAAGGTCTCTAAACCTCCAGAAAGGTAATGTGATATTAGAACATTGAATCCCATAAGGACCCTCCTTTCCCAGTTTCCTTGCTCCTCTGTGTAGTCATCATCATCCTCTCACTTTAGTTTTACATCCCAGAATGAGGAGTTTCATTAGTTCTCGTCTTCTTCTTGCAGGAAGTTCCTTTGATCTAGAGGATCCTTTTCATCCTGTTGGGGAGAGTCCCAATAAGCAGACCTCTTTCTGCTGGCCCAGGATTGACACTTTCTGCTTCTTTTCTGTGGGTGAAAATCTCATATCATGTGTTGGGGGAGTCGGGGGGCCTCCTCTTCACATACCAGGAAAGGAACATGATCAGTTCCAAGTGTATAATCAGATTTCTTCCAGACTCTGATCCATTGTAGTTTTGCTCAACTGCTTGGCTAGTATCCTAGAAGAGCTGTCTGCCTATTTCTTTCCAGTTGGAGACAAAGGGAGTTTTTCTGCAGGTTCTCCCTGAGAAACTCTATGTGGATTTTTTCTGTCCTGTTCTAGACTTCTGCCTACACAATCTCAAGATTTGTCAGTCTTCATTTCAGATAGAAATGCCCAAATCCAGTCTCTAAATCAGTGTTTTTCAACCTATTTACCATTGTGGGCCACATATGCCTCCCACAATGTGTTATGTGGGCCGCATCCAATACTACCTGTATGACCCAGTCGATGTCACATGGGCTGCAGCCGTGTGCTGATTGGGCCACGGGTTGAGAACCATTGCTCTAAGCCATCCTGTCTTCGTTGTTCAGTGGGCCTAATGATATACACCCTTTGAGGCTACAGTAGCAAAATTTTGGCAAAAAAATCCAGTTGTTGCTAACACCACTGCAGCTCTGCCAATGACCATAACAATGGACGTTCTAGTGCAGAAAAGGCTCCTGTAGCTCATATCATTCGCTTGCTGTTGAGATCTGCTCTGAGCAGGATTAGACCACATGGTGTTTGCAGAAACTTCATCTACACTAGAGTTTTCATCCATTATCCATTCATGCCATTATCACTGTGAAAGCTTCAATGGTTGTAAACTTCCGCCAATAATATGGCAGACAAGACTCCATGCATTTTGTAGTCTTCAAGCACTGGAGGAAGACAAAACAAAGGAAGACAGGAGTTGACATTCTGTATATTTCCAAAAAATAAACAAAAGGGGGAAAATTAAAACACCCTCTGACATTCTTATTACACCATAAAGAAGACAAAAGGGCACATGCCCATATTTAATCAGTCCTTTGCCGGTTGCCTTTAAAACAAATCAGCTCTCCAACATACCTGTAGTTTTAAATATATATACATTTTAAAAGGAACAGAAAAACCTTGAAGATTTTTTTCTACATTTGTCATAAGCCTTGACTGCACTACGAAACTTAGGTTTTAGGTTTCAGCGATGGTTTCTGAAACTGTGCTGGTATCAGCTTCTTTTGGTCTGCGTTTGTATTTAAATCACTAAAAACTGATTCAGATTGCAACTACTACAGGTACCTTTTGTCAGCAATAGGTAATTTTCCTAGTATAAACAAGGCTAAAAATGTGTAAATGATAAATAATACAGTTAAATTTTACCTCCTGTACAAAAAAATCTGTTGCTGACAACAGATTGCTGAACACATTTTGTCCTTGCAAGTATAGCGAAGGATAAAGTGTGTTCACACCATTTTAGAAATTATGGTTAAAACCTGTAGTCTAAAGTTGTCAAAATGGTGCTATATATATATATATTTTTTTACATGGTTACACTTGCAGTTAAACTGTGTGCAGCTATGCCTGTTGCTGCAAATTCAGTGTCCGCAACAGGTAATTTTGTTACTGTGGTCCAAACCTTACTGTGCTCACTCAACACGTCATCCTTTTCTTAACTACACAGAATACAAAGATATTAGCACGTGTTTAAAACCAGTTCAAAAGTTCATGAACTTACTATATTTCATTAACTGTATTTTAAAACAAGCACAAATTGGGTACAGAAATGTAATTTTTTTTTCACTGTGTAAGACCAGGGTGAAAGAGGGAGACTGCGGGCATATACATCTTGCTAAGCATTAATTTGATAGGGGATGAGAAGGACACACCATTTGATATCTAAATAGAAAAATGCTATTTTTTGTTGCTTTTCATATTGCATTTTATATATTTTTGGTATTTAACAGAGGGCTGCTGTTGATGTAACTAAGGGAAATATTCTGAGATTCTATTTTTCTGTTCCACTTTACTGGCTTCCCCATTTTCCTGAATCTCTCCTTCATTTCTTCACAATAATGAATTTCTTCCATTACAGCTCCATTACTTGTCTTAAATTCCCCACTGCTACCAATGCTGAGACTTGACCTCTCCTTTATACTCTGTATTTCACTGTTTTGTTGAGTTCTCTAAATCTGATTCTTTTTTATTTTTTTTTTCCTTTCTGTCTCTACTTTTTGCCCCCTACTCCTCTTCTGACTTCAAGAACAGTTCAGACTCCACAAACTGAAGGCATACCTCCCACAGTACTTCAGTAGCTCAAATATGGACAAGGCAGGAGGAGACTGACTCCTTACTCCAACAGCCCAGGGCCAGATTGAGGTAATCCAAGACCTAGCCACACTGTGACATGGGGAGTCCTCTGGCTTCATTTCTATGGCCTCATCCCCACACCATGAGCTTTCCCTGCCTCTCCACTTGGACTCTCCCACTGTCATAGCACCTCTTTCCTTCCTCCCAATAGTGCCCCTCTCTTCAGAATCCCAGAGAGACAGGGAAAGACTGGGAGTAGCAGGGAAGTATTTACACCCTAGCAGCTGGGGTTTAGCTACTTAAATAGGTAGGTGAACAGGATCAGCTGCACTTTTCTACTGTTAGTGTAAAGGGCAGTGCACCACAGGTAGGTGTGCCAGTGGTGTCCATCGTAGTGCCTTTTGGGAAATTTTTGCAATGTGTTGTGGGATAGAAATGACTTGCCCTGGGGTCTCTTGAAGCTAGGGGTCAAGTTCCCAGCATGCAACCTTCTCCATCCCATAATGCCATCCATATCCCATAATTTTTGTGCCTTTTTAAAAAATCCCACAAATCTGCGTGGCACTTTTTGCTGTCCACCATCTGACAGAAGCATGGAGCCTGCAGACCTCTGGATTATTCTCATGAAAGTTGCAAATACAGGATGCACAATCCTCCTATATTTGCAGACCTACAGGTAAAACCACACAATGTGGGGAAATGATTTCTTCCAACACAGGGTGCTAAGAGACACAGTGAAAAACAATTCAAGGTTATTGGTGGCATTCATGGAGCAGTTTCAGATGCTGGGGAGTCTCTTCTGGGCCCATGACTGATGGGATCACATTGTAATGCAGGTTTGGGACAATAAACAGTGGCTGCAGAACTTTTGGATGTGAAAGGCCATATTCCGGGATCTGTTTGCCAAGGTTGCCCTTGCCCTCCAGCACAGGGACACCAGAATGACAGCTGCACTGACAGTTGAGAAGCGAGTTGAGAGACTCAAAGGCAGAGCAAGAAAGCCAAACAGCAACCTATAGGCCAAATGTGGTCCTGAGAGATACCTAGAGAAAGGGTCTGGGTGGGGATTGCTGGCTGAAAGAAGCTTGGGCTTGTAAACTAAGAAACTACTCCTTTTGTTTCTGGTTCCTCCTGCATTTGGAGCAGCAGGACTTTGTACATTCCTTGTAAATAAACAAAACCACATAGAAGAAAATACCAGGCTCAATCATCAATTTCTTCTCCCAACTGGAACATAGTTTTACTGCAAGTTAATCTTTGTGAGGTCAACCCTGGAAGGGAGCATATGTATGTTTACCTTGCAGTAAAACTTAAGTGTCTGGTCAGTGTGTTTTTACCTCAGCCTAGATCATGCATGTTATTTACCTAGAGATTAAAAAAAACCCACCATTTTTATCAGTGAAGACAAGGCCTTAGAAAATCATATCAAACATACAGTATTTATAGATTAATTCAGAGCAGCCCCCACACCCTTCAACATCTTGTAACTCTAAAGAGTTAGAGATGAAAGCTTTATACCACTGGAAGAGGGATGACTAAGGCCTGGTCTACCCTAAGAATTTACTTTGGTATAGCTATGTCTCTCAGGGATGTGAAAAATCCACACCCGAGAGATGTAGCTATACTGACCTAACCCCTAGTGTAAACCAGCGCTAGGTCAACAGAAGAATTCTTCTGCCTCTTGGGGAGGTGGATTACCTACACCAACAGGGGAAAGCCTCCCATCGGTGTAGGTGTCTATACCAAAGAGCTACAGCAGCGCAGCTGCAGCCTTTTAAGTGTAGACAAGTCCTAAGCTTTCAAAAGGGACACAGATCCAGCTAACCCAATAACCATTATAGAGATATTGGACTTTGATCTTGTCACCACTGCAGAAGTGAATGTTGCCCAGCCAGCATTTCAGAGCAGTGAAATTTTGGGGGTGAAATTCCACATTTAGAGGAATATTAAGCTATGTCTACACATGTGGTAGCATGTAGAGTACAAGCATTACACAGGAAGCTACATCCTGCAGTGAAAGGCTTTAGTGGGGGAGGCAGTGGAAAAAGGTGCCAGCAGCTCCCCACTCCAGAGTTTTTTCCTGCTGCCTACCCCTTCTCAGAGCCTTTCCCTGTGGTGAAGAAAGACGCCAGCAGCGGAGAGGCAGTGGGATTCCGCACTGCTAAAAATTAGTAGTGTAGACATGGAAGGCACTGCTTGGTCGTGTAGAGAGCTGTGTACGGTACATACCCTAGGATTCAGGCATATAGGATACTCCACTCACCTAAGACATGCCTCACCATCTACACTGATATTTATACCCGTGCACTCTCTCTACTCTACATGCCACCCTACATGTAGAAACAACTTTAGACCGAGTGATGGAGAGGGATTCATGCAGAGTTCAGGTAAGGCTGTCCAAGGTACATAAGTGCAATTTGTTGTCTTAGTCTGCAGTTTCACATGAATATTAACTTAATGTGTGCATCACAGGTGAGACTGGTAGAAATGTCTATTATGAGGTTAACCCAGTACATCCAATTATAAGATCCTATTTTCAGTTGCTTATAACTTAGTCAAATTTTAACCATTTTGGCTGAAATGTCCCGTGCTGGGGTGTCTGCCTCAGGCTTAATTTCAGCCAAAACTGTTCAGCCATTTCCGAGAACAAGGGTAGAGAAACATAAGTTTTTCTCGTGTTAAAAAATGCCGGCAACCTTTTTTTTGGTTTTTTGTTTGTTTTTTTGAGAAGTTCTAGCACTACCGTGCTTTGGAGCAGGAACCTTAAATTTGGCAGAGGGTGTGGCTTTTGTTTCAGGGATCTGCCTTTTGCCATTCCTGTGAAAATCCACTCAAATTTGCTGAATTAGAAGCTTTCGAAAAATCTCAATTGTTCAACGGGAAGCCAGTGTACGAATGCATCCAGTGCCCCAACTGGGTATCTCATAATTGAAAATCACAACATAAAACAGAGGACTGCCCATAAATATATCTGCCTTCACTCACCCCAACTCAACTGCCTTGAAAAAGATGGGCTTTGCTGCATGCCCGAAGGTTTTGCTCTGTCACATTTCTCTGTGGCCAGAAATGTTTGAATAATGAAGGGAGAATTAACAATGTTTTAAGGGTTTGGTCAAACTGAAAAATTAATCATGTCATTTATAATAGTAGTTGTAATGGTCTATTGAGGAAATGCCGTTTAATAACTTTCTCTGGAGGTTTGTACACTGCTATTCTGCTCTATAAGTAGTGAAATATGATACATGTAAAGTAAATTAAAAATACATCCAGTGAAGGATGAATACTAACTGAGAAGTTAGATGAATTTTCAAGCTGTGTTTCCTGGTGGGAGAAAAAATTATGATAGAAATGCAGTAGACTAAATACTGCTTAAATTATTTACTAAACTATATCAGTCCAACTGATCGCAAATGTGTGTGTATAAATTTGTCGTTCCTTAGATTTGGTTTCAGATTTGGTTTAGTTTTTTATAAACTATATGTCTGTAGCAGGGTGGCAAGCTATCGGATCCTGGATAGGGATAAAAACTAAAATAATTTCTGTTGACACACATAATAAGTGGATCTTGTTAGCACCAACAAAAGCTGTGACAGCAAAGGTCCTCAAGGGCAAACCCTGGGAACTGCCTATTTTGGGGAGAAAGTTTAGGCTAAAGTTGTTTGTTTCTAAGCCTTTTTGTTCTCTACTGTAGCATGCCTGTCACCCTAATTTACTTTACTCAGGAGGAGGAGGAATATAATCTAATGATTTGAAAACAGGGCTAGTAATTTATTTCTACTCTGCTCCTGCTGCACTGAATTGCTCTGCAGCCTTGGGAAAGACACTTAATTTAAAAGCTTCAAAATTTTTCTGCCTCTCAATTTTTGGGTGGCCAGCAGCATTCAGCTGGAGTTATGGATCTCAGCATTCCTGAAAATCAAGTGCATGGGGTCTCAAATTGGTCACCCAAAATCAGAAACCACTTTTGAAAATTTTAACCTGAATTGCCCTGTATGAGTCCCTCACCACCTTTACTCCTTGAAAACTGGGGTTGGTAATTCTTGCCTCTTTCAAGAGGGTACTGTAAGGATTATAATAGCTGTAAAACTTTGACAGTGAAAGGAATAAGAAAAGTGCAAAATAGTATTGGTAACAAGAACAAACTTTACTCTCCTTCTTTCTTAAAACTTTTGTCTTGAAATGATTTAAAGTAATTGCTGTTGCTATTAAAAGGGTCTGTGCCATATTAGAATCTAACAGCATGTACTTTATCTTGTTTGTTGTATTGCTATTATGAAAGGATATCACTCTTGTATTCTCTGCCTTCTCATCTGTCTTGTTGTCCCTTAGGGTGGATGTCTTTTCTGTTTACTATTTTCTTAATAGCATTTTTCATGACCCATCAAGTGTCACCCCTTCAGTGAAGATGGAGGGGATGTGGTTTATTACTTTTTAAATGAGGTAGTGAGTGCACAGATATTATTAATTTCATTAGCTGTCCCCAGAATTTTTTTCACTGCAAAGGGATAAGTAGAATTGATCAGCCTCTTCCTAATGCTTTTTCTTATGATTATTTTTCATATAGTGCTGGTAGAGTGTAACCACTACAGCAGCACCAACAAAGTGCTTAGTACAGCAGAATATTATTTCAGCTACATATAACCTTGCTAAAGAGGGGAAGGAATAAATCACTGGTTTCTTTCCAGTTCTCTTTGATGCCAGGAAATTGTTTGTTAAATTGTATCTAGTATGTTTTGATTCTTTGTTTTCTATGGTAAAGTTTGGTACTAGATATGCAACTTTTGGAGCATTCTTCCTGATGATAAAGTTGCTATCTGCATGTCTTTTGTATAGAGTCTAACCCCCAAAAAAGTCTTTCATTTGTTTGAGTACAGACTGACCATTTCTTTTCAAATAGCAGAAATTAAAGCAACGTAAGACTTCTGTCCCAATCAATAAGTCATCTCCGATGAAGTGGAGTTGACCAGAACATTGCATCTTAAATAATGTTGGCTGTAAATTGTGTTCTAAAACAAATACACATGACCTAAGCTTAAATACAATTTTAAAACTTCTACTGTAAATTATTTTTATACTGAATGGAATTTGGCAAATCTGATTCCAAGTGTTTGTCTTTATGAACAGTAATAAGTGGATTTACTCCTGTGTCTATGATTATTTAAATTTAACCCTGAGTAGTGACAGTCAGCTTTTGAAATAGTAAAGGTTGTATTGGCATGTTGCTAAAAGCAGAGGAGCACCTAACTTGCATACATATTTACCTACCATACAAAATGCAAGTATTAGCCAGGAGTCAAATACGGGATATCAGAGCAGGTGGAGAAATTATATTCTTCAAAGGTCCATGTATTTGAGACACAAAATGAGACACACTCACAGTGTATTGTGAAGATGATCAAAATTACATCATGTATGCTCTGCTGAACTCCTGGGGCTTGGCTTCTCCCATTGGGTTCAGATACACCCATGGAGTCTGCTGGGCTCTTTGGGCTTAGTTCTTTCATGACTGTAGCAAAAAAGAAAAGTGGTAGTATCTCCTAAGCAGTATTCATTCATGACTCCAAAATGAGATGTCATTCACAGTAAATTGTACGGACCTTTGTAATGTGATTTTCTCTTTTCTTACATGCTCTGGTCAGTAGTGAAATAGTTAATGTTGACATTTAAGTTATCATCACTGAGTTTCAGAGTTAACATCTTAAGGTGAGCTGAGATCAGTTTACTTCTCAGATTCACTTTTTAAAAATTGAAAACTTAGATTCTGCACGCAAGATGGCATCTGAAGACTAGCGAATATATGCAGCATGCCACTTGACTTAGAACCCTAGTATTAAGTTAATTTTCCACACAGTTGGCCACCACTGATCTTTCTCATCCTCTGCCAACTTTACAGCATTTTCTGCTTCTCTCTCTCTCTCTCTCTCTTTTTCTCTCAAATTGAAGAACTGTGAGTTGGTGCTTGTAATTTTGTGGGGAGTGCTGGGAAGATTTTTGTCTGAGAGGAGTTGCTAGTTTGGTTGGTTGTTGAGATGTGTAAGGGTTTAGCAGTTGGAGGTACAAGTGTCAGGATTGTGGTATTTATCTCCGGGGAGCATGTAGGAATATTTGGCAACTAAGTTGGGGTTCTGGGTATCTCTATATTGTTACTAGAGAAGCACAGGAGAATCTTCCTCCTGGCTTCTAGAATGTGATGGGGAATTTTCCCTCTCCTGTCAGGTAACACAAACAGGGCTCTGTCCTCCTCAGTGAATCTTTCTTTTGTACCCCATCAGATCAATAAAGGGAGTTTCTCTAAGGTTCTTTTTTTCCTTGATGTGAGAAGTATATTACATTCACTTGTGCACCTGCTCTCTCGCGCTCATCCCCCCCACCCACCCCAGGGACCCACCCGCTTACCAAACATTAGGTCCATTGTGATAATAATCACATGTTCTTTCTGTTCCATCAGGAAGTTTAATTTGTACACTGCTGATCTGAAATTACAGGTATGCTCCCTGATGGATCAACCAGACTGAGGAATGTTGAAGAAAACATATCCCACAGTTTAGGAACCACTTTGTCTCCCCAACCTGTAAAATAAATCTTTTAAGGGCAACTTTGCAGACCACCTGTTGGTCATATGTGGAGAATAAAGGTTGCATTACAGAATTAATCCACTATATTTCTTTTGGTTGTATATAGGTAAATTAATTTTCCCCTTTGTTTAAGGAGATAGATATTATGTGGTTACTATTGGTTTATATTTGTTCACTGTAATCAAAGTTACCAGTTATCTTCTGACATTAAATCGTACAATGGAATTCCCTTTTTAGGAGTTCTCTGGAACTTGTCCTCATGTGATGCAGTAAAGATGACAATCATTCGAGATGCTCTATCAACACTAACTAACACTGTGATAGTTCCACATTCTGGATGGAATAATTCTTCCTTTGACGATGATCATAAAATTAAATTCCAGACTTCTCTAGTTCTGCGCAATACTACAGGATGCCTGAGGTAAATCACCCTATTCAAGATCTCTGTTAACACAGTAATCAAGTTATACAACAATGTATTCAAATTCCTTTTAAATGGCAATTTCTTAAATAATATAGTTGTTACATCCTTTTTAACCCTTTTAGTTCTTCCTCGCATGCCAATTAGTAGGAAAAGAGCATAAACTTAGGAGCTCAGAGGTAATATTTTATGAATGTATTAATGCTGCTACTTGGTAAGGATTAAGCTTCTACTGTTTTTGTGCTCATAGCTAATCTTTTCCATATTAATCACCACTGTCTTGATACTGAAGGTACTGTCTATTAAACTTATTCTTTCAAACCTTGAATTAACTTGAGTAAAGCCATCTCTACAAAAATCATGTGATACTGTTCACATCACTAATAAGATTATATAAAATCTAAAACTTAATTTTGATGAAAAATAAATTTTAGAGGCATTTATTTTTAATGAAAAACCTAAGTAAGAAAACTAGGAGTGCTTTGTTAGATTGAATTTTTAAACATTACTGACAGCAAACAATGTATATAAATTAAATGGACACTATCAAGTTAAAAATTGTTCTATTGAATGAACTTTTTTTACCTGCTATTGTTACAAGTAATATCTGAGATTACTATAAATGAAAGCAATTAGAGACAAATATGTTTTTTCTATTTTTTTTAATCCATTTATCTTCTGCATTTGACACTTTATGTATAGTCAGTTTCACTGTTTCCTCTCTTGTTTAAGTGAGTGTTTCAAACAGCAATAAGAAAAAAAAGCACTTTTAAAAATAGGAAAACATAAAACCACAAAAAATGACAGGGAATTCAGGGGCCATGTGCAGTACATGAGACTACTTTAAAAAAAATTATATTATCAACGGACTGTATAAAAAGATTTTCCTTCTGCAAATGATTTGATTAGACCATTACTTGTATATATGTATGACTCTGAATACCATACATAAATATACAGTATATTGATTGATATTCTTGCATTGCATTTTAACACTTTAGGAATCTAAGCTCTGCAGGAGAAGAGGCAAGGAAGCAGATGAGGTCTTGTGAAGGGCTGGTTGATTCTTTGCTATATGTGATCCATACATGTGTGAACACATCAGATTATGACAGCAAGGTGTGTGCTTATTTTAACTAAGTAATTTCTAGGTATCAGACTAGTTGTCTGATGTGCCGTTTTTGTTTTGGATAGTGCAAGTCAGCCACAAAACTCTTGAGCTCTACTTATTTTTACAAAACCTTTTCCACCGCTACATTTATTTATGCACAAAATCAAATTCTGTTGTGGAACACACATTTATTTATTCTGTGTGTTTAATTCTCACGATGAAGCACCCATTCTTTGGGGGGGGAGGGGGAATAATAATTTGCACTTACCATGCTTTTTATCTTCAAAACTCTTTTTAATAAATGCTTAATTAATCCTCATACCACCCCTGTGAGGTAGACCCCTATTATCTCCAGTTTTATAGTTGAGAAAACAAGCAGAGAGACTATAATTTACCCAGAGCCATAGAGAGAGCCATTGTGAGACTGACAATTGGAATTTGGGAGTTCTTGTTCCCCAATCCTGTGCTCCAAAAATATTTTCACCTGTACTTGATTTGTTTTATATGCTGTTTCACCATTTGTGAAAGTATATTAATTACAGGATATCTCCATACTTTGGGTTCCAGACAGTGGAGAACTGTGTGTGCACACTGAGAAACTTGTCCTATCGCCTAGAATTGGAGGTACCTCAGGCACGTCTGCTGGGTATAAATGAATTGGATGACTTGTTAGGGAAAGAATCACCCAGCAAAGATTCAGAGCCAAGCTGCTGGGGGAAAAAAAAGAAGAAGAAAAAACGAACTTCACCAGAAGATCAGGTTTGTATTTTTCTTCTATTATAAAAACATCAAGTATTGTTTTTCCAATAGTAAAATACTGTGTCCAGGAGAAAACTGACCATACCCAGTAATATGGTGACTATATCCACTTTTTAAAATTATGATATAAACATTTGATTTCAATTTTGCTTAAACTAATATACTTACAGCTAACGTGTTTTTCTTTCTCAGTGGGATGGAGTTGGCCCTATACCGGGATTTTCAAAGTCTCCTAAGGGTGTGGAAATGCTGTGGCACCCATCTGTAGTAAAACCCTATCTAACACTTCTAGCAGAAAGCTCCAACCCAGCTACTTTAGAGGGCTCTGCAGGATCTCTCCAGAATCTTTCCGCAGGCAACTGGAAGGTATTGTATTAAACCCATCCCATAATCCTGTGGCAAATGAATTTCCACTTCTTCTACTACACTTGTACTTCAACTAAGTGTTCCCCTTTAACAACGTCATGACATCTGAGCAGGGTAGAATATGCCATTTCCTAAAGTGCATATCGTGTTTCTCCGTTAATCAGTGTTATTAGTGGTCCTACAGTGCACCCCTCCTGTGTTTCTCCATGAAACCCAAAGTCCTGAGATATGCTCAGTGGCTCCTCTGAGGTGGATATTTTCCTAAACTCACATTGAAGTCAATGGAAATGGAGGATCCTCAGCATCCTGCACCAAATGCATCACTTCCTTAAGACTTGCCTGCCCTCCGTTTAGCAAAGCAAAGGAAATGTCAAAGCATAAGCTAGAGTCAAGCACAGTGCATTCAGACACCCCGGCAGTTCCGTAATTCCTGTCTGAACACAGAACCAAACGTGCCAAATTTCAAGATGTCTTTGTGATGTGGGCACACATACTTGGAATTAAGATTAATTTAGGGAGATTCCATTCTTATTATTTTTTATTATCTTATTATTATTTTCATATCCTATTTGTTCTTGGTATTCTTTTGTCTAGAGAAACAACAACATACAGTTCAATATTTTGTATTTTTGTAGCCCTTTATGTTAAACACTTACAAAATAGTCTAATAATCACAACTGTTTTATGAAATAGATAAGCAAATACTATTGTCGTTTTACAGAAGTATAATCCGAGGGGGAGAGGTTAAACAATTTGTCGAAAACCACTTATGGTGTTAATGGCAGACCTGGGTCTGGCATTCAGGAGCTCAAGATTGCTGGGCGTTGGCTTAAATCTCCAACTGTACCACAGCCATTATTTCATTAATAGTATTTGTAGTTGTCATAATGTAAAGTTCTTCTGGTTTTCATTTTTAAATAAATTTACAAATAAAGTATGTGAGGGGAAAAACATTGGTAAAGGTGAGAAAGAGAAAACTTTATACACTTCTCTTGGTCTCAATTTCCTTACAGTCCTCTCCATTCCACTCCTTTTCACTTTCATAGTGAAAGGCAATGAAGAGCTAGCAGCAGAAAATGGGTGGCTTATTGGGAATGGCATTAAAATCAGTTACCACTATTTAGAAAAAAAAATGAAAACTTGTAGGTTTTTCCCACTGAATACGTGTGCCAAAAAAAACTTTGAACACTGAATTGTGGTGGAAAATGACTGCCAAAAAGACCAAAGCCAACTAAAAAATGTACAAAATAATAGATGCAAGTACCACCTCTTCCCAAGTATCAGAACATGGGTATTACAGTAAATGATGGTAGTTGATACCTAATTGGTTATTAACAAGAGCAGGGCATAATTTTTATTATTTGCTGCTATATTCCAATTGTGCACTCCTGCTTCTGGCCCTTATGTATGGTGCATTGCAAAGGCACCACATGACATCTCTTTTTAATCACTTTTATGTATTTGTCATAGAAATAAAAATATTCATTGCTTTCTTTGCTATACAAAAATAGCTGACAGATATCATTTGGGATTTTCAAGCTTTTGTGACTGACATTTTTAATCAATCTTTTTCCTGAAATACTATTCCCTCTCTAATAGATTTAACCTCCTTTGTCAGTACATTTCTTTTATTAATTCATATATTTAAACATTCTTCTACAAGGAGAACAATTTCAGTGGCACAGAGGCCTAACTCCCAGTGCCAAGTAATGGGAACTGGGCACCCACTTCTTGTGTCTGCCTTTGGAACTTTCCCACTAAAACATGTATGAATTGTAATACAGTAAAAGATAATATTGGTGCTGTTTTAATATGGTAGGTGTGTAAGTAATTGAGTTTTGTGTAATAGTTTGCAGCATATATTCGAGCTGCTGTCAGAAAAGAAAAAGGGCTTCCAATCCTTGTGGAACTTCTGAGAATGGATAATGATAGAGTTGTTTCTTCTGTGGCAACTGCCTTAAGGAATATGGCTTTAGATGTTCGCAATAAGGAGCTTATTGGTAAGTATATGTAACTATGCTTAAGTATGCAGGGATAACAGCACAACGCAATCCTTCCTTCAGTGCTTGAAGAAAACTTATTTTAGGATGAGAATACACCATGTGAGCTAGTTGTGTATCAATCATATCACATCATTAGAGTCACATACATTTTAATCTTCTTGGCAGAAATAGCTTTTTGGAGCAACATTGTCTTATTTGTTTGTCTTTAGTCAACCTGTGCAGCCAGTCCCCTTACAGCAAAAAGAAGTTGCTTGAATTCAAACTGAATCATACAAGAAGTTTCATTGTAAAACATGATGAGAAATACCACTCCCCTTTCTTGACGCTAACTAGTAAGCTTCTCAAAGGGCTACTGGATCCTGTATCATAAAGGGATTTAACAGTTCAGGTCTCAACACACAAATAAATGCTTTATTCTGACAATATCAGATTTGTTTTGTTTTGTTTCTCCTGCCATAATAAGTGTTTCCACCAGAAACCAGCTCCAAGTCTAAGTATACATATATATGTAATTGACAGGGCTGTTCTTCTAGAGTTAATTCATTAATTATTTCCCTTTTCTAAACTAATGATGAACTCTCTTCACCTCCAACCTGTGCCTTTCTCATCTTATATACTTTTCTGCTGAAATATAAGCACTTATCCTGCCCTAGATACGAAACCTTGCAATACCAATCACGGGAAGTGGAACAGCATATGCTGCAATGCCTCACCCTTGACTGTTCTAGTCTAAATTAACTCTATCAACATTTGTCATGATGCAGAAAATCTTAATTTTTGAACAGGAAAAAATGTCTTTCTGGCTTTGTTTTTAGACTAGTGTGGTAATTAGGCCAGTGTTACTTGTACAAATAGAGGTACAGTTCATGCTCAGAAATGTAAATGCTACTGCAAGTACAGTTTTATAATAATTTTATTTATAAAGCTTCTCCATCCTGAGTAGTCTGGGTGATGTGCAATAATTTTATGATCATAAAAATGATCTTGCCAACTATAGATCAATACTCACTGCTTTGTGATTTAGGTAAAGATTATTGAGGAAGATGTTGGTGAAGCAGCTTTGGTAATATTAACAGTCTTCAGATTCATAGATCAGTCTAGGGGTCTATGTATATCCAGGCATGGGATGGAAACTACAATAGCTGCATTGGTCAGTGATCTTCTGTTGGTGAACAAATAGAGTTTGTGTTGATTTTGTTAGACCTATACATTGTCTTCAGTCAAATATAGTTGATCATACTATACAGCTGATCATAAGGCATTAACAGGCTCTAAGTTTTGGCAGGAGTAGATGGGAGCCCCTTTTAAGTGTTTTTACTCCTTTTTACATTGGAGCACCAGCAGGTGGTTGTGGGCTATCATTTATGCACCCTGAAACTGGAGGTAAGGCAGGGTTCTATTCTTTCCCCTCTCTTTCTCAATTTCTATGAGGCGAACAAGGCAGTAAAAAGATGGGTGCTACAGTGTCTGCAGCATCCTGATAATACCCAGCTGGACCTCTCTAAATGTATGAAAGAGAGATACTGGCAAAGTATTTTTCCTGAGGCTGCTCAACTCTGGAATGGGCCCTCTCTTCTGTCTACCAGAGCCTGGATTTGTTAAGCCTCAAGACATGCTGCAAAACCGATCTAGTTTTCCACAGAAATTTGAGAAGGGGGTGGAATTATTGATTGGTATGTGATAATTGTTTTTGTGTAGTTTTGACTATGATAGTGGGGTTAGTGGCAATGGAGGGTACATCTATACTGCAAAAAAAGACCTGTGGCCCAAGTCTCAGAGCTCAGGTTAACTGACTGAGGCTTATGTGGCTCACACAATGGGCTAAAAGCAGCAATGTAGATTGACAGACTTGGACTGGAGCCGGGGCTCTGAGACCCGCCTTTCTTGCCAGGTCTCAGAGTTCAGGCTCAAGCCTAAACATTTAGTCTGCTATTTTTGGCCCCATAGCACAAGCCCGAATCAGATGACCTGGGCTCTGAGACTCGCTGCCACGGATCTTTTTTGCAAAATAGACATACCCAGATTTAACTGGACTAATATAATTATTCTACTGGGAATTTTAAGTCTTGTATGTAGACCCCAGAGTTTGATTTTTTTTCCAATCTAAATAAATAAAATCAAAATAACATTAGAAATACAGAGAGGGTTACAATTTTTGTTTCTGGAATTTTGCAATATACTTTTGCCAACTTTGTCTTACGTAACTCTGCATTTCCTAAATTTGTATGTGAAGAAATATTTAACAAAAATGAGGTTTGGCATGTTTTTGCTCTGAAAAACATATTTGCAAAAATTAATTAAGTTTCAATTTAAAATAGACCTGTTGTGGTTGGAAAATGTGTGTACCTAATGTTTTGCACATATCTACAAACAATATAATAATCAAAATCTTCCAAAAAGTAGATAGATAAGATAAACAGATGAAAGATCCAACCAAGGAAAGAGGAGAAAGTGTCTAATTATGGAAATAATAAAGTTTTATATATAGGTGGTTGGTTTTTTTTTTTTAAATAAAAGCCTTGAGGAAAAATCTGTTTGTTTTTAAATGTGGAGATATAAACACTCTAGCAAATGTCAAGGTAGATTGAATTCCACACCCTAGCAGGTACTACACCAAAGGTGCCACCACTTCACCTTTTGGTTAGCTCCCTCAAAGGCAGGTGGAGTCACAGTATCAATATATTCCAGGTTGTCTGGTTTTAAAAAATATTGCAGTTCTAGTATGCTTAAAAAGAAGTTACTTTCAGTAGCATTTCTTTTGTGGTTAAGGATCAGAATTTCTCCCCTGACACATTATGCAAACACAAAGTTAATACCTGTATGTACAATTTATCCCATTATTCACCATTATATATAAATATATGTCTTCAATAAAAATAATATTTACTTTAGCTTTAGTTAATTTCCTTTGTTTGCAAAGTGATTATTCCTGTTTGTCAGTTGGTAATTGAAATCTGAAAGAGCTGAGATCTAATCTTTTATGGGTGATAAATGAGGTGAACAGAATGTCTGGTAATACCTCCAAAACTACAGAAAGGCTTCTGCACACCTCTCTAAAAGGAAATCTCAGTATGAGCCCACTGCTCCCCCAGTGATGAGAAATAATGTCATTTTTCCTGTAGCAATTCCACTTCTGATCAATAATTCCTATTTCTAAACTATCCAGTATTAAGGCCAAGTTGTGCCTTCTATCCCACTTTATTTAGCCAAATTCTTTATTGCATCTCTTCCTATATGGATGCGTTAACAGATAGTGTACATAAACATTGTTAAACAGTTTCATTTGTGCTATTTTCTGGTCAAGTGGTGGTTTGTGTCCATCTAAAGGCATAAAGAGTTTCAAATAATCATAGTATCTGTCAGCAACTAAGGCACAACTTGAATTAGGGGAAAGGGTAAGTGATAGCAAGTTCCAATATTTTCTCAACCTTTTATTCCTTTATTCAACTTTTTTTTAAACTATCACAATCAGAAACAATGAAATGTGATCATGCAATAATCACCTATCAATTCAAGTCCTGTCTAAAGAAGACTGGAATATGCACAAGTGTAACGTCTTACACATTTCTATAAAATTTAAGTTGTTTGAAAGATGCTTAAGTAATCTTTTTGTAACATTGCTTCTCTCTTGCTATAAAACAACTCTGCTAAACATCCTTAACTAAAATAAATAAGCTCACAGATCAGTGTATGTCTGTGTACATTGGCACATGGCCATAATATTTTTTATCAGTCTTTTCCTAATCCAGAAGAAAAACGCAATGTATTTTTCATTTAGCAAATTACATTACAGTGTCTCTTGCCTCTGTGTGCAATCTGAATTATTTCAGTTTTCCACTTAGTGTTGATTTTTTATTCTACTTTCCTCATTGTTGCTTTTAGACATATATTTCTTGTCAGAGTGCTTATGTTTCAAATGTAAATTGCAAAGTGCATTTCCTAACTTGGTTTATGGATTTTTGTAGGTAAATACGCTATGCGAGATCTGGTGAATCGCCTTCCAGGAGGCAATGGCCCAAGCATATTGTCTGATGAGACTGTAGCAGCAATCTGCTGTGCTTTGCATGAGGTCACCAGTAAAAACATGGAAAATGCCAAAGCTTTGGCTGACACAGGAGGAATAGAAAAACTGGTGAACATAACAAAAGGAAGGGGTGACAGGCAAGTGGGCAGCTAGATTTGGAAGCAAAATGTTTCTATCATCCATTTCAGATAAAAACAAGAAAACAAAACTTGTAAAGTGAATTTCATGCAGAAAAAGGATTTGTTCCTTCGGTTCAGGTTTGCTGATAAGACAAGCAGTCTCCCACAGCTGCAAACTGTATTATTTCCATATAGTACTTGCCAATCATTTACATTGTACAGCATTCTCCATATAAAGCTTCTAGGGGCTGTACGGTAAGTAATATACTGTAGTCAGATTCATTGGACCTATAAAAGTATCTGAAAATGATGTTATGAATATTAAACACACACTCAAAAGTTAATAGAACATTATTAAGATTTGAAAAGTCAGGCAAGTAGAAGTTAGGAAATGCCAGAATTAAGATTGCCTGTGGAACCCTAATCTGGCCCCCTTGTGCATAACATTATGATAAAGTATTTAATTATATATGATCACATATTATTTTTTCCATAGGACCTCTGTCTCAATCCATGCACAGCAAGGAGGTTGCTCACTTAATGAGCAGCTCCTCAATATTTTGTTTTCTCCTCATTGTTCAGCGTTTGGTCCTAGGGTCCTAGGTCTTACTGCACACTACCCAAATCCTGTTCTGAAAAAAAAATTCTTAATTTCTTCATGGGCTTTTCTATGGTGCTCATCACTGTAATATCTGAGTGCTTCCCAGTCATTAATTAATTTTATTTTCATAATAACCCTGTGAGATGAGAATGTATTATCCTCTTTTTACAGCTGAGGACCTAAGGCACAGCGAGATTAAGGTCAACAGTATCCACTAATTTTGGATGCCCAATATGAGATGCTTACAGCCTAATTATTCAGAGTACTTACGATTACATAGCATTTTATATGCTCAAAGCCCAGCTCCCATTACCTTTAGTTGCAGTTGTGAGTACTCAGTACATCTGTAAATTAGACTCCAGGGGTATCAAGTTGGGCAGCCAGAAAATGAGGGGTGCCTAAGTAATGACCACCTGTGAAAAGTTTGAATGAAATGATCTGACTAGTATCACATGGAAACTATGTGGTAGAGGGAGTGATAAAATCCAATTCTTCAGGGCAGCATTCAGCTTCTATTACCATGAGGCCCTCCTGTCTGTTGTAGCAGTCTCCTGCCTCATTCATGACACCCCTTCCAATTTGTGCAACAAATGATGCAGGGATCCTAAAGACAAGAGCCTCCTTTACCATACCACCCTGATTTATTTCCAGAGAAGGTCCATCCTGCGCACTGAATGACCAGCATTAGATGGGTATGGGACATTTTGCCCATAGGTTTCATATATATTTGCTGAAAGCAGAGGAATGGTGAAGCTCATAGATCTTGGTTTCCATTCCAGGCTGCGGAGGAGACAGTGATCTAATGGGCACAGACACTACCATTTCCTCCAAGCTTGACCCCTTCTGCCCCATCCTCTCCAACCTTTCCTGATCTTGTCTCTACCTAACCATTAGCTCCATGCCCTGTCCCAGTCCCCTTGCCTATCCATTCCCATGGCTTCTTATCCCAGCCCCAATCTCATTGACCAGTCAGTCCCTGTTCCCTACTCCTGGCTTCTTGTCCAGTCTATGGCTCACATTCCTCCTTCCTCCACACTGACACCCAATCCCAATCTATCTGCCCAGGTTTCTCGTCCAATTTCAGGCTCCTGGCTCCTTATCCCAGTCTCTTTGAGCAGTCAGTCACAGTTCTCTACCCCTGAACCTCAGCTGCTTCTTCTTCAAGTAGATGCAGCTCTGTATTCCACTTAGGTGTGTGTGCACCAGAGCCATAAATTTTACCTAGCAGAATCCATAGAGGGGAGGCGCTCATGCCTTGTGCCGTAGCACCTCCTTTACCTATATGAGGCAATGTCACCTTGACCTCCCTCTGTTCTTTCTTCCGCCCCAGCTGGAGTCAGAGTTCTGTGTGATTTTTCACCTCGCAAACCCTCTATTTTTAGTGACTTTTCTAGTTGTATATAGTTAATTAGTACCCTTAGTATAGCTTGCACCCAGATGGTCCAGTAGCAAAGATGCACCTTCATCCCTCTCCAAATGTGGCTCAGGATGGTTTACCATCCAACTCTTCACCCCCTAGACAGATTGGTTCATCTTTCTTAACTGGTCCTGGACTCCTTGCAGTGGTGGATGTGTCCAGAGAATGTTTGCCAGGGCATTCCCTCTGGCCCTTGTGAACCAGGTCTGCTGTCACTGATGCCTCCCTGATGGGCAGCACACCTGGGGTTGCTGAAAGTTCAAGGTCTGTGGTTGGAGCAGGAGTCCTTATCAATTTGCTGGAGCTTCAGGTCTTCTACAATGCATGTCATGCTTTTCTGGACCGTATCGGGCTCAATGGTTCACATACTTACAACGATACCACCACAATGCATTACGTGAACAAGCAAGGGGGAATGTGTTCCAGGATTCTGTCCCAAGAGGCAATCAGATTGTGGCAGTTCTGCATCAAGGAGAGTGTGATGGGGCAGCTGCCCCTCACTGGTAGGGGTTAAAAGCAGCCCTAGGGAGGCTGCACTGGAGGCAGCCAATTAGGGAAGGATTGACAGGAGCAGCCAACAGCCCCATATAAAAAGGGAGCTGCAGGGCAGAGGCTGGCAGTTCTCTGCTGGGAGCCCAGGGAGAAAGGATTGTGTCTCTGGAGGGCTGAGAGAACTGCCAGCACCCTGGACAGAGCAGGGCTGCTAGTAGGGACCGGGGGAGCGAGAAAGCTCCTGGCTGGTTGCTGAGGCCCTGAGGCAAGGTCAAAGAGGATGCTGGGGCATGAGGAAGTGGCCAGACAATTCACTGCAGTAGCCCCTAAGGGAAATGGCTGAACAGTGGACTGCAGGTCCCGGAAGTGGGGAGCACAGTATGTGTCGCAGAAGAGGACGCTGCATTCCTTGGAGAGACATGGGTCCTAAACCAGGAGTGATAGCAGCAAGGCACCACCCAAAGAGGGCGCATTAACATGCAGAGCTAATTCCCAAGACAGCCAGCAGGTGGTGCTACAGTGGTGAGTGAAGCCCTTTACAGAGAGCACTAACCAATAGCTGACCAATTGCCCAGAGTCCTGAATCATCTCGTAGACCATCTGAGCAGGAATTTTTCCCTAATGGTCTCTGAAGAGAAGTGTCCTCTGGGTCATCTTCATAGCGTGGGCATTCTGACAATCGACCTGTTTGCTACAAGGGACAACAGGAAACGTCACCTGTTTTGCTCTCAAGAGGCCTCAGTCTGGGCTCCCTGTCTGATGCTTTCCATCTCAGCTGGCATTTGGCTTGCCTGTATGCTTTTCCCCAAAACCCGATCATCCCACAGATCATCCTCAAGCTGAAAGCAGATTGGACCAAGCTCATTCTCATTGTCCCAACATGGCTGGTTCTCTGACTTTCCCGCATTGTCAGTTCAGTCTCCCATACCCCATCCTCTCCATCCTGACCTGCTCACAAAGAATCACAGTCACACATTGCATTCAGTCCCCTACATCTCACGGGGTAGCTTCGTGGCTAAATGAGGAGGAAGAGCAGAGTTTGGTGACAGCTGAACAGGCCCTACTCAACAATAGAAAGTTTTCTACCAGAATGGCCTATTCAGCTAAAAGGAAGCTGTTTTCAGTGTGGTCATTGGCTCATAAAATTCAACCAACACTAGCTTCTATCCATGACATCTTGGGGTATCTGCTGCAACTTCAGTCATTGGGACTTGCGCTTAGCTCACTGAAAGTGCATCTGAGGGGGGTTGGGGCAGCAATGCCTTCTATAGCCAGGGGAGGCTACAGCCTCAAGGTGCGAGCGATCCCCCTCTACGGATACTGCTAGGCAAAATTGTCACTCATTGCACTGGGCCATGCACACACCTAAGTGGAATTCACGTCTGCATCACACCTCAAAGAACCGCAGTTAAGTAACCGTTTCTTGTCAGATCTGTCTCCTCTCTTCCCTGCCCCGTTCCTCACCCCTACTGGTCCCTAGTCTCAGCCTCTTTGCCCAGCTAATCTGTGTTTTTTCACTCCACCATCCCAGCACTAAGTCATGGTTTCTCTCTCCCATCCCCCTCTAGTCACTCTGTGGGGATGGTGCATGCACAGTCCTGTCAGCAGTAGAAGCTATGAGGGGATGGAGCATGCTCAGTGAAGATGAAATCTTTGGGGAATTTAGCTGCTAAAATCTAAGTCTCTACTGAGAATGTGGGAACTGCGATTTGTTGGTTTTTTTTTTTTTTTTTTTTTTTTAAGTTTATAACTTGGTTAAACTGGAGTAGATTTTTACAGGGACAGCAAAAGGCATATCCCTGATACAAAGGCTACCCCCTGGGCATATCCCTGATACAAAGGCTACCCCCTGCCGATGTTCAAGTTCCTGCTCCGATGCATGGTGGCGCTATTGCTTGTCATAGAAAAAGTCCCCAGAATTTTTTAACGTGGCAAAAGTGTATTTTTTTTCCTTGCCTTGTTCCTGGAAACTGCTGAAACTTATAAATAAATAAATAGCCTGAGGCAGATAGCTGACACAGAACATTTCAGCCCAAATGGTAAAGTGTGGCAAAGTTATAAGAAACTGAAAACAGGATCTTATAATGGGAAGAGACAGGCAATGTTATTACTAGCTACCAGCCCTGCCTACAATAATCTTTATATTTGTATAGGATGATTGCTTTAAAGGCAGAAGTGTAAATGATTTATTATGATATATTTGAATGTTATTTTATGTAACATATGCTTTCATGAAGTGTGCTGGATTGACAGCCCCGGAGAGAGAAGTTTATTCACAAACACGTACACCACAGACACTAGCAGTCCTGACTACCCCATAGGGTATGTCTACACAACAAAGAAAAACCCCCAGCTGGCCCATGCCAGCTGGATCAGGCTCGGGCTGTGGGGCTGTTTCATTGCCATGTAGACTTCCGGGCTCGGGCTGGAGCCTGAGCTCTGGAACCTAGAAGTTTACAAAACAATGAAACAGCCCCACTGCCTAAGCCTCACGAGCCCAAGCCAGCCACTGCTTTTTTGTGTGTGTGTTGTAGACATACCCATACTGCTTTTTCATGTGTTTCAAGGCTCACCTGAAGGGATCACTTCTAGTGTCAAGCTGTGTCTTACAGTCCTATACAGCCTCTTTGCTGAGACTGCCAATATGACTGTTAGTTGCAGTAGTGGAATTTTTGTGACATGGTAATCTGTTCACTGGGCCTTAGGCTGAGACTACCCAGCCCATTTCACATAGTGTTTCAAGCTGTAATGCGTACATGCACTTTCCTTACAAGAGTCAATCCTGTATAATAATAGAATATTCTTTATCTTCTTAGATCATCACTTAAAGTGGTCAAGGCAGCAGCTCAGGTATTGAATACATTATGGCAATACCGAGACCTCCGTAGCATTTATAAAAAGGTAAATTACAAGTATGGTTCTGACAAAATTAGCATTCATCTGGAAACAGCTTCACAATGATTCTGAACCATTTATTTTAATGAAATGTAATTCATTTTGACATACTCCTTTTCCCACTCCACAGGATGGATGGAATCAGAATCATTTTATTACACCAGTATCAACATTGGAACGAGACAGATTCAAATCACATCCTTCCTTGTCTACAACAAATCAGCAAATGTCACCTATCATTCAGTCAGGTCAGTTAATATCCCTCTTTGTGGACAGGTTGCCTGAAGGGCTTTTCCATTTGAGGGGGATCTAGTATGTCTCTTTTAGAACTTCAGGGTATCTTTGAATGTGTCTACCTTACTTTCAGTGATATTACAGTTTTTAGCCCTTAGATTACTTATCAGTCTTGCTTTTCAGACCAGTGCATTGGAATTAAGGGTTTTCTTTTATATTTTGTTACAAAACAAAACACAGTATGATTTATGCATATAATATTTATATACTATAATAATACTTCCTTCAAAGTGTTTGTTGTTAGGAGACATGAATCCCAGTTATTAGGAAGAGACTGGTTATAGTAATGGGAGATTTGATCATAAGAAATATAGATAGCTGGGTATCTGATGACCAGGAGAACCGCTTAGTGAATTACCTGCCAAATGTGAAGGTTGTGGATCTCTCAAGACATCTAGACAGGCATATGTGCAGTGCTGGGTGAGGAGAGATTCTGGAGGCCAAATTTAGGCTGCTAGATAAGACATTGAAGTCCAGGACCTACACGGTAGCATTCTCTGAAATGCTTCCAGTTCCACACACAGGGCCAGTTAGACAGGCAGAACAGCAGGGTCTCAATGCATAGATGTAACAAGGATATAGGGAGAAGGGGTTTAGGTTTATTAGTATCTGGGAAACCTTTTCGTGAAGGAGGAGCCTATACTGGAAAGATGGGCTCTACCTAAACCAAAGCAGAAACCAGATTGCTGGCATGTAAAATTAAAAAGGGTCCTAGAGGAGTTTTTAAACTAAGGGGCTGGTGGAAAGCCGATAGATGCAGAGGAGCACACAGTTCGGACAGAAACATCCCGTAGGGGAGGGTCTATTAATGGGGATAGTCTATGTTGATAAAGTACAGGGAGGAACTGAAGAGAAACAATCAAATGAAAAAGTCCCCATTCAATTGCATCACATAATGGTAGGCAGCTAAAAAGTGACAAATTTTATAAGTGCTTGTGTACAAATGCAAAAAGTCTAAATATTAAGATGGGTAAACTTGAATGCCTAGTATTAAATGAGGATATTGATATAATAGGCATCACAGAAACAGTGGAACAACAATAATCAATGGGACACAGTAATACCAGTGTGCAAAATATATAGGAATGACAGAGTAGATCATGCTGATGGTGGAGTGGCACTATATGTAAACAAAAGTATGGAGTCCAATATAGTAAAAAATCTTAAATGAATCAAATGGTACAATAGAATCTCTATGGATAGAAATTTAATGCTTAAATAACAAAGAGTATAGCAGTAGGAATATAGCATTTGACCACCTGACTAGGCTGGTGATGATGATTGTGAATTCTCCAGATTAGAGAGGCTACAAAAATAGAAAACTCAATAATAATGGGGGATTTCAACTATCCCTGTATTGACTGGGTAGATGTCACCTCAGGACAGAATGCTGAGATAAAGTTTCAAGACAGCATTAATTACTGCTGCTTGGAGTAGCTAGTCCTGGAACCCGCAAGGGGAGATTTAGTCCTGAGTGGAGCACGGGATCTGGTCCAAGAGGTGCATATAGCTGAACTGCTCAGTAGTAGCAACCATAATGTAATTAAATATGACATCCTTGTGGGAGGGAAAATCCCAAAGAACCCCTCAGTAGCATTTACCTTCAGACAGGGGAACTACACAAAAATGAGGAAGCTAGTCAAATGGAAATTAAAAGGTACAGTCACAAGAGTGAAATGCCTGCAAGCCGAGTGGAAACAGCATAACAGAGGCTCATGTTAAACGTATACCCCAAATTAAAAAATATAGTAAGAGGACCAAAAAAGTGCCACCATGGCTAAACATCCCAGTAAAAGAAGCGGTTAAAGGCAAACAGAGCATTTAAAAATCGGAAGTTAAATTCTGCTGAGGAAAATAAAGGAGCATAAATTCTGGCAAGTCAAGCGTAAAAGTATAATTAGGTAAGTCAAAAAAGAATTTGAAGAGCAACTAGCAAAAGACACAACAATGTTTTTAAGTACCTCAGAAGCAGGAAGCCTGCTAAACAATCATTGAGGCCACTGGACAATCAAGGTGCTAAAGTAGCACTCAAGGAACACAAGGCCATTGCAGAGAAGCTAAATGATTTCTTTGCATTGGTCCTCGTTGCAGAGGATGTGAGGGAGATTCCTACACCTGAGCTAATCTTTTTGTGTAGCAAATCTATGGAACTATCCCAGATAGAGGTGTCATTAGAGGAGGTTTTTGACCAAATTGATAAACAGTAATAAGTCACCCAGACCAGACGGTATTCACCCAAGAGTTCTGAAAGCACTCAGATATGAAGTTGCAGAACTACTAACAGTGGTATGTAACCTATTACTTAAATCAGCTTCTGTGCCAGATGACTGGAGGATAATTAATTTGACGCAAATTTTTAAAAAGGTTCCAGAAGCAATCCTAGCAATTACAGGCCAGTAAGCCTAACTTCAGTACCAGGCAAATTGGTTGACATTACAGTAAAGAACAAAATTACCAAACACATAAATGAACACAATTTGTTGGGGAAGAGTCCACACAGCTTTTGTAAAGGGAAATCAAGCCTTACCAATCTGTTAGAATTTTTGAAGGGGTCAACAAACATGTACACAGGGATATAATGTACTTTGACTTTCAGAAAGCCTTTGACAAGGTCCCTCACCAAAGGCTCTTAAGCAAAGAAAGCAGTCATGGTATAAGAAGGAAGGTCCTCTCATGACAGGAAATGGTAGGAATAAATGGTCAGTTTTTAGAATGTAGAGAGGTAAATAGCGGTGTTCCCCAAGGATCTGTATGGAACCAGTGCTGTTCAACATTTTCATCAATGATCTGGAAAAAGGGGTAAATAGTGAGGTGGCAAAATTCGCAGACGACATAAAATTACTCTGGATAGTTAAGTCCAAAGCAGATTGCAAGGAGTAAAAGGCTCTCACAAAACTGGGTGACTGTGAAACAAAATGGCTGATGAAATTCAGTGTTGATAAATGCAAAGTAATGCACATTGGAAAACATAATTCCAATTATACATGCAAACTGATGGGGTCTAAATTAGCTGTTACCACTCAAGAAAGAGTTCTTGGAGTCATTGTGGATAGTTCTCTGAAAACATGCGCTCAATATGCAGCAGCAGTCAAAAAAAAAATCTAAAAATGTTAGGAACCATTAGGGAAGAGATAGATAAGATAGAAAATATCATAGTGCCACTATACAAATTCTTGGTACACCCACACCTTGAATACTGCATGCAGATGTGGTCACCCCATCTCAAAAAAGATATATTGAAATTGGAAAAGGTTCAGAAAAGGGCAACAAAAATTATTAGGAGTATGGAACAACTTCCATATGAGGAGCGATTAATAGGACTGGGACTTTTCAACTTGGAAAAAAGGGGGCATATGATAGAGGTCTACAAAATCATGAATGGTGTGGAGAAAGTTAATAAGTATTTTTTACCCCTTCACATAACACAAGAATCAGAGGTCACCCAATGATATTAATAATGGGTAGCAGGTTTAAAGCAAACAAAAGGAAGTACTTCTTCACACAACGCACAATCAACCTGTGGAATTCATTGCCAGGAGATGTTGTGAAGGCCAAAAGTATAACTGGTTTAAAAAAAAATAGATAAGTTCCTGGAGTATCGGTCCATCAATGGCTATTAGCCAAGATGATATGGGATGCAACCCCATGCTCTGGGTGTTCTAAGCACCTAACTGCCAGAAGCTGATAATTGCCCTGTTCTCTTGATTCCCTCTGAAGCATCTGGCATTGGCCACAGACAGAAGATAGGATACTGGGCTAGATGCACCATTGTTCTGATGAAGTGTGGTCGTTCAGTGTTCTCATGATTCTTGGGTTGTTGAAGACATTTGGCCTCACTTGTACCAGACAATATTTTTTAGAGTGGTGATGATTCTGTAACCAAACTCATTGTCATATCTCCAGCTATCACTCTCATTTCCCTTAGGTTTTTTCAGACACTGATGCTCTTTCTTTCTCTTACCTCCTTTTCATCAGTTGGCAGCACATCTTCATCGCCAGCACTGTTAGGAATTAGAGAACCTCGTTCTGAATACAATAGGACACAACCTTCTATGCAGTATTACAATAGCCAAGGTGATGTCATTACGCATAAAGACACATATACTGGTAAGAGACCAGTTAGATTTACTCTAAACAAAATGCTTCTAAAATACTCTTTCGGCCTGGGACAATGTACTGTGTGCAGTTAAAAACTAGTGATTGGACTATTTTTGTTGCGTTCCTCAGCAGCAACAAAATTGTCTTGAACAATAATGCTATGTCAGTTGTTCACCATTGATTCCTTGAGCAAATCACTTTCCTCCCAGATATGACCGTTTTATACTGTTGTTTTGCATTTGTTGTTTTAAAAACAATGCATCAATGTAATAAAATTTGAAGCCAACTTAAATATTGTGCTGCAAAGGAATTTGTGTAAGTAAAAACTGGCATGTATCTTGACATCTCAGCTGCCCTGAGATTCAGTTACTTATGCTTCTGCACTTTTTACATTGTTTTTGTGTTCATTTTTATTTATTAATTTTACTGTGTGTGTGTCAGAATGGGGTTTTGTTTCGGTTATTTTTTGCTGTTTCTCTTAGAAATGCCCAATTTACCCGAAAAAGAAGAGATCAGGTTACATATTTGTCTTTAAAAATGTGGGAAGGTTGTGGTTCAGTGAATAACAACACATGTGGGGCTTACCATTTAAAAGTGATCTTTGATTATACCAAACTGAACATTTATAATCAAACCATGTTGTTGAATATTTATTTTTATTTTATGTCTTTATTCATAAATATTAGGGGGGAAATATGCCAAGACTTCATATTCTCCCTGATCTCAACTGTCTTAAATATTATTATGCTCCCCAAGTAAGGCAGAGTAAACAGGGAAAAACACAAATTCCTTATTTAAAAAGCTGGTTTATTAAACAACAACAACAAAATCCTGAGGCAATTTAACTGCTGCTGAGGGACAGATCTCATTTGTGCTGTTGTCTTTTAAGCTGTGATTTCACACTACTGTTTACTAATGATGTATGGTTACTATGGCAGTAAATGGGTGTTTTACATCAGGAATGCTACATTGCAAATACAATGTTTTTTTCTAAGAAAATGCCTGTTAAAACATATATTGTGAGATTTATTTGTCCGACTGGCATTGTTGTAAAGTAACAGTTTTTGCATAGACGCATCACATAACTTTTTTTTTTTTTTTTTTGGTTTGTTTGTTTTTCGGCCAACAATAAACTAATTTGTTATAGGTATGGGGTTTGTTCCTTTTGAGGTAGATGATAGATGGCATATCACCATTTTACATAAGGGGAATCTAAGGTGAAAGCTAATCGTCAGGTAATTTGATCAAAGCAACAGGTAGAGTTGATGGCAGAGCAAAGATTAGAATTGAGGAATTTGTGGTTTCCAGTCTATCTTGAGCTCAAAACATCCTGCTCGCACTTAACTTATTGTAGCCCACACTAACACCATGATGTTTTGTTCCCTGTAATGGCTAAAACATATATAAAGGATTATGTGAGTCTTTTCCTGCATTTAGATAATTACCTGATCTTTTAGTTCAGGCAGTAAAGGCTCATGCTTTACAATCCAGAAGTCCTAAGTACAAGCCCTCAGAGTACATATCCAGGGGAAGTCATTTTACTGCCAATGTTCAGTTACTACTCCCCTTTATGATGATTCATTTTTGATTTTCACCGAGGGTAATGATTTTGCCCTCTAGTGGCAACACCCTAGGAAGAAGATTAAGGTTCTACTGCTGCTGACAGCTAATGGAGATTCTCTTTTACCCCAACTAGTAAATCTACTTTTGGACCCATAAATCTTGTTTCAGTTCCAAGCTGGGATAGATTCCTCACTCTAAGTTATTTATAGATATAAACGGAGGGCAGAAAATACTCATGCTTCACCTATCTCTGTGGTCAGGTGCCTACTCTCTCTTCACCTCAGACTTACTGAAGAAAACCTATTAAAATAACCACAGAAAACAAAAACATTTCCCAACTGTAACTTTAAATATGTTCCAATGGACTCTGCCTTCATGTTCAGCATAAGGAAAACCTCAATCCCAGTGCCATGGAAATAAATTAGAAGGAAAGGTTGTAGATTTTATTTAAAAAAACAAAACACAATAATATGCAAGGTGCACATTTTAGCCACTGTCATTAATACGTTAGATGTCATGACAGTAGTGACACTATCTTGATATAGTAGACCATGTCAGGCCCTTATAAAACAATTCCACTGATTTCAACACAGGGAGGGACTAGCAAGATGTGAAAGTTTCTAAATATACAAGTGCCACTTTCATTTGTTATAGGCACTGTAAAAACTAAAGTTGTTGACAGACATTAAATGATAAAATACTATATTTTCTTACAGGGTCCAGCAAACCTTCACCGATTTACATCAGTTCCTATTCCTCACCAGCAAGAGAACAAAATAGACGGCTACAGGTAATTTTTGAAATCTCATTTTAAAAGAATACTGATAGCAAGGCTCAACATATAATGATAGTATTGTTTGTTTTAGTAGAACTAAAGGGAGAGTAAAATGTGAATAAAAGCACTTCTAATAAATAGTTTTTTAGAGAGAGTTATTGTAACTGGAAATAACTTACCAGTTTATTGCCTCTGTATTTCCTTTTTTTAATCACTTGTCTTTAATTATTCATCTATTCTTGTTGTGGCTGGTTTGTGAGACCCATTTCCTGACTTGCCTTTTTTGTAGTTTCTGAAGGGAGAGTCATAATCCATGCAATCTAAAGATACTTTTGTTATCTGAATGTTTGATAGTAAATATGGCTGTGTCTACTTCTCTTCCCCCCAGACCTGTGATTCCATGTGGGTTTAGTTGCACTTGTGGAGGGTGTAGAGTAGATGGGGGGGTGAAGAATTTTTTCCTCTATTTCATCTAACCTTTGGTTAGACTTCACACTTGTTTTTAAAAAAAAAAAAAAAAAAAAAAAGTCTTCTGTGGGATACTGGCCCAATTGGTGGAGCTGCACCCACTGAGAATTATAGGTCTGAAAAATCATAGTGACTTAAAAGAGTAACATTTTAGAGATCAGTATGCAAAGACATCACTGCACCACTCCATTGCGTGAATGGATAATACATAGCTACATCTATGCAATAAAGCCTATTATACACACAACTCTGAAAACTCACCCAAAGGTAGAAAAAGAAACTCAAATATTTTTCCCTCAAAATCTAATTTTTAAAAATTAATTTTTTATTTGTCCATTTTGTCAACAGCATCAGCAGTTGTACTACAGTCAAGATGACTCCAGCAGAAAGAACTATGATGCATACAGATTATATTTGCAGTCCCCACATAGCTATGAAGACCCCTATTTTGATGATCGAGTTCATTTTCCAGCTACTACAGATTACATGACACAATATGGACTGAAATCAACCACAAATTACGTAGACTTCTATTCCACTAGACGGCCCTCTTACAGAGCAGAACAATACCCAGGGTCACCTGATTCTTGGGTGTAGCATCAGAAAGTTACACAGAGGAATGCTATAGCTTCTAATCTTGCTTGGGAAGAAATGGAATGGCCTGTTTGCTGTTTGGATGGTGAAATGTGAAAGTGAAGTAAAAGGAGGAACAAGGAGGAGCTTTTTTTCAAGGACTTATCAGGAAGGTGAGAGAGAAATTGGAAGGGAGAACTTCTTGCTCTGTTTAGACGTTAGATCTAATTGTAGTTCCTGTAGTCTGGTGAAGGTGTGGGCGATGTGATGAAAGGTTTGAGAATTGAGTAAAATGAATTTGGAAAATGTGTAGGTCAGATAAAATTAAAGCTGATTTTTAAAATGTGAATAAAAGTCTTGTTATGATAGTTTGTACAGAAAAATAAAATGGATGCCCTTCTTGTTTTATTGCTATTACTAAATGTCGAGATTGTATGCTATTATGTCTTGTAAATTTCTTTCATTGGTGTAAATATGGAAACGCCACATTGGTTAAAAGTGCCATCATTTGTTATGCAGTGTGTCATTTGAAAACAGATTTGGAAAGCTGACATCTTTAAACAAAAAAAGAAAATACAAGGAACTGTTATAAATTTAAAAATATATCATTTTTGTTTTTGAAATGAATAGTGTAATTTTGAAGCACAAAGTACAGTCACGTATATCTACACTTTTCTCATTCCCTGCCTCTTTCATAGGATACTTCACTGCCATTTTCAAGAAAAATAAATGTGGAAGTCTCATCCATGGAAAGTTGTTTCCTGCTCATTTTTTATTTTGTGTGTGTAATATACAAAACAAATACAACAAATGTGAATTCTAATTGCATGTTGTAAGAAGTTTAAATATCTCACACCATTTTGGCCATTTTCCCAGTTTTCTATAGTTCATACATTTATTATTTGTCAAGCTGGTATACCAAAGCATGAAATTATGCACTTGCCTCCCTTGTTTTTTCCTCTAGCCTAGTGTTTTTACTTTCTCTGTTTGATGAATCCAGGATATTTCACAGTATTATCGTGTTTCTGCCAGAAAAAAAGTTGGAATAGATTTAAGCCCCTTCTTTTTCCTTCACAGAAATTTCATCCAGCAACCTGACCATCTGGCCTATATTCCACTTGCTCCATTAGAATTCTTGTGTAAAAAACAGTCATAAATCATGCATTTGTCCCATGCTATTGATGCTACTAACCTTCTTATATGTATTTATTACAATATTCATTTGCCATTGTTTCACTTTCTTTATAGAGCTCAAAGTGCTTTACAAGTATCAACATTTCACTGTTGGGGTAATTGAGGCAGAGAAAGATGAACTGAATTGCTTAAGGTCACACAGCAAGCGAGCAGATAGAATCCAGTTCTCCTGACTCTGTCTGCTAGAACACTGCTGCCTCTGTGTTAGTGAATGAAAAATTCCCAACAAAATTAATAAGTTATAGGCCAAACTCTGACAGCTCTGCAACCCATCCCCCACACAGGTTACTGTATGGTTGCATAGGTATAATCATGGGCACAATTTGCCCCCAGGTCTGCAGACGGTGCCTTCTGTTTCCAAAAAGATCTATTTTTAATGCAGAATGTCTTAATTTATTCCATTTTTAGTCTATTGTTATTAGGAGCCACCTCTGAACAGATCATTTAGCAGACTGTTAATTAACTGTCATCATAGCAATTTACAGCTCTTGGGTGCAGAGAATATAGCCCAAAGAGTGGTAATTCCACTGAGCCACCCCTATGGGTTACTCATATGTTTGTGTGTATTGTCTGTTTAAAAAATTGACTGTAAACATCTAAATGTGTGGTGATGGGCTCTGTACAAATATCTAATAAAATAATAATACCTCATAGTGCTATACTGTGTTAAGAGCCTAAAGCTACATAATAAAAGAACTTAAAAGGTGGCAAATACTTTTATTAGGAAGTATTAGCAAGGTATTTCAAGATCTCCCACCCCCTATAGTCTGTATCTTTTTAGCTTAGATTTTATCATTTGCTTGTTGAGGTCAAGCTTTATGATTTAGTTTACAATTTTGCTTCCTGAAGCTAGATGTTTCCTCTGCGGATGGTTACAGTCCATGGTGTTCTTTTCTCAGAATCCAGTTGTGGTGGTGCTCCAAGAAAGACTATGGAGGAAGTCACTTGAGTACTGAGCGGTAGAGTGCTGAAATGACTCTGCCTCTCTGCTGAGACTGAGTTCAGAAGCAAGAGACCAAGGAAATCCCTCCAGGCCTGGTTCGTCTGTGACGTAGCACAGATATCATTATGTCTAGACTGTTCCTTTTTGGCACACTGATTTTTGTGATCCAGTTAGACTTTCAGCCTGGTTTCAAAATGTCAGGTGCACAATTATGAGCTGAATTCCTTTGAAGAGAATCAAGTTCACAATTGTGCATTCAGGTTGACGTCTCCAGGGAGGACAATAAAAATGGAAAAGGCATACTTAACTAGAACAAAAAGCAGATGGCCTTGGGAAAGGGGATGCAAATTTTGAAGTTAAATGCCACCAAGAAGCTGAGAAACTATAATTTTTGTATACACCTTTCACAGCATTAAATTGTAAACGTGGTACAAGAAAAACAAGAGTCAAAACTTTATTCAAAGCAGCAAATATAATCCTGAATGGATTTAGAAGATATGCAATGGAGACTTAGTAAGAGACATACACATCTCTCTTGGAGGTGGAAATGTGGAAATAACTTTTGGGGAATAAGTAAGCAGGGGGCAATTTAAAGGATAGTTAGAGGTATTACTGAGGGCCCTTAGAGAGACGAAGTGGGGGAGGATGACAAGAGACAACTGATACCAGTAGGCTGGGTCTGATGCTGTCCTACCAAAGGGTCTAAGGAGGTAATCAAGGAAGGGTTTCCATTTTGAGATTCTTACTAAAAAGGCCACAAAAGATACTGTTTTCAGGTCTGTCGTCCTGTCTGCAGGGGAAACGCTTATTATGGACAAGAGCCAAATTTAAGGGACATAAGGTGACAGTTGTGCATACGGTTTTACAAAGTGTCCCTGCCTACCTTAAGGTGTTAGTCTGATTGGGATAGTTACATATAAATAAGTGTCCATGGAAGGATAGACAAAACATGAATTTTAAGGATAGATTTCGAAAAGGAGAGGAAGAATGCTTTTCTTCCACTTAGATAGGAGCTGTTTCAAACCTAGGATTTGTCTTCACTACAGAGGTACCTGGGGCCTTTCTTGGGTGTTGCCCCAACCCATGTCAGAGATTATGCAGGGAACTATGTAAAATCTAGTCAGGTTTGAAAATTTAGGACCATGATTTTAAGAGACTAATGAGTTCTAGAACTGTTATGGGGATGAAGCAAAAACACTTGGGAACGAGTTTGGATGTGAGCAATGAATGAAAGAAAAATAAAAAATTAAATTGAGTTGTGGTCCTGGATAAATTAGTGCAGTTATCAACAAGTGGTGAGGAAAAGACACGTTTTTGGTGTGGGGAATTTGAAATAACTGTAGGACATCTGGAAATGTCTGAGATGTGAGTCGATAGAAAAGAAGAGTTCAAAGTAGAGTGAAATCTTTGTGCTGTGTGGGCATAAAGTTGGTGTCTGATGTTGAGAGCAAATGAGGCTGCCCAAGGTACAAGTAGAAATATTCCCTCCTCCCAAACGTTCTTTCTAAAGGGAAGTGGGAGTAGGAATGTTCTCTGTTTATAAATATTACATAGCAATAAATGTCAGGCTTATAATGTTTTCATCTAGAATCAATAATTTATAGTGCTCTATATTAGACTTTCTTCTTTCAGATGAGGGGTTCAATGTCTTCTACTTCTCCACTGACCTACCTCTTGTTCCTCTCTTAGTCTTTGGAACTGGATAGAAATTACTGCATTTAAGAATTCAAAATTATGAACATTGTCAAATACTTTCCACTCACAATGTCACCTTCCTTACAACTATTAGAATCTCGTGAGGAACTTGAGTTCTACCTACTTAAAATAATCAACCACCATTGGTAAGAAAATAATCACCACTTATATAGGACAGGACTGCAGTAAATGTGGCCCAGGCATAGGTTACCTAAGGAGGTTGTAGAGTCCCTGTCTTTGAAGGATTTTAAGAAGAGGTTAGATAACGATCTGTTAGGGATGGTCTAGGTATATTTAATCATGCCTCAGCAAGGGAGGGTGGACTAGATGACATCAGAACCCTTCCAGCCCTACATTTCTATGTGTAACACTGTTGCAAAAAAAGCAAACATCATTCTGGGATGTATAGGCAGGAGTATTGTAAGCAAAACATGAGAAATAATTCTTCCACTTGGCACTGACAAGGCCTCAGCAGGAGAACTGTGTCAGGTTCTGGGTGCCCTATTTCAGGAAAGATGTGTACAAGCTGGAGAAAGGCCAGAAAAGAGCAACAAAAATGATTAAAAGTCTAGAAAATGTACCTATAAGGAAAGATTGAAAAAAAAATGGGTTTGTTTAGTCTGGAGAAGAGACGACTGAGGGGGTACCTGATAACAGTTTTCAAGTACATAAAAGGTTGTTACAAGGATGAGGGTGAAAAATTGTTCTCGTTAAACTCTGAGGATAGAACAAGAAGCAGTGGGCTTAAATTGAAGCAAGGGAGATTTAGGTTGGACATTAGGAAAAACTTCCTAACTGTCAGAGTAGTTAAGCACTGGAATAAATTGTCTGGGGAGGTTGTGGAATCTCCTTCATTGGAGCGTATTAAAGAACAGCTCAGGCAAATACCTGTCAAAAATGGTCTAGTTATTAAGTAGTCCTGCCTTGAGTGCAGGGGACTGGACTAGATGACCAATTTAAGTTCCTTCCAGTCCTACACTTCTATGATTCAATGATCAACACACTGGCATTAGGAGCCATCTACAGAACTGATAACTGCGGGGACCGAGCAGCATGAAGTTCATATTTCTTTATGGTATTATTATCCTACAGAGAGAGACAACAGGAAGATGGATTTCAGGCATGAGTCTGAAGCATGTTAATCTGAAAGAGTGGGATCTGGAAGAATTTAACGAGTGTGCGTGCTATTCAATCTGCTAACTGAATTAGAGGCAAAGCACAACAAAATCTTTTTATTTATTGACAAGCCTCATGTTGTAAGTCATTTTGTCACACACTATTTAAAAAATAAAAAAGAACTAACAGATTAGGACTCAAAATATGTTTAACTACATTACGGCTACATGGGAGAAGCACCTGTGAACAGCCATTCAGAGGAGCAATAGAAAGATATTACAGGAGAACTGACAACTTAATGCAGAGGAAAAAACTTGAGTGAATTTTAAGATGCTATCAGATGTTACAGGACACTACAACTTTTTTGCAGAGTCTTGTATGCTGCTGGTAGAGCTGGAAAAGTACTCCAATACTTAATTAGTTTCCAACTCTTGGACAGTGCTGCAATTTTAGAAATAACTCCTCTCCCCCTGGTTGATATATAAAATTTCATGATGCCTATTTCCACTTACACCACAAAGTTGTTGCTGTTTGCAGAAGATTGAAAAGATTTTTTTTCTTTTGTGGAGTTCATGTGCACCAATCAAGCAGCTGCCTGGAAAGAATAAAGTCTTATACAAACGTTTAATTATTGGGAGTTCTCAGCTCTTTTGATGAGTGTACAATACCTCTGCTTCACTGAGGTTTCTGCTGTATGGTTAGTTATACATTTTCATATCTAAAAGTCTGATTTTTGTTTGCTGTGCTTCCTGGTGAAAGGTTCATAACCCTTTTAAAAAGCTGCTGACATCTCTTGCCAAACGGTACACAAGAATCATCTATTCAAACTGTTCTGCTTCTGTACTTCTATTTCTCTTGTCCCCTATTTGTTACCAAAGCCATTTAAAATAGGATTTAAAATGTATTTGCGCCTTTGCAAAATCACTGGTCAACCTCCATTTGTTACATCATAGTTGTTTCCCAGACAGGTGGTCTGGGGACACAGACAGAGGGGCTGGAAGACCTTCCCTCCTTGGGGTTATGTGAAATCACCAGACAACTTAGTTGACCTTCAGGGGAGGTCTAGGTGCATATTCATAGAATATTAGGGTTGGAAGGGACCTTAAGAGGCCATCTAGTCTAACCCCCTGCTCAGGGCCAATCCCTAGACAGATTTTTACCCCAGTTCCCTAAATGGCCCCCTCAAGGATTGAACTCATAACCCTAGGTATAGTAGGCCAATGCTCAAACTACTGAGCTATCCCTATTCTTCCCAACCCCTACATAAACACACTTGGGAAGAATCTTTCTGCAACTTCCCCAGCACTGCCAATGCAAAACTGCAGGATTTTCCACTTTATATAAAATCATTTCTAGTTAATTAGTGGTGGCTCAACTGTTTGTGGTACTGAGCATCTCATCTGTATTCACTCTGTGTCAACACCCATCATGTTATGAACACCACATTATGGCACTCGGAATGTAATATGATATCATCATCATCATCATAGCAGTTTAATGTTTGGATTCATTAAAGTCAGGATGAACTTAGCCAGTCAGCTAAGCGCTATGTTTTCTACACCAGATTGCCCAGCGTGTGTTTAAAACAAACAATGAAGCATCCATTTGAGGGATTTTGTGTTTGTTTTTTTGTTTGTAACAAATGAGGTTGTATTATTATTTGCACAATTGCATATTATGCACAATTGCATAATTGCACAAAGCTAAGCTTTGGGGCTAGAGTTCACAAAAAAGAATTGCATTCCTATGTGATATTAACTGTTCTTAATTTGAACCTTGCCATTCTCAGCTGGTGATCATGAAAATGTTTTATTCTAAATTATTTCCATCTCCCACCAGTCCCTGAAGTGATTTGTTAATGGATTTCACATGAATTGTACATCTAAAACAATGGTCTGCTTTTCACTAAAACCTGAATTTTAGAAGTTTATTACGGAACAAATTCACTTCCCGTCTAAGTACAGTTCTTTGGTTAATTTTTTTTCTTACATTCAGGTTGTTATTTAAAGCTTTTACTCAACACTGGGTAATCATTTATGCTTCAAGAAAACAGTGGGACTTGAAGGTGGTGCAGGGAAAAGGGTAGCTGTGTGTCGCAGTAAGGTTTAAAAGCAACCATAAGATTCCCACTCCCCAAGCTCCTGAACAATATTCCAAAAGTGAAATGCACATCTAGAATGCTGATTCTGCCTGCACCATTGTAGGAGCACTCTAGCAGCTGGATATACATTAGTAATATCTTACACTGACATGGAAACTTTCATCCCAAAGGATCCCAAAGCACTTTGCAAAGAATGGGACAAGTTCTGAATAACATTAATTTCCAGCATCCCTCATTGACTCCAATAGTAGTTGCTGGTGGGCAGAAGCTCTATGGATTTGGTCATATGTCTATCAACACATGGAAATTTATCTCTATGAATCACTTAATTACTTTATGCCACCACCTCTGGGATGATGGGAAGCAGCCATTTCACAACATTCTGCACAAGTGTGTGTTGAGGAATTCTGCTTAAGGGAACAGAGTGCCCTTTTTAAGAACAGTGTAGTGAAACTGTTAATGTGTAGGCTGAGAGGAGAGGTCCTCCATTTTTAAGACTTGTGCTAGCACCATCCTCCAAAAAACAGACTCCAATCCCAATCCAGACTGATAAACCATTCTGTGCTGCAAACAGCAGCCTGAGAGAAGCTGCTGCCTCCACCTACCAGGTTTGAGGACAGTACCCTAAGCCCATCACCTATCAGGTGACCAGAGCAAGGAGGAATACTAGTAGTCTCCAGAATGAGAAAAGGAGACATGCTGCTGAAAAAGGGAGAATTAAAGGAAAGCAGCAGAAAGTCAGGCCAATCTGGGAGATTTAGCCTATTTTCTACAAGGACATTAGTGTCTTAGGTTACTTGTTGCAAACTAGACCAGAATTAAACTCCAACCATTAAAAAGCTGCATTCTCAAAGGCATAATAAAGTGGAAATATGTGAACCAGGGAATAAATCAAGTTGACTCCTCTCCCAGCCACCAAAAAAGGCAGATGAGAGGAGATTTATTGAGGACTTCAGGCTCTTCACAGGGCTATAATTACGGATTCTATAGCTATTAATCAGGTATTTGCAGAGTACTTTGGATATATCTTCACTGCTAACAATCCTCATTCGCTAATGGATATAAACAACTATTTAACTCAAACATATCTGAGCAGGTTGTTAGAAGCAAGGTCTAGATAAAGGTGTCTCCACCAAATATGTTAAAAAAGGATTTTGATTAATTTTTCTATGTAATTTCTTTTGATGGTGTCATTTTTCAGTAATTTCAAGGACTTCATTAAGTGCCAGGCAGAGTTTCTAGGACATGGACAACTTGTCAGCTCTGATAATGATCACAATGTTCATAAAAGGGCTTTTTTTAATGTTCCTTTGCCCACATGCAGGAATGGTTTGACTTGACCAGTGAGCAATTCAGTAAACATTTGCAGTTCTCAGGCATTCAAGTAGTTAATTATATGCTACCAAGCAGGTACTGTAATATATCTTGTTATAAAGTCATAGTCCAATAAAAAATAAAAAAAGGTTGGTGCAGGTCGGTACAGTGACAGCTACATGCCACAGGGCTATTGAACAGGTGCATTCTGACTGGGTTTAATCAGACTTGTTTGCTGTTTCAGCCAGCGAGAGGCAGAATGGCCTACTGAATTAACAGGAGGTGACGGGGACGCTCTCAAGTGTCAATCCTGATTCTGCTATTGATTCTCTCTTTCTTTCTCCATAAGTAAAATGGTCATTGTAATACTGACTTTTTACCTCATTGGAGTGCTCTGAGGATTAATCAATTTATGTCTGTGCAGGGCCTTTAAGATGTAAAGTGTTTTGTTATCAGTCACTGGTTTATACTTATGAGTGTATGTTTTGATTGCACATATGAATAATTTGATTTTTTGTTTTGTTTTAACTTTTATCAACCAGTAGTGCTGAAGCATTAGGAAATTTTAATTAGCTCTCACCAAATAAACATCCTATGTATAAAAATACTTAGCCCTTTAAAACTTTCAGTGAAAGATTCTGCCACTCTTGACACAATGAGTTTTATCATTGATTTCAATGGCAGTATTCAACATAAGTAAAGACAGCAGAACTCAGCCCTAACTGATTAATCCTCACATTTTCACTGATGTAGATAAGTGTGTAGCAATTATTATTAACCTCATTTTGCAGATGGGTAAAGTGAGAACAGAAAGGCTACATGACTTGCCAGGCTCAGGGAGGAAGTTGTTGTCAGAACCAAGACCAGAACTGAGTTGTTTCTGGTTCTTAGTCTTGTTTTCAGAACATTAGACTGCACCACGCTCGGGCAAAGGCATATCTTTGAACTAGAACATAGGTGTACCAGTCTAAAAGAAAATATGGTCCCTTATTAATTTTCTTTCATCTGCTGGTATTTCACTGGATTTATATGAATATGAGCTATCTCTGAGATAGTAACATATAGAACCATCACTGTGACAGGATTACTAATGGGAACTCTAAAGCCTATGAAACCAGAAGACAAAAAGAACCCAAAAGTGACATTACTTTTAAACTTTGATTTTTAAGTTAATCTCACGATTTTCAAATGCCTGAGGTTGGCAATACTGTGACTCCGTAGCATCCTCTGTTCTAGTCAATGATATACTCTATGAGGAAGGTATCATTTCTCAATGGATGAGAGTATATTATATCAGTGTGCTGCAACTTGCACTGGCCCTTTCTAAGATCCATTTCTAAGAACCTGTTTCTGATTTACAGAGCTCTGAATGGGATAGGCCCATGTTATCACAGAGATACACTCTGGTACCCACTAGAGCAGATAAAAATTGAGTGTCCAGGAAGTAAGGTATTTTCTACAGCCATACTCAGCATATGGACCATCTTCCCAAAAGAAATAAGGAATAATCTGACCATTGGACCTTCAGTCCTTACTATACAACCTATCTTTTCACCACAAATTTCACATTAGAAGAAAATATGGTGGGGTACTCAGACAGCATGACTAAATCCAAAGCAGATATAATAGCCATTTTCTTTTATTTATATGCAAGAGTCTAAGACACAATGTCAAATTCTGCCCTTTAATAATACTTAGCATTTATATAGCACTTTGCAGCCATAGATCTTTACATTTTACAGATGGGAAAAGTGGGACACAGAAGTTAAGTGACTTTGAAGTGGCTCCCCAGTTGATTTTTCTTTTCTATTCAGTGAGTGTCAGACCAATAAACCACCTAAAAAAAGGCATCATGTCCATATGTGATTGATTCAGAAGACCTAGGGTAGCTCTGCCATTGGCTTATTGTATGTGACCTTGGGGTTTAGAAGTCAGTCTGCTGCTTTTTCCAATAGACGCTGCTGCCTCCAGCATGTATCTATTGAAATCAGTAGGAGCCCCAGCCATGCCTGTAAGGACAGAATTGTGCCCAAAGGTTCTAAAGTGACTTACAACAGGTCATGTTGAACCAGATACTGTATCTTGGGACTAGCAAAGCAGATTGAGGTTCCTAGTGATCTGTTTTAGTGGTTAGCATGAAACAACTACCAATAATGGGATGGGTTGCTTTTTTCTGAATGATTTATTAGTCTGTATGAAATAATCCATTGTTTATCTAGAATCACTAGATGTATTCTTCCTTGTGCTACTCCTAGTCACACGAAGAACAACAAAGGGAAACCAGAATCAAAATCCTAGTTGGACCAGACTATAACACCAAAGCCTGGGACCAGCTTAGCTATCTTTATCAAACAAAACGCTAGAGATATCCATTTCATTTTAAAAAAAGAAGAAGAAAAATCCAGTGGGAAGCCACTTTTTGTATTTCCAACATAAGTTTGTAAAAATTGAAAAAACTAACAACCCTGTTTCTGAGGTCAGCCAATAGGAAACAGCAAACATTTTAATTTCCTGATATCTGATGGGGTTTGGAGGTTGTTTTTCAGTTTAGGGCTAGCTTATCAAGATCACCCTAAGCAGCAGAATTTGACTTGAGATCTGACTGTTTGAGAAGGGTTGTCCTGGGTCTGGTCTGGTTAAGGCTCACATCGAGATTTTCTGTGCATGACACACCAGCACCTCATGGTTTGTGTAGCCATTTACACATAGGCTAAGCGACCATAAAATGCCACAGTTCTAATCTTGGGAGTGTTTTAAGCAGGGATGTAAATGACTGCACAAGACACAAGACAATGGTGAATGAGGCATTCTTTGGTTGGCTATAAAGGATAACATGGAACACAGGTCTGTTTACTTTTGAAGGACAAGGCTATTAGATGAGCTCATAGTATTTGTCTAAGGATGGCACAGTTGAAAATAGTGTGTGAGTAGTGTAACACACTGACTTAGTGCGTGTGAGCAAGTTTAGGTTTTAGTGACCAAGACAGCCTCAAACACTTTCTTTTTAGCTCAAGTGCTAGAGGCCTGAGAGCTAGGTGATTAAGAGCCCAGGTTCGGTGTCCTCTGAGACTGTGGCAAGGTGCCTATTAATGTGTATAGCCATGGCTCATTTAAAATAAAAGGCACCCCAGATGGGATTTGGACTCCTTTGGACCACAGATGCTTGGGATGAGTTTGTCTAACACTGGCTTAGTATATATGATCACCTGTCTCTCTAACATGTATTTTGCCTGGCTTGTTACACTAAGATTTCAGCTACACTGCTTTGATCATGTAATTTGTCTGTCTATATTACTGCATGTGCTAATGTGCTGTAAAGGAAAGTAAATCATTAAACTAGGTCTAGGTTGTTTTAAAGCTAGTAACTGAAATCCTCTTCTTGTGGTTTTCTCACTTATCAATAGCTTTGCACATCTTTTCACTAACCTTCAGAAGTGAAGAAGATAATAAAGACAAACAGTATGTTTCTTGGTGTTTATATTAATGATATAAAGTGGAAATGCTGAGTAACTAGAGAGCAGGGAAATTTGAAAATCAAGAAAAGAATAAAACAAATCTGTGAGATCCTTATTAAGATTTAATTTTTTATATAAAACACTGAGTTTAGAGAATCATTAAGCAGAGTGAAGATAATTATTGAAATTCCCACTGTGGGAAGGGCATTATGATTAAGTGTGTGGAACTTTAATGTAAATCTCTTTCTCATATTCTTGTATTATTTTGATCATTATTGTTCACAAGACTATTTGCTTATGAGAAAGCATCCAGCACAACTTTATTATAATTACCAAAGAGCTGGCACATAAATACTTCCAATATATCTCTTTGGAGAGAGATTTGCTTAGCCTTTGAGCTGGGTATGTGTTACATGTTTTGGGGTGTGTGTTTATGGTGTGTTTCGAGGAGTTTTTCATTTGCTTTAGCCATAGGGACAAATAATAGGTTTGTGAATGTTTTCCCCCTACTTTCTAAAAGCCTGAGGATTAGTATTTCTGCAATGTTCAGATGCCATTTAACTCAAAGGAACAGTTTACGATACAAGTATATTAAATGTGCTATGAACTTCCTGACATAAACATGCAGAAATGGTCTCCTGAGGGACAAAATAATAATAATGAGGAACTAATTGAGTTGGAAGTATCTATTGTTTTTGTCATGATGAATTCTCTACTGTGGATAGAGAGAAGACCATTAAACTTTTATTTCATTAAAGATTTCAGAGCTGATTTTTAAACCAAAGTAGACTTCTTATTTTGAATGTCTATACAAATAAACTCTCTTATTTAACAAATACCTGTTCTTAAACAGACACAAGAATATCCAACAGTGATTATTTATTTTAAGGTAAGCTAAAACTTGGCCATGTCTTTCCCCATGGGAATTGAAATATTATGTAAAGGGATATGGTTAGCACAGCATGATTAGATAAATACATATGTTCACTGGCTCAATGTGCCAGAGGAGGAGGGAGGGGAGATGTCTACTCCACAGTTTGAGCTGTGAGTAGCAGAATAGAATGTGTATTCTTTAGAACTGTGTGAAGAACATGCCTGTTTTCATCTTTCTGCAGACAGAAAAAGCATTAAGTACTTGCTGGTCTTAATAGCACCCGTGAATGGAATTGCAGTGGAGATACCTGTTTCGTATGGAATGACTATTTGTTGAAAGGGGTGAGTTCTTAACAGTACATGCGATATGACAAATGTCTTATTTTCTTGTTTTGAACCCTTAGAGTGTTGACAATAGTCCAGACTGCCAGCCAAATTAGTGTTTGAGGTTATCCTATAGGTTTGAGAGATATTTGCTTCTAGAAAGCCCTTTTTCCAATGAAAATATTCTGTTCAGATGATCAACTGAGATTTATTGTCTGAGACTGACTACTGTAGCCTTCAAATAACAGAGCTGATCATCTAAACCAAGTATTTCCATTAAAAAGGCCTTTCCCTAGAGCCAGATAGAGAACAGAAAGATATGCAAATACACTACAGATCATTTCTTTCCCCATTTTTGTTCTCCACAAGAGACAGATTCACCTCCTGCCAGTGCAGAACTCACCTTTTTTTGGCGTCAGTGCCTTGGCCTGAGAGACTGGGAGCTGGAGCCATATGTTCTTTATAGTCTCTCTTATGTTCTGTTTCCTCCATTCCCTATGCTTATGAATCCAAGATATGTCCCACCTTCTCTATTTTTTGTTTAAATATTTTATTAAATATTCACTGCATAAAATGCTACCAATCCTGTATGTTCAGTCATATGATATATCCAGGATTTCAATTTGTTAACATACACAGAAACTGGGCGGGGGGGAGGGGTGGAGGGCTTGGGAGGAAACATGGACCTAAACATTGTCACTTTCCTATTGCACATACCTGCTGTTAATGATGTCTGGTTGATATTCAAACTATTGCTAGTTTACTGCTTTCGGTGCACACACATTTTCTTGCTAACACTCATCCCTTTTATCTGTTGCAGCATTCCAAAAACCAGGCACATTGTACAGTACCCTTTTTAATGCCCACAAGTACACTGTGACCCAGGAAAGTGAGGGCAATACAGTATCATTTTAGGACGCTTCTCAAAATTTCTCTGCATGTCCCAAACCAGTGAACCAGGTTACCTGCCCTGAAATGCTTCTCAGCTTATGGGGAAGTAAAGATTGGCAGATATTCAATGTATCTTATTTAGAGTATAAAATAATAATCCGTGAACTAAATAGGATTATAGGCCACAGGTTCTGCATGGTATGTTTCAGCAGATCCCCTGAATTGGCATCTGAAAACTTACATCCCAGGTCTAGCTTCATTTCACTTTAGCTGCGCTAGCCAATGTATTTATTTCTAGGGTGCAAATTCCAGCTATGGTTTATCTTTCTTCTTCCCATCTTTCCTAGGGAGGCAGCCCATTCCATTCGCTAGAGTAGAGAATTAAGAGTCAGAAGACCTGGGTTCTCTTCCTGCTCTGCCATTGACTTATTGTGGAAAACCTGGGCAAATGGCTTAAACTCCGTACCCCCAACTTCCTCATTTTTAAAAAAGGTAATAACAATACTCACTTGCCTTTGTAAAAGGACATGAGATCCTCCAGAGAAAAAATATAAGCACATTATTATAACCTAGGGGTAATTGTGTCATAGTGTTGGGAGGGTGTGCAACAAAGGAGCAAAATTTCAGACCCATTCCATTCAGTATCCAACCACTTACCACAGCACAACAACATTCTAAGAAGAGGCCCCTAAAACCATGGTCCCTGCACTTGTGCATGTCCTAATACAACAGGCAAGTTAGGATGGCTCCCATGAGAAGGGAGAACAATATTTTGGAGACATCCGCCTTGTGTGATTCAAACTGCATCTCACAGGGGAGCTTCCTTAATTAGTATCATTATTATTCATTCCGTATGGTAAGTATTCCTGGCTCTGTACTGACATATCAGTATGTGTTTCTTTCCTGCCCAGAAAAGCTTATCATCATCTTAAACCTTGCACCACATTATAATTTTATAAGAGAAATCTTCAAACTAACCTGATAGGGAGCAAATTCCAGTTCTTCATCATGTGACCTAACCAAAAAGGCTACCTCAACAAACGCATGAGTGTTGCCACCCTGTGGCAAAGACAAATGAAGAACATCCATATTTACACAGTCTTTGCTGGCCATTCCTGTTCATCCTATTGCAAAGTTATTTACCTAAGTTTGTCATTGACATAGTGGTAATTTTTAGAATTGGCTGCAAATTGATGTATCAAACAACTTGCAACCAAAGCCCAATACCTGCAAAAATAAGAACTCACTTCTCCATGACAACTGGCACCTGCACTCCCACTTCGCTTACTATGGCTCTCAGTACGGAACTACAAACTTCCTGCTCTCTGATTGGTTGTCAGTAGGTGAGCCAGCCAAGAGACAACCAGTATGTGATAATTACTGTAGCTGGAGCCTGATGCAGTCTGCCATCTGCAAGGGAATGTGTGAGCATGGCAGCTGCCTGCCTGTTGTTTGCAGAAAGAAGGACTCACTAGAAGTGGCAGCTTTTCATCAATCTAGAGCAAGAATGAAAGGTTTGATGCTTTTTAAAATACTTCTTCACAGGGATCTGACGCAGAGTCTTACTTAGGCAGATGTCTCAGAGTCTGTTGTGGAAAATGAGGGCTTGGCATCTGTCATATGAACATCTTATCTAACAGGTGGCACTGCAGCATTTGCCAAAGCCAAAACACAGGCATACTCTTGCCTTCATAACAAACTGAGTACAGTGTATATACAGAACGCTGATGCTTGTACTGTTGGACTTACATTAAAATTAGCTCAAATTCATTGGAGTCCCATATCTGCACAAAAACGTCAATTTTTTATTAGATGGTCAGCGACAGACATGGGCTGGAAACAAGACACCTACAAATTTCAGGGAAATTCTAATCTGAATTCTATTGCTGGCCACTCTGTGGGCCAAACCATAAACTGGGATCTGAACATTGGGGGAGTCTGAATCCAGAGCTAAAGTTTGCAGCCCAGTCCCATTTCTAATCAGTAAGATTTATTTGAAATAAATAAATCATTGAAAGTCATTGAAAGTAGCAAATACAAATGTGAGGAAAACACCACAAATAATATGAATCTGAATTCTCGCCCCCCTCCCCGCCATCTTCCAGTATCCAGGAGTCCAGTTTCTGTCCTACGCAATAAGTCCTGGAGTGAGCAGGCTGAAAAAAATCTTCATCAGTTCATCTGTTCATGAAAGGCACTGGATTGGCAGCTTTATTATTATTAATTATTGGCAGCTCTCTCCCACTCACATAGAGCAGCTACATGGGAAATCTTACAGCAGCACAGCTGCAGCAATACAGCTATGCCCCTGTAAGGTCCATAGTGTAGACACAGCCTAAGTAAATATCGTTCTAACTTCTGTTTAACGTATTTCTTCAGTATGTTCTTAACTGTGCCAAGGAGCTTCTGCTTCTATTTAAGGCAACCAGAACTGGAAGGGGATGCTGCTAAATTGGGTCGTTTGTTCTTGGGGAGAAGGAGCTTGAACTGTGACCTCAGAGTAGCCTAAATCAGGAGTGAGGTAATTGTCTAAGCACAGAGTCGAAGATGAAGAAGTTGCATTTCCCCTTGCGCTTGACAATACAAGAAAAGGATGGCAGAAGCAGGGCTGGCTTCAGGTTTTCTGCCACCCCAAGTGGCAGAAAAAAAAAAAAAAAAGACGGCACGTCATCAGGAGCTCAATCGTGCCGCTCCATTCTTCGGCTGCAGTTGGGCGGCGGGTCCTTCAATCCCTCCCTTCCTCTTTGGTGGCACTTCAGCAGCAGCTCAAAGAGGAAGAGAGGGACTGAGGGACCCACCACCAAATTCCCGCCAAAGTCCCGGACATGCCGCCCCAATATCGGACTGAGTGTCACCCCTTTGTATTGGCCTCCCCAAGCACCTGCTTCCTTAGCTGGTGCCTGGAGCCGGCCCTGGGCAGAAGAATCCAGTGTAGGCTCACGGGGAGGCAAATGAGCAGCAGGGTGGTTGGCATGGTCATAATATCACAATGACACTTTATCAGTCATCTTATCCTGCAGGTGATACTATATTATGTGAGATTCTGTAACCCCATGTTTAAAAGTTAGGCATACTAAAGGGCATTGGGATAAACCTTGGTAAAACATCTGACTGGGTTTTGTGAGTGAGGTGTAGGAGAGCCAAAAATAATACTATTTGATGTGCTGTTATAACCAACTCCAAAGCAGTGCAAAAAGTAAACAAACAGCATTTAGAAAGAGTAAAAAGTAAATTTGACTTTTGATATTCCTTGGAGTTTTGATTGTGCAAGGTGTTAATGATTAACACAGATAAGGATGGTAGTTTTTTTTAAAGTATCTGAATTTAATATGGATGATTGTCCCTGCCAGCATTTTGTGGAAAGCATCTGACTCTTAACACTTCTTTTCATTTTTGTGTTTAATATTACACACTCCATTTTATAGTAGCATAGTGACTAATAGACTTGCTCAGTTAGGAAACATGCCATTCCCCTTCCTACCCCCCCAACTCCACCACAGCATCTAAAACTATGTTGACATACAGTGTGTAAGTAAAACTGAATTAACCCATGGGGTTATAGATGGTACTTCTTGCTCAGTTAGCTGCCATAGCAATTTGCTTTGTTACAGTTCATTCTTTGCCTCACCGTAGGATTTCATTTGTATCAATATTAACTGTTTGCCTTGGTAAAGGTTGCACAACAACATCTGCAACTTATTATTCCACTGGTCCTACCACAGTAATAAAATACTAAATACCATCTTCTTCTCACTTCAGGGACATGGTGAGAAGTACAACAGAGATACTTAACTGAGATTAATTCACTGGAGCTTCCATTTGCTGAGATGGTGATTTCAATTACTGCAGTGTTTTACAAAAAATACACAAAACTAACAAAAAATACAAAATAACCCCCCCACACACACACACGCACACACACACATCTTAGTTCTGCCTCTTAGATTATTACCATTTGTAAATAAATATGCATAAAGACTTTTGCTATCAGCCAGTTTGGCAGCTCAAGTGTATGTGCTACAGTGAAGCAAAGGCCAATGTAATTTGCAGATGAAAGCGCCTCAATGCATGCCTCTTCCATCTGTCTTTATTATGGCCTGTATGCCACCTAGAGGCAAATGACTGAAAAACTGTAATCAGGTTCCAGTGATACTTCTTAAAAGGAGAACTTGCTCATTTTTAAGAACAGACAAATGGCTGCAAAAAAATGAGCATCAATTCTTCTTCGAGTGCTTGCTCATATCCATTCCATTAGGTGTGCGCGCGCCGCGTGCACGATCGTCGGAAGATTTTCTACCCTAGCAACACCGGCGGGTCGGCTGTGGAGCCCCCTAGAGTGGCGCCTTCATGGCGCTGAATATATACCCCAGCCGACCCGGCGCCCCCTCAGTTCCTTCTTACCGCCCCTGACGGTCGTTGGAACTGTGGAGCGCTGCTTAGCTGTCTCCACTCTCCCTAGCTTAGTTAGTCATTCGCAGTTATAGTTATAGTTGTAGTTCTAGTGTTTATAGTTAAATAGTTAAATAGTTTAAAGTTGTTTTAGTTGTTATTGTAGTTCAGGGGATTAGGGGGGTCGTCTCCCCCCTTTCTCCCCTGGCCGCGGGGCCGGGCTCATGCCCAACGCTCCCGGCTTCAAGCAGTGCGCCTCCTGCGCTAAACCTATGCCCACGAGCGACCCGCACGACTCCTGTCTGAAGTGCCTGGGAGAGTCCCATCAAACAGATAAGTGCAAGATCTGTAAGGCCTTCAGACCAAGGACCAAGAAGGAGCGGGACTTTCGGCTCCGGCAACTCCTGATGGAGGCGGCACTTAGTCCGGACGCTCCATCTACAAGTCAGGCCCCGGCACCTAGCGCCTCGGTGCGCAGTGCCCCGGCGGCACCGGCTATGACGACCACGCGAGTGGCGTCGGACAAGCCTCCCCGGCACCGGACCTCGTCGGCACCGCAAGTACAGCAAGTGCCTCGGCGCCGGTCATTATCCCCGGGGCATAAAAAAGCCCATAAGACGGGGACCTCCGTGCCGAAGACGCCGGCTCCCCCAGTGCCGGGGGTAGAGCCGCGTCCACCGGTGGAGCACCGGAAACAGGTGCCTCCAGCACCGTCGACTCCGGCGCCGAGGCCGTTGAGTCCGGTGCAGATAGCGTCTCCACCGAGGCCGGCGGTGATACAGTGCCTCCCGTCGACTCCAGAGACCTTCGCGGCGGCGAGAGACTTAATAGCTCTCACGGAGCCGGCACCGCCCCAACCACCGGCACCGATGGCACCGTTGACTCGCCCGGTCCAGTCGAGGGGGAAACCTGCCTTGATGCGCCCTCCATCGCAAGGGCTGGAACCTCGGCACCGATCCAGGTCCCGAAGCAGGTCCCCACGCCGCTCGCAGTCCCGGCACCGAATATCGCCTCGGCACCGGTCGTACTCGCGGCCAAGATCTTCTTCGCGGCACCGCTCTACGTCTCGGCACCGCTATGATCGTCGGCACCGATCAACGTCGAGACGTAGTTCTCGGCACCGCTACGGTCGACGCTCGACGTCGAGAGGCCGCTCCCGGCACCGGGCATACTCCAGGTCCTCGTCGAGGTCCAGATCCGACTCCCGGCACCGACGAGGTCATCGGCACCGGTCGCGGTCCCGGCACCGATCGCCGGCACCGCGTAGAGATAGATCATCTCCGGACCTGCACCGTGCGGCACCGCAGCCCACGGGAATCGTCTCGACGCTCTCGGCACCGCCGTGGCCATCGAGATCGGTGTCCCGCTCCTCGGAGGACCTCTCGAGATCGGCATACCCCCCTCAGGGGCAAGCCGAGGAACAGGACTTGGGACATTGGCAGGACACGACAGAGGACCATTCTCATGGCCCATCTCACTGGTCGTTTTGGACCCCGTGGGCGTACCATCAGGCGCAAGGGGCTCCAATTGCTTCGACCTCTCGCTCCGGTCACTCCGTCAGAAGGGCCCCGGAGTCCACCATTTCTCGGCCTCCGCCAGGGGGCATGGAGGCTTCTGTGTCCGCACCACCTGACGCCCTGGACCCAGGCGCAGGTGAGGCTCCGGCCCAGGAACAGGGAGAACAGGACCAGCCCTTGGATCCTGTTCCACCGGAGGCATCTTCCTCTTCTTCTCCGGATGAGGCAGTGGCGGGCACATCATGCACAGGCCCACCTCCAATAGATCTTCGGGCTCACCAGGATCTTCTGCGCAGGATGGCCCGTAACATGGACCTGCAGGCGGAGGAGATAGTGGAGGTGCACGACCCGATCGTGAATATCCTCGGAGCGGATGCCCCATCGAGGGTGGCGTTACCCCTGATCCGCACGATACAGGCCAATGCTTCTACGATATGGCAGACTCCTGCCTCTATCCCGCCCACAGCGAGTGGGGTGGAAAGGAAATACTTTGTCCCGTCTAAAGACTACGGGTACTTGTATACCCACCCCCAGCCGTGTTCACTGGTGGTGGCATCAGTGAACGCAAGGGAGCGCCACGGTCAGCAGGCCGCAGCGCCCAAATCAAAGGAGGCTAAGCGCCTCGATTTATTCGGCCGTAAAGTTTACTCAGCCGGAGGGCTGCAACTTAGAGCGGCTAACCAGCAGGCGATCTTGAGCCGCTATAGCTTTAACTCCTGGAACTCTATGGGGAAGTTTAAGGAGTTGGTTCCCCAAGAGTCCAGAGAGGAGTTTGGAGCCCTGGTAGAGGAGGGTAAGAAGGTGGCTCGGACCTCAGCGCAGGCCATTTAGACCGCAGCCTCAGCGCTTCTACCCCCCCCCCTCCCCCCCGCCTCGTCAGAGACAGGACTCGGCCCGGAGGCGAGGGCGAGGTGGTAGAAGAAGGTGGACCGGCCCTCAACCTGGTCAGAACCAGGGGCCACCTAGACCACCTTCAGGCCCCAGGCAGAACTTTTGAAGGTGCGGTCGAGGACGGCGCCCCAGTCATCCCCCAGGATCCAGCCCCCTCCTTTCGGGATCGCCTCTCCCACTTCCACCGTGTTTGGTGCCTTATAACTTCGGACCGTTGGGTCCTTCGCACGGTGGAGAGGGGATACGCTATCCAGTTTTCTTCAATCCCCCCCTCCCACCCCCCTTCTCCGTCCCTCTTCAGGGACCCTTCTCACGAGCAACTTCTTATACAGGAAGTTTCTACGCTCCTCGCTATGGGGGCCATAGAGGAGGTTCCAGTGGAGTTAAGGGGCAGGGGATTCTATTCCCGTTACTTCCTCATTCCCAAGTCCAAAGGAGGTCTGCGACCTATCTTGGACTTGCGCGGACTCAACAAATTCGTAGTAAAGTTGAAGTTCCGCATGGTCTCTCTGGGGGCCATTATCCCTTCCCGCGATCCTGGAGACTGGTTCGCTGCCCTCGACATGAAAGACGCATACTTTCACATTGCAATTTACCCGCCTCACAGACGCTTCCTGCGATTCGTGGTAAACAGGGTGCACTACCAATTTGCAGTCCTTCCCTTCGGCCTATCCTCGGCCCCACGGGTGTTCACGAAATGTATGGCTGTCGTGGCAGCGTACCTTCGTCGGCAAGGGATACAGGTGTTCCCGTACCTAGACGACTGGCTGGTACGCGGTCGCACCAAAGAACAAGTTCGAGCTCACGTCCACATAATAGTGCACACATTCAACAAGTTGGGCATCCTACTCAACAAGGACAAATCCACTCTAGAACCTACCCAGAGAATAGAATTCATCGGCGCAGTCCTAGACTCCAGACGTGCACAAGCCATCCTGCCAGACAATCGCTTTTGCACCATCACGAGCCTCATTCAAGGACTCAAGGCCTTCCCAACTACCACGGTGAGGTCGTGCCTTACCCTACTAGGTCACATGGCTTCCTGCACGTATGTAACCAGGCATGCCAGACTTCGGCTTCGCCCACTCCAGACCTGGGTGTCATCGATATACCGCCCACATCGGGACAGCCTGAACATGGTGGTCACGGTCCCGAACTCGGTCCTGACCTCCCTCACATGGTGGCTAGATCACAATGTGGTTTGCGAGGGGATGCCGTTTCACGCCCCACAACCCTCTCTGCATCTGGTCACAGACGCTTCATCTCTGGGTTGGGGCGCCCATCTCAACGAGCACCATACCCAGGGCCTGTGGACTGCACCCCAGCTAGCCCTGCACATCAATGTTCGGGAACTGATGGCGGTGCGCCTGGCGTGCCAGGCATTTCTCAATCTCCTACGTGGCCGCTGTGTGTTAGTTCTCATCGACAACACCACGGCCATGTTTTACATCAACAAGCAAGGAGGAGCACGTTCGTCAATTCTATGCCAAGAGGCCATTCGCCTGTGGGACTTCTGCATCGCCCACTCAATCCATCTCACGGCATCGTTCCTCCCTGGAGTCCAGAACACTTTGGCGGACCGACTCAGCAGGTCCTTTCAAACACACGAGTGGTCTATCCGTCCGGACATCATACATTCCATTTTCCAGAAGTGGGGGTTTCCCCAGATAGACCTGTTTGCATCTCGAGACAACAGGAAGTGCCACGTGTTCTGCTCCCTGCAAGGTCGAGCTCCGGGCTCCCTCTCGGATGCGTTTCTCCTTCCCTGGAAAGACCACCTGTTTTATGCCTTCCCTCCGTTTCCTCTGGTCCACAAGGTACTGCTCAAATTGCGCAGAGACCAGGCACAGGTGATTCTGATCGCCCCAGCGTGGCCGAGACAACATTGGTACACCACGCTGTTGGAACTCTCGGTTCAGACACCGATCCCGCTTCCATTATGCCCGGATCTCATCTCTCAGGACCACGGTCGCCTGCGTCACCCCGACCTGCAATCACTCCACCTCACGGCGTGGCTGCTCCATGGTTCACCCAGGCAGAGCAGCAGTGCTCGCACTCTGTCCAACAGATTCTGCTGAGCAGTAGGAAGCCCTCAACACGGACCACGTACCTGGCCAAGTGGAAGCGGTTCTCCTGTTGGTGCGAACAACGAGCCACGTCCCCGTTACAGGCACCTATTCCTCTCATATTGGAATATCTCCTCTCCCTAAAACAGCAAGGGTTGGCGATATCTTCAATTAGAGTTCACCTGGCCGCTATATCGGCCTTTCACCCAGGGGAACTCGCGTCTTCGGTATTCTCTAACCCGATGGTCGTTAGACTCCTCAAGGGCTTAGACCGGATGTACCCACAGCAACGTCAGCCCGTTCCGACGTGGGACCTCAACCTGGTTCTTTCCAAGCTCACAGGTCCTCCATTCGAGCCACTGGCCACCTGTTCACTTCTGTACCTATCCTGGAAGACAGCCTTCCTCGTAGCCATCACCTCAGCAAGGCGCGTTTCTGAACTCAGGGCGCTTACATCCGAGCCCCCTTACACAGTTTTCCATAAGGATAAAGTGCAGCTTCGTCCACATCCTGCCTTTCTCCCTAAGGTGGTTTCTCCTTTTCATATCAACCAGGATATATTTCTCCCGGTCTTTCATCCTAAACCACATGCCACTCGCCAGGATCAACGTTTGCATTCTCTGGACGTACACAGGGCACTGGCCTTCTATATTGACAGCACAAGGCACTTTAGAAAGACGACGCAACTCTTCGTTGCAGTGGCCGACCGAATGAAAGGCTCACCGGTCTCCTCACAACGCCTATCCTCCTGGATTACGTCTTGCATCCGGACTTGCTATGACCTGGCAGGTGTCTCAGCACCGCACCTCACCGCTCACTCCACGAGGGCCCAAGCTTCCTCGACGGCTTTCCTGGCGCAAGTTCCGATCCAGGACATTTGTAGAGCTGCGGTTTGGTCATCAGTCCACACGTTTACAGAGCACTATGCACTAGTGCAGCAGTCCAGGGACGATGCTGCCTTCGGATCAGCGGTTTTGCACACAGCAATGTCTCACTCCGACCCCACCACCTAAGTTGGGCTTGGGAGTCACCTAATGGAATGGATATGAGCAAGCACTCGAAGAAGAAAAGACGGTTACTCACCGTTGTAACTGTTGTTCTTCGAGATGTGTTGCTCATATCCATTCCAAACCCGCCCCCCGTCCCCACTGTCGGAGTAGCCGGCAAGAAGGAACTGAGGGGGCGCCGGGTCGGCTGGGGTATATATTCAGCGCCATGAAGGCGCCACTCTAGGGGGCTCCACAGCCGACCCGCCGGTGTTGCTAGGGTAGAAAATCTTCCGACGATCGTGCACGCAGCGCGCGCACACCTAATGGAATGGATATGAGCAACACATCTCGAAGAACAACAGTTACAACGGTGAGTAACCGTCTTTTCTGATGTCCTGGCGTTTAGAGCAGGAAGTATACACCTCTACCCCGATATAACGCGACCCGATATAACACGAATTCAGATATAACGCTGTAAAGCAGCGCTCCGGGGGGCTGAGCATTCCGGCGGATCAAAGCAAGTTCGATATAACGCAGTTTCAGCTATAACGCAGTAAGATTTTTTGGCTCCCGAGGACAGCATTATATCAGGGTAGAGGTGTACTGGCAATCATGGCAAGTCATTTCACTTAAGCATCAGCATGTGAACTACTTAGGCACTGATATTAAGTCTGTATATATTACAGTTAGGCACAAAAGGTGTTGGCTCTTAGTAGTGGCAGATGGACTTACATGCAGTGGCATAATTCTTGCTAGTCTAGGGAGGATTCACATGTCTCTGTTGTCATTGGGATTTATTTTGAGACTAAACCTGAGATGGTTGGAGTAAAAACCCTGAGTAATATATTACGGGATGCTATGGTTATGCAGAATATTCTCCAGGCATGGATGCTAGGATAGACCTCATCTTACTTAGGCCATGTCTACTCTACCAATTATAATATAATATATGGAGATATACCTATATCTCATAGAACTGGAAGGGACCCTGAAAGGTCATCAAGCCCAGCCCCCTGCCTTCACTAGCAGGACCAAGTACTGATTTTTGCCTCAGATCCCTAAGTGGCTCTCTCAAGGATTGAATTCGCAACACTGGGTTTAGCAGGCCAATGCTCAAACCACTGAGCTATCCCTCAGTGATGTTGACACCTAAAGGTCGACATAACAAAAATCGCAATTTCATGTTCACACGTGCTCTGTCTGTTGGCAAGATTGCGTCCTCAGTGGGGGCACCATCATCAACAGTGTGAACAATGCACTGTGGGTACCTATCACACTGTCCTTCTGTCGCTAGGTGTTGTGGGACGATGGAGCGGATCACAGCACATCTTGGGACAGTGCTAAATGTCCTGTTATGCATTGCTTTCTGTCCCAGCACTCCATGGGCTTCCAGCTTTCTTTCATGGCATTTTTTCAATGGCCCTTCTTTGCTGTGCACCGTGGCATCTTTGTGAGAAGGGATGGATCCTGCACAGCTCTCCTATGCTCTGTTAACTGTCATGAAGACATCGCAGATGACAGTGTGGCTAATCATGAAGTTCCTAACTGAAGAAGACTCACAGGTGATATGGATAGGAGCAATTTTAGATTGCTTTTGGCATTCACAGAGCAGGTGCATAGGGTAGATCTTTTGGGCTCATGAAACAAGCACTGAATGGTGGGATCGTATCGTCATGCAGGTGTGGGATGATGAGCAGTGGCTACAGAACTTTCGGATGCGGAAAGCCACCTTCCTGGATCTGTGCGCAGAGCTCGCCCCAGACATGCGGCGTAAGGACACTAGAATGAGAGCTGCCCTCTCAGTAGAGAAGCATGTGGCAATTGCTGTGTGGAAGCTGGCGACTCCAGACTGCTACCGGTCGGTCGCGAATCAATTTGGAGTGGGGAAGTCGACTGTTGGGGCTGTGTTAATGCAAGTGAGCAGGGCAATAAATTGCATCCTGCTATGAAGGACTGTGACTCTGAAATGTGGATGAAATAGTGGATGGCTTTGCAGAAACGGGTTTCCCTAGCTGTGGAGGGGTGATAGATGGCACACACATTCCAATTTTGGTGCCAGACCACCTTGCGACGGAGTACATCAATAGGGAGGGGTACCTCTTCATGGTGTTGCAGGCACTTGTGGATCACCGTGGGCATTTCACTGACATCAACGCGGGGTGGTCTAGGAAAGTACATGACGCACGCATCTTCAGGAACACCAGCCTGTACATATAGCTGCAAGCAGGGACTTCCTTTCCTAACCAGAAGATTACAGCGGGAGGTGTTGAAATGCCCATAGTGATCCTGGGGGACCCTGCGTACCCCTTACAGCCATGGCTCATGAAACCTTACACGGGACACCTGGCCAGCAATAAGGAGTGATTCAACAACAGGCTCAGTAGGTGCCGGATAACAGTTGAATGTGCCTTTGGCAGATTAGAGGCGCACTGGTGATTCATTTACAGCAGGTTGGACCTCACTGAGGATAATATTCCTATGGTCATAGCCACGTGCTGTACGTTGCATAATCTCTGTGAAGCGATGGGTGAAGGGTTTGCTCAGGGGTAGAGTGCTGAGGCAGACCACTTGGCTGCTGATTTTGAGCAGCCAGATACCAGGTCTATCAGAGGAGCCCAGAGGGGAGCTATTCGAATCAGGGAGTCTTTGAGGCAGCACTTTGACAATGACCACCAGTAATATATATCTCTGTCTGAGTTGCTTCAATGTTACATTACATGTAGTTTTCTGAGGGGGCAATGCTGACATTTGGGGCCTTATATTCCTGTAATAAAGTGATTAAAATGCCTGTGCATGTATTGCCTGCAATCTCCCCTTGTAGAAAAAAAATAAAGATGATTTACCATTATAAAAGTTTGCTTTTATTGCACAAGAAGCAGCACACACAAACACATAGATGCTTGGCAGGAAAGGAGGAACCAGGGAAGGGCAGACTTTCACAGCTGTGTGTAGGTCCAGCTATCATTGTGAAAGTTGTCCCAGGGAGTGGAGTGAAGGGGAAACCAAGAAGTCCCGGAAGGTGGAAAGGACTGTGCGGGCGGAGTTTGGGGGGACATGGACAAGAGCTCTGAATGTGCTGCAGTGGAGGTCGAGCACTGATTTGCCCAGTCAGCAGCATTATTAAGGACTTCAGCATCTGCGTTTGCTCCTCCATTACTTTAATCATCCTCTCAATAGAGTCCTTAAAAAATGCGTGATTCTCTTCTGTCCTGCCATTCGGCTTCTCAGCACTCCTTTTGTTCCCTTTTTTCGGCATTGGAGCACTGCAGGACCTCCCAGAACATGGCTTCTTTGCTGCATCTTGGGCGCTTTCTTATCTGGCAGAGATATCCAGCCAGGGTATGTGGGGTGTTCCTGAAGGCCACATCTGGTGAAGCACAGGGGACAGTGCACAGAAGTGAGATTGTCCAATTCACGCACAGCATTGAAACATTTCTGTTAAATACACGTTTTGCAACATTGCCATCATTTTCTCACTGACCCTAGCCAGGCACACATCTCTGCGAACACCCAAAGCATGGTGGGTGTTGGGGGATGGGGGGAGAGGGGAAGGTGCTCCACATGGGGAAAAGAGCACACACTCTTTGCAAGGGTCATGGTACAGTATTCTAGGGAACAAATTCTTAAATTCTCCCACACTTTACCACAGGCAGGGGTAATTCTAGCAGACATCTCACTGCCAAGAGTAAGCAGGGAAACGAGGGCACATCTACTCCATGCTTGTGGCTTCCGCCCTGCTCCCTATGCTGCTCCCCTATGTGCTACTTTGATCCCCACACAAGTGATTGCTGAATGGCGTGGGAAAGTTTCCTACAGTGGGGGAAGGAACAAAGCTGCTCTGCCAAGGAAACTGTGGCAGAGGATTACTGAGTACCTCCAGGAAACTTTCCTGGGGAGATCTCGGGAGGATTCCTGTGAGATCTTGGCATGCATAAGTACCCTAAACAACACCCTAAATAAAAGTGAGCTTAAAATGTGAAGCTTTGCAAATAGCAGAATGCAGTTGAAGTTGTGGCTAGATCTTAAAAATCACAAGAACCACAGTTATTTCACTTAAAAACAGTGCCTCTGTTCCTGATGTAAAGGTACAAGGGAGGAATTTTGCCACATATACCTACGATCTCCTCTTAAAAATTGCTTTTGACAAGATAAGGGTGCTGCAGTCTCTAAAGGCTTAACAGGACTCCCTGCCTGTCTTGTGGATGCTCAGGAAAGCGTATTATAAAAAGGGGAACCCCGGTCAAAGCAAAGGGTGTGTCTTGTCCCCTCCTAGCTACTTAAATCAGGGAAAGCCTATAAGAATTATTGCTCAATGTTTTTCAGTTGATGTGCTTTTTGTTCTGCGGATGATAAAACAAATCCTGAGGAAAGGGTTTTGTAAGACTAATGGCTCAAACTTTACTTCCCTTCTCTGGCTGGTGAAACACCCACCAGCTTACACTGCTCAAACAGTAGTTCCTGCAACTGTCAGTCCAGGTCAGTCCAGCCAGTTCTCTCCAGCCCTGAGTGATGTCACAGATGGGGAGAGGCTTCATTAGGCTTTACTAAAATCTTTGCAGCTGCCTAGTAAGCAGTATATGTTAATGTGCTATGGGGAGTGTCATGTACTTCTGTACCAGATATGGACTGGCTACAGAGCTTGCTTATACAGATGTGTTCAGTATAAGACCCTTTAATGCCGGCTAGATATGGCTCAGTTTAGCTTAAATAAGGTATTTTACACACAGTACTACTTATTGGCTGAACAGTATAATGCAGTTTAACATTCTATTACATCACCCCTTTTTAACTTCTACATTCCTACTATTTACAATATTTACACTATCACACTGTCTTTGAATTTCAGTAGGAATCAGTCTAAGTATCTGAATTGTTCTGGTTTTCTAATTACATGACCCGTACGCATAACAACTTAGTTGACTGACCATGGTCAGATGGAATCCTTGAGTCATCTTCTTGTTCAGCATCTGCCATCCGTAGAGTTTGCTCTGTTGACTGTCGTTTCTGAGGAACAAACTGTAGATGTCAGTGGTTTCTGTTGACCTCTCAACTGTTGGTCTCAACCACATATGATCTGGGCACTGAATTCTTTTTCTTTACGACAGCTGAAGTTGTCCATCCCTTTTATCCATCCAATTTGAGGCAAACACAGTCACTGGGGGCTAGACCTGGCAGTTTTTTAACTGAGTGACGTCTGTTGTAAGCGTTCATAAGCTCTTTTAGCCTGTTTATCCAATTTGGCTATTGTATTCATGTCTGGTCACTTTTGCAATAGATTCTTTTCCAAAGTTGGAACAGTAGTTCTGAGTTTTCTTCCCATCAGGGGTATGTTGGACTATATCCAGTAGCTGTTATTGATGTCGATATGTAACTCAGAAGAGCAAGGAATTGATGTTCCTGCTGTAGGATTTTCTTAGCTGTCTGTACAGCATGCCTTCAGCCTCTCCATTCGCTTGTGGGTAATGTGGACTGCTAGTAATGTGGGCTGGTAGTAAGGTAGGCTGCTAGAATATGATCAAAAATCGTATTTTGTTCAGAGTAACTTAAATTCTGCTGCAGTGAATTGTGGTCCGTTGTCTGTCATTGGTTGTTCTGGAATATAGAAATGAGCAAAAGTGAACTTTAGTTTCTCAATAACACTGTGAAATGTTATGTCTTTCATTCTTTCTATATACCTGGAAAAATAGTCCACTACAACCAGGTAATAATGCCCTCTGAATTTCCATAAAACTGCAGCTAGTCTCTTCCAAGGGTTGTGTGGTAGAGGTATTTGTACACTGTAGGGTTCAGCATTGTCGCAAGTTGATTTGTACTGGATCTTCTTTCAAAAGTCCAGTATCAAATCTTCCATTGAGTTCTTCCACCTTTCTCACTAGACCCATCATGGCTTCCACTCTGTGGCTGAGAAGATTGCTAGCCTTTGATCCTTTGAATACATGCACTCTGAATGCATAGCTTTTATCTTTGTAAGTTGTTCCTGTGGTGAACTTGCCTTTTCCTTCAGAATACCTCCAGGCCTAGACAAAGCTGTGACAAGTGATTTCAGCTCTGGGAGTGGTTAAAGGATCGGCGGGTAGAAATTGATCTCTCGGGGATCGATTTATCGCGTCTCGTCGGGACGTGATAATTGATTTCCGAATCGACGCGCGTACTCCACAAACCCAGGTAGGAGTAAGCGCCATCAACGGGGGAGCCACGGCGGTCGATTTGCCGCCGTCCTCACAGCAGGGTAAGTCGGATCAGATACGTCGAATTCAGCTACACTATTCCCGTAGCTGAATTTGCGTATCTGAAATCGATCCCTCCCCCCCGTAGTGTAAACGTAGGATGTCAGTTCCCAAGTCAATTTTAAAGTCAATAGTCTTGCCATGAATATTGAAATTCACTTTCCAGGCAGGTTCTGTCTTCACACATGATAAATCCCAGAAACAATGACTCTTGACACTGTGGAATGGTGGCTTAGATTGCCCTAATACAACACAGTTAGGCAGCATAGTACGTGTGGATGCCCAAATTCAACCACCTGATACATGACTGTGTTGTGAAAAAAATATGCAGTGGGCAGAACTTAACTGTATTTGTTATAACTGGGCCAGATGAGTGTGTCATGAACTGGTCACAAAAACACTGTTGTACTTATAGTGCTATTCTGATCTATTTAGGTTCTTATATGGCATCTGAGTGTCTTCCAGAGTTAAAAAATATATAAGAAGACTAACATCTGCCAAATGGGTTTCCTTCCCAGTTCCCTTCATGGGGGCAGAGTGGATGGCATGTGTAGGTTTTGTTGTTTTGTATATGTTAAAGTGCATGAGTAAGGCAAACTGCAGAAGTGTGCCTTGCTTTTGAGCTGGAGCATAGTGAGGTGTTTGGGAGCAGGGCCGCCCAGGGGGGGGGCAAGTGGGGCAATTTGCCCTGGGCCCCACAGTGGCCCCCCAAGAATATAGTATTATATAGTATTGCAAATTTTTTTTAATGGAAGGGGCCCCCGAAATTGTTTTGCCCCAGGCCCCCTGAATCCTCTGGGCGGCCCCGTGTGGGAGGTTTCAGACCTTAGGAGAGAGAGCTCTAGCCACTAAGAAAGCCCTTTCTCTTGCTTCACCTTTGTGGTTGGTGACCAGTTCCATTTTCCCTGAGCAGTGCAGGTGTCAAGGATAGTTGAGATCCCTGAGGATGAGCCAGTGTTTTAGGCCTCCGGCATGGATCCATTAGCACTTTGAAAATAAGAACCAAGACCTTAAAATGAATGTTGTGCTGTACAGGGAGCCAGAGCAGAGCACTGGGAGGACATGCTCTTGGTAATGTGAACAGATGGCTCCAGCAGTCAGCTCCAGTTGCAGTTTTCTCAGTTTATGCTCACAAACCCAAATAAATTGCTTTGCCATAATCCAAGTAATAGGAAGCAAACACAAGTATTATCATGGCGAGGTCTGTTGCAGATGGGACAGTCTTTTAGTTGTGCCCTCTCTCTCCTTACACACATGACCCCATTCTTTTTTTCATTCTAACCCCTACCCCTGGAACAGCCTCTCCTTTTCTCCCTTCACAGCCCTTTTCAGATCTTGTTTCTTTTGGCTTGGTTCCCTCCGATTACTGATCTCAACTCCACTCTGTCTCCTCTCTCATGCCTGATAAGATTGAACAGCACAAAACAGAAATAAAACCAATAACCTGAATTCTCTGTAAATACTATCCAGGAAAGGAAGCAAGAATCAGAGGGCCCCAGTGTGTGGGAGTTGGTGACTGAGGGTAGAAATAAAACACTGTTCTTGTGAGTGTGACTCGAGCGATTGCTTCTGTGATGTAGACTTCAGAAGCCTGTATGGCAGGGGTTCTCAGACTTTTGTACTGGTGACCCCTTTCACACAGCAAGCCTCTGATTGCGACCCCCCATATCCATTAAAAACACTTTTTTATATATTTAACACCATTATAAATGCTGGAGGCAAAGCAGGGCTTGGGCTGGAGGGTGACAGCTCGCGACCTCCCATGTAGTAACCTCGCGACCCCCTGAGGAGTCCCGACCCCCAGTTTGAGAACCCCTGCTGTATGGCATTTGCATTCTGCTTTGCTTCACTGTCACCCATCCTTGCCCACTGCATTAGTGTGTGTGTTGAGAAGCAAACTGGCTTGTTTCTAGAAGATAAACACCTCTGTCAATGGAAAACTGCAAAAATGAGGAATTTGGGAATCATATTGAAATGAATGTATCACATAGCCAGGAATATGTACAATCAGTGAGAGTAGAGAGAGCATATTGGACAAGGTTCAGAGTGGTTCTGTTTCAATCTGTTCTTATCCCTTTTGATTTCATTTACATAGTATTATTTAGTGTGTGGTACTTTCCACTCAAGTAAGAAAATAACTCGCCTGTCCAGAAAAGCGTATAGTTTAAAATAGACAAGTATCGTAACAAACTATGACAACAGACTACAGTGGACATAGCTCTTATAGTGTAGGAATGAGGACAAATCATGGAAAGAGAGACCAGTTCCTTAGGGTGCATGTCGGTTTGGGAGAGCCCACTTCACCTCTGTTATTCCAGTATCCTGTCTGAGGGTATTCTCCACTTTTCCATTAACAATACAGTCACTGAGTGAGATTTTCAAAAATGCCTACAGCTGTTAGGAGCACAAATTCTATTAAATGATAATGGAACTTGTGCTCCTAACTGCTTAGGCACTTTTGAAAATCTCACCTGCAGATCTTTCAGGAAGGACCTTAGTTCTTTCAGTTTAACGTGCATCTCAAATGTACTGTGTAGTCATACAAAACCATGTAAGGATGTTATAAATCAGAGTGTTCCTGGTATGGACTATAAAATGCAAAAGTTTATCCCAATTTACACTAAAATTAAACCTGCACCTGCCTGTGAAGCTCTTTGAGACAGAGTGATCATTTTACAGTTGTTTCTGAAGATAAGCAGGGATCTAGCTAGTAAGTACTGTGAAATCTATATGCACACTGGCTGATCCACAGGATATCATAAACTCCTGTGGTAGACCTTTACTATTAAACCCAATCTGATTGCTAACATTGTGGGTGTGGTCAGACATAGAGATCTAACAGTGTGTTAATAAAAGGCTTTATGAAGAACAATGAAAACCTGCCAGTCACCAGTAGAATTGTTGCCTCAGAAAATTAAACAGCAGACACTCATAGTTCTGTCAATGAACAGAGGAGAAAACAAAACATTTGTTCTTCCACTAGGAAGTTCTGTAACTGTAAATATTTTTTAATTGGTTCTTTACCCAAAGCAAAGAGATTTAATCATTGTAAGAATGATGATCATCATAATCCATCCTCAAAAACATCCCCAAGGAGAGTACTAAGAACATGGGCAATACTTTACCTTGAAAGACTTGTTGGCTCATGCAACCCAACCCAATATGAAAACAACTCCTGCTGTCTGTGGGATCCAATGAGCTTAACAAAAGGGTGTAGAATTGAGCTGAGGGAGTGGGCAGAGGAATTTTCACCTCTATAGGGAAGCTCCAGCAATAGCCAGTAGTGGATGTGATGATGTGAAAAATTATCAAAAGGGGGTAGCACTTCATAAAGGTGCCACAAGCGAAGAAATAAATAGCTCATTTAAAGATATTGCTGTGCTGAAATACCAATTGTCTTCTATACATTATTTATAGGTGTGAGGAGTGACGCAACAGAGTAGATAGGGAGACCAATTAATGTGGGTGGATACAAAATTTCAATTGCTGGCTACACCCTTTCTGAACACAGGCCAGTCAAAGGACATAATAATACAGTGCTCACTAGCAAGGTATGTTGTTATATATAAAAATAGAAAAAGAGTCCTTGCTTCAGTGGTTAGTCTAGGCAGAAAAATCAGTTATAAAAAATGTTATGGGTATGGCAGAAATGCATAAGTGAGAACATTAGAGTTGTCTGGTCCAAACAGCCTAGAGGAAGCTGGGCAATGCAACACTATCCTGCCACAGGGGGAAGCCAGTCTCAGTCATAGAATCATAGAATATTAGGTTTGGAAGATAGCTCAGGAGGTCATCTAGTCCTAACCCCTCTCAAAGTAGGACCAACAACAACTAAATCATCCCAGCCAGGGCTTTGTCAAGCTGGGCCTTAAAAACATCTAAGGATGGAGATTCTACCACCTCCTTAGGTAATCCATTCCAGTGCTTCACCACCCTCCTAGTGAAATAGTGTTTCCTAATGTCCAACCTAGACCTCCCCGACTGCAACTTGAGACCATTGCTTCTTGTTCTGTCATCTGCTATCACTGAGAACAGCTGAGCTCTATCCTTTTTGGAACCCCCCTTCAGGTAGTTGAAGGCTGCTATCAAATCCCCCCTCACTCTTCTCTTCTGCAGACTAAGCCCTGGTCTACACTATGGGATTAGGTCGAATTTAGCTGTGTTAGGTCGATTTTAAAATGGATGTGTCCACACAACCAACCCCATTCCGTCGACTTAAAGGGCTCTTAAAATCGACTTCTGTACTCCTCCCCTAGCGCGAGGGGAGTAGCACTAAAATCGACCTTGCTGGGTCGAATTTGGGGTAGTGGGAGTGCAAATCGACAGTACTGGCCTCCAGGATCTATCCCAGAGTGTTCCAATGTGACCGCTCTGGACAGCACTTTGAACTCCGATGCACTAGCCAGGTATACAGGAAAAGCCCCAGGAACTTTTGAATTTTATTTCCTGTTTGGTCAGCGTGGTGAACTCAGAAGCACTCAGCAGCACAGGTTACCATGCAGTACCCCTAGAATCGTAGAGCATAGAATGTTTCTACGCTCCCCCTATCATCTCCGTCCCTGAGATTATCGCAGATTAGAAAGCGAAAAAAACCGCACTCGCAATGACATGTTTTCCGAGCTTATGCAGTCCTCCCACACTGATAGGGCACAGCTTAATGCATGGAAGTATTCAGTGGCAGAGGCCAGGAAAGAATTAAGTGAGCGCAAAGAGCAGAGGCAGGACGTGATGCTGAGGCTAATGGGGGAGCAAATGGACACAATGAAGCGTCTGTTGGGGGAGCAAACAGACATGATGAAGCATCTGTTGGAGCTGCAGGAAAGCCAATAGACCCCCGCTGCATCCACTGTAGGACCGCCTACCTTCCTCCCCATGTTCCATAGCCGCCTCACCCAGACGCCCAAGAACGCGGGGGGGGGGAGGCTCCAGGCACCCAGCCACTCCACTCCAGAGGATGGCCCAAGCAACAGAAGGCTATCATTCAAACAGTTTGATTTTTAGTGTGGCTCCAATAAGCAATGTGGCCTTGTCCTTCCCTCCTCCCCATCCCAGCCGAGCTACCTTGTCCGTTATCTCTTTTTTTTTTAATTAATAAAGAAAGACTGCATGGTTTCAAAACAATAGTTACTTTATTTCAAAGGGGGGAGGGTGGTTGGATTACAGGGAATTAAAATCAACAAAGGGGGCGGGTTTGCATCAAGGAGAAAAACACACACAACTGTCACACCGAAGCCTGGCCAGTCATTAAACTGGTTTTCAAAGCCTCTCTGATGCACAGTGCACCTTGCTGTACTCTTCTAATCGCTCTGGTGTCTGGCTGCTCAAAATCGGACGCCAGGCGATTTGCCTCAACCTCCCACCCTGCCATAAATGGCTCCCCCTTACTCTCACAGATATTATGGAGCACACAGCAAGCACCAATAACAATGGGAATGTTAGTTGCGCTGAAGTCTGACCTAGTCAGCAAACAGCACCAGTGAGCTTTTAAATGTCCAAAGGACATTCTATCACCATTCTGCACTTGCTCAACCTATAGTTGAACTGCTCCTTACTACTGTCCAGGCTTCATGTGCCATGGGAGCAAGCAGTAGGCTGGGGTAGGTGCGACAGCACGGTGCTGCCGGCTGGGAGAGCATTCCAGGCAGGACTGAATCTCCATGAGATGAAACTTAAAGAAGAGAATGACCTGGAGTCTCTGACTCCCATTCGGTGCGCTAAGAGGAGGATAGCCATGTCTGTCCAGGTGCCCCGATCGATCTCACCGAGGTCTGCCAGGAGCACCCAGGAGACGTACGACGGCTATCAATCCTACTGAACCATCTGCTGTGAAGGCAAGGAGCTGCTGCTGTGTAGTAATGCAGTACCGCATCTGCCAGCAGCACCCAGGAGACGTACGGTGACGGTGAGCTGAGCAGGCTCCATGCTTGCCGTGGTATGGCGTTTGCACGGGTAACCCAGGAAAAAAGGCGCGAAACGATTGTCTGCCGTTGCATTCACGGAGGGAGGGAGGCCTGATGACATGTACCCAAAACCACTCACAACAATGTTGTTGCCCCATCAGGCATTGGGAGCTTAACCCAGAATTCCAATGGGCAGCGGAGACTGTGGGAACTGTGGGATAGCTACCCACAGTGCACCGCTCTGTAAGTCGATGCTAGCCATGGTAGTGAGGACGCACTCCGCCGACTTAATGCGCTTACTGTGGACATACGCAATCGACTGTATGAAATCGGTTTCTAAAAATCGACTTCTATAAAATCAACCTAATTTCGTAGTGTAGCAACACTTACCTCACTCTCCGTCACCCCTCTGCAGTGATTACAGTTCATCCAGACCTGAGAATCAGGCCACATATCTGGAAAGAGCCTCCCATAACGGTCATATGACTAACCCTCAGCTCTACTCCCCAGTACCCAGAACAATACCATACCCTCCCCATGAGCACCACAACTCTGACTCCAGGATGCCAAAATCTGAAGCCTGATCAAGCTAAGATTAAAGAATGGTCAACCAACAGGCAGTCATTTATGATTTGACCCTCTCTTACACTGCTCCCTTCAGAATTGGGGCCTTGCATTTGTTTGAGATCTGGGCCCATTTAAGACTTACCCTGAGCCTGAACTGAATACTGGAGGCAGCTGCATCTAGCCTTTCCCTGCTGGAGACATGGTGGAAAACCTGCAGGACTTTTGAGGGTGTCAGAGTGCGAATTAGAGTTCCTGGTGAGAGCAGTCCCCAGTGTAGGCCAATCCTTAGGCATCACAGCATCCTATCTGCTATAACTATTCCTTTGTACATCCCTAGTACTTGGAATCATCCTTACGTGTAAGTTTCCCTGTTGGTAATAAGCAGATTTTTTATTTCTTTTATTTTGCTACTTGTTCTTCACTGTATTGCTTTACAGAGTGAATCATAACACAGGTTTTCTGACATTTTAATTGGTTAATTTCTTTTTCCAAGTTATTTGCTCAAGATCAGCTCATTTTTCTCAACTTTGAAGAGTGTGAAATGAACTGTCCCCTTACATATCCCCATACAGCAATCCCACACCACCAGAGGGGTTTGATCTCCATTAGAGTTAAGTGCAAAAGACATCTGGCTCATTATAAAAAGCTTATAATCAGGTTGCTGGAGTGGAGCACAATTCATTGATCGTCTACTGAAATGATTCAGATTGTCAAGTAACACTAGAATCACCCAGCTCATCCCCTGTGTGGTCAGAGAGAGGGATAGGACTGAGATCACTATCTAGCATGAAAGGCTAAATTACTTTTGACACCAGGATAAAAAAAAGAATCATGAGTGGTTGACATGGGAACAAAATGTATAATCCTTTTTATTTGGCTGTAAATCCCCCCCACATTTTTATTGATCCAGATCCTATTTAAAGCTGTCAGTCACTTTCAGAGATGTTAATGGGTTGATTTAGCGGAAGAGGATTAATCTAATTCCAAATTTTGCACACACTTATAATCCACTATAATGAAATAAGGATCAGGCCATTCAGCAACTGTCAAAAATTATTTGAGGACTTTAATAACCCAGCCAGAGGTTAGGGGTCTATTTCAGGAGTGGGTGGGCGAGTTTCTATGGCCTGCAATGTGCAGGAGGTCAGACTAGATGATCACAATGGTCCCTTCTAACCTTAAAGTCTTGTCTATTTTGTCAATATCATTAGGCATTGGAAGTAGTGAATGAGCATTTACTAACAGCTACAGACATGTTAATTGTAGTGGGCTCTGGTCATGCCAGCAATACTAAAGGTTGCAAAACAAGTTCCATTATAACCCCCACACCCACTTTTCATACCCCCATAACATTCTGCAACACTCCCCCTTTGGGATGAAGTGTTCTATTCTGATTCTTTGTCTCAAGGTGAGTTTCCTATAAAAGATTGAGCAAAACGATTTGAGCCATTTTTGAGTTTGGGACAGTGGAGGGAAAGTTTTTCCACTGTAAAAAAAAAAGTTAATAAATTCTAACCATTCTAACCACACTTGGTTGAACTGGGCTAAAAATGGCTGAAGTTTGAAACTTAAAATTGAATACATGGATAATAGCCCTCACTGAACCTAATGACTTGACTAGATTTGATAGAGGAAAAAGTTATTCACAATTGAAACATCACATTTGAGCATGCTCATTGGGCATCTGCTAATATTTTAGTGGGGCTCATTCGTGCCTTGGAATTCACTGCACTTTTTCCTAATTCCTGGAACAACCTGCATGAGGGAGATTTTAACTGTCCCCCTGATACACACATGGGGCTAGATTGTGCAGTTTGCATTGAGTCCTGTGTGTTAAGAGCTGATGTAAAGAGTTGCACAAAGAAAGCCAGTTAGAGTGCACTACAAATGTTATGGTTCTAGAAAACCACAAGCGATGCTATGTATTCTTGAGCACCACCCTACTGGCCCCTATCTATCAACTATTTGTCTATATATATATATATATGTATGTATAGACACAGAGCACTCTCAGAACACTATGTGGAGGCAGTTTTGGGGCACCATCTGGAGAAACCAGTCCTCAGGAGACATAATATCTCCCAAGGCTGCTGGCTGTACACTCTGTATCACATATTAGGATAGTGAAGATTGCTTCTCCCAGTGTGCTGACCCTGCTCTGTGCACAGTGTGGAAGGTGGTAGTGGGGTTCCTATGTCCCTGTATCCTTTTCACCTTTTTCCAGATGATAAGTTCCTCAGAAGATAAAAGGACTGAGCAATCCCCGTTCATGAGGACTGCTTTCATGCTTTGCCTTTGTACAAGCTGCATAAAGGGGAGGTTTCTTGCTCACTTCCCCCATCCCGACCCACACACCTGAGAAAGGATAGATTGTAATCTAGCCCACAGAAAAAAATTCTCCCCAAATCTGCCATAATGTCAGGAATAGGAGTACGGACATGACAAAATTCCTGATTAATCAATTTTAGGATCTTTCCACAGTAGTGATAGAATTCTGAACACTGCCAATTCTAACCTATACTTTTTTAAAATTATTTTTCTCTCTTCTTTCATTGTGTAGTTACATCAGCCACAATATAACTCCATGCCTCTGCACTGCTAGCCAAGCCTCGTTCGAAACTGTGTCCAGCCAAACATGAGCAGCAGCAATTCAACCTTTTCCCTCTCAATTCACATCAATGAGGTAGAATTTCAAAGTCTAGCTTAGACAATGTAAGTAGTAACATTATTAAACACATGAGACATTTTTGTTTCATTAAACCTGGGAAATGAAATGCAAACACAACATAAGGTTTGCACAGTTACAATAAAAACGTCTAGAAACACAAATTAATGTTCTGGATGCTGTACTAATTCCTCTGTGTTGTGTGTGTGTATGTATATATATATAATTTCTGTTCTTCTTGTTACATGTGTTATTAAAATATAATAGTTTATGTCATAAAATTCACAAAATGTCCAGTGTGGCCAAGTTAACATTGTTAGAACCTTAACATTTTTTGTGATTTATAACTGTGTAGCTCTAATGCTGCATTAACTGTTTGTAGCATTTTGGAGAGGGGAATGGAGGTGGGACTATCTGTGCCGGGGAGAGGACATCTGATGAGTCACAGAGGATGGAAGCAAAGTGGAAGTAATGTCTTATCTTCCTCCATTGCATACAATTCAATAGTTATAATGAAAAGTGCCAATAACTTTTTAGCATTTGGTTTATTTACAAATTCTACCATTGGACCTTCCATGTTGTTGTTATGTGTAGGGAGAACACTGGGTTAAATATCAAGTTTTCAAGTTTTAATGTTATATTATATAGTCACAAAAAAGTTATACATCTCCTACAAATATCACAAAGAAATGATTTTCAGTCTTTTAGATTCCTGCAAAGGACGTTCCACAGGCAGTTACAAGTTAATAGAAAATTCAGGTGCATTATCCAAGTTGAAATAGTTTGTATTTGACGGTCACTCTGCGAATTTTCTACTTTTATTAAGGACTCCACATATCACTATAAGTATAAAACAAAATACAACTTTAACTATGAAACCCCTAAGGCAACTCCATAGTGCCTTATGTAATGGTACATACAAAACACCGACTTACAGATGTATAACTTACACCACCTCTTAATTGGATCTTGTGCATGCATATATGGAAAACAAAGTGCTACTGGCTCAGAAAACTATTAATAGTTTTGAATAGTCTATTCACTGCTTACAGTATCTATGACCTAATAATACTGACACCCTAGATAGACCAAGTTCAAATGTATTTCTGACCATCACTGAATGGTGTGATCCTTATAATACATATAAACACGTACTTACTCTTAAAACATTAATTTCTCTGACGGTTTGGGCAATGCCAGTAATCTAAGGGTCCAATCCTGCTAACAGACACTTGACTAACTCTAGGGATAAAGTTACTAAAGTGTGTAAATGTTTGCAGGATCAGCTCTTTAGCATTAATGGTCCAGGAAATACCTGTATCACGTGCAGTTGTCTGAGAATTTGAGTCTACTTATATATTCACCACCATGAAGGACATCAATCACGTGTGAGTTCTTTTTATACAAGACCCATTAGAAAATCAGGGTAAGCAATGCTAGAACATTATCATTGAATTATTGAATGTCACATGCCCTCTAGTGGCAAACAATACTTATGAAAATTTGCTCTTTTGTGGTATTTCTTAAGAGAAAATAGAAGAGAGATGAAGGGAAAAGATCTGCAGCATTGCCAACCCCAAACATTCAAAAATCATAAGATGGGCATAAAAATCACAAGATTTAAAAAGCACATGTTGGGTGCTTTTTATTTGCCTTTTGGTAGTATAGGCTTTAGAGTTTCTCAAGGTTTTTGTCACATTCATGAAGACTAGAAACTCTGAGATTCTCACATAATCAAATGAATCCAAAAGCTGGGACTTTCAGAAATGCACCAAATATTGGGAGAACTGACAGTTGTGGTTGTGACGATCCAGCAGCAACTATGGAACCTGTGCAACAGTTTGCATAGAGCTAAGAGGGTCTGTCACAGATGGGCCATTTAGAATTGGTTCTCTTACTCTCCCCAATATGTTGATATTACACGCTTTTCACAGGCCACTCAGGTTAAATCAAACAAGTCGAGCCCAGTATGACATAAATATAGGGTTACCATATTTAGTGCCTCCAAAAGGAGGACACTTTAAAGGGGCCCCAGCCCCGCCCCCAGCCCCGCCCCAACCCCGCCCCCTCCCCAAAGTCTCCGCCCCCTCCCCTGCTTCCCGCGAACATTTGAGTCGCGGGAAGCCTGAAGCAGGTAAGGGGGTGTGTGTGTGTGAGGGGGTGTGGGTGGGTGTGTGTGTGGGGGGGGGGAGGAGGCGCGGCCCACCCCCGGCACTGCAGGTCCCCAGCCCGTCCCCCGAGCCCCCGGCCCGGCCCGGCACCGCCGGCCGAGCTCCCGGCCCGGCACCCGGCCCCCCCAAGCACCGCCGGCACCCGGCCCGGCACCCGGCACACGAGCCGCCGGCCGAGCCCCCCGGCCCGGCCCGGCACCGGGCCCCCCCGAGCACCGCCGGCACCCGGCCCGGCACCCGAGCCGCCGGCCGAGCCCCCCGGCCCGGTCCGGCACCGGGCCCCCCCAGCACCGCCGGCCGAGCCCCCGGCCCGGCACCCGGCACCCGAGCCGCCGGCTGAGCCGCCCGGCCCCGGCACCGGCCCCCCCCCCCCGGCACCGCCGGCCGAGCCGCCCGGCCCCGGGCCCCCCCCCGAGCACCGCCGGCCGAGCCGCCCGGCCCCGGGCCCCCCCCCGAGCACCGCCGGCCGAGCCGCCCGGCCCCGGGCCCCCCCCCCGAGCACCGCCGGCCGAGCCGCCCGGCCCCGGGCCCCCCCCCGAGCACCGCCGGCCGAGCCCCCGGCCCGGCACCCGAGCCACCCGGCCCCGGGCCCCCCCGAGCACCGCCGGCCGAGCCCCCGGCCCGGCACCGCCGGCCAGGCCCCCGAGCCCCCGGCCAGATGTCCGATTTTCCCGGACATGTCCGGCTTTTTGGGATTTCCCCCCGGACGGGGATTTGGAGTCCAAAAAGCCGGACATGTCCGGGAAAATCCGGACGTATGGTAACCCTACATAAATAGGTCTCTGTCTGATCATTCTGTGAGAGCAGCCATAATCCATGGTCAAAACTAACTAATAAAAGTAGATGCTCTATTTACACAAAGAACAGAGTTTGCTCTGGCCAAGGCAACAGCATAGTGCCTAGGCTTGTCACAAAATTTGGATCCAGATCTGAATCTGGTTCTGAACTTCCTCAGAGTTCAGGAGAGCTATTTGAGCCCCTTGTAGAGATATGCAGCCAACACATGTAGATATTTGTGGAATGTGAAATATGCTATATACATGAGTTGTCTGCAGTGTTGTTGTAGCTGTATTGGTCCCAGGATATTACACAGACAAGGGGGGTGGTAAGGTAATGTCTTTTATTGGACCAATTTCTGTTGGTGAAAAAAACAAGCTTTTGAACTAAACAGAGCTCTTTTTCAAGTCTGGGAAAGGTATTTGGAGTGTCATGGCTAAATACAAGGTGGAACAGATATTGTAAGAGACCATTGAAGGTGAAGTGGCCAGTTCACAATCATAGGACAAAAAGTAGAGGTTAGTGGGTTACAGATTGTTGTAATGAGCCATAAATCCAGTGTCTTTATTAAAACCATGATTTTTAATCTCTAGCAAAGTTATGAATTTAAGCTCATCTTTAGAAGGCATTGTGCAGGTTTCCTTTGAGGACAAGGACTGAGAGGTCATATATGGAGTGACTGTTTTGTGAAAAATGTTAACTTACAGGTGATATGGTGTTTTTGTCTTTTATCATTTTTCTGTGTGAGTTCATTGGAGAGCATAGTGATTGTCTGGTTTTACCCCCAGAGTTGTTATTAGAGCATATAGTTCATTGGATGAGGTACACCACATGTTGTGATAGGCATGTGTAGGACCCATGGATCTTGAAAGGTATGTCATAATAGTGGAGATATGTCTGCAGGTTTTGCATGTGTTGTTCTGGCAGGGGCTGGTGCTGCTTTGAGTTGGTTGGTCCTGGTCTGTGGAGAGCTTGCTTCTGATGATGAACTTGGCAAGGTTGGGGATTGTTTGAAGGCCAGAAGAGGGGGACTTGAGGAAGATTTTTTTCAGGATGATACCTTGTATGGGTTCCAGTGTGGGGTGGTAGGTGAAAACTAAGGGTGTGTGGTCAGAGGTTTTTTCCCATATTGAAGTATATTTTCTGGGTATTTGAGTGGCTCATTCCATGATAAGATCTATTTTTCTGGTTGAATGTCCTTGTTTGGTGAAAGCAGTTTAAAGTGTAGTAAGTTATGTATCCCAATCTTTCTCCTCGGAGCATGTTCTGTGGTATCTGAGTACCTGACTGTAGATAATAGATTTCTTGGTGTTTTTGGAGTAGTTACTGGATCTGTGAAATAAGTGTGGTGATCCATGAGTTTCTTGTATATAGTTATCTGTAGGGTTCCATTGTTGAAGCTGATCATGGTGTCCGGGAAGTTGATGCTGGTGTGGGAGTGCTCTAGAGAAAGTTTGATGGATGGGTGCTGATTGTTGAAGTTGTATTGGAAATCTATGAGGAAGTTTAAATCATCTATCCAAAAGATGTAAATATCATCAATGTATCTCAGATATATCATTGGTTTCATAGTGCATTTGTCCAGAAATTCTCCCTCAAGGTAATCCATGAAGAGGTTACCATATTGGGGACCCATCCTAGTACTCATGGCTGTTCCCATGATTTGGACAAAATGTTTGTTGTTAAATGTAACATAGTTATGGGTGAGGATGAAATGGATGAGTTTGGCAATGTGTCAGCGATGCCATCATTATAAGGGATGTTGGCATACAGGAAAGTGACATAAATTGTGGCAAGGATGTTCTTCTGTGGGAGATTTTTAATGTTGTGGAGTTTCTGGAGGAAGTCAGTTGTGTCCTGGAGGAAGCTGGCCCTTTATGGTGAGTGGTTTGAGGATGGTTCTGTGAGTTCTGATATTCCTTTATTAATAGTGCAATGGCCAGATATGATGGCTCAGCATCATAGAAGGTCACTGGAGTGGGTCTGTGGGATATGAGGATGTAGAGTTTCTCTTGGAATAGTTTGGAGAAATATCTGATGAGGTCCTTAATTTCCTGGTTGAATTGTGGTGTGGAGTCCTCTTTGAGTTCTTTATAGTAGGTAATGTCAGAAAGTTGTTGGTTGGACTAATTAACGTAGTCCTCATTGTTGAGAATTACTATGGCACCTCCTATGTCCGCTGGTTTGGTCGCTATCTGGTAACTGGATTTCAGGGACTGCATAAGTATCCTCTTGGCAGTGGAGAGATTGTGGTGGATGTGATGTTTGTTAAGGATTTCATAGTCAATTTTTTTCCTGAAGCAAACAATGTAATGATCAAGTGGGCTGTCCACTGCGGGGTGTCCAATAAAATGATTCTTTTTTCTTATGCCTGTCTGTAGGGACACGATAGTTGTGGGTGATATTATCATTGTTGTGAAATAATTCTTTCTGGCAGAGTCAGTGAAAAAATTCTTCTAGTTCTCCATATTAGTATGGTATCAGGTTCTGTGATGGGGCAGAAGTTCAGTCCCTTGGAGAGTACAGATACTTCAGCTCTGGTTAGGGATAGTCTTGATAAATTGATGATGTTGAGGTGTCGTGTAATGTCCATGTGGTGGGTCCTAGTGCCATGGTTTCTCCCAGAGATGGTGTTCTGTGGGTTGTGGAGTTGTTGTAGTGGTTCCACTATTTGATTTTCTGTTGGATGACTGTCATGAGGGTTTTTTTAAAGTTGGTTTAGGTTTTTTGCATGATTTCCAGGTAGGTTTGCTGATTTTTCCTTCCAGTGTGTGGCAGTAGCTGATGATGAGTTCTCAAATGAAGTCACACGGAAAAATTATAAAAGACAAAAACACCATATCACCCGTAGGTGAACATTTTTCACAGAATGATCACTCCATATATAACCTCCCAGTCCTTTCCTCAAAGGAAACCTGCACAACACCTTCTAAAAATTACCCTGGGAGCTTAAATTCATAGCTTTGTTAGACACTAAAAAATCATGGTCTTAATAAAAACACTGGATTTATGGTTTATTACGACCATTTGTAACCCACTTTTTTGTCCCATGGCTGCAGAGATGTTAACTGGCCACTTCATCTTGAATGAGCTCTTACAATATGTGCTAACTATTTATGCTAAACAATCTGTACCACCTTGTATCTTTCCCAAACCTGAAGAAGAGCTCTGTGTAGCTCAGAAATTTGTCTCTTTCACCAACAGAAATTTGCCCAATAAAGATATTAGCTCTCTAGCTTGTCTCGCTAATATATATATATATATATGTGAACATTTATCTAAGTATTTATATGAGCTATGAGTCTCTCTGAAAATCACCCTTCTTTACTTGTTTTTTTCCATGCTTTTAGGTTTCTTAACTGTAATGTTGCTTAGAATTCATATGGTTCGACTTTATTATTAACTACCATGATGACAGGCACCTAAAAACCTAAGACATTGAGCAACTTTAAATTAAAGGTAACAAACTTTGTTTATCTATTAATCAAAAATGAGTCATGTTACTGCATCATAATGCTTTTTAGTCTCCATTGTGCTCCTGCCACATAGATAAATGGCTGCATTGACTCCATTAAGAGATGCATTGCCTGTCACTGGCGGAGCTTAAGAAAAAAATAATAAGATTTCACATTTCCGATGTCACACACAGGTGTGAGCAGGCTCAATTTACCAGAGAGAGGCCAAAGATCAGTAATTCTGGAGTCTGAAAAGCCATGATCCCAAAGAAAATGTACATTAGAGAAACTGCTCTAATACCATGCGGGAAGGATGTGAGCGAATGATATTTTTTAAATGAGAGAACTGAATTCTGAAATTAATCACAGTGTGTAGGAAGATCTGGCATAGGTTTAAAAAGATAACCAGGTCCGTAGCTAAAGTATATGTTTGAAACCCAGGAATCTACTTGGTATGATTGTTCTGGATAGCTTTTAGCCAAGTTAGATTACATTTCCAACAGACTGAATGACAGGCTGACTCTTGATTTTGCCAAGTGATTTTTTTTAATCTTTTGCAGTCAGGAAGGAACTTCCCTGTAACATTCTATGCTGTATTATGCTATACTATACTAACTAAACATGGTTCTTATACCATGCTCATCACTGTAGTGTCTGAGCACCTTCCAGTAATATATTAAGCAACATGTCTATACAGCTGTCATGTGTTGTTTATTCTCTCAACCTTTCCCTCAGGGGAGAATTGTGTGCAATGGAGTATTTTGTTTTGGGTATGGTGTATGTGACAGGGTCAGGCCAGAGGGCTACAGGAGAGTGATAGAAAGTAGATACATTAGCCCCAGATTAAGTAGGTCCCTTTTCCCTGAGTAAGATAATAGGCTGTTCCAGAACAATCAGGAAGTTGCTGGAACCAATTATGGCAGGCAGGCTAATTAGGACACCTGGAGCCAATTAAGAAGCTACTAGAATCAGGACCAATTAGGACAGGCAGGCTATTCAGGGCACCTGGTTTAAAAAGGACCTCACTTCAGTTAGTGAGGTGCGTGCGAGGAGCTGGGAGCAAGAGGCGCACAAGGAGCTGAGAGTGAGAAGGTGTACTGCTGGAGGACTGAGGAGTACAAGTATCATCAGGTGGAAGGTCCTGCGGTGAGGATTAAGAAGGTGTTGGGAGGAGGCCATGGGGAAGTAGCCCAGGGAGTTGTAGCTGTCACACAACTGTTACAGGAAACACTATAGACAGCTGTGATCCACAGGGCCCTGGGCTGGAACCCAGAGTAGAGGGAGGGCCCAGGTTCCCCTATGTCCCTCAACAACCTATTTGATACAAGAGGAGTTGACCTGGACTGTGGGTCCCACCAGAGGAGAAAGTCTGTGGCCTATCCCCCGACCCACTAGATGGGTCAGCAGAGACTGCAGGGATTATTCTCCTCCCTTTCCCCATGCTGGCCAGTGATGAGGTTAGCTGAGTGAATGGCAAGTTTGAGCCACTAGCAAAAGTGGCCAAACTGAGGGCTGCTGTGAATCTCTGAGGCGAGCAAATCTGCCAATAAGCACAGGACCCACCAGGGCAGAGGAGGAACTTTCTCACATGTGTTTTGGGTTTTTTTTTAAATATATATGTTGCTGTGTATTTATGTTAAAGAAGGCAAGGACCTTGCACTAGGAGTGGAAGGTGGTGTAGTTTGTGATGGTCTTTAGTTCTGACGGGAGTTCATTCCACAGTCTCGAACCAGGTCCCAAGGAAGTTCTGTCTTGCACACATGAGCTTTACCCTTATTGTAGGATGCATCATTGTGTCAGAGGAACATAGTTATAAACCACAATATTCATCCCAGAACTTTGGGCAATCTTTTAAATATCCTAGACCCAGGCTATGCAGCACCTTGAAGATAAGGATGGAGACTGAATTTGATTTGAAATTCTATGGGAAGACAGTGTGGATTTGTGTGGTAGCCTCTGTTGTTGAGGAGATATGTTGCACTGTTTTGAAATAGTTGGCATTTCCTAAGCACTGAAAGCTTCATGCCTGGTTACATCACATTGCTTTAGTGAGTCAAGAAGTGACAAAGGCATGAATAACTGAGACCAGATCATCACCCACCAGGACAGCATGGAGTCTTCTAGCCAACTGGAGATGACAGAAAACATTCTTTATGGAAGCTGCTATGTGAAGCTTAGTGTCAGCAAGGAATCCAATAGTATTCCTTGACTACAGACTAAACTGACCAATTATAGGTGTGTATTTTCAACCACAGGAGACTATACTGTGGCTGCAAACAGTTCAAAATGCTTTCTTCTATCCACCAGCATCACCTCTGTCTTGCTTGGTTTCAACCAGCTGTTCTTCCTCTATGAGCTGATCTCATCCAAGCACTGAGACATCTTTGTGGTAGTGCTGTGGTCATGTGTGGTGAAGGATAGGTAGAGTTGTGTATCACCTCCATACTGCTGGCACTTGGATGTTGTCTGACCAGTTCACCTAGAGGTTGCATGTAGAAGCTGTAAAGGATTGCAGAGAGAATTGATCCTTCTGGGAATCCAGAACTGAGGGGTCTACTAGTGAGGTGCATTTACCCATCATTATTTGTTGGGAGTGTCCCTCCAGGAAGGACTCTGACCATTTTAGCACATTACCCTGGACTCCTACCACCTTTCTCAGACAAGACAGCAGTATCTCCTGGTCAACAGAGACGAATGAGTTCCAGGAGGATGAGAATGGAGGTACATCCTCTGTCCACTGACAGAAGGAGATCATCCATCATCAGTGCCATTAAAGTTATTTCAATTCCACATTCTGGCCTGAATCCAGATTCACTGGGTCTTCTACTCCTCATCCTGTGGGTGCAGTGTTGTCATTCAGCAGGCTTTGGAATTTGTTGGAGTCCATTAGTCTTCAATTATCCTGATTTGAACATGGTCTTTCTTGCTGCCTGAGAGCTGCAGGGTTTCTTATCGCTGCCTTAATGAGATTATTGTCTGTCCAAGACAGCAATTGGGTTGTGATGTCCTTGATTTTGACAGTGAGGCAGAAGATAAAGTCCACAGTGTGACCAGCTATGCATGGTTTGCACCAGAGATGACCTGTGGAAGTCCTAGGGAGGCAAGTGAGAAGATGAATTTTGGGGCTTTTGCATCTGTGGCCTTGTCAGTGTGTGTGCTGAAATCTCCCAGGACAAGAGGTTTGGGGTATTTGGTCCCCATTGCTAACAAGTTATGAATCTTTTAGTCTGCAGTGGTCTGTAAATGAGCACAAAATCTATATTAATCTTGAAAAGGCAGTTGTCACCAACACTAAAATAATCCCAGAGTAGCCAGCTTCAGAGAACACTTCCAAGTGAATTCTTTACCCGTTTCATGTGGTATTTTGCATCTTTTGTCTAAACTAACTGTCATGGGATGTATAAATCCCATGCTGGCCTGGCAACCAAGGAGTTAATGCAGCAACCAGCCCTGCCAATACTGATTGGCAGCCTCACAGCAGTTAAGAGAATAAAACAGCTGAGAAGCAGAGGGGTGGGGTGGTGCTAGAGGAACAAGCAGGCTAGAGAAGGACAATCTTGCCAGCAAGCTTATAAGAAGCCTGCCAGAAACAACACCCCAGAGCAGAGATGACTGGACCAACAGGCTGGAAAAACCTACAGAACCAAGGGAGGTAGGAAGGAGCTCAGGGCAGAGCAGGAGGAGTTGTTGAGGTTTGATTCTGACTGCCTGGTTAAAGGGCCCTGAGCTGGAACCCAGTGGAATAGGTGGGCTTGGGTTCCCCTACCGATCCCTCCACAAAGACTTAAGAACCAAAGAGGTTTCCAGATCCCCTGAGGACCAGCTAACCTCGCCAAGTATAAGGGGAAACCCATATACACCAGCAGGATTGAAACTAACACCCCTCATAGCCCAGAATGGGACCACCATAGAGATTCACAAAACAGGGGCTGACTGACCATCCCACCAGACCAAGTGCATTCTGTGCCACACTCCGTCTGACCAAAGCACACCAGCTCACACTAACCATCCCATTGTCCTGCTTCTATTCTAAGCAATCCCCAATGTTTTAGAAAAACATTTATTACAAAACAAATCCCATTCCAAATCCAGTCAATCGCAAAATTACTAACATCCAAAATCTAACACCAGCACATGAATCTCTTTGAATGCAAATGCCAAGTTAACTACTCTCTGAAATCTGATACTTATGGGCTTGATCCTGCTCCTGCTGAAGTCAACCACTGATTATAGTGGGAGTAAGAGCAGACCCCAAGTCTACAATCCCAAGGTTGTGGCAGTGCCCCTCCCAACTCAATGAGATCAATATGTATGACTTTCAATTAAATTTACAAAGTCTAATAAGAGAGCATCAAAAGATATGGGAAAAATTTTTCTCAGCCTAATAGTCAACCTAATAAACACTGTCAGGAAATAGCTAAACCAAAAAGTCTAGAGGAGCTAGAAGAGATCAAATAAAACCAGAAATAACTTACTCAATAGTACTTCTCTAGGAAAAGCAAAGCTGGGATCAAGGAGTTCCTATTTAATGGCCACTTACTTGAACTCTGGTATCACTTTGGGCATCAAACTGATGTTATCTATCTGTGCTCTGAGATGTATTTCTCTCTGAACACTCCGAGGACACTCTCCAGGAATATGATAAAGTCTGATTCAGACTTCGGAGGCAGTAGAATCACAATAGAAGAGGGAGCTTCTATTCATGCTATTGTTTTCATTCATTTGTTGAACTATGGAAAATTGAGATCCTACTATTCAGTTTTTCATGTGAGGAAAAAGGGGACTCGTTACTCCAAATAGCCTCCCACCCATAAGCACTGACTTTTATATTTGCCAATGAGTGCTTTTGAAGAGGTAGGTGTGTTTGGCGGGGGAGGCACTGCCAGTTTTGGGGGGAGGCTATTTTCAGCATATTTATACACTTCTTTCATGTTATAGTTATTGAATGGGTGTTTATCATTGGTATCTTTACTATTTTAATAATGATTAAGTTATTATGAACTACTTAATTACATTTTCATGAATTACAGTATATTACATTCATTGCAGTAACCTACAAGCTGTCTTCACTAACATCCCAGTTTAAAGACATTGCGTCTTACTGTAGCTTTCTGCATGAAACTATCAGCAATCTTATTTACATCTAGTTCCCTGGTACGGTCTTGATGCACGTTAAGGACACCTACATTATTCAGTTGTCTGTCCCATTGATGACTGGAGATGATTTTTAAGTCTTCTGAAGCTGGAGAATGAGCGTTCTGCAGTTCAGGATGATACAGACACGGTGAGAAGGCTCCTTATACATTTGCATAGTGCTTCAGAGTACTGCACATGACTCCAAGATCTCTTTCTTGATGGGTAACAGGTCATTTAGTTTATTAGATTGTATAGTCAGGATTATATTTTGCCGTGTGCATTACTTTGCATTGAACATTGAATTTCATCTGCCATTTTGTTGCCTAGTTACCCAGTTTTCTGAGATCCCTTTGTAACTCTTTGCAGTCAGCTTTGCATTTAGCTATCTTGAGTAATTTTGTATCATCTGCAAATTTTGTCACCTCACTGTTTACCCCTTTTTCCAGATCATTTATGAATATGTTGAACGGCACTAGTCACATTATAGGCCCCTGGGGGATACCACTGTTTACCTCTCTCCATTCTGAAAATGGACCATTTATTCCTATCTATCTTTTAACAGGAGTGCCTGGCAATGCTTTGGAGATCATCTAACAATCCTTAATTTCATTTAATGACAGGCATTTTATTTTAATCACCCTGCCTCTGTTTATAAACAAATTCCCTGTCCCAAAGGCGGAAGTTGGGAGCAGTGCAGAACTTATCACATTCTACACTCAAGCTCTGTCTAGGCCTAAGGCATGTGCTGTTAGCAGACCTCAGGTACGAAACTCAGGGGGGCCAGGAACCAGTATGACTCATAGGTGCTGAGCACCCCCAATTTTTTTTTCCATGGATGCATGAGCCCCGGAACACCCACAAAGTTAGAGCCTCTGCTCCCACCTGTTAGTGAAGCCTTCTAAAATAATTCACAATTTGACAGTGAGGGATCAGAGCCCCATTGTGCCAGACACTGTCCACACACAATCCCCATTCCAACAAATGTAAATGTATGATAAGTGACAATAGGTGGAGATAAACAAAAGGCAGGCATCTTCCCACACATAAGATCTAACAACTTTTTTATGAGACTTGAGATTCTCGAGGACATTTATGCACCAGTTTCAAAAAGGACTATTATGATGCATTTTTCCCAATAGCACAGTTGCATTATGCACAGGGTTCTAGCTATAATATCATTCCCTAACTTGATTCTAGATGCATGTTGTCCTCTCTACATTAACCAAAACAGTGTGTTAGAAAACTGATGCCCCTATCCATACCAGATAATCATGAGCCATCACAATAAGAACATATCTGTTCCTTAACACTTCCCCTCCCACATATCTTTTGGGATCTGGTTTTATCACTGTTGTTCATTCTCTGTCCTCCACACTATTATTCCCTGTTTCTCCAGCACCTCCCATCCCAACTTGAGCCTGGCTATGAGAGCACAGGACCTTCTCCCATTGTAGCCCCACATCCCTGGTGACAGAGTCCCGGGGTAAAGGGAGTTTGTTGCCCCTCGGTGCTGCTATTGGAGCCCAGAGGGTTATAGTCCATGGTCTTGAGCTATAAACCTTAAGCAAGGGCTGCCTCTAGCTGTAAGGCAGCTCATCCACTCAGCTAAGCCACCTCCACTATGGCAGTTCATTAGTGGGGAAATCACATGGTGCAATTTGCAAGCATCAGTGACTCAGCCATGTACAGGGATGGTAGCATATGCACAGGATGACTTGTGACTTCCAGGGAATTGTGGAGTAAAGGGATCACATTTAAAAAATGTTTTAGCAGAACTTTTTCAAATGTTTATACACTATTTTAAACCCCAAACACTTTAAGTTCCCTCCTCACTAAAATATTTTATTTTGTCAAGGACCCACCAATCAGTAAACCAAAAAAGGAAATGTGCCTACCAGATCAGTGGGAATGTGTGCTGGGAAATATAAGAAATGCTGATCAGCTCTCCTGCTTATTAATCTAGACAGGAGGCACAAGAGGATTTTCTGTTTTGTTTTGATAGAAATAAAACTTTTCACTATCAACTTTTAAACATGTTATAAACATTAATTAATCCTCATAATCTTCCTTTGAGGCAGGTAAATTTTATTATTCTGGTTTTACAAATGGAGAAACTGATGCAGAGAGATTAAGTGACTTGTTCAAGACCATAAGGGTTGTGAGGATTAGAACTCAGGAGCTCCCAGTTCCACACTCAAATCACTAGATTCTTTTCTTGATGCAGAGTGTTAGTTCCTACTTCTACCTGAAGTGTGACAGGGTTAGAGGAATTACATTTTCAGATGCTCAGTTGCATGTACAAACATTTGCACACCATCCTTACCAGATAATCATGAGCCATCACAATGAGAACATATCACACATGCCATAGGTTGCCTACCCCTGGTATAGATCATTTTAACAAGTTAACCTAAAAATTATGGGATATCATGAGCCATTCTAAGTCTGTTTTCAATATAGAGAATTTGTTCCTAATCTGCTCCTAATGTATTTTATTAAGAGACTACATACACTTCAAACTTAACACAACTCTGTTTACTTAACTTTAATGAAATTTTATGAGTTCTAGGCCAAAGCAGTATGATAGCTGATATAAATTGGCTAGTGAATGCAATTCCTGTACAGCTGGCCTCCCAAAGTTAAAAATAACAATTTAATTAAACCATTAGACTCAACAATTTATATTGCAGAAAATCATGGAGGTGAATCAGAACATATTAACATATTTATAGTAATAAATAAAATGCGTTAAATGTGGGAGAGAATATGATTTTTTTTAATTAGACTTAAATAATTGTTATACTGCATACCAGACAATTTGTTTAAGAATAAATAGAAATGGTTGTTTAAAATGCTTGTAAGAGCATCAAGGAAATATCATGATCACTTGGCTCAGAAAAGAAGAATAGGTCATGCAAGGAATAGAATAAATGGAAATAGAAAGGATAAGAACCATAGTAAGAACTAAACAAACACTATTGACTGGAAGATAGATCCTGACCTTGAATGTGTTTGACATCAGTCTTTTATAGACTGTGGCTTGAAATCTCACCCCTGAAATCAAAATGAGGATTTCATATATATACATATTTTTTTTACACAAAGAGCCTGGACACTGGGGTGCATATGACTAAGAGGTTTAATAATATCAGATGCCGCTGGAGTCACAACAGAGTTGTTTTGTAGCTGAGATTAAATAAGAAAAAGCAGTGTTAGTTGGGAAAGTAACCTTTTGTGTTATAGTGTTTTTATTTAGCTGTTTTGTTTTGGCTGCAAGCTTATTACTTGACACTGTGAAACATGAGTCATTCATATGTAGATGAGTGTATTCATCTTTAGATGAGTGTAGATATATACAATATAACTTTATTTTGTACAACATCTTTCATAGACTCCATATCCTAAAAAGTTTTGCAAGAGCAAAATTACAAGGAAATGGACTGTATTATAGGCAGAGCTGGTAGTGATGCTTATGGTTAAGGTTACCTAAGACTTTTCATTATAAGCCCCTGTTTTCAATTGCATATAACTTTGTCAAACTTTAATTGTTCAGGTTGAAATTTACCATACCATGTTTCTGCTTTAGTTTCAGTTATTTTGCTAATAATTCAGTGAAAAGGTTTCAGCTATTTTCAAGGAAAGGGTTGGAAAAAATAGGTAGTTTTGCCCGTATTAAATATTTCTAACCATTTCTTTGAAAGGTTCTTGTACTAGCATGTTTTGAAGCGGTAACTTAAAATTTGGCAGGAGGGCAGTCCTGGGTCAGGGAGGTGCTTTTTATTATGCTCCTATCAAAATACACCCAAATTTGGCTCAGTTACAAGCCTCCAAAAATTACAATTTGCAACTTGCTTAATAGAGCTTGTTACATGCTTGCTGCTAAAATTGCTGTACATTCTGGGTGCAGGCAGCTAAAGAAGTGAACCCAAGAACCACATATAGTTTCCCTGAATGTAGGAACAATGACTGGGAAATCAAGAAAAGTAGCCAAGACACTGAAGAGAAGGAGAGTACACATTTCCTGTATATTAGAGATAAAATGGAAAGGGTCAAAATCCATTATCACAGGGAGGATTACAAAATAATGTATCCTGGCTCAGTAGCAAGGAGGAATGGACTAGGAATAATGGTAGCAGAAATATTACAGGATATGGCAATGAATATCCAAAGGAAGAGTGACCAGCTAAAGAAAGTTAGAATAGCACTGAACAGAGGACAAATCTGCAACACTACATGCAGAGATACTCCACAGATTGGTGTACATGTGATGAGAAGGAGAAATTCCAGATAGCGTTTGACCAAGTGATAAGTGAAGTACCACAAGCTGAGGAGCACTTAATTATCAGAGCAAATCTCAATGGACATGTGGGAGAACACAGTGAGGGCTATAACAATTGTCATGGAGAACAAAGCTTTGAAAAAAGAAATGTGACGGTGAGCCTACATCATGGATCAGCCTTAAGCCCTTCCTACTTGTGACTGTACTGGACAGTTTGACACAGGAGATTAGGGGAGAGGCACCCTGGAGCATGCTTTTCACTGATTATATCATGTTCCCTGAAAATAAATATGAACCAAAAAGGGACCTAGAACTCAGGAGAGCTGAAAATGGCTTATAAATCACCCAACAAAAGACAGAATACCTGCAAAGCTTCATTGAGAGGAACAATGAGAAGCCAGTAAAACTGGATGGTATGGAGTTAAAGTCTGTGCAACAATATAAGTATTTCAGTTCAGTGTTGAGCCATGATGGGAATGTGGATGTTGAAATTAGGAGTCTCATGAAGAGCACTTGGTGTAAATGGAGGGCTCACTGAGATGGCTGGGTCATGTCAGACGATCAGATGTGGGATATGTTGGCCAGAGAGTACAAGAGGTAGCAGTCATGGGATAAAGACCACAATAAAAGCTTGCTTGCAACACAGAAGGAGGACATGAAGAAGGTTGGTGTCAGCTTGGAAGACTAACTTGACAAGAGCCCTTGAAGTAAAAGACCTGCCAACCATTATTGACAGGACAAGGTAAAGGTGAAAAGAGTTATATACAAACTCTATATGGGGGATTAGATGACTGAGGGGATTTACAGAACAACTAGAGATGGAGAGTGTTCTTAGTACTGCTATGGCTGGCCGGTCAGATAAGTATACTTGGGTGCTCTATAAGAGGTCCTGTATGTCTGCATAGATGACCTGGGCCTAAGGCCATTATTGGATGCAGAAGTGAGTCAGTGAACAGCAGTTAGCACAGTACACAGCAGAAACCGGGAGAAGTAAATGCACCCTGAATTCACAGGCCATGTCACTACTAGGGCTGTCGATTAATTGCAGTTAACTCAAATGATTAACTTAAAAAAATTAATCATGATTAATTGCATTTTTAATCACACTGTTAAACAACAGAATACCAATTGAAATTTGTTTTAAAAAATTGGATGTTTTTCTACATTTTCAAATATATTGGTTGCAGTTACAAACAGAATACAAAGTGTACACTGCTCACTTTATATTATTTTTTATTAGAAATATTTGCATAGTAAAAATGATAAACAACAGAAACAGTATTTTTCTGTAGGGCAATCTCTTTATCATGAAAGTGCAACTTACAAATGTAGATTTTTGTTTTGTTACATAACTGCACTCAAAAACAAAACAAGGCAAAACTTAAGAGTCTACAAGTCCACTCAGTCCTACTTCTCATTCAGCCAATCGCTAAGGCAAACAAGTTTGTTTACATTTACGGGAGATAGTGCTGCCCACTTTTTATTTAAAATGTCACCAGAAAGTGAGAACAGGCTTTCACATGGCATTTTTGTAGCCAGCATTGCAAGGTATTTACATGCCAGATATGTTAAACATTCGTATGCCCCTTCATGCTTCGCCCACCATTCTAGAGGACATTTTTCCATGCTGATGACACTTGTTTAAAAAAAAAACTTGTTAATTAAATTTGTGACTGAACTCCTTGGGGGATAATTTTATGTCTCCGGCTTATTTTACCCGCATTCTGCCATATATTTCATGTTATAGTAGTCTCGGATGATGACTCAACACATGTTCATTTTAAGAACACTTTCACAGCAGATTTGACAAAACGCAAAGAAGGTACCAATGTGAGATTTCTAAAAATAGCTACAGTTCTCGACCCAAGGTTTAAGAATCTGAAGTGCCTTCCAAAATCTGAGAGGGATGAGGTGTGGAGCTTGCTTTCAGAAGTCTTAAAAGAGCAACACTCCTATGTGGAAACTACAGAACCCGAACAATCAAAAAAGAAAATCAACCTTCTGCTGGTGGCATCTGACTCAGATAATGAAAATGAACATGCTTAGGTCCACATTGCTTTGGATTGTTATTGAGCAAAACCCGTCATCAGCATGGACGCATGTCCTCTGGAATGGTGGTTGAAGCATGAAGGGACATATGAATCTTTAGCGCATCTGGCATGTAAATATCTTGTGACGCCGGCTACAACAGTGCCATGCGAACACCTATTCTCACTTTCAGGTGACATTGTGAACAAGAAGCGGGCAGCATTATCTCCTGCAAATGTAAACAAAGTGTTTGTCTAAGAAATTGGCTGAACAAGAAATAGGACTGCGTTGACTTGTAGGCTGTAAAGTTTTACATTGTTTTATTTTTGAATGCAGTTTTTTTTACATAATTCTACATTTGTAAATTCAACTTTCATGATAAAAAAATTGCACTACAGTACTTGTATTAGGTGAACTGAAATGCTATTTTTTTTACAGTGCAAATATTTGTAATAACAATAAATATAAAGTGAGCATTGTACACTTTGTATTCTGTGTTATAATTGAAATCAATATATTGGAAAATGTAGAAAACATCCAAAAATATTTAAATAAATGGTATTCTTTTATTAACAGTGTGATTAATTGCGTGATTAATCACAATTAATTTTAATCACATAATTAATTGTGATTAATTTTTGATTGCTTGATAGCCTTAGTCACCCCAGGAGCGTGAGGCTCAGCAGTGACTAGTTCAGCCTTGTGTGCAGCACAAACTACTAGCTGTGTGAGGGAGGGCATAGAGTGGTAAAGTTTTGGTGAAATTGGGTCCAGTATAGTCTTGATCCACCTTTGAGTGTTCTGAAGTGGATAGGGTACTCTCTCTAGAAGAGCTTTTGAACTCCACCAACAACTTGCTCATTGCACTTGCCCAATTGCACGGCGAAGCAGCAGATGTCATCATCAGGGACACAGAATTCATACTTCTCCAAGCAGCAGATGTCATCATCAGGGACACAGAATTCATACTTCTCCAAGCTGGAGATAGGTCATTAAAGAAACGTATTGAATCCAGATCAGAAACATTGACAAAACACAGCAATTTATTTTTTACCAGATGGCATCTATAAAGTTCATATGTTTGAAGTAAAAATTAATTTTTCTAAAAGGGAGATTGACCCCCTCAAACTGTAATAAGTTCAGCTTTTTTTCAAGTGTTTAAGTGCTTCAGTGAATATTCAACTGTAGTGAACTGCTGAGATGACAATATTGAACAAATATCCAGTCTCAGAAATCTTTGCCTAGCCAGCCCCAGTCTCCTCTCCCAATCATCCTGTCCTTCTGAGCTTCTTGTCCCAGTCATGAAGGTGCTAGAGCCATTTTTGCTGAAAAATTCCCCAAAATATCAGCTCAAGGCAGACACCCAGCCCAAATGGTTAGAGTCTGACAAAGTTATAAGCAATTGAAAACAGGGTCTTATAATGGGAAAAGTTGGTCAACTTTAACTATAAGTGATACTATCAGCTCTGCCTATAATAAAATCTGTTGTATAAGCAGAGAAACACAAACAAAACAAAAAGCTTATGTAAAAAAATACCCTCATCAGTGATTGACACTGCATAGCCTTTCTTGTTTTCAAAATTAAATTATAGTTTGGGACAACTCATTCAAAGGATTTTGCACATTACCCAATTGACCTCATGTACCATTATTTCAGTGTCTTTTAGCCTTTAATTCTTCAGAGTAGCCCTGGGTAGGGAGGGGCATTCTTCAACTCTGTTAATATTCACATAAACCATCAATCTATTGACAGAGAAATGAAGCAAAATCAACAACTGAACAGCATCCGCAGACTGCTCGCTAAGTGCATACATTATATTTACCTGCTGATAATATGCTAGTCTGTTTTCCAGGACTGGCACTTCTATTCCCACAGTGCAACTGAAACAATTTCTGTTTGTAAGGCTAACATATTAAAGAGGCCAGAATAAAAATTTCAGTGTTTAATAAATTTAATGGACAGTAATTATATCTGAGGTACAATTCAAATGTGCATAGCCTTCACTCGCACACTTGGAAGTGGAGACTCCTATTGTGATGACTAGGACTCACTGTTTAATTTACGAGCCACCAGTCAAACATATTTGAAAGGATCCAAATAAAAGAGCAGAGATTCCAGTATCCATGTCACGACCGGCTGCATTTGGATAATAAAAACAAGTGGATTTTTCAAACTTTCGCTCATTGGTCACATGTATCACAAAGGAAAACAAGAATAAGTGGAATTATTTAATAAGAGCAGGGCAGCAGACCTTCCCTGTACTTTTGGCTATCCTCAGCACTTTGCAGAAAAACCTTTGTCTGATATTCAAAATGATGAAAGACCTTCCTTGGTTGTTCAGTATTATGCATTAAGCAGATTAAAGCAGAATGGAAGGAGAAGACTATATGATTCACATAATGAGAATAGCGAAGCTAATGTTAGCGGGATTAAGATGAAATGTTAGCATATTGTTTCCTGCAAGTGTGGGAAAACCAGCAGGATTTCTTTGACTTAGACTGGAAAGTCTCAGTTTTGGTCTGAGGGAGTATCACATTTTCAAATCATACCAACAATACTTACTTGTTCTTATTTACAAGTAAACTATCCAGTCATTAGTAGGCTGCATGATGTGCAAGAAATATTAAGGTAATGTTCCGTTTGTAAGAAAATATAAAGCCTAAGCAATTAATAGGGAAGCTAACATATAGTATATCTGGTTAAATTAGCAAAACAACTAGATCTAAACAGCCTGACATTGAAATAGAAATAAAATCTTCAGAGCAGAGCTCAAGTAGCAAATAATGTCTGGATGGGACATTTCTATGATAGCTGAGTGTATATAGTTATTCTAAGTTAATGTGGCATGTCTAATCTGTGTATAATGTACTTTCTAAAAAATAAACTGTCCCAGATATAGCAAGAAAAAATGGATAGTTTTTTTATACAATTGCAGTTAATTCCAAACTGTACACATTTAAAGTGGAAAAAGCCTTTCACTTTACTGGGTTGATAAAGCACATTGAAGTTGCCACAGTGGATTTAACTTAAAGGAAATTGTTTGTTTTTATTATTAACAGTGTAAAAATGATTCTTTAGTAAACTCTCCAGTAATCTATTCTGCTCTATTTATACTCTCATACCACACTCATCCATCAGTAGTATCTGAGTGCTTTTCACGTTGCATGAAGTAAGAGTAGATGGTGCTGTTGCTGCTGAGACTGAAATATTTGCATAAGCCAATATGCAAATCAGTTCCAGGAAAGGGAAAGTTTGTCATCTTAATTTTTTACCTTGGCAACTTTTTTAAAATGCCTTTTTTAGAAACCAGAAATCATTCTGACAATGTAACTTAAGAAAATCAGTTAATCGTGCTCTTTTATAATTAAAAACTTTGGCCTATATATTTAAACTCTTGCACTATGCTTTCACTACTTTGGGTGGATTACTCTTTTTTGCTAGTTCAGATGCTAAGCCAGTTGTACCACCTTGTGATGGGGTTTACAAACACCACACTGGTGAGCAAGGGGTTAAAGAGTAGCTCTGGGCCCAGGCGGCCTCATCCAGTCACACCTGCAGGGCCTGTACAAGCTGGAGGCAGGGCTTTAAAGATTGGAGCAGGAATGGAAGGGAACAGACAACTGCCCTGAACTCTCAGGGGAAAATACTACCCAGGAGCGCCTTGCCTGAGGCCTCAATACACAGACCAGTGAAGAACCTACAAAAGAAAGATAAGTGACTGAGCGAACAGGTCAGAGATTGGAGAAAAGTTACTTACTCTGGTACAACTAAAAAGATGGGTAAGAAATGGTCCAGAGAGGGTGGAGGCTTAGCACCCCAAAAGGCCAAGTGTAGCTGCCCACCGTTGGGCCCTGGACTGGAGCTTGGTGGAGAGGGTGGACTCAGACTCCCCTACCCCTCCCACAAGACCGTGCAACACCAGGGGCCTTCACCTAGGTCAGAGCCTGCTAGAATAGGCTTTGACTACTCCAAGCCCCAGCCCCTGCTACCTCTGTGCAGGAGGGGAGGACCAGAAAACCTTGAGGCAGGGCCATCGAAGAGCAGAACCGAATTTCTAACAGGAAGGCGACCTATCAATCCCTGCCTAACCACTAGGTGGCACTATGGGTGGTGGTGCACCTTCTACACACCTATTTCAGAGTTAGTTCAGACATTTAGGCTATGTCTACTCTATGAGCTTAAGGGCATGATTCCCAGCTTGTGTAGACATACTCGTGCTAACTCTCATCTGCTCTAGCATGCTAAAAATAGTAGTGCATCCAAGGTAGCACAAGCAGCTGCAGCAACGGCACATGCTAGCCACCCTATAAGGTTCAGGCAGGACAGTGTGCTTGGTGCAGCTAGCATGACGCTGCTGCTGCCACTGCCTGTGCTCCCCAGCTACATTATTATTTTTAGCATGCTAGCTCAGATGAGACCTAGCACCAATATGTCTACACAAGCTGGCAATAACACCCCTAGTTCATAGTGTAGACATAGCCTAAGTGTAAAGGTAGTTGACAATTACTAGAATGAAAAGGGTTTTTGTCAAAAAATACTCGTATTAAAACAATAAATTTCAGGACAAAACTATTGAGTTTTTTTTAAATGTATTTTTATGTGAATTTTCTATGATTTTTAAAATATTTTATCAATTTGTATTATAATATTTTATCAAAACGATTTTTAAAATGTCCATACATTTTGGTAACTTTTTTTATACAAAAAATTTGCTAAATTTTGAAAAAAAAAAGTCTCTTTTGAACTCTGCATATTGGAAACAACTTCAACATTTTAAAAAGTGTAATTTTCTGAAAGCTCCTCTTTTAGAATCTCAACTATTAGATGGGCTGTACATTATTGATAGTGAAGTCACAATGCTCTGCTTGTTTCTATAGGGTCCTTATAAAGGTTCCCATTCTTTCCCCATGCCTCTGCACCCTTGGATAAATGCACACCTGTTCATTCATAGAATTTAATGCTGATTAGGTTTTTTTAAGCATTATGCATGAGATTATGTGCTGTGCCTCTTAGAAGCACAGCACAAAACTCAGAGCCCAGGGGCATGTGGGGCTAAGGTCACAGCTGCCTCCCCGAACCGCTCTATGGGCGGTGGCATTGTCCAGAATCAATACATGCTATGTACTGCGACCTTGCCCCAAAATACCTCTCTGGTCCCTAACACCACCCCTACATTAGGGTTTCTGATAGTGTCCTCAGTTCCTGTGCTGAGAGGCAGGGCCGGCTCCAGGGTTTTTGCCACCTCAAGTGGCGAAAAAAGAAAACAAACAAATCAGCGGCAGCTCCACCACGCCGCTTTCTTCTTCAGCGGCAATTTGGCGGCAGGTCCTTCCCTCCAAGAGGGACCGAGGGACCCGCCCCCGAAGAGCCTGACATGCTGCCCCTTCCCCTTGGCCGCCCTATCCCCTTGGCCGCCCCAAGCACCTGCTTGCTGGGCTGGTGCCTGGAGCCGGCCATGCTGAGAGGAATTCTTTCTGGCCAGATCTGGGGCTTTTAGAGCTTCTTAGGCAACTTCAGTCCTTTTGCCCAGCATAAATGGATCAGAACAAGGGAAAGAATCTAACTCTATGAAGCTCACTTCATGTGCCAATATATTTATGCCTATATCTGTAATTTTCACTCCATGCATCTGAAGAAGTGGGGTGTTTTTTTTACCCACAAAAGCTTATGCCCAAATAAATTTGTTAGTCTTTAAGGTGCCACCGGACTCCTCGTTGTTTTTGTGGATACAGACTAACATGGCTATCCCTCTGATACGCTATGTCATAATTAATTCTGTCTCATCCCTTAACAAAAGCAAATAATTTATAAATGTTTTCAGGCTCAGTCCCTGTAATATAAATGAATGAACTAACCTGTACTTCTCCACTCTCTGTGGTAAGCTCCACTGTGATTCAGAATCTGCTGAAGTGCTCCTTCCACTCAGGCCATTCTCAAGACTTATCAGAATGGAACTCTTGGGACATTTTCTTTTGTCCTATTCATACTGGTTCAAAATTAGTCATCTTCTGACAACATGTTCTGTAGAAACGGGGAAAAAACACAGAAAAAATACTTCTAATTCTGGACAAGATGCTTTATGAATAAGCAAAACAATATGATCCCTGAAGCTACTCCTTCTCTTTCTCTATTTCACTAACAAGATGCTACCTAGAACTTTCCCCAACCCACTTCCCCCAGTCTGGGTTCCTGCTACAGTTTTAAAGAAATAGGACAAACATCCTTACATCATGTAGTTCAGAATTTTTATGGAAGCTTGCCCTAAAGGAATGTACCTCAGGCACAGGCTTTCGGGACATTGAAAAATTAAAAATAATATTTTAAGACACAAATATTCTTCCTTATGAATAAAATGTTAAATTATTAAAAGTGAAATAATTTTTTTTTAAAAATTCATTAATGCTCATGTTTGTTTACTTTTTGCATGTCTCTTCACATGCACAATGAATATAGTCAGGTCAATTTCACTTTGTAGCAAGTTTCTAAGGTTTTGGATGGTCTTTTAAATTCTATTGAATTTATTTTTAATTCCTGAAGTATTTCATTTTTGTAAGAGTTTATTTTACAAAATCTAAATTTTGGGGCAACTTTGACTTTAGTGTATAGTCTCTTTCAAAGTACCTATAGTGTCCCTTTAATGTAGTTCAGACCAGTCCAGTAATTAGCCCAGAAAGTGTGCACCATAGGGTGATAGCTTTTAGAAGACAATATTTTACTAGCATTTTTATTTTAAATTTAGTGTAATTTAAACTGTAAAAAAAATTTTAACCTATAAATAACGCTTCAAGATTAGATTTATCTGCTGCTGTCTTCATTGTAAGATTATTATGATAATCAGACATCTACCTTGGACAATCTAATTTCTGCATAGGATGAAATAGGATTAACTAGTGAGACTATAGGATTAGAAGAATTAATAATGGGGTTCAGAGAGCCTTACTGCATATACTTATTTTCAATTAATTGTAGTTATGTTAGTGTTAGGTTAGGACCCAATCCTGCAAAAAGGTTCCATATGAGTTACGCTCGTGAACATCACTTTTGCAAAACCAGACTTTATTTCCAGCAACGTACTTAATTTGAACTGCTGATGAGATATTTCAATAAACATGGTACCTTGATGTTGAACTGAGACCACAAGTAAAACAGCCTTATTTTTCAAAAATAGGGTAGCATTTAGACATCTTCATTGACACCGACTGTGTTTCAGTTGTATGTAATATTCAGTTGTGTGATATTCTCATTAGTATGTTGTACCTAGCTTGCTAGATTTATATTTAAACAGGGAAAAAAACCCTGATGAAATAAAACCAGAAGAATATTGTTTCTAAATATCACAAATGTAGAAATTGCTTGTGCCACTCATTGCTGGAAAATGTTGACCGAAATCCATTATTGCTGATTTTACATATTCATATGTTAAATTATGCTGGGGAAAGCTAGTTGTTCTTGGCCTACTGTTGCCTTGATTTACATTTTGAGAGAAGAGATCGGAACAGAAGGCTGTGTTCAAGTTGATAGTAGATACGTGGCATGGTTTCCTATTTCCACAGGAGTTCAGCTAGGCTGCGTCCTGCCACCATCATTGTTCAATATCAGTATTGATTGGTTAGTGGATAAGCTTAAGAAGGCAGCTGTTGGCAGCATGGAGCTGAACACCATTTTGCTTTGAGACCTCTAATACACAGAGGATGTTGCCCTGCTAGTTCAGGTGAATCACTGCAGCTGATGGCCAGTCTGGACAGGCAAGAAGCAGTATGCATTGTTTTGGTTATTAATCCGGATAAAACAAAGTCCCTTGCCATTACCATCAGGCAGCCTCCAATACTAGATTACAACTAGCTCAGGACAGTAACTCCTCACTTAATGTTGTAGTTATGTTCCTGAAAAATACAACTTTAAGCGAAACCATGTTAAGCAAATCCAATTTCCCCATAAGAATTAAATTAATGTAAAGGAGGGGTTAGGTTCCAGGGAATTTTTTTTTCACCAGACAAAAGACTAATATATATATATATATATATATATATATATATATATATATATATATATATATATATACACACACACAGTATAAGTTTTAAACAAACAATTTAATACTGGTACACAGTGATGATGATTGTGAAGCTTGGTTGAGGTGGAGGAGTCAGAGGGTGGGATATTTCCCAGGGAATGCCTTACTGCTAAATGATGAACTAGCAATTGACTGAGCCCTCAGGGGTTAACTCTCACACTCTACAAGGCAGCAGGAATGGAGGGAGGGTAGACAGCATCGCAGACAGAGAAAGAGACACACACCGTGTATGTGTGTGAGAGAGAGATGCGCATTTCCCCTTTAAGTACACTGCCTTGTTAATTAGATCAGCTTGCTGAGATGCAGCTGCTGCCAGCAAGCTCCCTCCGTCCTGAGCCCTGTCGTGTGTCCCCCCGGCTCTATGGAAGATGGGGTAAGCGGGGTGCAGAAGCAGGGGTGAGGGAGACATGCTGACATTAGCCCCCTCTTCCTCCCCTCCCCCCCCCTGCACAGCAAGCAGAAGGCTCAGGGAGCAGCTCCAAGGCAGAGGGCAGGAGCAGCACATGGCAGTGGGGGGAGGGCAGGGCCGGCTCCAGGCACCAGCTTCTCAAGCAGGTGCTTGGGGCGGCCGCTAGGGAGAGGGGCGGCAGGTCCAGGTATTCGGCGGCAATTCGGCGGACGGTCCCTCACTCCGCCTGGGAGTGAAGGACCTCCCGCCGAATTGCTGCAGCAGATCGTGATCGCGGCTTTTTTTAGATCGCGATCGCGGCTTTTTTTTTTTTTTTTTTTTTGGTTTTGGTTTTGGCTGCTTGGGGCGGTCAAAACCCTGGAGCCGGCCCTGGGGGAGGGACAGCTGCAATTGCTAGCCTGCTGGGCAGCTGCTGCACAGGGATCTTAGGGGAGCGGGGAGCTGATAGGGGGAGCTGATGGGGGGCTGCCAGTCCACCCGGGTTCCAAGCCCCCACCAGCTAGCTGCCACGGGCTGCTCTTCCTGCAAGCAGTGGACAAAGCAGGCGGCTGCCAAACTACATTAGAAGGGAGCATTGCACAACTTTAAACGAGCATATTCCCTAATTGATCAGCACCAAAACAACGTTAACCGGGACAACTTTAAGTGAGGAGTTACTGTATTAACCTGTGTCAATGGGATATTGAGCAGGTGGCACTGTCAAATGCTTGGGAAGTGTCATACAGTGTTACAGTCCGCAAGGTCAGAGGGAATACACAGAACAGGGCAATTTAATGAGAATTTATCCCCAGTCATCCCGTCCCATATTTTGGCAGTCAGATGTTTAGAGACATCCAAAGCATGGGATTGGTTGCCTGACCATCTTGGCTAATAGCCACTGATGGACCTATCCTCCATGAACGTATCTAATTCTCTTTTGAACCAGTTATAGTTTTGGCCTTCACGGCATCCCCTGGCAATGAATTCCACATTTTGACTGTGTGTTGTTTGAAGAAGTACTTCCTTATATTTGTTTTAAACCTGCTGCCTATTAATTTCATTGGGTGACCCCTAGTTCTTGTGGTTTTTAAAGGGGGTAAATAACACTTCCCTATTCACTTTCTCGATACCATTCATGATTTTATAGACCTGTCATATCGCCTCGTAGTCGTCTCTTTTTTAAACTGAACAGTCCTGGTCTTTTTAATCTCTCCTTATATGGAAGCTGTTCCAAACCCCAGGTCAACAATGAAGCAGGTCAAATGTATAGGTTTGAAGTTCCCATCTGATAAGTCGCTTTAAAGATTCAGTTTTATCACATAAGCAATTGTGTATGCTTGTGTAGATTGATCCTTGGCAGCCCACTGAAAGTGATATTCCAAATGGACAGTTTCATTTTTTCCCTATAAACCACCATTTTTCATCTTCATTTTACAAAATGAAAAATGCACTGTATGAAGATTTGCATGTTATGTGCCTAGCATACCCATATTGTTCAGATTGTGTATACTGTCACATTTCCTGGTGGTTCGGGGACACAGAAACTCAAAAATCAATGTGTGTAACAGGTTTCAATGATTGGAAGAATAGATATAACTTAGAGAATTTTTCACTTGACCAGAGCTCAAAGAGCCGGGAAGCGATGTCTGTTCATGGGAGGAGGAAACAACATCTACAGTCACATAAGGCAGCTCTACAGTTTGTGAAGGGTCGTAGTATCAATGCATGTTTTGATAAACAAGCATCTGAAAATATTAGGAAATGGCAAGAAGTACTAAAAATATTGCTTTACACTGTCAAAACTTTAGCTAGTTTAGCTCTCCCCTTCCATGGCCACTGCAAAGTGTTAGAGAGCAACAATTGTAGTATTTACTTAAGCCTCACTAAGCTACTTGCCAGGCATAATACAACTTTTGCCCAGCATAAGAGTGACACCAAGAGAATCAAATACTTGACCAAAACAATTACTGATTAACTTATAAGTCTTTTAGCATCAGTTACAGGAGGCTCATACTCAATAGCTAAAAAGAAGTTAAGTTTGTTCCTGTCATTGCAGATGCAATCATGGATATTAGTCATGTTGATCAAATGGCCATTTTGCTTTGGTAATATTGATCATACTGAAGGAAAGGTACATATAAAAGAGCATTTTGTAAGCATTGTGGCAGTAAGGGAGGCAGATAACTGGTCACACAATGATGCAATAACTAATGTTTTATTCTGCAAGTATGGATTAGACTCCAACACATTTTCTGGACAGGGACATGATGGGGCCAGTGTTATGGCAGAACTCATGGAAGATTTCAAGCAAAAGTGAAAGAATACCTTTCAGGCAAGGGAGACAAAATATACGCACTATACATCCTTTGCCCAGCACATCACATTAACCTAGTTTTGGTGAATGCTGCTGAAGATAAGGCCAGTCCAGACCTGAAGGTTTTCTTCACAATTTTGCAGGAAATATATAAATATTTCACAGTCTTTTATTATCAATAGGAAAAACTAATGATTGAGTCTAAAAATATTCTTTATCTTCAAACTCTTGCTGAAGAGAGTACAATTTTGCAATAAGAAGAGGAAACTGATGATGCACTTCAGGCCCCTGAAGAAGTTGACAGGAGTGATGCAGCAGGTGACATTGAATAGGTTTTGGAAGAATAAAGGAGAGAGACCTTTACATTTAAAGGCACTCTGCAAGACTTGATAGGCAGCTTGAATTAAACCATTGAGACAATGATAGTAAATTTTCAGACTATAATTGAATGTCTAGAAGATGAAACTACCTGAACACGGGGTAGTGAGGACATACACTGAGCAAAAAGCAACCTGTCTTTGATGGATTGGATGCTCTACCTCAATCTGTCATGGTGGCATAGGAGCTTAGTTGTCATGACTCCAGCATTTGGAATCCTTTAGTCAAAGAAAATTGATCTGTTCCAAGTCCTCCGGACATTTGAGAGTATAGTGAATGAGCTTCGCAAACTCAGATCTGAAGAAAAGTATGAAGAAATTGTAAAAGAATCTCAGAACAGGTGGGAAGCAATGGGCTTTGAAAATGTAAACTATCCAAGCCATAGGAAGATACATGTATGCCGCATGGATGATGAATTTGCACATGATTCTGCCTTAGAAGCAAAGGATAACCATTTGAAGGAATATTTTGACGTTTTAGACAATGTCATCACGGAACTAAGAGCTCCATGTGATTGTTTTCAAGAGGTAGCTACTCTATCTGGTTTCTTCCATCCCAGGTGACTTCAGAATATAACTTCAGAAGAATCAAAGGAAAACATTCTGAAATTCATGGCAAAATACTTATATTTTTCTTTAGACTTGATTCATGAGATTGTCTTTCAAGATGTATTATTTTACATACAGGTGTTAAATTTGTCACTTAGAGTGCAGAGCGACTTGAATTTAATCGTGTCAAGTTCTCTTGATGATGTTTTACCAGAAATGAAAATGTTGTGTCCACTTTTTCTCACCATACCAGTTGGAGTGGCTAATGCTGAATGTGCAATGAGCATAATAAGACATGCCCAAAACTACGTGTTCAACACTATCACAGACACAGCTGCGTGACCTTGAGCTCCTCCCTCTTGAGAAAGACCAGACAGCAAATTTGGATCTGGATAGCATCACAGAACAATTTGGCAAGGAAAAGTGTCACCTTGGTGCTAGTTTCCAATAATTGGAAATACGCAAGTCAACACAATTTGCATTTGTTTTATTTATTTATTTTTACCTTTTATGTTTAAAAAAGCTTAAAGTGACATGACCATTGGTGACCATGTTCTGACCCTTAAATGTACCCCTGGTTATAGACAGTGTTGGAGGATATTTTAAAGATATGGCTGCTTGTATAGCAGCAGCTGCCATTCTGTTACAGGCCCTTCAGTAACCTCTGTGGAAATGTTGTGACATCATGCATACCAATAGAACTATGGTTATACCAACTTAATTGTATGGTAGTGAATTCTGGTTGCAAAGGAAGGCTGAAGAGTGGTGGATTGACTTTTTCATTCTCATTGTCTTCATCAGCTGCTTCATATTAAGGGTCAGGACAAGATCACCAGTGAGGCTATTCGTAGCTGAGCCCAGTAACTTCCTCCATCAGCACTGGTTCGCTTTCAGAGCTTTTCTTGGTAAGGAAATAATTTGGCTGAAATTACATAGCGTGATATCAAGGAATGCCGCTACATGGTCAGCAATCACATGGTTGCCATACGCTTCAGTGACACAATAAGATCACCAATGATGAACACAGACTGAACATCCATCCAGACAGCCCATTATAAGGACCTAGCCAGAGACTGATTTCAGGTAACACTCAATCTGTAAGGTGGCTACATTCCTATGGGATTTACCTTGATGATAATAATGAAATATATAATTTTGTATTTGGAGTTTTTATTAATATTAGCTCTCTTTTTAAAAATTACCATACTCTTTTGTGTACTTTTTTGTAGGTACCATACTCAATAATTTCCAAAATACTGGAAAATAGATAGTGGTGAAATTCTGGCCCCATTTAGCATGAGCAGAAAGAGTGAATGCATTTCAATCTGCATGACAAAATAAAATTACATGGCTACATAGTCAACTTTCAACTGAAAATTTCTTTAATAATTGAAACTTTATGACTGATACCACAAAGAATCAGTTGGGTTTTTAGAAATGTTGTGCACTATTTATTAAAATGCTAATACCATTGGAATACTTAATGTCTGGTATTTTTCACCATACTGTCACACTGTCTGGAGTGGCTCACGACCCTGAGTGCCTACCTCAGGACAGACTGTCAAAAAACAGAGCAGACACCCCAAGCTGGTAGTATGTTCTATAATTAGATTTCACCAAGCCAGTAACAAATGTGAACTCCTAGATCACTATACCAGTCTTACCATGGAGTCACAGACAGTCTGGAGTTTGGAGAGTCTAAGGGAACTATCTTGCCACCCAGACAAACTAGACTTTATGATAAAAGATCACTTAAACCAAAAATCACATCACATCAGGTTGCTCCCAATCCCAAGAAACCAGTCACTTACCCCAGATCATTTGGTACTCTAGATCTTACACCAAAGACAACGCTGGTAGCCAATTCTATAGTAAACTAACTAATGATTTATTAGCTAAGAAAAGGAAGTGAGAGTTATTAAGAGGTTAAATCAGGTAAAATATAAGTAGAGGTGAGTCACAGTCTCTAATACCAAATGTTGGCAGTGATGTAATCAACTGCCTGTTTCCCAAAAGTCTCTCAGGGCTACCCAGAATAACTTTGTGGATCTCAGTCTTTTTGTTCAGTTATTCCACCCTGTTAGAATCCAAATAGTCCAGAGATGAAGGGTGTTTCCTTTAATCTAGTCTTATAGCTTCTTCTCACAGAAAACAAGCTGACAGCGTCACTACCCACGTAAGCTTTTCCTTTGGTGATGGAGAGTAAGAAATGCATTTTGAGTCTTTGACCTCCAATCATCATACACAATGACCACTTGCTTTGAAATTAGCACTTTTCTGTTAAAAGTTCTTCATTTGCTTTTCACAAGACTTCTTTCTCCTTTGATGAGTTTATATAGTTACAGGGGTAAACACAGTGTAAATGTTTGCTACTCCATTATAACAGGATACAGATAAGTAAAAACAATGCATGTAAAATTCCATTAGTTTTCATGGAGTTTTAATACCAAATACACTCTTATACATTTAACAATTATTTTTATCTATACTAATACACAAGTGAATTGACCTGGGGCTTTGGCATGCACTAGCACCTGATCTGCCAGCATCATACATACATTATTGTTTCCCAAATGGGAGCTACAAATTTTAGAGTATTATTGTTTATCATTCAGAAAATAAAATAAATTAATTTTGTTCTCTTTTATGCCCTCTCCCCATCAAAGAACAAGGGTTTTTCCCTACAGATATGGTACAGAGCCCAATTCATCCTTCTCCATTGAAGTCACTGCCTCCCCTTACACCTGTGTTGAATTTGGCTCAATGTCTGAAATTTACATTAGGTCATGGAATGAAAATTTTGAAGCTTTAAACTGTAACTCATGACAAGTAGCAACCACCAAAGGCCAGGAATGTAACATCTGGCCAGATGAATTCAAAAGTAGATGAAGCAACACTCTGATGTGCTACAGATGTCTAATATGTTACAATATTTTGAAAATATTTGAGTTTCTAATGGACTCTATCTTGCACTTTAAGAGAGTACCGCCATTCTGTTTTGTACTGTTGCTTTCATACCTGAACACAGGTTTACAAGTTTACAAATTTTTTTTCTTTAAGCACATAAGCTAATTGTAAATGTTGGGTCTGAACTTTTGATGAGCTTAAACTTAACCCAGACTTGATGTCTCTGTCTGAACTTTTAATCAAAGCTCTGACCTGAGAACTACTCATGACACCCCCCCTCCCCTTAAGTAGCCATCTCCCCTTATCTCTTTTTGAATTTACATTTTAACCTGTTTTATCCTGTAGAATCTTGATTGATTATACATGACCATTATGATCTGTTAATCACTTTGTTTACTTCTGTGTATAAATATTGATGCTCACCCCTAATAAACTTGCCACACTTACTCTGAAGCCTTTCAAGCTAAGGATAGTGTGAGCCCGTTGATCAACGAATTGGTGTCTGGTCTCTGACAGATTGTGAGCCCCATACCAACTCCGCACGAACTCGGGTGCTGGAGAGGTGAGTGAGGACTTGCTTTTTTACCTAACATAAATACTTAAGGAGGTTTAGTACCTTGAAATGCAAGTGCTTCTTGCTAAGTTAGCTAGTAATCTTTGCAGTTGATGGCTAAAACCCTCACTAATTTAGATCAGTATTTAGGTTTTTAAGAGCAAACAGAGATTTGTAGACTAGAATAATAAAAGTAGATGAATAAAAGGCTTATAAATACTTATATTGAATTATCATTATTTTATTTTTTGGCTAAAAAAAAAGTCTTAATCCATGTACAATATTTGCTGAATTTCACCATTAAAAGGATTTAGCAAAAAAATTAAGAGACAAATCTGTCAATAACCAGATATTAATTCAAAGAAATAACAAAAACCTAATTTCATATGTCTGTCTTTTCATACATGGTGAACAACTGATAGGCTATTACTAACTCCCTCTAGGAGGTTTGGAAAATCTAGTCACAATCAGAAGACAATCTTTTAAAATGTTGTTGCTTCTCCCAGCAACGTCGTTGCTATGCTTCATTGGTACTGCTGCCCTCACCACTCCAGCTGATTTTCTCTCTGTTTATGACAGAACAGTGGATTCATGGTGGAAGTGATTATGTGAGAATAGTGAATAATTGGAAAACTTAATTAAGTGAGGAATAAGCAGCAGGAACAGACAAACACTTAAAACAAAAATCTCCTTTCAAGTAAATATGTGTATATTACAAATTATAACACAGAGGCAGGATTGTCCTTAAATGCATTTTTCAGTTTTCCATAAGTTATCTGCAGGTCTTTAATGGAAAATTTGACAGCTTTAATTCAGCAGGGTCACTTTGGCGAATGCCATGTAGAATATTTTAAGAGTCTTAAGTCAGACGGGGGTCTACAAAGCTAGCACAAAGACATGGCCAGCATTCAGAGGGAACAGCAAAAAAAAAACCCCACTGCTTTTGTCCTTTACTGCCTCTTTATAAAGACCGTCTCAAAGTCTGTCAGGCTGGTCAAAAAAGCAAATACACATTCTTTGTCTAAGGCAGACTGTGCTTATTCATTGCTTGCCAAACACATTTTAAGAATGTAATTTCAGCATATATTTATAACCCTTGGTACACACCCCATACATACATCATGCAAGAATATTAATGATCACTGAGTTTTCCAATGACATATTAAATGCCACCTTTTGGGTATATATCATGACAGTGTGTTAGATACAGTGAGCATGTCAGGCCTGACAAGAGTTGCTGACACAGGGTACTGAACCATCAATGAGCCTCAGTGTCACACTGCTGCTTTGATCATATCACTCCTCTTTTTGCATTCCTCTTCTGACTCCCCCTTCTCTATTGCATCAAACATAAGTTGCTCTACTCACTTTCGAGGCCCTTCGCAGTCAATCTGCATGCCACTTATCTCTCATTCACTATTGAGCTGTCGATGCTAATCTTCTACCAGCCCATGATGTCAGCTTCCGTTGCCCCACATGTTTGGGAGATGCTACCTCATTATTAAGGCACTGTGTTTTCAGTTTTTAATTGTTTAAAATTTCCTAGGAATCCATCAGTGTTTATTACAAACATTTAAAATGGGTGAAAATGAGTGCAAAAAAATTAACTTCACAGTTTTCTGGGTAAATATCAGGGTTAATATTGGAGAATGGGAGGATAGAAAAAAGCAACAGAGAAAAGTAAGAGTATTAAAAGTAAAATCAGTTTATTTCATGAACTGTACATAATATGGATACATATGCATCCACATGCTTGTGTATGTATCTTCCACTACCTTGCCTTAATTTAATAGACAGCCTCACATTTAGACTAATTTATTAACAACATAAACCACATCTAACTAATGTAATGTATTGGATTTTCTTAACATAATCAGTATTTTCATGTACTTGAGTGGTCTAAAATTCAGGTGAAAAATTAGTAAAAATTGGTAGCTATTTTAAAACTCAAAAATTATTTTGCTAAAAATCAGTAAAAATTGAAAATGAAAGGTCTATTCATTATCTACCTTCAACAGGACCAGATCTGGGGTAGGCAAGCCAGGCGATTGCCCTGGGCACCAACTTCCAGGGGATGCCATGCTGCTCACTTTTTTTTTTTCCCTTCTCCACTGATTGATTGGATGGCCATTTTTGCTCCTGTGATGAGCCAGCTGTTTGTGTGTTTGCTTGCTTGGCAGCTGGCTCTGAAAACAGCCTCCACCCTGGCCAGCAAAAAGCTTACCATCACTCCTGACCTTCGGATCCCTCCTCAAAACTCTCCTTTGCCCAAAAAACTTGACAGTGGTTTGGCTGCTGGTGTGAAATGCCTATCATGTTGACCATTATTGCCTCTTTGTCTCCTTGTACTCCCCCATTTAGCTGTATCCATTTGTTGACTCTTGTCTAGTAACTAGAGTCCAAGATCCTTGGGGCAGCAACTATCTTTTTGTTCTGTGTTTGCACAATGCCTAGCACATTGGGATCCTGGTCCATGACAAAGGCTCCTAGGTGCTACAGTAATACAAATAATTAACAATGATAAAGTTTTACTTTCTCAACTAAATTATTGACTATATTTCAATATAGATGTTTTCAGATTAGGGCACCAGGCTAGGATTTGGGAGACTAGAGTTTAATTCCCTACCCCACCACAGAATTCCTGTGACATCTTGGGCTAGGCATTTAGCCTCTCTGGGCCTCAATTTCTCATCTGTAAAAATTGGGATAATAATACTTCCCTACCTTAGAGGGGTATTGGTATTGTGAGGATAACAGCATCAAGAGACTGTGAAGCACTTTGAAATCTACTGTTGAATAAGAGCTAGCTATTATTATAATTTAGTTAATTATCCCAGTAAAACAAGCAATGCCAAGGGTACCTTTACTCTAGACAATAGCAGAGCTGTAGGACAGTATTACAATATTACAGCAGTGGGCCTCAACCCTTCCCACACTGTAACCCTATGTTACAATGGAAAAAAATTTCAGAAACCCTTATTCTAGGGGAAAGGGGTGGTCAGGTTCACAAATCACCCTACACCTGTTTGGAAATTTCTTGGAGGCCATAATCCCCAGGCCGAGAAGCCATAATATAGAAACAATAATATTCCTGACTATTGATAAGCTCTCTGAGCATCTGCTCCTGGGGGAGATTACTGCAAAGTTGCTAATGCTCAGCATGTACCCCCAAAACAATGTAAACCTGTGGATGATACCAACCTGAGATCTTATAAGGTTCCAGGGTAAGAAAACTTTGACTCTTTCTTGCTTAAGGAAAGAGCCACAGAGTGATTAATTATTGCACCTGAGAGTATTTCTTTAGTTTAAGCCCAAAATTTAAAGTGTACTTTCAAAAAAATTCTCAAGCTAATTATTAAATGAAGTATTTTGTAGTTTTTTTACAATGCTTTATTCAAAACAATGTTTTGTTTGGATGTAAAATATTCCCCTGCACTGTCACACCAACATAAACAAACCCTTCTACAACCAACCTCTTCCCAATGCCAAACAGATACACCACACACATAGCCCTTCCTCTCCTACTCCCTAAACATACCCCACAGTACCACACTCCCCAATCCCTCACACCTATACCCCACAAACCTTTCCTCTCATTCCTCCCCCACTGTACCTGTACCCACACTACCCCAACCCTCATACCTAAGCCACACAAACCTCTTCCTCTCATACCCCCAATCCCTTCCCCCTACACCACGGTCCCTGTCTCCTGCCCCTACCCTTTTCCCCTATAACACAAAGACCAGTTCCTCTCCTACCACCACTATACCGCACAGCCCCTTCCTCTCATATCCCCATTGTACCCATCCAGCCCCTACACCCCACAGCCCCCTCCTCTCATACCCCCACTGTACCCATCCAGCCCTTACACCCCACAGCCCCTTCCTCTGCTGCCCCCCAACACAACACAACACACCACACCACCCCCACCCGCGCCTTTCCGCCAGCGCCGCCCACACACGTTCTCCCCGCTCTAGCGCAGCTGCTCTGCGCTGCCCTGTCAGGCCCCCTGCCCCGCCCCCGGCCCTACCTCCATAAAAGGGAGCGCCGTGCGCCTGCTCCTAGCCCGGACGCGTCTCTGCAGGCTCGTGACTGGCTGCTGCCTGTCCACACTTACCCACCCCTGCCATGGCGAAGGAAGCGTCAGCTCCGCCGTCCACCCTGAAAGGCGGGCGCCCTCCAGCAGGTAGGCGCCCCTGCTTAGCAGGGAAGCTGCTTGGTTTTCCTCTGGTGGCTGCTCCGCGCGGTTGTGGTTGGGTTAGAGGGGACGGGGACACACAAACGTACGCGCCTGATTGCGTAATATGCTCCGGGGGTGTTCTCTCTCTCTCTGTCTCTCACACACACACGCTCACACTCTACTTGCCTGCCTGTAATTGTGTAATGTGTTCCCGTAGTCTCCTGTAAGATCCCCTCCCCGTCGTGCAGGGTCGGGGATGCAGCGAAGGGTGAGACTCCAGCACCCCTCCCTTCTTCTGGCCTTTGCGCAGACCTGACGTTCAAACTCTGTCTGGCTGGGCAATTCTCCCTGCCCTTAGGAGCCCCTCGGCAGCAGAATCTGGCCCCATAACCAGCTCTGCTGCCGCTCCCCAGAGGGAGGGGGGTGAAATCCAGCCAATGTGAGCACCTGACAAGGTATCAGTCATCGCTGAAACTCTCGTGATCCCCACTCGCTCCTGGAAAGACCCCACGCTCCCACTTCCTCCGCACCATGTGTTCACGCGAGTTTGCTGCTATCCTGGGGTTTCTCCTGGTGATAACTAGATTCGACTTCTACAGTTCTGTCTATTTGAGAATCCCAAAGTGCGTTACAAGTCAGAGTGGACTTGCTCCTGTGAGCTGAGAGGATGGAAGTATTTTGCCCATTTTGACCAGGGAGTTCAGCCGATATTTTTTGAAGTGATTGGGTTATTTTGGGTCCCTGTTTTGGAAAGCAGGTTGTGGTGTGGGCATCCAAAACTAGCAGCTGTTTTAAAAACTTGGGTGTCAAGTTTGCATACCAGGTATCAAGCAGAGCTGCGAATATACTCAATCCTGAGTCCCTGACTCTGGTGTGTTAACAAGAACTTTCATCCCCTTTGAGTCCTGGTTTGCATTTTCCTTTAGTGTATAACTAAGCTTTTAAAAATAAAAAAGGTGAAAAACAATTCACACTGATGAAGGGAGTGTGTGGAGAGGTTGAAAAGTGTATCATGTCTTCAAATGTCCAAATTTGACAATGTCCCTTTAAGGAATTACAGCCACTTTCTGGATTACTTTATAAAATTATAACCCAGATTTTACACAGCCAAAACTCTCACTAAAGTCCATGGGCATGTGCCTGACCTACATCTAGAGAATTGGGCCCTTAACATTTTATCAACACCCCTCTCTAGCTGTAGTAGCCTCTTCTACTGTCATTATTGCATTTTAGGCCTGGATCCTGCAGTCTAGTCTGCACAAGTGGATACCTGTACCTATGCAGCACCTCAGTGATTTCAGTGGAGCACATTGTGGGGATAAGAATCCATCTGTGACCTTCAGATTTCAGGATTGAGGCATTGGATTGCAAACTTTCTGTGACAGGCAATGCATTCCACTCCTTGTTTGAAGGGTATTGTACTTTTATAGCTGCTGTATAAATTTTGAGTAACGGTTGTCTGTAAATGAAAGCTGTTTCTTTTCTCATCTATCTTCTCCTGTTTATCAGGTGAAATCACATATGACTGTTTGGGACTTCATAATCAGTTCCATAGTCCTGAATTGAAACTCTCAAACACTGGATTGTGGCAACTCTGAGAGGAGAAGGGTGATAATCTTACTCAGGAATGTGCTATAAAGGAATAACAAAATATGTGATTGATGCATTTAAATAACTGAATTTAAGTCTTCTTTGTCAGCATATAACAGGAAACAAATAAGTACTCTGAGATGTTATGTTAGATGGTGCTTTTGATCACATAACCTGAAGATCATTAATGTGGTACTATAACTGCTCCTTTCAAGCAGTTATGATTTGTCATAATAATAGTTGGCATTTATTTGGTGCTTTAAATATTCAGAGTTGTACAAACATTCATCCCTATGTACACTAGCTAATTGTGTGAAGACCTACAGTACTTAGGAAAAGTTCATTCTGATTACTACTCTATAGCTGCCCCACGTGCACTAATTCCACATACTAAAAAGTCTCCAGTTCTTGATGAAATATAAAGTTATGTTCTAGAGCTTCTTTTCTAAATCCACTAAGATTAGTCAGTTAATGCACATTAGACACTAATTTACTAAAATTCATTTTTAAAATGCAAAATAATTTGTCTTTAAAAGCATATTCATTCTGAATGGTATATCTATTTTTAGCCTTGCAACTTACAAAATAATTGGACACCAGCAGATTACTTTTTTTTTAAATGCCCTTGTGCCTTGGGGTCCCGCCCCTGTATTCCTTTAGCCTATTCTTTCATGCAGTGGGCAGCTTTGTACGTTATGTACGTGCTTCTGCATATATGTATCTGGAGCCTTACCTCTCACTCACATAATTTTCATTGAAGGTTTATATCCTACTGTCAAAATATTTTCAAATGCTTATTGTATATTTCTAGAGATGGGCACAAGCAACATAATTTGGATCTAGGTTCAGATCTGACTTTTGGGCACCTCCAGTAATTTTGGCTGTGTTTTTGAACAGGGGTAAGGCCCATTATTAAAATGCCCCCTTCTAATTAAGGGTTCAGATCACTATAGAAAGGCCCTAATCTTGAAATCTAATCCATGATTTGGAAATTCAGGTACAAAAATTCAGGGCATTTTGGACCTAGTCCTGATCTAGTCTAAACTAAATATCAGATGTATCCAAAATATGTCTGCTCTCACTGAGGACTAAGACTGGAGCAAGTTGAATTTTAACTATAATCTATATTATCAGTTAGTAGAAGAAGAAAATTATCTGAAAACTCTTAATGCCAAAACCTCTTCTCTCCCCAAAACTGCCAAAGTTGCGAGACCCTCAAATCTCTCCCCACAAAGTTCACCTTTTGGCTAAGAATGAGCATAAGCAACTTCAGCTTAAAAGGCAACTTAAAAAAAGTTCCAAATGCCTCCTCAATTATAACTATAGCTGTTGTTCCTGCAATACTATAGACAGCACAAAAGACCTCAAGCTGCATTTTCAGTAGGTAAAGCTAAGTTTTCACAAAAACAAAATAGCTGTTAAGAAACTTACAAAAAATAAAGCAAATGATCAGCAACCACATACCTGACACAGCAGAATTCTGAGCGCTCTCAACTCCAATTAATTTTAATGGGAATTGAGGGAACTCTCTACCTTACAGAATCAGGCCCTTAAACTTTGGATTCTTTTTATTAGTAGCTTGTCGATAATTGATTTCTTATTAGAGGAGATTTTCAAAGCCACAAAGAGGAGTTAGGTGCCCAAAAGAATTTTGGTGGAAAGCGGGTATCCATTTGCCCTTTTTGGCTTTGAAACAACGCCTCCATTTATAACATGTCTGGTAACCATCTGAAGCACACTTACAATAAAAACAAACTATTGTTGAAGTTACAATATTAAATCAATTTTCCCTCCATGCTGTAAAATAACGACCTATGTTTTTCCTATTTATGTTGTATACATTTGTTATCGTAACATTTAATCCTATTAAGGCTAGGTGAACCAGTGATGAGCACAAGGATGACTCTTGGTGCTAGTCTGGAGGGGAAATGTATATAAACTTGTATATAGCCCCCTAAATATGCAACTTTAGTGGAAAATGGATGCATTTTGTGTCACATTCATCAGACATTCATTTCTGCAATAAACATGTAAATACACTTAGAGCTGGTCTTGATGAAAATAATACTACTTATTTGATGGAATTCTGCAACCTGCTTGAAGTACTTTTAAAAACAATTTTCCTTTCCTGCTTGTGCCATCCCCAAAAAACTATAGATCTGATGGAAACGCTTGTCTTGGCTGTTTTAAATGCAGAATAGGAACCTTGCCATAATGAAACAACTAGATTAAATTAACCAAAAATCCGTTCAGCTTGTTCTTATTTACTTTGACAGTTATAAAATTTACAAATATTCTTGTGCACAGGAAGAAGGTATTTGCTTTGACAAGTTATCTGAAATATCTTTACATGCTCCTTTACAAAGTTGGATTTGTCTGACATTGCTCAACACTTAAATTGTCATTGTTAGGTCATCTGTAGCTTAATTAGTACTAATTGGTTTTGTGATTGGCAGGCATTTTAATAAATTATAATTAATCTTGAAAGAACACTAGTGCATGATAAATATGCAGTTGATTCCTATCTGCATTATAACTTTTATTATGCATACCCCAGAATAAAATTGTTTACATGATTTACTCAAGATACAATCTTCCTGCTATTACTTGTCTGCTGTGTTGAAAACTGATGTAGAAGGACTCTACTTTTATTTAATTAATAAATAAATAAAAACTATAAACAATTACGTCTAAGATCTCTGGGAAAGACTGCATGAGGGCAGTCAAATTTTAGAACAGTATAGTTTCTATTCCTAAGGATACGGTTTTTAGATTGCAATAGCTTGAACTTACTCTGATTATGCTGTAGTCCAAAAGCTTAAAGATAGTCTTGGGTGGTTCTCTGGGGCTCATTTTTGGTTTTCAGCTTCCACCCACACTGCAGAAGAACCATAACAGAGTTCAAAATAACTCTCTTGAGACTTAATCTTTATCTTATTATGAATTTTCCTCATTATCAGTTTTCCTGAGTATGTTGTGCAGTCTTTTTTTTTTTTTTTAATCAACCTTGTGATGAACAGTTCTGTAGCTGTTTAAGCTATTCACATAGTGTAAATTGTTGTCTTCTAACAGTCAAATCTGGAGGTAGGAGAGTTTCCAAAAAGCAAGAAAATGGAGCTGTTGAGAAAAATTCCAAGAACCCTGGAAAAGAGAAGACCAGGTATTTCATCTACAGTTATGCCTTGATGATTAAGGGTAAAATTAACAGCAAGTTGCATCAGGTTTCCAAAAAGAATAAAGCTTTGCAGTTTTGAACAGTGCAATTAGTAAGCACTAAACTCTGCAGTATACAAATGAGACAGATTTGAAGGTAATCTGAAAAGAAAAATAATTGGCTTGTACCCTTTTTTGCTTCTTTATATTCTCCTTTTTAAAAATTTTTTTGTTTATTTTAAATGATTAGGGGGCTGGAGAAAATGCCTGCCTTCAAATGAGAGATATAAAGACCTCAATCTCTTTAGTTTAACAAAAAGAAGTGAGTTGATTAGGATGCATAACTACCTTCACAGGGAGAAAATGTCAGGTACTAAATAGCTTTTTAATCTAGAGAAGGAAAAGCATAACAAGAGCCAATTTCTGGAAGTTAAAGCCAGACAAATTCAAATTAGAAATTAAGCACAATTGTTTTTAACCGGGAGTGTGGTCACTAGAATGAACTATTAGAGAATCCACCATTTCTCTCATCTCTTGATGTCTTCAGATTAACTAGATGCTTTTCTGGAAATCATGGTTTACCCAAAAGACAAATTAAGCTTTAGTCAAACACAAGTTTATTGAACTCAATACAAGCATAACTGGGATAAATTTAGTGGCTTGTGGTCCCTTCTGGCTTTAGAATCTAGAACTCTGTAAATCTATTTTTTTTCCCAGTGTTTTTAATATTAGAAAATCTGATCTGGTCTTACTTTTCCTGAAACAATGGGTGCATTGCTGGGAAATGGGGCTAAGGTGACTTTAAGCACCCTCCTGACCCTGAACTGTTCCAGGGGCTGGAGTGGCCCCCGCTATACCTTAAACAGCCCTAGGGGCCTATCTATGTTAAAACAGCTTCCTGAGGCTGCCATATGGGCCACAGAGCTGTGTGTTGTAGCCCTGTAGGGTGACCAGACAGCAAATGTGAAAAATCAGGATGGGGTGGGGGGTAATAGGAGCCTATATAAGAAAGACCCCAAAATCAGGACTGTCCCTATAAAATCAGGACATCTGGTCACCCTATAGCCCTGTCCCCAGAATGTCTCTTCCATAACTAGTCCTGTTCCTAGCATACCTTGTAAGCCCTAGCTTAGTGGGGAGTTCTTGGAAGGCAGTCTTACAGATGTCCTCCACTGTGATAGCACAGGAAGAATCTACCACAGCTGGAACTGGTGGTGCTAGTTACCCAAGTCCAAGCCCCCACAATCTCCTGGATAGCTAGGCCAGACTGCTGCCAGTGCAGCAACATCCACACTGCTATTTTTAGCTTGCTAGCTCAAACTGAACTAGTGTTATTCCCAGTACAGGTGGGCAGACTCTCACCTTCCAGCTGCAGTGTAGACATGCCCTAAGTCTCCATGTAGACAAGCCCAGAATGATTTGTCCAAGGTCACATAGGAAGTCCGTGGCTGACCTGGCAATTAAACCCAAGTTTTGGCACTAAATCTGATCTCTTTTAAAATGCTATAACTTGCTGGAAATCCTCTAAATTACATTTATTTTTTTCCCCTCAAAGCTGAGAAACAAATTGCCACTAACTGTTTTGGCAGACCCACAGAAATCAGCACTGCACTTCCCTTGCTGGCTCTGAAGACATTGAACTAAAACACTATTCCTGGAACTAGGCTGAGGTGACAGCATTGATTCTGGCACACACAACTAGTAAACAAAGAGCTAATTATAAAATCCATTAGAAACTGGAAAGAAATAAATGATTATGGAGTATATTTTATGCAGGGGATAGTGAACTTTATTTTCAAGATGTAATTATCTTAAAAAAAGAGACCTCATTTGTAGCTTTTACAATAAAATAATTTTTTTAAAGTAGCTGACTGTTTCATAATGCATGCATGTTAACTTGTTCAGGAAACTTAAGCGTCATGATAAATGGAGCAAAGACTGTCCCTAATTCACAGAGAATAATCCAGTGATTTAGGAAAACAGGACAGTGTGGCTTGGAGGGCTGATAATGTCTTGAAGTCTCTAATCTCTAGATCACCACCGATTCAAATGTGGCTCAGGTTGGTGGTAATATAAATCACTTCCATCTGACACCTGTCAAGTGGCCTATATGAAATGAGTTGATGTCCTGAGTCTAGCTCCTACTAGACTCATAACAGGTGTCTCATCATAGTGGGCACTCTGGTTGGCAGTCTTAGCCAAGAGACTGAGGTTTGAGGAGGTTTGGAGATGGGACTATTCATGCTAGTGGTGGCCTCTCCGGGTCAGGGTCTGGCACAGTTGTAGGGCCACAGCATCTGTGATATACATGTCCTGTTAAAAGAGGGTTTCAACTGTCAGACACCTTTCATGAGAAATGCATTCATGCAATTTCCCTAAATCTCACCACTTGAAATCTATCCAGAGAATGAATACTTTAAATATCTTTAGTAGGTCAAAGTTAAAAAGTTTAATGGCAGATAATTTAAGGGCCTACTAGTGCAACTTTCTACTGTGATTAGTCTCCTTGGAATTTGCAGTCACTGAGGGCATAGCTACACTTGCAGATGTAGAACGCTTTGAGTTAAACCAGCCTTTGGAGAGCGCAGTAAGGAAAGCGCTGCAGTCTGTCAACACTGACAGCTGCAAGCGCACAGGTGTGGCCACATTTGCGGCACTTGCAGTGGCATTGGGAGCAATGCATTATGGGCAGCTGTCCCACAGGGCACTTTTTCCCATTCTGGCGCTATGGCTTGTGGAAGGGGGTAGGGGGTGTGGGGCATTCTGGGTCCTGTCCCAACGCCCCGTGATGCATTGGCTCACATCCCAGCATTCCCTGTCCTTCCGTCCACATTTGGCACCATCTTTCGCAGTTTTTTGTACTGCGCGCTCTTCCCTTTCGGTCTGCGGGAATGGAACCCGAACTGCTGAAGAATATGCTGATGAGTCTCACCAGCATATCACATTTGGCAGTCGAGTTACTCGTTAAGATCCAAACGGACAGTGAGGACTCCAACGATATCAACTCGAGTAACACATACGACACGAGATTGCTTGTGGCATTCACGGACATGCTCACTACCATGGAACGCCGCTTTTGGGCTCAGGAAACGAGCACCGAGTGGTGGATCACATCGTCATGCAAGTCTGGGATGACAAGCAGTGGCTGCAGAACTTTCGGATGAGAAAAGCCACTTTCATGGGACTGTGAGCTCACCCCAACCCTGTGGCGCAAGGACACGAGATTGAGAACTGCCCTGATGGTGGAGAAGCAGGTGGCTATTGCAATCTGGAAGCTGGCAACTCCAGACAGCTACTGATCAGTCGCTAACCAGTTTGGAGTGGGAAGGTCGACGATTGGAATTGAGTTTGCAGAGCCATAATCGCATCCTGCTCAGAAGAACCGTGACTCTGGGTAACGTGCATGACATTGTGGCTGGCTTTGCACAAATGGGTTTCCCTAACTGCTTCCCATTTATCACCCCTCCACATATTCCAATTCTGGCACCAGCCCACCTAGCCTCTGAGTACGTTAATCGGAAGGGGTATTTTCTCTCTGGTTCTCTAGGTGCTTGTGGATCTCTATGGGCGTTTCATTGATGTTAATGCAGGCTGGCCCGGAAAGGTGCATGACGCACGCATCTTTTGGAACACTGGCCTGTTCAGGAAGCTGCAAGCCAGGACTCTTTTCCCAGACCAGAAGATCACAGTAGGGGGAAGTCGACATGCCCATTGTGATCCTTGGAGACCCTGCTTACCCTTTAATGTCGTGGCTCATGGAAACCCTATATGCAGAGCCTTGCCAGCAGCAAGGAGCAGTTCAACAGGCTGAACTGGTGCAGAATGACTGTGGAGTGCCCTTTTGGCTGTTTAAAGGGCCGCTGGCGCTTCTGTATGGGAAGCTGGACCTGACCAATGAGAGCATCCCTGCAGTTATATACACTTGTATAACATTTGTGAAGGGAAGGGTGAAAGATTCACTCAGACATGGAACTCGGAGGTTCAACACCTGGAGGCTGAATTTGAACAGCCAGAGAGCAGGGCTATTAGAGGGGCCCAGCATGGGGCTGCAAGGATTAGGGATGCCTTGAGGGAGCAATTTGAGGCTGAAAGCCACCAGTAATGTTTGGTGCCCTGCACAGGAGTGAAGTGCAGTGGTTCCAATGTTAATAGGAATCTGTTTGCGCTACGCTGACTTGCAGTGCCTGTTGCTTTCCTGGGATAAAGTATCTTTTACTTAATGCAATAATAAAGAATGTTTGTTTTCAAAGCCAAAAAATCAATTTATTGAAAAGAAACAACTGCTTGGGAAACAGGGCAAGAGGGTGGGGTGGGGAATGGTACAATCACAGATTTGTATATATCCTGTTATCATACTCAGCCTTCCTGTCTGGAGTGCTGTGCAATGAGTGCTGTGCTTCAGGATGGCTATACTGCATGGTGATGGAGGTTGAGTGCAGTGGGTAAGTGTCATAGTTTTCAGGACTGGGTGGTGAAGCTACAGATGTTGGAGGCAGCTGGTGGTAAGAACCTGGATTTTGGGGAAAGTGGGTTGGAGGTGACATGGGGCACAAGGGAAAGTTTTGTGATAAGGGCTGCGGAGGCGTGGGGGAGGGCACGGTAGTGCTCCGCCTGCATAGCTGCGAGTGCCTGGATCGAGTCTGCTTGGCACTCCATGATGCTTATCAGCTGATCTGTGCTTTGCTGCTGGAGCTCCACGCTTTGGTGCCAGCGCTCCTCTGCTGCTGGCAGATCCACCTTTCACTCTCCCTTCACTCCTGCACTTTTAGATTCTCGCTAAGGGTCTGCTGCATAATTTCATGCAGCATGTCTTCTTTGCTTCTACGTGGCCCCTTCCTAATTCTTTGGAGTCTTTCGGTCGGTGATAACACAGACAGCTGAGATCTCAAGGTGGCATTTGTAAAGGCAAAATGCAATACTTAACAGAGGCAGCATTGTTCACACCAAACAGAGCAATGATTCCCCCATACTTAAGGGAAAGCACAGTCTACACAATAGCATAATTTGCCCGTCCTAAGTGAGCGGACATAAGCCACGGGAGCCCCAAAATGGTGAGTAAGCACAGGGTCAAGGGGGACTGACAGTTTCATGGCTATACTGTCTTCTGGGTTTTTGTGCCTTGGGGAGAGCCAACAGCTGCAGGGGGCCCCTATACTGAACACTGTCCCCACCTCTTTCACAGGAGTTCGTCCTGGAAGATACCTTTGCTGCTGAGGGTGACCTGGGAAGCAAGGGAGGGTCTTCTACTACAATGTGGCTTCCACCCTGGCCTGTGTGCAGCAGTGGTCCCACCCACCCCTCACGGCACAGTGGCGCAGTCATGTTAGCCTGATTGGGACAAGGACCACAGTGGCTCTCCCAAGAAACCTGCGCAAGCACATTGCCCAAGTTCTGGATGAGACCTTTGAAGAGATCACTGACAGATTACTGTGATGAGAGCACATCAATGCCCTATTCCACATCTGGGCATGCATGCAACCCTAATCCTCCTTGACCCAAGAGCCTGCACCGAATAACTTCCTTCCCAAAATAAAAGCCACTTACTGGGCACCTCCTCTGGTGTTTGTCCTTCCCCAAGCACTGTCCGCTGCAACTGGCTACCTTCCTTCTGGCTGCATGCATCTAGGAATCCCGGGGTGTCTTCCTCCTCCTCCTCAGCACCCTCGCTCCTGCTTTCCTTCTCCTCCTGCCTTGTTGAACTGGGCTCTGAAGTGTCCATGGTGATACTGAGTGGAGGTGGGGTCGCCCCCAAGCATCATGTCCAGCTCTTTGGCAGGTTGCAGGGGCAGCACTGGAGTGGCAGTTTGCCTCACAGGCTTTGCTCCAGGTGGGGGTGTTCTCTCTCTCTCTCTCTCTCCCCTCCTCCCCCCCCCCACCTGCCTGTAATTGAGTAATGTGTTCCCGTAGTCTCCTGTAAGATCCCCTCCTCGTCGTGCAGGGTCGGGGATGCAGCGAGGGGTGAGACTCCAGCACCCCTCCCTTCTTTTGGCCTTTGCACAGACCTGATGTTCAAACTCTGCCTGGCTGGGCAATTCTCCCTGCCCTTAGGAGCCCCTCGGCAGCAGAATCTGGCCCCATGACCAGCTCTGCGGCCGCATTCCACAGCTCCTTCACTTTAACCCTGCACTGCAGTGTATGCTGGTCATGGCCTCGTTCCATTATGTTGCTTGATATCTGCCTGAGGGTATCTTAATTCCTATGGCTGGAGCGCAGCTGGGACTGGACAGCTTCCTCCCCCCAAACACTGAGGTCCAACACCTTGCCATTGCTCCATACTGGGGATCACCTGGCATGTGGAGGCATAGTCACTGGGAAAGATTCGCTGAGAGCACTTGACGCCTGGCTGAGCAAACAAGAAGGGGATTTTCAAAATTCCCAGAGAATTTAAAGGTTGGTCGCCTGAGGGCAGGGCAGTAGAGGTCAGTGATGACCAGAGTGGCTAGAACAGGCATTGTGGGACACTTCTGGAGGCTGATCAGAGCACATTAACAGACCAGGGCATCCACACTGGCGCTGTGGTGCTCCAGCGGGGGCGCATCAAACATTATTCCACTCGCTGAGGTAGATTACCAGGAGCATTCTAGCTGTGGAGTCAGAGCACTCTACATGCCTTGCCAGTGTGGACACATTATGAGTTAGAGCACACGGGGCTGCTTTAATGCGCTCTAACTTGCAAGTGTAGCCATGCCCTTAGGGTGCTAGGGACTGGTTCTTGGTTGGTATGTCTATTTGTTGAAGTATTTTAAATTCACCATTGAGAAGTTCATTTGTTATTGCTGCATCTACAGAATAAACCTAGGTGTAGTTGCATCTTCCTGATCAGGTGAGGATTGTCTTTTAATAGGCTAGTTCAATATAGGGAGCAACAGACAAATAATCAGTCCTAGTCTTCCCATTTGCAGAGACATCAATCAGAGGGAACACTGTAGACTGAAGTGAAAATGCTTCAAATACATGCACTTTCTGAGGCCTTGGCTACACTCGGGAATTCACAGCGCTGCTGCAGCAGCACTGAAGCACGAGTGTAGTTGCGCCGCCAGCGCTGCGAGAGCGCTCTCGCAGCACTGTATGTACTGCACCTCTCCGAGGTGAGTAGCTTGCAGCGCTGCGAGTAAGCGTGCAGCGCTGCAGGCTCAGCTCATACTGGCGCGTTACAGCACTGCACTTGCTGGGCTGGGGGGGGGGGGGGGAAGCGTTTTCACACCCCTGAGCGCAGCAAGTTGCAGTGCAGTACAGCACCAGTATAGCCAAGGTCTAATAGATAAACTTTACTGTCATCAAATCTGTGTGAAATCCATAATTTTGTTGGAGAATTTCACACAAATATTGTTGCCATTTAACTTCATATGATTTCACAGCCTCCAAATCTTGATATATTTTTCTTTTCTGAATTTTGATAAAATGTCTATGCACTGGAAAAATGCAAACAATGAGTTTTGATGTAAAAGTCATCTTAGCCTGACAATAGACCTATTTTCAAATTAAAGTGGACTTTTTTTGTTCTAAAAACATTACTAATGTTTTCCAAAATAATGAACCCAGTTCTGAGATTGGGCAGGTGGCGGGGAGGGAGAGCAGTAAAAATTGTAATTCTGAGGGGTACATCTACATTGCAATAAAAAAAACCCCATGGCATCAAGTCTGAAGCCAGGTCAATTGACTCCAATTCAGGCTGCGGGGCTAAAAATTGCAGTTTACGCATGGGGGCTTTACCTGGAGGCCAGGCTCTGAGAAACCATGAGGGTGAGTGGTTTCAGAGCCTGGACTCCATGCCAAGCTCCAACATGTACACTCCAGATTTTAACCCTGCAGCTCAAGCCCCGCAAGCCTGAGCCAGCTGACCTGGGCCAGCCCTGGCCGTGCCATATGTCTTTTATTGCAGTGTAGACCTTGTGACTTCATGAAACATTGCCAGCAACATACAAAGAAATTATTACTTCTCAAAGAGGCCTTCTGGGTGATCAGGCACGATGGAAAAGTATTATCTTGTTTCTAGCTTCCTGTTACCAAGTTCAAATTGAGAGGAAAACTATGTATCCGGCAATTGTAGGGAGATGATCTTAAACTCTTATTTCTCTTCTCTCTCTCCCTCTCCCCTCCCCCAATATCATAGAGCTAAGTTATAGCTGAATAACACAGGCTATGTTTATATCTTCACTTAAAAGAAACCTTGAGAAGAAAAGTAATTTGTGGAGACAAAAATCCTGAAAAAAATTTCTTTTGCTTTGCAGCTCAATTGTTAGTGTTACAAAAATGCAAAATATGGGTATCTTACTAGCTGATGCACTGGAGAAAGTAAGTATATGTAGTGGAATAGGGCACACATGCCTGTTTCATCTTATAAAGAGATGCTGATATTGTGTTATAACATAAAATTGATTTACTTTAACTGCTGTAATCTGATGGATGTGGGGCTATATTCTGGATTCAACTAGCTATTTAAAAAAATATTCTAAAAATCAATTGCTGAAATGTTCTTTTGTTTTTCTGTGGAGGCTGAGATATTTATAAGATGTAACTTTGAACTCTCTTCTGTACTCCACTGTGACTGTTAAAGATCTGCATGTATTTGTGTTCTATTGGGTAACAAGACACTATCGTTTGAAGTTTTTAAAAGGGCCATATTAATTTCAGATTTATTTAAAAACTTGAGGAAAAATAACTGAGATTGGCACTGGAAGTCAATGGCAGAGCTGGGAATAAAATCCAGATCTTCTGGATTCTAGTCCTGTGCCTTAGCCACAAGATTAACTTAACTCAGATAAGTGGGCTACCCACACAAGCAAGGAGATCACCTCTATGAAGCAGCTGAGGGAAGTTCACAACATTATAAGGACAGGTGCCCATCAGCCCTGATAAGTTTAAAACAAAACCACAGCAAAATAGACACCAGGAAGGCAAGACAGTATCAGCAAAACAGCCACAGGTGATCCACTTGGGCGTCACACACAGCATACATCAGAAGTGGCCCCAGAACTGTCCAATAGCCCATGCCACCATCCTGGTTGAGGACTAATGTGAGACTTTGGAGATTCCAGTGCTGTTTCCTGACCTCTGCCTTTGCAAATACTCCCATGGTACTGCAGTTCTCTGTCAGACTGCTATGAATAGAGCATCTTTCCTGGCAGTTTTGGTTGCAATCCACAGCAACATCCAGTGCATTTCATGGTGGTCCACTGTAGGATTCCACTTGCAGTTAACACATTTGAGAGAACCTGTTTTTACAAGCTGCTTCTTAACTTGCACTCCTCTTGCATATGATTTTTTAAGATTCTGCCTATATTAAACAAACATGATGTCATTAAAGTCCTAAGCCTGAGACAATTCTGTTCTTAGTTTTGCCTATGCTTACTGAAGCCTCAAATACATTTTCAGCATATAAATTTTGTATGTAACATTAACTCATTGGAACAAATCCTTTGTGTGACAAGCTCAGCAAAATCACATCCAAGATTAAATTATAGCTCAGACTTTTCCCTTTTTTCTTTAGAACTAGCAGTACACATGGCTCTCCATTCTCCTTTCTCCTCCCCTCTTTCCCCCATCTCCAACTCCTCTGTTCTAATTTAGCATTCCTTCCACTCTCTCTGACCTCTCTTGATTCTTCAGACATGCAGTTTTTCTCTGGGATTGGGAAGAGGTTCTCAGATATCACAATGGGCTACTGTTGTAACAACTGGAACTTGAAAAGATTGAGAGTGACTTTAACAGCAGCTGGAATGCTGATTGGCTCTGCTTGGCACCCCTTGTAGTAGTGTCTGTCTCTCATGTCATTTATTCACGTTAACCAGGCTGAAGTAACTTTGACACTGGTATGTATGCAGTGTAGTTGGTGACAACCAGGTGGGAGTCTTCACTGCTAGTCAAACACATGGAGCTGCTATGTCTCAGATATATACTGTTCATTTCAATGGAAGACACTTAAGATTGGTCTGCTAAAATATAAAAGCTTTAATAATAAAAAAATCTTTCAAGACTAAATTCAGCAGAGAAATAGCCAAAAGTCTTTCTGTTGTGACTTTTCTTTTAATCTTTCAGATCAGCCTCAAATTTCCTGCAGCAGCAGCACAGATGGCCTATCAAAAGCCACGACCAGCCCTGGAGAAGAGTATATGGTCCAAAAGAATTTACATTATCCAACAACCTCGGAAATGTTAAGCTATAAAGCAAAATAGTCATGTCTGCTTGACAGTGAGCTAGTCTAACCACAATCTGCTATTAAATCCTGTTTGCAAAAGGACAAAAACATAGGGAAATAGTTTGCTGGCTGAACTGTATTGTATTTTTCTTTCATTTCTGGCAATAAAACACTTCATAAGTATACTAATTTCTTGTTACATGGCTTCATCCACCTGACTTTGTAGAATCTTCTATCTTTTTTCATAAAATCTTCAGTCATATCACAGAAATTTGAGTTGGAAAAGAAATGGTTTTCTTTTATCTAGTCCATTCCCCCCCCCTGGCAAAGGATTGTTCCCTGCATTGTAGGGCTAACTCATGTCTTGATAACAAGTCCCGTGTAAAGGATAATGGGTTGTGCTGCTCCAGGAGCAGACTCCGAGGCACAGTTCCCGCCCCTATCTGGTGCTGGGGTGGGTAGTGAAGAAGTAATTTGTCCCAGATGTAGGCTTGGTACAAATTAGTTCCCCAGCACAGCTCTTCCCACTCCCAGCCTACCTGGAAGGGAGGGGAAGTAGTAGTCCTGTAGAGGCTGCTTTTCTTTACTGTACCCCCAGCATTGCACCCCATAATATGGGTAGCCAGCACGGGAGAGTGAGCACTTTGTACCTCCTTACTTCCATGCATGGGAGTGTTGGGCCATAGTATGTCCCAGTGTTCTTAGATGTCTGCTTCACTTTTCTATAAGTCTCCTCATATTAGTTGTATGAGGAGAGGAACTGCAGGAACATGGCTCTAACTATGTTGTTGTAATTGATGTATTAAGAAGTTGTCTTTGAAAATAGTTTTAATCAATGTAATTATGCCACCAGTCGCCTAATTTACAACTTCTGTGGGTGAGAGACAAGCTTTCAAGCTTAGGCAGGTGACTTGGAAAAGAGCTCTGTGTAAGCTCGAAAGCTTCTTTCTCACCAACCAAAGTTGGTCCAATAAAATAAATTACCTCACCCACCTTGTCTGTTTTAATATCCTGGGACCAAAATGGCTACAACAACACAAGTTAGCAACAAGATGTTTCCTTAAAATTTCCCACCATTGCAATAATGGGGTATTTTTCTGCTTCTGGTAACAGTGGTAGTGTAGATTGGCCACTGGTGTCTTTACCACCATGTCATCTAGATTTGCTCTGAGCAGATGACCAGGTGGCTTAAAAAAACAGAAGGCTGCCAACTCCTTCTCTACACTACAGTTTTCATGGTTGCTAACATCAGTAGAATCAATGCTGGGAAGTTTTAGAGGAAAATGGTTCAGTGTAGACACTGACAGGACATAACTTTGTATTAAATAATCTGAGACATTTAAAAATGTGACTGCCTGACCTCCCGAATATATATGATAGGTGGCCCAGGCAGTGAGTGACTCTACTTAGGGTTGTCCTACACTTTCCACTATCCTGTTTTCAGTTGCTTATAACTTTTCTGGACTTCAACCATTTAGGCAGAAATCTTCCATCCTGGGTGTCTGCCTTAGGCTAAATTATATATATATTTTAATTTCAGCAAAAATTATTCACCATTTTTTCAGAACAAGGTTAGGAGGAAACTTGTTGTAAAAACTTCATTACATGAGCAAAACAATTGTTTCATTGAGAAAGCTCTAGTACCTCTGTGTTTTGGAGCAAGGACTTTGAAATTTGGCTAAGAGTGGAGAAATTGTCCTGCTGTCCCTGTGAAAATCTGCCCAAATTTGACCAAGCTTGGAGCATCTGAAAATCTCTGTTCATACAATTCCTTACCTACCTTTTGATTGTTGTATTAATCCCCAGGCTGCCAAACAGCAACAGCAGTAACCAGCTTGCACTCCGCTTCCCATGACTGGCTGTGGAAACAGACCATAGGAAGTTCAGCCTCAAGGGTTTGACAGACAGCAGGCTCGTGGCTCCTGATTGGCTCTTTGCCCTCTGTAAAGTGTCTAGACAACCGGGGTGGGCAATGTGAGCCACCACCCAGGCTGCTACGATCATGGGGAGTCTCAGTGCCCATAGGACCCATGTGTCTGTCTGCATTGAAGGCTTCTGTAGCAAAGTATGGACAGGGCAGGGGGTGGGGCAATGCTTAATTTGCTCTGGGGCTTGCCAGGGCTGAGTCCCAGCACCTCTAGGCTTGGTGGTTTATAGCTGCAATATCTCTGGGCTCCTGATGAGCAGCTGCCACTCAGCTCTGAAGGCAGCGCTGCTGCCCGTAGCAGTGCAGAAGTAAGGGTGGCAATACCATAACATGCCACTCTTGCATCTGTGCTGCTGCTGCTGGTGGCAGCACTGCCTTCACAGCTGGGTGCTACCCAGCCAGCAGCTGCCACTCTACAGTCACCCAGCAAGTGCATAATTTTGTGACAGGGCTTCTTTCATGACAAATGAAGCATGTCAGGGAGGGGGGAAGGGTTCTATGGGCAATAAAGCCACCTCTTGGCAGGGTCTGGGTCTCCTGTGTGTGGGACACCTGCAGGGAGCAGAGTTGGGGTGGCTGTGGCTGGTGCAGGTGGCTCAAGTGTACTCATTTCAGCCAATCCCTGGCTGAGCTGGGAATGGGGCCCGCTTAGCCCCTTCCCTGCCCTCCTCAGCCCAGAGCTCTCAGACTGCAGAGGGAGCCATAGTAGACTGACATACCACCTGCTCTCCCAGGGCTGCCGTTGCCCCAGCCCACAGCTTTCCAGAGCCCCCACCCCTGACTCTCTATTTGAAAATATAGAAAACCCCAAAAATATTTAAATGGTATTCTAATCTTGTTCAACAGTGTGATTAAAACTGCAATTTTTTTAATTGCTTGACAGCCCGTGTGTGTGTGTATATACACACACAATGTCTGTCTGTATATTCACATTGAAAGAATTTTTAGGCTGCAAAGTTAAGCACTCAGATTTCAGGAAATGCCAGAATTAGGGTTGTCTGTGCAACCTTAAATTGGTTCCTTTGTGCATTTGTATTATGATTAGGTTTGGCAGAAATCAATTTTTATTTTTTAAACCTTACTATAATCTGAGTATTTTTTTTCAATTTTATTGATTTAAATTTTCACAGCTGTAAGACATTGGGGGTGGAGGGGCAGACGATTATTTGGTGACAGTAGATGTTGAGATTTATAACCATTAAAACAGAAATTGTGAACATCACATGTCAAAAAATACAAAGTGAATATCCATAAATCAAACTCTAAGAAGTTCTAAAGCAATACTTTTCTTAGGAACATAAGAACAACAATACTGGGTCAGTCCAATCGTCCATCCAGCCCAGTGTCCTGTCTTCCGACAGTGGCCAATGCCAGATCCTTCAGAGGGAATGAACAGAACAGAACTTTGCCTATCTGCAAATTTCAGTTTTTATTGACAGAAATATTTTTTGTCAATTTATGGCAGTACAGTGAAATTGACATTTATTGACACCCATAAAAATGTAATCCCTACAAGCCTAATTATGATAGTCTTTAATTACATTATCACAACTCCCCCTCCCCCCGCCCCTAATTGTCTTATTCAGTACTCAGTATGGATGGTATTCAGAAAATTTAAATTGCTGATAATGAAGCTATTTTCTGCAAGATCCTGGCCTCACAAACACAATAGATGTCAATCAGAGCTCAGCTGTGAATATATAAAATGCTAATTCTCTGAAAAATTGGATCCTAGATTTTTCAAATGGGGCACTCAAAATTAGCGTACTCTTTAGACATAAATATCTGAGCCTCATTTCCTCAGCTGTAAAATGGGGATAACAAACTACTTTATACAGGGATGTTGTGGAGATAAATTAATTTAACAGTTAAGCACTCAGATATGATTACTGGAGGAAATCAGTAATTCTGAATTCAGTGCAAGGTTTGAATAGCATGCAGTAAGTGAGGCATAGGGTCACACCTTGAATAATGAGGGTAAAACAAAATATTGAATAGCTGCTCAGTGAGCAGCAACCATCCTGTGCACTGAATGAGGCTGGATTGGAGGGAGGAGGGAGAAATAGTGTGAGATCATATGCATAGGCAACATTAATTCTGACACTTTAAGTTTTGAGTGCTTGACCTTAAAACCTGAATATTATTTTAATGTAGTCTTTATACATAATATATAGAATTTATAAGCATTTTAACAAAGGTACATTCTGTCCACACTAGTTCAGCCCACATTTTGAAGGGCCATTTTTTCCAGCCTCCACGTAACTTTTAAAGGTAAGGTAGATATGTCATTTTGGGAAGAATTCTGTATTTAAAATTTTATTGGCTTCTGTCTTGTCCCTCTAAGTAACACTTTTGTTTCCTTAATATGCTTCAGGTATTACTGATTATAAATAGTTTAAATGTGTTGTGTGACCTCACAGTCTCTTTTTTGGTGGGTGAGCATAAGCAGGCAGAGTTCATGGAATGATGATGACAGAGGCAGGAGCTCAGTAACGGCAGAGCATGTATTTATTACTGGAAGAGGGTGCAGATAGACAGTTCTCCAACTGCTGCTGGTGCTGCTGACTCCAAAAAATACTTTCATTTCACTTTACACAGGCAGGAACCACCCCTTTACCTGACCTGTCACTCAGGTTACTTCCTCAATCAAAGTCCTCCTTCCCCTGAGAAGCCACACCCTTTAGGGGCTGTCTGTGGATGTGCCCCACGCACAGACCCAGCCAGCACAGTATCTTGGTTAGTTACACACACAACTCTGTAAGCAGCTATCCTGTCAGGTAAGTCAGAAGCTTTTAATTTACTTTATATGTACTTCAGTGTTAGTTATTGAGCTTATGGAGTAGCTACGGTACTTTGATCATATGGGGCACAGTTCTTGTGCTCTGTAGTCTGTGACTGATGAGTGGAAGTCTGTTTTACTGACTAGACCAGGGATGGGCAAACTATGGTCCACAGGCTGGATCTGGCCCACCAGCCATTTTAATCCGGCCCTTGAGCTCCCGTTGGGGAGCGGGGTCTGAGGCTTGCCCCGTTCCAGTGCTCCAGCCAGAGAACAGGGTCGGGGGCCGCTTCACACACCTCCCAGAAGCAGCGGCATGGCCCCACTCTGGCTTCTGTGCCTAGGGGCAGCCGGGGGGCTGCATGCTGCCTCTACCCCAAATGCTGCCACCACAGCTCCCATTGGCCAGGAACTGCAGCCAATGGGAACTGCAGGGGCAGTGTCTGTGGACAGGGCAGCTTGCAGAGCCGTCTGGCCATGCCTCCGCATAGGAGCTGGGAAAGGGACATGTTGCTGCTTCCGGGAGCCGCTTGAGGTAAGCACCACCTGGAGCCTACACCCCTGAGCCTCTCCCATTGCCCCAGCCCTGACCCCCCTCCCGCTCTCCAACCCCCCCATCCCAGCCTGGAGCACCCTCCTATACCGCAACCGCTCATCCCAAACCCCACCCCAGAGCCTGCACCCCCAACTGGAGCCTGCAACCCTTCTTGCACCACAACCTCCTGCCCCACCCCTGATCCCCCTCCCACCCTCCAAACCCCTCGGTCCGAACCCGGAGCACCCTCCTACACCTCAAATTCCTCATCCCTAGCCCCACCCCAGAGCCCACACCCCCAGTCAAAGCTCTCACCCCCTGCGACCCCACTCCGCTGCCCCAGCCTGCACCCTGAACTCCTCATTTCTGGCCCCACCCAAGAGCCCACACCCCCAACCAGAACCCTCACCCCCCTTCCAAACCCAAACCCCAATTTTGTGAGCATTCACCACTCGCCATACAATTTCTATTCTCAGATGTGGCCCTTGGGCCAAAAAGTTTGCCCACCCCTGGACTAGACCCAAGTCCAAAACATAGCATACAAATTAATTAAAACTTTCTCAGACGGGTGAAATGATTCCATTAACACTGCAACAAAGCTAAAAATAGCTATAGTGGACTTGGTGTAAAGTCAATGGAAAATATGGGATATCTAAAATAAAATGTCAATAAGATTTTGAGGCAATTTAAAATGCTGTTTTCACCCTTCCTGATTCTGAAGGCAAATAATGGCTGAAGGGCTATTAAAGGGCCTCATCCCGAGAGGTGCTGAGCACTTGTAATTCCTACTGAAGTCAACGGGAGAAGTACCTCTAGAATCAGGCCCATGATGGGCTACTTGCATTCTGGCTCAAGGATGTCCTACCACGGATGTGGGGGAGAGGAATGTTTTCTCTTGGCTTGAGTGCCTCTCTCTCTTCCACCATAGGGAACAATTTTCCTTTGGAAAGAAGAGCAAATGATGAAGCCGCTAGTTCAGGCCTATTTTCAGTAGGCCCAGCGGGGAGGCAGTCCAATATGGCTTTTACTTCTGGGGGAATTCTGTGCCACCGCGTATATGCAGTTACGCCTTTCACTCACTGGGAGCTGCTGTGGCACCAGAACAGGAAGCAGCTGCTCCTGGTCGGAAGCAGCCCCAACTGCGGAGAGGGAAGAGAAGAGGCCCTGTTCCTGACAGCACCCTGCCCATGGGGCCAGGTCAGGAGGCACAGGTTATGCAGGGACAGTCATAATAGGGCATATGGGACTGTTGGGATGGGGTCACAGATTGGGGTTCAGAAGGGCTAGTGATGGGGGACAGATTGGGGTGGGGGGCTGAGTGGGAGTTCAGGGACCCTTGGATGGGGGAGGGGAGCAGCTGAGTGGGGGTGCAGGGACATATGGGGATGGAGGAGGGGGGTGCAGGTACACATGGGGATGGGGAGGAGGGAGGAGTGCAGGGACACATGGGGGTGGGGGACGGGGATGCAGGGACACAGAGAGAAGGGGCAGATGTGCCTGACTAAATGAGAGAGGCTAGGGGTCAGCCAGGGTCTGTACGGGGAAGGCTCCCTAACAATCTCTCCCCTTCCCCCTCCCCCCCCCCCCAAAAAAAAACTTGTTCCATACTTCTCCCACCCACACCCAACAACCCTCCAAGTTCACATCCAGGCTCCTTCCCAAAAATGACTTCTGTCTCCCTTAACTCCTTCGTTACCCCTGACTCCCCCAAGCCTTTGCACTGCTTCTGAGGGGTGTGGGAAATATTTATCTGTATTGTATTTTAAATTAATTATTACTCATTTAAATTCTGTATTAATATGCCTAGTAAGGAATCTATTTGTCAAAAACATTTCCTGAATCTTTTTTGTTGTCTGTATTTTAATTGAATAATATAATTGAATAATATAACCAAAATAATTGAAACTGGATGATTATATTATGTTTTGACAAATAAAATATGCATAATTTTTCAGAAGTTTAAAATATTCTGTGCAGAATTTTTAAATTTTGGGCACCAAATTTTAATTTTTTTGGCACAGAATTCCTCTAGGATCAGGCTTTACAGATTTCCTCTTCCTGGTGCCAACCTGGGAGCCACTTCACTCCTGGCACAATTTAGAGCTTGTGCTAAATTGCCCCCAGTTATCAGTGGTCCCAAGGATCCTTTCCAGTATGTAAGGATCACCTAGCGGTACCTTGGTCCTCTTACTTTCCTCTGGGAATGCCTCCTGTACCAGGAGCCGGGAAGTGGGTGGCATAGAGTTACTATGCTGGCTCTGAGCTACCCCAGAAATCTCTCTGTCTTGAGGGACTTTCCCAGTAACCAATTAATCCATCGCTGCAGCCCTCCTTCGTTGCTGAAGTGGCATAAATTTCTGTTTTTAATCTCTCTTCCCCTCTTCCCCCCCCCCCCCCCCCCCGGAGCTAATGTCATGTCAAAAAGGTGCTGATTATGCACTTTCACATGCAAAAATAAAGGAGCTAGTGCTTCTTCTAATTTTTTCTATTTTTATAAATATAATCCACAGGCTTTGGTAGAGTTAATCCTGATTTAAATGATTTTAAATTCAAGAGGAGACTAAAACCCAAAACTATATTCTGGGATTAGAGTAGTGGTGAAGAGAATGTATAAAAAAGGAGGCTATGGCTACACTACAGCTTAGGTCGATATAATTTATGTTGCTTAGAAGTGTGAATAAGCTGCCATCCCCCCAGCCCCCAAAGCAACGTAAGTTACACTGACCTAAGCACCAGTGTGGATAACGCTATGTCGGTGGGAGAGCTTCTCCCGCAAATATAGCTACTGCTGCTGTTTGGGGGTGGATTAATTAAGTCGACTGGAGAACTCGCTCCTTAGAGCATCAGCACTAGCAGTGCTACAGAGGGCAGGTGAAGCTGCACTACTGTAAACTCTCTAGTGTAGACATAGCTTCATTTTACAGGAAGCAGACACAGTCAGACCTCCGTTACTGTCGTAAAACGTGTAATTCTGCTCAGTCAAGAAATTGTATCTTCAAGATTTATCTTAACTGCCATTCCCTATTGTCTACTATAGACATATTCTCTGCTGTTTAATTTTTATCTGCTTTTTGTGTTCTCCCGCTTTCTAATTTCCATAAATAAACTTTGATTTATTTATAAGTGGAGTTAATGGCTGTTTTGGGGAACAATCAGGGGAGCCAAAGCAATGGTCTGTGCAGGAGAGAGGGAGTGGAGGGTACCAAAGAGCTGGTAAGGCTCCCTGATTCTGAGCGCTGGCTAGCCCCAATGCAATTGTTAGTTGCTGCTAGGTTGTTCTAAGTTGCATCACTGACTTAGAGTCTTTAATGGACCCTATGCCAGTAGAGGAGTGATATAGTGGAGCTCCACACTGCTACACTCTCTCCCTGCTTCCAACATACCCCTTCCTCCCCTTGCTCTCTATATTGGAGGGGGAGGGGACCACAAGCAAAGGAGCTATCTGCATGCAATTATACATAGCAAGGAATTACCCTTCAGAAGGGAAATTACCTGCTGGGCATTTGTGGCCAGATTATGGTCACTGTGTGCACCCTGAGAAGTACAAAGGGGCTGTAATGTAGTAGAGATTCTGTCCCAGTAATGACCCCCTCCAACATAGCCCCCACCCTGCAAAGAGGGGCTGAGATGGGATAGAAGTTTCAGTCAAAGGACGGGCACAAGTGTCCAAGTCTCAACTCACTTCTGCTAAATCACTAATTGCAGTAGAGCTGGTTGAACTTTTTTCACAATGAATATAAATCAGAAACTAGGAACTGTAGAAAATTGATAAGGCAAGCAAAGGGACACAAGGAGAAACATATGGCCAACAGAATTAAGGACAATAAGGACTTTATTATTTATTTATATTACTTTAAAAAAATAATAAAACAACTTATTGACAATGCATGAAAATTATAGAGAAATTTGCATGTTTTTTTGAACTACCAGCATTGTTCAGCTCTTCTCTCCATGCTCTCCACCCCCACCCCTGCCCAATTTACATCCTTCATTTCTTAATGTTTCTTTTTGGTTTGTTTGGTTGTGCAGAGCCACTTGTGATATTGTGGTGGGTCACTTTGGAGTGTTGGGTAGTTATAGCCTGTCTACTGTGAGTATTTTGTTTTATTTACCTGTAGGACTCTATTGTTCTTTAATGAAAACAAAACAAAAAAAGCCATGTAAATTGCAGCTACATTTAGAAAAAGGGGAGAAAATAAAGTTTGTCTGAAGGAAAGGTAAAAACTTTGTAGGGTAGAAAGGCTATTTTCAGGCTTCTTGGAAGTTACTATAAACCAGTGGTTTCCAACCTTTTTATGCCCAAGCTCACTTTTTGAATTTAAGGGCAACCCAGGATCTACCCCACCCCTTCCCCAAAGCCCCGCCCTGCTCACTCCACCTCCCACCCCCCGTCGCTCGCTCTCCCCCGCCCTCACTCATTTTCACCAAGCTGGGGTAAGGGGCTGAGGTTCGGGAGGGGTTGCAGGCTCTGGGCTGGGGCCAAGGGGTTCGTAGTGTGGGAGGGGACTCCGGGCTGAGCCAGGGGCAGGGGGTTGGGGTGCAGGAGAGAGGATGAGGGGTGCTGGATCCGGGAGGGGGCTCAGGGCTGGGGTGCGGCCTCTCGCTGGGTGGCACTTACCTTGGGCTGCTCCCGGTCGGCGGCATAGCGAGGCTAAGGCAGGCTCCCTGCCTACCCTGGCCCTACACAACTCCAGGAGGGGCCGACACAACCCTGTGACTCGTGAGGGGGGAGGAGGGAGACACGTGGCTCTGCGCATTGCCCCTCTCCGCAAGCACCACCCCTGAAGCTCCCATTGGCTTCAGCTCTCATTGGCCACAGCTCCCCGTTTCCGGCCAATGGGAGCTTCAGGGGCAGTGCTTGCAGGCAGGTGCAGCGCACGGAGGGAGACTCCTGCCTCCCCTTTCTTGGGGCTGCACTGGCCACTTCCGGGAGCGGCGTGGGGCGGGGCAGGCAGGGAGCCTGCCTTAGCAGCAGCTCAACTGCACCACCGGAGATCGCAATCGCCTGGCAGCTTCTTTAGGATCAACCAGTTGATCAGGATCAATTGGTTGGTGACCATTGCTATAAACAATGCAGAGTGAACAAAAATGAAATATTCTTGTCAATGTCCTTTTAATTTTTAACTTTTGGTGACAAATATATTTCCCCCCGTCTGATATTCTTTAATCATCTTGACAGTTGGAATAACAGCAATATAGTATAGTTTAATTCTTATAGTGCTTTTTCATCTATAAACCTCAAAACATTTACAAAAATGGGTAAGACCTCAAGCCAAATGCCAATGAATTCTATGGAAAAACATCCATGGGAATTCAATAGATACTGAGTTGGTTACTGAAGGTGAAATTTACCTCTGTGCAGAGGGTCTTCTCAATTCCCTCATTACTCCTGTTTGAAGGCTTTAAGTGAGCATAGGCCTTGTGCTGGCCTTATGCAGGCATGAATTTTACCCTTTACAAGGCAATGTCTCATTTTCTAAGCTCAGGGAATTCATAGTTTAGGCAGTTCATGATGGAGATATGATGGAGTATGGCAGCAACCATAAAACTATGCTTTTAGTCGTATTGGAATAAGTCTTTGATTCATATGTAATATTGTAATTTAAGTGTTGAAGATTCAATAAATCATTGAAGATTTATCCAAGAATGGACAACAATTTGACATTCTCCCATCCCATAGATGGAACAAGAAAAAAAATGTAATCTAAGTCATGAAACTATTAATAAACAGCTTTACATAAGAACCTATCCCCTTGAGTCTGTCAAGCTCTGCTTCCAACCTTGAAAAAATGAACACCAAGGTACAAAACCATTCCCAGCATATGAACCTTCCCCCAATATTAAAAATATATACAGATCAAGATACACTGTAAAGTGTGTGTTACATCATCTTCTAGTGACTGGTCCATATATAAGATAAGGGACCTGTTATAACTCCCAACTAAGCTCTCCTTTAGCTGAAGTGGCAGAGGTCTGTGGTTTTGGGTCTCAATCAGGGTTCTAATTCCAGTTTCTTCTGTGTAATTTATATTGTAATTGTTTCTCATGTTACATACCCTTCCCCCTAAAAAGTTCACAGTCAAACTGGCAAATATGCTTTGAGAGCCCAATAATGCATTCTTGCAAAAATGTCTGTCCTCGCTGGTTGTTACTCCTTGGGGTGCATTGCTGCTGTTCCTTATTTTCCCTTTCTGCAGCTCCTAGACTACCCTCCCCTGTCGTCTTTGGTATTTACAGGATGAGTGCTGGTCTAGCAGACTTACCACTGGCCATGTCTGCATTGCCATGATACATAGTTTTTCTGGTGTATAGTGGGATCTTTCACATGCTCCCAATGATCTATCAGTCTTGCCTCTGGTCTATCTGGCTTTCCAGGGCATCAAGCTTTCTGGATAGAGAGGGAGCTGCCAAGTCAGTGTTCTATAGAAGACTTTATTATACTAGGCAGATACTTTTCACAGTCATCTGCAGCTACTGAGACAAAGAAATTATAGTCTTCCTTTTGCTCAATGGCTGGTTTCCCCTTATGCAATGTACACATCCTGAGATTGATGGATTCAGCTCTCTGAAAGCCCTGTTTATAACTGATGGTACTGGATACACACTGTTAACTGACTCCATATCTCACTGTCATATCTTACATGATCTTGAGAGGTCTAGCTTCATATTCAGTATTTAACAAATACTCTGGTGTTCATCACTAGTTTGGGGAAATGGAAAATATATATTCTAACTATACAACAATACAATTTACTCTTCACTGGAGCATAAATGTTTCATTAAACAATTTATTTTGCGGTCAAATATTAGGGCAATTTCTATATCTTATTGTGTTTGTCATGGAAAATTACTTGTGGGAGGTTCAGTCAAGTGCTCCAGAAGCCTTTGTGATCAAGAGATTGGAAAATGGAAGGACAGTCTTTTTGTTCTGCGTTTGTACAGTGCCTAGCACAACAGGGTCCTGGTTTGTGACTAGGTGCCCTTAGGTGCTACTTTAATAAAGTGGATTGAGGGGAAGGGAGGGAAGAGAAAAGGAGACTAAGAAAGGAGGAGAGGCTAAGATTCTGAAGTTTTTGTGAACACTTCAAACTCTAGCAGAGGCTAATTTAAACTTGTTTTTCTTTGCTGAGAGTTAAGTGGACATTATTCAAAGGACACGTTAATGATTCATAGTCATGTCTAGAAGAATCTTTTGATAAAAGATTAGGGAAACAAGGCGAGTGAGGTAATATCTTTCACTGGATCAAAAAAATATATGATCTCACCCACATTGTCTCTTTAATGTCCTAGAATCCACATGGCTAAAACTGCACTTGAGAAAAGATTAACATTAGCTGTTAATTATACCTGCCTTTTTTATGCCACAAGATGTTGCTGTTCGCCTACAATTTATACAGCCTCCACCAGTTGAGCTGTCCAGTGACAACATTAAAGTATCCTCCCATCACTGAGCCATTCTTTTTAATCCACACACAAATTTTACTGCAACAATTTTAAAGATCAAGCATTAAAAGCAAAGATGTATTTCTTTCAGTATCATCCTAGGGTTTGCACAAACCACAGAGGACTTGACCCAGAAAATGAATTATAAACCTATATAGCACATCTTTTATAGGGGGGGAGGGAAAGGGGGAAATCACATTTCTTCTTACCATCTCTAGTATCCACCCACACATACCATCTTCATATTTGAACAAGTTAACTACAAATGAAATATAATCAAAATAAATTAGTGGCAAACATACTACTGTACATTGGCATTGAATTCAGAGGAGTAGATTACAGAATCTTGCTATTTTGCAGATCCTGTGTATTATACATTTCTAACAGAACAATCTCAACACCAAACTATCGGAGTATACTACAGGTATTTTGGAGGAAAATGTAGGCAGTGAGATTTTAGGAAATTTATGAAAATGCAAAATAAAATGTTTGTATGCAGTGTTGTGGTAGCAGTGTTGGTCCCAGGATATTAGAAAGTGAGATAGACAAGCTATTGAGCTTGCACAGAGCTCTTCTGTGGGTCTCTCTCACCTACATAAGTTGGTCCAATCAAATATATTACTTCACACACTTTGTCTCTATAATAGATATGTACATTTTATAAGGCAAAATGATTTCTCAGCAGCACTTCTTCATAATCTGCTCTAGTCACTATCAGAGTTAACATAGACTAGTGCATGTAGATCTATATATAGCGGTTCAAAGTCAACACTGATGTGAACAGACACAACTTCATTGACTGCACCCATTTACACCAGGTCTGAATTTGGTCCAGTTTCTCTTCTGCCTTTAATTTATTTCTAACTGTTGTTTCAGAAGTTCTTTTTTGTAACACCATAGTACACTTATAAAGTTTGTTGACAATACAAAGCTGGGCGGGGGGGGGGGGGTTGCAAGTGTTTTGGAGGATAGGATTAAAATCAAAATGATCTGGACAAACTGGAGAAATGGTTTGAAATAAATAGGATTAAATTAATATATTAAATTAGTATATAGGTAAATAAGGACAAATGCAAAGTACTCCAATTAGAAGGGAACAATCAGTTGCACACATACAAAATGGGAAATGACTGCCTAGGAAGGAGTACTGCAGAAAGTGATCTCGGGGTCATAGTGGATCACAGGCTAAATATGAGTCATTGATGTAACACTGTTGCAAAAAAAGCAAACATCATTCTGGGATGTATTAGCAGGAGTGTTGTAAGCAAGACACAAGTAGTAATTCTTCCACTCTACTCCACGCTGATTAGGCCTCAGCTGGAGTATTGTGTCCAGTTCTGGGAGCCACATTTTAGGAAAGATGTGGACAAATTGGAGAAAGTCTGGAGAAGAGAAACAAAAATGATTAAAGGTCTAGAAAACATGACCTCTGAGGGAAGATTGAAAAAACTAGGTTTGTTTAGTCTGGAGAAGAGAAGACTGAAAGGGGACATGATAACAGTTTTCAAGAACATAAAAGGTTGTTACAAGGAGGAGGGAGAAAAATTGTTCTCCTTAACCTCTGAGGATAGGACAAGAAGCAACGGGCTTAAAATGCGGCAAGGGCAGTTTAGGTTGACCATTAGGAAAAACTTCCTGTCAGGATAACTAAGCACCGCATAAATTGCCTAGGGAGGTTGTAGAATCTCCATCATTGAAGATTTTTAAAAGAAGGTTAGACAAACTCCTGTCAGGAATGGTCTAGATAATACTTAGTCCTGCCATGAGTGCAGCGGACAGGACTAGATGACCTCTCCAGGTCCCTTCCAGTCCTATGATTCTATGCATTTGCATGATACATTTTCAGTCTGGCTGCATTCAGGAGGTCGGGCTTGAGGATGGTTGTGTTCAAGGGAGGCCTTTGTTAACTTCAGAAACTACATAGATCTGACATCATCAGCTCTACAGGACTGAAGATGCCCTCTTGTTAAGGGATTTAGAAGCCTCGTTGGCAAAACTGGAATTTGTTTTCTAAAGTCAATAGGTCAATGGCTTGTTTACACTACACAGCTTTTAGCAACACGGCTGTGTCGTTACAGCCATGCTGCTAAAAATTGGGCAGTGTAGCTGCTGTTTGTCGGCTCTCCTGCCAACAAAAAACTTCCACTCCCCAATGAGCGGCATTTGCGTTGTTGGCAGGAGAGTGGCTCCTGCCGACAACGCGCTGTTCACACTGCGGCCAAACTTTTGTCTTCCGAGGGGAAGGAGGGGGGGAAGTTTAACTCTTCTGAAAGACAAAAGTTTTGTCATTCAATTGTCATTGTAGACATAGCCTAAGAGCTTCACTGAGGAAGCTAGTAGAATTAGTAAGGTGCTATCTATCTATCTATCTATCTATCTATCTATCTATCTATCTATCTATCTATCAGAAACAATGGTGTCCAAAGTCTGTATTAGCAGCTAAGAGGATCAGTCTTTCCTTGAAGGCTAATAAATTCCTAGATATATCTCAGTGGAGCAATGGACTAAACATTGCAAGTAGCTATTTATAATCGTATATGGGACCCTATTGCAGATATGCATGTGGAGTGATGATTAAAGAACTTGATGGTGCTCTTTATAAACTTCTTAATCAAACAGAAACACTAAGATAGGATTAAAAATTGTGTGGGAGTTTGATGTGATTAATGGAATCTTTGCAATGATGGAAGGTCATCTTAAAATACCATTAAGAAGATTCTGAAGCTAACTTAGATTAGATGATTTTTTGATGAAATAGATGTGGTGCCACTTCTTACATTCAGCAACATATTTTCTCCAGATTTGATGGCACATTTTTTTTAGAAAAGCCACAGAAGGAAAGAAAGAATGAGCAAGACTATATGGCACTTTTCCTTTCCCATTTCCTGGCTGCATTTATCTTGTCTTTCTTATTTAAATTTGGTACTAAAAAAAGCACTGAAACAGAATGTGCGAGCAACCTGGCAATAACTAGACTTACAGTAACCGCCCTACACTGTTAATACTGGTACACAAATCAAACTAATTCTCCCAGAAAATAGCATAGAATAATCAAATAGAAGTAACTGTCAAGAATGATGGCTTGCAGCTGCACCTGCCCAATCTCTAGGCAGCCTATGAGCACAGATGAGCCACAGCAGGGCTGTCTCATTGGCTGCTGAAGTCAGGAAACCCACTTTTAAGCCCAACAGCAACAACCAATCTCTGGCTGCTTAATGTACAGGCCTGCAGCTGTGATCTCTTCTGTGTCTGTCTTGCTCCAGCTCTGATCCTACCTTGTTACCAGCCTTGTTCTGGCCCTGCCCAGCCCAGCCCAGCCTTGTCCATTCCACTCCAGCCCCTGATTCCCGGTTCCTGACTTTGACGTTTGGTGCTGTTCCTGGCCACTGACTCCAGCTCTGACTAGTAGGCAAGACTGCCTATATCTCGGTTTCTGACAGTAACAACTAATCTCAGACAACAGAAAAGGAAAACTCAAGAAAAATTTTCACCCCCAAATCTTACCCAGGAACATCCCCTCATCCATCTTAAAGAATGCAGTTTTTGGTCCTGTCTACTGAGTTTTGTGTGTCACAGACTATGTTTAAGTGCTTAGATTCTGGTGGTGTCTATTGCTGTTAAACATAGTCTACAGAACTGTGTGTGAGTGCGCTGGGGGCATGTCTACGACTTTGCTTCCACTGTGACCAGTTGTGTCAAACTGTACTGGGAGGAGAGAATCCTACACATTTTCTGAAGGAGCAGCAGGGATCATTGCTGTGTGCACTTTCCCCAGCTCACTTGAAGGCTTTCTTCTGCCCTACATAGAAATCATGCCTCCAGCCACCACCAAAAGGGCATTAAACTTTCTCTTCCCCATGTGGCTTACGATCTGGGATCCTTAATTTGTCCCTAAAATCAAAAACAAATATAAAAAAACACAAAGTATTTGTAACAAATCTTTGAAAGAACACTCCCCAACCCTCATTTATTTCCAGTATGGCTTTCTGAGGGACACAATCACTGGCAGGGAGGAAGGATCATAGTAGCAATGAATTTCTCAACTCCATACTGGACTAAATTTACATAACCATAAGAATGGATTATCATTTGTTCCATCTGAGAAACTCTAGAGGTTCCCCTTTGAGACCTTCTTTCTCTAGAGACTCTTAGAAATCTAAATGAATACCTCTACCTGCCCATCTGTATGTTGGACCCATGCCACAGATGTGGCTAATTCCTGAATGGCAAAAAGTGTAATTGTAGGAATTATAAAACACCATTGTTCATAAGCATGGTTGTCCTTGTTAACAGTTTTATCGACTATATTTTTATCAGTTAAATGTTTCCAGTGCTTCTAATTTTTCAAGGAGACTCAAAGATTTTTTTACATCTGGGGAATTTCCTCAGGATAAGGCTTAATTTTCTACTAATCAAAATCATTTGGCACTACGGAAAATAAATTGGAAGCAGAGTTTTCCACTTATTAATTGATTTCCAGACATACAACTGGTGCTTCTTCAAATTGAAAACATTTGCCTTTCCGTTACTTCTGATGTTTATCCATCATTCTTCATTATTGTTCGAGTACTTATAAAAATGTCACATACATAAGTTTGTGATAAACTTTGGGTTCAAAACTTCCTCCCTTTTGGAGCATGACTTCTAAACTCTGTACCATGGATGTTCTTCTGTAATCTGCTCATCTCTTGCATATGTGTGTTTGGTATGTCCCAAAGCAGAACTTTTGAGCTAGTACTACTGACACTCTTCACTAAGGCCTCAGTTTAACAACGCACTTAAGCACCTGCTTAAGGTTAAGCACATTTTAAGTCTATCTCTATTCAGCAAAGCATTTAAGCACATGCTTCAGAGTATTGCTGAATTGTGGCTAATGCTAAGTAAATTCATTGCTTTTGCTATGTATGTACCATCCATAAGCAATGAAATTCTGCAAGTCACAGGATCTTATAAATCTCTGATTTCCTCCTTAGATATCAATCATTCCTTGTGAAATCAGATTCATAAGTGAGAGACTCCCAAGATAAAATATAGGGCAAAGCTCATCTAATAATTTCTGTCTCCTGATCAAGATTCTAGATATAATCAGTTTTTTGATACTGAGAAGAGGATAAGGAACGGAAAGGAGAGGAAGGGAGCCTAGCAAAGCATTGAATCTGGATGACTCCAGTCGATTGGCTTGATCATGTTCTTGAGATCGTTATAGCCTTCTTTTGTAATAACTTTGCTGCCACTAATTGTGTCGTTATATTGCTTTTTCTTCTGGTAGACCTTCCAAAGCAATGGGAACTCTAGAGTGGCAAAAGGCAATAGATTAACTACTCTAGTAGGAATAGGGAAAGCCATGCAATCACTGGAGGATAAAAGGACTTTAGAATCAGTGAGCCAAATCCCGTCCTCAGATAATCACTTACAGTTCTCAATGATTTCAGTGAGAGTTACAGATGCAAATTTAAAAGCAAAATTTAGCCCACTGAGTCCTTTAGGAATCTGAGCATCCAGATCAGCCCTTATTGACTGAATACTGCAAGGATGTAGCTTTGTCCTTAGGACTCATGGATTCAATGATTTTCACATTTTAAAATATTTATTAATGGTTTTTACCGCTTAAAGACTCTTGCATCTAGGCAAGTAGATATAACAGTATCAGGTGATCCATTTGATGAGGCAGATGAGGGCTGCCAAGTTAAAACCTGAGCTGCATGGAAAAACTAAAAGTAAGTAGGAAATCTCACAGATCTAATGATTTGTCACAGGGGCTCATGTATTCTGAGCAGGAGGCTACTGGTGGTACAGTCCTCAACAGGCAGCTGCCATGAGTTACATGCAATTAAGTACATTTCAACAATTTAATTTTCCAATAAAAAGAGATTTTAATTAAAATAATGGTATCTGTGAATGTTAGTATTTTTTACAATAAATTTGTTACTTTTGTCTTTTTCCATAACAGACTAACTTATATAAATTGCCATCACAAACCACTCCCCCTACTCAGATGTTATTTCATCCCACTGCAGAAAGTGAGCAAGAACTCCTGTAATTAACTAGCTTTTTTGCACTCCCTCTACTGGAGGGAAGATGGGAAACTAACTTGTTCAAGTGTTTACAGTGTGATACATTGATGGCCACCTAGGAATTTAGGGTTGTGGTCACTATGCTGCAAACCATGGCCTCTTGGAGCTTCACCCTGGCAGCAGGAATAGAACCTACATCTCACTTGCTCTGAAAGTACAGGTCCTGCTACTTTAACTAATGTGTCAACAGTATGTAGGACATGTGACACACTGTCCAGTGATGCTTACTCCATCCAATAGTGGGTAGTGGAGTACATATACACTCTAGCCAGTTCATTATATTTTCCCAGTGTGAGCAGCTAAATTAGAGGACTTACTCTAGCCCACTGCAGTAGACCCCTATAATATCTGGAACCTAAGATCATGGGTTCCGTTCCTCGCACTTCATGTGTGTAGTTGGCTGTTTCTGACTAGAATGTCTCTGGCTGTATGTGTTCATGGATTGTTCCACTTGCATGAACTGAGTAGTAACACTTAATTTCTTTTATTTTTTTTCAGAGAAGTTTAGTACCCATTGCTTCTTTTCCCTTTCATAAGAGCAACAACAAAAAACACCACTGTCTCCCCCCTCAGCCTACAAAAATGTACGAAAGTTAAATAAAGAATTAATATTAATTTGCAATTGACTCATAAAAAGGAAAAAGAGAATCTGAGGGCCACTTAAATCTCATCTTGCAGTACAGTATCTCTGACTTTACTTTGCTTTAAACTGCCATATTCATTGTCAGCTTTTGTTCTGGAGCATTGTATGAGATTTTCAGTTTTCTTAGTTTCTTTTCAAGCACTGACTGTTCCAGTGAGATCATTGATGTTGACCCTAGCTCAAGATTAGTTTTTAAATAGAAAAATTTAAGAACTTGGGTGTAGGCAGGCATACACACCCACAAAATACAGGTTTTTTCCCCCTAAGGGCAATAATTCCTGTGGTATAATGACAGGGTTTTATTTGTTATCTTTCTTCTGTATGCCTTGCAGAAATGAAGTGCTGGCAGACTGGCAGTAAAGCAAAATTGACTAGCACCCTGTTCTCTGAAGTGCTGTATGCCAGGCCAGGCCTTGCACAGAGGTCAAGTTTCTGGTAAATTTCACTTTGCTGCCAACCTGTACATAGAGCAAACAGAACAGAGAACTGGAGGGGGTTGGGAAAGAGTAGACATAACAGGAGCAAGGGTTAGGATAGGCAACAAAGGTATCAGAACTGGAAAAGAGAGGATGAAAGAAAGTGTAGGGAACAAATGATTAATTGAAAAAAAAATATCGAACAGAGTGACATTCAGAGGTTTTTTAGTTAATGTTTATTATTTTTATTATTTATACAGTGCCATAGGTTTGCATGGTATGCTAAAGCCAAAAAAGATAAATTCTGCCTCAAGGAGCTTAAAATTTGCTGCCTGTTCCTGCAAACACTTACTCATATACATAATTATTTGTGTGTATTCCATATAGAGAAAGTGTTGCAGGAGATGAACTGCAATTCTGCAAATACTTATGCATATGAACCACTTGATACATGTGACTGGTACCACTAGGGTGACCAGATAGCAAGTGTGAAAAATCGGGATGGGGGTGGGAGGTAATAGGAGCCCATATTAAAAAAGCCCCAAATATCGGGACTGTCCCTATAAAATCAAGATATCTGGTCACCCTAGGTACCACTGAAGTCATTGGGACTCTGCACAGGGATCTAGTCACGCAGAAGAGCTTGCGGGATTGGAGTTAGAATATCTACCGATCATAAAGTAGTTTAACAAAGATATTATTTGTAACTTGATTTTATGTTTTATTTTCATTTTTGTGTTTTTCTCTTGTAAAGTCAATAAAATATATTTTATTAAGAATTTTTCAGTAAGTCAACAATCTTCTAACAAAAAGTACATAGACAAAGCAAAGAAATCGGATTTCTTAGCTCCTTGGGCCCCAATGTTGCTGGTCACTCTGCTGCAGTATTTATCATCTCAGGATGAGGCTCTCGGTGATCAGAACAGCTCTCTAAAAACCTTGAGGGCTTGCATAATAAATTTGAGGATATAAGGGGAGCCATAACCTCTGTGAAACAAAGCTGGAAAATCTGTTAGCTCGGACAAATTATCTGAACAACTGAGTTAAAGGGGCAGACAGGGGAATAGTGCAAGTGGAAAAACAGCTGTCGACTCAACTCCTCCCATGAGGAAGCTACTGATGAGAGGAAAGATTTTTTTTGTGATCAAACGTATTTCTGTACCGAGAGACAAGTAAGGAACCTTCACAATCAAGCTACAGCTAAAAATATCTGGATCTTGAGCTTCCCTGTGGAACAGCAGGACCTAAATCCAATTGACTTTATTCTTAATAGAATCCCAAAGCTCCTTGACTTAGATACAGAGGACTATCACATTATTCAGCGATACCTCAGGATCCTGACCAGGCACACATCACAGAACACTGGACTTGTAAGTCTCCTGGTTTCTTGTTTTAGATTTCAGACACAAAGAATCGTAAAGGCTGCCAGATCCAAGAAAGACATCTCCTTTGAGGGACAGAAAATCTCCTTTTTTCCAGAGATAGGCTCAATCACAAAAACAAAAAGGAGGGAATGGAATGTGATCAACAAGGATTCTCTACAGGAAGGAAGAGAAGCTGATGTATCCAGCCATACGGTGAGTTGTGCACAACAATCTGTCCTTCTTTTGGGATAAGTTTTCAGCTATTAAGTTGTTAGAGAAAGTCAAAATGAAAACATAAGCAGCAGATAAAATTTAACTGCATCACGGTTAGGACACTAACATTCCTTGTTTCTGTTTTGTTTTGTTTTTCTATTACCACATATGGTATTCATGTTTAAATATTCTGTTAAGATGTAACTTTTGTATATAATCCTATGACATGTTTATCAAGACATTCACGGGCTCTATCCTATACCTCTTACTGGCATTGTGGAAAGGCTCTGTGTACACTGTGGCAAACTGGATGTTTTGACACTCTAATGATTATTCAACAGCTTCATTAAGATTAAAAATGTAGGCTTTAATAAATTAAATATGAAAATGAATAACTCAATCTGCACAGGAATCCCCTATTTTTTATATTAAATTAAGTTTATTTTACTCTGTCCCCATATTTTCAGTGTGTTGCAAAAATTTTGATTGGTAATGAATAATAGCATAATAATAGTAGAAATTGCATGAGGTGAAATTGGTACCTAGGCAGGGGATAGTTGGGGTTTGTGGTACCTGCGGAGGTGTGGGAGGCCGTTTGGGATTGTGGGATTAGAACATTAGATAGATGTTTCTGCTAAAATGATCAACTATGAAATAACTAATGATGACATTTAAATTGCCATCACTAACATTATGTCTTCGCTGCACAAAAAGATGTTTTACATCAAGATCTAACTTGAGATAGCTATCCTGATGTAAAATCCTAGTGCAGATAAGGCACTGTAGTGTTTATCTTGTTTAAAGTAACCCACAGATGGGGGTACGGCATTGGCCTCTACTTGTTACATAGAGGTAAAAGCTACCTGTGCCTTGTTTACACAGGGATTTTACATCAAAATAGCTATCTCAATGTAAAAACACACCTATTTTTGCAACAAAGATATAGCTTATGTTTCAGAGTTAAAACCCACTAGAATGATTGTGGCAATTCATGCACTGGGCTCAGACTGTTTTAGGCTGTCCTCAGATACATCCGTATGTTCAGAATAGTACTCCCCTTGACCTCAGTTGCAGTTGTGAGGGCTGCAAATCAGACCAGGAGTCTCAAGTTGGGCATTCAGAAAATGAGGAACACACAGTTAGTGGCCATTTGTGGAATGTCTGGTTCAAGCAACTTGCTCAGCAGCACACAGGAACTTTGCAGCAAAGGCAAGGATAGAATCCAATTCTCAAGCATGGTATTCAACTTTCACACACACATTCCCGGCCCCGCTAACTCTCTACAAATCCACTCTCTGGATCATCTTTTCTCTTCCTTCAGCTCTCTGTCTTATTCGCTGAACACCTTCCAACATCTGCAACAAATGAGGCAAGGGGTGTACAGATAACAGCCTCATAAGTACATGGCCCCAGTTCATTCCATGACCACCGTCCATTCTGTGCAGTGAAAAGAAAGTGTTGGGCAATCTTAGCTATAGGTCATCACTACCGCTGCCAACTATAATAGCTACATGGTAGGTCAAACCCACCTTCTTCAATGTTCAGTGTAACACAGTAGTTCCCAAACTGTGGGTTGTGACCCCAAATGGTGTTGCACTATCAGATGATCCTTAGTGTGTAGAGAATGCCATTTTGCTCCGCACAGCATGACCTCTCTTGTGTGGTGCATGTGAGCTCATGATCTGTGGAAGACACCATTTTCCTCTACCAAATGGCATCCTCAACACAGCTTGACCTCACATGCACCTTACATATGAGGTCATGCTATGCGGAGGATGCCATTTTGCAGAGGAAAATGGTGTCCTACATGAGGTGTCACCTCACACATATAGTGCATGCGAGGTCATGCTGTGCAGCGGATGCCATGTTATTCTTCAAAATGGTGTCCTCCCTGGTGGCTAGGGTCCCAGGAGGAAATAATTCATTAAAATGGGGTCAGGCTAGCAAAAAGTTTGGGAACCTCTGCTCTAACCTTCCCACTTGCTTTCAAACAAACAAAAGTAAAAATGAGAGAAAACAGATTATAGAATAAAGTATTAAGACATTATGAAAGGTGATACAAATATATTTGAATTGAAACACAAACAAACAGCATAGGCCTGTGAAGACTGTGATTTGGAGGGAGATACCATCACATTTGGGTTGATTTTAAAGCAGTTTTTGAAGTTTCATCCTCTAATAATGAAGAATTTTTGCACTGTATTTCATTAAGACATTAAAAATCTTCCCTTTTTTGTAATCTGCACTATCCAAATTATCTGGGTATTGTTTAGTACTATATAGCACTGATAACATGTGACATATGACAGCAGTGAACACCAGGGCACACACACCAGTTAGAACACACATACAACATACACCTAAACAAGAACACGCAGTGCAGAAAAGTTAAGAACATAAAATTACAACAAGCATCATACACAAGTTCATAACATGGAACACTGAGAGAAAATAACAACAACATCATAACTCACAAATTAACAGCAGTGGGCAACCCACAAGTCCGTATGCAAATGATTCCCCCCCCCCCGTGCGACCCCATCGGCTTGCCTTATTAATTTGTATTTGGCTTCTGTTTTGCATTGTTGATGTTAAGGGTAGGAGGACAGTCAAGACAAACCCTAGCTGGGACCCTCGCTACAGCAAAACCAGCCTGGCTGAGTCCCCCTCTCCTCCCACTAGCGCTGCTAATCGCTCCCTTATGGGGTGCCTCTTTCCAAGCAGTAGTAACTTTGGAGTGTGAGGGCAGGGCTCTGTTTGCAGACGGAGCCCCGCAGAGGGGAAGAGGGGCTGCTCAGGGATCTCACGGGCCCAGCCAAGCCCCGGACCGGACGTGGGAGGCTGCAAGGCAGAGCGTCGGGCGTACTTGGCGTAAGCTGGGTGCTATTCAGGAGCTCGCTCCCCTCCCCCAGCAGGAGTCTGTCCGCTGGGGGGAGGGAGGCGGCCGTAGGGAGAATGCGTAAGGCGGCGGTTGTTGTTGCCGCCTGCTTCCAATGAGCTCATCCCGCTGGCTGCCTGCGGAGGAGCCCCGCTCGGGACGCGCCGAGGGCCAGGCAGAGGCGCCCGGAGGGGGAGAGGGGCTGAGGAGCCGGGCCCCCGCGGGGAAGGGAGGTAAGTGCCGGCCCCGCCGCTCGAGCGGTGCCCCTGGCCGCGGAGGGGTTTGCAGGGGCTGGGTGGGGCTGGAAAGTGAGTGTGAAAGTTTCAGGCTGGGAATGTGCATGGGCATGTCTGTGCCGCTGGGAGCCCAGCGCCGCCGCTTCCTGCGCCGCCGCGGCTCCGCGCCTGGGGACCCGGCCTGGGGCGGGGGAGGAGCTGCGAGCAGGAGACCTGAGGGGGCTGCTGGGGCTTAGCAGCAGGGCGCTCTGCTAACAGGTACCTTGGGGTGAGGTGCTGAGCTCGGCTCTGCTGAGCTGCAACGCCGGGCACGGGCCTGGGGAGGCTGGGCTGGGGCTGGCGCCTGGGCACTGGCTATGGGGGTCTGGGCTGGGCGGCACCTGGGTACGATATGGGTGAGTGGTCTGGGGCACCTGGGCACGGTGTGCGGGATGGGCTGGGGCTGTCACCAGGGCACGGTATTGGAAGGAAGAGGGTGGGTGTGGGCAGTGGCTGGCCCCTGCACTTGGGATGGGCCAGGCTGGGCTGGAGTTGGCATGTGGACACGGTATCCAAGGGGGGAGGCAGGCTGGTGGACAGGCCTGGGCTCAGGCTGGTGGGTGGACATAGTATGGGGGTGGGCAGGCTGGCACATGGACAAAGTATCACAGCAGAGGATAGGTTGGGGGAGACTCCTGGAGGTAGTACTGGTGGGGGCTGGGGCTGGTACCTTTACCCTGTTTTTTTGGGGGGGGGGCTGAGTTGGGGCTGACACCTGGGCACAATTTGGGGAAGGTCTGAGCTCTGCCTGGCATTTTGGCATAGGTAAGATATGGGAAAGGAAAAAGGAGGACCATTGATGGAAATGGCCTTGCCTTTGCTCAGGCATTGTTGGGTGAGTGAGGGGGGGCGGGGCAAAAAGCAGGTGTTGGTTGTACCCTGTTTCCCCGAAAATAAGACATCCTCCGAAAATAAGGCCTACTTACAGTTTTGCCTCTCGTTGTAATATAAGGCATCCCCCCGATAATAAGACCTCCCCGATAATAAGGCATCCACCGATAATAAGGCATTTTTCATTTCTGAAAAATAAGACATCCCCTGAAAATAAGACCTAGCGCATCTTTGGGAGCAAAAATTAATATAAGACACTGTCTTATTTTCGGGGAAACAGGGTAGCTTGGACTCACATCTGGTGCAATGAGGGAACAGTTATGTTAGGCAGACCTGTCCCTTTGCAGACTGAAAGTTGAAGGCTCCTATTTATGCAGATTTTATAGAATGATCATGTCCATGGATTTTACACACAAGGACACGGCCTATCCCTGTCTTTTAGTTCAGGATTTTTCTAATGTTACTGAGAGTGGAGGATTCCATGAGAATAAATAAAATCTACTTTCTGCTTAGCCTGGGAACTACTCTGAAATCAAGAAATCTTGATCTGATAATGCTTGCTCTGTTTTTAATTGATATTTGAGGGAGGGGTAGTTAAGAAGCTTACAAAATTGCTTTGCATTTGTTTCATCAAGTATATACAGCAATTGCAGCCACATAGAAGGAATGGGCATATGCCACCATGTCATGTGACATGCTGCTGTCTTGCCCTATTGTCAAAATATAAACTGAACTACCCCAAAGGAGGATATGAAGCATTTCAGGCAGCATGGGGGAGAAGGCAGGACTTTCAATTATTCACTTTTTCTGCATTAAGAGATGGTACTATCAGAGGTGGCTTTGTTGCCTGAATTTGTAAATCCAGGTCTCATCATCTCGTCCTAACTAAAAAGAATAAAAAGACATGTTAGCTGATGTGTTACTGTGCATTTGCGGCTCTCAACATAATTTGCCGTGAACTGAGAGGCATGGCATGAAACCAAAACAATAGAAATCATATTGGATTTGTTTCTTTAACGTGTACTTCACATAATTTTCTGTAACCTCATTGTAATGACTTAACACTTCTGATGTCAGTAACTGGCACAGAAAGAGTGAAATAATTCTCTGTGTGTGGTGGATGGCGGGAAATCTGTTTTTTGTGTGAATAAGTGTACTTGGAAATAGAACACAGCTGAAAGGTATATTTCTATGGGGAGGGTGCTAGGAAGAAGGGAGTCTGGATCATCTAGTTTTTGATACTGATTTTGTTCCTGTCATGTGGCATCTGCCAAAGTGGCACTTTTGTAGTTTACTTTGGAAGCTAACTATCCTGGTTGGCAAAGCAAGTGTGCTACTGCTTTACTACCGGGAAAGCTGAGATTTCTTTTTACAGAAAACTTGTATGGTTGGTAGGAATGAAAGAATTTGCAAGTGACAAGAAGGTGCTCATATTTGAGTCCTTTACTCATCAAGACTATTTAAAGAGTCTTAAACTGGGTAATCACATTGCATGTCAATTGTTTTTAAAGTTCCTATGTCAGCCAGATTTTTTGGTGGCTATTGTCTTTACATATATCCTGATGGCTTTAATTTTAAAAGTATCTGGAAGTAAGGGAAATAAATGTGGTATCTTACATCCTTCAGAATTTCCTCCCAGTGTAGATTCAGATACACGACTGCCAAAAATGAACCTATTCATAGATTTCCTAATTGTTGTGATTTGACAATAGGTGATGGGGAAATAGTGTCATTATTAAATTATGCTGGGAAAGCAAGTGAATAACTGTGAATAAGCTTTGGGTTAGCAGTGTAAACATACAGGTATGGCAATGTATATGAGATTTGTTTATTTGAATGCTATGTTGTGCGAGCTGTCTAGCTTCTTGGTTTAGCTAACCACTGGAATGTCCAAATGATAAATTACCGGGTATGTCCACTCTAGAGCCAAAACATATTTGGTTCATAGCCAAGCTTGCTCAGCTTCCCATAACAGTCTTTATAAAGAGACATTTTGTCTCTCCAACCACAGTCTTGTAGTTGGTGCCATGGCAACTTTGTGATCTAAGGGTATTATTTTAAAGACATCTGAGCAATCTTAACTGAACTGTTCACTTTTTCTTTAATAGTATTTCATATTAGGATTAATACTTTCCTTGGCAACAAAATATTAATCAACAACTCTTCAAACTCGCATCTCTATAAGAATATGATCGTGACCTCCTGTTGTGACACCTGTTAACACTGCTGGAAGTTAAAGTTTATGCCAGTGGTAGTATTCTAAACACCTAATTTTGCTCTAAAGGTTTTCTTTTGGCTAAAAGATGGTATTCAAAGCCCACTGATTTTTCTTTTATCTTCTAGAAAATGTGAGGAAAAGTCAGTTCAAATGTTAATTACGAGAGCGTGCTCCACCCCTCCCCAAAAAAACAAAATAGATAATGGATGGATTGGTTGTTTGGGGTGGTGGTTGGTTTTTTTTGGTATTGCTCTGAGTTCCTTTGCTTTAACATGAAGGTTGGCAAGCTATTTATCCTGCACACTATAGTAATTGGGTATAAAAATACACATATATAGTCTTTTACCGAACAAATGTCTAACTTTTTATATTTAAAGAAGTGTGCAGATACAGGAGGCATTATCATGCTTCAGATTGTAGGCACTCCAAAGTAGTCATTGGGGATTACTATACCACTAGTGTGTGGACGAAGAAAAGGAATGATGTGAAACAAGGACTAAATCACACCAACAGGTGGATAATTCTCAGAGACCATTTCATTTTTTATTTAACTACTCTTTTTGAAATAGGAGATTTTAAAAACCATCTGGGTACAAAGGAATTGTAAACTCTGATCTCGCCTCATGCCCTCTCCCAAAGAAGGGAGGTAGAGAGAGGCATCAGTTTCCTAATATTCATAATAATCAACACATTCTGTCACACTGCCTGATTAACATTAGGGTGCCTACTCTTTATTGTATTGTTTTTATTGCTCTTTCATTATTCTTTTTTAACATGATTGATCAAGCCTTTTGTCATTTAAATCAGAGAAATTTTGTAAGGAAACATTCCAACACTTGTACCTGGTTATAATATAATATAATTCATGCTTGTATAGTGCTGAAACATACATCCAAGGATCTCAAAATGCTCTGTCAATATCAATAATTTAAGTCTTGCAGCACCACTTTTAGATATCCCTAATTTACATTGGATGAAACCAAGGGACATAGGCTAAATGACTTGCCCAAGGTCACACAGTCTGGCAGAATCTAAAGTAGAACCCAGATTATCTTGAGTCCAATAGTTCATCAAAATACTATCTTTTCCCCTTGATCTCTTCATCTTTGAATTTTATTGCAGCACCTAAACTAACATCCTGCTGCTTGCTTTTCTGTCCAATGGCTTCATAAAGACACTGATCCTGAAAAATCTGCTTTTAATGTATTTCAGGTTTTTTCACTGATCAGATGATACACATATTGTGGGCTTTTTAACTTGGTTTTTAAAAATTCCTTTTCATTGGACTAACACAGTTGCCACTTCTACATCTTAAACTGGGAAACGTATCCATCTTATCTTAGTGTACATTTATACAACTTGATTTGATGGTATGCCATCAGCACTTTTTTTTTTTTTTTTACACTATCAGTATACAATTAAATTCTGATATGTTTATTTGTTCAACTTTTAAAAGACATGCTTGATACTTAAAGTATTTTGGAAGTATGATACCAGTGGAGGTAACACTAGCATTGGAAAACTAGACAATTCCATTAAAGGGACACCATAAACTAACCTTTAGCTATCAGCTAACTGCTTTATCAGAAACTGGATTTTTATATTCTTTAAATAATGTCCTGAACTTCTTTATTAAAAATTCCCTTTAAAAAAAGTTGTTCTCTGCTTCCCTGTTGGTGTTCATAAGAGTTTTTATATTTATTTTTTTCCCTCCAGCCAGGGAGAGAGTGACTGTATCCAAAGTGGTGTCAAATATGTAAAATTGGGATTTTATCAAAGGAGTGGAAGGGAGTTAGGCTCCCTGCTCTCATTGAACACCATTGTAGGCTCCTTAGAAAATCCCTGCCAAGACTGTAAGCTATTGAGGCCAGGGACTCTCATCATTTTGTGTTTGTACAGTGACTGACATAATGGAATCCTGATCTGTGACTGGGGTTTCTAAGCTCCATTGCAATACAAACAATAGGTGAAAATAAGAAAGTAAACAGGGAAAATAGGGACTTTTAAAATGTAATTTTCAGTTCTAGTAATCTTTGGTATTACATAGAACCATAGTGGGTACAAAATTACAATAAAGTGTGGATTTGTGGTCTTCCTCCTTTCCCCTCCACTGTTTTGTGTCTCTTTAAAAGCTGGAACTGGTAAATTATGTAACTCTGCTGATTCTGTGTTGCACGTTTCCTAGGGTCAGATTCGACTCTGAAGTCAGTGGAGTTACACCCACTTGCAACAGTGGAATTATGTTAGTTCTGAATTTGGCCTTTGGTATATATGTTGCTTTCTGACAGGAGTCTCCAGCATTGTTTCATTCACATCTTTTTTTTTTGTTTTCAAGCACTTCTTCCACAAAGACTATCAGTGTTAATCCACCAAAGAAAAGTGCACAACATAAGAGTGAATAAGTGATATCTACTCAACTATGAGTTTTGATTATCGTGTCAGCAGTACTGCTGTTGAGTCATTAGAAATTACTTTCATGAGTAGGGGCTACTCGTGTGTTAAATGCCTTCTCCTGCAGCCCCTTAAATCATAAGCACCTTGGGACAGTGATAGTGTGTGTCTTTATGTTTATTCCACACTGAGCACACTAGTATTGCAATAATCTGACCACAAAAGGCTAAAATGAGTAGTTCTGACTTCCACTGTGAATTTTCTTAACTTCACATTGTGTGTGTGTGCGCGTGTGTGTGTGCGCGCGCGCACTTGCATGTGTGCAAGTTGTTATGGTTTCCTTTATTGTGTGTATGGCATTATGATAGATCTCTAAAAGTCACAATTTTGAAATGGGGGAGGAAAATGATTTATAAGGAATGTTGCCATTTACTTTAAAATAGGTTTTTATGGAAAGCAGCAGAATTAAACTAATAGTGTGGGAAAATACATCGGCATTTAAAAATTCTAAGTGAAAGTATAACAAAATCTGAAGACCTTGTAAGGAGGGTCCCCATCTCGCCCGCTCCCCCCAGCTTAAGTAAGTGGATCTACTTTTGTAGCTCAGTTGGTGCAGTACTTTTGTGCATATAGTGGTGACTCAGGTTTTGCTTGCACCTCTGACTTCCTTCTGCAAAGTTCATTCATTCATTCATTCTTTACATGTCTAACTAAACAAAGTGAACGCTGGTACTAGCTGCACATACTGGTATATAAAACATAACATCAGACAACATTGGGTGGTGACCGAGTAAACTTGCTATTTACTGAATCTCTTACAGGGACATAAATGTAATAAATTGCAAAGAAGAAAACAGGGTAGCCAGTAAGATGGGATGATTGTGTTGCTGTGTCTTGGTTAAATTTAGATCTTAAAGGAGCGAAGCTGGAACTTGTTAGTAACACAGGAAACGCCCTGAAAGAAAGTTTGTTTGTTTAGTGTGTGAATGTAAACTTTGCAGTTTTATGGCTGAAGGCAGACTATAGGGAGGCCTGATTACTTTAGCAAAGTTTTGAAACGTCTTGTGTTGTATTGGCTTCTAGTATTTAATATTTAATGCACTTAATTTAATTTTAACAAACCATAGGGATTACATACATTAAAAAACTGACAGCTAATAGTTTTGAATTTGACTTAGCACTTAAACTGCGAAAGTCTTTAATTGCCGGAAAACCTGGAGACTGAGAGTTTGTCAGAATTACTTCAATTTTGCTTCATTTGGAAGAATTACAATGTGAACTAATCTAAAGACTTTGAATTGTGCCCTTACCTATTTCATTCACTTACAATAAGACAAATTTGTCTTTCATTGCAACTGTGTTTTCTTTTTTGCCTTTAGGAGATGGGCCTGAACCAAAACTGTGAACACCCCTAAACTTCTGAGAAGTTAAGATCTGAATGATGATGCTTGAGCCCATCACTAGTTTCTACATATTCACAGACTTTTTAAAAAAAACTAACAACGTTGCTTGGAGAAGTTATTGATAGGTAGAGCTGGCTGAAACTTGGAATTCCTGGTTTGCAGTAAATTTTGAAATTTGCAGGAGCCTCAGACATTCATGGGACCTTGGTCTCTTCTCTTCTGTGCCTGTGGCACACAACTCAGGGTATGTCTATGCTAGAGCTGGAAGGTGTAAATGTAACTGAAGGAGACATAGCCACACGAACTCTAAATGAGCTAGTGTGCTAAAAATAGAAGTGTAGCCACTGTGGTGTGAACAGTGGGAGGGGCTAGCCACTGAAGTACAGTCCCATCTGAATCCATAGGTAAGTACTTGAGGTGGCTAGTTCCTCCCGCTGCTTGTGGCAACGTCACCACATTTCTATTTTTAGCGCTCTAGCTAAATCAGAGCAGAGTCTTGAGCTGGACGTCCAGGTCTAATGTAGACATACCCTCAGACGCCTGAGGGCTGAAATGTTTTAGGCTGTATCTATACTATGCTGTTTATGTTGGCATAGCTATGCCAGCATAGCCCTCTAATGTAGATGTTGTGTATGCTGACAGAAGGCGTTCTTCTGCTGACATAGTTATACCATCTCCCTAAACGTCATTAGTTATTTTGCCCCTTCTCACTTTTTCACTAGTGTAAAAGGTACTTAAATAACATATAATTGAACAGTAAATCAGTAACAAATATGTATGTACTGTATCTGAAATAATATTGCTCACAAAAAGCTTTGTTAAAGTGGAATTAAGGCCCTTGGTTGCACAACAGTACCCATTGCTTCCCATACCGTTCTAGAATGTGTAACTACAAATTCAAATATTAAAAAACCAGGAAATGCCAGGTTAATGTCTATGTGCATCTCCTCAAAGGATGATGATGATTTTTTTGAAAAAGCATCTGTTGTTCACTTCCTAAACGTGTGATTTTTTTTTTTTTTTTTTTTAAAAACACTTTACAAACTTTTGATTTCAGTGGAACTGTGCTTATTTGCTTATGTACGCTGGTGGAGGATCTAGCCCGTGTGTTTGAGCATTGCATTGCCTCTTACTCCCTGGTTTTATGGCCAGTTAACAGTTGCAATTTTCCCTTTTTAGCATCTGTTGCTAATAGATCCATTTAGGCAATTGCGTTCTGTGAAGGTAATAGTTCTATCCATATTCCATTTCTAATGTAAATTCTAAAATTTGGTTGTATGCTTCTATATTAATCATAAGAACCTGAATGAATGTGAACAGTTTTGCCTTGATGACTTTTGTAGTTGCCGTCTTACAGTCCCAATTATTGGAGGCAGGGTAGGGTGTGTGTGAATCTTATCCTAATCAGGTGTCTAAGAATATTTGAATCGGTATGTTTGAATTATGAGAGCCAAGATATATTTTTGAAAGCCAAATTTAAAATCAACTTAAGTATTTAACAAAAAATGTATATGATGTTTTGTTTCTAGGAATGGGAAGTAGAAAGAGCTTATGCAATAGACTTTTTGTGACGCTTGACAAGGGCCAATGTAATTCCATATTGGCACTTTTAGTTAGCATGCTTCTACACTGGGTTCCAGCAAGTGCAACAGCAGGCTTGCTGCTTAAAGAATAAAGAAAGGCTATCCTATGACTGCTTGGGAAATAGGCCAACTCCAAGATCAGGTTATGGAGTAGATTGGTGCCAGCTGAAGAATCTCTACCCGTAAAACTCATTGAGCAAAGATGACTAGAGTGGAAGATAGACTGGAGGCAGATACTTGTGAACAGTCACAGGAAGAAATTGAAGATAATCATGGGAACTGGGAGCCTAGATGAAGAACAGAAACTCAAATCTAGGAAAGATTGAAATGGTGCTAAATGAAATATGTAAATGCTTTGAGGTGCTTGCAGCCATCATCGTTTTAGCCTCAGTCAAGGGCATATGCTTGACAGTAATTGAGGTGCTGTGTAGCCTTACCAGATTCATCACTGATCATGAAAAATCAAATAGCAATGATCACAAAAAAGCCACCTTCCATCTCCAGATTCCTTTCACGTGAGGCTCTGGCCACAGTACTTCCAGAACTTTATCAAGACCCCATGGTGGGTTTCTGCAACTCTTAGGTTAGACTGCAGCAACCTGTCTAAGGAGGTGAAGCTGAAGGGACTAGAACATGCTAGTGTTCCATAACCTGCATTTCCTTCCTCTGCAGATTCAGTTTAGAGTTGTGGTACCATTTAAAAGTCCTCAATGGGGTAATACTACAATATTTCAAAGATTTTTTTTTCTCCTTCGGGGACCTACCATGGCAACTGTGGTCATCTGGCTTGCTGTTTGTTTAGATCCAGACTCACCTATGGAGTTCCAGGAGTCCCATGTCTGAAGACTCCTCCCCCAGCCTAAGGGGAGGAGCAACTGAACCCAGGGCCCATATGATTTTGGGGGACAATTAATAACAAAACAGGGACAGGAGTGAGGTCATAGAGCCATAAGCAGGGAACCAGAGGGAGACACAGAGCAGAGAACCCTGGACAGTGTCCACTGCTCCTCAAAGGTATCTAAGCAGCCAGCAGATGTGGCCCAGAGGAACTCTGACTGGATGTGTGATTGAAAGGAGGAACAGAAATAGGTCCCACAGTTGCAGAGTACCATCCCTGTCCAGCACCTCCCTGTCCAGCATCCTGGTTTTATAGATGGCCAATGCCAGGAGGAGGTTGACAGTTTTTTATGCAAAAAATCAGTTTAGGTTTATTTTAAAGTCCTGTTTAGGAAGCATGAAAATCAGAATGAAGGGAACCTCAAATTTTAGAGGATTAGACATGAATTATTCTAGTAAAGTGTCCTGAAATTGACAGAGCTACACGGGAAGGATGTGTTTGGTACATTTGAAGTTAGCTAATGTGCCTTTTTCTTAGTGTTGCACTTTATACAAGTGAAAGCATTTCTCTTGTTTTTGTCTTATGGTTTTTCCTTTACTTGCAGTAGTTCTTGCATATTGTTTTCTGTCATCTGTCTAAGTTAAATTGGTCAGGATCAAAGAAAAATCTACTGCAATTTTTCCTTTAATCTTCTATATCTACTAATCGGGAACCCTCTTCTACCCAGTGATTTGTCTTGATTTGGTATCACAAGGCTTTTCAGGATATGAAGGAAGATTTTAGAAGAACAGCCTCTACATGTATTGCGTGGCATCTTGGACTACAGCTACGTTTCCTGTACTAGATTGGCAGAAGGACTAATAAGCTGTCAAACTGACTACAGTAGATGCACAAGGTAGTGATTTCTGTTAGGGCTCTCAAGCGATTAAACAAATTAATCGTGATTAATCGTGCTTTAATAACAGAATACCATATATAGAAATACTTTTTGATGTTTTTCACATTTTGAAATATATTGATTTAAATTATAACACAGAATACCTAGTGTACAGTGCTCACTTTATATTTATTTTTTATTCTAAATATTTGCACTGTAAAAATAAGATATAGAATTTTTCAATTCGCTTAATACAAGTACAATTAGGGGGGGAGGGATAGCTCAGTGGGTTGAGCATTGGCCTAAAGTGAGAACAGTCGTTCACATGGCACTGTTGTAGCCAGAGTCACAAGATATTTACGTGCCAGATGTACTAAAGATTCGTATGTCCCTTCATGTTTCATTCACCATTCCATTGGACAGGCATCCATGCTGATCATGGATTCTGCTTGATAACGATCCAAAAGCAGTGCAGACCAATGCATGTTCATTTTCATCATCTCAGGAAATGCCTCCAGCAGAAGGTTGATTTTATTTTCTGGTGGTTCGGGTTCTGTAGTTTCCGCATCGGAGTGTTGCTCTTTTAAGACTTCAGAAAGCATGCTCCACACCCCATCCATCTCAGATTTTGTAAGGCATTTCAGATTCTTAAACCTTGGGTTGAGTGCTGTAGCTATCTTTAGAAATCTCACACTGGTACCTTGCGTTTTGTCAAATCTGCAGTGAAAGTGTTCTTAAAACAAACAACATGTGCTGGGTCATCATCCAGACTGCTATAACATGAAATATATGGCAGAATGCGGGTAAAATACCGAGCAGGAGACATACAATTTTAATTAACGTATTATTTTTTATAAGTGTCATCAGCATGGAAGCATGTTCCTCTGGAATGGTGGCCGAAGCATGAAGGGGCATACGAATGTTTAGCATAGCTGGCACGTAATGCCGGCTACAAAAGTGCCATGTTAACATTTGTTCTCGCTTTCAGGTGACATTGTAAATAAGAAGTGGGCAGCATTATCTCCTATAAATGTAAACAAGCTTGTTTCTCTTAGTAATTGAACAAGAAATGGGACTGAGTGGACTTGTAGGCTCTCAAGTTTGAAATTGTTTTGTTTTTGAGTGCAGTTATGTAACAAAATAAATCTGTATTTGTAAGTTGCACTTTCATGATAAAGAGATTGCACTGTGGTACTCATATGAGGTGAATTGAAAAATACTATTTCTTTTGTTTATCATTTTTAGAGTGCAAATATGTAATGTAGAGTGTCATAAAATAATATAAAGTGAGCACTGTACACTTTGTATTCTGTGTTGTAATTGAAATCAATATATTTGAAAATGTAGAAAAACATCCAAAATATTTAATAAATGTCAATAGGTATTCTCTTGTTTAACAGTGCGATCAAAACTGCGATTAGTTGTGATTACTTTTTTTGAGTTAATTGCGTGAGTTATCTGCGATTAATTGAAGCCCTAATTTATATATATGAAAACATCCCTTTTTATGATACTGCAGACAATCATGCATGCTGTTTGTCTTGTCTGGAGATAAAGTAATGTCATTCTGAGATGCAGCAAAGATGTGGTGTGTGTGTGTTTTTTTTTTTTTTTTTTTTTAACATTTTTAAATCTAGAGTCTCATAATTTCTCTTTTGCTCTGTTTATTTTTGCTTTACTGGGTTGTTATATGTATCTTCCTAGATCTGTAGGTGGAAAATGGATTCTACATTTCTTTAGAAGTCTCTGTGGCCTCTGTGGTTTATCATGTACAGATGGGTTCTGTTGCACTAAACCACTTTGGAAAGTGTTAAAAATAGGGTGGGGGAGAAAGAGTTGAAAGCAAGACTGTCTAGAATACTCATCTGGCAGAGTTACCAAGGTGCTGTAGCAGAATTCTCAGGATGCTGTCACAGATTCCAAGGGCAGAAGGGACTATTGTTATAATCTAGTTGGACCTCTTGTATAACACAGACTATAGAACTCCCCCAAAATATTTCCTAGAGCATTCCTTTTAGAAAAAACATCCAATCTTGATTTAAAAGCTGCCCATGATGTACAATCCATTATGACACCTGATAAATTGTTTCAATGGTTACTTACAGTCACTATGAAAAATTTACGCCTTATTTACAGTTTTAATTTGTGTAGCTTCAATTTCCAGCCATTGGGTTGTGTTATACCTTTCTCAGATTGAAGAGCCCATCATATTTAATCAAATATTTAATTGTTCCCCATGTAGATACTTATAAACTGTAATCAAGTCTTGCCTTAACCTCTTTACGTTAAATAGATGGAGCTCTTTGAGTCTGTCACCATAAGACATGTTTTATAATCCTTTAGTCATTCTCTTGGCTCTTCTCTGAACCCTCTCCAGTTTATCAGATCCTTCTTGAATTGTGGGCACCAGAGCTGGACACAGTATTCCAGCAGCAGTCGTACTAGAGTTAAATACAGAGGTAAAATAACCTCTCTACTCCTATTTAGGATTCCTCTGTTTATGCATCCAAGGATTGCATACAGTCTTCTGGCCACAGCGTTACACTAGGAGCTCACGTTAAGGTGATTATCCACTATGACCCCCAAATCTTTTTCAGTCATGGCTTTCCATGCTAGAGTCTTGATTATTTTGGTCAAATTGTCATCTCAGAATGTGCAGAAGCCTGTCTTTTATGTAATTATAGTATGAGTTTGGCCAGTGTGAGCTTGCATTAAGAGGAATAAAAGACTTAGCAGTTTAAAAGAGAAATTGTTAACAGCCTAATTTTCAAATGTGTATCTTAATCAGGTGTCCAGACTCCATATTTTGACACCTAGATATGTAAATTATACTTTGTCTCATAGATCTTGAAAGCATTTTAAAAAAGAAATTAAGTAACTTTAGCCAGATAGATAAGGCTTCAGGCAAATAACAAGGGTAAATAATTTTGTCTGGGCTGTTTAACACAGGGGTTCTCAACCTTTTTCTTTCTGAGCCCCCCCCCATCCCAACATGCTATAAAAACTCCAGGGCCCAGCCAGGGAGGGTGGAGTGGGACTCAGGGCTTCTGCCCAGTGGGTCACCAGGGCTCGGCGCTTCTGCTCTGCGTACGGTTACTGTGTTTCAGGTTCCCCAAAAGAGGACACTGTCAGAGGGGAAAGGGGAGCTGGGAAAGGAGGAGTTGGAGGGGGGTTCCCGTAATCCCTCCAGCAGCCCCTCCTCCCCTACCCCCTGCACTCCCTCATGGCTTTAGCCCCCTGCACTCACTCCACCCACCCCTGAGGCATTTGGTGCAGCCTGTCTCTTCCTGCAGGTAGCTCCTCCCTGGGAAACAGCTGCGCAGCCCGTCCTTGTCCTCTCCTTCCCACCAGGCCTGCAGCATGGGGATCAGCCCCCCCCACTGCGAAGTGTAGCCCCAAGCCAGGGCCACTTCTAGCATGATAAAAAAAGAGCAAATGAACACGTGTCCCTGCAATATCAAAGCAAACTGTATACTTACCAGAGGTTCCTTCCCCTGCATCAGGCTCGCCCATGCTGGTCTGGAGGGACTGGCTCGACTGCTCTGTGTATATATAGAGTCAAAATAGGTCCTGGCTCGCTGTTCCACATACTCCTCTCTACCGTTTCCTTGTACAACAGCCCCTCCTCACAGTTCACTCCAGGGGCCTGTGACTCCAGCTCCCCCAGAGTATCCACAGGGCTCTTGGTGGTGGTGGAGGTGTCTCTGCCAAGGATGGCATGCAGCTCTTAGTAAAAGCAGCATGTCTGTGACTCTCCACCAGAGCAACTGTTAGCCTCCCTTGCCTTCTGGTACGCGTGCCCCAGGTTCTTCGCTTTCACACAGCACTGCTGTGGGTCCCTCTTGTAGCCCCTCTCCCCCGAGCAATCTGCTCAAAGAGCAATAGAAACATAAATATCTATCAAAGCTGTGCCTTCACAGCCTCTTCTCCCCACAGACTCAGGAGATACACAACCTCCTGTGTACTCCAGGCAGGAGTGTGTCTGCAGCATGGAGCCAGCATGGTCAGCTGGGCAGTTGCAAGGTGAGCGCTCCATGGTGAGCAAACAGAAAATGGAATTTCAAAAATTAATGGGGCTTTAAAAGGGGAGGGGCATGTACCTGTACCTGGCCGCCAGGCAGCGGAGTACAGAGCGGTCATGGTGGGGTAGTATGGGACACCTCCTGGAGGCCACTAAAGTGGACATAAGTAATGCAGTGTCTATGCTGACACTTGTGGAGGTGGAGTTATTACAGTAGCTCCTCACTTAAATTCGTCCTGCTTAACGTTGTTTCATTGTTACGTTGCTGATCAATTAGGGAACATACTCATTTAAAGTTGTGCAATGCTACACTCTTACGTTGTTTTGCTGCCTGCTTTCTCCACAGCTGGCAGCCTCCCTACGCGCGTGCCCCCCCCCCAGCGCCTCCCACCCGCTGACAGACCCCGCGGATCAGCGCCTTCCCCCTCCTCCCCCCGCCTCCTGCCCACGGCAGTCAGCTGGCTTGTGGCATTTTGGAGGGAGGGGGGAGGAGTGAGGACTCGGTGCGCAGGCTCCCCCTGCCTCCCGAACACTGCAAGCCAGCTGATTGCCCCGGGCAGGAGGCAGGGGGGAGGGAGGAGGAGCCTGCGCCAACTCCTTGCTCCTCCCCCTCCCTCCTGCCTCCTAAACGCTGCAAGCCAGCTGATTGCCCTGGGCAGGAGGGAGGGGGGGAAGAGCAAGGACTCGGCGCACAGGCTCCCTCTCCCTCCCCTGCATCCCAGATGCAGCAATCAGCTGGCTTCCGGCGTTTAAAAGGGAGGGGAGGGAGTGGGGAGGAGCTAGGACGCCGCGTGCGAAGTAAAGGGAGAGAAGGTGGTGGGTCGAGAAGAGGTGGGTCAAGGGTGGGGGTTTGGGGTAAGGGGTGAAGTGGGCAGGCTGAGGGTTAAGCCCCCCGCCCCTGGTGCTTGCAGAGTAGGGGAAGCTGCCCTGGAACCTAACCCCCCTATTTACATTAATTCTTATGGGGAAATTGGATTCACTTAACATCGTTTCACTTAAAGTCACATTTTTCAGGAACTACAACGTTAAGTGAGGAGTTACTGTAAGTCAGTATAGCGGGCGAATTACAACATTTAATGGAGAGTCCTGTGGCACCTTTAAGACTAACAGAAGTATTGGAGCATAAGCTTTCGTGAGTGAATACCCACTTGGTCAGACGCATGTGTCCTTGCATGCGTCTGACGAAGTGGGTATTCACTCACGAAAGCTTATGCTCCAATACTTCTGTTAGTCTTAAAGGTGCCGCATGACTCTCTGTTGCTTTTTACAGATCCAGACTAACACGGCTACCCCTCTGATACTTAACATTTTAATGTGGATGCTTAGAGGGTTAGGTCGATGTAAGCTGCCTTGTGTTGACTTAACTCCATAGCAATCAGAAGCTGAGAGGATGGGGCCAGCCCATGCAGCTCCAAAACTGTGATAGCCTCCAAGAGCTGTAGAGAGCAGCCCTGATGTCAAGACTTGTGGGAGATGCTGCTAGTGGAAAGGAAATTATCAATAAGAATTTTTCTGTTCCTTCTCTTGTCCCCTCATTTCCCAATCTGACCAGGTGTTAAACTCCTTTGTGTGTCCTACAGCAGGTCGTCCTCACTCCTTTTCTACTTCCTGTGAAGATCCAGCAGCCTCTGGTTCACCATTAATGACCCTCTCAGATGATGCCTTCCCTCCCTTTGTATTTGAGGACGTTGGAAAGCAATAAGACTGTTTTTGTGTTCCTCAGAGAAAGTTTCTCCCTTTACTTTCTGCATCATTGCAAAGCAGAAATACAACTTCTATCTCACTTTTCTTTCCATTCCATTTCATTCTTACATTTCACCATTTGCAGCCTGCTCCTCCTTCTCAACAAGAAAATGGCAAGTGATCTCTCTCTCTCTCTCACCCAGTATTGTAACTTTTATATGGCAGACTGACACAGTTTCCAGATCTGGAAAGGGCTTTTGGTGGGAGCGTAGCGGAGAAGCGGAACAGTACTGAAATGGTTTTAATGTGATTTTAGGTTAGAGTAGGCTGATGTGAACTTGCTGAAGATCCCAGACTGGAAAAGAGAATAGCTCCATCCATCTATGCCATGGAAATTTTTTTGTCAATGGATGAGCAGATTAATGACTGGAGGGGACTAATGAGCTACAGGGATGAGAGGAGGAGTTAGCCTTGTCCAGAAACCTGGCTGACTGGAGTTTCTGTTGAATGAAAAATTCCCCTGCATCATTCCATAAGAGAGGATCAAAATTTGAACCTACAGAAATGAGCTAGTGGCTTCATGTAACAGCATAGAACCATCATAAGTGGCTTGCAACCCCTCATCCCTACTCCGCAGTGTGAAATCAGGGTCCATAGTTGGGGCACTGCCAAGAGATCTATCTAATAATAGTATAGACATGTTCTCAGAATATTACTACACTGGGAGTTATACTACTTGACCTTCCAGTTAGAGCATCTTAATTCCTCTCATTTTTCTCCTGGCACTGAGGTTCCATTCAATGGATGTCATGCTCAGCCATCTTATTCGAAATGTCTTCATACAACTTGGTATTTCAATTCTTGCTCCCTAAACTGTGGATCCTGGAAGCATCACACCAAAGATCCACCAGTGCTGGTGATGCTGCCTCTGGTCAGCTGTTAGCACATTGAGATTATATCTTATTGAAGGCTATCGAAACCCCCCCCAGAGTTGCTGTTATTTAATGCTGCGTGCAAAAGGAGGGGGGAAATTCTGAGCAGGCCTTTCTGCAGTGATAGGTGACTTCTAGTTAGGAAACAAAATAGGAAGATGGCAAGAAAAGAGCATGGGGTCCTTCTGTTTTATGTGACTAGCAGCCCTTTTTCTTTGGATGAAGACTAGCACTACAGGTCTGCCCTATATCCCATTCACGTGAACCAACATGTTACTATACTGCTCCCTCTGCTACACACAAGTGATGGGTTTTTGTATGTTGATAGAAAGAACAGGAATACTTGTGGCACCTTAGAGACTAACGAATTTATTTGAGCATAAGCTTTCGTGGGCTACAGCCTACTTCATCGGATGCATAGAATGGAACACACAGAAAGAAGATATTTATACATACAGAGAACATGAAAAGGAGGGAGTAGCCATACTAACTGTAAGAGGCCAGTCAATTGAGATGAACTATCATCAGCAGGCGAGAGAAAAAAACCTTTTGAAGTGATAATCGAGAGACCCATAGAAGATGTGAGGATTTTTTAACATATTTGAACATGAGGAAATAGATTCAGTTAGTGTAATGACCCAACCATTCCCAGTCTCTGTTCAAACCTAAGTTAATTGTATCTAATTTGCATATTAATTCAAGTTCAGCAGTCTCTCTTTGGAGTCTGTTTTTGAAGTTTTTTTTGTTGCAAAATTGCCACGTTCACGTCTGTCACTGAATGGTTAGAGAGATTGAAGTGTTCTCCCACTGGTTTTTGAATGTTATGATTCCTGATGTCAGAATTGTGTCCATTTATTCTTTTGCGTAGAGACTGTCCGGTTTGGCCAATGTATATGGCAGAGGGGCATTGCTGGCACATGATGGCATATATTACATTGGTAGATGTGCAGGTGAATGAGCCCTGATGGCGTGGTTGATGTAATTAGGTCCTATGATGGTGTCACTTGAATAGATATGTGGACAGAGTTAGCATCGGGCTTTGTTGCAAGGATAGGTTCCTGGGTTAGTGTTTATGTTGTATGGTGTGTGGTTGCTGGTGAGTATTTGCTTCAGGTTGGGGGGCTGGCTGTATGTTGATAGGGGTTGAGCAGAGGATGGGACTGAGAGTGCCTGAGAAATTGTGGACATTGATGACAAGGAGATATTCATCATGCTCATGGTGGCAATCCATGTGGACACACACCAAAGTGGGTAGTCAGCAATAGGGTAAAATAGCAGCAAAGTAGAAAACTGGGTTACTGGTAGATAAAAGAAATATATAAAATCTGGGAAACCAAATCTAAAACCAGGCTGGTGGCAAAAGTACTGTTGCAGTGCTTTCTTCTAGCTAACATGAGAGTGAGAGGCAGGTTTTTCTCAGGATTCCTCATCTTTTCCCCCTCATTGTATTTTAATACCGTATCAGGGTCTAATTCTGCTTCTCAGTAGCTGTAGTGGTATATTGGAAGCCTCTGTCTTTCTAAGTCTGAAGTCAGAAATCTGCTATTGAATTGAGGCATAGCTTTCATGTGTCAGTGAAGTGTTGGGAAGGTGGCATAGCTCATAGGCGAGGTTAATGCAGTTAAGTTGTTGAGTGAACAAAAACACAGAATTTCAGCATGGGATGTAATTTTAGTGTCTGTGTAAGTATCAGTCTTAGTATCTGATTTTGAGAAACATCTGCAAAATGTAAATATTTGACTGTACAAATGTGTTTATTTGTAGTTTCTTAAGAGGTCATTTTTTCTTAGTTACTAATACCCATTTTACAGCATGGTTTGTTTTGGTTTTGGCAGAATGCAGCCTGTCATTCAGTTATAGAAGTGTATTAGATGTTTCTGATTTTTAGTGTGTGAAGCTTTTTTTTCCCCCTGCATGTCTGTAGCAGTTTTTGTTCATTAAATGATCAATAAAGGCTACAGCTCATCAGATCATGTGGTGCATTTTTTTTAAATGAAAATGAGATTGACAGCTCTAGAAACAGGTCCTTTGTTTATCTATCATATATCAAAAGATTATGGCAACTTGACGTCTAATCAATTTCAAAAAGTGAATTTCGGGTACTACAACTACCCCTGGCTGCCTTGGCCAGTTATGGATTTTTTTTAATTTTAAAAAGTTTTTCTCTTCCCTCTTGCTGTGTGAAAGACATATCGAAGTAGGGGAAACTCACTTGAAGCTGGGGAACTGACTACACATAAGGAATGAAATGCGGGTCCTGTTGAAGTCAGTTGGAGTTGTCACTGACTTCAGTGAGGCTAGGATTTTGCCCAAATGCTTTGGAGTTCTATGGCTGTGCCTCATTATCTTATGTGACATTTTAAAGCTTTACTGAAATGTTACAAAGCTTTGATATTTCTTATGACCGTATAGTACTTAAAGTAGTTCTGTTACTTGCTCGCTTCTGCTGGTATTTTTAGACTTGGGAAATCTCTCAAACTGTTGAAATGAAGGGAGTGAGAGCGGGAGAGTCTTCTGATGTCAAACTTTCCATTGCTTCTGTATGAGTTCTGGCTATAGTTTTTCTATTTAAACAAAAACAGTATAAAAATGTAGTGGGCCAGCCACACTAGTATAGAAGACTTACAAAAGTTGTATGATCGTTTGATCATTGCTTGAAAACATATTTTTATCTAATCCAATGCTGCTTATTTGGGTACTGGGCATGGGGGGAAAATAGGGACGTCCCTTTTAAAATATAGGACAGATGGGGTGCCCCTGAACCTTCAATTCTAAAGATATTTGATTGTGTTAAGTGCTCTGTTGCCACCAATAGCAAGACTAAGAGGGATATTCAGCATATGCCTTCTTTCCAAAGTAAAATCAATTATTTACAAATTGCTTTTAATGATTTAGGAATGGAGAGGAGTTTAAAGTGGTAGAGCTTGAGAAGCTATCTAAATTCAGGAGGAAGCATAGTACTTTTGTGAGGGGGGGATTTGCTAGTCGGTGAAATAGAATATTTGTGAGAAATTGGGCATGTAGTAAAGCCATTAATTATGGAGCCATGATAGTGACTCCATAGGTGAGATTGTAGCTTTCTGTTATAAATCAATGTGATTTTATTTATTTATTTATTTTTGGATTCCCATCAACAACCTCAAAAAGAAAAAGCTGCTGCCTTTCTCTTGAAATTTCTCATACATGTTCTTTAGGGTAAATCTACACTGCACCTGGGATTGTGCAAGATGATCAGATGTTTGTGAAGGAGCTAGTAACAGGAGTAGCATATGGACTCCTTGTCCCAATACTTACAGAATATTAAATGAAAATTCAGATACAAAGTACATATAAAAATATTGCTTATGTCAGAATCTTATACTTGCGTACTCGTAGAAAGATGATGAATAAGTGGTATAAGGTAATGGAAGGCACAGAGTTAAGTTACAGTGGCATCTGGAGTGGGGAAGGTAGGTGCAGAGAGAGAGTTATTTTTCTGAAGTTAGCTTATATATTTTTTGTGATCAAACATCTAAAGGCCTCTATCTAACTTTGTAAACTTTGGTAGGATATCTGATTTTTAAGAATACTTAGTGAGTGTGTAAATCATAAGGGAAAATGAACATTGTGTGTGAAGGTAGTATGTGCCATTACTTCCATTTGATAAAAATACTATAGGACTGAATTACTTGGATGCATACAAAGGTAATCAAAACTTTGATATGTGAAAATGTTTAATAATTACACAAATTTAAGGCATGTTAACTAGTAGTAGAGTATATGGTGCAGTAATCACAGGAAAGTCTATTAATATAAAAAGAAAGTTAGGAGACAGTGGGTTACTAAAGGAGATGAGTGGGCTGTAGTGACTGAATAATATTTTTAAGAGCTTGAATGATTGCTTTGCTTCGATATTCACCAGGGAAGCTGCATGTTGTTAGATCAAAAATGGAGGGGAGGGCCAACAAATACAATTATACAAAGGAAACTAAAACTCCAAATTTGGTTATTGTAATTCAGACTAGCTAATTTAAATTTAGCTTGGAGAGAATATGATTTTAAAGCTACAGTCGTAAGAGTAGCAAAGTACAGACCAATTCAGGGAGAGGAGAGAGAAATTTTTTGTGCAATGCATATAATTTTTTCTGTTCCATATTAGTTTTTAGTGCATTTATATAGAGTGTTAAAGTAATTTGTATTAAACTGGCTTGAGGGAAGGGGCGAATACACAGATTGGGCTCATATCTTTTTTGGTAAAGGATGATATGACTAAAGTATAGCATGGAAGGCATATTAAAGTAGGACAAAGTTCTGGCTGTTTAAATGTTTTAACAATAGCCAGTTCTGAAAGACTTGGATTGAAAGTGACGGGGGAGGGGAAAAGGGGCATAGTGTACAAGTATGTAGACTGAATTTTTTTACTGAAATAATCCATTTGCTAAAGGCATCAATGGAAGCAAGTAGCTTGATGAAGAAATGTCCAGTATAGCCTTTTTACTGAAGAATAGTTATTTTGTTGGATTAAAGTGGTAACAGCTGCTGGTCTCCTGGGCTAAACGTAGTCTTTGATAAATTGCATTGTCTTGGGCTGTCTCTTAAATGTTCTTGTATTTGTATTTTAACACTATTGTAAACCCTATGGAAATAAAGAAATTTAGGGTGTGGAGTAGGAAGCATTGCCTCAGGCCTGGTCTACACTGGAAACTCTTTGTAGTATAGCAGTGTCAGTTGGGAGCGTGGCATTTTTGTTTTTTGCTACATTCTGTACTGATAAAAATTGTAATGTAGATGCAATTATAATGGCATAAAAGTGCTTTTGCAGTTATAGCTTATTTCTCTAGGGGAACTAGTATAAGTTATACCAGCAAACCCTTTTTAGTGTAAGAGCTACCTTAAGGTGAGAGCAGGGGATGGAGTCAGGAGACTGAGATTATGTCTACACTGCATTTAAATACCTGTGACTGATCCATATCTACTGACTTGGGCTCAAGTTACTGGTTTGTAAAATTGTGGTGTAGATGTTCGGGTTTGGGCTCGTGGGGGTCCTAGAGCTTGGACTCCAGCTGGAGCCGGACCCTCGTGAGGTTCCAGAGCTTGGATTCCAGCCAGACCCCAAACAACTACAATACAGTTTTACAGCCCTATAGCTCGAGCACCATGAGCCTAAGTCAGCTGACATGGGCCAGCTATGTATGTTTAAATGCAGTGTAGACAGTGGCGTTGGAACAATTTTTATAGTGGGGTGCTGAAAGTTATTGAACAAAACTCTAAATTGTGTATATGATGGAAACCACTTCAAGCCAAGAGATACTGCCACACCCCAAGTTCCAGCACCTTTGAGTATATACATATCTCAAGGATTTTCCCACCTCTGTTGCTGGCTTTGTGTGAACTGGGCGAGTGGGGGCTGTCACTAAACATCTCTGTTTCTATTACCTTTCTGTAAAGTGGAAATAACACCTTCCCTACTCAGAGCTTAGATGTAAATCACAAACCAATTAATGCTAGGTTTCATATATCTAGTGCTCTTCATCTTCTTTGAAATGTTGTTGCCTACCTTTGTGCTAATATTTTTGTGAGAAGAACCTGCCATGATTGAATGGGTAAGAGAACTAATCAGGAGTGGATATTAGTCTGGCATTTCAGCCTTCAGCCACAGCATGTAATACAATTTTAACTATTTAACAAGGGTCGGGAGGCTATGATCAGCCACAGGGTTTTCAGAGGGAAACCCGTGGCTGCTGGTTTCCCAGAAAGCAACTGGGAAAGAGAGAATAGTATCTGTGTGAGGTAAGTTCTGAAGCAAGCTCAGGAAGTGTGCTGCCCTCTGATTGGCTGGCATTTTTACAGGTCTGTTAAAAACTTGGGGGCATACCAAGCCAGTTGAGGGAAAGACTGTCCGAGAGAGAGAGTGATATGAGTTCCTGGACTGCAGGCCTGATTTATGTTGCCAGACTACCGTTAAAGAGAAGTGGAACCTCATTGCTAAAGGTGACATTTACCAGGAAGCTGGCCAAAAGAAGCCTTGGCTCTTAAGACCCACATTTATATCTGGAAATAGTTGTTTTCTGTTTATGTGACCTTTGTGCAACAATATATTACTTCTGCAAATAAAACGGCTTACCTGAAGGACTCTGTCAAACCAAGACTCTCAAACTTCTTTGGGTGGGGAAGGAGGGGAGAGACATTCTGAAGATTATTTTATGTGGACACTGCAATACTTGTGGCACAAGGAGGGATTCATAGAGAGATGCTGAGTATCTCAATTGGGAAAACAATAGGTGTCATTCTTAGTGATTGTTTCTATAAGTGGATGCAAAATTTTAGAATTGATGTTTTACATGAAAGGAGGTGATGAGGTGTGTGTGTGTGTGGAGACTAGAGAATATGCAAAATATAAATCTATGCATTCAGCTGATTGTCTGTAAACTAACTCTAGTGTTCTGTGACAACAGCGAGAGAAATTATACCAACTGGATTAAAGATGCCGTTTCAGATTTTGTTAGGACTAGAGCATAATTTCTAGTACTTAAAACTTAAGTTTTTAAGCTCTTTATGTAAAAGAATGATATGCAGGTTAATACTTTATCATTCACCAAATACAACCAAACCATTTTCAATTAATGTTTGTTATGATTCATGTTTTTTGTTAGTTTTTAATGAAAGGGGGAAATTTTGACCATGTGTGGCTGGTTAGAGGTGGGTGACTGTATGTTTTGGGTAATCCATTGTTAACACCTGAATGTAAATCTTTGGATTAAGTGTTACTTCATCTTAAAATCTGTGTCCTTGTTGATTTTTCAACACTCGTGAAAATGGTTATTATTCATTTTATATAATACTGTAACTTTGCATGGTGCTTTATAGCAGTGATTCTCAAATTTTTGTACTGGTGACCCCTTTCACACAGCATGTCTCTCAGTGTGACCCCACTTATAAATTAAAAACACTTTTTATATATTTAACTCCATTATAAATGCTGGATGCAAAGTAGGGTTTGGGGTGGAGGCTAACAGCTTGCGACCCCCCCCCCCACATAACCTCACAACCCCGTGAGGGATCCCGACCCTCAGTTTGAGAACCCCTGCTTTATAGAATGAAAATAGACATTGTCCTGGCCTTGAAGATCTCTCATTCTAAATTAACAGACAAAAGAAAGAAGATGAAGGGACATATGAATCTTTAGCGCATCTGGTATGTAAATACCTTGCGACGCCGGCTACAACAGGGCCATGCAAACGCCTATTCTTACTTCAGGTGACATTGTAAAAAAGAACCGGGCAGCATTATCTCCTGCAAATGTAAACAAACTTGTTTGAGCGATTGGCTGAACAAGAAGTAGGACTGATTGAACTTGTAGGCTCTAAAGTTTTACATTGTTTTGTTTTTGAGTTCAGTTATATAACAAAAAAAATCTACATTTGTAAGTTGCACTTTCATGATAAAGAGATCACACTACAGTACTTGTATGAGGTGAATTGAAAAATACTATTTCTTTTGTTATTTTTACAGTGCAAATATTTGTAATAAAAAATGTGAGCACAATACATTTTGTATTGTTTCTACATTTTTAAATATATTGATTTCAATTATGAAAAACATCCAAAATATTTAATAAATTTCAATTTATATTCTACTGTTTAACAATGCGATTAAAACTGCGAATAAATCATGAGTCATTTTTTTGAGTTAATTATATGAATTAACTGCGATTAATCGACAGCCGGTCTCAATGGGTAATGATCAATGGCTCGATGTCTAGTTGGCAGCCGGTATCAAGAGGAGTGCCCTTGGGTTCAGTCCTGGGGCTGGTTTTGTTCAACATCTTTATTAATGATCTGGATGATGGGATAGATTACACCGTCAGCAAGTTCGCGGATGATACTAAGCTGGGGAGAGAGGTAGATACGCTGGAGGGTAGGGATAGGGTCCAGAGTCACCTAGACAAAAGAAATCTTATGAGGTTCAACAAGGACAAGTGCAGAGCCTGCATTTAGGATGGAAGAATCCGATGCACTGCTACAGGCTGGGGACCGACTGACTAAGCAGCAGTTCTGCAGAAGAGGACCTGGGGATTACAGTGGATGAGAAGCTGGATATGAGTCAGCTGTGTGCCCTTGTTGCCCAGAAGATTAATGGCACATTGGGCTGCATTAGTCAGAGCATTGCAGCAGATTGAGGGAAGTGATCGTTTCCCTCTATTTGGCACTGGTGAGGCCACATCTGGAGTACTGCGTCCAGTTTTGGGCCCCCCACTACAGAAAGGATGTGGACAAATTGGAGAGAGTCCAGTGGAGGGCAACGAAAATGATCAGGGGCTGGGGCACATGACTTACGAGGAGAGGCTGAGGGAACTGGGCTTGTTTAGTCTGCGGAAGAGAAGAGTGAGAGGGGGTTTAATAGCAGTCTTCAACTACCTGAAGGGGAATTCCAAAGAGGATGGTGCTCGGCCGTTCTCAGTGATGTCAGATGACAGAACAAGAAGCAATGGTCTCAAGTTGCAGTGGGGGCGGTCTAGGTTGGGTATTAGGAAACTATTTCACTAGGAGGGTGGTGAAGCACTGGAATGAGTTACCTAGGGAGGTGGTGGAATCTCCATCCTTAGAGGTTTTTAAGGCCTGGCTTGACAAAACCCTGGCTGGGATGATTTAGTTGGTGTTGGTCCTGCTTTGAGCAGGGGTTTGGACTAGATGACCTCCTGAGGTCTCTTCCAACCCTAATTTTCTATGATACTATGATTATCACTTGTCATTTTAGTGGGGAGAGGAAGGGAAATGGACAGTATTGCCAAGTCGCTGTATAGTCTTGAATTATGCAAAGTTTTGCTGATTTAATTCCACATTGCCCCTCACCTCCATCTTCTCGAGGAAGTGGAGCATATTCTTATCTCTGTCCTAGACATGTCGGATGTAAAGGTTTAGAATTTGTTTTGTATTGATAGCTCAGGATTATATAATAACTTCAGATTCCAGCTAAGTATCGAGCTTCTGCATTCATGGCAATAGAAATTGTACACCTGCAGACTCCTGAAGTAAAAAGTGAATTAAACAGAGTATGCAACTCTTTCTGTTCTTTCACAGTGCCACCAGCTTGGTTTTGTCATTCACAATATTGCTGTCAGATTTAATAAAACTATATTTTGTGATTAGGTAATGCAGGTTTTCTACAATAGTTTTTTCTTCCAGCCAAGTTATTTAAAACAATTCTGTGAAAACCAAAAAGGTTCACTGTTTTGTTTTTATTTTAAAAGATTGTGAAATAGGCATTTTATTCTTGTTGCTATAGCTTATGAGGCGATCCTATAGTTTGTAGGCAAAAATGCTCTATACCTTTTTTTCGTTGGAATATGATACTGACACTTAAATACGTGGCATAGTATTTGGAGTCTTAAAAAAATTAAAAATGGGGGATGGGTGGCATGTACATTTCACTAGAGTACAAATAGTTGCTGTAGTGTTTCTATTCTAGTCTGTCCCTAAGGTATTTTCCCCTGCCAATGGGACACAGAGATTCTTTTCTCTCCCCAAGCCCTTAGTTATTTTGTATCTCCATTAAGAATCAGACCCAAAGAGAGACTGCTTGGAAACAAGAAACAATTTACTTCACATTTGAACCAAAATAAGAGCCTGGCTCAGCATCAGCTATGAGGATTGGTCAGTTTTATCCATGTAAAATACATTCAAAGGGCTTTTCTTGTCTTTTCAGTATGTGTGCAGCACATTGTCCCTTCTACCAGTAATGAATATGAATAGATTTGGGGGGGGGAAAGGTGCCTTTTTGAATCAGAGAAAAATCTCTTAGATTCTAATACCCCTTCTCTTTCAAAGCATCCTCTCCACTTGTCTAGTCTTCCAAGGAGTCGACTGATAAAAGAAGGAAGACAATGACTTCTGACATTTGCAAGGTTAGAAAAGAAGTAGGAAATGCCATCCCACTCTACTTTTGAGAGGTGAGAAAAGCATTCGGGGCTGCTACCTATGCATTAAGCAGCAAAAAAGAAGATATGCACACTTCCTATTTCATCCATGTCATTGTTTAATTAAACATTGAGTGCAGGATATCTTTGAAATGTTAGTAAAGATCTTCTAACTTACTGTTTATCACCTCTTACTGTAGTAGCTATAGGCCCTATGATTGGGGACTTCAGTATAACTATCTTTTAGTAAGGGCTGTTCTACACTGGGGGGGGGGGTGATCGATCTAATATACGCAACTTCAGCTACGCTATTTGCGTAGCTGAAGTCGAAGTATCTTAGTTCGACTTACCTGGTCATCCTCACGGCGGCAAGTCGACTGCTGCGGCTCCCCCGTCGACTCCGCTTACTCTTCCTGCTGAGGTGGAGTACGGGCGTTGATTCGGGGATCGATTTATCGCATCTAGATGAGATGCGATAAATCGATCCCCGATAGGTTACTACCTGCTGATCCAGCGGGTAGTGTAGAGGTGGCCTAAGAGGCAGCCCCTGCCTGTCCCCAGAAGCTTACCGTCTACATAGACAAGACCTACAAAAGGCAGTTTTGTTAACCCCATTCTATTGAGGCACAGAAAGAGTAAGTGATTTGCCTAATATCATACAAGCAGTCTGTGGCAGAGCTGGGAATTTAACCTGGATATCCTGAGTCCCAATTGAGTGCCAATGCACAAGGTGATCCTTTCTGTCTTTTGTTTTGTTTTAGAAGTTAGCACCAGAGGACTTTTTTTAAATTGAAATTGTTCCTTTCTTTGCTGCTTTATGGTTTGTGAAGCAAGCCTGGCAGTTTGTCTGTCTGTCTGTGTGGTGGTTTATTCATTTGATTGTTTTTTCTTGGCTCGTCGTTTATCATGGAAATATCAGGTCTGGTTTTACTTGAAAACCTCTTGTTATATGTTCCATTCTATATGCATCCGAAGAAGTGGGCTGTAGTCCACGAAAGCTTATGCTCTAATAAATTTGTTAGTCTCTAAGGTGCCACAAGTACTCCTGTTCTTCTTTTTGCGGATACAGACTAACACGGCTGCTACTCTGAAACTTGTTTGTTGTGAGTTCTAACATTTTAATTGAGGGATTGGGAGTGCTGAATCTTGAACAAAGATATCCTGTATCCAAACTGTTGTTTAGTATGAAGGTAAAACTGTTGCTAACAAAAGCAAACAAGAGTTTGAAACTAAAAATCCTTTCCCCTTCCAATTGTTCAACTTTCATTCTTGACTTGCAGTATGATTGAAATCACTGGTTCTCTAGTCTTTATTTGGGGATGTCTATTGTAGGGAACACTTTTTGATATATTACTTATTCAGCCTCACCATGCTTAGTAATGTTGTGAACCTTATGTAGCTAGGATGCTGGCTATTACAAGCATTCTCTGACATAGTAGTTAAAATAGCTGCAGCAGCTGGTGACCTGTCCATACAAGGGCTACCAAAATCGCTGACACAGCTGGAGCAGAAAGCATTGGCAATGATGGGGAAACTTTTGAAAAATTTGTTAGTGGAAACATTCCTGAAGCGTCTTCTAAAACTGACAGTACCTGAATTTCTAATGTTTAGAAATAAGTAGAAAAATAATCTTTTGAAAGTAGTCATTCAGGTCTACTATGTAAAGAAGCAAAAAAGGACAAAAATCCACATTTTGTATTTGTAGATCACCCTTGAACAGACTTCTATCATGTCACTACTGAGTCAGGATTCAGAATAGGCTCCTTCAGTCTGAACTCTGAACAAAGCCAGGAAAAGTCTAAAAGTCCACCCTGCAATTCAGAAACTAATAATTTTAAGCAGTGGGCACGACCAGATTAATGCTTTCCCCAACCTTAATCCTTTATCAAAACTACTAGCTATCAAATAGATACTTTGTTGTTGAGTCTCTGTCCCCAGTGTAAATGCTGTCATTTCTGAACTGCTTTGGGGCTACTGGTTTGGAGAAGGGTTTGGACTGGAATTTGTGTGCTTAAATACATGTTACTTCTGTGCTGTCCGTAAAAGCTGAGTAAAGCAAAGGATGTCAGCACAATTTCCAGTGCTCTTATGAGTTCTGTTTTTATTGCTTTCTTCAGTGCCCAATTTTCTCCTCATTTGTAAGCCTATTCTTAGTGGCCAGCTGTTCGGTCAAGTGTGTCTCACTAAGCTGCTGGCTCTCTGCTTTATTGTAGGTCTTGCCAGACCATGTATCAGGGTGGAATCAAGTTTGAGCTTTAAATTCCTACTGTTTTTCCACAAATGGGAAATTATATTTCACTTCATTGTATCCTAGATATCACGCCCTTCTGCTTTGAACCAAGATGCATTTCTTGGATGTTGAACAATAAAGACTTGGCTACCTATATTAAATGCTGGGCCCACATTTTCATAAGTGACTAATGATTTTGGATGCCCAAATGGAGATGCTTTAAAGGACCCTGATTTTTAAGAAACTGGTGAATCCCTATCTTCTGAAAATCAGGCCTCGTGAACATGCCTCCGCTTAGGCGCACAAAATCACTAGTCACTTTTTAAAACTTGGATTTAGGACTTCAGGAACTTGGGGCATGGCTACACTTGCAGATATAGAGCGCTTTGAGTTAAACCAGCCTTCGTAGAGTGTAGTAGGGAAAGCGTTGCAATCTGTCCACATTAGCAGCTCTTGCAACAGTCACAGAGAGCAGTGCATTGTGGTAGCTATCCCAGCATGCAAGTGGCTGCAATGTGCTTTTCAAATGAGGGGGGTGGGGTGGAGTGGAGTGTGACAGGGAGCGTGTTGTGTGTATGTGGGGGGAGAGAGAGTGGGTTTTTGGGGGGCTGAGAGCATGTCAGCATGCTGTCTTGTAAGTTCAGACAGCAAAACAGACCGCCTACCTCTTCCCCCCTCCCCCCCCCCAGCATTCCACAGTAATGGTTGCTTTGTCTTGGAATAAGCATGCTGGCTGTCAGAAACAGAGCTTTCAAAGGGCATATCGGCATGCCTGCAGTGATTCCAAAACAATGACAAGAGTGACCACTTGACTTAAGGGGATTATGGGACGTTTCTGGAGGCTGATCAGAGCGCAGTAATGCAACACCTCGTTCACACTGACACCCAGGCGTTTCAGCCAATGCGCACCAAGTGTTAATCTTCTCGCCGAGGTGGAGTTCCAGGAGTGCTGTAGCCGTGGAGTCAGAGCGCCCTACGTGCCTTGCCAGTGTGGACGGGTAGTGAGCTAGGGCACCCGGGGGCTCCTTTATGTGCTCTAACTCTCAATTGTAGCCAATCCCTTGGAGAAATACTGTGATATAATACATAAGATTCCTCAGGGCATATGAGACGGTTTGCTGCCTCCGCCCCCTTCCTGAATAAGGGTGAGATTTTTCAAAAACACTGAGCATTGGTCTAGCTCTGCATTGACTTCAGAAGAAGCTGAGTTAGGCACTGCAATATCCTGGGTGCTCCCGCATAGATTTATAAGTCATATGAGCAAGTGGCATTCAGCAGACACAGAATTTATGAGAGTCCCACATTTAATGACTGGTGTACTTTTCTCTTACTAAAATGTTAGTCTAGGTTTTTAAGACCCCCCAGAATGTGGAAGGTACAATCTATCTATTTTTTGTATTAGTTGATATACCATTTTAGACCAGTCCTCCCTCAAAAACAAATAAATGTCTTTTGTGTATATTGATATACCTTTATTTTAGAAGGGAGTTCCTCATGTTTAGAAAAATAGATTATCTATAGTAACTTTATGTATGGGTTTTATTTCTCATATTCTTCTGTGGAATGGATCTGGAATGGAGGTGCAATGGGACCATCTTTTTCCATGTGGTTGACAGTAGTTTCTAAATGCTGAATAGTCAAAATAGTGTATAAGCAAGCATACTTGAAAATGTTCCTATAAACATTGTCATTGACAGGAAGCTCTAGTCTTTTATTGGCATTTTATATAACTTTAAGAATTAATGGTGACCTGCAAAGGATTTTTTTTAAAATGTAGTTGGGGTACACTTTTTTTGAAAATTTTGCTGCTTCACAATGAATAAAGAAGACATGAAAGGGTAAGGGGTTGGGTTACATTTTTTTTAAGATTAAAACCCATTAAGTGACCATGACCAGAATTATCACATAAGTGTTCAAAACTTTAAAACACTTATCGTCACAGTATATGAATCTTCACTCTCTTAGCTTTTGTGGCGGTATCATTTTACTAGTTCTTTTTTACCCTTGTCTTTCAGTCATCATACAGTCTTCCAGGCTAGATAGGATGTGAATTTATAATCTTAGCGCCCCTTCCCCTCCATCCTCCCCCCCCCCCCCCCCAAAAAAAAAAGCAGTTTGTAATAGGCTCAGATAATGCAGAACTTTTTTACAATTGACTTTTCATCTAAGGAACCTTGTTATCAGACTCCCTAACATTAGGCTGTCATTCCGTCCTCTTCAATACCTCCATTGTGCCATAGTGCACTTGGAGCAATTTTGTGATATGTCTTGCAATAATTAATCTAATATGTGGACAAAGTTGAAACTTCAACTCATAATATCCTGATTTAAACTAGAAGCTGTCCATAACCAAAGCCCTGGATCCAAGCAGTCCTGACCTTTGTGGTTCAGGCCAGTTTACAATGATTGAGCTAATCCGGGGGAGGAGAGCATTTTGCAAAATATCACTTAAGTGTGCACTCTTATCAGGTGCTGGAAGAGAAAATAGATGCTCCACTCAGGATGCTACTAAGAACGCCAGAAAGGTCTATTAAAAATGTGTTTGTGAACTGTCAGACTCTCATTAAGCAGCTCTCCAGTACTTCTCGATGTAAAGGGAATGGTTTCTTTCCTGAAAAATGGTATTGATTCATATCCTTGTTCACAAGATGGCGTGATCCTGTTGGGAACTAAGCTAAGCTGACTTTGGCTAAATGTTGGAAAGACTTAAAAGGTAACCACAGAGGATAATTCCTTATGGTTGAAACTCCCAAGGCTTGACTTCACAGTTACAGTCTGTGCTAAATTCTCCTCTCATCCCCTGGACTCCAGTGTCTTGCCTAAAGATTTATTAGACCACAAAAGTGAGTAAAATCTGAGGCACAAAAATAAGTTAGTGACCACTTAGCTTGCCATGAATGCTAGCTACATTTATATTTTTCTAGAGTGGCTTAAGCCTGGAAGGGGAAAATTCAGGCAGATGAAATAGCATGTGCTCCTTTACCCGGATAAGTAATTATTTCCCCCCACCTCTTATTAACCTTTGTCATAATGGTAGCAGCAATCAGAGTGAAGATCTCTAGTCTCCTACTTAAGATAACTGGCTTGTCCAGTCTCTATGAGCAGTGATCACCAAAGAAGAACTTCAGAGGTCCCGTGCCTGAAACAGATTTAGTCCACAGAAATTCTTTTGGAAACTGGACTCTTGTGTACTGAGGGGAGAGGGTAACCAACTCTGATGGGTGAAGAACTTGATTCCATGGAACAGATAACAGAACATTAACTGTTCACATGGAATTCAAACGAGGAACAAATCATCCACCTAAACTAGGGATGCACTTAGACATCCCCTGGGGTACTATGCCTCCCCCCCCCCAAGCCAACCCCCACCCCGATCTGCTCCCCTACCCCAAAAAACACCCCACCCTGTGTCAGTCAGTTTGAACTCAATTGAAGCTCAACCCTGGAGACGACGGTGGTTCTCAGAGCCTGGGCTCCAGCCTGAGCAGGAATATCTGCATTGCTATCTTTCGCCCTGTGACCCGTGTCAGTTGACTCAGGCTCTGAGACTCACTGTTGCGGGGTTTGTGTAGTGTTTTTGTTTTGCAGTGTAGGCGTGCCCCGTATCTTTCCAAGACCTAGTTCGTTAGACTTTGGCATGACCCCTTGCCCACAATCCTTGGAGATAAAACTGTCAATTCTGTGAACTGACTGGAAGTCTTAATCTTGGAACAGTCAAGCAGGTGAAATCCCTTGAATGTACTATGGGATCTGGGAAGAATGCATTAAACTCCAAATGCTAGCTGGAGAGTTCACAGGGGCACCTGGATAGTGCAGATGATACGGTGTTGCAGGAAGAACTGACACACAAACATGTCATAGAGGGTGATGATGCTAGCTGTCTTTAGCCTGGCATGTGACTGCCAGAAACCAACACCTTTGGGTTGGACAGTTGCGGCTTCTGTAAATAGTGGCATAAAAAGAACAGAATGGTCCTGTCCTTTTAGGTGGGCAGAAAGAAGTCTAAACTCTATATCAGTGATACTCAATTAGATCTACCTGTGGGTTGATTTATGAATTTTATGATAAGAGGTGGGCCATTTGCATAGAAGGCTGACCAAAAAAACAAAAAGAACCTAGCTGCCAGTAAAGACCATTATTGCAATGTAAGTATTAGTATTTTGTCTTTTAACCAAGTTTATAAATCAACATTATTACCTGTATTTGTGACCATATCTAATGGGGGAGGTGACATCGATGATTTCTAGTAAGTTTTTTGAAGAGTGATTTGTAAGAGGTCAGGGCAAGGCACATATACTGGTGAAGATGTTCATCTGTCAGGTGATTGCAATATTGTGGGTTTTTTTTTTTATATAATGTTCATGGTAGAAAACCCAGATTCTCAGAGAGACATTGATCCAAATATCGTTAAAAGATAGATGGCTAGATTCTGGCTATTCTGATAAACTGCCGCTGCTCTCTGGCTGCCCAGCCATTGCTTAATTTGAGCCAAGGCTTGCTGGGGCTGAGCGCCGGCACCTCTTTCATTACAAATTAAGCACTGCCATTAAGTTACTTACTAAGGAAATCATTATAAATGATCCGCAGCGCTTCACTGTTCATGAATTTAATTATAAACTTTTTTTTAAGGTGAGCTGGTGGGCCACACAGGAAGACTTGGCAGGCCACATTTGACTTGAAAGAGAGGATGCTTTTCGTCTGCTACAGGGCAGGATGCCTACTCCCAATCCCAGATGTGATATAGTTAAAAGGATGCAAGTGTTAAGCAAGTCCTTTTGAATTAGGCCTTGCTCTTCTTGGGGCATCAGTGCACTTGAGGCCTGCCTGCACTAGGATTTTGTTACTCTCTGAAATAGTGGCAACAAAGGTTTTGTCCTGCCTATGTGAGCGCTTACACCATTTTAAATACTGGTTCAAAGGAACTAGTTATTAACACTGCAAGCAGGTCCCTGTGGTAGACTAGTTTTCATATTAATTGTTCAAATGTGGAAGTCATCATCTGGAGAGGGGCTGCTGGGAAATGCTTGAAGGATACACAGGTGTGAAATTACTGATCCTTCACTGACTGAGTGGCTTGATGTCCTATGGCCTGCATTGGCACAATTGGATCACAGAAAACAATTAACAGGTGAGAGTTTCACTGTGGTTGCCAGCAGAGGCACTACAGGTGAGGGTATATATGGGAGAAACTGCCTATATACCTTTGTATTGTGTGTGTGTGTGTATGAATAATAATGACAGAAGAAAGGAGCTGCCAACCTATGGAAATTGACTAGATAAATTTTTAGTAATTTTTTAGTGTTTTAAAAGTTAAAACCAGGATAACACTCGAGTTGGCTTTGAGGAATCTGCAATATAATGAAACTTGAAATGACAGAGAGAACCCTAATAACCTATATTTATACAGTATTGCTTCTGAGAAGTGTTATAAATATCCTTCTTTAAAGAAACAAAAGGAAACATCTCTCAGCATATTTGTATTCTAATCTAAAATACCACACAGTGAGTTATTCTTCATTAGTGTAGATTCCAACATAGTCTCTGATGAAAGAGAGGAGAGAAATAGTTCCAAAACTGTGTATAACATTCAGTCCAAAAGATGGAATATGATGCATTTTGATGAAATTTTCTAAACTTTAATTATTCATGAGTATGAATTCAACAATTTTCAATTTATCCAACATACAAGGGATTATTATTCTACTAGCACTAGATAGCCTATAGTATAAAACTCTGTATTCTATGTGGATGAGCTACATTATATCTTGTCTTTTAGAAAATACTTGCCTTGTAGCAGATGTTTCTTCATTAGGAATTTGTGGAAGTATGTATAACCAGTTTAACCAGTTTGTGCTGCCAAGTTAAACACTCTTTCCAAATGCCATAATCTATATTGTTACACCATTATATACACTTTTTAAATAAATATAATTATCCAAAATATATTTTTTTTTTTTTTTAGCATACTGCCTTTTATAGAAATCTTAAAATGACATTACAAGGCAACACATGAAAACTTTTATGAGAGTTTTGGCTCTGGAATCTTGGATTTGTGTGAAATCTAGGTAGGGATATATGCCAGGAGTACAAGGAAAGAATTAGAACTGTGTTTATGTAGTACTAAAACATACTCTTAATTTGTAGAATTTACACATGTTAATGGCAGCACATGACCAAAGTGTTTTTGTAACTCAAAAATGTGAATTTTATTCTGTTTCAGGAATAGGAAAAGGGTTTAGAAACAGAAACCCAAGTTTTGAAGCTGCTTCTGCCTAGGGCAGGGGTTCTCAAACCCTTAGGGGGTTGCGAGGTTATTACATGGGGGGTTGCGAGCTGTCAGCCTCCACCCCAAACCCCACTTTGCCTCCAGCATTTATAATGGTGTTAAATATATAAAAACAAGTTTTTAATTTATAAGAGGGGTCGCACTCAGAGGCTTGCTATGTGAAAGGGGTCACCAGTACAAAAGTTTGAGAACCACTGGCCTAGGGTGAGCTGTCAGTGTAGAAGCCTGATATTTGTTGTTTTATTGTTTACCTCCTCTTCTGCCCGTCCTCCCCACCCCCAATCCTAAATCTGAACCTACATCAGGTCTCCAGTAGATTTGTCTAACTTCTTAACAAAAAAGTTCCCTTCTCCTACATTTATCTACATTTAGGAATTGCTGCCTCCTGATGTTTCCTATCTTTAGAAACATTGTCCAGAAAACAAAATTACTTCTATAGCAAGAAATCAGTTTAATATATTGCATTTGTGCAGCATTCTGTGGGCATTTGGTCTATAATTTCTTTTCCTAAACATATAAAGTCATACAAAGTTTGAAATGCTAGACATCATGTATGTATCCATGTAGCAGAACTCGGCAAATTATTCAACCTTTTAAAATAAACTTCCATTTCCAAGTATTGTTGAATGATATTCCCCCCGCCCGCCCCCAGCAAAGGAGATTCCTATTAGGTGTTCACATCTACTATAAGTGCTGGTGGTACGTGTGCTGTAATATTTTAAAATTACTGCCGTAGGCATATACCACTGGGAATTTAACCTACATCTTTGGTTTTACAAATAAATGGAGCTGTCTCAAGATTGATGTGTACAAATAAAACTAGCCTCTAATGCAGGGCTGAAAAAATGTGCCAGACATTTACTAATCAAAGGTCCATAGGCAATTCGTTGGAGGGGCATGAAGGGTTGAGTGCCCCTCCAGCAGCTGGCCCAGGTGGGGAGTGGAGGGGGCGGAGCCAGAGCCTGAAGAGAAGGCGCGGGGCCAAGTCCTCTTCTAGTCACGCTGCCCGGTGCAGCCCAGGGGCTGACTGGGAGGGGTTTCAGGCTTCACCCACCTTTTCCTCTGAAGCTCTAGGCATCTCCCTCTACTTTGTGCTTGCGCAGCCTTCTGGTTATTTGTTTGTCACATTCAGAAATAGAATACTGCATAGAAGGCAGATTAATTGTTCACAACTTGTCAAACCTTTACAGTATATCAGTACCTATTTTGATGCTAAACTATAAATTAGTGTCTTATGTAGAGACAAAATATCCTTGTTGCTGTTACTTCATATTACCAAGGATAATAGATCAAATCTGTCCATAATTTAAGACCTACAGCTAGTTAATAGCAAAATCTAATAACCATTTTTTTAGTTGTTTATAAAAAATACCTGTTGGAATGGTGTATACAGTGTCTTCCTTGTTTCTTCTATTTTTGTGTACAGAAAGCTAGTACAGTGCCATTAACTGAAATGTGTGGCAAAGGCAAGGCACAAACTGTACAGCATTTGCAAAACTGGTTGTATAGTTACTGCTATATTGGTTTCTCTTTGGGATTGGGGTGTGGGAGGGGGTGCAGGCTCTGGTGGTTACCTCAGGTGGCTCCTGGAAGCGGCCGACATGTCCTGCTCTTAGGCGGAGGGACCTGGGGGCTCCGTGCGCTGCTCGCCTAGGAGTCGGACATGCTGGGAGCAGCACAGAGCCAGGGCAGGCAGGGAGCCTGCCTTAGTCCCACTGTGCTGCTGACCGGACTCGCCAGGGTCCTTTTTGACGGGCTTTGCGGTTGAAAACTGGACACTTGGCAACCCTAAGCAGAGTTCTTAAAATGAGGATAAGGGATCCTAAGAAGTTGCCCAGTGTATGGAGGGTGCATGTCCATATGTGTATATTACATTGAATGGGTCTAATTCTCAAAGCCATGATGGTCCTCCACACTTACTAATGGCACAGGGAAGGAGAAAGACAGGTTAGCTCAGCAAATTGTTAATGAGATACAAAGACTTCAAATTCTAGGTCTGTGATTCCTTTTTTTTGGGTAACTTGTTAGAATTTATCATGATGTCTTGATACACTTAGGAGTGAAATGCAACTAATCTGGTAAAACCCAGTGACGTCTGCAATGATGGAAAGTAGCTTCCATATGAAGACTTTGGCATACAGATGCAGAAATGACAGCCTCAGTAACTGATACCCTATTACACTTGCTAGAAAGATTGAACCATAATGCATACACACGAGGGGCAAATTTAGGTTGCACCGGCAACTTTCAACCTGTCATTTCCTAACTTTTTTTTATGCTTGACTTTACAATTTTAAATTCGTACTTGATTTCTGTACATAATTTCTTAAGTTTTTAAAACATACAACTGAACAAATGGAAATTCTGTCATATCACAGCCAGCCAACTCTCTTTAATGGTGTTATACTATCTAACTTAGGTGCTAACACATTTTAAAATACCACATAATTAAAATTAGGGCTGGCGATTAATCGCAGTTAACTCACATGATTAACTAAAAAAAATTAATCGTGATTAAAAGATTAAATTGCGCTGTTAAATTTCAATTGCTATTTTTATTGTTTATTAAATATTTGAATGTTTGTCTACATTTACAAATATATTGATTTCTATTGCAACACAGAATACAAAGTGTACAGTGCTCACTTTATATTATTTTTATTACAAATATTTGCACTGTAAAAATGATAAACAAAAGAAATAGTATTTTTCAATTCACCTCATACAAATCTGTAGTGCAATCTCTTTATCGTGAAAGTGCAACTTACAAATGTAGACTTTTTTGTTATATAACGGCACTCCAAAACAAAACAATGTAAAACTTTAGAGCCTAAAATCCATTCAGTCCTACTCCTTGTTCAGCCAATTGCTAAGACAAACAAGTTTGTTTACATTTATGGGAGATACTGCTGCCTGCTTGTTGTTTACAATGTCACCTGAAAGTGAGAACAGCTGCTTGCATGACATGTTTGCAGCTGGCTTTGCAAGGTATTTACATACCAGATATGCTAAACATTCGTGTGCTCCTTCATGCTTTTGGCCACCAGCAACCTGTCATCAGCATGGATGCATATCCTTTGGAATGGTGGTTGAAGCATGGAAGGACATATGAATCTTTATTGCATCTGTTATGTAAATATCTTGTGACGCCAGCTACAGCAGTGCCACGAGAATGCCTGTTCTTACTTTCAGGTGACGTAAACAAGAAGTAGGCAACATTATCTCCTGCAAATGTAAACAAGCTTGTTTGAGTGATTGGCTGAACAAGAAGTAGGACTGAGTGCACTTGTAGGCTCTAAAGTTTTACATTGTTTTGTTTTTGAATGCAGTTATTTTTTTGTACATAATTCTACATTTGTAAGTTCAACTTTCACAATAAAGAAATTGCACTACAGTACTTGTATTAGGTGAACTGAAAAATAGTATTTTTGTTTTTTACAGTGCAAATATTTGTAATCAAAAATAAATATAAAGTGAGCACTGTATATCTTGTATTCTGTGTTGTAATTAAAATCAATATACAAGTATTTGAAAATGTGGCAAACATCCAAAAATATTTATATAAATAGTATTCTGTTATTGTTTCACAGCGCGATTAATCACGATTAATTTGTTTCATTGCTTGACAGCCTTAATTAAAACATACTGGCTAACACATATCGTTTTTAAAGTACCTTTTTCCCTTCACGAGGTCTAAGATACATCCCCGATTTACTGATTTGTTGGCACTGGTCTCATAATCTGTTCAGTAACTTCTTTGTTTAATGTCTTCATTTATAATGAACACCTTACTATGTTCATCTTGTGGTGGTGGTAATGTATTCTTTTCTGAGGAGAGAAAATACAAATGATCAAGTATATTGAATCTAATGTAGGTGGGTTTTTATGTATACACTCTGAAGTAAGCTTTTTACGGCAGTGGGTTTATAGTCCCAAATCTAAGTACACCTCTACCCAGATATAACGCTGTCCTCGGGAGCCAAAAAATCTTACTGCATTATAGGTGAAACCACGTTATATCGAACTTGCTTTGATCCGCCAGAGCGCGTAGCCCCCCCCCCCCCCCCCGAGCACTGCTTTACCGCGTTATATCCGAATTCATGTTAGATCACGTTATATTGGGGTAGAGGTGTAGTTCTTTGACATATTTAATGCAAAGGCATTGTTCTTCCTTTCTCCTCTGCAGCTACATACTTGATTGATGAGTGCTGTCTTTTCTTGAAGTTTCACTCATTCCATATTTCCGGGGGGGAGGAGAGGATGGTTGTCTCACCTCTACACTATTTCCCCTCCCTCTTCCCCAATTTCATGTCGTCTTCTCCATGCTTCCACTCTCATCCTTCCTCCTCTTAGCAATAATTGCCCAAAAGTCTGGGGCTGTGAGGAGCTGCTGCTACTATCACTTATTTCTAAGGCCTCTGCAGAGAAGATAATCTTCTCTTCTGCTCCATTGTACAGGTGGAAGCAACTGACAGAGGAGGTGGTTATGGATGGAGAATTGAATTGTTACTGCTGCAGCACTATGTGGTGGCTGGAGTCAGGCACTGTAATTACTCTGCTTAGGTGTTCCCTAGCACTATCTCCTATAGCGTCTATTTAAGTACAAAGCCTATAAGGACCACACAGGAGAATGGCAGTTGAGCCCCAGTTTCAATTTTGTAATTTTTTTCCCCAGTGCGCTACCTCCATTTCCCAGACAAAGCTTCTGTGCTGTAGGAGTGCCTTCAGTTTAGCTGGATATAGAACTGATGCAGGCACAGAATTTTAATCTGAAGACTACTTTTTTGACCATTTTAATATTTCTTGCCTATAATTGTAGGGGTCAAGTCTGGGGAGAATATAACACTTCTGGTTTGTTTGTTTACAAAATTGTGTCTCGGTCATATGAAAGGGAGATACAAACCTATTTCTCCCAACCTGGCTTTCTCTACACAGACAGATGTGTTGAGTGTTCAGGATAAAGAGGGGTCTGTCTCTGTTTAAAACCAATGGTATAAAACTTTTTATATAATTTTATAACAGCTTCTCCCTGCTTCCCATATCGACATCCAAAATCCTGATATAGCTGCAACATTGTTAGTTTTCAAGAAGTTCTAGACTTCTTTCAACAATATTTAAAATCCATTCTGGTTCTTATTAGTGGTCTTCTCTTTGCCATTTGAATTTCAGCTGAGTCCAGTTTTTCCCTCAATTTTATTTATGTTGGACTTGTAAAAGGCCACTGAAGTTCTTCTTTGAATAGATGCAGCTGTATATTCCACTTAGCTGTTTGCACACCCAGTGCACCAAAGCAGAGAATTTTGTCTAGCAGTACCCATAGAGGGGCAGTGCTTGTGCCTAGTGGCTGTAGCCCCTCACCTGGCTATATGAGCTGGTGCTGCCCTGATCCCCCTCAGTTCCTTCTTAGCACCTGTGGCTGGAGTTGGAGCTCTGTGATTCTTAACTTCACAGTTCCTCAGAATCCTTGGACTTTGTTGTGCTAGTTGTATATAGTTAGTAATACCCTAGTATTCGTGTTAGTTTTCCCTTGGTGATGCCCTCACCAGGGTTCAAATGTTGTCTGTCAGATGAGGGGCGATCCCCAACAATGACTCTCTCACAAGGTGTTTGCTCTGCTTAGATGGGGTCACATCAAAGAGTGGTGTTTGATCTGTGAATCATTCCCAAAATTGACTCAGGTGTCTAGAGACCTTCGCCATGAGGCTTGCTTCGTTACCAAGGCCTACTTTGGTCATAGGTTGCCCTTGATCTCGGTGAGTGGTGCTGGCTCAAACAAATTGCTCTCCTTTGAGTGCGCCGAAGAAAAGGTCTCATAAAACCAATCGGGACCGCTCCAGTCTTATTCCTCCTCCAGGAAGAGTACAGCTGCTACTGGCATGTGGGATGAAGCATGTCCTTCCAACTGCTCCCTGATACTGTGTTGGGATGCGAGAGACCCTGTACCGTCAACTCAGGCTGTGGCCTTGGAGTGTCTGTTAAATCTGGTACTGACAAAGGTGATGCCAGCACCAACTGTGTCCATGTCGCCAGCATATCATGTGGCGGCAGACTTCCTCTGCCTTTCCATCTAGAGGTCTCCTTTGATCCAGGACTTCGCCAGGGCTATGGCATCCACAGCTTTGCTTCCTGGACAGGCCACTGAACCTTCGGATCTGGTGACACTGCAGCCCGCTGTTCCTTTACTGCAGACCATGCAAGTGAGTCCGGTGGTGGGTTTGGCACAAGGGACCTCCTTGGCACTGCGAAACTCCTCAGCATCACTGCATTCCACTCCGCTGATGTTACCATGGCAGCATTACCTGCTCCCCACCTTGGTACTGTTGGCTGTTTCGGTACTGCCACTAGCTTTAGTACCAACACCAGTTCTAGCACTGGCGACAGTTGAGGGCTACCCTGGGCCAAATGAGGTGTTTCAGCAGTTTGCACCGATCCCTCCCTCGCTTTGGGTGATGGATAAGTCTGACTGGTTGCTTGCACCATCGAGGCTGGCTCAGAATCCCCAGAGTCTCAAGACTTCTTGGCATCCAGGTCAGCATCATCCTCCCACTCTCCATTTCCTGGCCTACACCTGGGACTGTTCATGGAGCAGCATGGATACCGAGATTGCACTCTTCCTGCAGTCAGGATGGGGGCCTGTGGCCTGGTGCCTACTGACCACCAATGCCTTACCCTTATGTCCAGCCGCCCCCATGGAACTTATGAGATGCTCCTTGATTGCAGAGGTCGTACTCCCTATCCAACTCTAAAGCGAGATAACCAGTCATGTCAGTGGCTGGGGCTGTTAACCTGCCACAATTTCAGGTGCCAGTTGTTCCCCCTCCCCACCTCGGGGAGCCTTTAGAATTGCCCCGTCCATATCTGCCTGTTCAGGAAAGAGACCCATCATTGGCACAGTTAACTGCCTCTTCCTCATCCCCGGATGACCTGGCTGTGCCTGGCTCTTCCTCCCCTTTTGTGCCTGAGGACTCCAAGGCCTACCAGGACCTTTTGCAGTGCATGGCTGCTTCCCTGCACATCCAGATGGAGTTCCTGCAGGAGAATACCCGTAAGTTGTTGGACATCCTGCAGCCATCTTCCCTCAGGAGAGTGGCTTCTCCTCCTCAACGAGGCATTTCTGGAGTCTGCAAAGGTTAATTGGAACACACCGGCTTCAGTGCCATCCACGACAAAGTGTTTGGAGAAACACTACTTTGTCCTGATGTAGAGATCTGAGTTCTACCTAGCTCCTAATTCACTCATCGTAACTGCCATGAATGACAGAGTTTGACAGGGCAGATTGAAGTTCACTCCTAAGGAAAAGACCTCTAAAAGGATGGACTTAATGGGTAGAAAGATCTGTATCAACTCTTACCTGCAAATGGGGATTGCAAACCAGCAGGCACTGTTGTCCAAATACGATTTTGTAAATTAGACGTGTCTAAATTTACAGACCAGCTGCCTGAAACCTCCAGGGAGGAATTTCAATCATTTATTGCCAAAGACTTCTGGGTGGCCAAAACATTACTGTAGTCCATGCTAGACATAGCAAATGCTTCAACCAGAATGATGGCCTTGGTGGTGACCATGAGCAGGACATCCTGGCTGCAAAATTCAGGCATTGCTCCCTATAGAGGACGTGCCTTTTGATAGTTGGATCCTCTTTTTGGACAAAACCAACAAAAATGTGTACCCTTTCTAGGGCCAACCCTATATTCCTTGGGGATGTAAGCTGGCAGTGCAAAGATGCCAGAGGTCAGCAGCAGCAGTACCGCCTGCAATACCCCTTTGGGCAATTGTTCCCTCCTCAGAAACAGCGGGACTACCCCAGGAAGGGGTATAGGTCCGAGAGGTGGAAGCATTCAGGTTGTGGGTTTGGCCAGTTGACACACCCTCTTCCAATGCCATCAAGTGTCTGTTTTTGACTTGTTTGTCCAGGGCAGCAGTTCAGTTGTGACTTCCATTACCCTGTTTCTCTTCTTTCATCTCCCCGCTTCCCCACCCCTTTGGAAACTGGCTAGCATGCTTTCTAGATGTTTGGAGCTCGATTACTGTCAACAGCACTGTCAAATTGGGTTATGCTATCCAGTTCTTCCTCAACCTCCCTGCATCTCACGATGGGTGGTGGTGGTTCCGTGGTTGAATGAGGAGGAAGAGTAATGTTTGGCGGCTGTTTGACAGGTTCTACTTACTAATAGGAAACCCTCTAGCTGAATGTTCCAAAATAGGCCCAGTTTTCGATCTGGTCAGCCAATGCTGGCTTGTAACCAGGAATAGTTGTCGCATCTTCAGTTGTTGAGACTTATGCGTAGCTTGTTGAGGGCATATCTAGTGATGATCTCAGCCTTTCATCTCCCCATTCATGGAAGATTGATATTTTCCAATGTAGTGGTAGGGAGATTCTTGGAAGGAATTCTTTGTCTCCATTTGCCATTGTGGGAACTGGTTCTCTTGTGGAACCATAACATGGTCTACATATCAGAGGGGTAGCCGTGTTAGTCTGGATCTGTAACAGCAGCAAAGAGTCCTGTGGCACCTTATAGACTAACAGACGTATTGGAGCATGAGCTTTCGCGGGTGAATACCCACTTCGTTGGATGCATGTACATGCATCCGACAAAGTGGGTATTCACCCACGAAAGCTCATGCTCCAATTCGCATGGTCTACATAATTTTTCACTCAAGATGTTTTGTAAGGGCTTAAGTGGAGAGACATTGCAGAGCATGGGCGATGAAGCTATGCCTGCAACATGCACTGCTAAGGAGTCTTATCAGCAGGATGGATTTGATTTAAATCACTAGTCAGGAAGACTTTGATTTAATCATGGATTTCTACATAAAAGTGCATTCTTGTTGGTTGTTATAAGCTTAATACATATTCTTCACAACTCAGAGATAGATGTAGGTTTCATTTTCAGAAGGTAAACACTATACATTTTTAAAGTGTTTTATTTTGAGAACTTTTCAGATCAGTTTTACAGCTATTTCAGAAAATGAATGATTGTTTGGTTATTTCATTTACCAAAGGTAATTGAAGCAGATATTTAAGAAGTCACTGGGAGGTGAACTATCTCCAATTCAACAGGTTAATCATTAATATTTGGAGGATTTCCTTGCCACGCTGTATTAGGAGAAGAACATCACCAGACAGACATTTAAATTGTTTTATTTAACAAAAACAACAATTATGTATTCTGAATTTTTTTTCTTCAACAGCAAACATATAACATTTTAACAAGACAAGCATATGAATTTTTGAATTTATTTAAACATTCAAGTTTTTTAAAATCAGGTTTGTTTTTGTTAAAATTGTTTTTAATTAAAATAATTAAATGAAATAGTTAAAAAAAATTAAATCGACTGGCAGTCAGGTCAACATGAGAAACTTAAAATATTGGCTTCTGCATTTAACTCAGTTGTCTTCACCTTCATTTTCCTGTTTGTTGTTCATCTGGAAAAGAACAAGTTTTCCTGCTTTTTCAGGTCCCAAACTTTTTTTCAGTTTGGAATGAATCAGTCCAAAGCAAGAAAATATTCTCTCTCTACTGGCAGAAGAAGCTACTGCTGTTAAAAATGAGATTATCACTTCAACAGTCTCTGAATCCAAGTGCTTAAGTGACTTCCTCCAGTTCACTGGTGTGACTTTCTTTAAAACATCATTAGCAAATATATATTTCTTGAATGGTTCTTATACCCAAGCTGGCTGTCTTTGATGGCCTGCTGCCATTATAGGTTTTCCCTTCTAGTGAGAGAATGGTATGATAGATCTCAAATCAATGAAGACTACACTCAGACCTCAAGACTTCTGGAATATGCTGCTCAAACAGTTTCACTTTTGTTTCTACTGCCTGTCCCTCCCTTCTCACATTTATCTCCAGACTTCTTCTCCTTGTCCAGATCTATTCTGCCCCCAACAATCTTCTATTCATTGAACTTTTTGAAACTTTGCCCTTTTAGAGAGAGATAAGGGATTGGCTCTGTGTACACAAACTTGCAGAGGAACAATCGGGTTGAGGTCTGTTATTTCTCACCTCTATATATTATTTATTTAAAAACATTTTTGCTGTTAACAAGCATGTTATCTCTGGAGAGACAAATCCACAGTTTGAGAACTGCAAAACTAAGCATCTCTGATGGTATCTTCTAGGTTGAGCACTGAGTCCCATTGGGTAGATAGATTAACCTAAATAATATATAAAGAAGCCTGTGGAACCCCATAAGATTGGGTCCCTAATCCATGAACTGTTGGAACTTTTCTTAAACATTACATGAATATATTGTCTCATACTATAGAATTAGAATTTATAATCTCTATTACATAATAGCTCAAAGATATCTTATCATGGATCTTAATTAAAACTATCTTTAGATGTGTTTTTCCTCAAAAAGCATTTTATAAAAAAAAATCAAATTTAAATTAAAAAATCCAATTTTTTTTTAAATCATTGATTTTTATCCACCCTGTTTATCAGTGCAACTTTTGTTTAGATTATCTTTTCAGTATCTAACAAAGGACTTTTTTCTCCTCTAAGATCTTGTCTTACTGTAGGAGAACTGGCCATGATTCAAAAATTTACCTACTTCTGTGTATGTCTTCACCTCCCCCATGCAAAATTTACATTGTGCAGTGGAATGATTCCAGGTTTCTAATTTATATGAAACTTATGCTGTACAGGTTATTCATGGAATCCTAAGGAGTGTTTGCTGTGGTGACTGTTTTTCTATAGTGTTTTATAAAATGGTGTATAAATTGTTCAGAAAGTTAAACTTTTCAGATAGAAAACTGATTATTGTTGCTTTTTCTGTTTATTCCGTATGGATTTTGTATAATTCTCTGTTACAGTATTCTTCTTCAAGTAGTGTCCCTATGGGTGCTCCACTGTAGGTGTGTCTGCGTCCCTGCGCTGCTGATCAGAGAACTTCGGTAGCAGTGTCCGTTGGGCCTGCACATGCGCTGTCTCTCATTGTACTAGGCCAGGAGGCTAGCCAGTGCCCAGGCTAACTGTCCTTAGTTCCTTCTCAACTGCCCCTGGCTAGAGACAGAGCCTTTAGCTGTCAGTTAGCAGGTTGTTCATCTTTAGCTTTTAGAAACCCTTTAGCCTTCTTTTGGCTTTTATTTGACCGAGCCTTAAAAACCCACAACAAAGAAAAAAGAAAAGACATTGTTCTTGTGTCAGCTCCCGGCCGGGAGAGGGGAACCCCCCTGGACCAGAGTATGCCTGGCTCGCCGGGCTTCAAGAAGTGGCACTTGCAATGAAGCGATCCTGGTCATGGACAAGCACTCCAAGTTCATTTGCTGCCTTGATGAGGGCCACATCCAACAAAGGTGTTTCCTTTGTCAGCAGCTCCGACCGAGATCATGCAAGGACAGAGAGCTCTGCCAAAATATCATCTTTATGGATGCGTCTCTCCGATCCCAGCCCTCCGGAGGACATGAATTTTCCCCTCAGATTTCGACTTGGAAGGATAATGGGTCGAAGAAACAGTCCGAGGACTCCTCTCACAACTTGAAAAAAAGAGTGGGAAGTCCTCTCAGTGAGCCCAGGAATAGCCAAAAGTGATCACCATCTCACTTGGTATCCTGGGACCAAGATCCTCTGGCACCCATGCTTCGCAGCGACCATCGGTGTCTGGTACAGTTAATAGGCCCATAAACCCTTTTGGCATGGGCACCTAATCTTTGGTAGAGAGAGATGAGGGCAAACCACTTAAGACGCTCCCAGTATGTGAGCTGTTGGTGGTACCAGCCAGCACCGGAGAGATCAGTATGGCAAAGTTTCCCATCTCCCCCAGCTCTGCCACTAATGCTGGGACACTCGGTACCAGCAGAATTCTATCAGTCTGGTGCAGTGGCATAGCTAGGAGCGGAAATTTGTGTGGGGCCCAACTTTGGAATGGATGGGCAATAACAGACTCTGGTAGCTCAGCTTCTCCCCTGACACCATGCCCTCTTCCTAGCCCTGGTGGTCCCAGACAAAGTGCTTCACCTGCCAAACTGGGCACACGCATGGGGCGGCTCAAAAAATAGCAAGGCAGAGCTATTGGAGTGTAGCTTTCTGCAGGGCAAGTTCATAACTCCGTCCTGGATTTCAGGTGACTGAGTGATACTCCAGAGCTGCTCTGGCAGCACTACACCCCTGCTCAGATTTGGGTGGGCCTGGATGCTAAGTGGGTGGGCTGTGATCCACCCAGGCCCACCTGTGGCTACGCCCCTGGTTCGGTGAACTGGCTATGTTGGAAGCTCCTAACTATCTACCCCTCAGTACCAAGATCACAGAATCGACCCATTGTCGACCAAGGGGCATTTTTCCCCACAATCATGCCATGCCCCTCTGATGACAAATGATGGTTCAGATAGTGAGCTGGACTGGGTTTCTCTATACTCTACCAAGCACCATGTGGGACCCAGTATCAACAGGGTCTGGGAATGTACCACCAGATGGCACTGCCACCATCTTGGTAAAGTCGCCCGTGGGCACCTGCACCAGGCCCTATGCCACCGCAGTGGCCATACTGGGATCCTGGGCGACAACACCAACAGCCTGCCTCGAGGGCACCGAGCATTGCCTGAGAGCCTCCCAGGCATGCCACCTCGGCTACAGCATCACAGTCCTCAGAACCCCAATAAATGGAGGAGCAAGAGGTGGACACAGAGGAGGAGGTCACACCCAAGGCCATATCCTCTTCTTCCCCGGACAAAGCAGTCATGATGTCGCCACCTTCCATGGTCCAATAGCTGGCGAAGAGAGTGGCGGACACCCTCTGCATACCATTGTAGGAGGTTAAAGATATGCACCACCAGCTTACCCACATCCTCTGCTTAATTTATATCCAGCATCACCCTACAAATCAACGAGGCCATCCTAGACCCAATTAAGATGGTGTAGCAAACCCGGCCTCGGTGGCCCCGACATGCAAGTGGGTGGACAAAAAATACTATGTTCCCACAAAGGAATCAGAGTTTCTATTCACCTACCCACCGTCCAATACCATCATGGTGTATGCTGTGAACTCTAGTAGCCGACAGAAACACTCTAGGACAACACCCTATGATAGAGCCTCAAAGCACCTTGATGTCTTTGGTAGGAAGGTGTATTCCTTTGCCACCTTACGGTTTCGAATTGCCAACTATTAGGTGCTCACAGCAAAGTACAGCTATACAAATTACAATAAATTACACTACTTTATTGATAAGCTACCAGAGAGCTCTCAGGATTCCTTTAAGGCCATGATCCAGGAGGAGCAACTGGTGGCAAAAACATCTTTGCAGTCAGCCCTAGACACCACTGACACAGCTGCCAGGACCATCTCCATGGCTGTGATGATGAGATGGGCATCGTGGCTGCACCTCTCGGGTTTCCCGAAGGAGGTGCAGACCATGGTAGAGGATCTTCCCTTTTAGGGTGTGAAGCTCTTTTTCGAGAAGACTGATACCTCTCTCCACTCCTTGAAGGATTCCAGGGCCACTCTCAGGTCACTGGGAATCTATACACTGGGGCAAAAGAGACGTTTTATCCCTCAACATCAACAGAGTCCTTAATTGTCCCAGTTCCTGTCACAATGGAACGATTGGCCCCAGCGGAAAAAGGGAAAGCCTTTTGGCTCCCAGTCCTTGACCCAATAACCTGGCCCTAAACACTGCTTTTGATGGGCAGGTTGAGGTACCGTGAGACCACTCCCCACTACTATGTGACCATGCACCCATTTGGCTACCATATGGCAGCGTTCCGCAGTACCTGGGAGTGCTAACCTTGGACAGATGGGTCCTAGAGATAATCAGATCTGGGTATTCCATCCACTTCACCTTCCTACCCCCTCCACAACACCTTTCCCTTTCCTCCTTCGGGGACTCTTCTCATGAGTCAGGCTGCCTCCTGTAGTTAAGAGCCAAAGAACCAGTACCTCAACATCTATGAGGCAAGGGGTTCTACTTTCGTTATTTCCTACTACCCAAAAGGAAGGGAGGTTGAAGACCCATCCTGGACCTCAGAGCTCTCAACAAGTTCATCCAAGCTCAAAAGTTCAAGATGGTCACCTTATCGACGATCATTCCATCACTGGAACAGGGAGACTGGTTTTTGGCCCTCAACCTACAAGATGCCTACTTTCCCATTTCAATACTACCGGCTCACAGACGCTTCCTCAGGTTCACCCTGGTGCACGACTATTACTAACACAGTCCTTCCCTTCGGACTTTCATTGGCCCCGAGAGTATCATCTTTGACTAACCTGACTCTGAAGTCCCAGCCCTCCCAAGAGGGTACTGCTCAGGTGCACCAATAGGGACACTACTAAAAGGAGAAGTTACTCACCAGGTGCGGTAATGATGGTTCTTTGAGATGTGTATCCTTATGGGTGCTTCATTACCCTCCCTCCTCCCCTTTACTTCGGAGTTCTCGCTGTGATTCTGCAGTAGAGAAGGAATTGAGGATGGTTAGCCTGTGTGCGCTGGCTAGCCTCGTGGAACAGCATGAGGAGAGACAGCGCATTTCCTGACCCAATGGACACTGCTACCAAAGTTCTCGGATCAGCAGAGCATGGACGCAGACACATCTACAGTGGAGCACCTATAGGGATGCACATCTTGAGGAACATTGTTACTGCACAAGGTGAATAAATTCTTACAGTACACACTATTAATAATTACTTTATTTTGTTGTTGCATGCTGTATGCTTGTTTGATGCTTAAAAGAAAAGAGAGAAAAAACAAAACCTGTAGAATTGTGTTTTTCCAATAGAAGATCCTTAAGCTAAAATGAGGTTGAGGACTCTGATACTTTAGGAAGTTTAATGAAAAAGTTATGTTTAGGGACCATTCTTCTTAGAGTAATACCCTTGTGCTCTCTTTCATTCATTGTTTCATATTCATTTCCATGAAAACTAGAACATTTGTTTAGAAATTTCTATTCCAAATGTTTCTTCTCTTCTTTTAGTCTGTAACTTTCTGAAATTAATTAGCTGCTGCAGAAGTTGATACAGAGAATTAGGTTTTTTAGACTGTGGAATGGGAAATAAGGAACAAACTGGAATGTTATTTTTAATGCAAAATTTCTCGGTAGTGATGACTCGGAATTGTGGGGCAAAACAATGCAAAGATGGTTTTAAATAAATTGGTTGTGGGGGATTAAGTTAGTAAAAATATTTGCTCCATATAGAAGTTCTATTGTACTTTCTGTTTATATCAGCATTTGAAGGTGCTGATAAGTTTTACTGTCAACAGTGTTTTTTTGCCACCTTCACATGACCTCAAGTAGGTATTGTTTTGTCTAAATTTATTTCCCTCCTCCTTGATGAACTCCGGTCAGAAGCAGACATTCTTTTGCCAGAGTGTCTTACGGTAAGTTATCCAGGTTTAGCCTCATAACCTTAATTATATGTGGAATGTGGAGAATGCTGTATGTTGTTTTTGCTTTATAACAAGATAGCGAACCCTTAATCACTTGGTTCAAGTATTAAAACATTCCTTGCAGCTTCAGTATTTGGTTTGACCAATGTAACTTGGTTATAGAAAACTAATGTAAACCATCAACATGTTTCAAATGAATACCCTCGTGTTTAGTTTTATCTTCCTCCTGTCTATTGCAAATTTTTTTGGAGGTGAACTTTCATTATTAATGATGTATTTAAAGTTTTGTTTTTTTCTTCCTTCCTTCAGGAGCAGTATTAAAATGTTAAAAGCGGTATTAAAAAAGAGCCGAGACGGTGCAAAGGGGAGCAAGAAAGAATCAGGTATGAATATTGAAATATTGCTATACTGTAGATCTAATAATAACTAATGAATTCAGAATTTAACATTTTTGTAAGTGGATATTTTAATTTTAATATTTTCTTAAGGAAATTACAATTCTTCAAGTATATTTAAATAGAGTTTATTTTAATTAAATAAATTAATTTTATCATTAATTAAGACAAATTAATGATAAAAAATTACTTAGATTCTTTTAGATAAAAATTGATAAATACCTGTGCTTTACAGACATTTGCTCTAAGTAACTAAATATTGTTTGAGATATTATGTCCCAAATGTGTACTTTGATATAATACTGTCTGAAATCCAAAGAAAGGCTTTATTTTATTTTTTGTAAATTATAGCCGATGCCATAAACCCACTAATTCTCTAGTTGTCCATAGTTAAAGCTAGGATTTAGTCATGGGTATTTTTAGTAAAAGTCATGGACAGGTCATGGACAATAAACAAAAATTAACAGCCCGTGACCTGTCCATGACGTGTACTATAAATACCCCTGACTAAATCTTAGCTGCGGGGCAGGGTGTGCGTGTGCTGCTCTGGGGAGGGCCAGGGTGTGTGTGTGTTGCTGGGGGGGGGGACACCCAGGGGCCAGTGGCATCAGCTGCTGGGGGTCACTGAGGCTAGCAGCACCAGCTGCCGGGGGCCACTGAGCAATGGCTGTTCCTGCTGCCCCTGGAACCACTGCTCAGGCAGTCTCCGGGGCCAGCCACGCTGGCTGCTGTTCAGGTGGTCCCTGGGGCCAGCTGCCCAGGGCTCCCTGAGCAGCAACCAGTGCAGCTAGCCCAGGGATGCTTCGGGGCACTGGTGCGGCTGGCCCTGGGGCTGCCCAAGTAGCTGGCTGTGAAGCTGCTTCAACAATGGCCGGTGTGGCTGTCCCCAGAGCCAGCTGCTTGGGCCGCCCTGGGGACAGCCATGCTGGCAGCTGCATAAGTCATGGAGTTTGTGGAGAGTCATGGTATCCATAGGATTGCCAACTTTCTGTTTGCAGAAACAACCCCCCTTCCCAAGGCCCCTCCCCTTCTCTGAAGCCCCCCCCGCCCACTCCGTCCCCCCAGCCCCCGTCGCTCGCTATCCCTCACCTTTCTCACTCGCTCATTTTCACTGGGCTGGGGCAGGTGACTGGGGTGCGGGAGGGGGTGAGGGCTCTGGGGTGGGGCTGGAGATGAGGGGTTTGAGGTGCAGGAGGGGGCTCCGGACTGGGGCCGAGGGGTTCGGAGCATGGGAGGGGGCTCCGGGCTGGGGCAGGGGCCTGGAGTGTGGGAGGGGGGTGAGGGCTCTGGCTGGGGGGTCGGGCTCTGGGGTGGGGCTGAGGGGTTCGGAGTGCGGGAGGGGGAGTGGGGTGTGGACTCTGGGAGGGAGTTGGGGTGTGGGAGGGGGCTCAGGGTGTGGGGCGGGCTACGGGTGGCGCTTACCTGAGGCAGCTCCTGGAAGCGGCGACATGTCCTCTGGCCCCTGAGTGCAGGGGCAGCCAGGGAGGCTCCGCATGCTACCCTCGCCTGCAGGCACCGCCCCCGCAGCTCCCATTGGCCATGGTTCCCAGCTAGTGGGAGCTGCGGAACCAGCGCTTGGGGCAGGGACAGCACGTGGAGCCTCTCTGACTGCCTCTGTGCCTAGGGGCTGCGAGGATGTTTCGCCACTTCTCGTGAGTCTCTCGGATACAGAGCAGGCAGGGAGCCTGCCTTAGGCCTGCTGTGCTGCCAACTGGACTTTTAACAGCCCGGTCAGTGGTGCTGACTGGAGCTGCCAGGGTCCCTTTTCAACCGGGTGTTCTGGTTGAAAACTGGACACCTGGCAACCCTAGGAATCTGTGACTTCTGCAACCTTTGTGATAGACACAGAGCCCTAGCCGTAATATCTTTCAGGAAAAATAAGGTAGGTGACCTACATTTCTAAGCCATGTCTATATGGGGACATTCAGGAAAGTAGTTAATTCCCCGTAAAAGGTGTGAAGTCAATGTGTGTAAATTGAAGCATGTTAAAGCCCTTTCGGATGCTCATGTTCAGGAATAAAGTGGCTTTAGCTCACTGTAACGTCCTCTGGAGAATATAATTTATGCTCATTGACTTTACATTTTTAGTTGATTTGCCTTAACTTTCCTAAGTGTCCTGTGTAGACCAACCCTGAGTTTCATTAAAAAAATACAAAACCGAGAAAACACCCCCAAATGAACAATTCTGGCTGCCTTCAGGTCTCAGGAAGAAGAAAAGGGCATCATCTTTGTGGCTTAGCAGATGGTGGGGATAAGCAGGCTTCACTTCAGACTGTAAGCTGCCTGAAAAAGTGTATTACATGCTTCCAAATACCATAGGCCCCTTACTACATGTCTGTCAACCAAAAGAAAAACCCACTATGTTACTAAAACGTTATTAAGGTTGCAAAGTCAAGCACTCAAAAGTTAGGAAGTGCCAGAATTAAGGTTGTCTGTGCAACCTTAATTTGTTCCCCTTGTGCATATGCATTATAATAGTCTTTAATTATATGATCATGTACTACATTTCCCCACATGGACTACTTCCTCATACAGTGAGCAGGATGGACCTGCTCTGGGAATGAATCAGGGTTGTGTACTGAAGATGACACTTGTCTGCAGCACCTCTGCTTCATTTGTTGTAGAAGTTGGAAGGTGTATAATGAATGAAGCAGAGGACTGCAGGAAGGGAAATGATGGTTTCATGGTTTAAAATAATTGAATGGGGAATGGATCTACCCCTGATTGTGCCACAAAATTCCTATGTGATGCTAAGTAAGACACTTAAATCAAATTTTTCAGGTGGTCACTAATTGTGTGATCCTCATTTTGTAGGTGCTTGACTTCTGATTTGCAGAAGTGCTGTGCACTCATGACTGCAACTGAAGTTTATAGGAACTGTGCTTTTATATGTTCAAATTTCTATATAATGCCAAGTATTCTGGAAAAATGACATCCTAGGTGTGTCAAATTTGGCACTCAAAATTACTGTATACTTTGGACCTTAATTTCTCTGTGCCTCACTTCACTATCAGTAAAATAAGAATATTATCCCTTCATCTCACAGGGATGTTTTAAATAATTTAGTGTTTGTGAAGCATTCAGATACTTTAGTGATGAGTGCCATAGAGAACCCATAAGGAAATTAAGAATTCTATCAACAGAGCAGAATTTGAAGTAGCAGGGTGTCCTGTAAATAAGGCATGGGGCCACACGTCGATCAAGAATAAAACAAAATATTGAATACTTACACCACAAGTGAGCATCATCCATCCTGCACTGTCAATGAGGCAAGGGTGCTGTGGAAAAAAAAATAGTAGTATGTAATTGGACTGTATCATAATGCATATGAACAAGGGGACAAAATTAAAGTGGCATAGACAATCTTAATTCTGGCATTTCCTAACTTTTGAGTGCTTGACTTTGCAACCTTAATATTCTATTCATTTAGCTTTTTGTATGTATTTTCCTAGCTTTTTTTATTATTATTAAAAGAAAACTGGAAAAAACAAGAAATACCATCATGTGGTATAATATGATATAGGTCATCAGAACGGCTGGAACTTTTAGATCCACTACACTACCACTTGAGCTAATGGAGTAACTTGATAGCAGTAGTAGATTGTTATCCTCTCTGGGTTGGTCCAAAGGGAGAATGGAATATTATGCCAGTGGGTTTCAAAGACATTTGTTAGTTACAGAGGAACTATGAAACTTGGGGATCTTGAGTTCCATTCTAGACTCTGGAGGTGAATGTGATCTGCTGGTACAGGTCTTCTGCCCATTTCCCCCCCGAGCTTGACTCTTTCTGCCATGTCCCCTTCAACTTGTCCCAGTCTTATCTCTTCCCCCCCACCCCTGCTTCTTGTCCCAGTCTTTTTTCTCTATTCCCCAAGCTTCTGATCCCAGTCTCCTTGCTTAGTAAGTCCTAATTTTACCCCTCCAGACTCCATGTCCCAAGACTAGTCTTCCCAAATTCCCCCCCCCCCCATCTCCTTGCCAATTTAGTCTCAGTTCTCTTTCTCCCCCTAATTTGTTTCTTTCTCTCTCCACGGTCTCCAGTCACATGCTCCCACACCCAAGTTTCTCATCTCCATTGGTTCCCAGTCCCTGTGTCCCTTCCTGGACTTCTGATCCAGTCTGTTCCCTTGCCTCCCCTGGCTCCTTGTCGCAGTCTGTTTGACCAGCCAATCTGTTATCCCCCATACAGCCTGTCTCCTTGTCAGATCTGTCTCCCCTTCCTGGTCTACTAATTACTTGTCCCAGTCTTCTTGCCTGGCAACTCCCAATGATCCTCCCTCCCCTGCTCCTCATTTGTTCTCCATGTCCTGCTTCCTGCCCCCAGTTTAACTCCCTGGCTCCCAGATGTAGTTTTCTTGCCATCCTCTAGTCCCAGTTTTTGCTCCTCTCCCTTCTCGTCCTAATCTGCTCTACCCTTCCTGCACAGTGCTCTAGGTCCTATTTTTGTCCCCTCTGCATTTGAGTCAGATGGTTTCATCCTCCATGCTGCCTGTGTGCGAACATGGAGTTCATAGAGCATCGTAGAGAGAGGCTCCCTGCTCTCAGTTCAGTGCCCGAACTCATCCCCACAACTCAAAGCAGCCGTTACAGGGAAAGTATGACTTCGCCCCGGTAGCTCTGATCTGGAGGAAGAATGTTGAGTCAATGGCACATGCACAGTCTGGTCACACATAGGAGCTCTGAGGGGAGCATGCTAAGTGAGGATGGTATCTTTCAGAGATTATAGCTGTTAAACTCTAATAAGGCTCTAAACTCTAGCGAGTCTCTACTTTGGCTTAAAACTTGTCCAAATTTGGGCACATTTTCCTTGGGATAGTAAAAGGCACATTCCTGACAAAAAGGCCAACCCCTGCCAGATTTCAGTGTCTGTGCTCCAAAGCAGGGGGGATCTAGAGTTTGCCATAGAAGTGGTCACCAGAATTTTTTTAATGTTTGAAAAACAATGTATTTTGTTCTTGCCTCTTTCTCAAACCATTTTTGAACCATTTTGGCTGAAATTTTCCAAACAGGCCCCCCCCCCCCCCAACAAACAAAACAAAACAACAAATAAAAACCCAACAACAAAAAACCCAGCCTGAGTCAGGCACTTGGCATGCATGATAATGTCACCCCAAATGGTTAAAATTTGGCAAAATTAAAAGCAAGCGACCCAGGCCACCTTTATAGGCAGTACTGCCAGCCCCAGTACAGGCCAGTGCAACATTTACAGTTTTTAATCTAATCAGTGAGCTTTTTTTAGACACATACTTTGCCTAATATGACATTCTCATGGGTGGATGGCCTGGTGCATTTTAAATGATGCAATTTAGTTTTGTAGTAAAATGTTGAGGTTCTTAGTACTTTCACCATCTGCTTAACGCTTTTTTGTAATAAACAGGAGATATCATTGAGGTTTTTTTATCAGCTCATCCTACTTGCTCCATCTTTCCTCAGAGGTTTTAATTTTTAACCTTATAAAGCAGTAAGTCTTCCAATGGATCTGTAGCCATTCATTCTTTTTGGCAACACTTCTAAAATGGGTATTTGTTTGTGCAGCCATAGTGATTGCACCAGCTGTATCTAGCAACAGTTCAAGACAGTAGATGAATAATGAGAAACTGCAGGATAAGTTAATTAGGCAGAATATAATTATGTATATTGTGATTTGGTTAGAACACTCCAATTAATGCCATTGCTCTTGCGAATGGTTTTACATCATCTCTTCAAAGTAGTAGTCATTAAATCACAAGCCTCTGCCCCTTCAACTCCCCAGTGTCATACTGGGGCATTGCTTAAATAGGTAACAATCTTTCTTTTGATTAATATCATTATTTTTCTTATTAGGGACTGTGGCAATCGATAAGCTTAAAGTTTAGAACTTCTGCATTGACATAGTACGGTTGTTCAGACTCAACCTGGTGACTTTTTTGTTTTTAATCCTTGTGATTTATACAGTTTTCTGTTAGATACCATAAGTGATACAATAAATATAGGCTTATTGTATTCCTTAGATCCACTCATCCAGTTGAGTTGGCTTCTCTTTTACAAGGTCAAGCAGACTGAAGCAACTAGTAGAATTTTCAAAATTTCATGTAACAGCAACTGTGTGTTACAATTCATTCTATTTAATTGTGAGATCTTTGTTTTGTACTACTTATATTCTTGTATATATTCCTCATTTAAAGTAATATCTAATTACTAGTAGAGGAGCATATTTCTCCTCTACCTATCAAAGCCATTTCATGTGTTTTTTGTCTTGAGTGTCAAAGGAAAGAGGCCAATTATATCATTTAAGTAGGGCTGTCAAGCAATTAAAAAAATAATCGCAATTAATCCTACTATTAAAAAAATTAATGGCAATTAATTGCATGTTTAATTGCACTGTTAAATAATAATACCATTTATTTAAATATTTTGTGGATATTTTCTACATTTTCAAATTTATTGATTTCAGTTACAACACAATTCAGAGTGTACAGTGCTCACTTTATATTTTTTATTACAAATATTTGCACTGTAAAAAACAAAAGAAATAGTATTTTTCAATTCACCTAATACCAATATTGTAGTGCAATATCTTTATCATTAAAGTTGAACTTACAAATGTGGAATTATGTACAAAAAAATAACTGTATTCCAAAACAAAACAATATAAAACTTTAGAGCCTACAAGTCCACTCTGTCCTACTTCTTGTTCAGCCAGTCGCCCAAACAAGTTTGTTTACATTTGCAGGAGATAATTCTGCCCACTTCTTTTTTTACAATGTCACCTGAAAGTAAGAACAGGCATTCTGGCACTGTTGTAGCCGGCATCAAAAGATATTTACGTGCCAGATGCACTAAAGATTCATATATCCCTTCATGCTTCAACCACTATTCCAGAGGACACGTGTCCATGCCGATAACAGGTTCTGCTTGATAACAATCCAAAGTGATGCAGACTGACATACATTCATTGTCATTATCTGAGTCAGATGCCACCAGCAGAAGGTTGATTTTCTTTTTTGGTGGTTTGGTCTGAAGTTTCTGCATCAGAGTGTTGCTCTTTTAACTCTTCTGAAAGCATGTTCCACACTTTCTCCCTCTCAGATTTTGTATGGCACTTCAGATTCTTAAACCTTAGGTCGAGTGCTGTAGCTATCTTTAGAAATCTCACATTGGTACCTGCTTTGTGTTTTGCCAAATCTGCTGTGAAAGTGTTCTTAAAATGAACAACACGTGCTGGGTCATCATTTGAGACTGCTATAACATGAAATATATGGCAGAATGCTGGTAAAACAGAGCAGGAGACATAGAATTCTCCCCCAAGGAGTTCAGTCACAAATTTAATGAACACATTCTTTTTTAACGAGCATCATCAGCATGGAAGCATGTCCTCTGGAATGTCCTCTGAAGCATGCAAATGTTTAGCATTTCTGGCACATAAATATGCTGTAATGCTGGCTACAAAAGTGCCATGCGAATGCCTGTTCTTACTTTCAGATGACGTAAATTATAAGTGGGCAGCATTATTTCTCGTAAATGTAAACAAAGTTGTGTTTTCTGAGCAATTGGCTGAACAAGAAGTAGGACTGAGTGGACTTGTAGGCCCTAAAGGTTTACATTGTTTTGTTTTGGAGTGCAGTTATGTAACCACCCAAAAAAAAAAATCTACATTTGTAAGTTACACTTTCACAATAAAGCACTACAGTACTTGTATAAGGGGAATTGAAAACTACTATTTTTTATCATTTTTACAGTACAAATATTTGTAATGAAAATAATATGAAGAGAGCACTGTACACTTTGTATTCTGTGTTGTAAGAGAAATCAATATATTGAAAATGTGGAAAAACATCCAAAAATATTTAATACATTTCACTTGGTATTCTATTGTTTAAAAGTGCGATTAATTGTGATTAATTTTTTTAATCTCGATTAATTTTTTGAGTTAATCGTTGGAGTTAACTGCGATTGACAGCCCTACATTTAAGTATTCTAAACTTCTGAATTTATCAACCTTATGAATCACCAATCCCTCCCCGCGCGTTTCCCCCCCCCCCTACATATATGCATGCATACACACTACCCTCTTTTTTATTTAGTAAATTATATAAACCTCCACCTCTTCAATTTGGGGTTTTAAGAATAATGAAGTTGTATGGCCAGTCACCTTCATAGGTGATTTAAAAAACTGATTTAAGAACAAAGCTGTTTCTCTTAGCCTTAAAAGAGACTACTTTTTTAAAAAAAAATCAACTTGTGCAATAAATAAATAAGTAAATAAATAAAATCCATCTGGAGGGGAATATATTCTCTGGGAACTAAAGAAAATTCTTGTGATCGTTGTTCAAGTCATGAAATCTACATTCCCCAATGTGGTCTCTTTCTAAGTGACATAATGGTGAGAGCCATGCTGGAATAGAAGAAAAAATTGACAGTTGGATCAAAGACATCAAGAAATGATCCCAGTGCAAGACAAAAGACATCCTGTCAACTTTGTGTGTGGTGGTGGTGCTGCTAACTTGAAGTCAACAGCTAGCTTTGTTTAAATATAGTGGCTTATCGATTCTGTGTTAAGGCCCTGATTGGTGGATTTTCCATCTTCCCTTAAACCAATTTCCATCTCAATATTTTAAAGAAAAGTTAGGCTGTTTGGAATGGAGACTAGACCAGTCTCTGATAAAGGCTGAAGCTTGAGACACATTTCTCCTTTAAGTGGATTAGAAAAAAATATTTTGCTACCTTACCCCATCTGTCTGGATTGGTGTTTGCAGAATGCAGATTTAATCTCTTTACAAACACAGTGCTACTTCCCTCCTGAAAATTGGTCTTACAAGAAATCAAAGAGCTCTATTTTTATCAGTCCAGTGTTATAGGAGTCATCAGTTGGGCATGCACAAAGCATGCATTGATTTTAGTGAAAATTGGTGTCATTTGTGGGTTTTTTGTTTTTTGCATTTAATTTGTTTCATTGACATTTTATATTTTGTCCAAAGCAACCAAGATGTGCCACAGAAAAGTTATTACAGCGTGTTTTCTAATAAGTTCCACAAATGTATAGAATCTGAGGAAAACAAGAATCAGATTGAAGTTTTTGGCTGTTTGTGAATGGGCATCATAATGTTTATTGGATACGCAGTAAATCTAGTGATTTGAATCTTTTATTTTTTTTACACATGTTCTGTATCTGTAAATCTATCAAAGGTTCTTCTTAGTTTATGTTTTTACCTTCTTAGTTTTCAGTTTCGCTTACCTTGTTATTTACCATCCTAGTCTCTTTATATAAACATCTTTGACCTAAATGTATAATATAATATAGAATAAGTATTTGAGTGTGCAGAATCTAATGATTAACGTTTTTACTTTTAATAGTAAGTTCTATTGTGCTTGAAATATTCAAACACCTTTTTGATATATTCTGAAGGATAAATCAGGTAAAAAGTGTGTTTTGTCAAAAAACAATCATTCTTGTGTTGAGCAAATGTTATGTGAGGTTGGAAAGTAGATTTTAATTAAGAAACTTGGACATTGCTCTCATTTTAATACATTTTTTTGGAAAAAAAATTCAGTGACTGTTGTGCTTTTTGGGCATTTGCTTTGGAATCCTTAGTTTTGATTGCTAAAATAATGTCCAGTCATATTGTTTTGCTTTTCCTCCTCCATTTAGGATTATTTTATTCTAGGCCATAATTAAAAGCTTGACCTACAGTACAGGCACAGCACTTAAATACCAAATACAAATGCACCTAAATTCGCTGACATGAGAATTTTGTTTAATCATTGTAGCTAAATTGCCACTTTCATTTATAATAAAGCAAAACGGAGTTGTTTGGCAAGCAAAAAATTATTTATTAGGCCACCTACTTAGACCTTTAAAAAGAAAAGTTACACCTTTTTGAGAAGACTTCTCTGTAACAGTAAGGATTTGTGTCTCAGCTGAAGCTGTTTATTTAGAATGTGTATTTGACCCTCACCTTCCCTATGTGATCTCTCATTAAACATCAGTGTTTGATTAACAGTTGTAACTAAGCCAACAGTAAGTAGGGCTTCAGATACCCTTTCATCAAATTCAGGGTTTGAAAAATCATTAAATAAAATATGTTTGCATTTTAAAACTAAATACGCAAATCCAGTTTGCTTTTGGTATGTAAGCCCTGTATGATAGGCTTTGAATTTTAAGTGAAAAGGGTCTTTCTTATGCATGAAGTTCTGATACCATTAGTGGAATGTTGAACTTGTGCTGGAATCCTTTCAAGTTTTAGTGTGACTTTTGGTCAGTCTTCTAAAAATGTCTCCCAACAGAAGATGCTTTGTTTCATGCTAAAAATATGGAGCTGTTTTTGATTATTCTGCGATGCGTTGCCCGTTTTCTGTGGCTGTTGGCTATTATTTAAGAGTTTAGTACAGTGACTTTTTTTGCTGAGCAAGTAGGTATTTTGTGTGGTGAAGCAATTCTTTTTTCCAGAAACTAACTCCAAAGAGATCTTCTAAGTATCAAAACTAGCTTTGATATTTGGGTATTCACAAGCAATAATTATTTCAAATGCCCTAATTTCTATTTCTCACTTTAATTTCTTTTAAAAATAGTTGTCTTTAACAGTAACATTTTAAAGGAAACAATTTTTGCTAATGCAAAAACCTCAGTTACTGTTAGTGGTTCAGATTTGGGGCTGTTGGAGAAGTAATCCGTGGGCGGGAAGTAGATATTGAGGATGAACAAATGGGTTCAGATAAAAACAGACTGGTACAGATTTTCATCCAGCCATTGAACTTCTTGTTTTAAAGTTTGCCCTGGGTTGGTTCTGATTTAATACATTTTTACTGCAGTCCAGGTACCTAACTCCTGATGAGTCTTCTCCTCACAGGCTAGGTCCTTCCTTTGTCTTGTCCCTCCGTACTTGGTGTGACAGGAAAACACATAGTTGGATGATTTCCCCACCTCACCCCTCAGAGATGTCGCTTAGGTGACAGAAGTTAGTTTTCTTTTCCCAGGGCCAGGGCCTCATGCCTTGGGCAATGACTTCTCATCCAGTTCCCCAGGGTTGATAGTGTTGTCGGTGGGAGTGAGTCTCTGGTTCCCAAGGGTGGGGACCTGATGCTCTGGTGCCTCAAAATCTTTAAAAAAGAACAGGAGTACTTGTGGCACCTTAGAGACTAACAAATTTATTAGAGCATAAGCTTTCGTGGACTACAGCCCACTTCTTCGGATGCCACAAGTACTCCTGTTCTTTTTGCGGATACAGACTAACACGGCTGCTACTCTGAAACCTGTCAAAATCTTTAGGTAATGCTCTGGAAGCAAATTCTCCTACCCATCCCCTAACCGTGGGTCCAGGGTGAGTCTCTTGGTCCTGGGGACAAAGGCCTGATAGCCTGTCCTCTCCTGTCCCAGGCAACATTCTTACCTGCTTTGAGCTGCCTGGTTTTAATTTTAAAAAGATGAAATCTCTGTAAGAGACAACTGAAGCTTTATCAGCATATAGTGATTAAAAAAATAGGCGTGTAGAGAACAGATGGACCATGCCGCCCTACTCCATATACCAGGGGTTCCCAAACTGGGGGTCAGGACCCCTCAGGGGGTCACAAGGTGGTTATATGGGGCATTGCGAGCTGTCAGCCTCCATCCCAAACCCCGCTTTGCCTCCAGCATTTATAATGGTGTTAAATATATAAAAAAGTATTTGTAATTTATATGGGGGGTCGCTTTCAGAGGCTTGCTATGTGAAAGGAGTCACCAGTACAAAAGTTTGAGAACCACTGCCATATACTTCACCTGTTCATTCCCATGAAGAAAAAAAATCAGGATGGGGGGGGGGGGGGAATGTGAAGCAAATTGGGTTTAAAAAAATCATATTTGAACCTTCAGTAATCTTTCTGGCACCTAGAATTTAGAGACTGTGATGGCGCACACTGAGGTTTGAAATAGCATCTGACAGTGGCATGTTATGAGGGAAACCAAATCTTTTTTCTTCAGCACTCAGAATTCCCCAGTAATCTGTGGAATCTCTTTTCTCCTCTGTGTGTGTACACCCATTAGTGGGAGTTATATAAGTTTTCTTATATATATTATGAAGAGTCTCATTCAGCTGCATGAGACTGTTTTTAGCAAAGTAGAAAGTACTTCAGAATGTTGGATAATCCTGTCTTCTTAGGTAGTATTGATTAATGGTATTGTATGGGCACACAACCTGTTAATTTGTAGGTTTCTGGGAAGTCTCTTCACTGCTCACTTAGAACTTTTACAGAGATGTCATTGAACTGTTGGTGGCAAGAGAATAGGAACCATATGCAAAGAAGGCAAAATGAACTGTTACTGGTTTTTATGATGTTCACAATCCTGCTCTCTCCCGCTCTCCCAAATACAATTTTTGTCCTGTCTTAACCAAAACCATATATTAGTACTTCCTTCCAGCTAGCAAAGTAATTACTGTAATGATAATCTGAGAAAGAGAGAGAGCTGTGGAGTTTCAGACTATAGTATCTCCTCCGTGGGTTATACTGTAAAATAACTTGAGAAAATATATCTTAAAAAATAGACTACAGTGATTATCTGTGGATATCAAAACTCCAGCAAAAATTGCAGCCAGAGTTCCCTTGTTTCCTAAAGGCCGGGGAAAAGATATAGGTCTTGCATGTGCTGTCAGTAAAGACACAATTGTGAGGTCTAAAGGTCTGGAATAATGAGAAAGAGTTCCAGGTTATTTAGGACATTATAAGTCAACATCTTAAAATCAACCCAGAAGCCAATAAACAACCATTGTGGATGATAGAACACAGGTTTAATGTGCTTGTGAAAAGAAATGCCACTTACCATGAAAAAGTACTTGGGCCTGCTAGTGAAGGCAGGGGACTGGACTTAATGACCTTTCTCACACACACACGCACCCACCCACCCCTACCTACCTACCTACCTTTTAAAAAAAAGGAGGGGGGGCCACAGAATTTCTGCTGTTATGGCCCATTTTTACATCCTTTCCATATGGCAAGAAGATTGTTTTTGTTTTTTTCTTATGTGGCCTGTGAGCCTGTCTCAGTTCAGCATATGTGGCAGCAGGTGTGGCTGATTTTTATTAAATTAATCTTTGGTGTTTGAAACTAATATCCTCTTCTTGAATGTTATAATAATTAGAATTCCAAAGTCTCTTCCACACAATACAGCTTGTATATAGAATGGGGAAAATAAAATTGTTTTTATTATGCTTAATCTTGAAATATATACCAAAAAAGCCTGTAAAGGTTTTCATTCCTGTTATCCTCTGTTTTCAATAGGATTAGATAAAGCATTTAGTTTTAGGTCTGTTAAAATTCAAGTTCTGCATTAAGTATAATAAAAGTCTTACATAATCATTACATTGTAGTCAGTTATCCTCCTCATCTTTTTTTTTTTTTTTGGTCTCTTAAAATTGTTAATCTTATTAAACCTTTTAGTTGCATCCCAATATGTCGATAGGATTAGAGTTTAATTTTCAAGCCCTCCCACCTCCCGTTTTTTTTTTTAAATTGTAGCAGTTTCCATGGTTACTTTGACCACTGAATAGGACCACCTAGTTCCTTGTGATTCATGCCCATGGAACTATGTTGGCCAGAGACACGTTGGCAGTGGAAATGTGTACAAATAAAAGGTTTATAAAATAGAGATTTCACAGGACTACTTGTCTTTGTTTAGTTTGACATTATTAGAAAACGTGTAGACTGTCACCTTCCTGTTATTCCAGGGCTGCTGTGTAGACACTGGGCTGGAGAAGTAAAATATAAAAATTTCTAACACTGAAAACATGAAGCTAAAATTATTTGAATTATTTTTAAAATGGTGGGTGAGTAATTGTAGCTTTTAATATGTATCAGTTTATGGCAACTGGTTACATCCTGGGATACAGGTGCAAACTGGTGTTTTGGCAGTGATTATGTATGCATTTCTAAAGTGCTCATCTCTCTAACATGTAGGTGCTTTCTAGAAAGCAGAAAAGTATTCTCTCTCACCTTATGTGGTCATTAATTTTGGATCTGTACTATCACCAGTCTATACATCCAACTCTGAAGACTGCTAGTGGAGTTGTGAGAAACTAAACCAGGGGTCTCAAACTCCCGGCCATCTGCAGCCCAAGAACCTCCCCAGTGTGGCCCGGGTCTCTCCCTTGGCCCTGCTGTCGCCCCCAGGTGCTCCCACCACCTGTGCGTCACCCGGGGCTCCACCCACCACCGGCAGCGCAGTGGAGCTGAGTGGCTTCCTGCGCGCTCGCTCCAGTGGCTGCCAGCCCCTCCCTGTGTTAATATATGGAGATATTCCTATCTCATAGAACTGGAGGGGACCCTGAAATGTCATTGAGTCCAGCCCCCTGCTTTCACTAGCAGGACCAAGTACTGATTTTGCCCTAGATCCCTAAGTGGCCCCCTCAAGGACTGAACTCACAACCCTGGATTTAGCAGGCTAATGCTCAAACCACTGAGCTATCCCCCCACCGTGGCTCTAGGCAGGGCTGTGACTCCACGCGCTGCCCCCGCCCCGAGCGCCCCTGCGGCCAATGGGAAGCTGCGGGGACAGTGCAGCAGTACGCGGAGACCCCCCGCCCCACCTTGGAGCCCCAGATAAGCACCGCACCCCGATTCCCTTCCAGAGCCTGCACCCTCACCCTCCTTCCCATACACTCCCTCCTGCCCCCAACTCCCTTTCAGAGCCTGCACCCCTCCTCTTCCCCACATACCCCCTCCTGCCCCCAAACTCCCTCCCAGAGCCTGCACCCCAATCCCCTACCTCAGACCTCCTCCCCCACCCAAACTCCCTCCCAGAGCCTTAGGCAGGTGGGGGGCGGAGTTTGGGGCAGCATGGGTGACATTATTGGCACACTGGGAGGATTTGAGGACTGGCACTTGCCCTAAGGTAAATTGAGTTTGAGACCCCTGAATTAAACAATTTACTGCTTCAAAATAGTGTATTTATTTTTCTGTGGCATTAACACTGTGCATCACTTCAGATCTGACAGTAGTGCCAGTTTATAAGAAATATATAAATATAATCAGTGAAACATGTGACATTCACTGAGAATATTGCCTTTATTTGAAACTCTGAAAATGCTAATTACTTTATTTTCTGCAGGCAAATTGCATTCTGAATTACTTTGGTATTTGTTGTACTGCAATTTGGAATACCTAACTTGATTTGCTTGTCTGTATTCCAAATACTTCTTGTGTTGGTGTTTAAAGACCACTAAACTGAATAGTGCTGTCTTTATCCCACCTCGCCCCAGGCAATCTTGAACAATCTGCCCAGCATATTTTTGGTATCTTTTTTTCTTTTGCAAGTGTTTAGCCATTACGGTTATTGCATACAAACTGGCAAATTGAAGTGGCATTGGTGCCAGGGCACTGTGACTCTGTGTTGTTCCACAAGGAAACCGCTTTAAGATGGTATGTAGATTGGCATGGGGCAATTGTTTAAGAACAATCAAACAGCTAGAATGCATTGTATATGACGTTTGGTAGAAATGAATAAGATGCCTCAGAACTGATTCTTATAGCTATTTTAACTTTCACTGTCGTCAAAATTGGTTAATGGGGTGCTAGCAGATAGTAGCCAATCTGGAAGCAGGATTTTCACACCCAGTTCTTTGTCTTTCTCCCCTTTGGCTTCAACTATGCCAATTATTTGAAAATACTACATGAAAGTTTTAACTTTCCTGAAACTAACCATTCCACAGGTCCAGTCCCTGCTTGTACTGTTTGAAGGGCCTTACAGGGGGTACAAGGCATTCAGAAATGTCATTTCCCCAGTGAATTAGAGGCCCTTACAAGCCTCCCTCACCTCAGAGGAACTTTGGATGTGTTCTAGCCAAGCCATGTCTATGTCCCAGGGCAGAGTTCAGGAGGCCTCAATTGATGAGATCTGTTGGGCTGCCTTCTCTGCTAGGTTCATACCTTTTTGAGAAACTTCTAGCTGAATTGCTTGCATTAAGTAATGCAGCATTTCATCAGTGGGTTGGAGGGGTCCTTCAGGAGCAGCCAGAGGGCTGATTCTTTCCTGGGGTGTTTTGCTCCCCTTTGACTGTGCTCCTTCCCCATTGTTCCTAATGGTCTCCCCTTTTAGCTTAGCCTGTCTTTGTACCCAGGAGGGAAAACAGCCCTTGAGAAACTAACACTTGCTAGTCAGACCCATTCATCCATAGTGGTGGCAGTGGCATAGAGTGAGGTAAGAGAAAATTAGTTTGTTTTCCTATTCCCCCCCCCAAAATGTAACTCTTGTTTCATTATGGCAACAATGCACTCAGTGTCTTAGTGAGCAAGGATCTGTGAATGAACATAAGTGAGAGCTTGCTGTCAAGTTGAGAGAGCTGGAGTGTGGGTAGAAGGGTTTCTGTGTTTTAATTTTGTGTTGCTCTTGAAATCCAAGTAATGGAAATCTGGTCTGTGCTGCTATCCCAACAGACATGATCATAGGTGTAATCAAAGTAAATATCAGCAGCATGCTGATATAATAAAAATTGCCGAGGCAGAATGGTCTATGTACAAATGTTAAAAATTCTTGTAAAGTTACTGTTGTAGCCAAATTTATTTATCACGTAATTTCATTGAAGATAGTCCTAGTTTCACTCCTCTGAATTTGGCCCTATTGCACTAGTTTTCATTTAACAGCCTAATCTTTCAAAGAGTTAGCAGCAAAGGCAGACTAAAATAATTGCTGTTTTTATATTTAAAAAAAGTGTGAATATAAAACACTGCTAATTTATTTCACAGCAATAAAATAGAAAAAATGTGTGATCAAATGTTTTCCTGTTTTTTTTAATTTTTATTTTCTACAAGAGAAAAAACTTTTCGTTCCTTTTTCTGTAAGTTTTTTGTCTTTTTTTGCACTCTGTCACCCCCATCACAGCTGGAATGCTTGCACAATTTCCAAATTGCAGCCTCTGTAACATGTCTAGTGAAAACCTTAGCAACAATGTCAATATTTTCAAATTGCAGTTAGCTATATTTGCATTTTGCTTGCTTGCTCGCTCACTTTTTTCCTTTATCCAAAGACATAAATGGAATGTGAGCCCCTGCTTCTCTGTGTATCCTACATACACCTAGTCCAAGAAACCACTAATTTTATATTCACTGGTTTTGTCTTTAAGGTGAGCCTGTCACATCTAATCTTAATCTGTATTTAGAGTACCAGTCGCCAAGGTTGACGTGCAATAGGTGCAGAGTTGATACTAAAAGTGTGGGTTGGATTTTCAAAAGTGCTTAAGGGAGTTAGCTGCCTAGCTTCCATTGAAAGTCAATGGAAATTAATTGCCTAGTTCCTTTAGGTGCTTTTGAAAATCTCACCCTGTGAAGTTATAAATCTGTAAATTAAAATCACTAGTGTTTTGTTTCATTATTTCTTTGGAAATATCTTTTTTACACACAGTGTGTTGCAACTTGCTACACACTGAAGTGTCTCTTCTAGGGGGTTTTGAGCCAGTAGAGAAGCTTCAACAAAAGGCACTTTAGATAAATGTAATTGTATATTTTCCTTAGTTTTTTTACAATTTCTATTCTTCATTGTGATTGAACTAAAACTCAATCCCTAAAAAGTGTACCCCACCACCAAGCAGTTCTAGCTTTGTTGGGGCTGAAAATTAAGAGAGAGGAGCTGAAGATAAACTCAGCATTAGGAAGGTGGTATGTTAGCCTGCTATTGTGTTTTAGGACTTACAACTCAGTGAGAGAACTTTGAAATCCAGAGTGAAGTTCTTGCAATTCATTCATCCTACAAAGAGAAAGCATATCTCACTGTATAATTCCTAGAGGTAAAGTTTGAGACTATGGTAAGATCTGTATGAACCAGACTTCCTGAGATGCACTCATTTTTGGAAATAGGAAACCACTGTGGATTTAGAACTTTTTGCCTGTTAACTGCTCTTCAGCACAATCATTTATCTTTAACTTCCATGTGTGCTGTTTCAAAGCTTGCTAGTTGACAAAAAATCCCATTTTTTCCCCTCCGAATCTAGGAAGATTACATACTCTCTGCAATCTTGTAATTAAAAATGGTCAGAAGTTTTCTTATGGTACAGTTTGGAAATACAAGAAGATGCTTTAAAGATAGTATTAATAGACTGTATCTGATGGAAAGTGCTGAGTAGGGTTACCAGACGTCCGGATTTCCCCGGACATGTCCGGCTTTTTGGTTGTTAAATGGCCATCTGGGAGGAATTTTTAAATATCTAAAAAAGTCCGGGTTTTTCGATATTTAAAAATCTCTCCCGGCTGGCTGGCATATGGACGTGTGGTAACCCTGCCAGAGCAAGCCTCTGAGCACCCGTCCCAGGGACTGCAGGGCTCGGAGAGGTTCTTCGCCGAGGCGTCGCTAGGGGTTCTGTTGAGCTTGGCGCCACGTTCACAGCTCGGCGCTCCTTGAGCCCGGCCCCATCCAGGGCCCCCCGGCCACAGCCCCGGGTGGTGAGTGCCAAGGCCCTGAGGCGCTGCCCTGCCCGAGCTGCAGCTGTGCCGGGGAGCGTCCGAGGGCTGCAGGCAGCGCTGGAGCTGCCGGAGGATGAGTTGGAGCCGGCCCCGCACCAGCGGGCTGAGCGGGGAGTTGTCCCGGGAGAAGTTTCCCTGGGCACCCAAGTCCGTAACCTCCCTCCGTGTGGTGCCCAAGCCCGTAACCTCCCTCCCTGTGGTGCCGCCAGCATGGGTGCCCTTGGGCTCCCGGCTTTCTGCCGGCCGGAGCGGAGCCTGCAGGGAAACTTCTCCCGGGACAACTCCCCGCTCAGCCCACTGGTGCGGGGCGGTCTCCAACTCATCCTCCGGCAGCTCCAGCACTGCCTGCAGCCCTTGGACGCTCTCCGGCACGGCTGCAGATTGGGCAGGGCAGCGCGTCAGGGCCGAGCCCTCACAAAGGAGGCTGCCTGGCAAGGGGGGGAGCACGGGGATTTCCTCCCCTCCAGCTGCCGCATCGCGCCCGCCAAGGCTGCGAGCGGGACAAGGGAGCCTCCTGCAGTCACAGCAGGAGGGAGGGAGATTCCGGGAGTGGCGGACCCTGCAGCTCCTAGGGCCAGGTGCAGCTCTCCAGCTGGAGCGGGAGGGGTTGCACCAGTGACTTCAGGCGGGGTTGGGGCTTCCACTCCCTGGTACCCCACACAAGTCAAGAGCAACTCTCCCCTCCCCCCTTCAGTGAAGCAAGGGCAGGGGGTAAATTTAAAACTGGATCCTGCCACATCTTGTGCGGTGTGGGACCAACCCTCTTCCCCTCCGCTGTCTGGACAGAGAACATGGTGGGGGCAGTTAGGGGCAGGGGTACCAGGAGGGGGCAGTCAGGGGACAAGGAGCGGGGCGGGGAGAGGGGGTTGGGAGTTCTGAGAGGGTAAGTCAGGGGGCGGGAAGTGGGAGGGAGTGGATGAGGGTGGGGGTAGGGTAGGGCTCCCCCCATCCTCTTTTTTTGTTTGTTTGTTTTTGTTTTTTTTGATTGTTGAAATATGGTAACCCTAGTGCTGAGGAACAGCTGTTAAAAAGGTTGTAGGTCTTGATGGCTACAAAATGAACAGGAAACTTGACCAAACAAGATCTGAATCTAATTGAAATATTACCTTATTGTAAGTAAATAAACTTGATATGAGGAATTGGTCATTCAAAAGAAGCATCTGTTTTCTGTATAACTCGAATTTATCAGGTTCTTTTATGGCAACCATCTTTGTGGTAGCAATGTGCCTTGACTGTGGTAGCAGAGCATATAGGCTAAACTTTACTCTGGACTTTTCTTTCTCTCTCATTTGTCAGGATATATATAATACTTTTGCTTTACTTTTTATTTTTGCGAGACTGGTTCACTTTTAACTATTGTTTTGAGTTTAAAATGATCTATTTTTATTATTTACAATTTGAATAATTCATAATGTCTTCATTAGGAAATAAAATATCAGATGCATTTTGGTATAAAGCTTTGTTTTTGAGTTCTATTGATTTCTATTTGAGACACTGAGGCCTGCATTACTAATATGGCCATACATATCTGGCTTGTCTGCCTTGCCTTTTGTTTTCCTTGCTTCATTGTTGTGAGCTGTCAGGCTTTTGAAATGTATAGCAATCTGGTCTGCTATTGGACTAAAATCTTTTTTCTTGATAGATATTAGATAAGCACACTAATTTGTCATTGTGTTGTGAACCAACATTTTTTTAATTTTTTCTTAAATAAAAAACCATTTATTTATCAAAGCCCATGTCTTGGATTTCACAGATATAAGCAGAAAAAAAGGCAGGTCAAATTTGGATTTGCCAAATTTGAGTGTCCCTTCCTGTAGACCTTCTTTCATAAGGTTATTCATGGCATAGGTTGAAAACTCTTTGATTTCCAGTGTTGTGATTTTACAGACAAGCATGGCTTTCAGGGCATCACACCAGTTGTAAAATACCTTTTCGGCTGTGGAAATGTGTGTGTCTTACTGTGGTAATGTGGTTTTGCCTCGAAGGGTAAAATCTAAACGATAGCAATCTCATCTAAAAGCTTGTTTTCTGAATGATGTTAGAAACAAAATTCTGCTTACTTGCTCTACCTTCTGTGTATTTGTGAGGCTTTTTGTTGATGCCTAGATACTATAGTGATAGGAATGTTATAGAGAGGTGGTCTTTTTCCCACCATGGTAAGAGTGGTCTGACTCTAGTATACTTTTGTTCGTGGATGGTGCATGTTCATACCAATATTGTAGGCTATATTTCAGTATAATTGTCTCACTTTTATTTCAGTGCATTTGGTAAATCACAAACAACATTTTATTTTCAGCAGGTGACTCCTGCCCAGAGAATGTACTGCACATTATTGCGACATCTGGCTACAGTGCAGATTCTCCCATTGGTAATCAGCCTGTACCTGAGGATATGTATAGACTAAACTTGACTAAAGGAGTCTCAATGTCTTTGCCATCATCACCTTTGCTGCCACGCCAGTCTTACTTGATGCAAACAAGATCAAACAAAAAATCCCCAGGTAAAACTTAATTGATAAACTAAAATATATTTGTAACATTTCATATCAAGAGCATTATAAAGTTTTTTTCTCTATTTAAAATAGTGTTTATAAAGCTACTGTAATGAAACCAGGAGAAATTGATGTGTGTTTGTATGGGCCTACGGAAAGACATGAACAACTTGTGTTCAAATGGAATATTTTCTTCCTTTCAAAAGCACAGAATTGTTCTAGCTGGTTAAAGTTTAATACAAAATCTAATTGCCTTGAAATGTCATCTGAATATGTTTAAAAATTTAATTGTTAGAGTGTGAGTTTGTACTTCAGATATGTAGAGGTAGCTATAAATCTGTATCCTGTTTTTGCTTGATTTTTAAGTGCGGTAGTGACTATATAGTGTCATTGTGACATGCATTTAGTGATGGCTGTAGATGCGTGTTTAATTTGAGAATTATCTTCACAGTTTGTAGCTACTATTTATTTTCCAAAATAAATAAATGTATGTAAAATTTTAAGCTGTTGAAATCATGGCAACTAATTTGTTACTACTAAGAATATACCTCCACCTCGATATAACGCTGTCCTTGGGAGCCAAAAAATCTTGCCATGTTATAGGTGAAACTGCGTTATATCAAACTTGCTTTGATCCACCGGAGTGTGCAGCCCCCCCCCCCTCTCCTGGGGCACTGCTTTACCGTGTTATATCAGTATTCGTGTTATAGGTCGTGTTATATCGGGGTAGAGGTGTACAAGTTTTGAGAAGTAATGCGCATGTATATGTCTCTTACTAAATTAGGTATACTCTCTAGTTTCCTTTTTATCTGCATTCTGTTCATTTCAATCATTCCAACACACTAGCATCACTTGAGTTCGGACGGCTTGATGAAGCTTTCCAAACTGCTGGTATCTAGGGAGATAGGGAATGGTTTTGAAGTTCTGTTGTCTTAGTATTTGTATCTGTGAACTTGAGTATCATGACAAAAAATTGTTAGGTTGTCAGTACAATAGATGCTTCTTGGCAACAAGCCATGATATGTAAAAATGAAAGAGAAACATTTGTTTAAAAGATTATCAGACAAGTATTCCAAAATACTACTAGGGTTTTTAACAAATATTCTTAGAGGATTTACTTACATTATCTAAAATTCTTTATCATCCCAGTCCTTCTTGTAACCTCTTTCTTTTTGGCACTTGATGTTTAAAGTACCATGTTAGCTTTAAAATTCGGGTAAAATTACTGAACCAGCAAATAGCATATTTCAGTTCTGTATGATTTTACAAATGATTTGTATATTGACTTAAAGACCTTAGGTAAAATCTTGGCCCAACTGAAGTCAATGGGAGTTTTGCCATCAACTTCAGTGGGGCCAGAATTTTGACCCCTAAAAGTTAACTATATTTCAGAAAGATCCAGTGTTTTTAAGACATCTCAAAATTGCGTGATCTAATGCAAAGTGACTGAATTTTTTACGGCTAGTGTAATAGACTACTTATCCAAGGTGGATAAAAATCAATGATTTAAAAATAAAAAAAAATTGGATTTTTTATTTAAATTGGATTTTTTTTATAAAATGCTTTTTGAGGAAAAAAACCTATCTAAAGATAGTTTTAATTAAGATCCATGATGAGATCTTTGAGCTATAATGTAATAGAGATTATAAATTCTAATTCCATAGTATGAGACAATATATTCATGTAATGTTTAAGAAAAGTTTTGTAAATGAGTTCCAATAGTTCATGGATTACGGACCCAATTTTATGGGGTTCCAGGGGCTTCTGTATAGATTATTTAGGTTAATCTTCCTATCTACCCAATGGGACTCAGTGCTCAGTCTAGAAGATGCCATCAGAGATGCTTAGGCCCCGTCTACACTGGCAAATTTCTGCGCAATAAAGTGGCTTTCTGTGCTGTAACGCCCGAGGTGTGCACACTGCCAAGCCACTTAGTGCACAGAAACTACGCAGTTGTAATGCTCTAAAAAAACCACCCCGACAAGAGCTATAGAGCTTTCTGCGCCGGGGCTACAGCGCTGCAGTGCCAGTGTAGACACTGTGGTGACTACAGCGCTGCGATTGGCCTCCAGGAGATGTCCCACAATGCCTGTTGTCACCTCTCTGGTCATCGGTTTGAACTCTACTGCCCTGCCCTCAGGTGACCAGCCGTCATCCTCACCCCGTATATTCCTTTTCAAATTTGAAAGTCCCCTTCCTGTTTGCTCAGTGATCTGTGCAGTGGTCTCAGCACATCTTTCCAGGTGGCCATGCCTGTTCCACGCACCAGGCGATTCCCCACTTGGAGCAATGCTGAGCTGCTGGACGTCATCGGCATTTGGGGAGAGGAAGCTGTGCAGTCCCAGCTGCACCCCAGCCGTAGGAATTATGATAACTACGGACAGATTTCACGTTGCAGGATAGAAAGGAGCATGGCTGGGACACATTGCAGTGTAGGGCAAAAGTGAAGGAGCTGTGGAACGTCTACCACAAGGTGAAGGAGGCAAACCGCCGCTCCGGTGCTGTGCCCACGAGCTGCTGGTTCTACAAAGAGCTGGATGCGATACTCAGTGGCAACCCCACCTCCACTGCAAAGGCCCCTGTGGATACTTCGTTGGCTCACGTGCCAGTTGAGAGTGGACCAAGCCAGGAGGAGGAAATCTTGGACAAAGAGGGGGAGGGGAACCCAGAGGCAGAGGATGGCTCGGATGACCCATGACCCCCAGGATGCCCCGTGACCCCCTCCGCCTTCCCACAAGTCTTAGCTGCAAAAGAGAAAGAGGTGCTATGTGGGATAGCTGCCCAGGGTACACCGCTCCAAATAGCACTGCAAGTGTGATCACGCTATTGCACAGGCAACTGTCAGTGTGAACACCAAACAGCAGTTTGCCTTCTGCACTCTCTGAGCGGCACTGTAACTGCCGGCGCTGTAACTTTTCCAGTGTAGATGTGCCCTTAGTTTTGCAGTTCTCAAACTGTGGATTTGTGTCTCCAGAGATAACATGCTTGTTAACAGCAAAAAATTTTTTAAATAAATAATATATAAAGGTGAGAAATAACAGACCTCAACCCGATTGTCCCTCTGCAAAATTGTGTACACAGAGTCAGTCCCTTACCTCTCTCTAAAAGTGCAAAGTTTCAAAAAGTTCAATGAATAGAAGATTGTTGGGGGCAGAATAGCTCCGGACATGGAGAAGAAGTCTGGAGATAAATGTGAGAAGGGAGGGACAGGCAGTAGAAACAAAAGTGAAACTGTTTGAGCAGCATATTCCAGAAGTCTTGAGGTCTTTCTGAGTGTAGCCTTCATTGATTTGAGATCTACCTCACCATTCTCTCACTAGAAAGGAAAACCTATAATGGCAGCAGGCTGTAAAAGAAACCCCGTCTGGGAATAAGAACCTTTCAAGAAATACGTTTGCTGATGATGTTTTAAAGAAAGTCACACCAGTGAATTGGAGGAAGTCACTTAAGCACTTGGATTCAGAGACTGTTGAAGTGATAATCTCATTTTTAACAGCAGTAGCTTCTTCTGCCGGCATAGAAAGAATATTTCTTCCTTTGGACTAATTCATTTCAAATTGAGAAGTAGTTTGGGACCTGAAAAAGCAGGAAAACTTCTTTTCCAGATGATGAACAAACAGGAAAATGAAGGTGAAGACGACTGAGTTAGATGCAGAAGCCAATATTTTAAGTTTCTCATGTTGACCTGACTGACACAGTCGATTTAATTTTTTTTAAACTATTTCGTTTACCTATTTTAATTGAAAACAATTTTAACAAAAACTAACCCGATTTTAAAAAACTTGAATGTTTAAGTAAATTAAAAAATTCATATGCTTGTCTTGTTAAAATGTTATATGTGTGCTGTTGAAAAAAATCCAGAATACATAACGTTGTTGTTGTTGTTGTTGTTTTAGTTAAATAAAACAATTTAAATATCTGTCTGGTGATGTTCTTCTCCTAATACAGCATGGCAAGAAAATCCTCCAAATATTAATGAATAACCTATTAAATTGCAGATAGTTCACCTCCCAATGACTTCATAAATATCTGCTTCAATTACCTTTGGTTATTTCATTTACCAAAACAATCATTCATTTTCTGATATAGCTGTAAAATTAATCTGAAAAGTTTTCAAAATAAATCACTTAAAAATGTATAGTGTGTACCTTCTGAAAATGAAACCTAAATCTATCTCTGAGTTGTGAAGAATATGTGTTAAGGTTATAATGGCCAACAAGAATGCACTTTTATGTAGAAATCCATGATTAAATCGAGTCTTCCTGTCTAGTGATTTTAATCAATTTGATTTAAATCAAATCCACCCTGCTACTTATTGTTTTGTTTACCCTGTGACTTTCATACACGGGTGTTAACTCATTCAAAACATATAGAAATCTCAAGAAATCCTCTTGTCTTGTTCTTTGGTTTCAGTGTTTCACAGTGGAGTGATTTTGAAGTTGTTAGGAATACTGCCTGTCATTTAAAAGCTAGCAGCTGTTAAAATATTTTTCATTAGTGGATGCGGCTGCATCTCAGACATATACATTATCCTGTGGGTATTGGAGACCTGGTATACCATTCCTTTTGAATGTTGGAGAATTTGAACTGGCAAAGGAGGAAGATTTTTTTTGTATAAATATCTGTCATCTGGGATGGGGCAATAAGAGATGAAGAGGATTCCAGCAGTATGGCTTTCACAGCCATTTTCAGTGTTATTGTATCAGCAGTGTATGTAGCATGGTGATATTCCCATCTCAGAATGTGGTTGACTGAAAAGGGAGATAGAAGTGAGGAGCTCACAGAAGAAGGTTTTTGTTTTTGTTTTGTTTTTTTGTTTTTTAAAAAACAACAACAAACCATAGTTGAATACACCTCTACCTCGATACAACGCCGTCCTCGGGAGCCAAAAAATCTTACCGTGTTATAGGTGAAACTGCGTTATATCGAACTTGCTTTGATCCACTGGAGTGCACAGCCCCACCCCCCGGAGCACTGCTTTACCGTGTTATATCAGAATTCATGTTATATCGGGTCGCGTTATATCGGGGTAGAGGTGTATAATCAAATGTTGGGGGAGATGGTGGAAGCAAATTTTAAGGAAATAAAGTGATACCTATCCCACTTTACTGGGAGACAGGTATGTCACAACTGCCAAATGGTTTGTTTATTTTGTGTCTGTAATTTTGTTATCAAATGTAAGACGTGGCCCTGTACTGCTATAATTGGTCACATGTCTTAGGACTGCTTTTCTAAACTAGCTAGGGCTTATATGTGGATTTCTTAAATTGAAACTCCATTAAGTGTTCCACTGGCTAAATAACATATTATCTGAGTCTTGAAACAGTCTGATTTAGGAATTGAACCGCTGTATTGTAACCAGCATTTTATGGACTCACTTTCTTCTTACCTTGTACCATGTCTGTATACATTAATAATATGAAACCCACAGGATAAAAATGTAAATTTGAGTTGTCCAGGATGTAAAACAGACTTGTCTTATTTTTTATGTGCTCCTGCCATCACACTGTTATAAATCATAATTTAAAACTTTCAACAATATTGGTAACTTTCCCTTCCTGTGTAGGAAAATTTGGTTGGCACTTATGTTCAAGAAAATGACAGTGTTTTTGTCCCCTTTTATTTAAAGTAAATTTGCACACTTTATTTTAGCATATGTTTATGTGTACTTTATTACAGTCTTTTTCCAGTCCCATTGCTGAATTTACTGATAAAATAACATTTAGTTTGCCGGTTAAGTACACTACAGACATTTTTGTGCATAAAAGTACTAGCATAGATAAATAGTTTTAAAATAATTTGTGGAGACCCAATCTGACCTAGAATGTTTTCTATAAAGTAATGATACATCCTTGTGTCATTTGAATTATTTAAATTAAAATTCAGTCACAGAACAAGACTCCAGTTTGAGATGTCTGAAACAAAGAAAAGTTCAGTGTAAAATAGTTTGGCAGCAGCTGTCTCCTTCCTTCCCAATCTCTCATCTCTTTCCCTTTCCCTGCCCTCTCCTTTCTGTCTTGGCTTTTTTGGATGTTTCCCAACACCTGTTAATATAATGGTGACTCCAGGCTTTCTTGATGGTGCACACAATGCTGGACTTAGATATCTGTCTGTTCAAGCATCTGTTGAGCATCTTGTGTTCAAAACCTCAGCATTTTGAGTGGAGATGGAGAGACCATTTCTTTCCTACTCTCTTCTTTCTCTCCCATGATAGTCCTAAATTGTGTGGGAAAACTGGGCCTTCAGTTGTTATAGTTTGACTGAGTGTTATCTAATTAAACAGGAATAAATTAAGTTTAAATTGGGGGAGAGGGGAGGGAAGAAAGGCAGGACAGTAATGTGGGTCACATCAGGCCCATTCTGACTGGGACAGCTATGCTAGTTGGCCAGGTACAGCTGAGGAGAGAGATGATTGCTCTCTATAAATACGTCAGAGAGAAAAAAACAAGGGAGGGAAAGAAGTTATTTAAGTTAAGCGCCAATGTGGACACAAGAACAGATGGATATAAACTGAACATCAACAAGTTTAGGCTTGAAATTAGGTAAAGGTTTCTAACCAGAAGAGAAGTAAAGTTCAGAACAGCGTTCCAAGGGGAGCAGTGGGGGAAAAAAACCTAACTGACTTGAAGACTGAGCTTGATAAGTTTATAGAGGGGATGGCATGTGGCCCATCAGTGACTACCAGTAGCAAAAATCTCCAACAGTTGGAGGCAGGACACTAGATGTAGAGGGCTCTGAGTTACTACAGAGAATACTTTTCCAGGTATCTACCTAATGGGTCTTGCCACATGCTCAGGGTCTAATGATCGCCATATTTGCGGTCAGGAAGGAATTTTCTCCTCGGTCAGATTGGCAGAGACCCTGGGAGTTTTTCACCTTAGCATTTGTTTAATGTACTACTGGAAGGTACTTGAATACCATTGTGACGAAGGCGGAATAAAAACCTATACAGAAAGTACTGGCCTTTAAAGCTGAATTTGCCAGCAAGTATTTAGATTGCAGCTCCAACTTAATGAGATGTAGGTCTACTAATCAGGCTAAACCATGTTGAAAGAGTGTTCGGGTGTATGCAGGGGCTGTTTAAAAACACACACACTGAAAAATAACCTGGTTCCTTAGCACTGTTTGAGCCCCAGTATACACAGGCTTCTTGGGGTGAGGCAAAGGAAATATGTTTTTTTAACAAGTTCACTTCTAAGGCTTGTATATACAGAAACAAGCCTGACACACACACACACACTCTCTCTCTCTCTCTCTCTGTGCGTGTTTGTTTAATATCAGACACTGTTATAAAACATATAGTGTATCAAGCAGCTAAGTACATGATGTTCCTTTTTTTTCTTTTCTTTTTTTTTCTTCTTCACTGTGGAAGACTATATTATCCTTTTTGATGGGCATGTGGAAATCCTATTAGTGTTAAGCAGACATCAAGAGGAGAATATACACTGACATTATTAGTGAAACAGTATGCCTGTCTTCGGTGTGCTTTTCTAATCTTGGTATTAGATTTGATTTGTGTGTACTTTGGGGTTACACTAAGGTCACTAGTACAGTAGCTATAACAGAGTTTTTAGTTGTTTTTGTTTTAATATTTGTGGGTATGAACTTAGAGCTTGTGAAAGATTCTGCATTGAGAACCATGGGGGTAAAGACCTCTTCTCTTCCCCACCCCGCAAAAGGCAGAGCACAGGACATGGCAGGGTAAATTTCTTAATACTGTGCCTCATCCCTAATTTGGAGGTTTGAAACTGCATTAGTACCAATTATGTCCTTTTGTGATGAGATGACATGCTGGGAACTGGATTGAGATCAAAGTCATTTCACCTAAGGCACGAAATAGTCAGCAGGTGGGAATAATGTTCATTCACTAGACTTGGGCAGGAACTTGGATATGAAAAACTAATTTCCATAGTTTAGAAAGTGCGTTGTTAGGGGACCAGCATGTTTCCTCCACAATGGGGAAGTCTTCCACTGTATGGAGAATACTAACTCAGTGTTTCTTAAGCTGTAGTCTACAAACCACCAGTGGTCCACTGAGCACTTGTGGATCATGTAGGGCTGGCTGCTGTACTTCTCTCTTACATCTGCTGCTTTAAATATCCAGACTCACTGACCTATGTGGTATTCTCCTGTCTATGAAATGAGTATGGTCTCAATAAAAAGCCTGGACTCCTACCTTTCAGCTGCTTCTATAGGAGGACCAAGTGTAGCAGCATCCTCTGGGGAATACTGTAGCCAGGGCTAAGATTGAGCTAGTACATGGGCTTTATGGCATACCAGTATCTCTCTGAAACTACTGTATTTTTCTTCAGAATCTGTTTTTATTTTTGAAAAAGTGGCTGTTATGGTTGCAAAGAAACCTGAAATATGAACAGTGTGTGCTTGATGCAGAGATGTTTATTGGTCAAGGCACACAGCTCTGAAATGTATGATTATGTCCTCATTCATCTTAATGTGATGTTAACTCAGATTCCCAGATATGATAACTTAAATATTAACACCGTTAACTATTTTATTCCTCTTGTAAGAAAGGAAAGGCTTGATTACAGATCTCCACTATTTGCTGTGTCTGAGGTCTCGTTTTGGTGTCACAAGTGGGTGTATGGAGATAGCTCCACTTTTTTTTTTTGGTCCTTCAGTCAAGAAAGCCAAGTCTATGGAGCTTCATAGAGTCCCTGAGCATATCCAAGACCTGTCAAAGAGGAGCCAGTGTGGCTCAGAAAGCTTGCAGAATCATATTTTGAATATCTGTAAAAAATATTGCGATTGGCATCTCATTGTGGTTAATCACATGGTTTGACCTTAGTTAGTGAGCAGAGCCTGGTGAACATCACCACCTTTTTTCCTTCCTCCCTCCCAGTTAAACCCCAGATAGCAGTCATAAGAGGAGGGGACAGAGGAACCCATAGCTTAAGTCGGAAAAGAGCCAAGAATTGCTGGTGGAACTGAAGTTCCTGGTTCATTTTGAATCAGAAGCTTCCTTAATGCAGTACTTGAGAGAGGAGGTTGGCAAAAGAACGGCGGGAGCAAGGGCAGGGAGGAGCCTGTGTGAGGAAGTGAAATGATAAAAGATGGTGAGGTGAATCTATTTTGTAAAGAAAATTTAACATTAACGACATAAACATTAAATTATGTGCAGGTACACAAAGTAATATAATCTTCAAAGGGATGATATGGAATTATGTATTGAATAATAATTGGGAAGGGAAATAGGAACTCAAGTGCATTTTGATTGGATGAATAGATTACTGGCGAGGTTATCGGACTTCACTATAGAGCGGATCAGAACGGTAGATGGGCCATCATTGATATCTTGGACTTTTCTTTGGCCAGTTCCTCATGCTGCAGTGATGATAGTGCTCCAAGCTTGAACTAGGGAAAAGCCAATTAATGTCTTTGAAGACATTAAACAAATGCAGTTCACCTTTCAGGAGGAGCAAATCTCCTCCTGTCACCCCATTACAAGTGTAAAATGAAAATTTTGTTTGAGCAGTAGGTGCTGAAAGTTGTAACGAAGAAGACTAAGAGGACCGTTCCACACACGTCAGAGGTGAGCTATCTGTTTTAGGCCCCAGTCCTGTATGTATTTCCTCACATGCTTAACTTTACACATGGGAGCAGTCCCTTCAGATTACAAGGGACTGTGATGTGTTTGCAGGATGTTGGGACTATTCATAGATTATATTAATTTTTCTTAAAGACTGGAAAGGACTGGTGATGGTCTTCTAGTCTGATCTCATTCATGACACAGTCCATAGAACCTCCCCCAGTAATTCCTGCATTAAGCCCATAACTTTTCTTTTAGATACTGCATCTTTTAGAAAGATACCCAGTCTTGATTTAAAGATTTTGAGTGATGGAGAATACACCTTAATCCTAGACATTCGTTTTCACTCCTGCCTCCAGGCCTTCCCTGGGATTTGAACTCAAGATCTTTGGCATTGTAAGAGAGCACAAGATTTGTACAGATCACCAGACTATCTCTGTTATTAAATCCAAAGAAGTCTTGCTGATTTTGGGCTGCTGAGTTGCCCCACCGGGTATCTTTTAGTGTCAGCGTAACCTGTGAAACTCTGGTGGGTTGGAAAACAGAGCTCATGACAAGGTTGGAGGGTCAGTATTTTATGTATCTCAGGCTTTCAAAATAAGAAGCTCTGAAAACTCTTATAATTGTCATGTACGCAGCATTAAATGATGCATTCTGGAACATCACAGCTAAGTGGAGCTGGCCAGTGAGGAATTTGCAGAATGTTTGTTAGATCTCAGTGCCCAATACTTTTCTTATCATGATTGGTTGCAATATTCAACACGGTACTTGAGTAAACAGAATTTTCATTTTACATTTACGATTCACTTTTGAATGGTTTATCTTTGAGCCACAATTAAACTGCCAATGTGTCCCTTTCTAGAGTAGTATACTAAAGTTTATTACCATTTGCCGCTCTTCCCTGTAGTAATTCATTGTATCTGTTCGGGGCTGTAAGCACTGCTAGTCAGTTTAAATTGGCTAAAGAAAAAAGTTATTTCAACGAGTCCCAACTGCTCTGCAGCTGAAAAGTGAGATCAAGATGTTAAAATATACTCTAATACAATTCTGAATTGTCACTTGACAGGCTCTTGCTTATTAATCTGGTTCTGATTAGAATGTTTGCTCATTGTTTTTCTGCTTTGCTCTATCTAATTATAGTGCTATTTGCAGTTGAGAGTTGAATTACTGTCTTCCGAAAGGAAGCGGTTATGTTTCTGAAGAATGCATTTTGAGTTGCTTCCATATCACAATTTTTAAAGTGTTGAAATAGCACCCTCTGGTGGTAATTTATAACTAAACATTTTATTTATTTTTTTTATTTATAAAATTTACTCACATACTCCTTGGGCACAAACAGATTTATTTTTAAGTACTAAATTAATTTTCCAATCCATAAACTCCTGGACCTCAGATTAGGATGTAAATATATTCAACAATCTCCACCCTGAGTGGAAGTCTGAAAGAAGAGGCCATATCGTGAAAGTCTGCAGGACACTGTCTGCAGTTGTGGAATGAAACGCTCCTTCCAGAGCCTCCAGTTTGCAGGCCCTAATCACTGAAATCTAGACGTCCCATCTGATCTCAATTGTTGCATCATAGACAGAAAGATGGTCTCTCACTGGGCCAGTACCCAAATGGTAAAGGGTTTGTGTTTCTTTAAGAGCAGTTTCAAAACCTTGAATTACACCTGGAAATCAAAAAGAAGTCAACATAGTCTTCAGGGAATTAGTGTAATATGGTCTCTGATGCTGATGCTGCCATGCAGGTGAGCAGGATCATTCTGCATAAAATGCAGATTGAGTGGTCTTCAATGGCAGCCCCATTGATTACATTACAATAACCAAAGCAGAAGGTCACAAAGGCATAAATAACTGTGGCAAAGTCCATATCTAAGAGCAATGATTACATTTGGCTTTTCAGATATGCATTAAAAATATAGGTGCCCCCCAAGAACCAAGGAGTAGTTGGGGACTTACAAGCATTCCTAAATTGTGTGCCTCTTTGCCTAAGGGTGGGCAGAGAAGTAGACAGCGCATGCACCACTCCTGCAAACTCTTGTTCTGATAGGCTCATTTGTCATCAGAGTAGCATCTCCCGCCACAGTAAAAGGAATCAAGAGACTGGAAAACTTGAAATACAATCTAAGCTAAACGAAAACAGATTTTTACTCTGAAAGAAACTACTGAAATTATCAGTATTGTGTGGCGTTTAATCACCTTTCAATACAAATACTCATCAACTTTCATTCAAGCATTTCACAGCACATTACGAGCATGAATTAAGCCCTCTGAGGGTAGGTGAATAATTATCCCTATTTCACAATTAGGGAACTGGCGCGGAGAGAGGATAAGGTGTGTCAGCAAGGCAATGGCAGAATCTAAGCATGCTGCCTGGGTGGTGGTGGTTTTTTGTTCATTTGTTTTTTATTCAGATCACAAGACATTATGGCCTAGTTTAAATGTAAAGGGACACTTTCAAGGACTGAGGGGCTATAGGATTTTTTTAAATATAACTCAATAGCAGAAATGTTTTCCTTTCTTTAAAAACAAAAGTTTTTTAAAAATTTAAACATTTCCTGGCAGTATCCCGAAGTTATACATTGCAGCATTTTAATCGGACCTGAGAACTAAAAAGTGAAACTGACCAGTGTGCTTATTTCACTTTAAATATTCCTCCCAGTGGCCGGGGAGGGGGAGAGGAACAGTAAAAATTGTGAATGAAAACTCGTCATTGAAACTAAAAAAAGAGTAAATTAATCTAAAATAGTGGTACAGTGTAGGTAGAGTTAAAAATCAGTTTTCCCCTTTCTTCTGGGAAATATCTTGAGAATTTTTAAGGAGCAAGTCCCCCTGTCTGCTTACTCTCTTCTCCTCTCCCTCCCCAAGGTTTCCCCCCCACCCTGAAACTCTAGATATTGTAAACTTTATGTCCATGGGAGAAAAGGAAAACCAGTCTGATATGGAAGACAGACAGCCTGTTTGTCTGTCTATCAATATTGATCATTTAGAAAATAGGGGAAGAAAAATAATATGTATGTCCGTAATAGTTTCTTACAGGGCAGGATGTGAAAACAGATCAGAAAATGTTTATACTGGCAAGAGACAGAGCAAGAGTGGTAATGACGTGATTTCATTTAGCCTGTTGACTGGGTTAACTGATTTTAAATCGTTGAAGAAGGGTTTGGTGTTAAGGAAAGTCATCGTTCCAGTAGATATTCTAGTGAGAAACCAACAGATAAAAAACCATTCATAGTCATATCTTAAAAGGTAGAAGTAATGCAGTTCCTGCCAATGCAAGGTAACAGTTTTAAATCTAGTCTGGACGAAACCCTAGAAAAATTCAAAGTAATGAGGTTTCCATCATGTCCCATGGGGTTATTCCACAGCTTACATTTTCCTTATCTTGATTTCATGTCATTACTCCTGGGTAAACCCCATATATCCTCTCCACTCATACGGTTTCTATTCTTCTCAGGCATTTTGGCTGTATTTTGGCTGCACCTGTACAGGTGGGTGGAGTAGTTACGGGCAGTTTGCACTTTTTGTGCATCTGCACAATGCACAGCCAGAATCCTGTTGGATGAACTCAAGAGTGCAAGGCGTATTTGGTAAGTCTTGTTAGCAATGGCGCTAGATAAGCCAAAGGGACAAGAATGTGGCCATGGTCTCACCTCCACACCACACAATGCATGCTATATCAGTATTTAACCTTGACTGCAGGGAACTTCTACGATGCCACTCCCCGAAAATAAACTTACGCTGCTTATTGCTCTTGGTTCTATTATCCTCTAGGACTGACATTTTCAATTAAAAATAATTAATTTTAATGGGAATTGGACATCCATATCCCTCAGGCAGCTTTGAAAACCTAAGCCCAAGAGTTAATGCTCTTTCTTAATATTCCATTAGTTACTGAGGATAGAAGTTAGACTTATGGAAGAAATTTTTACAGAAGCATCCTTCATTCCTCTTTTGAAAATGGATTGTACATTTACAGTACAAGCCATTAAAAAGGTTAACATTTGTCAACTGTTATGAAGAATTATCACACAGGTACTACAGCTATCTCCTGTTCAAAGTATAGAGAAAAACTGGTAATCTTAGATGCTGCTGCATGGTAAGTGTTGCCAAATGCTGACTCTATAATGGTGAAAAGCAACAGAGGGTCCTGTGGCACCTTTAAGACTAACAGAAGTATTGGGAGCATAAGCTTTCGTGGGTAAGAACCTCACTTCTTCAGATGCAAGTAATGGAAATCTCCAGAGGCAGGTATAAATCAGTATGGAGATAACGAGGTTAGTTCAATCAGGGAGGGTGAGGTGCTCTGCTAGCAGTTGAGGTGTGAACACCAAGGGAGGAGAAACTGCTTCTGTAGTTGGATAGCCATTCACAGTCTTTGTTCAATCCTGATCTGATGGTGTCAAATTTGCAAATGAACTGGAGCTCAGCAGTTTCTCTTTGGAGTCTGGTCCTGAAGTTTTTTTGCTGTAAGATGGCTACCTTTACATCTGCTATTGTGTGGCCAGGGAGGTTGAAGTGTTCTCCTACAGGTTTTTGTATACGGTACAAAAGATGGTAAAGGTAGCCATCTTACAGCAAAAAAACTGTTTTGGCTGGCTAGGCTGCATGAAAGCCTTGGCAAGTATTTTGTATGTTTGTTCTGTATTAATTTTGGGTTAAATAAAATGGAGAATAGCACCCAGGAAATACTCTTATTCCTCTTGAGACTTTTGTTTTTCAAAACAAAAGCTGGTGTAAGTTTGAATATGATTCAGGGAACACATTCTATAGCATAAAGAACAGGAGTACTTGTGGCACCTTAGAGACTAACAGATTTATTTGAGCATAAGCTTTCATGGGCTACAGCCCAGTTCTTCCGATGCATAGACTGGAACATATATTGAGGAGAGAGATATATATATACACATACAGAGAGCATGAAAAGGTGGGAGTTGTCTTACCAACTCTGAGAGGCCAATTAAGTAAGAGAAAAAACTTTGGAAGTGATAATCAAGATAGCCCAGTACAGACCGTTTGATAAGAAGTGTGAGAATACTTACATGGGGAGATAGATTCAATGTTTGTAACGGCTCAGCCATTCCCAGTCTCTATTTAAGCCTAAGTTGATTGTATCTAGTTTGCATATCAATTGAAGTTCAGCAGTTTCTCGTTGGAGTCTGTTTTTGAAGCTTTTCTGTTGCAAAATTGCCACCTTCACGTCTGTTACTGCATGACCAGACAGGTTAAAGTGTTCTCCTACTGGTTAAACACTCTTTTTTTCCCTCTTTCTTTTAATTGTAGCTTTAATTTGGGTTATAAATGATGTATGTAACTTTGAAGCAAATTTTGTTTCATTTTGGCATATGGAGAGTATTTTGATACATTTATTGAAAAGCTGACAACACTTTTTTAACTTAAATATTTGTATTTCATTAGTATCCGGTACTCCAAATCAGGACTGAAACCCTGATAGGCACTGTACAAACATATATGATGACATAGTCTCTGTCCCACTAAACTTAGGGTACGTCTATACCCAGCCGCTAGTTCGGCGGCTGGCAATTGAACTTCTGGGTTCGACTTATCGCGTCTTGTCTGGACGCGATAAGTCGAACCCGGAAGCGCTCGCCGTCGACTGCGGTACTCCAGCTAGACGAGAGGAGTACCGCGGAGTCGACGGGGGAGCCTGCCTGCCGCGTGTGGACCGAGGTAAGTTCGAACTAAGGTACTTCGAACTTCAGCTACGTTATTCACGTAGCTGAAGTTGCGTACCTTAGTTCGATTTGGGGGTTTAGTGTAGACCAAGCCTTAGTCTAAATAATAATGGTGTAGATAGGATTTACTGGGAAACCAATAGGTGGACGTGACTCGGGGTGTTTATTGTTTTTATTGTTGACTCTTTGCTTGTGTGCATTTCAGAAGCAGAGAGTATGCAAGAGAGATCTGAGTGAAGAGCAAAGATGATAACTTGGTGAACTGAAATAGGAAGGCTATCCATGCATGGTGGGATTCAACAGAAAAAAGCATGTTAGACAGTTGTTGGAGAAATTTGAGTTACTTTTACATCTCCCAGAGGAAGTGGCTGAGCAGTCCTCTCCATTCTCTTAATTCAAATTGCACATTGAAATTAAATAGGTGCCTGTAAACCATGTGATATTATTAGACTATTCCTAATTTCATTATCTATCAACAAAAGTGCCTCACAAAATGCAGTCAATGTGTGAAAGTATTTTGGATTGGCCTAGATCAGTCATAAAAGTAGCTTTTAATAGAAGTTCTAAAAGCATATTAAACACAGCAACTGAAATGAGGAATATGTTACAAGATCACAACACTGACTTTCTCTCTTACTATAAGCTCTTTGTTAGCTACAAGGATGGCTAAAATATGAGACCCTATATAATTGTAAGATAAAACAGACTAAAATTCTATGAACATAAATTAGTATATAAACTGTGTTTAACACAATTTTGAAATTTCCTAAAAGGCTAGGGAAAAATTCTACTAGTCTGAAAGATAGTGGGCATAGAGGCCCGATTCTGCCAATCTTACTCATAATGAGTAGTACCGTACTCTGAATAAGATACTATTTAATATGAGAAAAGTGGCAGAATCTGGTCGATAATCTCCCATTCTGCAAAGTTTATATGAAGAAAAGAATTGGTATAGATATAAATAATTGTATGTTTTTAAAAAGTGGAATGTTTTCAAGGCAGAGTCTTCTTTATTTGCTTTTGTTGTTACTGTGGTCTAATGTAGGTATTTCAAAAATAAGAATAAACAATTATGCAACTGTTTCACCTTGGCCAGACTTCCAAGAAAGCAAAAATCTTCGTCAACGTCCATTATGGCAGTGTGGGATGGCACAGAACCTGAGACTGTGTTTGTCTAACTCCATAACACAACTGGAGGCTAATATCCAGGGAGGAAGGGAAAATGGAACTACTTAGGCAACCAGTTCTATCCGAGTCCTCCCCAGACCCAGTAAATTGGACTCCTCTGATTGAAGCAGTATCGCACCCCATCATGGCTCAAGTGGGAATATAGGAGGGAAATTTTGATTGTTTTTAGTATCTTGACTTTGCACTGGTTTATATGCCAATACTCCCCTGCCCCAGAATGTCCTGGGTTTCTAATATAATGTTTATAAATCTGTGTTTTGTTCATAAATCTGTGTTTTGTTCAGTTTTTCCCCTTAAGTATCTGTAATATATTTGCCACCTTAACTAAAGCATCACACAATTTTCTCTCTTGGGATATATAAATATAAAGCAGATGCTCACTCCAATTCTGCAACATGTTGTGTTCAGGTACAGTAGTCTGCCTGCCTGTGCTATCTATTGGACTATTAGGACAAGAATTTCAATCCTTCAATTTCCTATGTAGTGCATACAGTAGATAATGGAAAGGTGACTTGCATAATCACCACATGTTATACTGCTGCTATAGGCTAGTGCAGGGGTGGGCAAACTTTTTGGCCTGAGGGCCACATCGGGGTTGCGAAATGGTATGGAGGGCCGGGTAGGCAAGGCTGTGCCTCCCCAAACAGCCTTCCCCCCGCCACCTATCCGCCCCCTCCACTTCCCTTCCCCTGGCTGCCCCCCTCAGAACCTCCGACCCATCCAACCCCCCCTGCTCCTTGTCCCCTGATCACCCTCTCCTGGGACCCCCTGCTCCTAACTGCCCCCTGGGACGACTTCCCCCCCCCCATCCACTCCCTAGCCCTTGAACTCAGGACTCAGAGGAGGAGCAGGGGCAGCTGCGCGGACGGAGAGAAGCAGCGGTTTCCCCTTCAAAGCACCGCCTCTGTCTGGCCGGCTGTGCGGACGCCCAGTGCTCCTCCTGATTCCTCTGGCTGCATTCCCCATACTTCTGCCACTTGCACCGCCTGCCTGCTCCCCTACCCCCGCAGTGCAGCCCCTCCCCCCCGGGGGGGTGCGCTGGTGCTGAGCTGCCCGAGTCCCCGGCCCTGGGACCCCCTGTTGTTGGGGGGCCCTGTGCCAGGGCACCCTGTGTTCACCCCTGAGCCGCACCGGCCAGAGCCAGCCGCGCTGCCAGCACGGTAAGCTGAGGCTGCGGGGGAGGGGGAACAGCAGGGGTGGGGCTGGGGGCTCAGGGTCACACAGGACGGTCCCGCGGACCGTAGTTTGCCCATCTCTGGGCTAGTGAGTTGAGAATGGAGTTCCAAAGTTAGCTTTGAATTTTGTCCTGTTGCAGGTGTAGGTCAAACTTGTTAAATTTTTGCTACAAAACAAATATATTTTAATAGTTCTAATCTGCCTGTCATTCTTAATGAATAGAAAATAGAAGTTAAATCATTCACTGTAAAATTAGTGTGCTAAGCATTATAATTACAATAAATGTAAAATACATTAATCTGGAACAATTTTCTTCACAGAAGATGATCAAATTTATTTTAACTAATGAAAACTCAGAATAGATATTTTTATAATGATGTTTTCTGTACAAGTGCACATGAACTTAAAATGTTAAGGGCTAAATAGATGGAGTTAATTTATGTTGGTTTATTACTATTATTCTACTTTTAGTCAACCCTTAGATGGCAGCATTGTTCTCATTGTGTTGATATTTTTCTGATCAGAAAGTCTGTTGTTCATCTAATGTTTCCTGTAATTGTTGAACCTCATTTAGCAAAGTATACTCTCATTAATTATTTAAGAAAGAAAACATAAAACGAAGTGAGAATGCTTTAGGTATCAATTTAATTCAAAATTTTTGTTCTGGTTTTTTTTTTTTTTTTTTTTTTTTTTTTTTTAATGATTGTAAAAGGTAGCTTAAAAATACCTGGTACAGATTGACTTAATTTTTAAGCATGAGCTGGGAAAGCTGATGTCTTTATAAATGAGAAACGGTTGACAAGAAGATATTTTTCTCCCTCAATCTCACCTTCCCCTTGCAATCAGACTGTGCAGATTTGATTGGATAAAATATCCAGTAATATAAAGTTGCTGGACTGAAGTAGTCTGAGTGTTAGTGATGCAAGTTGTCTGCTTGTAATCCTTGTCTCCTAGCTTCGGAGATATTAGAGTTATCTTTATACTCAGTTGGAAAGTTTAAATTCTGAATAGAGGAATCCAACTAACAGCTGTCTGGATTCGAATATGTCTAAGTCACCCTTTTTTTACATACACTGGACACTGCTTCAGGAGCATCACAGCAAGCAAATTGCTTTTGTTTTCCACCAGAGTTTACATTCCAAAAAGTGAGCGTAACTCAAGTTTTTCTTTCTTACAATGGACTGTAAGAGAGGAAGTGCAGCAGTTCACTGGTCTTTATTGTAGTAGCTGTGTGTGTGTGTGTGTGTGTGTGTGTGTAATAGGTCGTCCTTTAGGTTTATTTAGATCTCTAAGGGTACACACTGTTCATTCTGAAACGTGCTTTCCATCTGGAAAAAATTAGACGCACTAAATTTTTTCCCGCTGCAGGTCCGATCAGGAAGCCCAAGTACGTGGAAAGTCCCAGAGTGCCAGGAGATGCGGTGGTTGTTCCATCGAGAAAAGTATCAGAGCCAACAGAACCCAATCAAAATGGTAAGAATGTATTTTCAGTGCTCTTTTATTTTATTTAATGGCTAGCTTTTCATTTCAAAGGGAGCTGGGCTTATGCAATCATGGGACTTGAGTCTCTCTTGTAAGAATGTTTTGCACAATTAAATGCTTTTGTAGTAGGGAGGAAGAAGTTTCCTGAGAAGATTGTGATCTTTTTAAAGTCTAAACTCTTGGACCTATGTACCTGGTGAAGACAAAATTTGAATATGAGGGTTGTGGGTCACTTCTTATGCTAGAGGACTGCTTGAATTTTTCTGAATTTTTTTTTCCAAAAAGTTGATTCAATGTGTGTAGTTTTATATTGAATACAATACTGCTGTTAAAAAGTTCAGTGAAAGCTTGCTAACCAGTAGGGTAATATCAACAGTTTTCTGTGTTGGCAAAGCTGATAACAGCTACCCCCCTCAAGTTAATTGGTATTCCTGAATAGTTTCAAGTTCATTAAATTTGACCAGCACATAAAAGTGTAGTTTCGATGAATGTCATAGAGCAAAATGACACTCAAGTCAGTATTTAAGTATATGTACTGTAATGAGCATTTCATATCCATTGTTACATTTTAGATCAATTTACAGCATAACTGACCTCATTAAGGTCACTGCATATAATCAATCCAGTTACAGTTGATCAAATCTGTTTTTCTTGTGCTTCAATTTAAAAGGCATTCTTAGGTTTGAAAAGGAATTATTTATTAAAATAATGTTACTAATATTTATTATATTTTTATTGAATAAAAATAGACTGGTTGGTTATAGTTAGTTTTGCTTTGTGGTTCCATTTCTTATTATTCCAATGCTGCAATGATTGAGGTTGCTGAAACTTCAAAGAGAGTGCTTAAAACCAAGCAAAAAAAAAAAAAAATTAGTGAAACTTCAGTAAAATGTTCTGATAGTTTGTGGGGTTTTTTTGTTGTAAATCTACTTTTTGTTAAAAAGATCTTAGTTTTAGTACCCAAATATAACATTTTTCTCTCTCAACATTAAAAACAAAAACACTCTGAATAATTCACCTTTTAACCTATTTATATTTCCAATTTAAATGCACCAGCAAAATCTGCATTGTTCTATTTTACTTGTAGTTAAGAATGGAAAAATTGGACACCTTTATAATGGGCAGGACATATCAGTAAATTGGCTTTTGGTTTCAGGTTTTCCTTTTTCTTTTCAATTAACTAATGTGATCAGTCATCAAGCCATCTGACGGACTGACCAACATATATCCTATTTGGTATAACACAGATAGTATGGGAACACCTTGCCCTTTCCTTACAGCCCCGTTAATAGATTCACAGACATTATTTTCCCTCATTTTAGGTGCCGCATCTAACAGTAACCCTCCATCTAGCAAAGTAGAGCCGCATTCTCTGAGCGCTAGACAGAAACCTTCCGAAAGATTAAGGCTAAGCTCCCCACCGTCTATGACTGAGCAGTATTTGCTGGGCTGAGGAGTTTAGACTCACTCTTATCTGAGGTATAGCAGCAAATATCACTACCGCTTGACCGCAAGCCTGGAACAAAATACTATTTTTAAAATAATCATGAATCACAGAAGGCAAAGGAACCAAAAGCTCATTATTAGACGCTCTGTTCTAATTGTTCTGGGGAAAAATTAAGGCTCTGAGGGCACTTGCTGTAAGGCCAATGGAAATTTAACAAAAAGGAATCAGTGTAAATGTGGATTAGTTGTGGTCCAACACAATTAAATGTTAAATGACAATTGATAATAGCCAATGCATTTTGAAATCCATATGGTATCTTTGAAGTTTCTGTGGGGTTAATTAATTCTGCTTTGTGTAAGCCAAGTATCTACCGTAAATCTGACAAAGGTAGAAATAATTGGAACAGATATAATAATAAATTTGTGTTTAACACAAGTGGAAAAGCAGAATGAAGAAGTTGATTAACAAGAGAACCATTTCTTCTTTTTGTTTAAGCGTGGTTCTGCTCTGTAAAATGACTTGAAAAGTATTTGGAGGTTACATGTTTCTCTCAGAGAAATGGCTATTTCAACTACCAGAGCTGAAAATTTAATCTGCAGGCTGGCTTCTTTTCTGTCAGTCATCAACACCTATTGCAAAAGTTCTGAAGGCAAAAACCTGCTCTTCTACACCATGGCTTTCAATTCTATTTGAAGAACAAAAAAGAATAGCTTTTGACTCACCCTCCCAGGGCTAACTTCTGTTTGTCACTAAAGCAGCAGCAAATATGACTGAATACACACAGAGAACAGTTCTTTTTAACATAGTCATTTTTCCTAGTAGAACTTTGCTTAAAATAACTGCAAAAATCACTTTAAACATCAAACTTAAAACATAGCAATTTATATATGTTGTACTGAGATTTACTTGTAAATACATTGACATAGTGGCCAATTAGTTATGTTCCAAGTTACAAGCTGTCAGTACTGTATTCAATAGAGTTGTTATCTTGACATATCAAGAAGTAACTTGGAAGATTAATTCGCCACATACTGTTTATATGGGAGTTGTCCCAGACCACCATTAGCTCCACCCCTAGTGGGCAACAACAAGGCCCAGTCTGCTCTTCTAAGGGCTTTCACCTATCTGTGACATTTTCACAACCGTATCTTCCAAAGTGGTTAGTGACTAAACCCAGGGAGCATCCCCAGGGCACCTCTCCTTTGTTGGCAGATATCCATTTAAAATTGTGTGCGCGCATCCATGCATGTCCACATCCACCAAATTTTGTACATCAATTCACTACTCAGGTACACTTTTATGCCAGCTCTTTCTTAGCTCTTTCGCAGATCTCCCAGCAAAGTTCTTGACCATAAATATGAAATAGCGCTGCCATGTTCTGTTGTTGTAATTTGGAGAACAGAAACTGCAGGAGTTTTACAGGACCTGGAACCCAAAAACCTGCACTCTCCCAAATCTCAGTTGTAATTGCCAAACAAGGCCTCACCACAGCTGAAATCTTGTACTCAGTTATATAAAACCATTCCCTATCAGCACCTCATCTGTAATTACAACATGCAAATTAGCAGAATATAACTGTCTTGAGTTCCTTTTGGTGAATGCAAGATTGACTACAAAAAAAACCAACCAGCACCATCCATGAACTGATTTTGGACAAGAGATGTGACCTCTTTTGCCAAGACCTGGTTTAATGCCAGCATCAGCTCTGTTTACACAGGTTAATAAATGCAACATAAACCAAGAAGGATTTCAGAAGAAGCCAAAAGGGAAGGAGAATGGGGTAGGGTAGTAATTCTGTCCCTTTATAATCTCCTATGCAGCAAACACCCCAACCCAGAAACAAAGTCCATTTTTGTATGTATTCACATGGGTATGAAGTGAAAGAGAAGAAGAATTTAGGGCTCCTAATGGTTTACAGGCCTCTAGGTGAAGACTCCTGCCAGTTTCCTAGAGGAACTATTAGCCTGCAATATACCATTGGAAACCCCAGATTCGGCTTCTTGACAACATACACATAAATGTATTTAGGATATTCTCACTGTTAATCTTCTTGTCCCACATAGAAACGATGTATTTCATACAAGACACACACACCCTCCCCCCCAGCCTGAAATCCAGTGTGGGGCAAAGCCTCAGGGTCCATCTGGACTGTTTGCTAATCTTGTATGACAGATAGCAACAGTATCAATTCTGTGAGTCCTTTTTTCTAAGATGAGGATCTAGTAACAGAGATCTGTGCAGTTGTCACCCCAGACTGAATTACAGCAATTCACGTGTTGGGGCTCAGCTCACTTTTTTCTTGCCAATTCAAGACCCTGATCCTGATTTCTTTTCATAGCTATCTGTGGGCCAGGACACAATTGCCTGAGCAAGCTCATCTCCATCTGTTGTCCCAAGAAAACAGGAATGATGCAGCTACAAAACCAAGCACAAAGGTGTGAGAGCTGAAGTTAGAGAGGTAGAGGGGGTTGATTTAGAATGAGCTTCCAGATGAGAGTATTTTGGCTACTTTTAGGGCAAACTTTCCTTTAAGATAAAACTCTTATCACAATAAATACTGGGCTTTATATTAAAAGAAACCAAAATCAAACACTTAGGAAAAATACTCCCGAAAGATTTTCCTAAAACCTGGAAAGGGTGAAGAACAGAAGTCCTACCATGGACCCAACAATGCAGATGTAATTTACCTGTGCAGCTTTTAGATATGCTGAAGGGCATGGGTTCTATAGAAACTAGAGATGGTCAAAAAAGGGCCCCTCGCCCCCTGGAAAACGTACACCAAAACTAATTCCCTGTTTTTATTGAAACTTTCTTTGGTGAAATATCACAAACCAAAATGTTTCAGATAATTTTTTTTTGCATTTCAAGCCTTTGGATTTTTAAAAAAAACATATCAAAAATTTCTACAGAAAGCAGACACTTTTCATGAATACATTTGTATAGCCAACCCCCCAGATATCTGTTTAAAACCAAACATTTTTTTAATGGAAAATTTTCAACCAGCCCTAACAGAAACTCAGCGATTTCAATTCCTGGCTTCTCTCAGCAGATAAGAAGGCTGCCAGTTGTTGTGGTCATTTGTGGTGTATTATGGGCACATGTTTGTTGGGAAAGGGACAGAAACCGCAACCCCTTTAAAAGTAAAAAAAAAAACTACTATTACTATTTTATTACTTTGTGGTGCCTCCCTAAATTTAATAGTGTCTATGAAAAGCAAAATACTCATCTTTAGAATGGATTTGTTGAGGTTTATACATTAGAGGGTTGTAATACTGAAAATAGCTTGACAGTGTCCACCTAATGCCTTCTGTTAATTGGCATGGTTAAAGTTCATTTACCTTTTTAATTGAAACTTGGCTTTCCTGTCAGAAATGTCATTACTGTATAATATTCAACAGCTATAAATTTGAGAGGAAAGCACAGCTTATACTCCAGCTGCATATAGAATAGAAAGGAAATTGAAAAAAATCTACATTTTGCCATTCAAATCATACTAAACACATATATGTGAAAATCCGAAGAATAATGTGTGATGACAACTCTTGCTGTTATCTTAGTTACAGAAAAATGGTACCCTAATGGTGTTCACCTTACAGATATCCTCTTCCCAATATCATTAGGGGAGAATTAAATACTTTTAAAATACTTAGATAATTCATGAAGCTTTAAATGAACTGAAACAACTACAAGAAATATATACATTAAAAACAAACAGGTGTGTAATCAGTTGAAGGAAGTTAGACTGGTAAAGTACTGCTGTTTGGGGATTGGATGGTTCAATGCAGCTCAAGACAAATAAAGTAAAATGTAGTTATTGCCTTCTGGGCAAACTGCTGAGCTGCACTTAATATTGTTGGGTGTTTTGACTGGTGCATCTAATTTGAAGCTGGAAATCAAAACTAACTTTGTGCCGTTTCCCTGTAAATGCCACTGAATGTCAGGTATGTCTTATACTGCAATTTGAGAAGTGTGTGCACTCTTCTCAAAGAGCACATTGAATTGCAATTGGTGTTGTGAAACTAGAGGGAGAAGATGACAAAGTAGGTCTGGTACCCAAATAATCCATTTCTTCCTTTTGGTAATGTACAAGGCTCAGAGATGAGGCTTGTCTTTATTTCTGCCTCATTTGGGATACATCAGTCAGTCAGTGCACCAGGACTTTGAAGTGCAGCTCAGCAACTTCTTCCTGTCTTGAGAGATGGCAATATAACACAGTTTAAATTTAAAATAATACATTTTGGCTTCAAAAACTATCAAATAAACAGGTCTTGTGATTTGTGTTTGCATAAGTTGATGTATTTGTGCATTCGTGTTGAAGGTCTTTGAGCATCTGATCGTCCTCCATAAGTTTAAGTGCAGAGGGCAGCCTGCCTTCTTATAAGAATCCTTTAACTGTCTCCAGATCCTCCCTAGTGTGCTTCACCAGCTGGAAGGGATCCTTACTCTATTAATCCGTGCAATTCACTTATTCTTTATCTGTTTTTTTCCATCTGTAAGCTTGGGTATAATGATGCTTACTTACAGCCAGCCAAGTACCCTGAGAAACTCAGCTAAAGAAGTCTGGGTTTTTACACAGTCTCCTCTGACACTATTGTTGGAAGATTGAGGCTGGAGGCCCCGTCCTCTGATTTGATCAAATCTTCTCTCCAAAAAAAGATAAAAAGATATTGCAGCATGGAACTGCTGGCACCCTCTCACTGCATGTAATCCAGAACAAGCAGGCTGCATAATCCAAACAGTTTAGTTGGATAGTTCTTTGTCTTCATGATGGAAGAAACCAGAGAAAATCTTAGCATCCATCACTACATGTGTGCTCCCCACCTGGTCTCTGCTTAGAGTTCCTGATGCGAGGTAGCCTGTTCCAAATCCAACTAATGCATTTGAGCAGTAGCCTGGATCATTAACTCTCTGTCCTTGATAAATTGAGTTTTTGCACCTAAGTGCAATAATAAGAGAGAGATTCTGCAACAAATTGTGCATGCACTGAATACAATAAGGCACCACAAAAATGTATGTTGTTTTTGTTGTTATAGCTACAGTTGAGATTGCAAAACGGTTTCATTATTAACCTCTGTTTTTATAAACATAACTTTCCAGAATACTGCTATTAAAAATTATTGGAATGGAGTCATAATCTTACATGAACCTTCACAAACACAAGCTTTAACTATACTTGGAAATGATGTTGAATTTTATCTTGTGTTTACTAACACAATGTCAAACACAGTAGACCAGGGGTGGGCAAACATTTGGCATGAGGGCCACATCTGGGTAGGGAAATTGTATGCAGGGCTGGGGTAGGGGGTTGGGGTGCGGGAGGGAGTGCAGGGTATGGGAGGGGGTGCAGTGTGCAGGAATGGGCTCAGGGCAAGGGATTGGGGCAGAGGAGGGGTGCGGAGTATGAGGGGGCTTGGAAGGAGATTGGGGTGCAGGGAGGGGTGCGGAGTGCAGGAGGGGGCTCAGGGCAGGGGGTTGGGGTGCAGGGAGGGGTGCGGAGTGCAGGAGGGGGCTCAGGGCAGGGGTTAAGGTGCAGGAGGGGTGCAGCAGGGGGCTCAGGGCAGGGGGTTGGAGTGCAGGAGGGGTGCAGGGTGCAGCAGGGGGCTCAGGGCAGGGGGTTGGGTGCAGGAGGGGTGCAGCAGGTGGTGTGTCGGGGGCTCAGGGCAGGGGATTGGGGGGCAGGGTGCAGGAGGGGTTTAGGGTGTGGGCTCTGGCCCAGCGCCGCTTACCTAGAGCAGCTCCAGAGTGGCAGCAGTGTGCAGTGGGACCAGGGCAGACTCCCTGCCTGCCCTGGCCCCAAGCCACGCCACACCGTGCCAGGAAGCGGCCAGCACCACGTCCCTGCAGCCTCTGGGGAAGGGGGGGCCACAGGGCTCTGCGCGCTGCCCTTGCCGCTCCTCCAGGTATCTCCCCTGAAGCTCCCATTGGCCATGGTTCCCCGTTCCTGGCCAATGGGAGCTGCGGGGGGCGGTGCCTGGAGGTGAGGGCAACACACTGAGCTCTCTACCCTCTCCCTCCCCCCACACAGCCCAGGGGCCACAGAGATGTGGTGCCAGCTGCTTCACAGAGCAGTGCGGGGCTTGCAGCACCACGGGGGAGGGGGTGCAATCCCGTGGGCTGGATCCAAAGCCCTGAGGGGCTGGATCCGGCCTGCGGGTTTGCCCACCCCTGCATTAGACAGTAGACATGAACTGTTGTGTTTAAAATGCTCTCGGCTAGTTGTGGATAACACTAAGTTATTGATTACTGAACATATCTTACAAGTCAGACAAAAATGCAAATGAACCTAAGACAAATCTACCTTTTAAACTTATTAGACAAAAAAGTAAGAAGTTTGTCTACTGTACTTATTACATTCAGTTAACTAAAACCTTGCAGATAGAAAAATCAGTGTTGAGATTTGATTGCAGTCTCTTAATTTTTTATTTATTTTTTTACCTCTAGCAACAGTTTCCAAGTATAATACTGTAATTCTTCATCAAAGTTCAATCTTTTATTTTGGTACAGAAGGAAAGCCTGATAAAGAATCAAACTGTTCACCTGCAGCACAAGAACTGATGACAAGATTGGGATTTTTACTGGGAGAAGGGATCCCAACCTCTGGACACATAACTGTAGAAGAAAAAAATGAAACCATGGTATGATAAAAGAACATACCTTAACTCTCATTCTAACTCTGAGATAAGAACCATTTTCCTAAGAGTTAATTGCAGTCATGTGATATTTAACAAAACAATTTGACTGTATTCATAAAAATGCATGTCATGGAACTTGTAGGTGAATCAGAACCTGTAGAGGTTTTTTAATTGATAAATGATCTCAACTCCTTCCCCTAAGAATAAAGGGCAGTGAGATTTTTAAAAATAAATGGCTTATACTGTCAATTTTAGAATGATTTGTTAGGGGAAATGTTAGTAATGGTTAAAATAGCAGATCTTGTAAGGGGCACCTCCTCTTTCTCCCTCCCCCTCGCCCCCCCCCGTTGAGCCATGTTTCACTTCTGCTCTGTGATGTCTGTGTTTGGAAGCAGTGAGGGGAGAGGAATGAGAGGCTGATGTCCTATCCCTCTACAAAAATGTCATGTGCTGACTGAGATCCCTCAATAGCCATCAGTCTTTATGCTTATCCCAGGCCTCCTAAATCTTATAACATCAACTTAGTTTTCAATGGTGGTTAAGTGTGAGCAAGACAACGATCCCAGAGTTTAAATGGAGAGAATGAATAAAGCATTTGTTTTCAGCAAAATGTCTAAAAGAAAGGAAATCTGCCTAGCAGCCAATTTTTCCTCGAACAATGTGTTTCTCCTTTATTTCTTCAAAATCATCACTTTCGAAAGAGTATTTCAGGAACATGTCTCTGAATCTCCCAAATCACTGAGAATAAAATGTAGGAATTAAAGTTCTGCACAGAAATGGGTTCTTCAGGTTTTGTCATTCTTCTATTTCATCTCAGTAATTCTAATGTTCAAGAAATGATGTGCTGTCTTCTGTGCAGTAATTGTTTGTTTCATTCATGTTGTAGTGCACAGTAACCAGTCAAGGAGTCAGCCCCTGCTCTACACTAACAAGCAGCACTACGTCACCCAGCACTGATAGTCCCTGCTCAACTCTGAATAGCTGTATTGGCAAAACAGCAGCTAATAAAAGTAGTCCCTGTGGGACCATTAGCAGCCCTAGCTCCACACTGGAAAGCAAGGACAGTGGAATTATAGGTAAGCAACCGAATTCTTAGTAATGTAAAAACTTAACGGATATCTTCTCTTGTTGTTTAGTGTTTATATAGAGAGAAGGACCAGACCACAAGATGTTTTCCTGTCTAATTCTACCTAATAATTTGGCTCTAGTTCCTATGCTTGAGAGGATTTAAAAGTGCTGCTCTTTCTCTAACAGCATTGTCGTTTCAGGTGTGCATTTTCACCTTTTCCTGTTCATGTTTCTAATACCCCTTGTTTCTTTTTCTTTATTCCTCTTATTAGTTTTCTCTTCAGTTCTTTCTCTGTTTTCTAATAACTGCCTCCACTTCTACCCTTCCCTTGTCTCTTTCTTCTTCTTGGCATGTGCTTCTGCACAGTAGTGTTTTACCATGGTGATGCCCACAGTTGTTTGAAACCAGTCTGTTAGCTTCCAACCAAAAAGTATTTAATATTGCTGCTACAGGGAAGTGCTACTGTGCCTGTTCATGACCACAGTCAGATCATGCTAATTAAAAACAATGCAGGTTTTTCCAAGATTAATGAGTATGGAAGGAGGATTTAAACAGGGTGACAAGGGACAAGTGAAATTCTGGTGATCCTCCACAAAATCGATAACTTTGGGCAGGAGGGAATTTAGAGGCCCCACAGTTATTCACAGCATGGAAGGAATATCTCTCTAGTGAAAGCAGCCTTCACAGTAAAAGTCAAGGATTAATTTACTTACCATTACTAGTTACCTTAATATTTAAATAAGAATATGCGTGTTAAGGGAAAATTCAAAGCTCTGGGCCTTTGTGTATTCCATCTTCTCTTTCCGTCCTCTGTCTTGAAGAGTTTAGTCTTATTTTTCTGTCTTATATGTAGGGACCTACCAAATTCATGGTCCATTTTGGTCAATTTCACGGCCGTAGGATTTTAAAAATACTAAATTTCATAATTTCGGCTATTTAAATCTGAAACTTCACGGTGTCGTAATTGTAGGGGTCCTGACCCAAAAAGGAGTTGTGTGTGGGGAGGGGGGGGAGGGGTTTGCAAGGTTATTTTAGGGAGGGTTGCGGTACTGCTACCCTTATTGCTGCAGGCGGTGGCGCTACCTTCAGAGCTGGAAAACTGAGAGTGGAGGCTGCTGGCCGGGAGTCCAGCTCTGAAAGTAGAGCCACCGTCAGCAGCAGCACAGAAGTAAGGATGGCAGGGCATGGTATTGCCACCCGTCCTTGTGCGCTGCTGCCTGCAGAACTGGGCCCTCAGTCAGTAGCTGCCACTCTCCGGCTGCCCTGCTCTGAAGGCAGCGCAGAAGTAAGGGTGGCAATATGACGATCTCTCCCCACCCTCACCCTAAAATAACCATGCAACACCCCTTCCCCTCTCCCCCCCGCAACTCCCTTTTGGGTCAGGACCCCCAATTTGAGAAAAGCTGGTCTCCTCCATGAAATCGGTATAGTATAGGGTAAAAGTACACAAAAGACATGATTTCATGGTCTATAATGCGTTTTTCATGTCCACGAATTTGGTAGGGCACTACTTATATATTACTGAGTATACTGATGCTTGACAGAAACACATAATGCAAACAGTCTTGCGAAATATTTGTCATGATTTCAGTACCTCCATTTAAAGAACTGGCTGGTGAATCCCTGAGTGCAGGCTGCTGTCTTATTGTTACCTCCCAGCAGGGGCCCCGAGTAAAATGGAAAGATCATCTTTCGTGTTAAACAAAACTTGAATTTGAGCGAGCTTCAAAGCTGTTGTAAAAGAGGGGTTTGTTTCTTATGTTAGTTAGTAGTTAAACCACCTGTTAACTCATTAACTAAGTAAGCCCTTTTAAAATCATTAATTTCTATCATGACTGTTAACTTTACCTACAATAAGAAAACAAACATAAATTATCCCCTTAACTTGAAGCTACAAGGTTTTCCCAATTCCAGTGCCTTCTAACTGGAAAAGTGACCTTTCAGTTCTACTTAAAATCAGTCAGTTGTCAAAATGGCAGCTTCTTATTTGACTTGTGTAAGGCACTAAACATTTTTAGTAATCTCTGTATAGAGAGATTAGAATATAGAGATTAGAACATTTTGTTATAATGAAGGTGTGATGCTGGCAGACCAGGTGCCAGGCTAATTCACTTGTGTATACGTTCTTCAGAGTAATTGTTAAATGTATAGGAGTGTATTCGGTGTTTAAACTTCATGAAAACTAGTGGGATGTTACTCGCATTGTTTTCATTTATCTGTATCCCGTTATAATGTAGTAGCAAACATTTACATTGTGTATACCCTTGTAACTTAATAATCCATCAAACAAAGCATCAAACGAGAAAGAAGCATTGGGGAATGCAAATGAAGAACATAACAGAAAATTGCTAATTTCAAAGCAAGTGGTCAGGTGGTCAAAGACTCAAAATGCATCCTCACTTTCCATCATCAAAGGAAAAGCCCATGTGGGGAGTGGCCCTGTCAGCTTGTTTTCTGTGAGAAAAAGTTATAAATATGGATTCACGGAAAGATCCTTCATCTCTGGACTGTCTTAGAGGGAAGTGTACCAGATGCAAAGCAGAGATCCCCAGACACAATCTGGGAACCCTGAAAAGACTTTTGAGAAACTGGCAATTTATTACATCACTGCCACCATTTGGAATTACAAACTGTGACTCACCTGTGTATATGTTTTACCTGCTTTAACCTCTCAATAATGCTAATTACTTTTATTAGCTAATAAACTTTTAGTTTACTATAGAATTGGCTACCAGTGTTGTCTTTGGAGTAAGATCTAGAGTACCAATTGATCTGGGGTAAGTGACTGGATTCTTGGAACTGGGAGCAACCTGATGTGGTGTGATTTTTGGCTTAAGTGACCTTTTATCACAAAGTCTAGTTTTCTGGGTGGCAAAACAGACTGGAGAGTCTAAGCAGACTGTCTGTGACTCCATCATAAAACTGATATAATGATCAAGAAGTTAACATTTATTAATGGCTTGGTGAAATCTAATTCTAGAACACACCACCAGTTTGGGATGTCTGCCCTGAGGTAGGCACTCACAGTCATGAGCCACTCCAGACAGCATGACAGATTGGTCTAGTCGTAATAGTATTCACGTGCCACAGATCAATTAGCCTTAAAGATCATAACCCTACACTGTTAAAAGTTAAAACTCCCAATATCAAATGTAAAGGGTTAAAGTTTAGTTACAATGAGTGGGTCACAGTCACATGACGGTCTTGACACAAAAGACCTTCTTAAAAAATATGTAAAAACAGGGGAATATTCCATAAAAAGAGACTTAGACCAGGAACTGAAAGCTTTGCTCATAGACTTTGACCAGAGAGCAGGGTCTGAGCATCCCCATACTCTAGATGCCACAAGACAGCTGCAGCAGAACTGGTTTGGCTGGGGCACCTGGAAGCCAAGAAAGAACGTGAGCATGAAATAAGGATGAGGGAACTCCGGATCAAAGAGACAAAAGAAATGGAGGAAGCTGAGGAGAGAGCCTACCAAAGATGCAAAGCTGATGCTGAAATTGAGATGGAAGCCCACCAAAGACACATGGAGCAGCTAGGAGCTGAGAACCAAGCGCATGCTCTGCATTTCAAAGTTCTGGAGCAACAAAAGGAGCAGCCTCAGACTGTGAGTACATCCTCTCACAACAGCAGAGAGTGGGAGAAAGTCTTCCTGATTTATCAAGAGACTGACTGCATTGAGCAGTTCCTATCCACCTTCGAGAGACTGTGGGATCCATAAGATTCCAGAGGATGAATGGATGCCTATTCTCTTAACCCAGTTGACTGAGTAAGCCAGATAGGTTTTAATTATATGGAGGAGACTGATGCTAAGGTGTATAAGTGATTATGAAAAAATGTATTGAAGAGGTCCTCACCTCTGAGTCCTATCAGTTAAAGCAAATAATTTAAATATTCCAAGATCTACAGTTAGTCAGAAAGTCAGTGACATGCAATGTAGTAAAGAGGGCTACATTCCCCACCTTTTGTTGATGGAAAGAATTTCAGATGAATGTATTCCCTCTTTCTACCATTACAAATTTTTTGCTGATTTCCACTCTGGGATCTAGCACTGGTGGTGATAATACGCTCTTCTATAGCACATTTCACTTTGTAGTTTGACCATTCAGCTATTTTAGCATTTCATAGCAAAATGGAGGAATAAAAAATAGTAATCATGCCTTAGTAATCTATTTTAGTGTGGTTATCTCAGAAACAGATAGTCTCCCTGAGAACATGTTGTCTTAAGATAGTTAGCAAAATTGTCCTCCAGTCCCTTATCATGCATATCTTGGAAGAGAGATTTTCTATTTGCTGTCATATAAGTTAGAAGAAGGAAAAGAATACAGTAATAATAGTATTCTCCCTTTCTCTGACTTTTTCAGCATTGTTCCATCTACTTCGGAGATAGGTCAACTTTGAAATAAATCTGGGGCTCACAATTTCTCAAAACAAAGCATCTGCAACAGATAAGAGGGAAATTCCATTGTGACTCTTAAATATTACTTATTGCAAACATTAAGTGGATGTTTTTTACTTTTCACTTTAGAAAATTTTATGAACTCGTTTCACAACTGAAAACGCTAACATGTTAGTAGAGGTCACTGTTAGCCGGAAGTTTAATTGATTGAGCTTTAGGATATGCCTGTGAGGTAAAGTAGGTAAGTACTTTACCCCATTACTTATCTGTTAAACTGAGTCAGAGAGGTTGTCACTAGCCTAAGGTCATACATCAAGTCATTAGCAGAGCTGAGGGTATGACCCTAGAGCAGTGGTCCCCAACCTTTATGTGGCCAGTAGCACATTCATGTTTTCAGAAGAGTGTGGCGGGCGCCAACAATTTTTCAAGGCTAATTTTGTATTTGTACATTAAATAATACGAAAAACATCATACTTAATATATGAATCCAGAGAGAAGAGAGAAGCCGGAGAGAAGGCACGAGGATAGAGAACACCGGCGCCCGCAGCCTGCAGCCCCGGAGTTCTCTGTCCCCGGCAGGCACGGGGCCGCGGCTTCTCTACGGCTTAAGTCGTGGCCCCGTGCCTGTCAGGAACAGAGAACACCGCGCCTGCAGCCCCGGAGTTCTCTGTCTCCATCAGGCGCGGGGCTGCAGTTTCTCTCCTCTGCTGGGCACTAGGCGGGCGCACATAAATGCCCCGGCAGGTGCCATGGCGCCCACGGGCACCGCGTTGGGGACCACTGCCCTAGAGTCTTAGGGCTTGTCTATAATTAAAAGTTTTGCCGCTTTAACTATACTGGTATAGCTAGAGCAGCAAAACAAAAAACAGACCTAAAAAAACAACCTCTGTACTGTGCAGGCAGTTTTGTCAATATAAAAGCACTTACATCGTTTCCTGAACTAGGTATATTGCTATAAGCTATACCAGTATAAGGCATCTTTATACTGGTGTAACTATTTTGGTTTAAAAACAAAAAACCCAACACTTCCCAACTTGAGAGAGCTTGACTGGTAAAACTGTCTTCTGGTAGACACTCCTTGCCAAAGTCTGAAAATTTTTATAGCTTCTGTAAGATAGTGGTAAATAACTATAACCAGTTGTTAAAAAGTTAGTCATTTTGACTTTAAATTTTCACTTGAGTATGGTTTTCAAATAAATGATTGCTCTGCTCACTGATGCTCAGCATTTTAGATGTATTTTGTTGAAAAAAAAATTTGATTTTGCCAATTGTTTAAGGGCTATGAGCTATACTCATTCACTAATAATTTAAGTGCTACTGTATTTTCTGGCATATAAGACTACCTTGTAACCCAGGAAAATCTTCTCAAAAGTCGGGGGTCGTCTTATACGCCGGGTGTCGTCTTATAGGGCGGGTGCTGAAACTTCCAAGCCGGACTGGAGAATCTGCGGTCACCGCATATGGTGGGGGGAGCTCAAAAACGGCCGCGGCCGCATCCCCGCCGTATGCGGCGACCGTATGAAAGCAGCAAGGGCGGAGCAAGCTGCAGGCGTCCGGGACGCCCGGGGTATGGAAAAAAGAGAGCGGCGCTGTGCCCAGAAAAACACGCCTCTTTCACCCGTCTGGCCCGCCCTTGTATCCTATTACCTCCTTCTCTGCCTCTCAGATCTCGCTCCTGAGGACTGCAGTGAAGCGGCACAGGCACGCATGTGCGAGATCTGAGAGGCAGAGAAGGAGGTAATAGGATACAAGGGCGGGCCAGATGGGTGAAAGAGGCGTGTTTATGCTACCGCTCTGATAGTCTTGGAGACAGGGAGGGCTGGGCAGGCAGGGAGAGCTGACCAATCCAAGCAGGCTTTGTATACAACAACCAGCCAATCGCTGGTAAGGTACATCGCTGTTGTATACTGTGTACCACATACAGTACAGCACCAGTATCTGTACCTGTTCATACAGTATAGCACCAGTACATACAGTACAGTATACAAATTTCCAACAGTCAAAACCCCATCATGGCTCCACCAGCAAGAAGAAAGAAATATGAAGCCAGTTTCAAACTTAAAGTTGTAAACTTTGCCATGGAACATAATAACTGCGCTGCTGCAAGAAAATATGGAGTAACAGAAAAGATGGTTCGGGACTGGAAGCAAATGAAAAAGCATTAAACAGTATGCCAAGGGGTAAGTGTGCATTAAGAAGAGGCACCCCACATTGGCCAGAACTCGAAAAACATGTAGCAGACATGGTGAATGAGCATCGCCAAAACGGTTATGTAGTGACACGAAATAAAATACGTTTGTTTGCACTTCAGTGGGCCAAATCTAACCCAGATCACAGCAACAGATTTAAGGCCACTGTATCCTGGTGTACTAGATTCATGGGAAGGCATAATATGGTACTGAGGCAAAAGACGAAAATTGCTCCAAAATTACCTGCAGATCTTGATAGCAAAGTAAATAGTTTCCATCGATACGTAATACAACAGCGCACTAAACATGGCTATGCGTTAAGTAGTATTGGAAATATGGATGAAACTCCAATTAATTTTGATATGGTTGGAAATAAAACTGTCCATCAAAAAGGTGAAAAAACAATTTTAATTAAAACAACAGGACATGAGAAGTCCAGTTTTACAGTGGTACTAGGATGCACAGCTGATGGCGCCAAACTGAGACCAATGATTATTTTTAAAAGAAAAACAATGCCGAAACTCAAGTTCCCTGTTGGTTGTTTTGTACATGTGAATGAAAAAGGCTGGATGGATGAAGAAGGGGTAAAGCTATGGCTTGATAATGTATGGAGCAGGTGACCAGGTGGACTTATTCAAAAATGTAGTCTACTGGTGTGGGATATGTTCAGGGCTCATTTAACTCCCAGCACCAAGCAAAGGCTTGCAAGACTAAACACAGATGTGGCAGTTATTCCTGCAGGATTGACATCGTTGGTACAGCCACTGGATGTGTGCCTAAACAAGCCATTTAAAGATCGCATTCGAGAACAGTGGAATGAATGGATGGTTAGCGGCGAAAAGTCATTCACAAAAGGAGGAAACATGCGTGCTCCACAGTTGGATGTTTTGTGCAAGTTTGTCATAAAAGCCTGGAATGATATTGATGCAGAAACAGTAATCAAGTCTTTCAAGAAGTGTGGCATATCAAATTCATTAGATGGTATGGAGGACGACTACTTGTGGCAAGATGAAGAGGAAGCTGAAGCTGAGACCACACCACCTGATACGGAATTCGATCCATACGATGACTGCCTTACAAATGTATCACAAGATGTCATTGATGTACTTATGATATCAGATGACGAACAGGAGGATTTTGAAGGCTTTTAAAGGGAAACTGTCATGCCAGCAAAACCTGTAAAAATACCATAGCTTGCAGTTATGATGGGCGTTGCTAACTCGCCAGGGACTTGCCCGGCACTTGCTCTCTCTCTATTGTTTGTTATCTTCCTCCTATCATCATCAGTTCCAGTTTGGTTGACAGCTTAGAAAACAAACAGCATGGCAGCTCCCATGGGTTTATTGTCTTATCCTTCCTTTCAGCTTTAGAGTGAATTAGGAAAAGTTTAATCCACTTGCACTGTTTTATGTTTACATGTTTGATGACAAACAGCCTTATGTTTATAAGTGACAGTTTTCCTGCTAAGTACCTGCATGTCATAAGCATTTGAATTAAAATTACCATATTGAAATCAAATCTGATGTTTTTTTAATTTTTATTTGGTGTGCGTTGGAAGAGGGGTAGTCTTATACGGCGAGTATATTCCAAACTCTATATTTTAACTGGAAAAGTTGGGGGTCGTCTTATACGCCGGAAAATACGGTATTTAAGTTAATGAGAGTGACATTCATTTGAGGGCAAAATTTGGCCCTAACAATGGACGTAACCTACACTAATTTTGTATCGACATGAGCTCTTAATTCCCCCTCCCCCCCTTGGAAATAACAAAAAGTCTAGATTTTAGAAAACCAAACAACTGCTCATTCTGGCAAGTGAGATGGGGTTTTCCCCTCTCAACTCACATTTCATGCCTTGGCATAATTTCCTTTCTTTTAAAAGGAGCCTCTTCCAGTTATAACTCATTTCTTTAAAGCAATTGTCTCTTCTTCGAGTTAGGGAACACACCTCAAATGGAAGTTTTGAGACCACTTCCTAGAAACATTTTAAAGAGGTATTATAGAGTTCTATTTAAGTCTCTTATGGACTCCACTATAATTCAAATTTATATTATTAAAATTATCTTAATTATACCCTCACCTACTTCATTTTTTTTTCCTGTTTATTGTTGTGGCTTTACAGTTATTTGCTGGAAAAATGAAGTTCTCCTTTCTTGCTTATAACATACTTTTTGCATAGCAGTATTCCTATATACAGCTCTGCAATCTAATAGTAGTCTATGTGCATACTGTATGTATGCAGCTTTATTTTTAAATAGTTGAGCACTTACTATACAATATGTGCTCAGTGTTGTGTATAATATAAACGTTAATTCAAACTAGGTACTTTTTAGTTTGCACCAGTGATGAGAGAGGTCTTGTTGAATAATTAAATATGGGTTTGGGAGGGTAGGGTAGGGGAAGAACAGCGTTTGAATTTAGTGGCAGCATGAAAAGAGACCAGAAATGATCCAGTTGGAGTGTTGAAAGTAGTGTAGGAGGAAACTGGAACAGACATAGGCAGGGCAGTATTGTATAGTGTCTTGAAGTGTGTGTGTGTGTGTGTGTGTGGTTCCTGACCCTGAGACCCTCATAGAAATGATTTGATACAGTTCATGATGGACGTAGTCTACTGAGCTTAATGATTGATTTAAAATATAGCCTTCCATCTCTCACATCTTCTCCCAAATCCATGGAAAACAAATTCCTTGGGAATCCATTTGGAGACTGTTTAAGATCTGTATGGCTCAGACCTGCTCCATAGATGAAGGAGGCAGAAAAAATGGGGAGTATAAATTACTCCTCCAAAAAATTCTTAATCACCATTACCATTACTATGAATATTGTCAAGAAGTGAAGTGGGGGAACACGTCTGATACCTAAACTTTATTTTGGTTTTGTATAAAAAATGTGTATAGTTGTGCATTCAGATTTGTTAATAGCATTAAATGTGCATTTTGAATAGAGTTTAGCAAGTATATCTTTTGTAACATTTTCAGCACAGTTCACCCAACCATGAAAATAGCTTGTTCTTCCATGCTACTTAAGAAGGCTTCCATTGTATTTTCATTCCCACTTGGTTATTCTGAGCCAGCAGGCCCTTTGACGGGAAAGCTTCCCTCCCCTCCCCCTACTGCTGGCTCAAGCTTCTTTTAGTCTTCTAATGCTTTACTGACATCGTCTCTGCTTCCATTGAGTTTGACATAATGGAGGTGGAGGCAGGTTTTCATCTTTAGCAGTGAGCTAAATAGGAGAAAAGCCTGGGCTACTCGCCAAAACATAAGCTTTCCTGGAAACATGCTACTTTTTCAGTATGGAAGGCTTGAGTGGAGCTCTTCCCTGGCTTTATTTTTTTAAATCCAAGGGGAATCCTCATTTATAATATTTCAGAAAGGGCCAAGTTGTTCCGACACAAGAATAAAAATGCAAATAACTCTGTCATGCAAAAATGCAATAACTCTGTCATGATGAGGGATGAGGATTACTGAATGCTTTATAAAAGCCTTAGCTTTTACAGTCCATAATTGTTATGCCAAATTGTTGGTATTTCTTTAAATAAGGTCCTATTTTAAAATACGTCACTTGCAAATCCCTTTAAATGTAATGCTCAAGCCTGGTTTACACCTAAAATGTAGGACAACCTAGCTCCGTTTCTCAGGGCTGGGAAGAGTGCGATGTGGCTAGGTCAACTTAGCTGTGTTGACTTAATTACCACCTCTAGAGAGACTGATTTACTTTATACACAGCATGAATTATGAACATCATCTAATATTTTTATCTAAAGCAGAACTAATTATTTTTAAATGTGTTGATTTTATAAACATCACTGAAAATAACAAACTTTATAAGCCTCCAAGTGTATGAGTGACTAAGCTAGCAGCTTAGTTTGGTAATCAGCACACCTATACATAATCTTAGGGCTTGTCTGCACAGCGCGTTAGTGCACACCAGCGTGTTGCGTGCAGCACTGCTTGACTACATCAGCGTGCACTAGGAAGCTTTTACTGTTTGCCAGCAGGGTCCACACAGACAATGCGTGACATATTGGTGTACACTCGAATTTACACCCCAGCTGGTGTGCACTAACAGCCCGTGTAGACAAGCCCTTTGAGATTGACCTAAGTGCACTTGCTTTGGTAGTTGCGCAGTCCATGGAGGCTCTGTGAGTTTCCTGGGTTACTTATTCTGAGGAATCATTTCTCTCTTACCTGCCGTTACCACCACTCTCTTGAATGAGGAGACACGGTGCCAGTTTTAGTCTTACATTGATGCTTAAATGACTCCTTAATCTCATTTATCCCCTATGGAGGATGGAGAGACTAGGATCTGGAATTTGGCGCAAGGGTGCTCAGGTATAGAAAGGGAACCGTGTATTTGCATGGTTTTATGGTGGCCTTTGCATACCATACAAACCTATTCTCTGACTTGGGTGTCCCACTCTAGAGCCACTATAAATCTCCTTTTTGGGCATACACACCCCAGAAGATCCCAAAAATCGATAGGTTGGGTGGGACAACAAATTCAGACACAAATATTTTTGGGTTAACTCTGTTCCTCTTCTCCTTACTCCTTCTTTGTTCTTTTCTAATGATCCTGTCACCCATTTTTTTTATCCTCCATCTTTTATTACTTTATTTAGACTGGTAGTTTTAGAGGAAATCTTTCTCTGAAAAAAATCTTAAGGATTAAAAATACCCGGGACTGTGTAACCCTAGTGTGTCTTCAGCTGGTGCCTGAGTTTATAACAGTGTTTCATTTTCTTTCCTGTTTAAGTTAAAAAAAATGCTTTTTTAAATGAAGCAATTATGGCTGTTTGCTTTTTCTTCCAGTTATTTATTTTAGATGTTTTGAATTCTTAGATTATGTATTAGCTGGAAATGCTGTTGAAGTTAGTTGTAAACTTAGAAACTTCATGTGTCTAAAACATATTGTATGTCCCTGTTTTTTGACAACTGTTAAATAACACTTGAATAAATATTATGAAACGTAGATGGGGTTTCAAATAAAATTTTATTTCACTTTGATTATAAAATATATCCTACTTTGCAGTTATATCATGCTTTTCATCGAAAGACATATTATTGTTTTCCCAAATACTAATTTAACAAAATAAGCTTTCTGATACATTTTGAGGCAAGAAAGAAAACAGTGAACAGCAATACTAGAGAACAAGTTAGGATATGAAGTGAAGAATATCCTATCTAGCTAAAAATTTAGCGAGAATCCAGGCAAATGGACTGTAATTAGAGGTGGAATTTGACCAAAGATGCTGAAGTTTCATACCTCTGCTTTTTCAAGTATTGTTATGAGATCTGTAATAACAACTAGTGATCAGGAGTTGACTTTGCTAGTATTGTCCAAATGACAGCCCCTGCAGCAGTACAGTGCACACTAGCACCATACAGGGCACTGGTTCATTATTGATTTGACCATTCAGTACAATAGGAGCTACCCTTTTCTCTGTCACCACATCGAGAAACACTAGTATGTTCTTTGGTGCATGGATGGAAGAAGCCCATTCTGGTTCTACCATGCTTTTTTATGACACCTGATATGATCACAACACACAGTGTAGTGGCATAGGAACCAGCAAACAGCTGAAAACAGGAGTTTGAGTGGAAATATGTTGGAGGAGAAGAGAGGCAAGCACCTGTTCCTTAAGGGCAGTGAGAATTTAGGAGGGAAGGTTATGACAGCTACAGACACAGTAGTGATGGTGACCCGAGGAATGGAAGAGACCATGAAGATGACCAGATGTGGAAGCTATGCGATGTACATTATTCTGGAGAGGATACTTGAAAAGCGTGTCATTTGTATGAATTGCCCCCTGATTGATCTGGTGGAAGAGAAGATCTGAGGTTTGGAGATACAGCTAAAAATTATGGTTGAGTTTCAAAGGGGATTTGAGCAGATGATGGAGGGAAGGAGAGAGGTGACTAAAGGGAAACCTCAAGACTTGCAGATGCATGATGGACCAGAGGATTGTGAGGGTACACTGCTGGATGAAGAAAGTGGCCAGTGAAAGGGTGTAACTTCCGACTAAGAGAGAGGAAAAGGTTGGCTAGCGAAGAAGAAATAGAACTGAGTAACAGGTTCACTGAGTTGGAAAATGAAGGGGAGAGGCAGGCAGTAACCAAAGATGGGAGGGCAAATAAGATGAGAAGAGCAGCGAGTCCTACGAGAAGAGGGAAAGAGACAATAGAAATAGCCAGAGTTTGGAGCCACAGGAGGATAGAGGATGACTTGCAGAAGATTGCAAGTGAGAACAAAAGACCAGAAGACTTGCAACCAGAAAGAACAGAAGGGGGAAGACTGGAGAATCTCAACAACACCAGGAAGAGGCAGATCTATGTGATTGGGGTCTCCCTACTAAGAACAACAGACAGGCCTGTCACCAGAGCTAATTTGGAGAACAGAAGTGGTTCTCTCTGTCGGGAGAGATGTGGGATGTGGACCTGAGGCTGAAGAGGATCCTAATGGGAATAGAAAAGAATCCATGGGTTGTCCTTCATGTCGAACAAATGATACTGCTAGATTGTCATTGAAATGCATCAAGGAAGACTACAGCAGGCTGGGGAAGATGCTTGAAGAAATGGAGGCTTGAGTGATCTTCAGTGGGAACCTGTCCCTAAAGGAGGAGACAAACGTAAGACAAATTTATGATGATCAACCGATGTGTCAGGCAGTGGTGTTTTATAAGGAAGTGGGATGTTCAACCACTGGGAGGCATTTATGGATAGAGAATTGTTCTCATGGGATGGACTCCAGCTGAGTAGAGAGGAAAATAGACTTCTGGGATGGAGGTTGGTGCAGCTAATTAAAAGAGGTTTTAATGAGGAATTCAGAGAAGACAGGAGATGCTTATGTAATTTGCATGCCTGACTCTAATATTGAGTGGGAGGAAAATCAAGCAGGAGAGGATACAGCAATGGAGAAAAGAGCAGTAAAAGGTCAGAAAATGGACAGTCAGAGGAAAGATACTGTCAGTGGTACTGGCACTAACAGTCAGGGGATACTGGCAGTAAAATGACTGTACATTATTGAGCGAAGAGTCTTGGTGAAGCCAAGTAGAAACAACTAAGATGTCATCTGTACACCAATGCAAGGAGCCTGAGTAACAAAATGGAGGAAGTAGAACTACTGGTGCAGAAAGTGAAATTATATTATATATATTATAGGGATAACAAAACATGGTGGAGTAGTAGTCGTGCCTGGAATGCAGGTATTGTAGGGTATGTGCTATTCAGGAAAGACAGAAATAAAAGATAAATGTGGTAGAGTAACATTGTATATAAATGATGAGAGAGACTGTAAAGAAATTAGAAGTGATGGAATGGATAAAATGGAATCACTTTGGGAAAGAAAGGTAACAGATGCTCCACTGGGATAGTGTTTGGGATCTGCGACAGATGCCCGGGATCCAATTTGGATAAGCATGAGGCCTCTTTAATATTTTTAATTAAATAAATGCTTCTGGAAATTGTGTGACTATGGGATGTAGGTTGGAGGACAAGTGCTACTAATAATAGTAGGGCCCAGATATTCCTGGATGTGTGACCTGGCACATTTTTTTAATCAAACAGTCACGGAACCAACAAGAAGTGATTGATGCCCCATTAGACTTAGTATTGGTAAGTAGCAAGAATCTAATAGAAAAACTGGTTGTAGAGGACAGTATTGGCTTGAGTGACCATGAGTTAATTCAGTTTAAACTAAATGGAAGGATAAAACAAAAATAGGTCTGCAGCTAGGGTTCTTGATTTCAAAAGGGCAAATTTTATAAAAATTAATGGAATTAGTTATGGAAGTGGACTGAATTGAGGAACTCAAGGATCTGATTGTGTAGGAGGCTTGGAATTACTTTGTCAAAGTTGCAGAAACTATCTGAAGCCTGCATCCCAAGCAACTGGAAAAAATTCATAGGGAAGGGTTGCAGACCAAACTGGATGAACAAGCATCTCAAAGAGGTTAAGAGAAAGCAAAAAGCCTACAAGGACTGGAAGATGGCATGTATCAGCAAGGAAAGCCACTTCTTGGAGGTCAGAAATCATAGGTAAAAAGTGAGAACTGTCAAATGCCAAGCAGAGTTGGACCTTGCAAAGGAAATTACAGTCGACAGTGAAAGGTTCTTTAGCCATATAAATAGAAAACAAGGAAAGAAGAAGTGGGACAACTAAGCACTGAGGGGTGGGGTGGAGATTAAAGTTAATCTAGGTATGGCCCAACCTGGACCCAGGCCCAGCCTGTCCCATCTCAACCCCAGGCGTGGCCCGGGCCCGGATCCAGGCACGGCTCGGGCAACCTTTCCCCGGTCCTAAACAAGCCCCGGCCAGGACCTGCTGAGGCCAGGGAAGGGGGTCATATCCTGTAGTCCCAGCCTCAGAGCTGCCGCAGTGGGGAGAGGCACCTCTTCCCCCCCAGCCCAGGTGCTGCTGCAGGGACACAGAGATATGGGGAGTCCTCTCTCCTCACGTTAGCCCCAGAGCATCCTCCTGCACCCCAAACTCCTCATTCCTGGCCCCGCCCGGAGCCCCCTTACCCTGTTCCCAACCCTTTGCCCCAGCCCTGAGCCCCTCATCGCTGGTACAAGCTGGGGAATGTGTCAGTTGGAAGAGACCGACGAGGAGAAAAACCTTGGTTAGGTCATACAGAATCATAGAGCTATAGGGTTAAAAGGGACCGCAAGGATCACCTCGTCTAACCCCCTGTCAAGTTGCAGAATTTGTCACAGGATGATCATGAATTGTTAATGTGATGTGACTGTGCAAACGGCTAATGTAATCCTAGGACACATCGGGTGAGATATTTCCCATAGAGATAGGGGAAATATTACCGTTATGCAAGACACTGGTGAGATCTTATCATTATGTGCAGTTCCGATCTCCCATGTTTAAGAGAGATGAATTCAAAATGGAGCCAGTGCAGAGAAGGGCGACTAGAATGATCAGAGAAATGGCGAATCTACCTTACGAGAGAGGTGTGGGCTGTGGGAGGGAGTTTGGGTGCAGGAGTGGTCTCCAGACCCGAGCAGAGTGTTGGGGTGCAGGAGCGGGTATGGGGTGCTGTCTCCAGGCGGGGGCTCAAGGCTGGGGGTTGGAGTGCGTGCTCCCGCCGGGCAGCACTTACCTCAGGCAGCTCCCGGTTGGCGGCGCAGCGGGGCTAAGACAGGCTCCCTGCCTGCCCCGGCCCCATGCTGCTCCCAGAAGTGGCCAGCAAGCTCTGGCGGTTCCGGGGGGGGGATGTGACTCCCACATGCTGCTCCTGCCTGCAAGCACTGCCCCCGCGTCTCCCATTGGCTGCAGTTCCCCGTTCCTGGCCAATGGGAGCTGCTTGAAGGCAGAAGCAGTGTGCAGTGACGGACTTTTAGGAGCTGGAGATCGCGATCGACTGGTTGGTGACCACTGGTCTATGGTATACCTTCATGCCATAAAAGTCTGTTTTGTATGGGAAATTATTTATTGTTGCTTTCCTGTTTTGCATTGTTTTAATTTAAAAAACAACATAAAATTACAATTGATCCTTGGTGTTAACTGCATTCTGTACAGATTGAAATGTTTCTGAAATTGGTGAGCCAATAATTTTGGGGTGTTTTAATCTAAATTTCATTTACAGATACATCAACATTCTTTGCACCAGGATTTTTAAAAGATGATTAGGGAAATATTCCTTCAGATATCTTGAGTTGAGATCCTTCATTGTTACTTCATAATAAGCATATTGAAACAGCAGCTGTTTTTTTCATACTTGTAGTGGATTGTCAAGTGGCTTGTTTACTGAACAAAAACTGATTAGAAAAGGAAGGGGGTGGTGCAGTTTGCTATTGTATGTTTGTAGACAGCAAAGTTATAATCTGTGGAATTGTTACAAAGCTAGCCATGGGAAAGATAGATTCCAAACTTTAAAGTTTGGTATACATCAAAACCACTGTATTGAACACTTCCTCTTCTGTGAATGGGGGGCAGATTATATTATTACTGTTTGGGGTTTTTTGTTGTTGTCGCTCATTCTGTAATTTCTGATGAGCAGAGGAGCCTTAGGATAGGATAGATCGGGTGGGCAAACTACGGCCCGGGGGCCGCATCCGCCCCTTCAGATGTTTTAATCTGGCCCTCAAGCTCCTGCCAGGAAGCGGGGTCTGGGGCTTGCCCCACTCCACATGTGCTGTGGCTCCGCGTAGCTCCCGGAAGCAGCATCATGTTCCCCCTCCAGGAGCTAGAGCATTATTATTCTGTATTTCCTCTAACTCTAACATAAGGATTGTCCTTTTTCACTTATGATTTCACACGTACTTCACTATGACATATTCTGTGTTGCTAGACTGTGAAAGAGCTATGTTAAATCCGCAGCATGCTGTTTTATGTGTTCTTTGCTATAGATTGCAGCATGCCTAGTAAAGTTGTATATATATATAAATTCACACGGCATTCACAAAAACTTATTATTTTGCAAACAAACTTATTGAAACAGCTTGTATGGGGGAGGAACTGTCTGAATATTCTGGCACACTTAGCTAGGTCAACATTTTAGCTTCCAAGTTCGGATTGACAGAAAGCAGGTCAAGAATGTGTCCTATCCCAAAGTTTCACTATTATTCAGAAAGTACAGAATGGTGATTTTGGTAGAACTGTCCCAGCCTACTCTGGAGTTGAATTTGACCCTTTTGTAAAAAGTATATATTTGGAAAAGTGACTTATCAAGAATATATTTAAATTCTTGATTCTTACTTTAAAAATGCTTTCTTGGTTTATGTTCTTCCATTAGATTTTATTAGTTGATCAAAAATTTCTTGTTTATAAAAATACTTATAGTAGTTTGTTATATTATTAAATTTAATATTCAGAGGAATTTGAAAGTTATTCTTTAAAGAGTAGTTCGTTCCCTCATTGAAAAGAACTAGATAAATTATCTCCCACAAATTACGTGGATTTACAGCAGCTTCCAAACTGCCTTTTCATTATCTGTTTTATCAGACTTTCTCTTTTTCTGTAGTCATAGAATTTAAGGCCAGAAGAGACCACCAGATCATCTAGTCTGACTTCCTGTGTATCACAGGCCACCAACACCATTCAGCACTGCACTCTAAACCCAGCAACCAAAATTAGACCACAGTATTACAGCCCCCTGTAGGAGGGATTGAGCAGTTTTTCATCAACAAGGAGCATTCTTCTAATTTAACAGAATACATTGTGAGGAATTTACTTGGATGTTACCTGTGTAAACTAAAATGCCATTTGAATAGTAAATGTATCATGCCACTGAAGTGCCATTGTAGTACTTCGTCCTCCCTAAGTTTTTAGGATTTTTGTTTCTTCAGCAACCATAACAAGTTCATCTGAAAATGATGATCGCAGCGGATCCAGTTTGGAATGGAGTAAGGATGGGAGTCTCAGGGCTGGTGTACATCAAGGAATTATTCACGATCGAAGGGCAGATAATTGTTCACCAGTTGCAGAAGAGGAAACAGTTGGGTCTGCAGAGAGTTTGTCTAAAGAGGAAGTGTGTACTGGAGATGGGCCTGTTCCCTATACACCAAGTTCTAGCTCTTTAATAATGCCTCGTCCCAACTCTGTGGCAGGTAAGGAAGCACTGAACTAGCGGAGGAAGAATTTTTTGTGATCGTTTTGTATTAAAGTTACAACATTGATAGTAAGATATTTCTTTGTAGGAAAAAGGCATTGACTCTGCAGTGAATTGAATACATGCTTATTACTTTAAATTGTTTTCAAGTCTGAACATTGATGTTATTGTTGAGACACTTATAGTATATAGTGTCATCCATAGGAATGTTTTTCTTATACTCTGTGGGGTTTTTAATCCGGATATGCGCTCATTTACTGGGTTTTGTAAATGTAGCATTACTATTTTAAATTGTTTCTGGCGGGGGAGGCTTACTTCAGTGTTGTTTTTTACTACTCTCATCTGTTAGCAATGCACAGTCAATACAGCTCTGGAAGAGGTGAGGTAGATTAAGTTATGGTTCGAGCATTGTCGATAGAATTAACTAAATTCCAGTTGCAGTACCATATTTCCCCCTCACTTATACCTGTGCAAGCCCATTGACAACTTAGTGTGATACAAACTTTTCAGAAGTGGCAAGTGAAACAAATATAATGACAGTAAACTCCATTAAAACAAATGAAAATTAAAGTTTATAAAATCCAGAAAATGTGGACTGAAGGAGGCCCCCCCCCCCAAACATAACCAGGCCTTGCCAGGAGTTAATGATTTATGGAGGGGAAAAGTATTATGCTTGACTTGGAGCTGAATATAGTCAGCATTCCACGGTAAAATAAAAAAGGGAGCTGTAATTTGAGATGTGAAATAAAAATTGCTGACTGATATTAGGGGTCTTAGTTTAAAGTTTTAACTCCAAAGTTTTCTGAGCCTTTTTCTCTAGGGAAACATTTTTTGTGGTGAGTGGGAAGTTACTTCTGTTACCACTGGGATTTCCAGTTGCAGTGCTCTGATGCAGAATATATTAGCGATGCTGGTGTGAGCTTAAAGTTACAACAGGACCACCCCTGTATTGCTCAATAATTTACAGTGATAACCTGTGATAAGAGTATCATGTTTTGCTGTGTTTTTAAATTTGAAGCAGCAAATAAGTGGGGCGTTACTGGAAAAACACTGGGATACATTCTTCAATTGATTTTTAAAGGAAGTATAATGTGGCCCTATTCCAGAAAGGATGTCCAACAAACTGCAGTAAGTTGGAACTGACATTGAAAAATACACTAGTATATGGCATAGTGAACATTATCAAGAACTCAGGATTTGTCAGCAAGTTACTGGGTGGGAGGTTTTTTTTTGTCTTTTAGGATTATATTTTGCTTATTTATTATAACTAGATTGAATGATTCAGTTTTATTGAGAAATTCAGTAACTCATTTGAAGCCTACAGAAAGCACAGTCTTGATGTGTATAATCTGACTGAGCATTTAAAATGCCTTGAAAATCATTAGTACATTAATTTTGAAACAATGAAAGCACCACTGTTAAGTGAAGGATTACATTACTTCTGAATGTTCTATTGTGCAAGGTCTTTCTGTTAAAGTCTACGGAGGGAGAGAGTTAAGATTTTCCAGTAGACTGCTGTGATTACAGAGCATAACTTTCCAGTTTTCTGCTATGCTTGCTCATTAGCTTCATCCTATTCACTCAGTTAGACCTCCTGTGGAATGAGAATTTTAGTCTTAGACTGTGCAGTGGCAAAGAATCCTAATGAATTTGCATGAATTTTCCATTATCCAAAGATGAGTAAAAAAGAGCAGACTGATGCCGCAGACTCTTTTGGTACTGGACCCAGTACCGAAAACTGCACTTAGTGAGCAAGTGTTGAACTGCTGTCAGCACCAAGGTGTCCATTGGTACCAACAAAAGCCCCAGCACCGTGGGAACCATACCCATCAGCATCACCTATAGAGGAGATATACTCCTCGTCACCATCGTTGGGGCACAGCACGTCACCAGCATCCCAAGCCTCGAGGAAACATTCCCCTCTTTTAGAAAGGGAAGATATCCCTCTCCCATAGCATTATTGGCAAGACCACAGAATACCAGAAGGAATGGGATCCACAGGCACAAACCTATCAGTGTCCAGTATTGCCCCCTAAAGACATCCTCTCCATATCACTGGACAAGACAATTGCCTCAGCACCAATCCTGACTCTGGATGATTTCAGGGTGTTCCAAGAGTTCCTGCAATGGATTGCAGACACACTGGAAATTGAGACTGTTCAGATTTAATGCAAAACTCACAAATGATTGGAAGTTCTGTGGTCTGCGAATCTTGCCAGAGCCCCTGTCCCTATCAATGAGGGATTAAGAGTTCCAGCCAGAGTTTTGTGGCCACTATACCACCAATGGCGAAATGTATTGAGAAGAGGTCAGATGCCAACTTCCAGGTTCAAATACATTTACTTGCACTCCAACTCCAGATCTCTAGTAATCTCGGCCATCCAAAAGAAATCACACTCTGGCAAGAATTCACCAAAGGAGGAAGATCCAAAATGACAGTTTGGGAGAAAGTCTTACTGCTCTGCCTATCTCCTGCTATGAGTGGCTAACTGCCAAGCTCTGCTAGCCAAATACGATTTTCTAACATAGGACAGTGATGCCATTTGTCAACAAGCTCCCTTATGAGACTGGAGAAGACCCTAAGGACATTGTAAAAGGAGGACACTAGTGGCAAAGATGTGCCTACAATGGAAACAGCTGATACTGTGGCTAGGTCCATGGCCACCGGTGGCTCCTGGCTTGGGCATTCCTCGCCAAGTGCAAGCCACAATCAAAGATTTGCCATTTGAGGGATCAAAACTATTTACTAAGAAAACAGAAAGTGCCTTCCACTCTCAAGAAATTTAAGGCAACCTGTAGTCCCTGGGAAACTACAGATCTCTAGTGTACTGCAAAATGTACTGCCCTCAACAGCAACATCAGCAGAGACAGTGGACACCTTCATACCACAGGCAGCTGGACTGTCAGTTTAAAAAAAAAAAGAGACGAGATATGATAGAGGATGTCAGTCCTCTTCAACTCCAGCCATGTGTACAGTTCTATCCACATAGCAGCAAATTTGATAGCTCAGTCAATAGCTGTATCAAAGTCAGTCATATGAACACCTGTAGTAGAAGCTGCCTTGCCTCATTCCTCCAGACATGGTCGGACATCTCCACTGACAAATGGAAACTTAGACCATCAAATTCTCACTATACCTCACTCCCCTTCCACATCCCTCTTGAGGGACTCTTCTGAAAGGAGAAGAGTTTACCAGTATTGGGTTCTGCCACGGCACTGAGAATATTCACCACATCCACGGCAGTGGCTGTGGTGCACCTGTATGGAAGAGGGACTACGTGTCTACCTGTACCTGGGTGACTGGCTGTTCTGGAGCAGATCTCATGGGAAGACCAAAATAGCCCTAGATCAAGTAGACTTCCCTGTTCTTTCAGTGTAGGTTTCTAGCAAACTACAAGAAATCATCTCTAGTACCATCCCTGATTATAGAATTCATAGGAGCTCTACTTGATTCATGGTCAGCATGAGCATAGCTGGTGAAAGATGGATTGATACCTACAGTCCCATTTGTATGGACAGGACCGTCCACAATGATTTGCATGTGCCTAGGGTTACTAGGACACATATTGTCCTGTACCAACTTGACCCCACTTATAGCCATAACAACACTCGCTAAAGCTGGTGTAATGCCTAGCCAAACACAGTATGAACAAATTGTTCACAGTACTACTCCAGGTCTGGTAAAAACTTACCTGATGTCTAGAACCTTTGATCCTAGAAGCCTTTTGATCCAGGACAGTATGAGACTAGGATCTCTACCGGACACCTTTCTTCTTCAGTGGTCTTGAGACCTCCTCCATGCCTTTCTACAGATTCTCCTGATTCTCAGGTAATATGGAAATCAGATTTTCCTGATTCTCAGGTAATATGGAAATCAGATGGGACAGAGCTATTGTTGTCATGCTAGCCCCTTATTAGCTGAGAGAACTTTGGCTGTCAGCCTACTCAATGTCTAGCCAACCTTCCATTTGCCTCCCTGCCTGCACAGATATAGTGTCTGAGAATCAGGGTCAGATACTATATCCAGGCCCACAGTATTTGCATCTGATGGCCTGGATGCTGGCTTGATGACCATCACTGACTGAGTGCTCCAGACAAATACAAGGAATTATTAAGCAGAGAAGGATGGCTTCCATTAGCAGGACCTATTCTGCAAAATGGGAAAGGTTTTTCATATGTGGGCAACTCCAAAACAATGTGTATCTGGTTGAAGCTATAATCTCAAGCATCTTGGACTACATGCTGCTTCTGAAACAGTCAGGACTGACACCTGGACTGAAAATCTACCTACTGCAATACCAGCATACCATCCACCAGTTCAGTCACGTTCTGTTTTCTCTCATCTCACAATGTTGAGATGCACAGGTGACCTCATCAGCCTGATTCAGAAATGTGCCAGTTTCAGAGATTTGTAAGGCAGCCATGTGGAGTAAAGCAGCCACCCTTCATTAACATTATGCACTTGACCTGGCAGCCAGGACAGATACAAAGTTTGGAGGAGCAGTACTTCAATCTCTATTTGATTAACACAGCTGATACGCCTCATACCCACCATCCAGACTGATTGCCAGTCACGGACAGAGGAATCCACACTGAAACCTACTCAAAGAAGAAAATAAAGTTATTTACCATGCAGTATCTGTAGTTCTTTGAGATGTGATAGTTGATGCATATCCCACAACCCGCCCTCCATTCCTGCTTTTTGCAGTCCTTAGCTGTCCATGCTTTGAATTGCAAGAGAACTGAAGAAGGGTCTGCCCATCATGCCAGAGTATGAGGCGACTCAGGGTGCGTGGGCAGGCCTGATGGATGTTGCTAGCAGAAAGAAACTGATCTTGTGCACATGAGGTGCATGTGTACTTACAGTGGAATCCTCACAAATTACATCATCTCAAAGAACCACAGTTACTGTAGGGAAGTAAATGTATTATTTCACTGTACATATGAAGCACAGCATTGTAAAAGTTGCTTTAACTGGGAATAACCTGATGACTTGGATCTTTGTAATGCTAAAAACCCTCCTTCTTTTTGTTAACTTGGGTTTACTAATGCGCATACAACACTGGACTAAATTGGTTGATGTTGTTACTCACAATGCACTAGGCACTGTCCACATGTACAGCAAGTCACAGTCTCTGCTCCAGAAACACTCTAATGAAGGCCACCATGTTATGAGTGTGTAATTAAGATGGCATACCTATGACACCTCTGAAAAAATGTTCCATATAAAACCACATGTCTGTCGATACACACGTGGAATAAAAATGCTGTGATTTTAAACAGCACTATTATAAAAATGTTACCTTATTACAATTTTTAGATGTGCTAATCCATAATGTAGTACATTAGTAAGTTGCATTTACGACACAGGAGTAAGAGTCTAAATTTTTTTTACTAGTATTAAATGATAAAATGACAGGAATAATACTTCACAGGTCAGCTGGTAAGCAAACCAAACACAATTCTAAAAATATGGGAGCCAAGGAACCACAAAATATATGCTATTCATTTATATTGTCAGTTGTCGCTTTAGTAACATAGTAAATATGCTATACTGGTATAAGTTTGGTTGGCCGGATATGGAGGATCTGGCTGTGACGGGTTGGATCACAGAAACCCCCCTGGGAGCTGCCACCCGATGTGCCAAGACTACTTCTGAGCTGGCAGGGAAAACAGGGATAGGACTCCAGCACCCTGTCTTGCTGAGCCAGACACTCACGTCTGCTCCAGCAAAGACCCAGGTTCTGAATTACTTGCCCCAAAGCTGCAGGTTTACCTGAAAACAGCTCACAGAAGTGTGCTTGTCTTTAACACTCAGATTCCCAACTCCCGATGGGGTCTAAACCCAAATAAATCCGTTTTACTCTGTATAAAGCTTATGCAGGGTAAACTCATAAATTGTTTGCCCTCTATAACACTGATAGAGAGAGATGCACAGTTGTTTGCTCCCCCAGGTATTAATACATACTCTGAATTAATTAATAAGGAAAAAGTGATTTTATTAAATACAGAAAGTAGGATTTAAGTGGTTCCAAGCAGTAACAGACAGAACAAAGTTACCAAGCAAAATAAAATAAAATGTGCAAATCTATGTCTAATCAAACTAAATACAGATAATCTCACCCTTAGAGATGGTTTTCAGTAATTTTTTTCCTCAGACTGGACACCTTCCAGGCCTGGGCACAATTCTTTCCCCTGGTACAGGTAGCTAGGGGATTCTTCATGATGGCTCTTCTCTCCTTCTTTGTTCTGTTCCACCCCTTTATATATCTTTTGCATAAGGCAGGAACCCTTTGTCCCTCTGGGTTTCTACCCCTCCTCACTGGAAAAGCACCAGGTTAAAGATGGATTCCAGTTCAGGTGACATGATCACCTGTCACTCGAAGACTTCATTACCCCCTTGCCAGCACACACATATACAGGAAGACTCACAGGTAAAACACAGCCATCTGCAGACAATGGTCCTTGTTAATGGGAGTCATCAAGATTCCAAACCACCATTAATGGCCTACACTTTGCATAATTACAATAGGCCCCTCAGAGTTATATTTTGTATTTCTAGTTTTAGATACAAGAATGGTACATTTATACAAATAGTATGATCACACTCAGTAGATTGATTATAAGCTTTGTAATGATACCTTACAAGAGACTTTTTGCATGAAGCGTATCCCAGTTACATTATATTCACTTATTATATTTTTATAAAACCATATAGACTGCACAACGTCACACTGGCCCTACATTGTTCAATCTTTACTGAGATGTGGAATAAGACTGCTGTGCACGTGTGAAAATTATCATCTGTGCAGATGTATGGTTCCTATTATAAATAATAATTTGCGATTTTATCTAGATTATGAGAAACACTTGTCCCTGTAAACAACTGATTTACGGGGCATGGAAGGAATAAGTGTGAAGAACCAGGCTTTGTACAGGGTCAGCTTACAAGAGTCTGGGAAGTCCTTCCCAGCCCCAACTGCAGAGCAGCTATTACTGCAGTAGCTCCTGCTTTCTCCTTCATAGAGGGAACAGCTGGCAAGTCTGCATAGCTGTTGATCCACTGTTCCCGGCCTGCCTTGCTTCTGTTACTCAGGGCTACCCAAACCTTAGCTGAGCTCCTTTATATCCTTCTGCTCCTGGTAGCAGAACTACACCGGTCTGGCTGTATACAGGGCCCACCACTACTGTTTTATGGGGAAGTACAAGAAAGGAAAAGAGTGCAGGATCTACAAATGTGAAATGTTGCTTTTGAATAGATTTAGGCTCAGAATGTGCCCCCCTCTAATATAACTGTGTGGTAAGTCCTCTGAGTCTTTAACAATTTTTTTTTTTATTTCTGTCCCTCTTCATAAAATGTTTAAGGGAAAAATTATGCATCATTTTACTGGACCGAGGATCAATTGCATATATGAGCTCTCTACAGATATTGCAAGCAGCAGTTTACCAATGTACCCTGTTCCTAAAGCTCTCCTGACATCATTGATAGTGGTCTCAAAAAGCAAAGTAAAGAAAAAGCCATATTAATGTTGGTTTTGTTTGAAACACAAGGGGGAGAAAGAGGAAATGAATGCCTGCCAAATGGAAAAAGACCTAAATGGTGGTAGGGAAAGAAATGTAATCTTCCACTTCAGTGCATTTGATCCCAGAGCATACTACAGTATGTTTATATTACTTTTCTCAGCCCTAGGTAAGAATTGGTACTGTGCCAATACATTGTGGAATTATCGATACATTTTAATCCCATTAATACAGAGTGTGATCAGTTGCTGTTGCAGAAGATTTCTCTTCCAATCAAAACTTGTATAGTTAAGAAATCTATTTAGCTCTGCAAAGGAAATGAAGAGTCAGACAGTTAATGGGGTGATTGTTAATGTTCTGGATGTGGTGAAATAGTGCACACAGTGTCTGCTTGTCTAATTGGAAGATTTGGATTGCCAGCAACTATGAATGAAATCGCTGGGGCAGAAGATTTATCTAGCTACCTTGCTGTGTTTCTGCTTGGAAGTATTGAAGCTTTACTAAATAATTTCTGACTACCCAGGCTTGTCATAAAAATTCATTGTAAAGCTCTTTCCCCTTCCCCCCCTGTTAGCTTCTCACTAAGAATTTTAACATCATTTTAAATTCTGGTAATATTTCATATTAAACATACAAAATAAATAAAAGCATATCTAATGAAAATGACTTTTTTTTAACTGGACAGTTCACAGTGTTGGTAGGATATCTAAAATCTTTTTGCTATCAAAGACTTATATTTACAGAGGAAAATGAGCGTGCTCATCAAAAATGTTACCTAGAATTTGAGGGTGTAACTGTAGGAAAATTAATCTATGAATTCCATGTTGAAAGCATAAATATAATCATTAATAATTCATGCTGATATACAGTTTAGTTTTGTGTAATTATTTATTCAGATGAAAAAATAAACTTCAGTTCTTAATATCCTAGCAACAAGTTCAACCAAGTTAGAAGATTTGAGCTATTTAGACGGACAAAGGAATACTCCATTACGCACCTCAATTCGCTTGCCTTGGCATAACACTGCAGGAGGAAGAGTACAACAAGAAATTAAAGGTATTTATACATTTGTGGTTATCTTAGAATAGATACACAGTAGTAGTTTTTGTAATATGGCAAAGCTGCAAAAGGATTTGTAAATGTAATCCTATATAAACACAGATGCTGGGGCTCCTCATGTGTTCAGCTGAAGCCAGAGGGTCTCCAAGCAGGCATTCAGTTCTGCACTAGTAGATTCTATTACAGGTTTTGGGACAACATTATTGATCATAAAAAAGTGCTTGCTCACACTTGTTTCAGTATGGCATAAATCAGAAATGGAATGATTTATTAAAAAAAATAAATCAAACATACGTTTATATAATTAACATGCATGTGCAGTAAAACCTGGATTATTTGAACCTCACGTAACCATAACTGAATCATGTGCTGCCAATGTTTATATTGAAGATTCCTTTGATCAGCTAAGCGAGACTTCAGATAAACTTATTCAGTATCCTCCATGGCATTCAAATAATCATGATGGTACTGTATTTTAAAAAACAGATTTATATGCAATCTCAAGGATATTCCTCCACCTGAATCTTGTTTATGGAAGAAAAGTAATTAATTCATTAAGGATTGGTGTAGTGGTACATAAATAATCCAGTATGGCATGCCCTTTGCAAAAATAGTGGCATTTCTTTCCTTGCAGATTGTGCGCAATTTTTATTTTCTCATTTTAACTTTATCTTGGCCACTTGCTGCTTCTGTTCAGATTACCATTACAAATAGAAAAATGTAAGCAATCAAACCTCCAAATTGTTGCTCTTCTGTGAGTCGCTGTGTAGATGTTATGCTGCCCTCATTCATATTCACTTCATCTTTGTGAGTTAATTGCTGAAAAAACAGTTATGAAACAAAACTTTTCTTGAGAAATCATTTAATAATTGTGTATGATTTTTTAAAAAATGTACGCATGGTTAAAGTAATCTTTCCAATCAAAACCGGATTCGTTAGCCCCTATAGCTTTTGAATTATCTGTTTGAGAATGCAAATGAGAACAAGAAGATATATGCTAGATTTTCCTGTTGACTTTAAAAGGACTGTATCTATTCAACATCTGCTGACAATCAGTTCAGTAATTTCTCATTTACATGGTTGACTGATTTTGGAATCAAATCAAACTTTTTCATGCTTCTCAGTATTTCTTTACATTTCTCTATACATGTAGTTGCTGATTCTAAGCACCTAACCATGTGAAGTGCTTAGCACCCACAACTCCCTCTGACTCAAAATATTTCACAGGGCCAGGCCCTCAATTAGAAAAATTTGTTGTGTGTTTTCAAATATATAGAAAAAAATTGTTCTTCATTAAATGTAAAATTATCACAGTTCTACAACATTTTAAATATAAAGGCTGAACCCCTGTCGAAAAAGAAAACCACAACAATTATTTGCATTTTATCATGAAGTGGCTTTAATCCACACTGAAGCTGCTAATTTATAGACAGTTCAATAAGTGATTTGTAATTGTTTTTGTTTTTATGGTAAAAGTGCTGAAAAGAAATCCTCTCAAATTGTAAATGTACCTACCAAAAGTTATTAAAATTGTCTTCTTAAATACTGCTGCCAATAAATAGGTTTTCATTACATAACAATATTTTCTTCTAATAAACTTTTTTTTCCTTTCCACTTCTCAGCACGTTTTGCCCCCTATAAGCCTCAAGACATTTTGCTAAAGCCACTATTGTTTGAAGTGCCAAGCATAACAACAGACTCTGTGTTTGTCGGGAGAGACTGGCTGTTTCAAATGATCGAAGAAACCTTGAAGAATCCGGAGCTGGAAGAAAACAGGGGAGCAGTTATTATCGGAAATGTGGGATTTGGAAAGACTGCTATTATTTCAAAGCTGGTGGCACTTAGCTGCCATGGAAGTCGCATGAGGCAAATTGCTTCAAACAGCCCTAATTCATCCCCCCAAAGTATGTTTCTCTTCTAAATAATTGTTTAGGTTATTATACTATAGAAAGACATAAGTAATTACTGGCCTTATTGTCCCCTACATGAAAAGCTCTCCTCAGGGATAAAGAAAGTTCCATCAACATGGCATGCTTTGACAATAACCTCCAACAGAATAGACCAGGGGTTCAACTTCTTAAACACACATGCACCTACACACACCAACCCCCCCCCCCCCCCCCGGTGTATCTATGGAAACGCTGAATCTCCACATGGCCTCCCAACACTCCAAACTCACTTTGCAGCGTGGCTCTAATGAACTGTGCTGCCTAGACACTCTCTCTCTTCCCCCCCCCCCCCACCTCCCACCCCGCTATTGTTGGTTTGTGGAGGGAGGATGGTGCTTTTGTATAATCATTGTGCAGCCCAGATTTTTCAAAGGCTTCACAGAATCTGAGATGAAGGGGAGGATGATGCTAGGAAGGTGACTCTTATCCCTTCCGTGCCCCTCTACTGCCGTTGCACTCCCTCAGTTTATCAGAGGTGAGAGGATGATATAGTTCTGTGTATTTAGTCAGAGTACTTCCAATGCTGACACTTTTCAAATTTGCCATATTGATGATGTGAAGAAAAGGCTATTATGATACCATAATTAGTACTTTCCACATCACTTGAGCTCTGGTACATTATATGATTTAATGAGCTCTTGCATTTAGAATTGTACTTATTTTTACATCACTGTATTTATTTTCAGTATTTGCTATTTCTTCAGCTCAGAGGTCAATTATATCACATAGAGAGTATAAAGATGAAAATATGTACATGCATGTCATATTGTAACTCTGCCTTTGAAGATGATATAGTGTATGTTTAAAAATCCTGTATCTTAATAGTACATTTTACCCAAGGCTTTAAGAAGTTCCATTATCACGAATGTATTTTACCCCAAAGCAGTAGTCTGTAATCATAACTTTGGTCTGTGCACTTTTTTATAGGCAGTGACCCCTGTCAAGAGATTCCCCTCATTAAATTACCATCACCTGCTCCTCCCACAAATAGTAACAATACAATGAAGATTCTGAGTTGTCCTGGTACTCCTGAACATCAAAATCAAATGGACAAATCTGTGAGATGTCTTGCTTCAAAGGTAAGCTTTCACCATTCAGTAGACTTCTTCTAACACACTAAAAAAACTTTAAACTCCAAGACACAGTGCCTTGCAGAGCTCCCTGGTTGTGGTAGGGGTGAGAAGGGAGAGTGATTTGGGTCACACTCATATCAGGGTGTACCACATACGAACATCCTGCACAGTTAGCCAGGTCTTTCTCCCTTTACTTGAGTTGCAACCTGGTAGCAGCCCCATTGCTCACTTGAGCAAAGGGGCTGTGATTACAGGGGGTCCTTGCATGGCCTGGGCAATGGAGTCTGTGTAATACTGGACTCCTGCCTCTGCTGTTGCTATTTCTTGTCCTCTGTGTAATCTAGGCTAAGAGAAGGTAGAAATGTGAGAAAAAGTTCCTTCTGTTCAATGTCAGTCATTGGCATCCCTAATTCCTTAGATGTCTATTGCTCCCACCAGAAAGTTACTCCATGTAGCGTCTTACAGTGCAATTTTGTATGAAACAAGGAAAGATAGAAGTTTTGCTCAAGGTTATTTGCAATGCACTCATTGCTATTGTGTTTGGGCAAGGGTTACAGAAATTAAGATTAACAGGAAATTGTATCTTGGATGAGACTGTATTCTTTGGATTCTCTTTCCCAGGTGAATGTTGCCAGGTCTTTGTGATGCAGTTGTTATTGTGGAAAAACTTGCAAAGTGAGCAGAGGCCTGCAACATGCCTTAACCATGGCAGAATTTGGTCTCATCTCTATCTCCTGTGAACGAGAGTTCCAGAGCAGTGAGTTCTCCATCAGAAATGCTCTATCCTGGGCTCCGAAGAGCCCTTAAGGCTGTCAGTTGTTGAGTCCTGGTTCACGATCGCTTCTAAATTGTGTCCTGGGGTGTGTGGTGGGAGAAAGGTAGTATGTAAAATAGCTTGAAGAAAGTCCTTATAGGGTTTGAAAGATTAGGATCAATACCTTGAAACCAATTTGGAGTTGAATGGAGAGCCTGTGCAGGTTGTGGAACACAGTCTTTGAACTCTTCCATTTACAAGACAAGCCATTGCATGATTGACTGGTGACAGTTTGTACGTGGTCTGAGGTATATCAAGGTAAGCACATTTTTCAGTAATCCAGCCTGAATTTCAAAAAGTATGGATCATTTGGGCTAGAGCTTTCAAAGATAAAAAGGAAAAGTTTTTAATTGTCAAAGATGAAAAAAGATGTTTCCAGTAAAGGTCATGCTCTCAACAAAGAGACCTTTCCTATCCTAAATCCTTTTTCTGAAAAAGAAGATTCAGTACTCTCTGTGCCTCTGTGAAGTGGCCTTACCTAGCTCATGCTTTTTATAATATATACATATATAAAATAATAGTGGATTTGTGAAATTTATTTTCCAGTATTGCCTAGAGATCCAGCCAACATCAGCGCTCCATTGTGTTAGGTACTATGCAACACACAGTAAGAGATGTTCACTGCCTTGAAGAGTCTATAGTCTAAAAACAGACAAAACTGACAGTGTGAATTAATAACTATTTCTCCATACCTTTCCCAATTATTCGTGTTAGAATTTTACATACAAGGGGGAGAAAAGTGTGATCATTAATATAATTAGGTTCAAACCAAACCCTTTGCTTGTGAAAATCCTAGAACTTTGGGGATGTTCCAGTACTTAGGCCCATCTAGTGCCAGATACTCCTATGCTTTGACATTTTATGGCTAGATCTATTGTTGATCTCTAATTGTAAACATTTCACTAACACTGACTATTGCAGATCAGTTTTGCTAAAGTATGGAAAATCATTACCAGTAATAAGAGCTTCAGCTCCTCTAAACATCAGAGATATGATATTTGAACAAAGGAGCTGGGATGTGATCCTATTCCATAGTTACAATAAGGAGAATTTTGGCTGGTGATGTAGGCATGGTATCATGTAGACATCATCCAAAGTTGTCCAAGGCTTCCTTCAAGAAAACCAGAGCAAAGACTCAATCTCAGGGCTTGATTACACTTGCAAGTTACAGCGCATTAAAGGAGCCCGGGGCGCATTAGTTCACTACCCGTCCACACTGGCAAGGCAGGTAGAGCGCTCTGACTCCAGGGCTAGGACGCTCCTGGTACTCCACCTTGGCGAGTAGAATAACGTTTGATGCACCCCCACTGGAGCGCCCCACCATCAGTGTGAACGAGGTGTTGCATTACTGCGCTCTGATCAGCCTCCGGAAGCTTCCCATAACCCCCTTAAGTCAAGTGGCCACTCTTGTCATTCTTTTGGATATGCCCTTTGAAAGCTCCATTTGACAGCTTTCATGCTTATCTGCTCCGAGACAAAGCAACCATTACTGTGGAATGCTGTGTGTGAGAGAGAGGGGTGGGGGAGGTAGGTCTGCTGCTGTCTGAACTTACAAGACAGCATGCTGACATGCTCTCAGCCCCCAAAAACCCACTCTCCCCCCCTCCCCCACATACACACAACACACTCCCTGTCACACTCCACCCCCACTCCCATTTGAAAAGCACGTTGCAGCCACTTGCATGCTAGGATAGCTACCACAATGCACTGCTCTCTGTGGCCATTGCAAGAGCTGCTAATGTGGCCACGCCAGTGCGCTGTCAGCTGTCAGAGTGGACAGACTACAGCACTTTCCCTACTGCGCTCTATGAAGGCTGTTTTAACTCAAAGCGCTCTACATCTGCAAGTGTAGCCATGCCCTCAGTCTTGAGAGCAAAGAACATGTTGACTAATGCCCTCATGATTCTCCTCAGTTCAAATCAGTTTAAAGCTCTGCTGCAGAGGCAGAAGAGTGTACTTGAACATGATGTAAATATGTAGGGAATCTTGTGCTCATATTATAATATGTTCTGTCTAGTAAAATGTGTCTTGTCCTTGAGAACCAAAACAAGCCACTGTCCCCTGAGACCGAAACTACTTCACATCTTAGATTAACTCTTTTCTCAATCTGAAAAAAGTTTAAAAGCTATATTACTGTAGTTTAGACGACATGCTGATGATAATCTGTGACTAGAGCAGGGGTAGGCAACCTTTCAGAAGTGGTGTGCCGAGTCTTCATTTATTCCCTCTAATTTAAGGTTTCGCGTGCCGGTAATACATTTTAACATTTTTAGAATGTGTCTTTCTATAAGTCTATATTATAGAACTAAACTATTGTATGTAAAGTAAACAAGGTTTTCAAAGTGTTTAAGAAGCGTCATTTAAAATTTAATTAAAATGCTGATCTTACGCCACCAGCCTGCTCAGCTCCCTGCCAGCCTGGGGTTCTGTTCACCTAGACTGGCAGCGGGCTGAGTAGGGCCTGCGGCTGGGACCCCAGACCTGGAGGTGGGTGTTTCAGGGGTCAGGGCAGAGGGCTGGGGAAGGGGGTGCAGGGCAGAAGGCTGGTGTGTGTGTGTGTGTGGGGGGGGGGGATGAGGGCAGAGGGCTGGGGGTTTGTGGGGGTGCAGGGCAGAAGGCTGGATGTGTGTGGGGGGGTTCAGGGCAGAAGGCTGGGTCTGTGTTGGCGTGGGGGGGGTTCAGGGCAGAGGGCTGGGGTGCTCGGCTCGTGAGGGTGCTCCCAGCCCCTTGCCCTGAGCGGCTCAGGGCAGGGGGCTGGAAGGGATATGCCCTGTTCCACCCCCTTCCCCCAGGCTCCATCCCTACCTCTCTCTGCCTCCCCTACGGAGCTGTGTGCACGCTGCCGCTCTTCCCCCTCCCCCTCGCTAGGGCCATCAGCTGATTGGCCAGGGACGGAGAGGAGGTGGGGCAGGAAAGCACCACTGGGGGAAGAAGCGGGGGAGGGGGGAAGCTTGGCTCCCGCAGAACCAAGCTTCTGCCTCCTGCCCCCGCAGGGGAGAGCGGTGGGCGGAGGGGCTGAGGGCCGGGACCGCGTCAGGGGAGCTGCGTGCCACTCAGAATCGGCTCGCGTGCCGTGTTTGGCACGCGTGCCATAGGTTGCCGACCCCTGTTCTAGAGTATTTGATTACAACTGACTTCTGCGTTAGATTATATTATGCTGAGAAACTGATTTTATCTAAAGGATAAAAATATTCTACATCAGAGTTGCGCTTATTTAATAAAGTACAGTTTCCTCAATCATTTGCAAAATTTTGTTTTAAAGGGGTGTTTTAAAGTATCTACTAACATCCAGTGGGAAAGGTGCTAAAGAGTTTCAAGCCATGAAAACCACTGAATGACACATTTGTGTGAACTGTAAACATTGCTTTTCATTGTGATGGGTTGATTTTCACAGAAATAATCAGAAGCCTGAACCATGACTCCTCACTTTAAGGAGTATTGTACTCTTTTTCTGCAGCAGTCAGCTACCTACAGTGATACTGTAACATTCAGCTGATCAGCTTGCTCAGATAGAGCTTTCACAGATTTTCAGGTTTTGTTCTGGAAGTTTTTCTTGTCTTATGGCAGGGGCCTAAAGTTCTGCCTTACCTGCTGAACTCCAGTCATATACAAATGCCAAGAGGACTCTTGCCAAGAGGCAGGGACTCAAATTAGTGGTTTATTTATTATGTCAAAAATGGATGTTTGGATTTCTGTGTATCCTCTTTCCACCCTCTGCTGTAGTAACACTGTTTCCCTGTTGTTTTTTTCTTGTGCCATGATTCCGTTGGGCTCATCTTTCACACAATATGATTCAGGATAACTTTTCTAAAATTGATCATACCTTGGGGAGTGCCATTCCGCGAAATAAGTTAGCTTAATTTTTTTGTCTTAACTAAAAGAAACTGTGTTTCTACAGTGTCATCCATAAAAATGTGGTAACCTGACTTTCTTTTTTTAGGTTGTTGCTTACCACTATTGCCAAGCTGACAACACATATACATGTCTTGTCCCAGAATTTGTGCACAGTATTGCAGCTTTACTTTGCCGGTCACATCAGTTAACAGCATATAGAGATCTTCTGATAAAAGAGCCTCATCTACAAAGTATGCTTAGCCTTAGGTCCTGTGTCCAAGATCCAGTAGCAGCTTTTAGAAGAGGAGTGTTGGAACCACTTGCAAACCTCAGGAAAGGTATGCCAAGTAGCAGGTTACTCAGGAACTGTCTCTAAACTTTGTAAATGACCAAAAAACCCTAAAGTAATCTGATATATGTATTTAATGGTCTGAGGGAGATGATTAAATGTATAGGAATGACTTCACTAGTGAGAATGTTTTTCTTTAATCTCTTTCATTTATAATCATTTTTGATGTTACTGGTAAGAATAGCAGACAATTTTCAGACAGAAGTATTTTAGTTTTAAAATAACGTCCTTCGATATCCAATATTAAAAGTAATGTTTTCCTGACTCTCTTTAAAATGTCAGTGAAAACATGGTCACACTTATTGTTAAGGATGCATTTATAAATTATAGGCAGGACTCCTGTCACCCATTAAGGTTGCCCACCACTTCCCATTGTAAGACCTAGTTTTCAGCTGTGTATAACTTTGCCCTACTTTAACAGTCTGGGCTGAAATTTTCAATGCTGGGTGTCTGCCTCAGGTTGAATTTGGAAAACATCAGCTTAAAGCAATTTGGTGTTTCTGAATACAAGGCTGAAAGAAAATAATATGTTTTGCCCATGTTACAAAATTCTAGTATCCTTTCTTTGAAAAGCTCTAGCACTCCCATGCTGTGGAGCAGGAACTTGAAATTTTGCAGGGGAGTGGCATATGTGTGAGGGAGCTGTCTTTTGCTGTTCTCATGAAAATCCACTCGAATTTGGCAAATTGTAAGTCTTTGAAAAATCACAGTTCATGCATGCTCAGTAGAAACTTCTTATATTTTAGCAGCTAAATTCCCCAAGATTCCATCTGCACTGGTCTACTCCGGCCCAAGGCTGAGCAGGACTCTCCCTGTAATTGCTGCACAGGACTGCTACGTGCCAAGCCAGGGCTGGGTCTGAGCACCTGAGCTGAGAGCAGGAAGCCTGTCTCCCCCATGCTCTCGATGACCCTCCTGCTGGGCCCAGGCACCATGCAGGAGGAAGCTGCCCAATTCAAATATAAAGGAGGCAAAAGCCAGACCTCCAGGGGGATGTGGGGAGAGTAGATTGGGACAAGGAACCTGGGTGTGGTGGGGACTGGAGGCTACTGGGGGCAGGGGAAGAGGAAAAAGGAAAGTGGGACTAGGAGTTGGGATGTGGGGGGAGCGAGCGATGGTGGCTGAGATTGGATGAGGAGCCAGAAGAGAGATTGTAATTGAGAAACAGTGGATTATTGGGAGGGAAAAGGTAAGATAAGAGAAAAGACAGATATGATGAGCCAGGTTGTGGGGGAAGAACTGAGTTTGTAAAGGTTTAATAAATTATTAATAAAAGTTCTAGTAAATGGTTATTTGTTAGAATCAAAGGGTCAATAAGTGCTTGTAATTACATATGGAACCTTCTATTGATGTAATTATAACGATCTATAACACCTACTATTCATGTCTTTAACATGCTTGTAACATGTATTCTTCTTCGAGTGCTTGCTCATATCGATTCCAATTAGGTGTGCGCGCGCTGCGTGCACGATCGTCGGAGAAATTTTCTACCCTAGCAACACCCGGTGGGTCGGCTGTGGAGCCCCCTGGAGTGGTGCCTTCATGGCGCTGGATATATACCCCAGCCGACCCAGCGCCCCCTCACTTCCTTCTTACCGCCCCTGACGGTCGTTGGAACTGTGGAGCGCAGCATAGCTGTTCTCCACTCTCTCTAGCTTATCCTGTAATTCTTATAGATAGTTGTAGTTATAGTTGTAGTATTCTTAGATTGTTGTTAATAGTTCATTATTTAAATAGTTGTAAATAGTTAGCAGGGGTTAAGGGGGATATTTCTCCCCCCTTTTCCCCCGGCGCATAACCGGGCTCATGCCCAAGGCTCCTGGCTTTAAGCCGTGCGCGTCCTGTGCTAAGCCTATGCCAACGGGGGATCCGCACGACTCGTGTCTGAAGTGTTTAGGAGAGTCCCACCAGACAGATAAGTGCAAAATCTGTAAGGCTTTCAGACCCAGGACTAAAAAGGAGTGGGACTTTAGACGCAAGCAGCTCCTCATGGAGGTGGCACTTAGCCCCAACCCTCCCTCGGCACGCCAAGTTCCGGCACCGAGCGCCTCGGTGCACAGCGCCCCGGCGGCACCTACCGGTACTACACCGCGAGCAGACGCGGATAAGGCCTCACGGCACCGTCCTCCCTCGGCACCGCGTCCGCCTCAAGCGCCTCGGCGCCGTTCCTTGTCTCCGGGACATAAGAGACCCCACAAGACACAGGAGGCCGCTGTCCTACAGGCACCGTCTCCCCCGGTACCGGTGGTAGAGCCGTGTCCGCCTCTAGAGCGCCAGAAGACGCAAATATCTTCTACACCGTTGGCTCCGGCACCGGGGGTAGGGCCGTTGAGTCCGGTGCGGACTGGTGGTGGAGCCCTGTCTTCCGTCTACTCCGGAGACCTTTGCGACGGTGAAAGACCTCATCGCTCTCACGGAGCCGGCACCATCTCAACCCGCGGCACCGCCCGCTCTTCGGACCGTGCAATCCCGAGGCAAGCCTGCCCTGGTACGCCCGCTGTCTCCGAGCGTGGACTTGCGGCACCGCTCCAGGTCTCTGAGCAGGTCCCGACGCCGCTCACAGTCCCAGCGCCGACTTTCACCCTGGCATCGGTTGTACTCGCGGCCTGGGTCTTCTTCACGGCTCCGCTCGACGCCTCGGCGCCGTCGGGACCATCGGTACCGGTCGGAATCTAGACATAGTTCTCGGCACCGGTACGAGCGCCGCTACCGGCACCACGTCTACAGGCGGTCGTCTTCATCTCAGTCCAGATCCGGATCTCGGCACTGACATGGCCAGCGGCACCGATCTCGATCATGGTACCACTCACCGGCACCGCGCAGAGACCGCTCACCTACGGACCGGCACCGGACCAAGCCGATGCAGCCGTGTTCGGCACCGCCCTGGCCCTCCAGATCAGCGTCTCGCTCATCCAACGGGGCTTCACGATCAGCATACCCTCCCCAGGGTCAGGCTGCCACTGACTAGGGTCACTGGCAGGAGGGGGCAGAGGACCCTGTGCAGGACCCTATGCATTGGTCTTTCTGGACCCCGTGGGCGTATCACCAGGCGCAAGGGGCTCCACCATCGGCCTCTCGCTTGGCACAATCCGAGCCCACAGTCCCGGAGGCCACCATCTCCCATCCTCCCCCAGGGGGCATGGAGGCTCCTGTGCCTACACCGCCTCAGGTCCTAGACCCCGGGGCAGGAGATCCTCCACTTCAGGGACCCTTAGAACCGGACCCTCATTTGGACCCCTTGCCCCCGGAGGCATCCTCCTCATCTTCCCCGGATGAGGCGGCGGCAGGCACAACAGCCTCAGGCCCGCCCCCAATAGATCTTCGTGCCCACCAAGACCTGTTACGTAGGGTGGCACGTAACATGAATCTCCAGGCGGAGGAGATAGTAGAGGTGCAGGACCCGGTGGTGAGCATCCTGTCGGCTGATGCCCCATCCCAGGTGACATTGCCACTGATTCGTACGATTCAGGCTAATGCCACTACCATATGGCAAACCTCTGCCTCCATTCCACCCACGGCCAGAGAGGTAGAGAGAAAGTACTTCGTCCCCTTCAAGGACCATGAATACTTATACACGCACCCTCCACCATGTTCACTAGGCATGTCCTCGGTGAACGCAAGAGAGCGTCATGGCCAGCAGGCGGCAGCGCCCAAGGATGCTAAATGCTTCGATTTGTTTGGGCGTAAGGTGTACTCGGCGGGGGGTCTGCAGCTCAGAGCCGCGAACCAACAGGCGCTCTTGAGCCGCTACAGTTACAACTCATGGAACTCCATGGGTAAATTCAAAGAGTCGGTGCCCCAGGACTCAAGGGAGGAGTTCGGGGCCTTAGTGGAGGAAGGTAAGAAGGTGGCTAGGACCTCCTTACAAGCCTCCCTGGACATAGCGGACTCGGCTGCCAGGACACTAGCATCTGGCATAGCCATGCGACGCGTCTCCTGGCTCCAGGTTTTGGGCTTACCGCTGGAACTGCAGCAGACCCTGCAGGATCTACCGTTCGAGGGCTAGGGGTTATTCTCGGACAAGACGGACTCTCGATTACAGAGCCTCAAGGATTCAAGAGCCATCATGCGCTCCCTGGGGTTGCATGTCCCAGGGCCCCAGCACAGACCCTTTAGGCCCCAGCCGCAAAGGTTCTACCCTCCCCTGCCTCGTCCGAGACAAGACTTTACCAGAAGGCGGGGACGCGGTGGTAGACGAAGGTCGACCGACCCTCAACCCAGTCAGAACCAGGGGCCGCCTAGGCCACCTTCAGGTCCTAGACAAAACTTTTGAAGGTGCGCTCGAGGACGGCGCCCCAGCCACTACCCAGGATCCATCTCCCTCCTTTTGGGATCGCCTCTCCCGTTTCCACTGTGCTTGGTCCCTTATAACCTCGGACTGCTGGGTCCTTCGCACGGTGGAGAGGGGATATGCTCTCCAGTTTTCTTCGTTTCCCCCCCTCCCACCTCCCCTCCCCATCCCTCTTCAGGGACCCTTCTCACGAGCATCTCCTTACACAGGAGGTTTTTGGCCTCCTCTCCATGGGGGCCATAGAGGAGGTTCCCCCAGAGCTAAGGGGCAGGGGGTTCTACTCTCGCTACTTCCTGATCCCCAAAGCAAAAGGGGGTCTATGTCCCATTTTAGACTTACGCGGACTCAACAAATTCATAGTAAAGTTGAAGTTCCGTATGGTTTCCTTGGGGACCATCATCCCTTCCCTGGATCCTGGAGACTGGTTCACCGCCCTCGACATGAAGGACGCGTATTTTCATATAGCAATTTACCCCCCACACAGGTGCTTCCTTCGATTTGTAGTAAACAAGGTGCACTACCTATTTGCCGTCCTTCCCTTCGGCTTGTCCGCGGCTCCGAGAGTGTTCACCAAATGTATGGCTGTCGTGGCAGCATACCTTCGTCGACAAAGGATACAGGTGTTCCCGTATCTAGACGACTGGCTGGTGCGCGGCCGCACCAGGGAGCAAGTTCAAGCTCACGTCCAGTTAATACTGCAAACATTCCACGAGTTAGGCATTCTACTCAACAAAGAAAAGTCCACTCTGGACCGAACCCAGAGAATAGAGTTTATCGGGGCACTCTTAGACTCCAGACTTGCCCGAGCTCTTCTACCAGACAATCGGTTTCACACCATCACAGGCATCATCCGAGGGCTCCAGATCTTCCCAATTACCACAATAAGGACGTGCCTCGGCCTGTTGGGTCACATGGCCTCTTGCACTTATGTAACCAGGCATGCCAGACTTCGACTTGGCCCACTTCAGGCCTGGGTATCGTCGGTGTACCGTCCTTATCAGGACAACCTGAACATGGTGGTCACGGTACCGAACTCGGTCCTGACCTCTCTCACATGGTGGCTGGATCACAAGGCGGTTGGCGCAGGAATGCCGTTTCACGCCCCACAACCCTCCCTGCACCTGGTCACAGACGCTTCATCTCTCGGTTGGGGCGCTCACCTTGGAGAACACCACACCCAGGGCCTGTGGACCGCATCCCAACTAGCTCTGCACATCAGCGTTCGAGAGCTGATGGCCGTGCGTCTAGCCTGTCAAGCATTTCTCGGTCTCCTGCACGGCCGTTGCGTGTCAGTCCTCACAGACAACACCACGGCCATGTTCTACATCAACAAGCAAGGAGGAGCCCGGTCGTCTCTCCTATGCCAAGAGGCCATTCGCCTGTGGGCGTTCTGCATTGCCCACTCGATACATCTCATGGCATCGTTCCTCCCTGGAGTCCAGAACACTGTAGCGGACCGTCTCAGCAGATCCTTCCAGACGCACGAATGGTCGATTCGCCCAGACATCATCTATTCCATCTTCCAGAGGTGGGGATTTCCCCAGGTCGACCTGTTCGCATCTCGAGCCAACAGGAAGTGCCACGTGTTCTGCTCCCTACAGGGGCGATCTCCGGGCTCCCTGTTGGACGCTTTCCTTCTGACGTGGAAAGACCAGCTATTCTACGCTTTTCCTCCATTCCCACTAGTCCACAGGGTACTGCTCAAGCTACGCAGAGACGGGGCACGTCTGATTCTAGTCGCTCCAGCTTGGCCAAGACAGCACTGGTACACCACGCTTCTGGAGCTATCGGTTCAAACTCCTATCGTGCTTCCCTTGTGCCCAGACCTGATCTCTCAGGACCACGGCCGACTCTGTCACCCCGACCTGCAATCGCTCCACCTCACAGCGTGGATGCTCCATGGCTAAATCGGACAGAGCTACAATGCTCACATCCCGTGCAACAGATTCTGCTGGGAAGTAGAACGCCCTCTACACAGACCACTTACTTAGCCAAGTGGAAACAGTTCTCCTGTTGGTGCGCGCAGCGGGCTACGTCCCCCTTGCAGGCGTCAATTCCCTTTATACTCGAATATCTCCTATCCCTGAAACAGCAGGGCTTGGCAATATCTTCAGTCAAGGTTCACCTGGCCGCTATATCGGCGTTCCACCCAGGAGAACTCGCTTCCTCGGTCTTCTCTAACCCGGTGGTTGTTAGATTCCTCAAGGGCTTAGACCGGACGTACCCACAGCAACGCCAACCCGTTCCGGCGTGGGATCTTAACCTGGTTCTCTCCAAGCTCACAGGGCCCCCGTTCGAGCCCTTGGCTACCTGCTCACTCCTGTACCTATCTTGGAAGACAGCCTTCCTGGTAGCCATCACTTCAGCAAGGTGTGTTTCTGAAATCAGGGCGCTTACATCTGAGCCTCCATACACAGTTTTCCATAAAGACAAGGTGCAGCTTCGCCCCCACCCTGCCTTTCTTCCCAAGGTAGTTTCACCTTTTCATGTGAACCAGGATATATTTCTCCCGGTCTTCCATCCTAAGCCGCACGCCACCCGTCAAGACCAGCGTATGCATTCCTTGGACGTACACAAGGCCCTGGCTTTCTATCTTGAGCGTACAAAGCCATTTAGGAAGATGACACAACTCTTCATGGCAGTGGCCAACCGGATGAAAGGCTTACCGGTCTCCTCACAACGTCTGTCCTCTTGGATCACGTCCTGCATTCGTGCTTGCTACGACCTGGCCGGTGCCCCGACGCCGCGCCTTACCGCCCACTCCATGAGGGCTCAAGCCTCCTCGACTGCCTTCCTGGCTCGAGTCCCGATCCAGGACATTTGTAGAGCTGCAGTTTGGTCATCAGTCCACTTCTTCGCCGCTCACTATGCACTGGTACAGCAGTCCAGAGACGATGCTGCATTCGGATCAGCAGTTTTGCACACAGCGATGTCTCGCTCCGACCCCACCGCCTAGGTAAGGCTTGGTAGTCACCTAATTGGAATCGATATGAGCAAGCACTCGAAGAAGAAAAAACGGTTACTCACCTTTGTAACTGTTCTTCGAGATGTGTTGCTCATATCCATTCCAAACCCGCCCCCTGTCCCTACTGTTGGAGTAGCCGGCAAGAAGGAACTGAGGGGGCGCTGGGTTGGCTGGGGTATATATCCAGCGCCATGAAGGCGCCACTCCAGGGGGCTCCACAGCCGACCCACCGGGTGTTGCTAGGGTAGAAAATTTCTCCGACGATCGTGCACGCGGCTCGCACACACCAAATTGGAATGGATATGAGCAACACATCTCGAAGAACAACAGTTACAAAGGTGAGTAACCGTTTTTTAATCATTTAATCTTTTCAGTATACCATTTACAAAATGGAGCTTTAATATAAACTGTGACTGAAAACACAGTTGGAAATGTGTAGATGTTCCCCTGCAGTATTTGTAACCCAGACATTGCAGCATAGTGCTAATCATAAGATCTAGAAAGTGAAACTGTGAACTATTTTAATTGACTAAAGAGTAAAGTGCCAAAAAGCAAACCAACTGCATAAATAATAAATTAAATTTTAAAAATTCAGTTTTAATCTAAAGTGAGATTAGTGATGGTGGTGATTTTTGGTTATATATTCTGACTTGCAAAATTTCTCCTGGTGTATATAAAGTTTTCTTTACTGCCAAGATTTTCAAAATTGTGCATAAAAATGAGTCTCCGTTTGTGGGAAAATGTGCAATCTCCTGTTGTTTTTTACTTTTATTATTCAGAGCAGAGAATTCCAGAGGAAGAATACATCATTTTGATAGATGGTTTAAATGAGGCTGAATTCCATAAACCTGATTATGGTGACACACTTTCTTCATTTATCACAAACATTATCTCTAAATTTCCTTCCTGGTTGAAGCTGATTGTGACTGTAAGAACTAACTTTCAGGTAAAAATCATATTTTTAGTTTAACTTGTTTTTTTCTTAAAAGTGACCTTTTACACTGCTACAATGATATTACCTTGAAAGAATGCTCTTTTAGGTGAATTCAAAGACCTAAATAAAAAATGTGCCATATATTCTTTCTTTATGGTGGATAAATAGGGTTGTTTTTCTCCCTTGTTTTCTGGAGTATGCCAGTGAGATAAGTGACAAAACATGAGCTACAGTTTTCTTAGACCATGACAATGGGATATTGAATCAATAGAAGTTAGGAGTTCTCAACAACTTATAGAATGTGAGGTGGTTAGTTCCCAACTAAAGGTTGATTTATTTGGGATTTCTCCTGAAAGAATTTAGAAAAAGTCTTTCTCTAATACATAGTCAATGAAACAACTATCTGGATTCTGGGAGGCATGGGGCTACAGTAGTTTCATAATGTCAATGCCCCTAGACTGAAAGTTCAGATTATTTATCCATTTATCTGTTTTTAATTACATAGGAAATGCATTATATTATAATGGTGCTCATTTATACTAAAGGTGTTTGAAAAGTTTGCTAGACCATGCAAATATATATCGCTCTGCCTGAAAAGCAGTTGTATATCTATCATCTGAATTACTGTTTTTTTATACACCATAAATGTGTGTTCAGGTAAAACCACTGTACCTAGATCACCCGTTCTGTAACTGTCAGTTCTCCCTAACTAAATAGTCATGCGTGCTCAGTCAGTACTTGGATGGGAGACCTCCGAGGAACACCTGCTGCAGGAAGTGGTGGTGATGGTCCTCTTCTCTCTGAGTCATTACTGAACTATTTGTAAGCAAAGGGATGTAAAACAGTTTCCTGGCCAAATTTCAGTTCTGGTAACTTTGCATTCTGCTGCCCTAAATTTGAAATGACCACTATATATCCTTCATCTACCCCAGGGGTCGGCAACCTTTCAGAAGTAGTGTGCCGAATCTTCATTTAATCACTCTAATTTAGGGTTCCCCGTGCCAGTAATACATTTTAACGTTTTTAGAGGGTCTCGTTCTATAAGTCTATAATATATAACTAAACTATTGTTGTATGTAAAGTAAATAAGGTTTTTAAAATGTTTAAGAAGCTTGATTTAAAATTAAATTAAAAGCAGAGCCCCCCGGACCGGTGGCCAGGACCCGGGCAGTGTGAGTGCCACTGAAAATCAGCTCGCGTGCCGCCTTCGGCACGCGTGCCATAGGTTGCCTACCCCTGATCTACCCTTTAGGGGTTCGTTAATAAAGTGTTCTGAAATTCGCAGAAGAAAGATGACTTAGTGTAAAAATATAAAATGTGTTACCCGTTTTCAGGTTACTATATTTACAAGAGCATAATAGAGCTAATAGATCTTTCTTATCTCTATCTAATGCCTCTCACAAAAGAAAAATATAGTGAAGCTAGACTGTGAATTTTCAATTCTGAAATGCTATAACGTGTGTGTGTGTGTGTTTTTTGTTTTGTTTTGTTACAGGAAAATACGAGTTCACTACCCTTTTTCAAAATATCCCTAGATGACTTCCCAGATAACAAAGAAATCCATGGTGACTTGAATTCATATATTCAGTACAGGATCAATAGCAGTCAGGAAATTATAAACAATATATCTTTAAATGGGAAAGCTGATGCAGCCATAATCGGGAAAGTGAGTAACCACCTGATCATGAAGAGCTTGGGATCTTACCTCTATTTGAAACTGACACTGGATCTTTTTCAGAAAGGTCACTTGGTGATAAAAAGTGCAAGCTACAAGGTAGTTCCTGTGTCTCTATCAGAACTTTATTTGCTACAGTGCAACATGAAGTTCATGACCAACTCTGCTTTTGAGAGAGCACTGCCAGTGTTAAATGTGGCACTAGCATCCCTTCATCCCATGACAGATGACCAGATTTTCCAAGCTATTAATGCTGGTCAAGTAAATGGTGAACAGGACTTGGAAGACTTCCAACAGAGGATGGAGGCGCTTTCGTGCTTTCTGATAAAAAGGCGTGACAAAACACGTATGTTCTGCCATCCTTCCTTCAGGGAATGGCTTGTTTGGAGAGCGGATGGTGAAAATACAAACTTCTTATGTGAGCCAAGGTAAATTAAGGCTGCAATAAGCTGTAATATGTACAGATAGCTGCTGTTACAGATTTTAATTATCACTTTTGATCACTGATGGGAGGAGAGAGTAATGTTAAACAGATGCATCTTATTCAAAGGAAAAGCTATTTAGAGTGTCCTTTTGACTTCACCCCTTCCATCTCCAGTCAGTGGGGATTCTGATCTGGTGCTTGGGACCTGAACACTTTTTATGAGGCGACTCTTTAGATTTCCCATGACCCTGTTCAATTCAGATTTATTCTTTTAGAAGTGAATTCCCTTTACTTAGAGACAGAGCTCTGTTGTCCCCTCTCCTAATGTCAAAACTTATTAACTCAGGACAAGTATTAAAAAGTTTTCTCTCTTGTAACATTTGAAAATTTTAGTATTTAAATTGACACATGGAGATATTTGAAAAGTTTAACTAGGTGAAACAAAAAACATTGAAGTTTGCATGACATAAATGTATGAATGTATTGTGTGATGTATCTAAATCTTTACTAAGTAAGTGTGTGCTGCTCTCTCATTTCCTTCCTTTTGCTAGGAATGGGCATGCTCTACTGGCATTCATGTTTTCTCGGCAAGAGGGAAAATTAAACCGTCAGCAAACGATGGAACTTGGTCATCACATTCTTAAAGCACACATTTTCAAGGTAAAATCCACATATTTTAAAAACACAGTGGTATGATATCAGTATAAATGCACAATTGTCTGAGATGATTCCAGATTGGTTGCTTTAATAGTTACAAACCACCTCTATAAACACCTAATATTCTTACAAATATTTCTTACAAATTATGCCTCATCCATATAAAGAAATGTAAATTCTCTCTGCAATCCTATTTCTAAAAGTATCTCTTTATTTTATCATTTCTCCTAGGGTCTCAGTAAAAAAACTGGAATTTCTTCCAGTCACCTTCAATCCCTGTGGATTGGATATAGCACAGATGGATTGTCAGCTGCCCTTGCTTCTCTGAGAAACCTCTATACGCCTAACGTGAAGGTAAGAAAATAAGAATTATGTACTGAGGACGCCACCTGAATCACAAATGGATCTGACCTTGCACTGATGAAATCAATGGGAGTTTTCCCATTGGCTTCAGTGAGGACAGGATTAGACCTAATGTGAAAATATCATACATAATTAAAATACCAGTGATAACTAGATGTCATCCAGAGATGGTCTGTGAATAATATTTAAGTGCTATAAAGTCAGCAAAGGGGGAAGTAAAGGTTTGCTTTTCTAGGGCCAACTTATAAATTGCAATGAATACCTTAAGATTTTTTTTGCCCAGAGAGTCAGTGTACTTTTAAAATAGACACTGAGAATCTGGAGGACATTACTCAACAAATCATAAACATTTTTATGAGATTAAATTTCAGACCAAATTTATGGGAAGGTAAATTTGTTGCCCTGAAGCTGAATGAATGCTATCTGTGTTGTGCCCTTCTTTAGCTTTTGTGTTTTATTGTGGAATTTGACTTCTGTGACTATCAGAAACAGTCTGTTCTTCACTCTGTTGCATTTTATCTCATTTTGGATTATTCCTAAATCTTAATCCAAATGGGTATTTAATACATGAATCAATTTAAACAAAATCAAAACAAATCTCTACCCCAAGCAGAGATTCTACTCCAGAATAGAAATGCCAGAGACTCCATGAAGTCTACTAGGAATTTTGCTGTTGCGATCAATTGTACAAAGAAGGCATTTGGATTAGTATGGTGATGGGCAGCAGTTTAAAACCCTGATGTAGAGAGAGAGAGACAGACAGTAGAAAACCTGCTGAGCTTAAACATTAAACTGAGAAGATCTGAATTTCAACAGATTGCATGGATGCATAGTCAAGTTTGAGGACTCCTGAGTTCCACACCCGTTTCTATTTTTTACTTTGGGACAGGTCACTTAATGCCTCAGTTTGCCCGTTTGTAAAATGGGTGTGGTGCTTAGTTGTTTGTAAAGTAATTTGAGATGCTATGTTAAAAGTTAAGTATTATTTTATCACAAATGATTCTCTGTGGGAGGAATTGAAAATAAAACCCACCCATCTAACAGGTGTTGCGGGGTGGTCCAATATATATTGGGTTCTCAGTTGTTATATAAATAACTTAAATTTAATCTCATTTGTCTTGACCCTTCTGAAACCTTTGCTGAAACAGCTAATGTGGGATCATTTTAAAGACTGTGTGGTTTTTTATAGGTATTGTAAAATATCTGTTTTTGCAGAAATCTGTGTAACTTATTTGTGGCACCATGCTGTCTTAACGGTATTGGTTTGCTTTATACATCCACTGTCTTTTAAAACAGAACTTGCAAAAATTATGCATGTAATTAAAAGAATTTTCAGAATCATAATGGTGAATGAATACCTACAATTCTTCTGGATAGTTTGTTAAGGGGTATTTCTGTGAAAAGCCACTTTAATTCATACAAAAATCCTTCAGTGATGGATTTTAATTTCAGCAGAGAGCTGCTAATGTCATAGATTCATAGTGCCAATGTTTAATTACAGCCTAAAAAAAGTGTCCTTTTAAAGGAAAATATTTTTAATATATAATTTAAAGCAAGTCTTAAATTTACTGGAGGAAATCCATATATTAGAAAATGAGTTCAAAATATGCCCTTGCCAGTAAGGTTAAGTATAATTCTTTTGACTATAATTTCACAACCCTGCAATGTGGAGATTTTATGTGGTAAATGCACAAAACCTTGTTTTTTAAAAATCTGACACAAATGTGCAGGAAGTTCAGTTACGGATTCTTCTTCTGTTTAAAATCTTACTATTGATTGTGTCTTGGAGACTGATCCAGTTCTCATTAAAGTCAGTGGAGTCTTTCCCTCAATTTTGACTGCTCACATTTTATGTCTGAGTGAGCGCTATATTGACAAGTTATCAGGAGCCCAAGGACCACACCCAGTTAGTAATTTAGAGCAGAATTTAGTGTCCTCATTTTAAATATGCTGAAGTGTAGTACCAAAGATTAGTTTCTAGCATGTGATAACCTATTTTAAACTATACAATCCAGCATGCAGAAGGAGTTGTGTCCTCTCCTGAGGTTCAGTATACTCCTCCCTCTTCCTCCTATGAATGCTAATGCAGGGGAGTGTGACATGGCCACAGTAGACTGTGCCCCAAGGGGTGCAGAGAAAGACCAGGCAAACATAAGGGAGAAGGAAACTCCTTATATCATTGCTCTCACTGTGCACATATTAAGAGCCGTCTACAATCTGGCTGTTGATTAAAACAGAAAAAAATTGCTAGCCATTTAGCTGTCATTTACCCACATAGTCAGACCTTGGCAGTGGCTTAATTGTAATATTAAAAAGAAGCAACCCCTGATTTGAGGTCACGTATGCCTGTTTCAAATATTTTCAAATATGCCTATAAAACCCTAAAATACAAATGAATAGGAGGAACAATGAGGCATTGAACTCAGTGATGTCAACTAGAGCTAATAATAGGTTTCATAGTGGACCATTTTAGGGACCTATCCTACAAAAACGTATGCATGTGAGTAACTGTATTTGCAGGACTAAGCCTTTCGATTGCCCTTCTTTTGTGTGTTATCTGGATTTTCATAATTTTAGAACATTTCTTTGATGACTGTGTTTTAGCGTTAGAGAAGAATTTAACTGTAATTTTAAGCCCAAATTCAACCTACCCTAAAATTATTATATTCTGCTGGAAGATGTCATTAATAGCAATTTAAAAACAGGTAGGGTGGAGGGGGGCGAAATCCTTCCATTTCCAAGACAGTAGAATCATAGAATGTCAGGGTTGGAAGGGATCTCGGGAGGTCATCGAGTCCAACCCCCTGCTCAAAGCAGGACCAATCCCCAGACAGATTTTTGCCCCAGATCCCTAAATGGCCCCCTCAAGGATTGAACTCACAACCCTAGTTTAGCAGGCCAATGCTCAAACCACTGAGCTATCCCTTCCTCCCTCCCTCCCAGTAACTTAATCTAGTCAATGTTTTTGTGGACCTGAAACACATTTTCTGTTCTTGAACTTTCCTGCTGATTCTTCCGCAGATTTAGTTGGGGTTGGTCCTGCTTTGAGCAGGGGGTTGGACTACAAGACCCCATCCTGGGGTCTCTTCCAACCCTAATCTTCTATGATTCTATGAAACTAACGCTGGGCCCAGTCTTGTACTCATATTGGTGATGTGGTAAAGCAAGTAAGGGAACAAGGCTATGCACACAGAAAACATGCTAATTTCAGTCACCATTAGAGATCAAGGAACACAATCTGTATTTTGCTAAATGGAAAAAGTCATGATCTGCAGGGAAATTGTTGTTGTTTTCTGAGAGGGAACAACAAACATACCATGGGGAACTTTAAAGGTGAAAGAGGTAAAACTGGGGAAAATGGGAAGTGTAGGGTCCATTATTGGAATTGCCAATGTGGGGAGGGGAGAAGGTTGCAATTTTGGCCAACTGCTAAGTGTTTTCAAAGGGTTGCAAGCAAATTATAGAGCTCCAGTGTAACAATATATGTTGTGCCATGGTAACAGATGAAAACATAGTGGTGAAGAGGTTATAAAGATTTTAAACTTCATAATATTGTGGATTTATAGCTTGAATTTAGAGCTAGTAAACGAAAGCTATAACTGCTAGCCAATGGCTTTAAAACTTTTTTTACTTAACATTAGTATCAATATGTAATAAATTCAGTTTCCATTTATAATTTTAATACCAAAATCAAAATAGAAAATGAGATACCTCTGCAGCCTCTCTAACTAAGGTGATGATATGCTGTGATAAATGTGGAGGAAAAAATAGCTTGTTTAAATTCTCCTTCAGGTGAGTCGTCTGCTGATCTTGGGGGGAGCAAATGTGAATTACAGGACTGAAGTTCTAAATAACGCTCCAATACTGTGTGTTGAGTCTCACCTTGGACATGAAGAAATGGTCACTCTTCTGGTGGAATTTGGAGCTGCTCTTGATGGGACATCTGAAAATGGAATGACCCCACTTAGCTATGCAGCTGCTGCAGGTCACATGAACTTGGTTTCACTGCTCTGCAAAAAGGGTGCAAGGGTAAGCTATAACACCAAAGGATGATTTTAACTACAGTACTTATGGCTAAGAAAATATTGTATAGGCATGTTTTAGAGCAGTATTATTTATTAGCAATGTATATAGAGCAATGTGTACATACCATTTTTGGGTGGGGGGAAAACATATACCAAAGGGGTATAAACTCTTACATAGATCCTTGCCCTGAAGAACTTACAATAGAAAGCCATAATTCTACAAAGATTTATGTATGTGCTTATCTTTACATTTGTGAGTAGTCCCATTGAATTTAGTGGAGCTATTTACATGTATAAACCTTGCCAGGATTGTGGCCGAAGAGCTGAAGCTGATTGGTGATGTCCTGGGGCAGTTGCAGATGTCCTGGGGCAGGCCCCAAGTTTGTGATGAGCAATCAGTGTCATGGCAGTGGGGGAGGGAAATAAGAGTGGAATTGCAATAAGGGGAGAGGAAACATGTTCATGGGCAAACATATTTGTTTATTTCCTACTTGAAATCATTTGAATCATCTCATTTCATAGTTGGTGGTTGTTGTTGTTTTTCCATTTAATTGTATTCCTTTCTCATGTTGGGGTAGATAGATCCCAACCCTTCCTAATTTTCCTTAATCCTCCCAATTTTTGTATGTAATTACAAAACTACAAATTCAGGCTTAAAACTATACTTTTGCAAGCACACACAATTTATACATATATCAATTACGCATGTGTGTGAGACTCACCACCACTCAGGTCCTACAAACAGAGCAGTTATCGCTGTGGCCTCAGGGAGCGTTCTTTTCCACTTCTGGCACATGCGCAGATTGCACAGTGAGAGTCTGATCAGAGGCAAGCTGCAGTGATTTTGAATGGGTTGAGGCATTGCTGGATTTACTGCCCAAGCCACAGGCTGTGTATTGCTCTCTAACTGCCCTGTGTGGACCCTGATGGTGAGCTTTAGGACCTAGAGCACGCCAGCAGGGTCTACACAGAGCAGATAAAGTGCAACATGTGGCTTGAGTGGTGACTCCAGCACCCCAAACCCCACTGACAGTTGCCGTGGCTTGCCTTCTGTGAGACCCTCACTGCGCAGGATCATACCGGGAAGGAGGCTCAGCCATGGGACTGGCTGAGGTAATTAAGGGCCTCCTTAGGTGGCATAGGAGGGTAGCTTTCCTAGGGCTGATTCTCCCCTTCTTCCTGTCCAGGAGTAGGAGCCGAGGCCCCCTCCCTTGTCTATAGACAGGGAGGGTGGGGGAGAGATGTCCCATTTTCTCTGAGGGGAGAGGAGTGGGGGAGGGAGAGTGAGAGGTCCCAGGTCGGGGGAAGAGAGATCTAAGCAACCTCCCTGATTCCTCACCAGTTGTTTTCATAAATGTCTGTAAAAGTCTCAGAGCAAGATTGTCGTCTCTGGCCAAGTGCAAATACAAAGCACTCAACTGGAAATTAGTGCGGGGGAGATCTCCAACCTCCTTTATTTTGGCTGAGGGATTTGAAGGAGAGGAGTTACAATTACTTGGTGTGCAGGAGGACAGAAATTGTTTCAGGCATACGTAGGGACCTGTATATGGGGGAGAGAAGACATGGAGTGGAAAAAGGAAGTAAATAGAGAATGCAAATATAAGTGGAACTAGTTGAATATAGGATATGAGAATGAGGGAACAAAGGCTGAGATGTAGCTATGTTGCAGAGCTCTGGCGAACATTGAAGGTGAGGAATGTTGATTGATTAATCAACATTTTCCTGAGATGTTTTTATATGGTGATTTATTAGGGTTTCATTTGTTTCTCCTGTGTCAAATTATGAGTAACAAAAGTGCAGAAGGAACAAAATCCTGTTGTGTTGTCCCCCCCCCCCCCCACACACACACAGATTAAACACTAAATATTTGGCAGAGAAATTGGCTAGTTAGTATTTGCCACATGTATAAAATGCTCATTAACAGATACTTATTCCTGTTACTTGCATTGTAAGCTCTTTGGGACAGGGACCAGCTCTTTGTTATGACTTTATATACTGCCTAACACAATGGGGCTCTGATGCATGACAGGGACTCCTAAGCACATAATACAAGGAATAATAATATGCACCCAGAATGCGGAGACTTAAAGGCCAGAAGGAGGGACTCTTGTGATCATCTAGTCTGACCCCCTGCTTAACACAAGCCATTGGACTTCCCTGAATTAATTCCTGCTTCAAATCCAATAGCGATGGTTGCACTGTAATAATGGAGAGGCCTCTAAATGGGGCCATGCATTATTTAGTTCCTAAGTTGCTTGCTGATGGCAGAGATGTTGCTCCACATGTCCTCTTCATTTGTCTCATGTTTTGGGACTATATATAATCACTTTCCATACCTAATGGAGCTGTATGAGAGACCAAAGGTAGAAAAAATAAATCAAATGCTTTCTATCCAAATTCTTGTTGCTGTTATAAAAAATATAACCCAATAGCAGATTTTAAAAAATCCCTGAAAAACCCACAATGCAATTGCTATGCCAGCTCTAGTTTTACTTCTCATATTGAAAAATAGAATAGCTCACAATCTAAGATGGAAATAGACAAAATAACTAGATACTGGAGAAGTCAAAATGTCGTGGAAAGTTCCTGTTCTTTGTTTGTACTGACCATCACTTTCAGCATGCAGATGAGTAATTAGACAGGCTTGATCTTTTAATGTTTTGGGGGAGGTGTTTTTAATTTAGCAGCCCTAGACTGACCCTCTTGGCTACTTTTTTACAAACTGATAATCGGTCTACCTGCCCAGATAGCACTCCTGCAGCATTAGCAAGGGGATGGGCAAGCTGGAGAATCATTGACTGCCTTGAGGGGTGCAGCATAGGGCCTCCTTCCAACCCCACCTGCTTTCTCCTCTCCAGTGGGGTCAGATGCAGTGTTCCTCACTTAAATTGTACCAATTCCTTTGTGGGGGGATGAGAGTGCTGTCCTCCTCTGTTCTTGTTAGGCTGATGTAGCCTCTTCAGGCAGTCGCTGCTGCCCCAGCTGGCACTACCCTCACTGTTGATGCAAGAGTCTGAGAGTAGTGATGGGTTTTCAGCATGCGAAAGGAATGGTCAGTCAGAAGCCTCTCTAAATGTAAAATATACTTAAAAAAAAAAAAAAAGTCCAAGGTTGGTCATTTATTCACCCTGACTTTAATGAAATCCATATCTATCATATAGGGCTACAGGGTGTAGAGCTTGAGGTGCAACAGAGATAGATTAGAGTACTCATGTTTCTGTGAGAGCAAAGACTAAGATTGTGTGCGGCCACTATACACAGGTAAAGGCAGTGACGATGCTTCTTGCACACTCCAGAGGGTCTAGGCATAATCAAGAGGGGTGTGTGTGTGTGTGTGTGTGTGTGTGTGTGCGCGCGTGCGTTTAAGTCCCATAGCAAGAAATGGAGGGAACCCACTAGGTCTTCTGGTAATCGTCTTTTTATTTAAAGTTATTCAGTAGGAAAGCTGTTTTTATGTTAGCTTCTCCTTGTGTTTCTTTAATTTTACATGAACAAGGGAATTGTCATAGAAAAGTAGGACTGGAAGAGACCTTGATTGGTCATCTAGTCCAGTCCCCGGCACTGAGGCAGGTCTAAGTATTATCTAGACTATCCATGACAGGTGTTTGTCTAACCTGTTCTTAAAAACCTACAGTGATGGAGATTCCACAACCTCCCTAGATAATTTGTTCCAGTACTTAACTACCCTGACAGGAAGTTTTTCCTAAGGTCTCACCTAAATCTCTCTTATAGTAATTTAAGCCCATTACTTCTTGTCCTGTCCTCAGTGGATAAGGAGAACAATTTATCACCCTTCTCCTAAGAATAACCCCTTATATACTTGAAGACTATCTTATCTCCCTTCAGTCTTCTTGTCTCCAGACTAAACAAACCCAGTTTTTTCAAACTTTCTTTGTAGATTGTGTTTCCTAGACCTTTACTCTTCAGTTTGTCTGCATCATTCCTGAGGTGTGGTGCCCAGAACTGTACACAGTACTCCAGATGAGACCTTGTCAGTGCTAAGTAGAGTGGAAGAACTACTTCTCATATCTTGCCTATAACATTCCTGCTAATGTTCCCTTCCTCTAAATTCCGGCTTTGCTTTGAACCATAATTCCAAAAATATCACTTATAAATTAAAAGAAAAAATATTTGCATAAAATGATTTTTTATGTAGTACATAGTGTTCTGAAAGTATAATGTGAGTCATCAAACTTCCCACAAGATTATTATCAATTGCTTTGAGCTGAGCTTTGTTGTTGTTAGATCTGTTATGAGAACTCTGAGATTACTTATAACATTCAAGTTTTTGTTCTTTCAAATAGGCTGACTACCTGGACAAAAAAGGCCAATGTGCTTTGGTCCATAGTGCATTAAGGGGACACTGCGATATCCTTGATTATTTGCTCAGCATTGACTGGACAGCTCCTTCCCATGAACAAATTTCACTGAAAAAATGTCATGCACTTCAGCAGGCATTGACAGCAGCTTCCAGTATGGGACACAGTCAGGTAGGTTAGTGGTTGGAATGTTTCAAAACTAATTTGAACTATCAAAATGGTTTAAAGCATGCTTTAAAATAATAAATACAAAAAGGAAAACTATTGCAGCTTCAAATGACTTTAATTGGATGTTATCTTAGGTCTTAACTGTATACAATATTCAGGGTTATTTAACCAAATAGTCCTTTGTGTCTTGTTTTTGTTGATATGTAATTGTCAAATTACTTTTTCTTCACTATTCTTAAAACTGCTATATAGAATTCCTAATTGTGGTTATCGTTAATCCATACAAATGAATCACTTCCTCCCTTAATCAAAAGCTTATTCTGCCTAGGATGGATTTTTAAAAATTTTATTTTAAAAACCAAGAAAATGCCATACAGAAAACTACAGTAAAAGAGCCTTAGATTGCTTCACCTTGCAACCTTAAACGTAGAAAGTATTAAAGTTAAGGTTGTATATGTAACCGTAACTCTGCACTCTTGTTGCATATGCACTGAGATATAGGGCTAGATCAGGGATGGGCAACTTGGAGTCACATCCAGCCCACCAGATCATTTTATTTGGGCAGTTCTGGGCAGGTGATCTACCTATGCCAAGGCCAGGAAGGGAGCAGGTTGTCATGGGAAGAGGGCCCCGCCTGCGCCTGGATGCATGCATCACATAATGCTGTGGCAAGAGCCAATGGGGTGGAGTGGGGAGACATGCCCAGCCCTGCAGGACAGGAGCTGCTGCTACGGGGTGAGTATGGGTTGGGCTTGCATGCCAACTCTTCCTTCCTCCACAGCCTCCTGGCCCTTGGGGGCAGGATCTGACCCCTTCTGCATCCCCCTCATTCCCAATAACCCATGAAACACACCTTAGCCCACCAAAGGGTTTTAGTGGATTCTGTGGCCCTTTGGTATGTTAAAGTTGTCCATTCCTGGGCTAGGTCCTCAAAACTCAGTTGAACCAGCTTTGTCTGATACCCCAGTATGGCTGAAAAGGTGGTTTTAGTCCACCTTTTACAGCTTCCTAATCCTGTGGCCAACTGGAGGCTGTTTCAGTTTGACATGACTTAAGCTTGGTCTACACTCACCCCCCAAATCGAACTAAGGTACGCAACTTCAGCTACGTGAATAACGTAGCTGAAGTTCGAAGTACCTTAGTTCGATCTTACCTCGGTCCACACGCGGCAGGCAGGCTCCCCCGTCGACTCCGCGGTACTCCTCTCGTCTAGCTGGAGTACCGCAGTCGACGGCGAGCACTTCCGGGTTCGACTTATCGCGTCCAGACAAGATGCGATAAGTCGAACCCAGAACTTCGATTGCCAGCCGCCGAACTAGCGGCTGGGTGTAGACATACCCTTAGAACAGTCTTGAGACTTCTCAAAGTTGCACCCAGGCACAAAGAGCTGATGATAAAAAGAAGTCATCAGTACTCTGTTCATACCTCCTTCCCTACTCACACCTCTTAAATGCCTCCATCTCCAGAGGCTACAAAGAAAAATGTAAGACTGGCTATGGTGGCCGTACACTGCCGGAGGATTCCATTAGGAAAATCTTCAGCTGGCCATTTAGGCTAACTTTAAGACCTAATTCACATGGCTGCACCGGTTTAACTCAAATTGTTTTATAAACTGTTTGTTAGTTAAGCTGATACAAAACCCCTGTATGGACACAGATAAACCAAGTTTGTCAGTTTAAATTGATTTAGCTTAAGTAGTTTCTTTACTGAACTAAGCCAAATCAATATAAAGAAGATTGAAATTAAGATTGTCGACCCAGCAGTTTGCACTGGCTTAAATGATTTATTAAAAAATACTTGTAGTTAAAATAATATACATTGCACTGCCTTCCAAATCTGCCTTAAATAAGGATATATATTCTTTCGCTATAGGCTTTTCTAAAGCGGCGAGCATCATAGAATCTGAGTGCCACACAAGCACTAATGAATTTATTATTACAACCCTGTTGTGAGGTAGATAAGTATTATGCTTCCCATTTTGTAGATGGGACCTGAGGCACAGAGTGAATTGTTGGAGGTCATACTACAGGTCATTGGAAAAGCCAGGGGTGGAACATAGATCTCTAAAGCCTCAGTCTCTAGTACCTTAACTAGAGGACAGTTCTGTCTGTGATCCTCTGCTTTGTTTACTGAATGCTGTCCAGCTTCTACAATAAAGGAGCCTGGGATACTTGGAGTGAATTAGGGTTCCTGTTGAAAAGGTAGTATGTAATCATATTAATTTTTTTATAGTAATGCATATGCGCAAGGGAGCAAAATTTAAGGCTGCATAGACAACATTGGTTCCCAAATGATGCACTCAAAATTTAGAAAATAGTAAAATTAATGTTCTTTAAGTTAGGGTTTTAAGTGTTTTTGTTTATAGAAATAAAAATAAACATATGATCCATCAATACTACTGTGACAGGCCCACTAAAAATGATTATAAATAGAATGCCCAAATATCTTATTCCTATTAAACTGTGGATGCATGTGTTGTGTTCATTGAGAAAACAGATTCATATATTTCTTTTGAGAACTGAGTCTAGACAGTAACTTGAGATACATTTTGAAAGATCAGATGGGGAATATTCAGCTTCTGTGTATGTGTCCGATATGTGATGCAACAAAATGACACAGGAAACTCTTAATATTATAGAAATAATGTTTATGTTGTAGGAAAAGTTTTTCCTATTGTTTTAGAACTCTGCTCTTTTAAAGTGGTTTACACTAATAAAACTGACAGCTGCACACTCTCACTGTGAGACTAGAATGGACTTTTCAGTTTACTCTAACACTCTTTCATTGAGAATCAATATGCATGAAGTATTTGAAAATCCACTTTACCTTCCAGTAAGTATTTGACCCATTCCTGAATACGTTTGTTTGAGGATAACACTTACTATTGTGAGGGGAGTGTTAACTTCAACAGATATGAGGCCACTCATGGAAGAAGGTGCCATGGAATAAACTACCTAGTGAAGATTATCTCCACTGCTGCATCTTAAAGATGAAGTGAAATGCTTTTTAAATTAAATAAATCCAAAAGTCTCTTAAGATCATAAATCACTAAACAGATTTTAATATAAATGTATTTTAAAACAAAATAGTTGAAAGTCATTTCCTCTCTTACCTGACAAGACCCGAGTTCAGAATTCTGTTTCTCTTGCCTGTGTGATTAGATCAGTAACACCTAACATTGCATAAGGAGCCTATTTAGTAGCCATTAGTGTTATCCAGTTTGGCAGGTATAATATCCATGAATTCGCATTTTGGCAGGTGAAAACACCATCTTGATTAACTTTTCTCAAAATGTTACATATTTGTAATTTTCAGGTTCTATGAATATTCAGAGAAGATAGTTTTATTTTTTTAGGCATTTAGTTGAAATTCTAAGATTTACCACATCATACAATCAGCAGTGACGTGAGAAAACTAGACTTCGAGAAAAAACATTGTGCTAAAGCATTTAGTAATTTTTCAACAATTAGAGCTATTCTGTATGTACTAGGGCTGGGATTTTCCAAGAGTTCTTAGGAAGTTAGGCTCCGAAAACCCATTGTTAGGTATCCTAAATCTCTTAGTCCTCTTTGAAAATCCCACCCTAAATTGACATGTTTATATATCAGTAGGGCCCTACCAAATTCACACCCATGAAAAATGTGTCACGGATTGTGAAATCTGGTCTTCCCCGTGAAATCTGTTTTTTGGTGTGTTTTTACCCTATACTATTAAGATTTCATGGGGGAGACCAGCGTGTCACAAATTGGGGGTCCTGACCCCAAAGGGAGTTGCAGGAGCGGTCCCAATGTTATTTTAGGGGGGTCATGGTATTGCCACCCTTACTTCTGCGCTGCCTTCATAGTTGGACGGCCGGAGAGTAGCAGCTGTTGGCCAGGCGCCGAGCTCTGAAGGCAGCACCGCCAGCAGCAGCACAGAAGTAAGCGTGGCCACTCTTACTTCTGCACTGCTGCCTTCAGAGCTGGGCGGCTGGAGAGCGGCGGCTGCTAACTGAGGGCCCTGCTCTCCAGGCAGCAGCACAGAAGTAAAGGTGGCAATACGATACCATGCCATCCTTACTTCTGCGCTGCTGTTGACGGCAGCTCTGCCTTCAGAGCTGGGCTCCCAGCCAGCAGCTGCTGATCTCCAGCTGCCCAACTCTGAAGACAGTGCCACTGCCAGCAGCAGTGCAGAAGTAAGGGTAGCAGTACCACATCCTCCCTACAATAACCTTGTCACCCCCCCCCCACACACACACACACACCCTCCCACAACTCCTTTTTGGGTCAGGACCCCTATAGTTACAACACCATGAAATTTCAAATTTAAATAGCTGAAATCATGACATTTGCAATTTTAAAAATCCTATGACCATGAAATTGACCAAAATGGACCATGAATTTGATAGGGCCCTATATATCAGGAAACACGGTTCACAAAAAAGTGTATTCAAGCCAACTTTATTTTCTATAGTATCTTTCGTATAATCTATATCCAGTGGGTAGAGTAAGATAGTACATGTGAGCTGTCTCCATTTATCTTAATGGTGTATTAACTCTTAATGCTTACCTTTAAATTGTCACTTAGGTTAAGTATCTCACTGATGATCATTTCTGCAGAAAAATCCATAATTTTTGGAGTTCTTTGTTGGAGTTTGACTAGAATATCATTATTTTTCACTAATCTGCTATCTCTGTTCCCTAGTCTGACTGTATTCCAGAATGCTTTAAAGAATTAAGGTTACCAAATAATAGAATTAATATATATCATTAAGGGAGAAAAGAGGTCTTACGTCTTTGTGAAATATGATAGAGAATCCGGGAGAATGGGAAATACAAGAAGGATATTCCAGATGGCAGAAACTGAATAGAAGACTCTCCCAGCAATGTTGCGAAAGTTGAAGGGAGAGAGTGGAGGCAACTGCTAAAAAAGTGAAGGGAGAGGAGTAGAGATATTTAATATCTGTATGATCAAGTTGTAGATGTTTATAAAAGCAAGAGTGGGATTTCTAAACTGTGTCTTGGAATGTTGAGTCAATAGAGTTGTTCTAGTAGAGGGCTGATATGGTTGATTTTGTTCATGTGTAATTTAAAAAAAAATGAGCAGCAGCTTGTTGTGCATGCTGTCATCTTGCAAGCTGGATTTAGAGACGCCATAGAGAAGGTGATAGGACAGAGTGATTATGCTGTTCAATATATTTTCTTTCTTTTTTTTCCTTACATATTGGGGGCTGAGAATGAAATCCCAGATGTGTATTGCGATCATAGTTTTATTTTAGTCATGGCTACTCATCTCAGTTTGATTCTACACTTAATATATGGCTTTCAAACTTATTTTGCAACATTTTCTATTTCATTTAATTTCCTTAGGTAGTTATGGATCCAGTATTTTAGCCAGAATATCTTCCAAATGCCCTGCAGAAGATCCGGTTGAAATGTTGAAGGTGTAATTATTTGATATAATGACAGATTTGCAATATCAAATACTGCAGAGTAGTATGAAATGTGAACAGTGTTGGTTTAAATCTTGAGTAGGACCCAGGACTTGAGAAACTGGGCTAAAAGAGCGGTAAAGATAAACACTTGTCTTTTGCCACCCTTGGAATGTATTGCCACTCTCTGCTATTCAAGGTACGGTAGAGAAGTGTTCTGTAAGGAGAAGAGTCTTGACAGATCTGGCAACCTTTTGATTTAAAAGCTAGAAGTGCTCTGAAAATGAGTAGAGGGTCCTTGACTGTGGTAAATTGAGATGAGGCAGAAATTCCTTCACACTAATAAAAGTTTATTTCCAATCCATTGACGAAGGTGAAACCTGCCGGTTCCTTCATAGTACAAAACAGGCCACACTAATTATTCAGTACCAAAACATTTTCTTGACATCTAAAATCTCTGCCTTTTCGCCCTCTCACAGCCTTTACAGGGCAATATGGTAGCTAAATTCCTCATTGCTGGAAAAATTCTACCAAGGGGGTATGAAAAAGTACAATCGAATTTTCTGACTTTAAGATGAATGTAAAGAATAGAATTAATCCACCATATATTCCACACAGTATTTCTTGAAATACGTTCGGTGCTCATGCTGCCTGGGGCTCCTCTCCACACCATTCCCCCTCTGACATCTTGTACCTTAGTTGACATCCAAAACTTCTGCTAATGTGGATTCTTTTTCCCCCGCCCCACTTCCTTTACTGCAGCCTCAATGGCCCTATACACTGTTAGGAAACTGGTTTAAAGAAGTCACTTAATGCTATTGTACTTGCTAGTGCTAAGAGGGCATAACTTTATTAAAATGCTTTTAAAAAAAAAACATTGCACGAGAGGTCTTTAGTGTTCTTTTTAAAAACACAAAAAAACCAAACAAACAAAAAATACCACTCGTAACAAAGTTATGCTCTGTCCGTGCTGAGCAGCATAACTCTCTAAAGTGGAAAAAGATTTTAAAGGCTGCAACTAAAAATTGTGACGTAAAGTGAGCATAGAAGGGGCATGGGAGTCTACATTATTCAAGATGGGTCTAAAAACATGCTTTTTTTTTTTTTTTTTTTTTATTATAACTGGAGTGGAAAGTATTGTATTCCTTGTGGGAAAACATGGTATTAACCAAGCCTTGCAGGATTTAGGCCAAACTGGCTCTCTTTTTTGCATTGTCTGTCCTTGATTATGCTGGCATATTGAGGAGCTCATTAAAATCATTAACATGTAAAACACCCTAAGATGATTAATAGAAATATACTAGGTTTATTTTTTTAATGATTTTGAATGATTTTATAGAGTAGAAAATTAATCATAAAATGAAGTTGTTCCCCAAATAATACTGAACTTACTCTAATGGTTTATGCACATATTAACTTTTGCTTGGCCTGTATGTGTTAGGAGAGAAGCAATCTCATTGCTGAAACCTTTACTTATTGGTGTATGCAGAAAAATGACAACCTAATGGTTTTTTCTAACTCTTAAATTTCTTTAACTGTTTTTGACAGGTGGTTCGTTACCTCTTTGGGGTTGAAAAAGAACATGAAATAGACATTAATAACACTGATGCATTGTGGGGAGAAACAGGTATTTTATTTCTTATTTTTCCTAATGAGAGTTGCTCACATAAGATTATTGGAAGAGATTTTAATTTGATTTAAACTGCTTTGTATATTCATCACAGGAAATTCACAATAAATCAGAATACAAAAGATTTTGTAATGATAATGCCAAACTTAATAAAAAGCCCAACCATTTTTTTATAAATGGGATAGGAAATAAAATTTATACACAGTATATAAATGAGTAACTTCTTAATGAAACTACAGATTTTTCTCTGAGGCCAACAGTGCACAAAGAGATGCTTTCATTATGGCGTTCAATTTGATTGTTAAAATAATGCCCTGACTTTATAAACTAGTCTTTGTATTTAAAAAAAAAAAAATGTTGGGAAGTTGCCTAGTCAATTCAAGCTAGGTGGTAACAGGTGCAAAATGTGCACATTTTCATGGTCAGCAAATAGATTTTTAAACTATTCAGGGAACAAGGCATATGTAAGAATATGGCTGTAAGAATAGCCATATTAATTTAATTTAAGTAGTTGAGATTTGCATTGTGTAGCTTGCAAACAGTCTAATTTTATGATTCCCAGCAGCCTCTTTGCAGATGAGAGAGATAGGTGTTTTTCATCTCTGTGTACTACACAAAAACTTCATTTTTATTCTTCCTTGCTAATATAAAATCAGATAACACTTCCCAATAAAACACAATTTTTTTAAATAGATCACAAACTGCATCGTTGGGTAATTTTGGGTTTTTCGGCTGTGATTTTGTTGAATGAAGGCTTTTTCTTGGTGCCTCTTAACTTTTTGCTGACTTGATATATTCATAAAATGGATGCATTAACACTTATGAGAGTAAACTACAATGCTTTTAGCAATCAGCTGACTGAAAACACCATTCTTTGTTAACTATACTTGCTTAGGAAAACCAGTCTGCATTTTTTTTTAATTTAGCAAACGCCAGAGTCTCTGTGAGGATGGAGTGCTGCCTTTAACAGTGTGATCTGAATGCTTAAACAATACAGATCAGATTTTTTACTTTTCAGTGTCTTTTTTTGTAACGGACTTCCACAAATCCAGTTTGCTTTTCCATTATTAACCACCAGGCACTTTGAAATCACTCAACACATTTTCCCCTTTTCTCCAACCAATCCATAACCTTATGAACTTGACTTTAGTTGATTAAAGTTCATGTACCTGTGTTGCAGTGTTTCTGCTCCATCATTACAGGGCTCTGAAGCTAATTCTTGCACAAACCTTGGAAACGGAACAAGGCTGCTTTATGTGCATTCTGTCTCTCTCAATGTCCCTTGTCTTGCAAGGGGAGAGCAGGTCAGGAGGGGTTTAATCACTGGGTGAGCAAAGGGAAATTTTAAGCTTGGTAAACCCCTCAACACTTGATTTATCTCCCATCAGCATATCCAAATGGAACATGGGGTCGGGGAGGAGAAACGAATTTAGATTATTAGCGGAAAATCCTCAGTCAACTCTTTTCCCTTCTTTTCTCAGTCAGAGATTAGATTAATCCCGAGTTTGACCACTTTCAGAACATACTGCAAGATCCCCTTCTTTGACAAGGCATTTCAAGCATAACAAGAATGCTGACATGCAAATGGGTGCTCATGCACAAACCACACACACACACAGATCCTCCATCTTCCTGTAAAAAGTTTAATAGAATGCTTCACCATTCAAATGTCCTTCCTTTCCCAGTGGCCTTCATGTTGTTGCTCTGCCTACCTTCATCATCATGTCTAATGCGAGTGTGGCTAGTTATAGGAGGCAGTGTGTGAAATGCACACAGGTCTTGCGGTAAGAGTCTCTGAAGGACCCAATTATGGACAGATAGGAATGAAGATAAACGTTTAGTACTTGGGAGTTCCTGCCTTTCAGCCTTATTACTCAGTCCATTGGAGCATGTTTGCCATTAGAGAATTGCTGGGGAGGAGGAGGTAGGATAGGACTCACCCCCCACCCCCCAAAAAATTCACTATTTGTGGGGGTGAAGAGTGCATGCAAGTTCAGGAAGGGCTTTATTAAAGCAGAGGACAGAGAGGAAACAGAGCATGAAAGAATTGTAATTAAACAGGAAAAGGAAAATACACTAATGAAGAAAACTGTTGAAAAGACAAAGGGGAGGGCGAATTGAGAAAAAAAATTGACAGGATGGAGCTAGAGCTGGGGTTCCCAAACTGTACTCTGTGGAGAACTGACTGATTGCAGGATGCTGGCTCCTTCTCCTCCTCCTTTCTAGCTGCTAAATTGCTTTAAAAGAAATGTATAAATACACCAGTATTTTCCTGTTGACTTCTCCATGTAAGCAAGAACAGTCATTGGTACAAAGGTATGATGACGATTGTGAAAGGAAGGGGAGAATGGGCTGGGAATGGGGCTTATGAGGAGAGCTGTCAATAAGAGACCTGTGAGCTGTAGCCCATGCTTTGGGAGTTTGAGACCCCTGAGCTAGAGGACTGGATTTCCTGGTTCCATAAGGCCACTGTGTAAGCAGCATACAGGGTCTGGAGAAGGCCAGTGTTGAATTAATCCATGCAGAGGGTGTTCTGGGGATGAAATACAAGTGGGAGAGAAGAGAGGAGGCAAGATGGAGCCTAATCCTCCATTGGCGTATGGTCCCTGAGGGACCGTATGCCAGTGGGTTGAATTAGGGCCATCCCTGTGCAATCCTAATTTATGCCAGGGTTGAATGGCCTTGAATCAGGGAACCACCCTGCGGCATGCCTACCTCCACTTTTTCTGAGAACAAGCCCAGAAAGAATTAAGCAGCAATTTTAAAATGGGAAGTTTTAGAAATATTATATTTAAGAAAAACATAGAGGAAAATAAGGGACTGTGATAGACAGACACTTTTAAAAAATTATTGGATCTCATCAGATTAATATGGCTTGTGAAAAGATATGCTAATTTATGCACTCTGTAAATGTCATACATTTTCAGTGTGCCTATGTGAACTCATATTTGTGCTGCACACTCTTAACTAGAGCTGGGCAAAAAAATCTCGGTGGATAAGGCACTCGCATAGGGATGAGAGAGACTCAAGGTCACCTCCCTGCTCCAGTGACTACTGCCAGCGAACTAAAAAAACTCCATAATTTGCCCAACTCTGTTCTTAATGCTTCCATTTAAAAATGTATCATGCTAATATATCTTGTGCAGGAATTTCTGAAAGGTGACAATCCTTTGTAGCACAGTTGAGATAGAGAGTGGTGAAGTAGGTGGTTGGAAGGTGTCAAAGATAGGAAGGGCTGGAAGAGGGAGTAAAGAGTGGCCAAGGGAAACATTGTTTTGTGTGTGCTTGTTTTAAAAAGAAAAATTGCATAAATATTAAAAGCATGGAAAAATAATAGGAGTAAACAGTGGAAGGATGATGACATGCCTATGAGGTACTGGATAGTGTATTTGCATCACTGCCTTCTACTGGATGGAATGTGAGACCTGCTCTGTCACTCTTTATTGGCTGATCTGCAGAGGTTAAAAACTTTGCTGTTTAGTGGTTGCTGAAATTTTCCTGTAGTTCAAGTGGTAGAAACCTGTGATGATTTGTTTGTGTTTTTTTTTTTTGGGGGGTGGGGGGAGGTAGCATGAGAAGGGGAAGAGACAGACTGTCAGAGGTCATTTTTTCTATCAGTAATATCACATGTTTATGGTGTAGCTGATGACCATGCTGTCGATGTGTATTTGGAACGCAGATTCACCACAAGAAGACATGCAAAAGAAAGAACAAGCTTGGTGGTAATTTAGGGCTGTAGGAGGATGTGATGAAGCATAGTAGTAAATGGGATTAAAGGCTGATGTGGAAGATATGAGAGAGGAGTTCTTCGAGTGATTGCATATGTCCATTCCACTGTAGGTGTGTGCATGTCCTGAGCATAGCTGCCGGAAATTATCCCATCAGTGGTACCTGGCCGGTCAGGTCTGGCGCCCTCTGGTGCTGCACATTCACAGTGCCGATATAAAGGGCCCAGCTGACTCCGCGCCCCCTCGATGTGACAGGTTGGATCACAGAAACCCACTTGGGAGCTGCCACCCAATGTGCCAAGACTACCCCTGCTCCTGTTTTCCCTGCCAGCTCAGGACTCCAGCACCCTGTCTTGCTGAGCCAGACATTCCCGTCTGCTCCAACACAGACCCAGAGTCTGAATTACATGCCCCAAAGCTGCAAGTTTACCTGAAAACAGCTCACAAAAGTGTGCTTGTCTTTAGCACTCAGATGCCCAACTCCCAAATAAATCCGTTTTACCCTGTATAAAACTTATACAGGGTAAACTCATAAATTGTTTGCCCCCTATAACACTGATAGAGACATATGCACAGTTGTTTGCTCTCCCAGGTATTAATACATACTCTGAGTTAATTTCTAAGTAGAAAGTGATTTTATTAAATACAGAAAGTAGGATTTAAGTGGTTCCAAGTAGTAACAGACAGAACAAAGTAAGTCACCAAACAAAACAAAATAAAATAAAATGCGCAAATCTATGTCTAATCAAACTGAATATAGATAATCTCACCCTCAGAGATGCTTCGGTAAGCTTTTTCTCAGACTGGACACCTTCCAGGCTTGGGCAGAGTTCTTTCCCCTGGTACAGCTCTTGTTCCAGCTCAGGTGATAGCTAGGGGATTCTTCATGATGGCTCCTCTCCCGCCCTTGTTCTCTTCCACCTCTTTATATATCTTTTGCATAAGGCGGGAACCCTTTGTCCCTCTGGGTTTCCACCACCACCCCACCCCCGCCCTGGAAAAGCACCAGGTTAAAGATGGATTCCAGGTCAGGTGACATGATCACATGTCACTGCAAGACTTCATTACCCACTTGCCAGCACACACATATACAGGTAAACACAGCCATCTGCAGACAATGGTCCTGGTTAATGGGAGTCATCAAGATTCCAAATCACTATTAATGACCCCCACTTTGCATAATTACAATAGGCCCTCAGAGTTATATTTCATGTTTCTAGTTTTAGATACAAGAGTGGTACATTTATACAAATAGGATGATCACACTCAGTAGATTATAAGCTTTGTAATCATACCTTACAAGAGACCTTTTGCATGAAGCATATTCCAGTTACATTATATTCACTTATTATCATATTTTTATAAAACTATTCCAGTTACATTATATTCACTTCTTATTATGTTTTTATAAAACCATACAGACTGCACAATGTCACACTTGCTACAGCAAGATTTTCTCAGTAGTCTTTGTTTTCTTAATAGTGTATATAGTTAGTGTTTTAAATAGTTTTTAGTCTTAGTATAATTAGTTTTTTTCCTCTGTTAGCGGAGTTTCGTCCATTCCCAGTGCTGAGACATGCCTTAGTCACTGGGTTTCAAGCCCTGTTTCTCCTGCAGCAAAGCTATGCCTTTGAGCAGCTTGCACTCTGGTTACCTAAAGTGCTTGGGTGAAGCTCACGTTGGGGATAGCTGTCAGATCTGCTGCAATTTTAAACCCCGTAGGAGAAAGGACTGGGAGGCTAGGCTAAAGTTCCTGCTGTTAGAGGTAGCGCTGAGACCTTCCTCCAAGCTGTGCCAGTCAGATTTATCATCAAGCACCTCAGCATTGGTGAGGAGCACTGCTCCCACCGTGCAGGAGTCCCAGCAGCATTGCCTTCCGCAGTGCCTAGGCAAAAGCACAGGAAGCTGTCAGCCGAGAGGGGACATCCCCGACTCCGAAGAAGGCCAGGCATGGGAAGCAGAGCGGATTGTGACCTAAGTCAGGCCACTCCTCTGCCTTGGCATTGCAGTCAACACCTTTGGCTTTGGCCCTTACACTGGCACTGTTGAGTCTGGTACCAGAGAAACCATCTGTGCCAGAGGGACGGTGCAGCACCAGTGCCATTGCAGCCATCCAAGCCAGAGACAGGTGCTGTCACTAGAGACCAGCTAGCACTCTCGGTACTGCCATTGCCGGTAGTACAGGAGTCGGTGGCATCGGTACCAGGGGCAGGAGGGGCCACGTAGTCCCCACTGGCCGCTTGGTTCCGGCCACGTGGTACTGTCTAGAGGGAAACTGACCATACTCACCCCAATGAAAGCTTCCCACCAATATCCGGCACTGGTGGCAACCGCAACTCCATGGCCACCAGAGGAGACTTGTCATCAGAATCGGAGGTTGGGTCATACTCCTTTCGGCTGAGGAGTATGACCCCCCCCCTGTTACTCCAGTCTCTACCCTACCATGGACTCCAGCACAGGAATGCCATCAAGTGCTTGGCCTAGTGGTCACTGGATTGATAAGAACATCATTGGGAGGCCTACTACAGAGGTATTTGAACAGCCTCACAGGTTTCAAAAAGCATCTCTGTATGAAGATAGATGGATATGTAGGGGGTTTGGAAGATGTAGGCTGAAACATTACCCACTTTGTAGTAAGACTGATGAAAAGCCTGTAATTTGTGTCAGCTGTGGCAAACATTTCAGTTACATATGCTGCAGTTCAATCTGAATCATCTGAGTGCATTGTCCTCAGCATACAAGAACTTGTAGATGAGCACTTCAAGAGATAGTTAATTCTCTTGATTAGAGGAAAATAATTTCTTGTAACTCAGTGAAGGGGAGATAAATATTTTAGTTCTTACTTTATTTTTTGTTATGCATATGTGCCAAATCTAAGAATGCATCCATACACTTGCTCCATGGTCATTGATAGCAAGAGAACTCGGGACTTTCGATACCAAAAACACAAGCCTGTATACCGATCACTAAAGGGGAGACATGTTCATATATACTTAGCCAGTGTTATTACAGTATGCTTATTCAACTAAGTGTACTTTTCTTTTTAATTAAATGTAGTTTGTATATTTTGAATCTGTTTAAAATGGTTTAATTTGTCTTAGAATAGTTAACATATGTAAGATCCACTTAGTTGAAGGCCTCCTGCACTAGCACTAGGGCTAATCACCTCCTAATTTTTTTGTTTGTTTAAGAAATATTAATTAGAATGGTATCTTGCCCAAAATGGGAATCCAGTCAGGTGATGGGTGTGTGGGGATCTGGTGGGGTGGAATGGCATGGCAGTGAGGGGAATCTAAGTGGGAGCATCTCCTAGGTTTCTCCTCTCAATTCCTCTTTTCCTCGCCTTGAAAAAGGTAAAGGGCCCTTTCATGCTGTTGCTCTGTCTTCTCAGTCTCTCTTCTGTCCAGACACTTTCCCTTTGGGCCTCACATCCGTTTCTTTATCCTGTATTTATACGTCTGCAATCTCTTCCCCTCTACTTTTCTCTTTCAACCTTCTGGAAACTCTCTACAAGCATGTATGTACTCTGTACCATCTGACTTCCCCAGCTGTTGTATCTGCCTCTTTTTCTTTGCATTGCAGTTTAGTATCTTAAATCACCTGATATGTCTAAAAGTGTATTGGCAACCTGAGAATCTTATTACAATATTGTCCAGTTTGTATTTTGTGATGGACTAGGCATTTTAAGCTCCCATATTGCGGTAGTTCTATTTAACACTGTAGACGTACGCAGCTTTTAACAGTCTGCAAAATATGTAAAACAGAAAACCCAGTTCATGCCCTGAAGAGTTTACAGTCTAAGCACATAAGATTGCTTAGTGTCAAATCAATAAAGTATCATCTATATATTTTGAGTGCCCTAAAGCATAAGGAGCTGTGCACTTATCAGTTCTTACATTTCAAAATGGTTTAACCTCTTAGAACATTTTGATCATGTCATCCTTTGATTTAAGTTAGTTAATTCTCCTATACCTGCAATGCAAGGAATTTATTTTATGGAGATGGTTAAATTAAATGAATAGGTTAGTGACAAACCAGTTGGGAGTTAATCAACTGAGTAAAACTATTGGGTGGCTGTGTAAGCAGTCTGGATTTGAAGGATTTTATACTAATCACAGCTAAAGAGCTACAGCTGCTACATATCTTTATAATAATAGAGTTAAATAGCAGTTAATTTTGTAAGAACCTTGGGCACAGTTTGTGTAATGCAGTTCACAAGTGTCTAAGAAGAGGTCCTGATCTTTGCAACTGAAACCCCAAAAAAGTTACTCCTGGAGCTTTGCCTAGTTGACATAGTTTATGATGCTGGACTATGAATGAAGAATTAAACACAAATAGTGTGTCATCTTCAAGCTCCAGTGACATTAACCAATCAGTGTTTGCCAGATAAAGGAGAATAAAACTTATAAGGAAAGACATGATACTGCTTAGGAGTATCTGAAACAGTGGAGAATGAAAATACATGATTTTCAAACATTATTTCACTTTTTAAATTGTGTTTTAAGACTATATTTAACGGCTATGTTAAAAACTCTTGGAAGGAATTAATTTTGAAGTGTTGTATTGCTTCTTTTAATGGGATGTTTGAAATTGAAAGCGTTTTTAAAACAGTGGTGTAAATTTAAATGTACTGTGGGGAACAAACAAGACTAGCAGGGAGTTGGAATTAGATAGGTCTTCTCCATATCCAAAGTCTATGTTCCGTTGGTGCCCCACTGCAAAATCTGTGACCTTCTGTATAAATTTCAGTATTCCCTTCATTTTCTGCAGAAGGCTGGCAAATGGAGGTAAAACTTTATGATCCTTCAGTATTTCAAAAAGCGTTGAAAATAAGTATAATAAAAAATGTGAAACTAAATGACTTCTCATTTGACTATATTTGTGCACTTTTAGTTTTCAGCTCATTGTGTAAAATGCGGATTTAAAACACAGTAGTGTGGATTCATAAGGTGAGAATCGATTACAAGCATCAGAGGATGAAATTCAGTAAATGTTTTAATAATGAGATTGGAATTAAAGCCGAAAATGAACAATAACGGAGGGACATATAATTATCACTTGTGTCACTCTACCAATAAAAGGCTGTAAATATTAATGTCAATTAATTTGTCACTCTCTTCTTAAAGAAGGATCTAGGATTGAGGTCACAGAATGTGGCATGTGTAATGTGGCAAACTACTGTACAAGTGGCATTTGATTTACATGACTTTTAAGGGTTGCTGATGAAAATAACCTTTAGAATACTAAATAACTTGTTTTAGTACATGACTTTGAAAATCCTTGATTGTCTCTGGGAGCAAAAAGTTGTTATTGTTGCAGGGCCTTATTTCTTTTACTTCAGAAAAGTAGCTGAAACACATGCTCGCTCAATGTAAAACTAAATACAACAAAGTATCATCTCATTCTTTCTCTTGGTGTCTGCCTTTTTATTACTCTTTAAAATCCTAGACATGCAAAATCCTTAACTTACCTTTGTAAGTAACCCTCCCCCTTTGTAAAGGGATCTGAACATAGTGGCTGATACACTTGCAAATTATATATATATCTAACTAAATCATATTGCATGCGCGCATATATATATACGCATGCAGTATGATTTAGTTAGAGATATATATTTAACACTGTTTAGATTTTAACACCCAGTAAAAACAGAAGATTTAGATTTGAGGCTGAAAATGTTGTTTTTACTCTGATAAAATTCACATCTTTTTGCAAAATGTCAACTCAGATTTTGAACCATAGTGCAAAATGTCATTGCTTTTTGGTGTTTGTCCTTTAACATAAAATTATTCAGCCAAAGTTTTTAGTATTGTGTAAATATTTGTATTTTTCATATAAATCATTATGCCATTAAGGTCATTTTATCCTATCTTCATTTTTTTATTGTATCTTAAAACCAAAAAGGACACTAGTAATGCCAAATCTGAGTTTCTAAGTGAAATACATTTTGTGGAGATTTTTCTGTAGTATGTTTCATCACCAGCTCTGTTTCATTCCGCCCTTTGCACGTATAGTAGTAGATAGAGCTTTTTTCTGTCAGAACTAAATAGGATTTTGTTAGGATAGAAATTTTCCACATCACATAAATCCACTGTAACTGCCATCCTCATCTCAGAAAAGTGCTAAGGATTGAATATGTATGGGCACTAAATTATTCACTTCTCCTTAGAGGTTAGGCAAGGGGTGTCTCTGGGCTGTAGTTGAGTCATATCGGGGAGTGCATATGTTCTGTTTTTGTTTTGTGGCTAAATGACAACCTTAGAAAGCGAAAGCCTCCAACCTGGCACCTTTCACATCAGCACTATAAGAAGATTTTGAAATGCATTATAAATACATATTAGTAATATACTTGCATTATCAGCTGGATCAAACTTAATTCTAATTGCTTACTTGAAATTTAAATAGCAAAATTATTTTTTAAAAACTTTTGGGAGGGGGAAGAGGATAATTGCTTGTGGGATGAAGCAAATTAGTAAATATTTATATTACTATAGCATACAGGGGCCTGGTTATTATTGGGGGTTCACTGTGTTTGTACAAACACAAAGACAGACATGCACCAAAGAAGCCTTGTTAAAGAAGACAAGCAACATATGAAGGATGGTGGGAGAGGGAGGCCTTCAACTATATAATTTTTAATAACAAAATAATATATTTGTATAGTTTTGTAATTAATTATTGACTTTCCTGGAGGCCCCTCAGCTTAGGCAACATACAGTGGCTGATTTTTAAAACTTTTTTATATATAGTCATCATGGCAGAAGTGGGTCTTGAGGAACAAATCTGAAGAGCGAAAAGAGTACTAGCAATCCAAATCAGTTTGGGATGGGGCAGGGAGATTTCCCGTACACAAAGCTGGCATCACTTGCAAAGCAGAAGGATGGGGAGGGTCAGAGGCAACACAAGAGATAAAAATGGATTCTTAAGAGTGGTGTAGTGTGAATGAATGGCTTAAAGTTAGGAGACGAGGTTTTAATTGGATACCGTGGAAGAGGGGGAGATAGTGGAGGGATTCAGAGAGACTGATTATGTGGTGAGAGTAATGTTCAAGGACATGTCAGCCTAAAGCAGATTCTTGGTTAAGATATAAATCTCTGAAAATGAATGTACAAAGGAAATACAAGAAAGCCACTTACAAGTGTCATTTAAAACTGAGGTAATTAAACATATTGAAAAACAGTCCTACTGTTGAAAACTGTAGATATTTTTATTCATTTTTATTATTTTTATTCAACTTACATAGAAAGTTTGTTTAGGAAGCAGTTTTATGTAGGCTGTGAAAGGCTATGATGTTTAAAACAAATCATGCTCTCAAGACAAATGGTGATCTTTACAGGATAAGATTCCAGAGTCAAAGTCCAGCACACAACTCTGTGCTCCAGTAGGTATTATTGGCATCTTATAGAAACTTGAATAACTATGAAATACAATATTAAATGGTTTTTGTATGATACATGTTGGATTCTGTACATGGTGGTAGCCATTTATAATCATGCTTTCATATAGATTTCCAAACCTTGTGTCTATCTTGTTTCGGGGAGGGGGGGGGGGAATCCTTTTTTCCGTCCCAATTACTATTTCCCTCTAACATTGTTGGCTGCACACCAAAGATCTCCCAGATTATTAGTTTTCCTTCAGCCTAATGGGCTGCTCTCATATTTTCCATTCTGCATCAGTTGCTTGTTTAGCTGCTCATTTAAATTCTTTCCTTTTTTATTAAGGCAGATAGGGTTGAGCTTTTGCAGAGTACATTAGGCAGATCAGAGGTGGTCTTTTCAGTAGAATAGTCGGAATTCCTGAACATAGTTTTGCCATGATATTGTTTGTTTTAGCTTGCTGTAGTGCTATTCTTTAGTCTTGCTTGTGGCCAAATATGGTATGCTTTAGTCATGTTGTTGCTATAACTTCAGAGTTACACCCTGAACTCAAGAGCTGGAAGTGACAGTGAGATAAATGTGAAGTCTGTTTTTAAAAAGGTGGTTTTGTTTGCTTTTTTAGTAACTCGACAGTTCTATCTGTACATTAAGGATCTTCAAGAAGAACTGTCAAATTGTTTAGACCAAAACATTTGGTCTAATTTTAAAATAGGTATCTGTAAACTAGAGGGGTGGTTATGTAGGTCAGATGTTATTTTGAAAATTAAAAACAGATTTACTACATCCTGCAGTGATTGTACTTTTATTACTTTTCAGCACATCTGTATTTTTAAATGCTATATTTAAATATTTTCTAATTGAAAACTATTTTTAAAAAAGGAAAAGAAATGCACTATTCTTTCACTGAGCAACTGAACAAAGTGTGCATTAACTCTTTATGCTGGATTTAGATAGACGCACTATGTGTAATGGTGAACCATTTACTGGTTTTAGCTGAAGTTAGCTAAGAATCACCATTTCCAGAACAGTGCTGACATCACTGGTGATTCTGGTACAAAGAATTCAACAACAACAAAACCTGTTAATTTCAAGCTCCATTTAAAACACACAAAAAAGCTGATGTGTGCCAAATGGAAGAGAACAAAATCATGATGGGAAAATATTTTATTTTCAAGCTTCAAAGAGTGTCACAGTGGAAGTGAAAAAGCATAATAAACCATGGGAAAAGATGATGGAGTTGTTTAAATGATAGCCTAACTGCAAAACTATTATTTTTAAAGTCCTGATGCTGAGAGGGATTACAAACTATAGTAGGAATTATCTGCCTCAGTATAAACCATGAACAATGCATGCAAATGTACAGTGATGCTCACCTTATCTACACCTGTGATAAAGGTCTTAGCAACAGTTTTATAATTATGCTGCTTGTATTCACATGCTACCATGTTGTATTAGGATGATCAGTCACAAAGGCACATGCATGTGCCCACAGAATGTTTTAATCCAGTGCCAAATTGCTGTTCAGTGCACCTGTTTATTTGGGTTCTGTGCATAGACCAGCCAATGCTCTAATGATCTACCACACCAATATCAGTCCACAGTTGCAAGGAGGTTGCAATCTAGTAGAAATCAAGAGTCAAGAATATTGTAATCTTTTGTACTATTCTAAAATATTTTTAACAAGAGACTAGCTACAATGTTAACATCACTCATGCATTGACAAAAGCCATTTGAAGCCTAAAACAAATATGGTCAAGTTAAGAATCAAAACCCTTTATTAGAGAGCTAGTGTAACTTTTCCCATGCAGTCTACTGCAAAAATAGACAAAACAGCTTTAACTCCTCCATCAGGAAGAAACCCAGTTACATGAGACACACAAACTTCCTGGGAAATGTTGAATATCTGCTGCTAGTGGTTGCAATAATCTGCTGTCAGTCAATAAATAAGCAGCATTCTGAGAAGCTGTGATAGTCCTGGGATTCACTAACAGGACCATCAGCTCTATAAACCTCCGAGAGAAGCATAGTCCAGTAGGTTTCAGCTCACCTATCTTGATAAAATGAAATATAATGGACTTATCAAATTGGTTGATCTAACTGTTTTGTTCTGTCCATAAACACTCTTCTTGTATGCAAGTTATGTACATGATTAAATCAGTGTGTTTGAGACTTAGCTTTTCCTCAGTCATAGTATACTTTGGTGCTTTAACTTCCCATCTTAGTTCTGCTCTTCCTGGTGCTCTGTAGAGAACACCAAGTTGCCTTTATAAATGGAGGGGGAGGGGTGAGAGGGAAGAAAAGTCCGTAAAAAAGTCTAAATAATTGAATCTAGACACAATTTGATCAGAATGCTGCGAATACTGCACAGAGGTATTTTTAGTTGAAAAACTTGTTCTTTTTTCCTCCATAAGAGGCTGTGTTTACCAAAGCTAAAAGAAGCTTGTTAATGAGAAATAATTTCTTTTGACTTTCTTTAGCCCTGACAGCTGCTGCAGGAAGAGGGAAATTGGAAGTATGCGAGTTACTGCTTGAACATGGAGCTGTTGTGACAAGAGCCAACAGGAGGGGAATCCCTCCACTTTTCTGTGCAGTGCGGCAGGGACATTGGCAGGTGTGACAAATGCTCATGAATAAAATGAATGATTATGGGAGATGTTTCCTGAATTTTAAAATTGTTCCTCCATCTTTATGCATGTAATAAATGGCACAAGTGTTCAAACATACTTAGTTCCCAAGGAAAACCTCACCACTTGAGTTATTTAAGATGGGACAAAGCACTTGAAATTACCGCGTCTTTCTGAACTAGAAAATTTTGCTTCCTAAACTGGGAGCAGAGGCAGCATAGGAGCTATTACGCTGGCGCTGTACTAATGGAAGATCAACCTCTTATTGGGGGATTCTCCCCTGACTTGCTACCCTTGGCGGTGTGTTGCAACATGGCACAAAGTGGCCCTAGCAGAGTAGAAAATCCTAGACTTAGAACTGCAAACTGTTGAAGTTTTAAATTCATCATGAATTATCAGACTGAATATAAGTAACACATTATACATCCCATTCCTAAAAGGCCATTAGTGCATTTCTAAAAATTAAACTGCTTATCTAAGTTTAAATTTTATTTTCAGATTGCTAAAATTCTGTTAGATCACGGATCTGATGTGAATTTAAGTGACAAGCAAGGCAGGACACCACTTATGGTGGCTTCTTGTGAAGGACACTTGAGCACTGTGGAATTTCTACTTTCCAAAGGTAAAATCAATAATTGTACAGTTGCACAAGGGATTTTTCTGTATATTTTATTACAGGTACACAAGCTAGATAATTTTTCAGCAGCAAGTACTTTTCATAGTTTTCAATCATATCTTATTTGCAAACGGTATGCCGGACTATACAATAAGGTTTATTTTATTGTAGCTTTTGATGGAGATTAGAGGAAGTGAAAGGGTTTTTTTATTACTCATATTTTGAAGTTCACATCAAATTTTGGTTTTAATTATAAAGTTAAACATGGAACTTTAATTTTTAAAAAAACCCATTTGCTTTTTATTTCAGGTGCAGCCATTTCATCCCTGGATAAAGAGGGGCTGACGGCACTGAGCTGGGCCTGCCTAAAGGGCCATAGGGGAGTGGTTCAATATTTGGTTGAAAAAGGTGCAACAATAGATCAGATGGACAAGAATGGACGAACACCCTTGGATCTGGCAGCTTTTTATGGAGATTCTGATATTGTAAGTAAGGTTAATTTGTAGAAAATCCTCTAAGCCCACTTTACTTTCACAGTCTGAACTGGAATCTGTCAATGAAAATGTTAATGAAGGAAGTGTAGGCAGAGAGTTAAGTGGCTTAACTTCCTTCTTTACTTAGATCACTTAGACCTGGATACCAGTGCAGGTGTTTATGCAGAAAAAGCATTTTCCAACAGATTTTTAGTACCTAGATAATTGTACTAGAAGTTCAGTGTTCAAGTAGTGTCTCTATAGATGCTCTGCTTCAGGTGCACATGCACATCATGAGCCCTTGGTCAGAGATTTTCTGTTATATCCCCCCTCGTGCCACACATCAAGGCAACATAAGGCTGCATGGGTGAACCGTTCTCAGTTCCTTCTCAACTGTCTCAGCCTGAGATGGAGTCTTAGCATGTCCACCTTGAGAATGTGTCAGCTATCTTGTATACAGTTTATACTGAAGTTTGTTTAGTATTAGTTATAGTTAGAGATAAGTAGCAAGAGGATTGTTTTGTTATTCTCTCTCTCCCTGAGGGAGCCTTATTCTCCTGAGAGGGCTCCCTCTCCTGACGAGAGACTGTATCTGTTAGCGACGGCCACTCTGTGTCCGTTGCCTGGGGAACAGAAGTGCAGTTTTGTTTGGCCCTCAAATCCAGGGCAAGGAAGAACAGGGAGATTAAGCTGAGACTGCTAATGGTGGAATGCTCCCTTTGGCCAACTTCTGAGGGTACATCTACACTTAAAACGCTACAGTGGCATAGCTGCAGCTGTGCCGCTGTAGCACTTCAGTATAGACACTCACTACAGTGATGGAGGGGCTCACCTGTTGTTGTATTTAATCCACCTCATCGAGAAGCAGTACGTAGGTTGACGGAAGAGTTCTTCTGCTGACCTGGCACTGTCTATACTGGGGGTTAGGTCAGCATAGCTATTTCTGTCAGGGTATGTTTTTTTACACCCCTGAGAGATGTAGCTATGTCAATGTACGTTTTCAGAGTAGACGATCCCTGAATCAGGTCAGAAAACCCACCCCCACCTGTACCCCTGTCTTAGATCCAGTGCTCTTTAGACCTTGGTTGCAGGCTTCCCCTAAGGAAGGGAGGCTTTTGGAGAAGGGAAGGTTCCAGAAAGAGGACTGTCATCTTAAGGAGCCAGCTCCTAAAAGACCCAGGTCCCCTGTGAGATGTATGGTCTTGAAACCTCTACCTCTTGGCTCAGTACAGCAGAGGCAAAGGACTCCTCCTCTGGGACTGGCAGGGCTGGAAAGTCCCACAGTTCGAAGGAGAGACATGGTTCTGACAAGGCCTCTGTACCATCTTCAAGGGACAAGGCAAGCAATCATGCTGCATGTCTGTCACAGATTCCGTGACCTCTGTGACTTTTTCAATGGCCGGTGCGGCTGACTCCGGGGCTGCCCCGGGGGCCAGCAGCAGCAGCAGTTTGGATGTGGGAGGGGGATCAGGGCCGAGGCAGGGGTTTGGAGTGTGGGGCGGTGCTTATCTTGGGGGTGTCCCTGCAGTTCCTAAGCAGAGGGGTCAGGAGGCTCTGTGTGCTGCCCCTGCTTGCAGACACAGCCCCCTGCGGTTCCAGGCCAATGGGAGCTGCAGAGCTGGCACTCATGGCGGGCACAGCGCGCAGAGCCCCCCTGGCCTTCCCTCCCCCAGGAGCTGCAGGGACATGCTGCCGCTCCGGGGAGCTGCGCAGAGCTGGGCAGGCAGCCTGGCAGCCCTGCCAACCCTCCCCTCCGCCCAGCACCAGTGAGGGATCCCAGGCAACCGCCTCCCCAGCACCTGTTGTGCCCCTAGACTGGCCCCCCAGAGCACTCCTGGCCCAAGTTTTAGTTAGGGGTATATAGTACAAGTCATGGACAGGTCACACGCTGTGAATTTTTGTTTATTGCCCGTGACTTGTTCATGACTTTTACTAAAATACCCATGACTAAAATGCAGCCTTAATCATAAGCACTCCAGTCTGGCACCATCTGGCATAGCCCCGCTGTCCGTACCTATCCATTCAGCATCCTTGGTACTGAGCAAGCAAGGGTGCCACACACACCAGCACCTGCACTGGTACAGCCCCAATCAGCAATACAGTCTGCTTTGGCTACTGCTTCAATACCGATCCCTTACTTGGTACCACAAGAATTCTGATACCCTAAGGCCCTGTCTGTAACTGACAAAATGAAGTCCCTGCTCCTCATGGGTACTGAGTATCTCTTGGTACTGACACCCCGATCTCCAGATCACCATCGTCCTCTGGTACTCAAGGAATCTCGACCTTTTCTATGTGCTCCCCCATTGGAGGATATTGATAAGGATGAAGAAGACTTCCAGTCAGTCTCTTCTATTTCTGTATAAGGTTCTCTGACATAGCCTTATAGGAACCCATTCTTTGACCATCATAAGGAAGATCATCATGCTTGGCAACAAGGATGGTGAACCAACCCGGCATGCCACCTGCACTTCTGTATGTCCCCACTCCCCATGACTATATTGAGACCCTGGGTTGCTTATTGGCAGCAATTCACAACAAGTGCTGTCTCATAGGGAAGCGAGATCTGTACAGTCCTCTCCTCCCCAACAAACCCCTCTCCCCAACAGGAAGAGACATCTGAGGAGCAGGAGGCCACTTCTCAAACACCTATTTCATCCTTGTCTCTAGACAAGGTGGTTATTGCCCCCACCACCTTCCATGGCTGACAATTTCCATCAGTTTCATGACCTTATAAAGAGAGTAGCTGACACTCTTCAGATTCCATTCATAGCACAAGCTGCTGGATATCTATTAGCCATTCTATAAAGGTGGCTAAACATTATTATCCAGTCTTTATAAGTGCAGAAAACTAAGGCGTTGAGGTAAATTTGCAGCATGGATGAGGCAAATCAGACACTTCAGAACTTATACCCTATCCACTGCACTCCACTGCTTCCTTAGTTTATATTATAAGTATTACAGGTAGGGCAGTGATTAATTTGAAACTGAAATAAGATATGTCTATAAGTGTTACAGCCAATATATGGTAACTTCAGAATCAATGATTTAAACTTTTCAAATTTGCAAGCATGAGGTGAGGCTCTCAGCAATAAAACATAATTAAGCCAAACTGGCAGAAGTTACGCTTCTAGGAGTTAACTGGTAGGATAGGTAATGAACTTACCTGCAAGGAGATGATTCACTTCAGGTTTGAAGATAATGTCAGAACACTACTGGGAAGGACATGCACTATATCAAATCCAGCAATTAAATGGGGAATCTAGAGCCTGAGCTTTCAATCTCTTACTCATATGGAGGTAGCCTTTACTCAGGTTAGAGCATGTCTACCCATGCAGTTGCTTCAGAATAGCTATTTAGGAAGAGTCAAAAACATGTGGAGTTACTCAGAAATAGCTATTGTACTTTAAATTCACACTCCACCTTAATCTGAATTAATTTACATAAACCCGTAGTTGATTTTGAAGGAGTGGTTGTTAATGGATTTTGGAAGGCACTATGCTCAGCCTCCTCATGAGTGTATTTCTGACAGGCAGAAGGAATCCTTAGGCCTCCTAACAGGATTTGGGGCTGTATCCCCTCTGTTAAGTAGGGAGCCTTTTTGGGAGTACTGTATTGACATACTGTATTAGACACTGTGTAATCAAAACATTGGTATTTCAGTATTTGCACATATACTTCTGAGTGAATAGTGGCTTATGAAATGACATTAACAAAAATTAAATATGAAGTAAATATTTCCAACCAGCACATGTTGTGTAGGAACATAGCTGTTAGATTGTTTAAAAATAAATCTGTTTTTTCCTCTAACTGGTGTGTCTCTTGCATGTTAAAGTCCCAATATTGCTACTTTTTTACTAACTATATATTTTTGGAGGGTGGGGTGTTGGGTGTACTGTCTATATTCATGAAAAACACTTAGTCCATATGTGCTGAAAACAGAGTGATGAAGCTCAGAAACACATAATTTACTTGGAACAGTTTTCCTGTTTAAATGACTTCAGAATCCTAGGAATTTCCAGTAGTAGGAAAGCAGTAGTAGCAGCACTCGGCCAGGAGGAGGACATTGACCAGAGTTTCCATTGCTGGCCTCTACACGCACCTCACCTCAGATCCAGAATCCCCATCCATCAGCAACTAGAGGAAGAGAGAACCAGTCTTTAGACTCCCCAGCCTGGATGGTGACATTACATCTTGTGTGTGACTTAACATCTCCTGTGCTACCAAAGGTCCTTACTGTTATCTCTGATGAGATTGGTCACCAGCTGGAGCAGCTCAGACTGCCAGTCAATCTAGCAGACAGCTGCACCAGGAGTTACCATCTTCTTTCATCTTGTATGTCCGGGCAGCTTGATCGCTGGGCCAGGGTGGCAGCCAACAGCGTAGACTGTTGGAAGTAGTGGAACAGCTCATCCAGCAAACCAGCAGCGCCAGGACCTGGGGGCTGTGAATGACAAGGATACTTAATGCCTAACTTCAGGTTAAATCACTATCAGCCATAGAAAGCAATTGTTAGACTCCTTATTCAAGGAACTATTGCTGGCCATTAAGCACCTTGCTATTGCTGTCATTTCTTGTACTTCCCACTTTTAAGAATGCTTATTGAGAAGTTAATGATGGGCCAATTCCAGCTACTCTTGGGTATCACAAGTTTCTGATGCATTTATTTTGTTCAGCATTTGACATTTATTTTACTCTTTACATTTCTGTTTTTACCACTTTGTGTTTTAGTTTATGTCTATACTGCATTTTAAAACTTGCGGTCCCAAGTCTCAGAGCTCAGATCGAGCACTACGGAACCAAAAACAACAGTGTAGATGTTTGGGTTCAAGCTGGAGCTTGAGTTCTGAAACCCTCTCGCCTCCTGGGACTTCAGAGCCCAAGCTCCAGCTCCAGCTGCTACGTAAATATAGCTGCTTATTTTAAGCCTGAGTTTGTAGACTCTGAGACTTGCTTTATGTGTGCTTTAGAATCCAGTGTAGACATACCCTAAATTTCTTAACTGCAACATCAAACTGCTCCAGTGATAAGTGGTATAGAAATTAATAAACATTACTGCTTTAGTTTTCTTCAGTTAGTTCAAAAAGCCAATGTCTATTATCACAAAAAATTGAAGCATATAATTAAACTTGGGCATTTTAAATAATCCATGTTTAAGTGAATGTTACTAAAAATAACCTGTACATTCTTCTTTATTGTATTTGTATGCCATCTTCCCCAAACACATCAGAACAAATTTGGTACTATAGTTTCTCACTTGTCATTTTAATGTCACAACATACTGTGACATGCTATCAAAACCTTTGTTAATTATCCTGAAGCCCATATGGTCTGTACAGGGCTCCTCTATATTTTCATCCTAGTTTTATAATCTTGGACACTAGCAGCCATACCAGTATGTTGAAGCTCATGATGTGAACAAATGGGAGCGTGAACATGTAGTGTTGGCCTTATGGTGTCTTGTATATATTTTCTACTGACATGAAGACAGAAAAAGATGATTATTTATCACTGAAATTAATGCAGTAAAGTTAGGAATGTGGCTGTTGCCTTCTCCTTCCCTTCCCTTCCGGTGTCAAAAGACAAAAGAGGATGTAACTTACTTTAGAGACTAACTTTATTTAATGGGGACTCCAAGTAGGATTAAGAAGTGGCTTCACTATTCTGCCTCCCATGCTGAAAGTTTTTAAAGGTTTTATCCAGTCTCCTTCCTTTTCCCCAGGTGCAGTATTTAGTAGAGAAGGGTGCAGTGATTGAACACGTAGACTACAGTGGAATGCGTCCATTAGACAGAGCAATTGGATGTCGAAATACGTCGGTAGTGGTCACACTACTTAGAAAAGGCGCCAAATTAGGTTAGTAAGCCCATCCTATATCATCAAAGCACAATTTTTGTTTGTGTTGCTTTTGTTTAGAAGGGAAAAAATTAAATGTCTGCTATAGTGCAATAATTCTCATTTTTCTAAAACAGAGTTTTAGAAAGTCTATCACATTCCTTTTGAATGGAAGGCTATAAAACATATTACATACAAAAAACGACTTTCAAAGAACTCTATTTAGGTTGCAAAGTCAAGCACTCCAAAGTTAGAAAATGCCAGTTTTATGGTTACCCATGCAACCGTAATTGTGTCTCCTTGTGAATTGAATGCTGAACATAATGAGAATTTAATTTAAAAGACTGAATCAAAATGCTTATGCACAAGGCCAGGTGCTGAATTACTGTTATGCAGGCAACCCTAATTCTGGTATTTCCAAATTTTTTAGTGCATGACTTTGCAACCTTAGGAATGTTCATTTAATGTAGATTTTTGTATGGAACTTTCTAGAATTCTTTAAAAGGAAAAAGGTAAACAAAAATTCTATGGCATCCAACTGTAACAACTGACCCATTATCATCAGGGGGCAAACCCTGAACCCTCAACACTGCAAGCCAGATTGCTGCCTCTTGAACTTCAGGATCTAAATATTTTAGCGCGCACATGCTCTCCGCCTTGCCTCCTTTATCTCTTTCCCTGGAATTGGAGGGAGCTGTGTCCCCATGTGGTGCCCCTTGAGACGAGCTGTGAGGGAGAATGAGCCACTGGGGCTAGGTGCGGGGTCTGGGGGGCAGTTCATGGTGGGGAGGAGGCCAGGACTGGTTTGCTCTCTCCTTCTGCCACGTGATGTTGCCACAGGGGCATGGGCTACGAACTAAGTCCCACTAACTACATGTGCTCTGACAGCTCCTGGGAATTCCCAGTGCAGTCTGTGCTACTGGTGATGCTGATTTGACAGCAGTATTGCTAATCTGGACTTAGAATTTTTATATTCAGTTGTTATTTTGGTGTGCTGCATTTTCCTCAGGAATGCAAACAAGAGAAGGAAATGGTGAATTTTTTAACAGTTTATATCTCGGCAAAAGCTGAATGGAATTTTTTGGGAAAAAGAAAAAGCTGAATATCTATGTAGTCTCAGGGCATTCCTGCTACCAAAGTAATGCTGCAAACAAGGGAGGTGAGAGCTTCTCAAAGAAAATGTCTCAAGAATAGTTTGTAATAGAAGCTATTAGGCAACCTAAATATAGAGGTTGTTACTAGAGCCTGCCTAAAAAAGGAATTTTCTGCCCCAGGGAAAATTTCAGAGTTTTGGGTGGGCGGGTGGAAGGTAAATATTTAAATTTTTCACTAGACAAAAATTCTCACAAATTCTGTTTTGGGCGAACCAAAACAGATTTTGTTTTGGCTTGCTAACTGCCCTCCTGGAAGTTTGTCAATTTTACTCTCTCCCTGCAGGCAGAAAGTGAAATTGAGCCTTCCAGGCAGGCACCTTGGGGGCTGTCATTTTGATTTTTTCCCAACAGAAAACAGAAATTTTTGCATGGGAAAATTTCTAATTCTGCAAAAGGGGATTTTTCATTTGGAAATCATCTTCAGCCAGCCCTAGTTGCTTCTAGCTTCTCTTCATAATGTTTTGGTTCTAATAAAAAATTCCACTTTCATAACTTTTGGGGTTTCCATTAATTTAAATACACCTCTACCCCGATATAACGCGACCCGATATAACACGAATTTGGATATAACGCGGTAAAGCAGTGCTCCGGGGGGTGGGGTGGGGGGGCTGCGCACCCCGGCGGATCAAAGCAAGTTTGATATAACGCGGTTTCACCTATAACACGGTAAGATTTTTTGGCTCCCGAGGACAGCGTTATATCGGGGTAGAGGTGTCATTGTATAATAGGTATTTAGCATATGAAAATCTTTTCCAGACATTAACTCAGCGCATAGCTCAAGAGCTAGGTGATCAGAGCACTTTGGACACTTTTTTTCAGGTGATATCCACATGTTTTAAAGCCAATGAATCTGTACCAGGCTTGCTGGTCCAGTTGTATGAAATATATGTAGTGTATTAAGCAAACAATCATTTTTTTTGTTCCCACTTCCGTATTTCCCGTCTTAACACTTCGAACCTTGGCTATAGCCAGGAGGCTGTGGAGCCTCAAGAAAGCAAACTGGTACTAATGCTCAAGAAGGTGCTTTTCCCTTTAATACATAGAGAATACATGATGGTATGGTAAAGATTTTATCCATATTTATTTGGAATAGGACCATTACATGCTAGTGGCTAGACATGAATTATGAAGTCATCCCAAAAGGGTACCGATAAAGCTGTTTATACCATGCCATAGGATGTTGTTCTGAAAAACCATTTTAGAACTGTTTCAGAGGTTATTTAAAATTGTATTGATCTTATTTTTAATCTTCCATCTGTGAAACCAGGTGTCTTAGTTAGCAGGCCTCTGTAGTTAGGATTCAGAGGATAAAAATAATTTTTAGAGGTTTCTAAAATTATAATCTAAAATAGCTTTTCTGTACACACTACTGTTCTGATTTTAAGGTCTCATATCTCACTATCTACTAGGATAGGCTAGAATCAAAAACTTTATATCACTGTTATAGGGAGAGGTGAGAATACTGGGCTTCTAGTGACATAAAGGCCCTGTTTTTAGCTTTCATGGACTTAATCCATGGATTCAGGCATGAAATCCAGGACTGATAATATTCAATCCTTGACCCATGAGATGTTTATCTTTTCTGAGGAGAAATTCCACGTTTGGGTTTTGTGTTACATTGCAGCTGTTTGAAAATGCTCAAAGATTTGGAATATTAACAGTCCTGGGGGCAACGGATTAGAGGGCAGAGTGCAGGTGAGGTTGTCAGTTGAATGAGGAATGCAATTAATTAATGGCTCTAGTTTATCCTGTGGTTCAACAATTAATTATGTGGCTATTACTACTGTGTGTTTGTGTATGTGATTGCTACTGAGTCTGGGGCACCTTTAAGCCACAGTTCAGGAAAGCATCCTTATTTAGGAATGCACTTAAACACATGCTTCGGTGCTCTCCTGAAGTGGGACCTAAAGCAGGGCAAACACACTTGAACCATTAATACCAGGCTGCTGTATGTATAAACATTTCTACAACCATTCATCACTTGTGGAATATCCACTGACGTTTTTGAATGTGAAACTATGTTGGAAACAAGCCCTTAGTTTTTTCTAGTAATATCAGAAATGTCCTTTGAAAAATATTTAATATTTTAACTTACAGGAAATGCAGCGTGGGCAATGGCCACTTCTAAACCTGATATTCTGATTATTCTACTGCAGAAGTTGATGGAAGAAGGAAACATAATGTACAAAGTAGGTAGATTCTTATATTCATTGCTAACTGTGAATGTTGTAAGTGTGCTATTACTCAAAGGTAGGTAATGGTTGTTAAAACACCTGCTGCTTTGTCTTTAAGAAAGTACTGATAATAAGGTATATGCAACCCCCTTCCCTCATGTTGTGGGGTATGGGAACCAAGGAGCTTTGACAGAAAATATCCTTCCCCTGTAAGAGAGAAATTGATTGGGAACACTCAGATCTTAGAAAAATGGATAAAAGGATTTGACCTTTACTATGCATCAAGTTGTTCATTGAAATATTGGTAATACTTAGTTATTCCTTAAAATAGCAGAAAGCTAATTTGAACATATCCTATTGAATTAGGTAAGAACAAAATACATAAAGCATATCCTTTTGTTGAGATACTTCTCTGCATGTCATTTGTTTAAATATGAATTGAGCAAACTTTAGCATGCCTGATAAATGCTTTTCTCTGGTGAGATATTGCTTCACAAGAAGTGGATTGGAAATGTCTTAAGTTGTGCGACATTCTTTCTGTATTTCATTTGTGTAACATAGCTTCCATGGGTATTACATGGGCATCATTCAAAGGCCATTTTAGCCCTGGGAATTGAAATCCAGTGGGTCACCCCTTGGAAGGGCTGCAAAGGTCTGCCCCTTCATCTTTATTGCTACTTCTGACCTGCATCTGCAAAAACCAGAAAAAAATTGTGAGAGAGAGGCTCCTTATGACCTAAATTAGTGTATTTCAAACCCATTTTATTTTTATATCTTTTTAGGGGTTGTTATTTTAAAGGATTCAGAGTAGCAGCCGTGTTAGTCTGTATCAGCAAAAAAAAAAAAAACAGGAGTACTTGTGGCACCTTAGAGACTCAAATTTATTTGAGTATAAGCTTTTGTGGGCTACATCCCACTTCTTCGGATGTTAGTCTCTAAGGTGCCACAAGTACTCCTGTTATTTTAAAAGTGTAACTGATCCTAGGGGAAGGGCTGATCTTGTGATTTTTAATTTTTGTATTTTTAAAATTTGTATTCGTTTTACTGAATTGTGTTGTGTTTTATGCACTATGGCCTAAGTCACTATATTAATGAACTCAGACTCAAAGCTTCATTGGTATACAGTATTCAGGGCTAAGAGTTCTATCCCTGATGCCTTCATGAGGCTGTAGTAGAATATATTTAGGGCAGTTACATTAGTCTTCCCAGCTCCTTTAACTGCTTTCCTTTATAGCCTAAATTACCAAAAGTGATGGTTTTGGGGCACCCAACTTGAGGCATCTTAAAAGAGCTTGGCTTTCAGAAAGAATTGAGCGCAGTCTCTGAAAATCAGGTCCCTATCAAGTATCTCAAGTTGGGCGCCTAAAAATTGATGTACCCAGAATAACTAGTCACTTTTGAAAATGTAGGCCTATTTTTATAAAGAGACACATGATGAGAGAACTTATAAAACAAGTTTATTATTTAGGCTAACACAAATTACAAAGCAAAGAAATTATTAAAACAAGAAATTAACTATAAAATATTTAAAAAAAAAGAAAAATATTTCAGTTTTATTAATTAAAACCTTTGCTAGCCCTTATCTAAATTCTGCTTCTGTAAGAAGCGTTAACAACATCTTCTCGTGGACATTTATCTAACCACAGAGATGTTCTCTGAATGTCTTTTTGGATTCTTTTAGAATTTCCAATACTTTGAAATTTGTTGGTAGTCGCTGGAGAAGGTTAGCTTCAGTTTTCAATCTCTCTTAGGCAAGGCAAGATGTCCCCGCTTCCCTTCCCCCTGCAATTCCTACCCTCCACCCCCCAGCAAATCACACAGCAGCAAGACACCTTCATTGTTTCACTTCCAGCTCCTAAATGAATTTGGGAGGTGTTGGAATCTACATTTGTATGATGCTCTGGATATAGGCTGTCCTTCCTCTGAGTTTATCCTGAGATTTTATAGGTAGGCACCACCCCCAATAAAAGGTGTGGCTTAAAGGCATCATCTGGCCTGTAGAGTTTTGCTGTTTAGGCTTTTAAACCAATTGTTCAATTACCCTCTGTAAAACTGTTCCACATCAAATACCAGACCAAGAAATTGTGTTATCAACAAGACCTTACATGTCTGAAGAACTCTGCTTTGGCACCAGTGTTACAAATTTAAACGTAAATATTTGAATAACTATCCCTGTTTTTGAAAAAAAAAATACTTATTTGTAAATACAAAATCTATAAAAATAGATTCCATTTGAAGAGCATCTGTTTAGAAAATGTCAAATAGGAATGATTAATATTGAGGAATTTACAAATCCAACTTCTAAAGCTCTTGTGTTCTAACCCTATAGAAAGGGAAGATGAAAGAAGCAGCTCAGCGATATCAGTATGCCTTAAGGAAGTTTCCTCGGGAAGGGTTTGGAGAAGAAATGAAAGCTTTCAATGAACTAAGAGTTTCCCTGTATTTAAACCTGTCACGGTGTCGCAGAAAAACAAATGTAAGTTCTTATTGTTGCTCTGTTGCTCATGTACTTGGAGTACTGGAAACCTTAATGAAGCTCAAACCCCATAAATGTATAAAGGGCTAGTATGCTGTCCTTAAACCATGATGCACTTGTGATTCTTGCTCTTCCTGCTGAGCTAAAGGAGGGGCAGGAAAAGCTATCACTGGGAGGATGTTCAGAATACCCCTGTGGTACTAGCATGAAGTGAGGGGCAAGGGGAGAGGGGCAAACCATACAGGTGGGCAGATTACCTGTTACTCCAGAAGTGATTGCTACTGTCATGGGTCACTGCACATGTAAGTGGTGGGACCCCTTCCTTCCCAACCTCTAGTACTAGTAAACTCCTTATCCACTGTTATTTCAGCCATCATCTACTGATTTTGAGCCACAACCAGTGGGACTCCTCATGAAATAAAGTAGTACTCAGGGCTAGTCTACATGGGCGAAATTGACCAGCATAGCTATTCCAGAATAACTGCCCTGCTTTTATTCTGGAATAGTGTCGACACAGGGGGCTATAACAGAATAGTTATTCTGGAATAGGCATACTGGACAACTTCCCTGTGTAGATAAGCCTTAGGGGTGGCAGCATAAGGTCCATCCCGACCCCCCCCCCCCTTTTTTTTTAACCCTCCAACTTTACTTTTGCCAATTTAAATAGTACTGTCTGAAGTGGATAGGCTATGGGAGCTCTCAAGATTGTTTCTGGTAGTGTCTGTAACTTACATGCATGTAACATTTTAAAAATATTTAAATGTCACTGTATACATTGAAAATATAATTGCTATTAAATTAGGACTTTGGCATGGCAGAAGAATTTGCTACCAAGGCACTTGATCTGAAACCCAAATCCTATGAAGCCTATTATGCTAGAGCAAGAGCCAAGAGAAACAGCAGGTACTGTCTGTGACTGTGTCTACACACATAGATCTTTGTTTCATAACATTTTTAAACAGCTAATTTACACGTACATTTAAGGTGCTTTAAGTTAGAGATACTTGCAAATTCTTTGTCCCCTTTTCTTCTTTTCTGTAGTGTTTATTCATTTTGTTGGGAGTTAAGTTAATTTAATGCAAGTGAAAGGTGCCATGTAGGCAGCATATTGAACAGTTGTTTCTGGAATTCCTGATGACACTTGTTTAAACAATGATGGTCAGAGTGAGTAAATGCCCAGTTTTGGTATCTACCTTTTTATAAATGACTGTAAAATTAAGCTATATTCCCTTTTATCCTAGCCTTTTCCATAGGCCAAAAGCCGTCTTTGGGGTTTGGCTTGGTGTTGACAAGCCCATCACCTGGACTGAGCCAGCAGTAATCCATCAGCATTCCTTGCAGGGTACCAAAACTAGCTAACTGGATGGGTCGGCAGTAAAACCCTAGAACTATTATAGGTGACAGAATGCCAGAGGACAAGAAGCTGTTGAATGAGCAGTAGCAGTCCAAGATGTAAGCAAGAATGGGGCAGGGAAGAGTAGTTGTCAGCTCTTGGTAGTACTCCTGAGGACATTCTGCACACCAAAAATTAAAAGATCTGTGCATGATATTTTAAAATTCTGCAAATGTTATTTGTCAAATAAATGTGGAAGTTCCAGCATGGCATTGGGGAGCACAGGCCAGTGGCTGCACAGAGGTGGGAGATCACTGTGCAGTTCCCCCCAGTACACGGACTCGACGGTGAGGCTGCACCCAAGCCTGACACAACACAAGGACTGGGCCTGCCCCAGAAACAATGCAGGGCCCTGCCCCTCCGTGCCAAGTGCACTAGGTGTGGGCAGGCAGGCTCAGGAAGGCAGGATCCAAGTGTGGAGGGGCTTAATGTGGGGGTATCGGGTGTGGGTTGAGAGGATTCTGTGAGGGGCAATCTGGGTGCGGGCAGCTCAGTGGGGGATCTGGGTGCGGGGGGAGATCTGGATGCACAGGGGCTTGGGGGGTTCTGGGTGCAATGGTAATAGACTCTGCAGGGGGTCCAGGTGAAGGTGGTTAGGGCTCAGCGAGGGGTCTGGGTGCAGGGGGGCCTAGAGTTCGACAGGGGAGTCTAGGTGTTCAGGTGTCAGTGGGAGGTCCAGATGCTGGGGGAGTGGGGCTCAGTGGGGTGGGGATCCAGGTATGGGTGGCTCGTCGAGGTACTTCAGGTGCAGAGGGAGTGGGGTTCTGAGTGTGGAGGGGTGAGGCTCAGTGGGATATGAGGTATGGGTATGGGGGGGGGGTCTGGATCCATGGGGGTTGGGCAGATGGGGGAGCAGCTCCCTGTACAGTGATCCCTCCCCCTGCAGCTGAGGAGTAATGGGTGCAGGAAAAGTGGGGAGGAGGGAGTTTGCATAGCTTCCTACAGCTAGGGGTAGGTCTGACACAGCCCTGGATGCCGCACGGGGAAGAGAAAGTCCCATCCTCCCCAGCCCAGCCAGGACTAGGAGCTGAGCCCAGCACAGTGTACGAGCCACCAGCTTGGTCTTCCGCAGTCCCACCCTCTTCCCCACAGTGATTTACCTCTCTGCCAGCTGCCCTAAGGACCTGAAACATACTGCTGGGGAGGGTCACGTGACCGCTGTTGTGTGGCTTCCCTTTGCTTCCCCATCAGAAAGTCATTTTTCTGCAGGGAAGCAAAGAAATCTGCAGGGGACATAAATTCTGCACATGTGCAGTATTCCCCCAGGTGTATGGTGGGAACCTAAACCTCCAAAGAATCTGGTCCCAGCAAGAAGTACCTTTTCCCTTCTTCTCCTGCAGCCAGAGAGAGAGGGGTGCACTTATTCTGGGGTATGGAATATTACAAAGGAACTCGGTGTGCCAGTTACAGTGAAGCACCTTTTATGCTGAATTCCTTCTCTCCTCCTGCTGCTGTGTCCAGTGCTGCCAGCTAACTCACTGCTTTTGCCTTCTTGAAGGACTTCTGATCCTCCAATGGGATGGAGTGGGAATGATATGGGACTTCTTTGTCTCTTTTCTCCTCATTCCTAAGGTGCCCTTTGAGTGTTGAGGATTCCCTAATTTCCTACCACCACCACATTAAGTAGCAGATACTGTTAAAAGACAATAGATCAAAGAGCTGCCTTGATGGGTAATAGAGATGACAGCCAGTACACAATGGCGGAAGTTTAATTGCCCAAAGTTGTAATAATTTTTTTTCTTTTAGAGGGACAAGGTGGGTGAGGGGTTCTTTTGGAACAGTTTACTTTTATTTATTTTTTCCTTTACACAGACAGTTTCTTACAGCTCTTGCTGACCTACGTGAAGCCATAAAATTGTGTCCCAGTAATCAAGAAATCAAAAGGCTCCTAGCTAGGGTAGAAGAGGAGTGCAAACAGTTTCAGAGAACACAGCAACAAAAGCAGCAGTCTCCACAGCCAGCACAGCAGAATGACTCTGACAATGAGGAGGTTCTTGTCCAAGGAGTGAATGATCATTTCAATATTGAAGAAAGAAAAGAAGAATTTCCACACCATGATGACTCCTTTCCATCTTCACAGAGGCTGCAGCGTTCCCAGACAGCTTCTCCCTACAGCAGAACCCTTCAAGAAGGCCTTCAGCAGAAAGCCAGACCCATGTCCCCTCAGAAAAAAAACGGGAGTAAATATCTGAGAGAACCAGGGTTGATCATGCAACCTACAAAGCAAGCACAGATTGTGAAAACTAATCAGCATTTTAATTCCATTCAGCCTGGATCAAGAACTGGAGCTACACTGTGTAGTGCAAAGACACAGTCTCCTTTTCAGCATCTTCCCACAAATGCTATGCCTGTCCGACACCCTGGAAATCTAACCAATAAAAGTCAGCATTTAGATGGGCCAAACACTTTATCATCTGGAAGCATTCCCACAGATTTCAGCTCTGGACTGTACAATGAAAAGTTAGCATCCAACCAGTGTCCCCATTTACAGCATAGTGAGAGTGTCTCTTCTCACTCTTTCACAAGCAAGGCCAAAACCACTGATAGGCTTAATGTCCTTGCACCTTCAGTCATGGAGAAAGCAGCTCCAATTCAAGGAATTCAAATGAATTGCAGTGAAGCAAGGCAGCAAGCCTCTGTAACTAATGTCGTCTCTTCTGGCTCTCCATGTAGCAGCATGATCATTTCCAGTTCAACCAATAGTTTAACTTCAAGCAGCAGCTTTTCAGATAGCGTGAAAGGGTTAGGGCCAGATGTTCGAATCAAGGAAAATAAAGTTAGTCAAGTTCAGAGTGGTACGACTGAACACAGACCTCGGAATACACCATTTATGGGGATCATGGATAAGACAGCAAGGTTTCAGCTGCAGAGTAATCAAACCAATCGCACTTGGCATTGTCAGGCATCTGAAGGATTACTAACAGATGCTTCTGGTGGGTTTGTTCAATCTGTAAACTGTGAGCAATTCTCTGCCAGACAGACAGGTGGATACAGTAATCAGACTAAAACTTCCTCTCCTGCTATTGCCCCGGGAGAAAATATTCAAAATGGAATGCAACCTAAAGAACTTGAAGAGCTCAAGTGCCAAATGCCTGCCCACTGTCAAGATACCAGGATGTCTAAAACAGTTCCTCATTTCTATCCAGATGCTATATCTGAACAGCAGTCTCATGTTAATAAGGAAGGTCATCTAAGTCCTGTCAGTTCTGCAAAACCAAAGCGATCTTTCATAGAGTCTAATGTATGAATATATCATTTTATATAATAATAAACTGATTGTAAAACTTAGCAAATAACAGCATATTGATTACTTATGTTAATCACTACTATAGGGCTGTTTCATCATAGAATATTGTTTCTGCATAACATATTGATTATCATCTGGCCACTTTTATAATTATGAGTAGGTTGTCCATGTTGGCCAGTATTATTCATAGAAATATGGGATACAACCACTTCCTTAAGAAGCTATACGTACCACCATGGAACAAGAATATTAACTGGAATGTCAAATTTAACTAGAAATGCATTTACATGGTTAGTTAAGATTGTGAATGCACCGAATTGGGACCTTGAAAGAGGAAAAATAATTTAATTTACTTTTCATTATATTCCATCATTATTGTAAGACTTATAACATTTTCCTCTTATATAGGGCTTTAATCTTGGCTTTTGATTGTATTAAAAGTCATCACTTGCATAATAATTATAACTATGCCTCTTTTCTAGTACTTAAAATGCTTGATTCCAACAAAGTTATGAGGGTAAAATACAGAGTATGTAACATGTAATTGACTGTTTTCTTATCAAAAAGATATAGTATTATTTCATTAGTTTTCTAGAGGGATTTAATTGGGATGCATGATGTAAATTTAGGAACTTTGTCACTTGTATATGAGTAAACTTTAAGCAGCTTTGTTTTGACATGTAAATATGATATTTTTAATTACTACAAGAAACCAAGTAAAATCCAGTAAATTACAGCAACAGATTTGCATGCATTTTTTTAAAAAGCTTCAACCATACTGGTTATTGCACTGAATATTATTATATTATGGCATGTTAACAATATACCAGTAACCGCACTTTATATAGTTTACCTAAAATACCTTTGAGGTGCTACCTTAATACAAAATGATGTATTGTACATTCACAAAGAAGAGGTACAGGAATGAAATACTTTATAGAAACATTTTTATAGGAAGCCTGATGTATTATTTTGAGAATATAAAGATGAAAATTTGAGGAAAAGGGTAGGTGCACATTTGCTTTGTAGGATGGGGTTGAAAATTTTTTCAGAGCTTGAGAGGAAAAAGGTTCTATATTTGCAAGAATGTTTTCAAAATGAATAGTTGTAATGACATTCCTGTGTGTAATAAAGGTTTGTGTTGTACAAGTTGGAATTTTCAACTTTTATTCCCATGTACAGTATGTATGTACACTGTAAAAACAACCTTACAATTTTTACAAATTCCTTAGGAGTTTGCATTATTACACCCTAGCTTATTTATTGTTTACTGTTTCTTTGATATTTGTACAAGTCTTGTTCTCTTCTTCAGTAGTTCTCTTTTTGCACTGCTACTGTATTTTTCTTTATGAAATAAAGACTATTAATATAGTGCGTTGAGAGGTGCACTCTTATTTTGTGTATTGTGTACTGGTATAAAACCACCGACAGATGCTCACAAATTAAATCAATGATGTGTATGTAGTACAGTTATAGAAAAGGGTCTGTTAGTAACTGCATTATATGATTCTCCCCACTCCCTATTTTTCCTCTGATGAGGCCTGTATAGCTTCACCAGTATCTTCTGAGGGTAAACACTGATGACTCAGATCTGGAGAATATGCAGGATGATCTTTTGAAGGTAAAAGACTTGTCTTGATTGCCATCAGCTTCTCCAGTACAGTAGAACCTCAAAGATACGAACACCAGAGTTATGGACTGATGGTCAACCAGATGCCATGGGGATCCGGAAGTAAGCTATCAGGCAGCAGTGGAGATGACAAACCCCCAAACAAATACTATACTGTACTGTGCCCAGGGCCGCTGGGGGGGGGGGGGGGGGGGAGTGGGGCAATTTGCCCCGGGCTCCATAGGGGCCCCCATGAGAATGGCTGAGGCTCCCTCCCCGGCCCGACCCTCCCAGAGCCTCAGCGCATCCAGGAGCATCCCTGGCTCCGGCGGGGCCTGAGCTCTTCCCCGCTCAGAGCTGCATGGTAAGAGGGCGGGGCTGCGAGCTCCGGGCCAAGCAGTGGGAGCTCAGGCCCCGGTGGAGCTCGCAGCCCCGCCCCCTTACCAAGCGGCTCTGAGCGGGGAGGAGCTCAGGCCCCACCGGAGCCACGCTGCAGCACTATCCAGGGACGCTCCGGGTGAGGGGGGAGCCAGGGGTAAGGGGCGGGGGGGGGCGGTCAGGGGACTGGGAGCAGGGGTGGGGTGGTTGGGGAGGTCTCTGGGGGACGGTGAGGGGACAAGGAGCAGGATGGGTTGGGGATTCTGAGGCGGGCAGTCGGGGGGCAGGAAGTGGGTGGGGGTCGGATAGGGGGCAGGGCCAGGCTGTTTGGGAGGCACACCCTTCCCTACCCTAAAGCTCATTCAGCAGTTTGAGGCTTGCAGAAGAGTCAAGCTGTTAGCTCTTCCATTAGGGCTGCCGTCCCTTTCACTTGTCAAATTCCAAATTATAGTCTATATTTAATTTCAGTGCCATAGGGAGATTCATGTCAGGGGAGGTTAGCTTCATTAAAATTAGCCACTGGTGGAGGGATGACATGAGAAGAGCAATATCCTACACCACCTACCTCCTTCTCAACCCTACCAAGGGAGACCCGCCTCCCCTGCATTCCTATGAGGTTCTACTGCACCACATCTGTCTAGCCTGAAAATACCAGTCCTCAAACAGGAGGCCTAGAACTCTGACTTTATCCTCAGGTGATTAGCTGCAGTTGTGGAGCCAAGCATGCCTTCTTGGAGTCACTGCAGAAGCAAGTGAACTGGCTGCTCCATCAGAGAGATCAAAAGATGCTCTCAAGGCATGCTTAGAGTGTTCCTAGCTCTCCAACTAGATAGAGGAACTTCTTTTTATTTTCCAGAATATATTAAACCCTGGAGGTTACTGGGACAATGAGTAGGAGTATCTGGTTAAACTGCTAAAAATTGTATCTGCTCCAAGGACTTGTCTGCACAGAGAAATTATAATGATGTGTAAGATCAGGGATGAATTTAAAGTGCTGTAACTACATCTGTGAAAATCAGTGTGTGGATACTCCTATTTTGATATGAGTGTCTTTTTCCAGTTTACCTTATGTTGTTTCAGAAGCAGTTTAAGCTAAACTGCAAAAGGCCAGTCTTAATCCAGAGTAAGGGTATGTCTACGCTACCCACGTTACAGCGCGGCTGCGGCTGTGCTGTGACATGGGCAGTGTAGACATGCTTTATTGCTGGGGGAGAGCTCTCCCGGCAATAAAACAATAAAAAAAAAAATCCACCACCCGTAATGAGCGGTGGTAGCTTTATCTCCGGGAGCTGATAAAGCGCTGTCTAACTGGCACTTTTCAGTGCTAAATCTTTTCTCGTTCAGGGGTGTTTTTTACACCCCGAATGACGAAAGTTTTAGCGCTGAAAGTGGCAGTGTAGACACATCTTAAGAGCCTTCATATAGGGGAGTTATACCCACATAGTTTAAGCACTGTAGTTATACTGGTATAATTATCCTTGAAAAATCTCCTTTGTAGGCAAGCCTTAAATAAGAATAGATTTTTCAGTCCAAAGCATCAAACTGCCTGGATTATTTATCTCCTAGAACAAAGGTTTGACTGAACTGAATTTACTTCTGTCAGCCAAAACCAGCGAGTGAGCCAGATGCCAGGTGCTGATAAAAATAAGTCAAAGCACCCTTTGAGACCTGATAAAAATGATAGCAGCCTTCAACAACCTGAAGGGAGGTTCCAAAGCGGATGGAATTCGGCTGTTCTGTGGTGGCAGAACAAGGAGCATGGACTTGAGCACTGGAATGGGTTACCTAGGGAGGTGGTGGAATCTCCATCCTTTGAGGTTTTTAAGGCCCGGCTTGACAAAGCCCTGGCTGGGATGATTTAGTTGGGTTTGGTCCTGCTTTGAGCAGGTGGTTGGACTAGATGACCCCCTGAGGTCTCTTCCAATCCTAATCTTCTATGATTCTATTAATCAGATTTACAAAAGCAGGGCCACTCAGACCTTCCTCAGCTGTCTCAGATGAACCACCACTGTTAAGGTGGGCTGCTGTTTCCTTTCCTTGAAGATGTCAGAATTTTCAGACTTTCCTTGACAAAGATACCAAAGAAATGTGTAATACTGCCATCATCCTGCTGCCAGCTGCTGGGGGGTTCTGGGGTCACTCAGAGGGGAAGAGGAGGCAATAATGCATTCTTATACAGAAGAGACAGAAGGTAGACTTCCAATGTTCATCTTCTCTAGCTTTGTCAGGGTCAGGAAGCATTGCTGAACATGGGAAATTGGGTGACGAGGGTCTAGCCAATATTGCAGGAGCCGTTTTAGGAGAAGACTTCCTATAAGGTTAAGGGTATCTTGTTCTTCATCCCTTGCTCTTGCTGAAGATGTAGTGGAAAAGCAGATGAGGGTTGGGAGTAATCCCTCAAAAACCCCAGGATGTGCAAAAATAACAAAGATTAAATCCTTAGGGAGCCCAGATGACTGTTCTGAGAGGTCTGTTGATAGGTCTGACTGAGACTGTGCTGTGGAAGGAGGACTGAGCCCATTAATGAGGCGCCACCCTCTTCATTTGCAAAAAGGGAGCAGATGTGGGCTGACGTACATCTGGCAGCACTGCTACATGAGCTGTGTGTGTCATTTTCCCAGAGCCCTTCTCTAGTGTCTTGCTCAACACTGCCTCCTGCATAAGGAGACTTCCTTCCGGGGAAGTATCTACATCCCATACAAGTTTTAGCAGAATAACATTTTAGGCAGTAGAAAGATGCAGCAACCCATCAGAAGGAAATGTATAGGGGCAAGAAATACACATGTTTGCCATGGGGTGGAGCAGAACTACCCTACTTTAACCAAACTAAGCAAAAGATTTAGATAATATGTGTAATAACACATCATCTCTCCATCGCTAGAATTAACTATGTATTTAAAAAGGGGGGGGTGAACTCCTTAAAGGTTAACTGTTTTATAACATTTTAATGGATTACATGGTTACTATTTTTGACCCCTATTTACATCCCTAGTTTGAAAGGTTATGGGGTTGCACATTGAGGCATGTAACTCTCGTACAGGATGATTGGGGAGGGTATTTCAATAATTAATTGCAATGAAACTACATTCCTAATTTACACTAGAGGTCAGGGAGATTTTTTTGAATCAGGCTCACAGTTTACAATGCAGTTATGAGGGAAGGTGGCAGAGAAGCTTGTGAGGCAACCCTAACTGTAGTAGGCCCTGATACTTGAGCGCTGCATGTTGGTTGCTTTTTTGTGTCATTCACATATAGTAGAATAGCACTGCTTCCATTCATGGCTTGAGATACTGCAGCCGAAAAATGGGTGGAATTTTTCAAAGGTACATTAAAAAAATATGAAGAAGCAATGTGGGGCTAGATTGTGCCCCCTAGAGCCAGAAACATCACATTATTAACCTTCCAGTACAGAAATTAGGTCAACTCCCTCCCTGGGCCCCTTGTGTCCCAGGATCCTGCAGAGAGTGTTTCCCGGTGAGTGAGTAACTAGACAGTGCTGTGAAAGAACGCCGAGGGAGGCGATGAGGCAGCGAACAGTTATGCTGGAGGGGGTGAGCGAGAGCCTAGTTGGAATAGGATGGAACTTTCCTTCCTCCCCTTTTTAAATATGATAACCAGCTGCTTATATGTGCCCAGAGGCAGCTGTGTACTAGCCTAGGCCTCTTGGTCAATGTGAGGGTAGAGCAGCAAAGACCTTGTCAGTGTGTAAAATTCCTGGTTTGGGAATCAGAGGAGCTGAGGTCAGTCTGGGTCTTGAAGCCACAACTGCAAGGGCTTAAGTGAATTGGTTCACAGGGAGGGGGTGACCATGCTCTACGGTTCACGATGTGGTTTTAGGGGGCCTGGGTCCCCCCTGTGGGTCTAAACGCCGGAGCCACAGTGCACTGTGGGACGGAAACGTCGAGGACACTCCCCAAGCCCTGCGGGGGTAACGCCTTTTGACCCCCCCCCCCCTTCCTTCCCTCCGGGGGGGGAGGTCTGGGTGACCCGCGCTGCGATAACCTGCCCAATGACCTAACTCCTCGGGACAGGCACACCGCCTCGCCCGCCGGTGCGCGGCCCGCAGACAGCCCCCTCCCCTTGCGGACTTTGGGCCCCCAACGTAAACTGCCCGTTTGTCGTTTTCTTTACCGCCTCCCCCCTCCCGGCCCGGTGTAGCACGTTAATACACGACCCTGGCGGGCGGGGCGCGCCAGGGCAGCGTCTCCCCCCCCAGGCCTCAGCCAGCAGCGCTCCCGGCTCACACACACGTGTACGTGTGTGTGGGAGGGGGGGGGCGGGGCTCTCGCTGCGCGGCAGGTGTGACGGGAGGCCCCCGCTGTGGGGCAACCCGTCCCGTAGGCGAGGCGGCGGCTGGGGGTATTGGTGGCTCTGTCTTCCCCTCGCCCACCTCAAGTTGCTGGTCCCAGGCGCCTGCTCGGCGCCCCACAGAAGCGGTGCCAGCGCCGCCCCGGATTCCCCACAGGCTGGCGGCAGCCCGTGCCCCGTAGCATAAGGGCTGCAACGGCCGCCCAGTGCGGGTTTGCCATAGTTTAGGGGTCCAAAAAGAGGCCGCGGGGGGGGGGGGGCGGGGGATACTCACGGGCGTGGCGGGGCAGTGGCCGCCCTGTCGCGGTAGCCAGGCGGCTGGCACAAGTCCAAGGCGCAACCTCAGCCGCCGGGACCGCGGGCGGGCTCCAGGGGCGGGACCTGGAGCGCAATCGGGGTCTTTCTGAGCAGCAGCTTGGTGCGCTGCAGCGTCCCCTCCCCCTCCCACGGTCTAGTAATTGAAAACCCCGCGCCGGCTTGTGCACGCCCATTGTGTGTGCCGGGGGGCCAGGGCCAGCTGCGGGGTGACGGTGGTTGGGGCATACTGAGGGGAGTCAGGGAAGCAGCACTAGGGGGCGGGCCGATCAAAAGTAGTTAACGAATTACAGGTTGCTGTAATAAACCATATACCCCGTGTCTCTGTTCAGACCATGTTTTTTCACATCTAGCAAAGTTTGAATTTAAGGTCCACGCTCCTCTTTTAGAGTACACAGGTTTCCTTTGAGAATGAGGACTAAGAGATCAATGATTACGTCAGAAACAGTGTTTACCTACGCTGGATAGGATGTTTTTGTCTTTTATCATATTTCTGTTAGGTATTTGGAAACATAGTGATCATCTCCAGTCACCCCAATAGTTGCTTTAGTACACTACATACAGTGTTGTGATGGACCCATGGATCTTGAAAGGTGGGTTGGGGGAGGTGTTGATCATCATAGCCAGGGAGATGTGGCTATAGGTTTTGCATTTGTTGTTCTGACAGTGTCTGGTCCTGCTTTAAGTTAGTGTGTCCTTTGAGCTTGCTTCAGATGATGATCTTGGAGAGATTCGGGGGTTATTTCAGGATGTGGTCCCCATCAAGTATGGGTTGTAATTGTTGCATGATACTGCAGCTGGGTTCCAATGTGGAGTGGTAGGTGACAGCTAGAGGTGTATGGTCAGAGAGAGTTTTATTTCTGTACTGAAGCAGATTCTCCCAGGGTATTTGGGTGGCCCATTCCATGATGTGATCTATTTCTCTGGTAGAGTGTCCTTCTTTGGTGAAGGCAGTTTTGTGTGTGTGTTACAGTATAGGTTTTCTCTTCTGAGCATATTTTCTAGTATCTGAGTGCCTGGCTGTAGATAATAGTTTTCTTGATATGGTTGGAGTGGTTACTGAATCTTTGAAGGTAGGTGTGGTGATCCATTGGTTTCTTGTATATAGTTGTCTGCAAGATTCCATTGTTGAAGCTGATTATGGAAACCAGGAAGTGGATGCTTGCACCGGAGTGTTTTAGAGCAGCAAGAGCATTTGTCTCTCATGGCTCTTTGCAGCACATATTAAAACACTGTGTGATTGGTTAATAACTTAGAGTGGTTAATAATTCAATCAGAGTGCTTTTACTATGTTATTAACCAATTAAGTTGTCAACTGGCACTAAGTTATTTATTTGCTGTGAGAATCACTATATATAATACTATTGTAAATGAAACTATGAAGTCACACTATTATGGTTCTTATAGGTAACGTTGATTGCTAATTTGGTTCTTGAGCCACTGAGGTCTGAGTATCACTTTTCTAGGGAGAGTTTAAAGGATGGGGAGTGGTTGCTGAAGTTGTGTTTGAAATGTATCAATTAGGTTAGGTCATCTGTCCAGAGGATGAAAAATATCATCCATGTATCTCAGGTATACCTCTGGTTTCATGGTACATTTGTCCAGAAATTCTTCAAGGTGGCCCATGAAGAGGTTGGTATATTAGGGAGCCATCCGGATACTGATAGCTATTCCCATGGTTTGGACAAAGTGTATGTTGTTGAATATAAAATTTTTATCGGTGAGGATAAAATGAAGGATTTTGGTGATGTGTTTGGAGTGGATATCTGATTGTTGTCCATTATCTTGTAAATATTTCAGGCAGACAGCGCCATTGTGAGGAAAACTGAGGTATAGGGAGGTGACGTTCCTGGTGGCAAGGATAGTGTTAATGTTGCAGTTTTTGGAGGAGGTCAGTCATATCCTGAAGGAAGTTGGCTTTTTGTGTGGTGAGTGGTTTGAGGACAGTTTCTATGAGTCGCAATATTCCTTCAGTAAGAGCGCTGTGGCCAGATATGGGTCTTCCCTGGTATGTCAGGTAGTGGAGCAGTGAGAAACGGGGGGAGGCAGGAAAGGGGAGCAGTGGGGGCAGGGAAGTGTATATGTGAATAGGAGGGTTCAGAGCAGTGCAAGAGGAGCTCAGTATCTCAAAGCAGAAAGCCCTAAGGTGGGGAGAAGGCAGGCACCACCCCCAGTCCTCCAGGAGCATACATAGAACACAAAGTTTAAGGCCAGAAAGGATCACAAGATCATCTAGTTTGACCTGTTCATCAGTGGCCCCCAACCCATACACTAAACCCAGCAATGGAAATGAAACCAAAGTAAAGGAGACCCACAGGAGAGTAGACTATCATGTGCCATAGGCAGCAAATAAGAAGGATCAAGGCGCACCAGTGCTTGAGGCCCCTGCAATGGCAGGGAAGTTATTAAATGAGATATACCCAGATAATCCTGGCAAGTGATCCCCACCCACAAACTGCAGATGAAGGCAAACACCCCCCCCCCCCCAAGGTCCTGTCAATCTGACCTGGGGGAAAATTCCTCCCTGACCCCACATAGGATGCTCAGCTACACACTGAGCATGTGAGCAAGAACCAAACAGCCAAGCACCTAAGAGAATGTTGGTGCAACCTCAGAGCCCTGGCCCGCTCTGCCCAATATCTCATCGCCAGCCATGTCATCCCTGATACTCCAGGGGAAGAAGACAAAAACACCTGAGAATGTATAGGGGGATGGGGACAGGGAGGGAATCCTTTCCTGACCCCAGCAGGTGACCAGCTGAAACCCTGAAGCATGAACTTTAGGAACAGAAGACAAACTAGAAATGAAACACATGGCTGTTGAGCTGCGCCCCTTGTCCTATTACAAGCAACCACATCACACAATCCTACTCATAAATTTGTCCAGCTCTTTTTTAAAACTAATTAAGTTGTCTGCCCTCACAATTTGTTCCAGATGTTCCAGGACATCACTCCTCTGATGGGTAGAAACAAATAGGGATGCACTCACTGAATGAGTCAAAAATAGTATGTAATCATGTAATTTAAGACTATATCATTCACATATGCACAAAGGGACTGAATAAAGATTTCACAAGCAGCCTTAATATTGACAATTCCTAACTTTTGAGTGGTTGACTTTGCAACCTTAACATTCTTATTTTGTTTGCAGTAGTTAAATATATCAGATATTTTGAGACACACTCAAAAAACAGACATTACAGTATCGCCACTTGTAACAGACAACTTTATTTTTTCAAGTTTACATATATCCAGGCTTGGAAGGATTAGATTTTTTTTTAAATTAATAAATGTCTGTAAACATCAATTTCATTGTACACACACAAATGAAAATATTTCCATTGATAACTGAAATTTACAGATAGGCAAACTAAGAAAAATGGTGCTTGAGAATGTATTAGATTTTGATTTAAGGATATTCACTTTGAATATTTTGGAGGGAGAGATAGCTCAGTGGTTTGAGCATTGGCCTGCTAAACCAAGGATTGTGAGTTCAATCCTTGAGGGTGCCATTTAGGAAACTGGGGCAAAAATCTGTCAAGGACAGTACTTGGTCCTGCTGTGAAGGCAGGGGACTGGACTCGATGACCTTTCAAGGTCCCTTCCAGCTCTATGAGATAAGTGACATGTGATGTTGACCATTTGTGTTTTAACAGTTATAAAGCTTTAACTTTTTGAATCTCAACATCAACTGTCATTAAATAATTATTGTATAACCCACCAAAATTTAAATTCATAAAAACTGAAAAAAAAAGCTTAAAAATAAGCATAATTATCCAATGAAATTATAAAAGAATAAAAAAAATCAAATTCTGCCAAGCCTACATATTTTCAATTAGCATTTGAACTTTCTTATACAAAAATATTGTAATTAAAGCTCAAATATTAAAAAGAAACTCTAATAGTTTATTAGGCATCAAAATCATTTTTTTGGTTTAAAGTTCTGCATTTATGGGACTCTATGTGAGTTACAGACTAAAGACATCATGGACAGAAGCTTACCTTTTTCCTTTCCAGTGTTTTAAGATTTCTGATAGTTATTTCCTGCCACTACCTACAATTTCATTGCAATTAATTTGACAGAACAATTGGTGTATTCAAGACTAAGTTGTTTCATTATATTTCTGCTGAGTCTCTAGCCAGCGATTGATGGCCATTTTCAGAGTCCTATTTGGTGTAAGTATAAGAGATTGGAGAGGGAGATTTGTCATGGGACTAGACCGTCTCTTTTTGCTGATCCAGTTTTCCATTGCCTCTTTTTCATAGGAATAGCCATCTAAAGAGAAAAATACAATTAAAATGTTAAAATTGCACTAACATAGGAATGTCCATCCAAGGCTCTTAATGTACTTTAGATACTAAAGATTAAGCTTCAACAATACCCCCTGGGATTCAGGGAAGCATTTTTTCCAGATGGGAAAACTGGTACACAGAGGTTAAAGGACTTGCCAGATCACATGGGATGGGACTTGCCAGATTGTATGGGATCACATGGAAATCAAAAGATCATCTTTTTATTCACGACACTCCATGTTCTGTACAGAATGGATATATGGTTCTATATTATCATCTGAGCCTTTATTTCTGCAGCAAAGGTGCAGTTTTTTCATGAAAATGAATAAGTATTCCAGTTTAGATTTTTAACTACAGTGAATAAAGTACACCACCAGCATAATTCTGTCATGTCTTACTGTACTGGTAGATCAACACCAAATATAACTGCAGCAGATTACTTTTAAAATGATGTCAACTGCAGTTAGACACTAAGTATTTTAACATTAATTATAGAAAACAATTTAAGCCTATTTGAAGCTCAAGTGCAGTTATAAAAAAAATTCTTGCAAATTTCACAAAAGGCTACAGTTATGGCAAAGCCAGTTCACTGATGCCAGTATTAAAGCCCATGTGTATTAAATGAACCCGTCTTAAGAGAGAATCTCATGGTAGCCCCAATGTGATCAAAGGCTGCCCCAAAATAATTCAAGTGCTGCTGAATCTGTTTCTCATGAGATCAGAGGAAACACTTTAGACTTCAATGCCCAATGTAGCATCCCATGTGATACAGAAAAACAGACAGGATTTAGGTCAGGTCTGCATTGGAAGGCCTTGCCAGGATAACTTTACTGGCATACTATATGGGCAAAGTACTCCTAGTGCAGATGCAGCTTATAATAACAAAACTGCACTTTTGCTTACTCGAGTTGCCTGTGTCTCCATACCCCCCCCCCGCATCGCCTGTCTCTCCATTACCCCCCCTCTCCCGCATATGAAATAAGTTATACTGGCAAAAGCACAGCCTACGGTAGAGGCTTTTGTTGGCACAGCTATGTCAGTCACAAATCACACTACATCATACCTGACTGATTTTTCAAAATAGAAAAATTTCTAGCATAGACCTGGATTAGTTGTGATGAATATAAACAGAATTCTTTCTTGAGGCTACAGGACACTGACATCTTGAACTAAGGCCTAGTCTACATGTAAAAGGTTTACCGACATAGTTAGACTGATTGGGGTGTGATTTTTTACTGACACGGCTATGCTGGTAAATGCACTAGCATATACATAGTTCTATCAGGATAACTGCTTATACTTGTATAGCTTATGCCATTTGGAGAGAACAACTATAAGCTATATCAGTAAAAGCATTTTTATATTGATATTACTGTATCTATGCTAGACAGTTTTTCTAGTATATCTATACCAGCATAATTTTATCAACAGAACCCTCCTATTGTAGACAAGGTCTAACTAAATACAGTCTAATATAAGCATACAAATTCTTCCTAAATCCTTCGCTGGACTAAGTAGTCATGGAAGGGACTGCAACTGCATTATTCATAAATTTACATATTACACCCATCAAGTACAGTACATCATCTGTGGAGGGGAGACATTGTTCTCTGTGTATTGCTTTAAATTTTTATACTAAAACACCAAATAGAAATTAAATATAATAATCATTATGTGTGAAATCCTGGCCCACTGAAGTCAATGGCAAAACTCCCACTCACTTCAATGGGGCCAAGATTTCACCCTACACTTTTATGTCACCTCTGTCTAGGGATTACCACCAGACAAATCAATATTTAGCTACCAGTGACCATTTATGCATCAAAAAATTGCTTTTATTAAAGTATCTGTATTCCAAGTATTTTACAAAAACGTGTTTGTAAAATGCTTTCTAAACAATGACACATTTTAGTAGATTTAGTAAATTTGATTTAATCTTTTACTGGATTCCCTTCAACCTGTCAAATAAATGTTCTCGGCCTCCTTTATGAGAGGCCGTCTTACTTAAAAGACCACATTTTATCTGTCCTTCAATTAGTGATTTAATCAGGTTTTACTATACACAAGGCATCCCCTATAGAAATAGCATATTCTCCTTATCCGTCCTGGATAGCTAAACTCCCAACATGTAAATAGTTATAGAAAAACTAGAAATTGCTCCCAGCAGGGATGCAACAAAATGTAGTTAGCCATCCAAGATAAAAAGCTTCTCTTAATGGCCGTTTTTAAATTTTAATCTTGACTTTCCCTCTTTCTCCCACATAATAGGAACTACAAAAGCAGAGCCCATCATAATCTTCCCATGGGTAGCAAAGCAACTCCTAAGCATTGTTATCACTGACTATTACTGGTCTGAATTCACTTTCTCTGTGATTGAGCTACAGTTAAACCATCAATCATTTTGCTTGCTAGCAAAACTAGTACTATTGTTTTTAAACTTTTCACCTAGTCTAAAATACTATGTAGAATACATACATGAAATCTCAATGTGAGCAACTCTCTGAAATAAAATGTTACGTGAAACCAAGTTCAGATAGCATTAATTTTATTCTTAGTATTTCTCTCGAGAATTTTTTTTAAATGAGCAATCAGCTTTCCATGGAATTAAAAATATTATAATAAAACAAAGTGATTCTGTGGAAGAATTAACATTATTGTCTATTGGTGAACAAATATGTCCCCTTGAGCATTTGATAAGTGAAGAAAGCAGGGATTCTCAGCAGATCTATTCTGTCACTAATTACATTTCAATACAGGCTTTAAAATTGTTTTGCAAAGTTCATCACAAAGCTGTCAAAGGAATCATCAGAGCTGCTAGGCAAAGTCCCCTGTGCCCATAGCCTTTCACGTATAAATAAGAAGCACTGAAACAGTGACGTGACTAGCTAGTAAATTGCAATTGACAATCTGCATTTTAACAACACTGCTCACTCAGCTCCTTTTAAAAATTCATGTATGCATTGAGAGTTTACTGCAAATGTAGTTCCTTAGCTATGTTTAAGTCAAACGCATTTTCCCCAAAAGTACACACTGACAATAAAACATTTTAGAGAAAATATAAGGCATTATACTGAGCCTCAATAAGCATATGCAATTAATTTTGTTTACAATCTACCCCTAAGTTAGAAATGCAGCAAAATATTTGTATTTAGCATACTCTAGGTCAGGGGTCGGCAATGTTTGGCACGCGGCTCGCCAGGGTAAACACCCTGGCGGGCCGGGCCAGTTTATTTACGGGCTGACGTGGCAGGTTTGGCCGATCGCGGCCCCCACTGGCCGCGGTTCGCCGTTCCAGGCCAATGGGGGCGGCGGGAAGCCGCGGCCAGCACATCCCTCATTGCTTCCCGCCGCCCCCATTGGCCCGGGACGGCGAACCGCGGCCAGTGGGGGCCGCGATCAGCCGAACCTGCCACGTCAGCAGGTAAATAAACTGGCCCGGCCCGCCAGGGTGCTTACCCTGGTGGGCCGCGTGCCAAACGTTGCCGACCCCTGCTCTAGATTATTGATTCTGAGGTCAGAGAGAGAAAGTATAAAGGGGTTCTGAAATATTAATCACACATCAACTGTAACAGAATTGATGCATCCCACAAAATATAATTATTTCAGTGCATCAGCTACAAGTGAACTTCTGACTAAACTAAAGCAGAATAGAAAGTCAGAGCTGTGCTTTACCAGATTGCATAAAAGGGGTATCATCATTTTAAAAACCCACCATTTTATTGTAACAAGATAGATTTTGTGAAATACAAATATCAGATTTAATAATATTTTAAAAATCTCTTAAATTAACATTGTCAATTTAGTTTAGTCCAAAACTTAATTTATCTTAATAAATATTAATATTATTTTTATTTATTAACACACTTTTCTTAATTTAAACATTCCTCCAGCACAGGAAATACAAACAGAACAGCACTAAAAGACATCACAAAAACTAGAACCTGAAAAATGACTATAAACAGATCAGGCTTGTTTCATTTTCAATCTCAGTGAAATGCACAGAGTAACAACTAGCATAAATTATACTAATTTTTGAAAGTCCCCCCCTCCCCCATTTTTAACAATGTAAAGCAAGTGTGGGGTAAAATTTTCAATAGGCTCCTAAATTACTTAGGTGCTGACAGATTTTTCAAGGGATTTAGGTGCCTAAGGATGCAGATAGGGATTTTCAGATTGCCTAGAAATCAGTAGGAGTTAGATACCTAAATACCTTTCAAAAGCTAGTCCAAAGTGCATAAGTCACTTTTGAAAATGGAAATTAGACTCCTAAGTAACTTAAACACCCCGACTCCTTTGTGTAGGGAAATACTATGGTGATGTGGTACCCTAGGAGTGCCACTCTCTCCTTGTTCCTCAGTGCCTTGGGAGTAGCAAAGGCATCTCTACACTTCAACCATCAGCAGATGTCTTACCAGCAGCTTACAGAATATAAATCAGCCTTCAAGAAGTTCTACATTATGCTGGGGACTGGACCAGCACTCCAGAATCAGCGAGAGCACAGGAGACTTTCACATATTTTAAGGCCAGAAGTGCCCACTATGCTTATGTAGTCTGACCTCCTATTTAATGCAGGCCATAGAACTTCTGCAAAATCATTCCTATAGCATATCTTATAGAGAAAACATCCAATCTTGATTTAAAAATTGTCAGTGATGGAGAATCTACCATGACCCTTGGTAAACTGTTTCAATGTCTAGTTAACCTAATTGTTAAAAAAAATGTCTTATTTCCAGTCTGATTTTGTCTAGCCTCAACTTCCAGCCACTGGGTTGTATTGTACCTTTGTCGGCTATACTAAAGAGCTCATTTTCAAATATTTTTCCCCATGTAGGTACTTATAGACAGTGATCGAGCCCCCCCCTTTAAAGTCACCTGCATACCCATCAGTCTTGTGATGCTTGAGGTGCACAAAAGTTGGATTGGGCTTTATATATAAAATTTACAAATAAAAACTAAGATTGCAGAACCAAGCACTCAAAAGTTAGGAAATGCCAGAATTGAGATTGCCCCTGTAACCTAAACTCGGCCCCCTTGTGCATATGCATTATGATACAGCCTTTAATTCCATTATCACATATTTTTCCACAGGACCCCTGCCTCATTTAGTGCATAGGATGGAGAGTGCTCACTTAATGAGCAGCTATTTTTTTTTTTTATCTTCATTGTTCCATGTGTAACCCTAGGACTTATTTACTGCCCACTAATCAAGTCCTGTTGTGGAGACTAAATTAATTTCCTCAGGGACTTTTTTTATGGCACTCACCATTGCAATATCTGAGTGCCTCACAAATAATAAATTAATTTATTTTCACAACACCCTCTAAGATGAGGGGGTGTTATCCATTTTATATGTGAGGATTGAGGCAGAGAGAGATTAAGGTCAAAATAATCCACTAATTTTGGGTCCCTAATCTGAGATGCCTAGGATCTGATTTTTCAGAATGCTTAGCATTATACAGCACTTTATACAGTCAAGCACGGTTTCCGTTGACTTCAGTTGCAGCTATAAGTGCTCAATGCTTCTGCAAATCAGAACCAGGGTCTCAAGTCAGGGACACAGGAAATGAGGAGCACACAAATCAGTGAAAAGTTTGGTTTAAGTGATTTGCCTAGCATCACACAGGAACTCTGTGTCAAAGATAGGGATAGAACAAATTCCCCAGGGCAAGGTTCAACTGTTTTAACAATGATGCTATCCTTTCTCTTCCTGTAGTCCCCCGTCTTATTCACTACACACCTTCCAACTTCTGCAACAAATGAAGAAGTGGTGCTACAGATAAGAATTATCTTCAGCGCACAATCCTGACTCATCCCCCACAGCAGGTCTATCTTGTGCACTGTATGAGACAGGAGTCCTATGGAAAAAACAGCATGTGATCTTGGAAATAAAAGACTATCATTATGGCTGAGTTACAGATGCACAAAGTAGCTGAGTTACAGTTGCAAAGGCAACAGATGTATGAGCTCTTCCCCATTTGGGTACTTAGGGCCTAATCGCATAAACGTTTACTAGCAGATACAGCGCATCTGATAAATCCAGGATCTCCTTGAATTGCAGTGGGATTTGGGGTTCTAGTTCCATCCAAGCTTTTTAGGTGACATAATACATTTCATATATCATCTCTATTTTTACTGATAGACATACAATGCCAGGTTTTTAAAGGGGTTTGCTCTTGTATTTGCACATTTCCTACATTTGTGCAAAACAACTGCGTAATTAGTCTTGTAATTACCGAGTTTGCATAGGCACAAAATAGATGCCCATTACAAAATTTTATGCATCTCAATATCAGAAGCATGATTTCACAAGCCAAATATTCAAAAGAGCAGAAACAAATTTAATTTTTACCTTGATGGAATTTGAATACACTTAAGGATACCAGGAATTCAGAATGCATGTACTTAGCATTCTTTAAGATATACACCTCTACCCCAATATAACGCGACCCGATATAACACAAATTCGGATATAACGTGGTAAAACAGCGCTCCAGCGGGGTGGGGCTGTGCACTCCGGTGGATCAAAGCAAGTTCGATATAACGCGGTTTCACCTATAACGTGGTAAGATTTTTTGGCTTCCGAGGACAGCGTTCTATCGAGGTAGAGGTGTATATTGATTAACAGTTCCCCAGTATTCATCTTTACACCTGAACAATTTTATTTAATAAACTTGAAGTAGCTCATAGACATACCTGCTGCAATGACAGGCTCCTTCATAAGCTCCCTAGTTATAGGACATAAGAATTCATCAGGAATACCAAGAGAAACAGAATCCACATTGCTCCTCAGCTCCTCAATCTTCCGGAAGACTTTACTGCGTAAACCTAGAGATTCTGAAAATGGATGGTAGATTAGAACCCTTGGAACATATTTCAAGAACATTAACCTCTGAAACACAAACACATCATCAGGCAGAGAGATTGCTTCTGGTGCAAACTGGAAGACATTTCAGGAGCTCTGTAAATACACCATTTCTAACTTTTTCCTCATGGTTGACAGAGACCAATTAACATGATTTTTAAGGCAAAAAAGGCCATCTACACTATATACCAAGTAGTGTTCAAAAATACATTGAACAAAACTTGTTTCCCAGAGTATTTTAAAACGTCACCTACTTTCCTAATCTAGACAGAGTATCGGGGTAACCTTGACCAACTGACAGCTGATGTTAAACATGACAGTCCAAAGTGCTACGTCATGTTTAACATAGCATGAGTTAACACATGTTTAACATGATTCTAGTGTAGACAAGCCCATGCCTGAAGTCACGCACTGGACTGCATTACGGCTATGTCTACACTGCAGCTAGGAGCACTGCCAGGGTAGACAGACTTGCACTAGCTTGGTTTGAGCTAGTGCACTAAAAACAGCAGTGTGGACATTGTGGCTCAGAAAGCAACTCAGGTTCTCAAACCCAGCGAACCCTCTGGATCTGAGCTATCCTGTATACTTACTGGAGCTGCAAGATCCACAGTGCTATTTTTAGTGAACTAGCTTGAGCTGAGGCTAGTGCAAGTCTGTCTACTTGGGCTGGGAAGTTTGCTCCCAGATGCAGTGTAGACATACCCTTTGACGAATTAGGTGAGCCTGGGTAGGGTTAATCCCATCCCCCTTTATGCAGCTGCTTTGCAACAGGAAGGAACCTCTGACAGTTTGACGGGAGCTGGCTCTTTGCTAGTCCCTGTCGGAATAAAGGAGTGCTTGTCTCTTATGATTCCCTTAATGACCATCTGCGTGATTACTGTAGGAGTAGTCCTTTAAGCTAGACCCTCAACTGTTTCTATGGCGTTTAATACATACATATCATTAACAGATTTGCTATAATAGCCTCATTTTCAGGTCGTTTCATCTTTTCTGACAGAAAGGCAAATTCACAGACATCTGCAACGGCACCAAAACGGGATATCCCCCAAATCAGAACAAGACAAAGTAATTTAATATTCTAGGTTTAAGTACTGTTGCATAAATACAGCATTTTCTTCTCAGGATTTCACATACTGTCATTTCCAAAATCCACTTCATTCCCATTCAGGCCTTTATAAAGCCTTTTTCTCCTTTAATCATTTCCTCTCAGGAAACAGAGAGTGGCCACTTTGACTCCTGCCATGTGTGATTTGCCGCTGTGGCGTCTGCTAGGTGAAGCAGTGTGACCAACCTTGCTCCTCCTGGTCTAAGATGATATCTGTTACTGTCAAAACTAGGGCTGTGAATTAATTGCAGTTAACTCACGCAATTAACTTAAAAAAATTAATCGTGTTAAAAAAATTAATACCAATTAAAATTTGTTATAAAATTTTGGATATTTTTCTACATTTTAAAATATATTGATTTCAATTACAACACCGAATACAAAATGTACACTGCTCACTTTATATTATTTTTGATTACAAGTATTTGCATTGTAAAAATGATAAACAAAAGAAACAGTATTTTTCAATTCACCTCATACAGGTACTGTAGTGCAATCTCTTTATCATGAAAGTGCAACTTACAAATGTAGATTTTGTTTTTTTACACATAACTGCATTCAAAAATAAAACAAGGCAAAACTTTAGAGCCTACAAGTCCACTCAGTTCTACTTCTCATCCAGCCAATCGCTAAGGCAAACAAGTTTGTTTACCTTTACAGGAGATAGTGCTGCCCACTTCTTATTTAAAATGTCACCAGAAAGTGAGAACAGGAGTTTGCATGGGACTTTTGTAGCCAGCATTGCAAGGTATTTACGTGCCAGATATGCTAAACATTCGTATGCCCCATCATGCTTTGGCCACCATTCCAGAGAACATGCTTCCATGCTGTTGACATTCGTTAAAAAAATATCCGTTAATTAAATTTGTGACTGAACTCCTCAGGGGAGAATTTTATGTCTCCAGCTCTATTTTACCCGCATTCTGTCATATATTTCACGTTATGGTAATCTCAGATGATGACTCAGCACATGTTCATTTTAAGAACACTTTCACAGCAGATCTGACAAAACGCAAAGGAGATACCAATGTGAGATTTCTAAAGATAGCTACAGCACTCAATCCAAGATTTAAGAATCTGAAGTGCCTTCCAAAATCTGAGAGGGATGAGGTGTGGAGCTTGCTTTCAGAAGTCTTAAAAGAGCAACACTCAGATGCGGAAACTACAGAACCCGAACTAAGAAAAAAGAAAATCAACCTTCTGCTGGTGGCATCTGACTCAGATAATGAAAATGAACATGCGTCGGTCCGCACTGCTTTGGATGGTTATTGAGCAGAACCCATCATCAGCATGAACGCATGTCCTCTGGAATGGTGACTGAAGCATGAAGGGACATATGAATCTTTAGCGCATCTGGCATGTAAATATCTTGCGACACTGGCTACAATAGTGCCATGCGAACACCTGTTCTCACTTTCAGGTGAAACTGTGAACAAGAAGTGGGCAGCATTATCTCCTGCAAATGTAAACAAATTTGTTTGTCTTACCAATTGGCTGAACAAGAAATAGGACTGAGTGGACTTGTAAGCTGTAAAAGTTTTACATTGTTCTATTTTTGAATGCAGTTTTTTTTTTTTTTACATTTGTAAGTTCAACTTTCATGATAAAGAGATTGCACTACAGTATTTGTATTAGGTGAACTGAAAAATGCTATTTCTTTTATTTTTTACTGTGCAAATATTTGTAATAAAAATAAATATAAAGTGAGCACTGTACACTTTGTATTGTGTTGTAATTGAAATCAATATATTTGAAAATGTAGAAAAACATCCAAAAATATTTAAATAAATGGTATTCTATTATTGTTTAACAGTGCAATTAATTGCGCGATTAATTTTTTTAAATAACTTGACAGCGTTAGTCACAACTTTTTCAGTCTCAGTTTCCACAGCTGTGCTCAGTTTCTGGGGTTGGCCATGATGATATTCTGTCTCCGTTAGATGATCTCTATGGATAACATTGGTCTTTGTCCTGGGATACAACTAAATTCTATATTCCACATCATTTATTTGCGTAAGAATTGTATGGGACCCATCCCAAGGTTTATTCAGCTTAGGACAAGAGAAGGAGGCCTCTCCCATGTGATCTTACATCATAAAGGGTAAAATTTTCAAAAGCACTTAATGTGACTTAGGTGCCTAAATCTCATTTTCAAAACAAACAGACACTTACGGACTGATTTTCATGGCTGGGAGTTAGGCGCTTTAGAAAATCTTATTAGGCACCTATATACCTGGGAAACCCTTAGCTGAAGTCATCTGCCCTGAAGCGCATGTGATAAGTTAGGTGGACTTAGTCATTAGCTTTCCTTTTGTCCAGCAGCTCTTCAACACAAAAGAACCACAGACAGTGCCACCTCTTCTGCTGGCCTCTCCCTTGGACAAAAAAGAGAGCTTAATCCCTTTAATAACCATGCAGATAGAGTCACTGTATGGAGTTCTTAAAACTAACCCTCTTCCCCCCCCCCCCCCATGGTTAATTCTTTTTATAGATATTCATATTGAGTATGTATACAGCGATTCATATGATGTATTTCATTAGGATTTTCTATTAGTAGCAGTAGTACTATTGTAAAGCCTAGGAGCCCCAGTCATGAACTAGAACCCATTGTGCTAGGTACTGTACAAACAGAACAAAAAGACAGTCCCTGCTCTGAAGAGCTTACAATCTAAATATAAGACAAGAGACAACAGATGGATATAGTCTGTCAGGGAAGTACAAGGAAACAATGAGAATACTGGCCAGCATGACAGGCAATGGTTTCAGCACACCAGCGGCCTAAGCATTGTTTTGACAGAGGATATTGAGTACATTTTGCAGATACTTATGGAGAGCTTCTCCCAAGCGCGAGGGGCAGCATGGAAGAAAGCACAAAGGCACCTATTTGAACATTTTACAAATGGGCGATGGCATCCTGGGCCAGTTTGAGATGGGAATCAACCTATACTACTGAATGCTAAATAACAGGAACCAAGCATTACTTATAAAAGAGATAATACAGGAAAGTAGAAACAATTGTATTTATTTTCATGTTTGGCTGAGAGTCAGTTTATTCTCCTTCTGATTTACAAGGAAAGAAAACTAATATAGTGATCCGGGTCTTTGCAAACTAGCACAGAACTGCAGTATTGTTATTATACTACATAAAGTACTACATTAAAATTGCATACACTTAGTCCCACTACCAGAACAAAACAGGCTTCATGTAGAAATCTTAGTGAATGAACCAAGAGTATCAAATATATATTTGATTTAAACCAAAAAAAAGTAGTACCCACAAGGAAAATAATTCTGACAGTATACATGCAGCCTCCTTCCACAGACGAAACACCATTTTATATGAAAAAATAAAGCACAATTCAGACAATTAACTCTTTTTTCATAAATGTATGATCAAAATGTATATTCGTTTAGTCATAGTTGTCCTTTTCTAGTGAAAACTTTGACACATAATTAGTGCCTGCAGTTGGGATTTCTAAATTACATGAATACATTACTGCAAATTCTCTGCCTGGTTCATATACTGCTTGCTCTACTAAGACGGAAAGTAGAACAGCTCACTGGATGCAACTGCAAAATCTAACCCTCCCCACAAAAATATCTCCCCCCCACCCCCATAAATAACTGCTATCCATCACTATGAAAAAGGGAGGGCCTTAGACTTTTGGGAATGGTTGATTAAATTTTTTTTCCAGGGATTCCTAGATTTAATTGACTCCTTTTATATAAAGATGGTATGTGGGAATTTTAAGTCATCACCAGCCTCCTGCTGCAGAAGTGGAGCCCATCTGTTTGAGTCTGGGTCCATGCATAACTGCCAAACAGTGGGATGTTTTTCAAGGGACAGTTCTCTAACAATGCTGGAGACTTAAGGGGATGACTAGCCTCCAGACGCAGGACTACAGTGTGTGTATTCTGGGAATTTTTAGAGCAATACAATTGTAATGCACTAACATTAACTGATTAACGTAAGAACATAAGAATGGCCATACTGGATCAGACCAAAGGTCCATTTAGCCCAGTAGCCTGTCTTCTGACAGTGGCCAATGCCAGGTACCCCAGAGGGAATGAACAGAACAGGTAATCATCAAGTGATCCATCCCTTTACCCTGTGAGCAATCCCCATTGAGAACTATTGTTCCCAATTTAGAAAGGATATACTGGGGCTGTGAATCAATCGGTAGCTCTGGTGTTTGTTGAGATAGCAGCCATTCAATTCCAACCTAACTGTAAAGAAAAAATGCAAGATGGTAATCAGAATTACTTGATTTTACAGTCCTATAACCCATCTGGTTATAACCTTATGGCCTGTCAGTGCTGGAAATGAATCCTAGATGCCAGGAGACTCCCAATTTAGCAATAGCATAAAGCTTTCTTTTTTTTGCCTGTTGGTTTGAAGCTGGTATTGAATCTGTCACTGGGTTTCCAGCAATGGGAGAGTACTGAATATAGCAAATGATAGTTCTTAGCCTGATATAATTTTCAATCTTTGTTACTGGAGTAAAGGTTTGCTATGCAAACTGTTCAGTCTAACTACTGTACTTTATCTGTAGACTGTCATGCAAAACTATCATGATCTGCCAACATGCTTTTAACACACCAGTGCTTCCTGCTTTACTGTACAATTAATCAACTGTCTCAGACAATGTATGCTAGAGGATTCAAACTCAGTCACACTGTTGTGGGAGTCATTTTAATCAGAAATGACAGCAGATGCCAGAGAGTAAGAAAAATTAGAAGCAAAATTGCCCCACATTTCTTTAATAAGGTTTATATGACATGTAACACAAGGATGGAAATATGATAATAAATTCCTGCTTATTCTTAGAGGGTCTTTTGCATGTTAATATTGCAATAAGCCTGAAGGTGAATTGGGAATTGACTGAGAAAAACAACAACAAAGCAAAGCAAAACATCGTAATTTTTTTTTTTTTTTTTTTTACTTCCATACCTATAAATCAGATTTTTTTATAACCATCTTTGCCCAATCTAGAACACACTGACAGGTTTTCCTAAATTCCTGTCAAGCAGGATGATGTCATCCCAGTTGCCTCCTCAAAAGCCCTCTCCTAGTTAAGCTCCAATCAAAACTTATTGAGCTACCCACATTCAAGGAGGCACTAAAATCTAGTCTACAGAGCCTGATAAACGTATGACGGAGACAGAAGGATGATTATTATGGAGATGATTTTGCCACAGTAAAATTAAGCACAATTCACAGAACATTAAAACAACATTAAGGTTGCAAAGTCGAGCATTCAAAAATTAGAAAATGCCAGAATTAAGTTTTTCTGTGCAACCTTCATTTGGTCTCCTTATGTATTTGCATTACATTAGTCTATGATTATATTGTCACAAACTATTTCATTCCATAGGACATATTTTTGATGTAATTTTTCTAGTTTTAAAAAAAAGTAAACTGAAAAAAAAAATTCCATCATGTGATGACATACTCCCATGAACCGTAGTGGAATAACTGATAGCAGTAGTAGGCTGTCTTTGTCTACATGGACCAGCAGTAGAGAGGAATGAGATACATACTTTGCAATGGGTTTCACAGATACTTGCTAACAGCACATGAATGTTGAGACTGAGGAATCTTGCTTTCCATTCCAGGTTCTGAAAGGCATGTGCTCTAGAGGCTATAGACCTTTCAGCCCCCATTTACCTCAAACCTGACCCCCTTCTGCCCCATCCTGTGTGCCAGTCCTGTCTCCTCCCCACTCCTGCCCCACAGCTCTTTGGTCTAGTCCCTGTCTCATTGCTTAACTAATCCCAGTCTACCAACCTAACTACCCACCCACCCACACTCACCCCAGCTCCTCATACCAGTCTTCCTCTATGGGCTCCCTGACTTCACTTTCCCTCCACCCCTGTTTCTCGTTCTAAACTCTCTCCCCAGGGTCCTCATCTCAATTCTCCACTCTGGCACCATGTCACAGTCTCCTTGCCTAGCCAGTCACAGTCTCCCTCTCATCCTGTCTCCCAATGCCCCCCAAAACTCCTTGCCTAGCCAGTCCAAGTTTCATTGCTGGTTCCTTATCTCAATATACTCTCTTAATCCCCATCCCTTCCAGGGTCAGCTCTTACCCAACCCAAATGCAGAGGGGACATTCCTCCTCAACACTGTCTGGGAACCAGCAATGGAGCATTGGCTTGCTAAACCCAGGATTGTGAGTTCAATCCCTGAGGGGGCCATTTAGGGATTTGGGGCAAAAATCTGTCTGGGGATTAGTCCTGCTTTGAGCAGGGGGTTGGACTAGATGACCTCCTGAGGTCCCGTCCAACCCTGATATTCTATGATTCTATGATTGAGAGCTCAGGAGAGACAACTCAGATCCACAGTGCCACAGCAGCCCACAGTAACTGGAAGCAGCAACTGCAAGAAAAGTCCAGCTCAGACCACTGAAATCACGGGCTCCAGCATGCTCAGTGCTGATGAAATTTTTATAGAATTTACCTGCCATGCACTAACAAGTCTCTGCTGAGCATATGCAAATTGATTTTTTGAGATAACTTGGCCAAATTTGCGCAATTTTTCATGGGATCACCCATAGGCATATTCCTGAAACAAAACAACCCTTCTGCCCAATTTCAAGTCATTGCTTCAAAGCATGAAGGTGCTAGAACAGTGGTTCTCAAACTTTTGTACTGGTGACCCCTTTCACACAGCAAGTCTCTGAGTGCGACCCCCCCTTATAAATTAAAAACACTTTTTTATATATTTAACACCATTATACATGCTGGAGGCAAAGCAGGGTTTGGTGTGGAGGCTGTAATAACATTGCGACCCCCCGGAAGGGTCTCAACCCCCAGTTTGAGAATCCCTGTGCTAGAGTTTCTAAATGGAATGGTTATGAGAAATATTTTAACATGGGCAAAGTATTTTTCCTTAATTGCATTTCTTGGAAATGGCTGAACCATTTTTGCTGAAACTTGGCATGGAAAATTTCAGCCTGAATGGTTAAAGTTTGGCAGAGTGATATGAAACTGAAAACAGGTTCTTATAACTGGAAGTGTCAGACAACTTTAACTCTATGGTGGCACTACCAGCTCTGTCCTATTGACTGACCTAAATTCCTGGGTGCCAGTAATATAAAATGCTGACCAAGTCCGGCATGTGCCAAAGATTGACTGTGTCCAAGGATGGATTCAGGTAAAAGGAGAAAAGGTAAATGTTCTGGTCCTCATGGAACATGGAAAGAATCACTCGTCACATCCTCTATCACTTTTCCTGGCACCTTAGTGATGAAGGATCGAGGAAGACATGTATACTCCAAGTGTTTATGCACAGAATGGAAAAATCCCTGTTTTCCAGGACCTTACTTCCTTAACTGACTGCAACATTTCTTGAGCTTGCTTCCCCATTGCAAACAGATCCATGTTGAAAGAACTCCAAGTCTTGAAAACAATGAAGAATCCTGGGGTTCAACAACCACTATTGTAGGAGAAAATTCCAGTGACTGGGCCAGTCCACTTTGCTGCTGTTCTCCGGCTAGATGGGTAACACTGGTGGATGAAAAGACTTTTTTTTGTTTTTTAAACCAAGTAATTTTCATGCCACAGATGCACTTTTGATGCTCCTTATTTTTCCTGCTCAAGATACAGAAACTCCTTTATTAGTTGATATAATGTACCATTCAGGCATAGGAGACATCATCAAAGATTCTTGATCTCAGCTGGATGCAAAACCTGTTATCTCAAAACAATCCACAAATTGTACCAACTGGCCAAGGAATGCTACAGTCTAGGAGGCTGAACCTATGAGATTTCCTCTGTTTTGAGCTCCAATACCTGTTACACCTCTCTGAAGAGGTATTCCAAGTCCTATGCAGGGAAAAGTTTTGGTTGTGCTGGGGATGTGTCATCTGAAGCCCTTTTATACCACTTTTCATCAAGATTCACCATGTTGCTTTTTTCGGCAAAGCAGAACTTGTCTAAACTCTTGGAAAACTGGAGAGAGATAAGGAACTCTGATTGACCTGTCTACTGGGTGAAAACATCTCTTCTATTCTGGGCTGGTGATATGAGAAGAATATACTGCTTATTCCTGCTATCTTTTTTCTAAGCTTGTCCTCATCATATAGCTGCAATGAACAGGCAACGATGTTTGCAAAAAATGCAAATTTTCTGCACCTTGTTTGAATATGAGCCTATATTTTACTAGAAAACATGTCTGTGATGGTCAGTATCTTGCTGTCCAAAAACTTGTGAAATGTATCACTGTGTTCTTTATATTATGTTAGATGACAATTAGTCTGGGAACAGAGGCTAGTTCTATTTGCATGGTAATAAAGCACTCTTTCAAAGAGGTGTCAAAAACAATCAGAGGGGCTAATGAAATGTTATGTGAACCTCTGCTGGTTGCATTCTCTTCGATTAAATGCCTTTGCAGGGAAGCGAAGAAGCCCTTTTTATCAAATGCAAATCAGTACTCAAGTAAAGACTAAAGATGTAAGAAACTAACAGAAAACAATATAAGGAAAAACACCTATATTATATATCAATTATTAACCATGTCTGAACTGCAGGAATAAACACACTGAATTACTGTGTAAGGGCTAAAAGGACAATGTGGCCCCTTCACAACTGGTTATCTGAATCTGGTAAATGCTGCATTTACAGATCAAAGGGAAGTGGATACCAAGGAGTGAAAAAGGAGACACCCAGCCAACTTGAGACAGGATACACACAGATTACTAGAGACATGCTTAAACTGTAAGTTGGACAGGCTGGGAGAAGTCCTAAAAGCTTTTAGGCTGAGAGAAACTTTCTTTATTTATGATCTTTGCAACACTTTCGTACTTTGCAATCCAAGTTGTGAGCCCATCGCATATAAGAAAAAAGAGGTACTTTTATTGTAATTCTGGTTAGATAAAATAAAAAAAATGAGTAATTGTGAATGAATTTTATTTTCTATCCTATGCCAAATAAATTTGTGGCCTAATGTTCAGAAGTGATGTCAATGGGACTTGTGAGCATACAGCATTTTGGAACATCAAGCCACTGACTCTTATTTAAAGGGATACTATCAACCTGAATGATTTTAAAATTGGCTAATTTTTTCATATCCATTTCCTGATAGAGCACTGTTTAAACAGATATCCTGATATTTCCTTTATTTAAAAACTATGTTTTTCTACTCCCTTGTTGATGTTCAAAGGGTCTTTCCAGCAAAGAAAAGATGACTACAGAAATTGCTGTCAAATGCACAAAATAAACATCCTGAATTTTTAATTTTTTTTTTGGCTGACTTCTTTCAGCTTTAATAATCTTAGGTGTTACTAACTGTGGCAGGCAGACCACTCCCTCACAGAAATGTGATTTTCAAGTTGATGGTGCCCCTTTGAAATAACTGGAACTGGATGTACACTGTTGGCTTGTGGACAACTGCTGTTGGGCACCTTGGAGAGAAGAGAGTAGATTCTAAAGGAAGGCAGAACCAAGAGTGAGGTAGCAGATAGGGACTACAATTTCCCCCCCAAAAAGTACTGCAAAGAAGCTGTCTGTAGCCATTTTGGGCATGAAAAGACCCCAAAAAATCAGGTCTTGTTTACACGGGGACTCTCAGGAAAGGAAAGGAAAGGAAAGGAAAGGAAAGGAAAAGTGAATAAACTAAAGGTGTTAATGGCATAAATTAAAGTGCCTCAAAACCCCCATGTGGATGATCTCCTTCAGAAGTAAGGTGGCCTTAGTATACTGCAGTTTAGAGAATTAAGCTATTGTATATCTTAAACTACTGTATTTCAGAGGATTACAGATTACTGCACATTTCAGTGTGCTGCAGCAATGTTCACAGAGGAGATTTTCTGCACAGCAAGCTGGTGCTGGCTTGTTATGCAGTAACTTGCTGTGTAGACATGCCCTTAGTTACACTATGAGAAAAATTCATAAGAATATTTTTCTTCCTTAATCATCATTCCAATAAGTGAATAGTATATGTAAGTTTGCCAGGAAATAGCAAATTCTCCTTTCTGATCTGACAACCCAGCCTCATAGTGTCAATTATGTTGTCAAATAAAATGTATCACTAAATCTACCATCATGGTTGGACCACACAGCTACGATCAATAATGTTTCGAGGTCTTATCATATGGCTCTTTAGTCAGACTCTGAGCAACAATGACAACTCCTCTCTCTTAACGCTAATTCTGCTGCACTGACATGGCACTCATTCCTCAGTCTGACTTCATGATGATGGAATGTGTCCCTGCTCCAGATCTTGTTGTGGGGAGAAAGGATACACTTCATTCTACATGGAAATTCCTGCAACACCCAGTCAGCTTGGAGGATATATGGCTCCTAAATATTTAACCTCTATTACAAGACTATAAGAATGGCCATACTGGGTCAGACCAGTGGTTCATCTAGCCCAGTATCCTGTATTCTGATAATGGCCAGTGCCCGATGTTTCAGAGGGAATGAACAGAACAGAGCAATTTCAAGTAATTCGTTCCCTATTGTCCAGTCCCAGCTTCTGGCAGTTGGCGGTTTAGGGACACCCAAAGCATGGGTGTCCTAAACAGTATTTGCTTTCCCAAGGACGTGGATGAAGTGACTCCTACTGTCCCCGTCCAATTCTTGGTAGTAATTTAATAAAATGTTTTTACTACACTTTTAAAGTAGTTGGGGATGGAGCTCCCAACCTGCTACCCCTCTCTGGCCTTCTCTCTTTGACAGCACAAGCACTGTTAACACTGATAACAGACAGGCATTGGAGGTCCATGATGCTATAAAAAACAGCTACTTACCTGTATTGTAACTGTTATCTTAGAGATTTGTTCCACATGTGTATTTCACTCCGGTGTGCACGTGCCCAGCACACCAAAGCTGGAGAGTTTTCCGCAGAAGTACCCATCGGGGCAGTACATTCTCCTGTCCCCTCCCAAGGCTAAATATTGGCGGCGCCATCCTGACTTCCCTCAGTTCCTTTGCACTACAATATGGAAAAACAGGTGGAGGATGGGTCATGGAATACTCACGTGCAACAACGTCTCCAAGAACAACAGTTATGATACAGGTAAGTAACTTTCTTCTTCTTTGAGTGGTTGCACACATGTATTCCACTCAGGTGACTTACAAGCACTACCGTTGGGAGGTGGGGCTTGGAGTCTATTTAAATAGTGATTGCAACACAGCCTTCCCAAAATTTGCACCATATTTTGGTGCAGTTGTGATGGTGTCATAATGAGTGAAGGTATGCACCAAGGATGAGGGGTCAGTCCTACAAATGTCCAGTATGAGAACATCCTTCAGAACAGCCATCAAAGTAGCCTGAGCTCTTGTTGAACAAGCCAATAGTCTGTGTGAAAGAAAAGCGTTCGCTATCTCATCAGCTGTGGTAATACAGGGCTTAATTTATCTAGAAATTGTCTGTGTTTACTGCTTGACCACTCATTCTGATAACGTAAGAAACAAAATAGCTAAGGAGACAGCCTGAAAGGCTTAGTCTTGGTTCAGATAAAAGGATAATGCTCTCATTGCATCCAAAGTATGTAGATGTTTTGTCCTCCTGTGAGGACGGTTTTGGGAAAAACTAAAAAAAAAAAACCAATAAGTATATTGTTGCGTTCAATTGAAAAGCATATATCACTTAATTATGAAGCCACAACTGAAGTTCTAAGCTACTTTTGTTTGAAAAACATTGTATTTGAAAAACCCTGCCATGAGAGCCTGCAGCTCACCCACTCTTCTGGCTGATGTGATAGCAATAAGAAAGGATATCTTCAGACACAGATGAGGCAAAGAACAGGAGGCCACTGGCCCAAATAGAGGGGGCATTAAAGCAGTTAATACAGTGCTAAGATCCCAAAGTGGCAATGCGTTCTTTACCGAGGGGAAAGTCAAACAATCCCCTTTAAAAATCTAGAGACCATCTGGTTTGAAAAAACTGATCTCTGAATGGGACGGTGAACTGCTGAGATCGCTGCTAAGTGAACTATCAGGTAGCTTAGAGGCATGAGGATTTGAGATACAACCGGTACTATAAAATTCCCTGAATCTTAGCTTCTGATGGAGATATGCACCATGGAGTGGACCAGATTGGAAATCGTTTCCACTTTGCTAAATACGTGGATCGTTTTCTACTGGTAAGCAATACCTCCTAACTGCCACTGAGCAGTGCTTCCCTGCCTAACCACTCAATAGTGATGCCATAAAGGTGCAGGCTGTTGGGGTCCAGATGCAACATCCATCCATGCTGCTGGGACAGTAGATCTGGAAGCAAAGGCAGAGGCCACAGAAGTTGGATGTTCACAGCCTCTCGATTCAAGAAACAGTATTGTCTCAACCAAGTTGGAGCTATAAGAATTATCTTGATGTAGTCTTGCAAATCAATTTAAGGATTGCCTGTGGGACTGAATAGGGAGATCAGGTCCCACCTCAAGAGAAAAACGTTGGCTAATGAACCTGGACCGCGACTTGCTTGGGAGCAGAACTGATGGTATTTCTTCTTGTCTTTTTTTGCAAATAGGTCAATTGATGGAATACCACAGACCTGAAAGAAATTTTGAGCACACTGTTCTTCAGGGACCACTTCTGATTTGAAAAAAAATCTCCAAATGAGATGATTGGCCAGCTGGTTCTAACAACATAGTCAGTGCGCAGCAATGGGAGAAATGCCCTTCTTGATGCAAAAGTTCCACAGTTTCATCCCTTCTTGACAAAGCTGATTGACCGTGCCCTTCCCTTGTCTGTTTTATTAGTATCACTGTTGTATTGTTGGTCTGGATGACCGTGGTATGGCAAGTCCATGAGGGAGAAAAGCACATTAAGCTTTGTGAATTGCCTGGAATTCAAGGACATTGACATGAAGGATCACTTTGTGTTCCAGCCATAATGCTTGGGTTCACAAACTCTCCCGGGATACATTGGTAAAAATCCGTCCCTTTGTGTTCAGAGTTTAATAAAAAGAGCATTAAAGTACTCACTGGAATAAAAAATGAGGCATACTGGTGCAAGCCCAGGGAAACACAGGCCAGTGGTTTGAACACTGAATATCTCCTTGGAATGGCAGTGGAATTGAATCTACTGCATGGAGGCTACTTCAGCCCTAACACACAATCCTAACGCATCCTACTGTAAAGAGAAGACACAAAGATCCATGAAGCAGCAGATCTTCTGGCCATATCTTCCATGCACTGTCACATACAGAGCTTCTCATAGAGCCGGGCTCCATGTCCACTATCCAGATGTCTCTTTGTATCACTGGTTCTGCTGTTAAGACTACCATCAGTCCCACAGCTTTCAATTTTCACATAACTCTATAGTCAGCATTATCTGATTAGTTTCAGCTGATGAGTGCCACAGCACAGTTTTAGGCCATGTCCAACGTTTAATAAAATTTATACAGAAATTGATTTTATCTTTTGCTTTTCAGAAATGGTCTTCCTTGAGAGAACGGTCTTTTATGGATACCTACTCTCAGAACTTCAAGAGCTAACTACTGACTTCTAGAACCCAAGGAGGCAGTTCATGCAATAATGCCTCCTGTGATTTGACATATACTAGTACCTCATTGTAAAATATTTGTTGTGGCCTTGTCTATTAATGACACAGTGTACCTCAAAATAATACCCTGTACCCCCATACTCACCACTTGTATATGGTTATGATCTATTTGTACAAAGCATGCTTTGTGAGGTATCATTGGAAAAGTTAGGGTCTTTTGAACATCACTGTCCTGTTAAAATATCATCACTGTATATGAAGTCCTGAAATTTTGTTGTATGTTTGCTACTGAAAGGTGAGTCTGGGCAATGTCCACAGAATGGCTCTTCAATGGCAACAAAGGGATGACCAACACCCAGCCAGGTGTAAAGCAACCATCACTGGCCAGTCACTAGCAGGGGAGTTGTTAAAAGGAGATTTATAATTCACATGAAAGACAGTTGCTTGAGTACGTAAACCACGAAGCTGCCTGACCTCATGATGCAGCAATGACTTTTCCAGTAAAAAGGGTCAAGATATTAAAAAGGGGGAACACAGGTCCCTGACCACCTCTCCTTCCCCACCTATTCTGAAGGCAACAAGATTATCAGGAAGAAAAAGAAACATTTGGACTAGGGGGAGTGGTCCTAACTGGCAAAGCTTTCCAGTTAGCAAAGACGGCTGTAGGCAATTGGGTAAGAGAAACCTGTGACTTCAAACTTGACTTAGCTTGATAAAGTTGAGGAGTTAGACTGCGATTTTACCTTTTATTTCCTTCTGTAACCAATTCTATACCACTTATCACTTAAAATCTATTTTTCTGTGTTAATATACTTATTTTAATGTTTTCCCTAAGCCAGTGTGTTTTTGACTTAAGTTTGGGGAATCTATTCCGGTTACAAAGGCTGGTGCATATTCATACCCTTTGATGGAATGACAAACTAATTAATGAGCTTACTCTGATGAACGAGGTCTTGAGCAGTGTAAGACGCACATTCCTGGGGTGCCGTACAAGGCTGGGGCTGAGGGATATGCAGGTATTGCCTATATGTAATTCAAGAGTGGCTGAGCATAGCGCTCTGGTAGTTGTCTGGGTAGGACTTGCATGCTAGAGGCGGGGGTGAGTGGGCCAAGTGGCAGCTCACACTGCAAAGCGGGGCATATGACACACCAGACTGGAGAGTTAAGGGGGCACAATGATTCAATAGTCCAGATTGTACCCTGGGGCATCTCACAATTAGTATATGTAAGAAAGAACTTGCAGGGCTAGAATCAGAGACCACGGAGGTTCTGGGCTGCTGACGCCTCCGCATTGCCATTAGAAGTAGGTGTGCTTAGGAGGACCCTGCAAAGCTAGGCTCAGCAGGAAGTACCATCCAGGGGGCCTAAACAGAGGCAACTCCCAGCTCACTGACTGGCCAATACCAGTATATAAATTAGGAAGCCATGATGGGGAGCTGTCTGAGCAATAACAAGACTGCCTGCCTGCTTATTTCTGCTCCAGACCCTGGACTCCGGCTTCTGACCCTGATCTGTCCTTGACTTCGCTATTGGATTGTTGTCTGTAACCTGGCACCCAAACCTGACTTCCTGGTATCCTGACCTGGCTCCACTCTGACCTGCTAGTCCCTAACCCTGACTTCCCGGCTTTCTGATCTAGCTTGCCCTGCTATTGTCCCCAATCACAACTCAGCAGCTGACCGGGCACGCCAGACATCCACAGCCCAGCCCTGATGGTATGGTACTTCCTCTGGGCAGACTTCTGCAATATAGTTCCCAACTTTATTGGCATAAATCTGTAGGACTGTATACCATGTGTCCTTTTGATTAATAGTTGTAAAAAGTACTTGTACCAAGCAAGCTTCTTCTAATCCCTACTAACAAACTTTAAAAACTAATGTAACATCGGTGGCTAAGAGAAAAAAAATCTAGCAAAAAGCCCATTTTTATGATATTTTTTTCAATTACAGTATTTTCCACCCAAAAAAATTCACAACTAAATCCAGAGTTGCTGGCCTCTACATGTTTCAAACACACACAGACTCCCCAGACTGACAGGAAAAAAACACAACAAAAAACAGTTCACTGCTTACATTAGCCAGAATCATTGACTATAGTGTGTACATGTGTCAAGGTCGAATCCCCACTTTGTCTCTGAGTATGGAAGGTGGGAGCCCTCAAGGATTTTAAAAATTAATACTGGCCACTCCAGGCTTGTATTAAACTCCCAAGGTTACAGCTTTTCTCTGACCTTGGCTTGGTAAATGCTGCCACCACCCAAATGCAAAATACCCCCTTGAGCCCAGGAAGGAGCACTTGGGAATTCCTCCCTGTGAGGTACCCTCAAGCCCTTTCATCCTCCCTCTAGGGAAGAGCTGAGAAAGACAACAAAGGAAATTAGTTGTTGCTACCAGCTAATCAAATAACAGGCACAAACCTCTTAGGACACCAAAAATTCAATCCTGTTCTTAAAAAAGGTAAAATTTATTAAAAACAAAAAGAAACAATTACAAAAATTAAGCATCAAGATCTCTCTCTTGAGGTTCAGCTTAAAGGTGACAAGCAAAACAAAAGCATCTGGGGTTAGCACAGAGATCCACAAGCCAAAATAAAGAAATAAACCTAATCGCGTCTATTTAAACATGCCCTTTCCAATGATTTCTTCTAGGTATGGAAGATGAATTTTTATACCTGGTTCAAGCCTTACACAGCATTCCTGCTTTTATAGCATTACTGCTCTGTATCTCCTTCTCCGAAGAACAACAGACAAAGGGAAAGTTTCTTTCCCAATTTAAAAAAGTTCTAGCCTTCCCGTTGGCTCTTTTGGTTAGGTGCCCATTTTTTATTTTTTATTTTAAAACCCGGGGGACTTTTTAACCCTTTGCAGGTAAAGCAAGTAGAGAACAGCTACCAAGAAGGATTTTACAGCTAACTGGCTGGCTGGCTGTCCATCAAAGGGAGCTACCCCTCACCCCCTTCATTTATCACAACATGTAGGTGTGTAAAGAAACTGAAATTACTTTCTTCCACCTCACAGATATCAGAGCTGAAAATTATAAAATAGGAAACTTAGTCCACTCCCTGCCAATGCAAGATTGTTGTACATTTGTTGTCTTTAGGGATAGGAAAACTTCAAAAAAACAAGTATTTTGGATGAACAGAGTATCAATAGTATTTGGCCATGTACTGTATTTAACAGGAAAAAAAATAGAGTGGCAGAATAACTGTAAACTTAAAGGAGAGGATATACATACCTACATGGAATTTCTGACCTTCTTCCACTCTAAAAGTTCCTAAATTCCTATCAAAGGTTACAATTTTACTTGCCTTTACATTCTTACCAATTTTTAAGTCGTTAGTCAGACTGTGTTTTGTAAGACTCAGCAGCTCTTTGCCATCAATGTTATTCATCTTGAAAATCCCAACAAGGTCTTTTAAACCTTGTGCACAAAGCCAGACTGAGACCTCTTCCTCTGACCAGTTCTCAATAGACATCTTAGGTTCATCTTCCAATCCACTTCCTTGGGAAACAAGTAGAAAAGGGAAATTTCAGATAAGAAATAAAAAAAACAGAACTGTTCTTGTGCATTGAAAGTTGCTCTTGGTATACCTTTGTAACATAGCTTTTATGAGCTACAATGTTTATTTCCTGACTTATTTTGTCTATATTAATTAGCAAATAATTTTTTGTTCCTATTGCCAACTATGCTTGCAATTAATATGAGAAACAGAAAATACAAGTTATTTGTGTACAAGTGTCACTGGCAAAGTTTGCGCTGCTCTGGGAATATTATTTGTCAGTTAAGTGCTGCCCAGAGAGTAAGAAAAAGGGACGCAAGAGATCACACTCCTTTTGTTTAGGTGTAAAATTTCCTTAAAGAAGGAATGGTACATTTAAAAGATTTTTTTCCCCCTCTTCTTTCTTTTCCAACATACAGGACATTTCCCAATAGTAAATAATTTTAAGGAAGGTCAAATGTTGGGACTATATTTTTTAAGATTACACATTGAGCACATACTAGGGTAAAGCAGTCTGTATAGCATCTCCCAATAGGTTTACAACTATATTATACCAGAAGTATAAAAAGAGCAGCTTAAACAAATGCATGTACTTACCTGCACAATGTTGCTTTGGATCAAATTGCCAGATATTCACAGTTTTATCCATTGAACCTGTTGCAAGTAATGGAATATCTGGTGCAAAGGCACAAGTTGTAACATATCTAGAAACAAAAGCAATTCAATAACTGAAATTTAAAATCACACATTAAATAATTTCCTTGGTTAAAACAGGATTTGCTGATTTCACACCTGGTATGCTGAGTTAAAGTGTGCAGGATGCTCCCAGTTTTCTGCAAACAAAAATTATTGCATTTGTTAGGTCAAATAGAAATAACAATCACTGTTAATCATTTTTATTTATATAGCAATTTTTAATTCAAAGCACTTTACAAAGGTGGGGAAGCATAATGATTTCAATTCTGAAGATGGTGTAATTGAGGCACTAAGAGACTAAATAATATGCCAAAAGTCACATAGCAAGTCAGCATCAGACCTGGTAATAAAACTCAAATCTCCTGACTTGCAGCCCCATGTTCAATCCAACAGACTACACAGCTGTCCCTCAATGTACCTGGCAGACAGAAATATAATATATTCAACTGACAGTTCTAAAATTCCATATGGGCTGATTACTCATCCGGATAAAAAAACATTTCTTCCAAAATACTAGAATTAAGAACGTATCAGAGTGAACTAGTAACCGAATCTGAAATCCAGGTGCAACCTTTAAATAAAAAAGCAGGGCCTGTAACATCACAAGGATTAAGCAACTGTGGTTTGCATATGTGGCCACTAGATGCTGCCATTCACAAAAACAAATCTTAACGATTCCAATCCTTTAAATTATGTTTAAGAGTCTCTCTTTAGTGTAGCACATGATTCCCTTGACAGACATTGTCAGAATTAAAAAAACAAGTTATTCTAATTGACCTGTCAACTTTCCTGTTTTTCCTCTCATACTTCTGAACTGTCCCTCATGAGGGATATGTCCCTTATGTTAGACTGACATTTATCTCCATCTGATCCAGACCTATTGTTCTTTCACTGTTATCTCCCAATTAACATTATAGGACTAAACAGAACAGTGGAACAAATAATTTATTTCTTGAAGTAGTCAGCAATCATGCTATTTTTTTTTAAATAAAGTGGTAACTTAAAGAAAGCAATTAATCTTTTTAAACCTCACTATAAATCAATATTGACACTGATGAAGAAAAAGAAAATACAATCCATCCCAGCCTGGTTACCACAATTTATCCAGTGAGGCCATGGTCAGCTGGGACATCTCTAAACCAAGTATGGCTCAATTTTGTACAGGCTATATGACTGGTCGGACACACCCTCAGACTCTGATTTGCTGGGAGGCTGATGCCTTCCTCATCACCTTAAGCTGCTGTCACAGTAAGCATAGAGTCCAAAAAGTATTTCAGCAGCAGTCAGCGCCCAGGGAAGGCCTGGCATGATCCAGCCCCAGAGGCACAGTGATTTGTCCACCATCACATAGGAAGTCTGTTTAAGAACCAGAAACAGAATTCACATCTCCCAGTTCTGTGACTTTAATGAGTGAATATGCTTCCTCTCCCATGTCTTGTAGTTCCCAGCAAGTTCAGGACCAGATCATGCTCTCAGTTACACCACTATAAATTAACCACTGATTTATGAATTTACACTGGTGAGGAGACAGGAAAAATATAGGGGCCAAATTATGCCTTCAGTGTCACCTTGCTCATATTCTGATTAGGATTCATTCTTTCAGGTCTGCGTGAGCACTTTAAACCAACTGACATTTGAATAGGTAAGGGACCATTACATTTCTATGTGAGACAAGAATTCCTAAACACATCTGATCTTAGATGTTGACTATACACAAAAGTTGTACCACGAACTATATAGATAAAGTATGTTCACCCTTCACTCTCAGGAAAGCAGATTAATAATTTTAATATTGTAAAAGACAAAAGTTAAATACTATGTACAGATGAATTAGGAAGGCTTTACCAGTTTTCAGTGGTATTATTCCTACCGTCAAGCAATAAGTCTAAGCAATAAGATGTAAAAAGGGTATGATATTAAAGAATGCTATTATTTCTTAACCATTCCCCTTGAATTGTCCATGTTTGTACATATAATATACTAAAAGATTCCTAAAACAACTATTACTGATATAGGAAACTCCTATTTTTTTCCTGTGTCAATGACTGCAATCTTACATGCTTTTGATGATATGACAACACATAAGACTTACAAATTTCATCCACTTAAGTGTGCAGATACATATGTATACAGTAGTGTGATTCTGTTGTACAGTACCAAGATAAGAAAAGAATGAAGTGTAGAAAAAGGTGGCGAGGGAAAGAGAGAGAGAGAGAGAGAGAGAGACACACACAGACACTCTGTACTTTGATATGGATGAACTCCTTCCTCACTCCTACTCCAAAAAATACACACTAAAGATTTCAGGTCATATTTGCTAGTCTTCTCAAGATAGAAGAGAACATTTCAGGTGAAGGGATAAAAAAAAAAATCAGTAAACAATCTTGAATTATGCAATACTTACAATGTCATGTATTATGATGGATTTGTCCACAGATCTTTAAAAAAAACACATTAAATTAAATGATGGCCTGGAAAGAGATGAGAAAACAAACTATTATAATTAAAAACTATGGGACAATTTTTTGTCCCACAAGGAAAGTCTAAACAAACAAGATTTGCTGGCAGCAACTATGCAGATGTTAGACGTAGCAATCCTCTTCACTGAAATCTAGAGGTAGGGTCTGAACATCTATACAGCAGCTTGAGGTATAGCCTAGAAGAAAGAGTAGTGGCTGAAGCCCACAGCTCCTCTCATTCCAATAGGTTTTTGAGGCAGTGCATCTGTGAAGTACATAAATCCACTGGCCATGCTACCACCACACCAATAGCTCATTCACATTTGTCCCCTCAATGCTCCAGTACAGGGAGTAGCTGCAAAGGTGGGCTCAACCATGTGTGGACACTGTGAACACTGAGTGGGCTCTCCTACCCAGGAGTACTGGAATAATTTTTATAGTGGGGGTGCTGAGAGCCACTGAACCAAACTGTGAACCCTGGATATGATGGAAAGCGCCTCAAATCAGGGGGTGCAGTGGCACTCCCAGCATCCTTAGTTCCAGCACCTGTGCGCTTATCTTCCAAGTATTTCTGCTTCAATTTGGACCCTGAATATCTGCAAAGCAGACTAGAGGAAATGGCTCAGTACAGAATGTAAAATACTACATAGTTAAAATATCACTATTTTTAATAAGATAATCCATATACAAAGTGTTACATGTTTATTTTCAGCAACTACAGTTCTTCCTGAAAGATGTATGGAGTACAGCTATACAGACTGGATGCCAACCTCAAGAGATCAAAACTCATGAATCGGACCCTCAAAAATCATGCAACTGGCACAAAACCTGGCCAAAAAAATTATGTTTAAAAAAAAAAAAAAGAAATCATATCAACTCTTATGTTTTAGTCTGTCTTCTGACTTTCCCCTCTATTCCACTGTCAATGTGTGAGTGATAATTTCAGGCTAAAAAGTCAGTCTTTAAGGCATACAAAAATGACTGCCTCTCCCTGGCTACTCAGACGGGATGTCTAAACAGTAAAGAAAAACCTGCGCTGGCCTGTGCCAACCGACTTGGGCTCATGGGCTGGGTTGTGGGCGGTTTCATTGCTGTGTCGATTTCCGGGCTCGGGCTGGAGTCTGAGCTCTGGGACGCTCCTGCCCCACAGAGTCCTAAAGCCCAGGCCTCAGCCCGAAAATCGACACAGCAATGAAACAACCCCGCAGCCCAAGCCTCACAAGCCCAAGCAGCCTGGCACGGGCCAACCACAGGTTTTCTTTGCTGCGTAGACATGTCCAAAGAGACATGTCCTCACCCATAAGATAGGAGAGCTGCCATCCATTTCCTATTACTATCTTGACCCAGCAGCACCACTTCTCTGCCTCCCATTGCCCTAGGGCTACTCTTCTGTCTGGTTCCCAGCACCACTACTCTGCCTCCCCTCTCACATTTGTGATCCAAAAAGAAAATACCAAAAAAGAGAATGAAAAGAACCTTTGGCTCCCCAAAAACAAAAACACCACAAAGAAAAATGACAAAAAGTTATTGTCCTCTGGGATTTGTGTTATAACTTTAATTACTGGTTAATCTACAACATTCTATTTTTTTCTAAAAAGGTATTTTCTTAATTTAGAATTTTTTGGTAATAGAATGGAAATTAAAAGGGTGTATTGTTGGAATTGTTATGTCAAGTTGCTACTTTGACAGCTTACGAGAGGTTAAGTAATTATCTATTACAATGTGGAATAAAAACATGCATAATGTCATTGAAATATATAAAATCATAAATGATTATAAATATTCTACCTTACTTATTTTCTTTAAAAAAAAATCAATGTTAGAATACAGAAAATAAGGAAGTTGATCCCACCATGATATTGGTTACTTAATTTAATATTACCAAAACATTAAAATTTCCCTTTCTTGTAAAACTATCCATAACTGTTTTCTCTCCTGCCCTCACATTTTTATACAATACTGATACTATCAGAAGAAACAATTACTACCTTTAGAATACACAGCATGTAACACACTAACATGATTTCAGGGCATACCCACTTTTAGTGGTGGCCACTGTACTCCAAATCAGGATGTTCTCATTATTACAAGTAATAATATGAACCTGGTGTAGAATTAATAAGCCAACACCTTTTACCTGCAATAGTCAGAGTCAAACAGAGATTGTATTTCTACATCTAACTGAAATGAACTGTGGCTAGCACCTTAAGTTAATGCACAGTATTAATATTAATCACTAGGGTCAGTATTTGATTTAAAATATCTACATTTCATAAATATAATCTCATTTTAATAGGGTTTTGCATGCTGGACTCCCATTAAGACTTACACCTACAAATGTCCATGTTTCAGTAATGAGATGAAAGCAGAACCTTAAGTCATAATTATATAGTACTTAAAAACACTCAAGTGATACTCTGGGTAGCCAGAGTCCATTGTCAGCAGGCTTCAACACCAATCTAGGATTTATTGCTAATTTCTGATGAAAGCATTAGTTAGAGATGTAAATAGGGTTTAAAATTCTATTGGTTAAACAGTTAACCATTAAGCAGTTCATATAGGCGGGGAACTATTGGCGCAGGGGGTGATGCAGCACCCCCACATTTTACACGGGGTCCCAGCTGCCAGCCTCGCGCCCAGGGTCCCGGCAGCTGGGATGCTGGGTGAGGAGCCAGCAGCGGAGTTTAATCATTAACCAAAACTAATATTAGTGAAAGATTTCCTATCTGAAACATGGTACCGAGGGAGTCCTATGTATCCTGAGAGAATCGTTGTTACTTTAATAGACAGCACTTTTCACTTATCACAACAGCATTAAAACCCTAAGCCTGTGTCACTGCCACAAAACTCCCCAGGAGTTTTTTACCCATTGTTGACATGGAGTGGTAAATTCCATTTGTCTCCTGTGCTATTATAGAAAGAATATGGAGGGCATTTGAATTTTTCCTCCGATATATTAAAAAACCCCTAATATCAATAATAAGATGTTCACATACAATACTCCTTAAACACCAGAAAAATCCACCCTCTACAAACATATTAAGGTGAACAGTAAAAGAGAAATATATTTATAAATTTTGTTTAAACAGTAGGTAGAGCTTAAGTAGTGTTGGTTCAATATTCACATGGCATCAGAAAATATGAAATATTTATAAGCACATTTTTGCAATTTAAAAAAATGTATTTTTGCATAGAACACTAGCATTTGTACATACAAACTGTGGATTTGTACATGTATCTACAAGTTTTATTCATATATAATAAATTTGAGTTTTTGTGATGTGCCCACAAATATTATGGGTAAATTTTTGGAAAAGTACAGAAATCTGGCACCAGAAATAAACACTTTGCATGTGTTCCTTCTCTCCCCTCCCCCTCAAAAAAGAGAGTGAATTTCCTTTGGGTAGTTAAATGTTATACATTCCAACAGATTCTAGAACATCATTAAAATACATATCACTTTCAAACTTTGTGTGCATGTGTAGGTATATAAATTTTACAAAGTCAATATTTTAAAACAGTGATTTTTTTCGAGTTCTAGGTCACTGTTTAGATTATCTTCATGTAATAATGTAGATAAGTGTCCAGAAAAGCTTTTCATACACCAAAGCTGAAATTGAGTTCTCCCCCACTCCAACACTCTCATCCTATTCCTTAGTAATTTTTCAATTAACTAAGAATTAACTTCAGTGCTTAAAAACAAAAACAACTCAATTTCCACTTCAGAAGGGGGAGATAAATATTTACCTAAGCACAGCCATCTACTGTAAAATTTAAACAACTAAAATAAAGTGAAACTGCTTACCCTGAGACTAACATCTGCCCATCATAGGAAAAAGCACAAGCCAGGACTGGGGCAGAGTGTCCGTTCAATGTGCATTCATATTTTAATACACAACCTACAAACACAATTAGCAAAAAGTAGAACATTATTTTTCTAAACTTGTTAACCAATCATTTTCCTTTAAAAATGTTTAGATTTATTACTTTAAAAGGACTGAAAACTTGAGAGCTTGATATAGTGTAATCAAGTGAGGCCAACTGTCAATAGTATAAAAGACAGCAGTGATTAGTTGAGCATAGGGACACCCTCCAACCACACCCTCTGTTCTTTGGCCAGGCCTCTTGCGCCATAATGTGCAAGAAGGGTTGACACAGAAGCAGTTGTTATGGCTCTACTCTGCTTAGAATTTCTGGATAAACTGGCTTTGTGGCTGTTTTGTGCCACCAAAGCAGGCTCATGGATCTGGCCTCATACCATAATGCATGCACAGAAGGGGGTAATTAGGATTGCATGGGCAACCTTAACTTTAGTATTTCCTCACTTCCGCTGCTTCACTTTGAAATCTTAACATTCTTTTAAAATAGGTTTTTGTATGGAATATATAATTATATTCCTATAAAGTTAAATATCTACACATACATACAGCCCACATATGTACAGAACACACAAAGAAAAGAAGAGGGAAGGTTTTTTCCCCCCCCTTTATTGAAAATGGTTTTGGAGCTCTCAGTCCCACTTCTGCTGGACTGGTACCTAAATCACAAAGCCACCTCCCCACAGCAGAAATATTTGTTGCAGTTTTAGCAGATGTCATGGATTTAATGGACAAACGAGTCACTCCTAGTTATGGTCAACTTAGCTCAGGACTGGGGTAATTTTAATACCATCACTGTCTGCACTGTACCTCTTTGGGAAGAATAAAGAGAGGACTCTGGTCTCCAAGTATGTCAACCGAGCACCTTTCAACAGTTCTACACTCAAACAAATTATTGGTAGCTTCCAACAAATAAAAAATACTCTTGTATAATAAAATGCGTAACATAATAATGTACCAACTATTCTAAGGATTTGTAACATACTGTAACTGATTACTGTACGCCAATTAAAAACTTTAATAAATAAAGAAGTTAAGCAAAGCTTGATCCTGCAAAGTGCGGAGCCCTCTAACTCCACTCTAGCGAAGCACTTAAGCAGGAGCTTAACTTCAAAAGCATGTGATTAGTCTCACTAATTTTGTATCTATAACCTTGATTGATAGGCGCTTATTAGCACTAAATTGTAACTTATTACTATACATACCTAAGAGATCAGCAAGTGAAATAAGCCAAAGCTTGATCTGGTTATCCTGACCACAAGATGCCATTCGGAAGTATCTGGATCCTTGTTCTCCACCTGATAAAACGCAAATGTTTTAAAGGGGATCAGAAGCACTGAAAAGAATGTTACAGACCAGTAAGCTAGGTTACAATTCTAACATTTCAATTTGAAAATTAGCTTCCACATTCCTAATACCTTTTTAAAGTATTGATAAAATAATTATACAAATGAATGATATGATTTTGCAATCAAGTTAAATTGTATAGCAGATATCACATTCAAATGTTGTTTCATGAATAGTACAGGTGGAAGAAATCCAAAACGGAGCAGTTGTGACAATAAAAATGAGATAGCAGTCAAAGCTAAAGACTTACCACCAGCTATACAAGATAGTTTAATTTCTCCCTGAGGGCTCCCCTTTCCACCTCCCATGCAGAGTGGAGCTACAGTGCAGGAAAACATCTGGCTCATTATTTAAAGTTTTTTAAAAAGTCTGTTTTGTGGTGTTATGACAACAAAAAAGAGTGGCTTCGATGTGTATTTGACTTGATTTATTTGTAAAGGATTTATATATATATAATAAATAAATAAATAAATACATAAAACCAAAAATCACAAAACAGGAAACTGCAATGGTTTTATGAACATTTTTATTTTCAAGGATTTTAAAAAACATATTAATATATATTATTTCATTTAGAGTAGACCCAAATTTGTAATTCACACACTAAAAACAATTTCAGTTCCAATTTTACAGCAAAGACTTAAGTGTAGAATGCTGTTGCTAGCTCCCTTTTCCAAGACTTAGTAACTTTTACAATATATGCTACATATAAACTAAAAAATTATATTGTTATAAGATAAATACTATGAGGTATAATCATAATTAAATCTAAAATACACTCATCAAATAAATGAATAAAGCACCTTTGGCAATGCATTTTCTAGAATGGTCAGGCTAAACTCTCTTATACAGAGAGATTAGGGCACTGGACCAAATGGCCGTTTGAGGTCCCTTTCAGTTCTACACTTCTATGATAATCTAAGTAAACTATCTACTTAAGAAGGATACCATATAACAAGGGGACTATGAAGAGCATGGTCCTTAAAGATAGAAATTTCGATTTTCAAATTAAATGTACAGTGAATACAAAGAAGTAAAAACATTAAACAAATCTTGCATTTTTTCTCTCGTGTGCTTATTTACAAAATTCAGTAATTCACAAAGGGCCTACCAGTCATTAGTACAAATTAGCAAGGTTCTGTTGTATTTGAAAAAGGTGATTTATATAGAAGTCTAGAAACAGATTCTACTGCCAATTTACTGTGATGATATAATTTTGTGACTAACCTGGCAATAAAAACTGTGGAGTTGTTTTTTGTTTTGCAAAAAATATTCTGTACATAGTTGCCAGTCTTGTTTTCCTTAGTTTTTGTTTTTCCTTCTTCCTACTACTCAAATTATTGACTACTTGTAGATGGGTTGATCAAAATGGATAATAAAGGTTGTTTCTTTTTTGTGTTGGATGAAGCGAGAGAGCCTTTAAACGTGGTTGTATGCATGTTCTCTCCAGGTCAGCAGTTCTCAAACTTTAAAAACTAATGTACACATGTAAAATTCAAGAGTACTTCACATATTTTCATACTGTAATCAGTTTAGTTATAATGTGTTCATATTCTGATAAATGAATCCATGTACCACCTGACTGCAAAACCAGTACCAGTTTGAGAAAAGCAGCTCTCGTCATTACAGATAAGAGACAATTAAAACAGTGTACATGAAAGAAGTTTGCCCGTTTAAAATACCATGTCAATCAGTGCATTCCATTTCTGAGTATTCGAAGATTTTGAGTAGTGTGAGGTAATTATAACAGTATGATAAAATTGCTCCTAAATACTAAGAAGTGATCAGCACTAACTGAGGGCTAGGTAGTAAATTTGTTTTAAATACTGTATATAACTGCTATTCTGTACATTAAAAAATAATGGGCCAAATTCATCACTAGTGTTTGAATAGGTAACTTCAACAACATAAGTGGGAGCTATATCTGAGGATAGAACTCTGCCTTTAGCTAGTTAATTTGTTTACCAAAGGACCTGAATGCCGGTTGAGAAATCTAAAAAAAGGTCACGCTCCTTTACTGACTGTGAAAATACATATCTCCTTGGCAACTGTTTTCTTGATTTGTGTTATTTTAATCTTCTAAAACTTTGTGCCTCATTTAAGATTATGTCTCGCTTTTTCATTAATTTTAATTTTGTATAAATCTTTCACACATAATTTGTCATAAACCTTGACATTTCAAAACCAATCTGTATGCAATGGGTTTTGGGAGTAAAAACCTACATTTGAAAATCCAAAAATTCAAGAGAAGGAAATGTGAAGCATATGTTTATAACTTTTAAATGGTACCGAGCCTAAGGGCTTTCTCCTGCCCTTATGCAAGCCTTTTTTAATTCAGATTTTCATGTGATATTAATTAAAAATGGCACTTTAACTGGATAGTTAATGATGCAATGATAGTATGCATGTCTCCAAAATTAGGTCTGTTTTCCCAGGAGAACTGGGTACAGCTCTGGAGAGGCGTGAAGGAGTGGTACCTGTGTATACGTATAAGACAGTAGAGAATGTAGAAAAATCAGAGAAGTGGCCCAGATGACCAAATTACATGTATTCTTTTACCCAACTTGTTTTACATTTTGGAAAAACTAGGTGAAAGTTTCTCCTATGGAGCCTTAATATGTATTCCCCATGACCTACACAGCAGCTAAACTCCTGTTCTGAATTAAACCCAACTCAGCCCAATCAACTTCAACAGTTATGTGGGGAAGTAAATCAGAGCAAAATTTAATCCTAGTTCTCCATAATCCTGGAAGCATTCCTAGGGTTATCTGCCACACAGATAACTTTTTACAGAAATAAAGATATTCTTGACCAGTTCTCATTAGAACTGGGTCCAAATCACAACCTCAGATCCAAAATCTATGAACTGTGCATAAACTCAGATGCAGTTTTGAACTTTGCAGCTTTCCTTTATCTGTACAATGGGCTGACCCAAAGCCTTGGATCCAAACATCTCGGAATTAGAGACAAGTTTTGCATAGGATCTGATCTTTGCAGTTTGGGCCTAGGATTTTTTCCCTATTAGGTACAATCAGATAATGGGCCAGAACCTCAATTTGGTTTATGGCCCCATTACTCCACTTAGATGGCACAAATGGGCTGCAAATATCCAGCAGAGAATTCTCCCATTGATGGGTATTCCCTGACTGGTGTTGCAGTTGGGTCTTGCTACCTCCATCCTCTTTGCCACAGTTATCCTCCATCAACACAGAATCTTTTAAGTGCCTTGTGACAGAGGCACAATACATTGCTACCCACCAGATGTTCTAAGCATGGTCAGGACCAGGGCCGGCCCTGGGAATCACAAACACGGATCTGAGGCCTCCCCCCTCAATCTCCCATGCTGTGTGAAGATACTGTGCAGGAAAGAATCTGCCAATTATTTTAACCATTGTTTCTGTCTCTTCTGTGCCTTACTAACATCCAAGGGCTCAAACCTGCAATGTGTTAAGTACTCTGGCTCTGATCCAGCAAAGAATGTGCTTAAGTCATTTGCTGGATTGGGGCCAGAGCATACTTTGAAGGCTCAACCCTAAAGCAGGGGCAGTTATTGAGGAGGGGAGAAACATTCATAATCTTAGTTTTAAAAAGAGTACATAATGGACAGTGGCCTTCCCTCCCCAGATATCAAGAAATCCAGTCAGGGAAACACCACGTCAGAAACCCAGTAACTGCAAACTACAATTGCTGATGTGGGGAAGGGAGCGGTCACCATCGCATTTCCCTCAATGGCAGTCATAGACAAGTGTCTTATACAATGCTTGCAGAAGCCTTATCTTCACTAGGTAAAAAAGGTGTGTTCTTCATCTTGTGTTAGCTAACATGAGTTAAGTCCAAGTAAACAAAAGGCAGGTTGAGGGATTTTAGGCTCCCCCTCGGTCTTTAACTCGAAATGCTAATTTGTGTTAATGTTACAAACTGCCTTTTCTTCACTAGAATTTTACCTCATGTTAGTTACCTCATGTTAGCTAGCATGTTAAGAACACATCTCTTTTCCTAGATTAAGTCTTCACTGTCAAAACAGGTGTGGGGTTTTTGTTTTGTTTACAGTAATATAACTAATATAGATTAGCGACCATTTAAAAAACCCACATTTGGGGGCAGTGAAGACATAGTCCCAGCAAAGATAAGGCCATAGTAAACTCTGACTTGAGGTGAACGGGTGGTCTACAATTTTATATGAAATCACAGCCTTATAAAAGAGATATTAAGTTTTGTTTGTCAAGCACTCTGGGATTCCCTGGAATATGAAAGAAGTTGTGAAAACCAACTCTATTCTATCAAATCCCCAGGGAAATAACACCTTTATTCTCCATCAATAAATTATAACAAAACAAAAGCACTTAAAATTAGAATGTAGAGAACGAATTATGCACACTTTTCATTTTACAGATCAGTAACAACATTGCTACTAACTCTGTTTTCAGCATGTTTTTCTAGTAGTTTTTGGCCTGCTAAACCCAGGGCTGTGAGTTCAATCCTTGAGGGGGCCATTTAGGGATTTGGGGATTGGTCCTGCTTTGAGAAGGGGGTTGGACTAGATGACCTCCTGAGGTCTCTTCCAAGCCTAATAATCTATGATTCTATGATTTGCAGTATTTCCTTTTTCACTACTGAGATTTTTAAAGCTAGGATGGTTTACTTTAAATAGAAACAAAAACATACAGTTCTCTATCCTGCAATTGCAGCTTAACCACACTATTCTTACCATGATGAGAAGCGAGAGCTATTTATAAAGTGGATTCAATTCTAAGAAGCCAATTAGTAAACAACCACAGGGAAGTGAGATGATTTGATGTACTTGGCAGGATGGAAACAGAAGAATGGCTTTTAGTAGTTTTCCCAAATGAGAAGAAAACCATCTACAGTGCATCACTGTCAGAATGAAAAGAAAGAAACTATAATGATAACATGTATGTCACAGAAATAGATGACTCAGAAAAAAATCAAAATGAAATCTATATCAACAGAAATAAAGATTCAACACAAAATTCTAGAGGAGAAAAGAGAAGTGCTGAATTGTAGAAATCCTAAACCACAATGTAAGCTATTAAACCATATATTTTATACACTAGCTTGTGGAAAAAACAACCTCCCACTTAACATAGCTGATTAAATATAACAAAAGAAATGGAATTTGTCAAATCAAATCTTATTTTTTCCATAGCAATTAAAATCTATATCTTCTGGGAAAAGAAGTGTTAAGATTCTAATTAACCATAACTAAATCCAATTTAAAGAAAATAGCAGAGTCATCTGTTATGAATAGCCTAATGCGTAAAGAATAACAGAAACTTTGGTTTCATAGGTTGCTCTTTGAATTAGGAAGGTGAAGAAACTCGGTTTAAAAAAGATTTTCTTTTCATTATACTGGTAAGCACTGCTTTTATGAGCTTTGTTACCTTTTAAAGGCTGCCAGTAATACTGAAAGTTTCAACTATTAGCAATAAAACTCAGAAAAAAATCTAAGATTCCAATAACATTTCATTTAAAAAAAAAATACAATCAATCAGTTTTCAAACGACACCATTGGGATCAGACAAAAAAAACAATCTGTACTCTCATGCAGGGAAATGCACATTTTCTTGTCCATTTCTCCCTTACAAGGCAGAACTAACAGGAGGTAGCATTACTGGTGGCAAAATTTTTAAATCTACAAGGTACACCTCTACCTCGATATAACGCTGTCCTCGGGAGCCAATAAATCTTACTGTGTTATAGGTGAAACCGCGTTATATTGAACTTGCTTTGATCCACCGGAGTGCGCAGCCCCACCCCCCCGGAGCACTGCTTTACCGCGTTATATCCGAATTCGTGTTACATCGGGTCGCGTTATATCGAGGTAGTGGTGTAATCTTTGGAATATTTTCTTTCTAAAACTATGATCCACTTTAGGGGAAAGGAAATCACAGGAGCAAGGGTGTAATGCTTAGTTCATAACTGTATTTTCTAGGAGTCTTTCCCGTTTAGAGATTTTATTTAAACATCACACCTCCTTCCTGTATCATGACAGAATAATTCAGTGCTGTCCCTCACAACTTGGAAATTATTCCCCTTATTACTGCGCACTTTTCAATGGATACACACTTGACAGATTTGGTATGATCAATCACTAACTTTTCATTCAGTAGCAGATGATCACTTTCTGCTTTCTCAACTTTTCCCTGTCTCTTTGCAGCAGATGATAGAGCTTTCTGTAATAGATTATCCTTAAGTGTAACCAATGCTGCTTGGTAGTAAGAAACATGCTTACTATATAGAATTAGGATTCTTTGGCATTTTTAAAAATTCCAATTGATACTTCACTAAAACAGTGCCTGGCATATTTGTGAACTTTGAAAACAGAACTTTATTTACCACTTCATGAAAGATCACAAAAAAACTATGAACCTTGGCTTCATAAAGAGATCTAGAAAGCAGAAATAAAAAATGATGAGATTATTAAGGCAGGTTACATGCTAATAAATTATTGACACTGAAACTAAGGCTCCTGTTTCATGCTATGGCCTCCCACAAAATCAAGTTATTATTTATGGGGTTTTCCAGCTCTTTATGAAATACATTAGCCTTTCAACCTGCCAGACACTTTTGAACTTAAGGGCTTCAAACCTTTGTCATTCTTCTGGATTCTCCTTCATTTCTATTTGTGCATTTCTGCTAACCTTCCAAATGTGAATGGAATGAAAATCAGTGTAGCGTTGTCTTTCTCAGGGCTGGACCAAGGCCCAGGCAATGTAAGCCCATGCCCAGGGCAACAGCTCCTGCAATTATCTCAGCATCTCAGATTTCATTTTTTAAGTTTCTAGCCCCTTTGGTTGTGAGCAAAAGATTGAAAATATGAACACAGCATAATAGATGTAGTGGTGTCTGCCTAAATCTGTAGATAGCCTGGCATAATAGCGCTAAGAAGTTTGAATGGCTCCACATATTTCAATGGGGTGTTAACTATAGGACTTGTTATGCACCAACAATATCCCAGTAAAGAAATGTGTGTGTGGCAGGAGTAGTTGTCTTAGCCTATTCATCACCCCAATGGATGCATCCTGGCTGCAGGAATAAGCACGGTGAGGAGGGGCCTGCCTGCTGCCACCTCTGCCGCTCTTTAAATGGAGATGAGGACCAATGTCACTTCAAGTAGAGAGTTGGGCCACAGTGGCCGCCACATTGTGTTGTGTCTATGGCCCTGGAATGACTTAATCCAGTTCTGCTCTGACTTTGCAGACAGACATTTCCAAACGCCTCTTCTGCAGCTCATGGTTTTGCCAAGCAACAGCAGTCACAGTAGCTAGGAAGATAATGGAGGGGTAGAAGAGCAGAGACGTTCCCCTTTTGACAGTGCAGTCTCTAGGAAATAGGAAAGACAGCAAAGATTCTCCTCTCTCAGAGCAGCCAGGAGACTCTGTCCCTGATTCAAGAAAATAATAAATGGGAAATCAATGCGACTTAAGCATCTGATTAAGTGCTTTCTTCAATCAGGGCCTCTGTAGGGTAGAGGACACAGAAAAGGCCATCTTCCCCACCCTTCCTCTGCAGCTAGAGGGCAGAGGAGCTTCAAATGTATTAGACACCTGCTAACTAGAAGCTTGTATGAAAGAGGGAACCCCCTATGTGGGTTCAAGGAGAATATTTAGGTTCAAAATTCCAGCACTCTGCTTTTTGGACCCAGCTCTGCCCAAACTATCATACCTACCTGTGCTTGGCAGGTTTCATTATCCAGCTAGTGGAGGTCTATTAATATGGACCCTAACTTAATATGGACCCGACTTCCACATCAGCAACTGAATGATTTTATAAATATGCTGGACTGCTTATTGGCTGAGCTTGCAAAGGCCTTACACTCAATTTGACAGCATTTTTCTGTTAGCCTGTCAGTATATCCATCTGTCTGTAACATGATTATCTTTGAATGACCCATCCAATCAATTCCAAAGTTTCAGATAATGTTCTAGGCATTAATGACCTGAACCCTACTGATTTTGGGGAAAATTGGAAAACCAAAACGGGGGGCACATGAAGCCCCTCTTGAACACAGCTACAGACTCAAGCACCTTTACAACTGTCTATAGATCAAACAACTGGTTGATGGCACCCATTAATGCCTTCCAGCATAACAATATCCATCTCATCTCTGCTCATCCTCCCATGGAGGAGAATGGAGGACATGAGGGGGTGGTGAGAACAGCAGTGTACGCAGAACCACTGGTATGGGAGGTGAGAATGTGGGACCCTGCTACGGGAAGATGAGGGAAACACGCAATCCCTAGCAGGAGAAAATCTGGGGGCAGTTGCAGGAAATTCCTAAAAAAAGGGGGGATGGGAGGGTGGCACACAGGGAGCTTGTGTGGGTGTGCAGGAAACAGAGGAATTCAAAGAACCCCTGGTGTGTGCAATAAGCTTGGTCTACACAAGCTATGAAGTGTTCAACCACCTACTTAGATTCCTAGATCATTTCTTCATCATCAGCTCCAGCACAAGAGCAAATGGGGGGCACCGGGAGTAGTCTGAAACATCAAGAACACTTTCAGTTGCTATTCAGTCCTGAGCACTGATGATAAAAAAGTTATGAATAAAAGCAAGAGCTGGAGGAAAAAATAATATGAAAAGGGAATTATTTAAAATATTAAAGTAACTAACCAGAAACTGCCTGTGAAGAAAAATCACAGCAGGTGACACCAAGATCATGTCCTTTTTCATTATACAAGCACCTCATTTTATCATCCCAAATGGTTAAATCTCCACATGATGATCCAGTGACAAAGAGATTTCCATTAGGAGAAAACGCACATGCCACCAAGGAACCATCCTTAACACTCCCAGATCTGAAAAGCAAGAGAATAAAGGACTGAGTTTAGGGAATGTAATACTCTGAAATTTTGATCTCTAACCGCCATATGATATAGAAAAAATAGTGAAAAACTGAACTGTTCCTAAATATGGAGCTTAAAAAGCATAATAAAAAGGGACAAAAAAGATGACAAACTGTGCAAACAGATGTTAAATAAGCACATATATAACATATGCACAGGGATTTGCTCTCTGACCACAGAAGGAGAATGGGAGATGTTGCCCCAAGGCAATATTCTGATTCAGTAATAAAATGAGCCCTGAACTAAAGCCCACCCTCATGGATTTAGTATTCCCAAGAGCAGGATACTGAGCAAATTACAACTCAGACATTTATCTAAATCAAAGATTAACATGCAACCATCACAACAGCGACTTAAATATACATAAACAGAAAATTACATTTATGAACTAGGTAAGTTTCAAATCGGTCAGATCTGGGTTTTACTCCCCCAAAAACTCAAGCATAGATCCATATTTTGTGTCTAGGAGACTAATATTTTCCAGTTTAGGACATGGGGCTATTTCTGAACAACAGAAATACAAGAAGAAAATGTTGTCTGAAAAAACTTTTCTATTTTTTTAATCTCTTTTAAAAAGTCAGTTTGAAGGGGTTTTTTTATTTTTTATTTTTTAATTATTCTCAGAAGTTTTGTATGTCAAGTTTTAGTTAGGAATGAACTTGTACAACTCGCTTAAAAAAAATCTCTATAAACTCCTATTTGGCTAGTGGATATGCAGGTTTGTTTTGCCTTTTTTCTAATGTCCAGCCATTAGCTCACATTTAATTAGCAAAGTGTCCCATCCACTGGCTGCACTCAGTGCGCCTACCTGATCTAAAAGCCCAATGAAGTCAACGGAAAGTCTCCAATTGGCTTCAATGCTCTCTAGATCAGGCTCCAAGTGGGAAAACGGTGGACTACAAACAACATTTCTATCCCATGAGATAAAATTCAGTTTATCCATCTATTCTGTACAGATTATTGTATTGTGGGATAGTTGGTGGTTTTCTTTTGTGGATAGCAGTTTTAGTTATTTTTAGAAGTACCAAGAGTTCGGCGTCTCTTGTGGTTTTACAAATATAAATTAATCAATGAAATGGTGCTTCCCTATCTAAACACAGACATAAGAGCTACACTAAGCTATTTTTACCTGGAAGCAACACTTTTTCCATAGTATCAGAGAGGTAGCCGACGAAGTGGGTATTCACCCACGAAAGCTTATGCTCCAATACGTCTGTTAGTTTATAAGGTGCCACAGGACTCTTTGCCACTTTTTCCATATTATATCCCAACCGGAGCATCATGAATACTAACACAAATACTTTTTTTCCCCCACCTCTTTACAACTGCCATTCACTTTAAGTAATTATTAATTCATTAAGTAATTGGCCTCTCAGAGTTGGTAAGACAACTCCCACCTTTTCATGCTCTCTGTATGTGTATATATATCTCCTCAATATATGTTCCATTCTATGCATCCATCTATGCTGTAGCCCACGAAAGCTTATGCTCAAATAAATTTGTTAGTCTCTAAGGTGCCACAAGTACTCCTGTTCTTTTTGCGGATACAGACTAACACGGCTGCTACTCTGAAATTTGTCCTTGAAGAATACCGTATATGTTGGCTCCGAGGTCAGAGCTTTCAACTCTGACACTCGTCTGGCCAACGTAATTGCTACAAGGAAGGCAACTTTCCACGACAGGTAGGAGAGGGGACAAGAGTCCATAGGCTTGAAGGGCGGGCCTGTAAGCCTGGCAAGGACCAGATTGAAGTCCCATTAAGGGACCGTGTTCCGAACCGGTGGGAAGAGCCTCTCGAGGTCCTTTAGGAACCTGACCGACATTTCATGCGAGAACACTGATTTCCCCTGTACCCGTGGGTGAAAAGCCGAGATGGCCGCTGGATACACCTTAATAGAAGGCAGGGCTAGGCCCTGGTTCTTTAGGTGGAGCAGGTAGTCTAGGATAGACTGCAAAGGTGAATGCATCGGGGAGATGCTCCGTGCCGATGCCCAGTGGGAGAACCTCGTCCACTTCGCCAGATAAGTCGCTCTAGTGGAAGGCTTTCTACTCTCCAGGAGGACCTGCTGTACCTCACTACAGCAGGTCTGTTCCTCTAGATTCAGCCACATAGCATCCATTCCGTGAGGTGGAGGGAGACAAGGCTTGGGTGCAGTAGACAGGCCGTGATCCTGCGCCAGGGGCAGCTACTGCCAGATCCATCAGTGTGCTGAACCAGTGTTGGCGCGGCCAAGCTGGGGCGATCATGATGACCCGTGCTCTGTCCCTCTTGATCTTTGACAGGACCCTACTGATTAGCGGAATCGGTGGGAATGCGTACATCAGGTCCCCTGACCGGAGAAAAGCGTCGGAGAGGGCACCTTTGCCAAGGCTCTGCAGGGAGCAGAACTGATGACACTTCCTGTTCCATCTGGTGGCGAATAAGTCCACTTGAGAAGTTCCCCACCTCTGGAAGAGCATCTGGACCACCTCTGGATGGAGCGACAACTCTAGTGAGAGAAGAAGGACCTGCTAAGGCGATTCACCAGCGTATTGTTCATGCGAGGGAGGTGGTAGGCCGCCAGGTGGATCGCATGCTGGATGCAGAAGTCCCACAAACAGAGCGTCTCTTGGCAGAGAGCTGACAAACAGACTCCCCCTTGCCTGCAAACGCTGCATCGAAGCCGTGTTGTCCATCAGCACCTGTTCCACTTTTTCAGGTGTGGCAGGAAGACCCCAGAGGCCAGACTGCCCTGAGTTCTTTGACGTTTATGTGCAACGCAAGCTCATCTGGGGACCACATCCCTTAGGTCCGCATCTTGCCGAGGTGTGCCCCCCAGCCGAGGTTGGAGGCATCGGAAATCAGGGAGACCGAGGGGCATGGATTGTCTAACAGTACTCCGCGTAAGACCGCACTCAGTCAATCAACCACCGCAGAGAGGTAAGTACCCTTGGTGGAATCGTGATGACCTTGTCTAGGTGATCTCTGGATGGGGAATAGACTGTTGAGGGCCAATGCTGGAGGGGCCACAGCCTGAGCCTCGCGTGGCAAACAACGTAAGTGCACGCTGCCATGTGGCCTAGTAGCTGGAGGCAGACCCGGGGCATGGTGAGAGGGAACACGGAGAGTCTGGCGAGGAGATCCACCATATGCCGGAACCTGTCTTGTGGCAGGAAGGCTCTTGCACAGGTGGAGTCAAGTACTGCTCCGATTAATTCTATCCTCTGTACTGGAACTAATGTTGATTTTTCCTTGTTTATCAACAGGCCCAGGGCATGGCTTGCAGTACTGTGACATTGGATTGGACCTGGAACCTGGAGTGGCCCTTGACCAGCCAGTTGTTGAGGTATGGATAAACCCAAATACCTTGACGTCTGAGGTAAGCCGCCACCACTGACATACACTTGGTAAACGCCCTCCATGCCATCGCCAGCCCAAATGGGAGCACCACAAACTAGTTGTGACCGAAGCCTATCGTGAAATGGATAAAGCGTCTGTGCCTGTGGCCTGGTCTACACTACGACTTTAATTCGGATTTATCAGCTTTAATTCGAATTAACCCTGCAACCGTCCACACAACGACGCTATTTATTTCGATGTAAAGGGCCCTTTAAATCGATTTCTGTACTCCACCCCGACGAGCGGAGTAGCGCCAATATCGATTTTAACATTTCGAATTAGGGATAGTGTGGCCGCAATTCGATGGTATTGGCCTCCGGGAGCTATCCCACAGTGCATCATTGTGACCGCTCTGGACAGCAATCTAAACTCGGATGCACTGGCCAGGTAGACAGGAAAAGCCCCGCGAACATTTGAATTTCATTTCCTGTTTGCCCAGTGTGGAGAGCACAGGTGACCACAGATAGCTCATCAGCACAGGTAACCATGCAGGCTGATAATCGAAAAAGAGCACCAGCATGGACCGTGAGGGAGGTACTGGATCTGATCGCTGTATGGGGAGAGGATTCAGTGCTTGCAGAACTTCGTTCTAAAAGGCGAAATGCAAAAACTTTTGAAAAAATCTCCAAGGGTATGATGGAGAGAGGCCACAATAGGGACTCTGAGCAGTGCCACGTGAAAGTGAAGGAGCTCAGACAAGCCTATCAAAAAACAAAGGAGGCAAACGGTCGCTCCGGGTCAGAGCCGCGGACATGCCGCTTCTACGCCGAGCTGCATGCAATTCTAGGGGGGGCTGCCACCACTACCCCACCTGTGATCGTGGATTCTGGGTCGGGGATAGTCTCATCAGCGACGCCTGAGGATTCTGCCGATGGGGGAGAGGAGGAGGAGGAGGAGGAGGATGAGCTTGCAGAGAGCACACAGCACTCCGTTCTCCCCAACAGCCAGGATCTTTTTCTCACCCTGACTGAAGTACCCTCCCAAGCCTCCCAAGCCAGTACCCAAGACTCTGACCCCATGGAAGGGACCTCAGGTGAGTTTACCTTTTAAAATATAAAACTTGTTTTAAAAGCAAACGGTTTTTAATGATTACTTTGCCTGACTTTGCATTCGCGATCAGTTCAGCTACTGGAAAAGTCTGTTAACGTGTCTGGGGATGGAGCGGAAATCCTCCAGGGACATCTCCATGAAGCTCTCCTGGAGGTACTCCGAAAGCCTTGCCAGAAGGTTTCTTGGCAGTGCATCCTTATTCCCTCCTCCATGGTAGGACACTTGACCACGCCATGCTTGCAGCAAGTAATCTGGTATCATTGCCTGACAAAGCCTGGCAGCGTATGGTCCCGGTGTTTGCTGGCATTCAAGCAACATCCGTTCTTTATCTTGTTGTGTAATCCTCAGGAGAGTGATATCACTCCTGGTAACCTGGTTGAAATACGGGAACTTAATTAAGGGGACAGAGGTGGCCGTTCCTACTGGGCTGTTTGCCTGTGGCGGAAAATAAATCCTTCCCTGCAGTTAGCCAAGCGCAGATGGGAAATTGGGCCTGAGTTTTTCGCGTTTGGCTAGCAGGGATCTTCCCTGTTACCAGCCATGCGGTGGGGGGAGGGGTACCGTGATCATCTCAGAGAATTCATGGCGGGAGGGGGGCGGCGGCGGGGGGGTGGTGGTTAGTTTGGTGCCTGCAGGGATCTTCCCTGATACCAGCCACACGGTGGGGGGGAGGGGTACAGCGATCATCCCAGAGAATTCATGGCGGGGGGGGGGGGGGGTTAGTTTGTTTTCTGGTGCTGCTGAATGTTAACAGAAAAACCGCAGCACTCTACAGGCTATGCTTGGTATGTGGGAAAGGAGGGCGCAGAAGCTGTAAGACAATGGCTTACCATGGCCGCATGCAAGCCGAATTCTGTTGCCCAGACCTGTGATCTCTAGCAGCAAAGCCACAGGCACTCAGCATTAAGAGGCAAAATGCGACCTTGCACAGAAATCACATGTGCTATGTAATGTGAATAGTGTTGGTCACCGTGAAAGAGTATAAGCATTGTTCTGCAAAATGTAGCTTTTTAAACAATTCTCTCTTTTTTCCCCTCCCTACAGCAGCTGCAAATTCCTCAAGCCTCCCTCCTCCATCCCGAAGGTTATCACAGATAAGGCGTCGTAAGAAGAGAACGCGAGACGAGATGTTTTCTGAAATTATGGAATCCAGCCGCAGTGACAGAGCTCATCTGAATGAGTGGAAGGAAACAGTTTCAAAGTATAGGAAAGAAGCCAGTGAACGTGAGGACAGGAGGGACCAACGTGAGGACAGGAGGGACGCTCGAGATGAGAGGTGGCGGCAGGAAGACCAGAGGAGGCAGGATGCAACGCTGGGGCTGCTGCGTGAGCAAACAGACATGCTCCGGCGTCTGGTGGAGCTTCAGGAACGGCTGCTGGAAAACAGACTGCCGCTTCAGCCCCTGTTCCACCCTCCCCCGTCCCCATGTTCCGTATCCTTCTCACCCAGACGTGTAAGAACGCGGGGGGGGAGGCTCCGTACACCTTCCCATTCCACCCCAGTAGACAGCCCAAGCAAAAGGCTGTCATTTTTTTAACCTTTTCTTTGTGGCTTTTTCCTTCCCAGCAATCCTCCTCCCAAATACCACCCAGGTTCCCTCCCTCTTTTTCTAATCTATTAATAAAGAATAAATGATTTTTAAATGATAGTGACTTTATTTGGTTTGAAAGAAAGCTGGGGGAAGGGGGAGGGTGGGTTCCTTACAGAAAATCAGTCAATAAAGGGGGCAGGTTTTCATGAAGGAGAAACAAACAGATATTTCACACTGTAGCCTGGCCAGTCATGAAACTGGTTTTTAAAGCTTCTCTGATGCACAGCGCTTCCTGGTGTGCTCTTCTAATCGCCCTGGTGTCTGGCTGCGCGTAATCAGCAGCCAGGCAATTTGCCTCAGCCTCCCACCCCGCTATAAAGGTCTCCCCCTTACTTTCACAGAGATTGTGGAGCACACAGCAAGCAGAAATAACAATGGGGAGATTTCTTTGGCTGAGGTCAGAGCGAGTCAATAATGATCGCCAGCGACCTTTTAAACGGCCAAATGCACATTCTACCACCATTCTGCACTTGCTTAGCCTATAGTTAAACAGCTCCTGACTCCTGTCCAGGCTGCCTGTGTACGGCTTCATAAGCCATGGCATTAAGGGGTAGGCTGGGTCCCCAAGAATAACTATTGGCATTTCAACATCCCCAACGGTTATTTTCTGGTCCGGAAAGTAAGTCCCTTGCTGCAGCCCTTTAAACAGAGTAGTGTTCCTGAAGACGCGAGCGTCATGAACCCTTCCCGCCCAGCCCGCGTTGATGTTGGTGAAACGTCCCTTGTGATCCACAAGTGCTTGCAGCACCATTGAAAAGTACCCCTTGCGGTTTATGTACTCGGTGGCTTGGTGCTCCGGTGCCAAGATAGGGATATGGGTTCCGTCTATCGCCCCACCACAGTTAGGGAATCCCATTGCAGCAAAACCATCCACTATAGCCTGCACATTTCCCAGAGTCACTAACTTTCGTAGCAGCACCTGAGTGACTGCTTTGGCTACTTGCATCACAGCAGCCCCCACAGTAGATTTGCCCACTCCAAATTGATTCCCGACTGACCGGTAGCTGTCTGGCATTGCAAGCTTCCACAGGGCTATCGCCACGCGCTTCTCAACTGTGAGGGCTGCTCTCATCTTGGTATTCTGGCGTTTCAGGGCAGGGGACAGCAAGTCACAAAGTTCCATGAAAGTGCCCTTACGCATGCGAAAGTTCCGCAGCCACTGGGAATCGTCCCAGACCTGCAACACTATGCGGTCCCACCAGTCTGTGCTTGTTTCCCTTGCCCAGAATCGGCGTTCCATGGATAGAATCTGCCCCATTAACAACATGATCTCCAAAGCACCGGGGCCCGTGGTTTCACAGAATTCTGTATCCGTGTCCATGTCCATGTCAATGTCCTCATCATGCTTGTCGCTGCGCTGCCGCCGCCGCTACCTCCTCGCCTCGTTTTTCCGGTCCTGGCTGAGCATAAACTCCACGAGAACGCGCGAGGTGTTTACAATATTCATGACTGCTGTCTTGAGCTCAGCGGGCTCCATGCTTGCCGTGGTATGGAGTCTGCAGTGTGTTCACCCACCCAGGAAAAAAGGCGCGAAAATGGTTGTCTGCCGTCCGTTGCTTTCATGCAGGGAGGGAGGGAGGGAGGAGGTGAGGCTGTACCCAGAACCACCTGCGACGATGTTTTTTGTCCCATCAGGCACTGGGATCTTAACCCACAATCCCAATGGGCGCGGGAGACTGCGGGAACTATGGGATAGCTATGGGATAGCTACCCACAGTGCAACGGTGCAGAAATCGACGCTAGCCCCGGTACTTGGACGCACACCACCGAATTAATGTGCTTAGTGTGGCCGCATTCATTTCGACTTTATACAACCTGTTTTTCAAATCCGAATTATATAAATTCGGATTAATCCCGTAGTGTAGACATACCCTGTGAAACATCGCTACGGGGAAATATGCATCCTTTAAATCGAGAGCGGTGTACATCTCCTGGATCCCGGGAAGGGATGATGGAGGCCAGGGAGACCACGCGGAACTTCAACTTCTTGAGATATCTGTTGAGGTCTCGCAGGTCCAGAATGGGTCTTGGACCCCCTTTGGCCTTTGGAATCAGAAAGTAATGGGAGTAAACTCCTTGCTCCTGTGGTGTAGAGAGACTTCCCCTCCACAGCTCCCACCTGAAAAAGGCTTTGTACCTCTTGCCAAAGCAAGTTCTCGTGAGTGGGGTCCCTAAAAAGAGACAGGGGGGGTTAGAAATAAACTGGAGGACATAACCCTGAGCCACAATACTTAGGACCCATTGGTCCATAGTCATAGAGGCCCAGGCAGGGAGGAAAGGAGACAGGCGGTTGAAGAAATAGTGGGAAGTAGATCTGGACAAATAGGTTTGCCGAAGCAAGGAATGTTCCATCACCGTCACTGGCGGTAAGAAAGAACTGAGGGTGGGGGGGAGCTGGCGGTGCCCCTTATACCATGGCATACGTGTGTCACTCCAGAGGGTGCCAGAGCCGGTCCCCTACAGATACAATTGAGGGGAAAACTTCTGGCACCAGTGCATGTGGTGAGCACACACACCTAACATGAATGAACTGTTAGACATGAGAAGAAGAATTAAGGCTATCAAAAGGCTTAAGAAAACTGCATTTGAGCTTCTAGATATGGAGGTTTAATAATAAAATAATAATGAATAATACTTTGCACTCTAACAGCATCTTCACAAGACTTTGTGAAGTTAAGTGTACCAAAGACAAACTAAAAGGTAATCCATTCACACACACAGACTTGATTAAGATTTTTCTGTTTCCCTTGTAGCAGTTAATGACATGACACCTAAAACTGTGTGGGAGGGGCATTCTTTTCCTCCACTCTCCTTTAAATATTAGTAATACCATCAAATACTGCAGGAGACACAAAGGACCATAGACCTTGCGTTTGGCAGGTAATTAGAGGATGAAATTATTTTCAACTATTTTTCTCTAGGCTGTATTTCTTTGTAATTTTAACTGCACATATTAGGCCCCATTTTTATAAAGGTTTGAGATCAATGCACATTTTTGTGCACGCAACCGTGCATGCCAATGCCCAATTTGAGAATGCAACTACACACACAAAGCAGTTGCAATAAAAGTCACACAAGCAGTTGGCCCTCCAGGACTTAAAGTTGAATCTGCAAAGGCAAAAAAGTGGGTTTTTGTTCTTTTTTGCTTCTTTATGATTTGTAAAAGCAGCCTACAAAGGAGTTTTTTGTTTGACTTTAAATTGTTCGGATTGCTTTTTATATTATAAATTCAGCCTGGAAGACACTGATGACTGGAGAAAGTACAATGGTGACATCACATACGCTAAGAGTATGAAAGTAATTGAGAAGGGAAAGGATTTTTAGTGATAATGGTTTAACTGGTTTTGTTAACATTCACTTAACTTCTGAATAAACTAACCTTTTATTAAAAATTCAATGCTTCAAGAGGTCACGATAAACATGCTCTGAGACCTCTCACTGGTCCTCTGAGCAAAGTGAGATTTGACATTCCTAATTTTTCTAAGTTATAGGCAATTAAAAAAAAAACAAAAAAACCCACACTCTTCAAGCCTTCTGTATGCATCATAAAGAAGGAAGAAATGGCTAAAGCCCACTTTAAAAAAAATGTATATGTCAATCTTTAAATGTATAGGATTTCAGACATTTAAAAAATATTCAGTTTTGTAAAGTTTTCCAGTTCACCTCTAAGTCAATATGACAAAGACAACAGGAAGCTTATCCACTCATGCAGTAACACTTCTACAACAGGTAAAAGACAGGTTTTGCCTACACAAGCTGCTATTAACTCATCTTGCTGTCCAGGTATCCTTCTTTTCACAAAAAGTCCTAAGAAATTTGCTAAAGCCACAGGGCTTTTTAGTGAAAAAACAGGAAGAACTATTCAGGACAATGAAGAAATTAAGCCTTTATTAAATTTCTAAGTCCAGGGTCAAAACTTGCAATCCATCTCTAAATTCAAATAACATTTTCCCAAATTAGACTATAGGATTTGGCCCAGAGAGTTAATTATCGATGTCTATGGACAAACTGGATAAATCCTCAAAAAAATCTTTAAAATAATAAATTTAAAAAAAAAGTACATTTCACTGTAAACAGAAGCATTGAAAAAAAGGGCATTTCCCGTCCTTATTTTTGTAAATAATTATTTGCTACTGAATAGCAGGCCGAATCCTGTCCCCATATCCCTTACTGACTTCAGTGAGAGTTTTAGATGTGCAAAGAAAAGAAGGATCAGGTCTGCTATTTGTACCATTCAATCGAAGTACACCTTCTACAAGCAATAACTGGGAGGTATAGCCATCCTTTGATGATCAAAAATCTGGGGTTTCACCTCTGAAAAGGATCATAACCCTTCAACCCTAGATTAAAAAATACCCAACATCAATCCTCAATAAATAAATTGGAACACTATTCTATAAGCAAAAGATAGAGGGTGGGGGAAGGAGATAAATAGTGGACATTTTAAATATATTGCTTACAAAATAACCAGCTTCATTTGTATAATAAGCTATAATACAATATAGCATACCATTATACTATGTATATTTAGAACTAGATTTTAATCTGAATTATGCAGTACAATACAAAAGGGATAATACACAAGCATACATTTCCTAAAGCATATGCTACTCTGGCAAGTAAAAAGGTATGAAACGTGTAGAAGTAAGCTACTAACTTATGACAATGCACTAATGTATAAATGAAAGGAATTTTGATTATTATTTTTTAAATAAATTTAAGATGTTGACTATCTCATTAATCAAATCTGACACAGCCCCAATTTGTAATCTCATTGTCCCTTATTCCCAGTTGCCATAAATCAATTCTACTGAAGGAGTATGATTTATGCAATAAATGACAAGCCCTGATCACAAAGGAATCAGGATTTGGCCTTAGAAGGGTTGGGCTAAAACAACAGTTAAATCAAATACTGCATATCCAAGATGCTCTAATTTTTCATACTAACAAAATATAGCTGTTGCATTTGAAGTGCTGAGATTTTTATCCATCTGAGTTCCTTCTTCCATACCTCTATAGGCCCAATTTCCTCTTTTCTGTGTTAGACAATGTGGTGGTAAAAATGCACTATCCATGTCAACAGTACAATTTCCACCATAAATATACTACCAGTGGAGTAGTATACTGGTGAATTATATTTTTGCCAGTGTAAACAAGGCCTAAAGACTTGATCCTGAGAGGTGCTAACAACTACAGCTCTCGGTGAAGTCAGTAGAAGCACTTCTAATGATCAGGCCATAAGAATATTATATTTCCAAAATGCCTTCTTAGTTATTATCAGTAAAACTTGGTATTTACCTGTACAATTTCAATGACTGCACATTCCAAAGAACAATGCTACCATCAGCTGCACCGGAAACTAGGTAAGCGGAGTCAGGGGAAAATCGGCAGACTCTTACAGGGCTGCCTCGGGGCTGCTTCAGCACTGCCAGCGTCTGACCATTATGAGTATTCCACAGCATCGTGGTACCATCTGTCGAACATGAAGCTAAAATGTGTCCAGAAGGAGAAAAGCAGCAGCAGTGGACAGCATAAGTGTGACCTTTTAATGGTGAGTAGGGAAGTTCAGTAAAGTTGTTTAAAGAATAGAGGCGGATTGTTTTGTCCAGGGAGCAAGTAGCCAAGCAGGAAGAGGAGAAGGCACAGTAGTTGACATCATCACTGTGATCAGCTAAGGTGTGAATTAGTTTCACCATTTTATCTGCTTTAAACCAAGTTACCTGAAATTAAAAAAAAAGTTAATACAGTTAATACATTTATCTTAGTTCTTCTACTTTAAAAGTGACATATGGATTGTTTCCATTCAACTAACTACCTAACCAAATAAATAAATGTCCATTTCACGAGGCAGTTTATTTTTGTTCAAGGTTCATTGTTGCCTCCACTAAAGTCAATGGGAGCTATGCCACGGACTTCAACAAGAACATGATCAGGTCTTTATAAGTTAATTACAAGGTGAAAATTTAAACTTGTGCAGTAAAAACTACATTTTGAAATACATATAACAGCTGAGTCCAGTCTTTTTTTAAAGGAAAGGAGAGGAAATTAGTTTGAGATTACCCCAAAACTTGTCTTAACATAATTAATTAATGCCCGGAGTGGTTTCACGGTCTCCTTTGCTGACATTCATCTCGTCACTGTGACTGAATATGCTGCAAACTGGTTTAATAGGGCAAATGGGCATTGTAAAAGAAGCTGATGAATCTAATGATTTACCACACATATGGCATGTTGAGAAGAAACAGTTTTTACTTTATGGAATGAGATCCAAGTTTAAAATCAAGAGACCTTAATTAGGACCACCTCTGGAGTGGGTCAATTTATTTTCCTACACTACTTTTAAATGAAAAAGAGTGGATTAAAATTTATTTTCCATCATAGTAGGGTAGGCCAAATTGCATCAGGTGTGATATTAAATCATTTTCTCTAATTTGGAACTCTGTCTGATTCCATACTTCCATAGACGTCTATCATGAAAAGTTGTCCACAAAAAGCCAAATATGACTCTTTGTTGCACCAGTCAAACTACAGTTCCAGTAAGGTTGCATTTTATGTAATAGAGAGCAAAATCCGACCTGAAATCTTTTATCACAATAGTTTATTGTCTTGAATAAATTTATTACTGTACTTAATTAATCTGCCTGAAAAAGAGCATAAAAGTCCTGCAGGCTGTATTGTGTTAACCTTTCGTAGTTTATTTTTTCTTATTTGTATACAATAGTGCCTACAGCAGCAGTGGGCAACCTGTGGCCTGTCAGGCTAATCCGCTGGTGGACCGCCAGACAGTTTGTTTACATTTGCACAGCCGCCCACAGCTCCCAGTGGCCACGGTTCACCGTTCCCGGCCACTGGGAACTGCGGGTGGCCGTGCAAATGTAAACAAACAGTCTGGCAGCCAGCCAGCAGATTACCCTGACGGGCCACAGGTTGCCCACCACTGGCCTATAGGCCCCAATTAGGATTAGGGCCTCATTGTGCTAGGCAGTATATAAACAGAGTAAAAGTCAGTCTCTATCCCAAATAATTTACAAACTCACTTAAAGGGAAACAGTAATAAGATCATGAATTTAATTGGCCCATTATGTGTAGAAATAAATGGTTTAGAGGATATTGAGGGAGGGGGTGTTTTTAATATAAATAAGATAATATATTAGTTGGCTTCTTAGGTTTAAGTTTTCTTAGTTCATTGAAAAGATCACATTATGGCCAAATTTTTCAAAAGTGACTAGTGATTTTTAGCACCTCGGTTTTTCTGTTCCCAACTTGAGAGCCTTAAATGAGCCTGATTTTGAGTCACTTTTAAAAATCTTGGTGATATTAATACTGGTGAATTTTAGAGATACTCTACCTGTTTCAGATCTCATTTACTGAAGTCACTGATGTTACAGCAGGGTAAATGAGATCAGATTCAGGCCTAGTATGTCCAGAATGTTTTGTAATAAAATGTGAATGAAACATTAAGGGAGTAATACAAAAGATAATGGTTATAAATTCTCAGCATCCATACACTCTTTTTATCCACTATGAACTCAATCACATGAGATGCTCAGCTACCTCAACTCCCACGGACATCCACGGGAGCGGAGGTTAGTAGTCATATGAAGGATCAGAACCGATGGTGCAGCTGTATCAATATCCTATTACAAAGTGTTTTCTATCATACATCAGCCTCATCTTAGTGGTTAAAACAGTCTTTTTAAAAAAAACTAGACTAACACATCCTATCTGGTTTCTCCATACCACCTTTTTATTCTTCTAAAGGATTAGTTTTAAAATGATGAGTGAGTAAAGCTCATAAGGAAGCAGGTATCAAGCCACCTATTGGAAACTACTCTGAGCTTGGAAAAAATGCATTATTGCAGCAATAAATATCTTGCAAGTCATATAGCATTTATAAAAATATAGCCCATTGAAAAATAGTACCAATGTCTTGGGTCTTTAAATCAGTGTACTTACATCTCTCCAATAAAATATACTGCATTGTTTGGATGTTATATTTACTGCTGTTATCCAAAATAACCAACTTAGGGTGAGCAGAGTCAGGTGAGAGTAAGAACCTCTCCCCTACACAATACCTGCCAACACCAAAGCTCCTGAGGATGCGGGAGCACAAAGCCAGAGATGGCTTTATAGCTCTCAGGCTTCTTGTGATGTGCATGTTCCAGTGTTGCTCTGTTGCCCTTTTGTTCTGGTTTAACTAGCTCAAAGGAACTTGGGGGTAACCATGATTTGGGCCATTTGTCTGTGAAGTGGTTTGCAAATCTCAAATGTTCTCAGATATCCTCAGGTCAGACCATGAACTGAGAAAGCACTAGACAATGCAAAATCTAAAAAGTGGCAAGCTCACCAGAAAACGCCAGACTAGCAGAAAACACACCACAGCTATAATGGGAAATGTAAACAGAGACTGTGGGAATAATGAAGGCAGAAGAAATTGGTACAGGTAAATGGCAGATTTATTTTAGTAGAGCTAAACATTCAAAGCAGTTTGGTTTGCATTTTGTGCAGGAGTCAGATCCTCTATTCCAGGGGTTCTCAAAATGGGGGTCACGACCCCTCTGGGGGTCACAAGGTTATTACATGGGGAGTCATGAGCTGTCAGCCTCCACCCCAAAACCTGCTTTGCCTCCAGCATTTATACTAATATTAAACATATAAAAAGTGTTTTTAATTTATTGGGGGGGTGGCACTCAGAGGCTTGCTATGCAAAAGGGGTCACCAGTAGACAAGTTTGAGAACCACTGCTCTATGCATTGTTAAAGCTACACGGATAGAGCGGGGGACTGTCATTGGGGCGGAGAGGAACCACCGCCACCGGACTGTCTCCTGGCCCAACGCTCTTCCGTGGGCGGCGCTGGCAAGTCCAGCTCCCACGGGCTGGTGCCGGTGCCACTCTGCTTCCAAGGCAGGGCTGACACCGCCCCGCACCAGAGCGCCGCCTGTCCCAGCGCCGAGGGGTTTCCACGCGCGTCATGGGCCCACTCGCGAGAAGCGCCACACCAGCCCCGTAGCCGGGGGAGGGCGCGCAGAGGAGCAGGGCCCAGCACAAGGCCTCAGCGAGCGGGGAAGGCTCCTGCCTTAGCCCCACAGGGAGGACACCCCAGGCCGGCTGCGAAGGAGCAGCGCGAGAACCCCCGAACCCCGCCCGTATCACCGCCGCCTGTGCGCGCGCGCGGGACCCTCCCCCGAGTCCCCCCAGCCGGACCGGAGCGGGGCCCTGCGCCCCCTCCCTCACCTGCCTCGGCCGGCCGGGCGCCTCCGGTGCAAGTCACGTGACACGGCACCGCCCTCCCAGGTGTGACTGTCGGGGTGGTAGAGGCCAGTTCCCAACTCACCTGCGCCCACGTGACCCCGCAGCAGGGGTGGGCCGGGGCAGTGACCGAGCCAACGCCAACGCCCCGCGCTGACCACGTGGGCGGAGTCCGTCCTCTCCCAGCTGATTCGCTGAAGAGGTCCCGGCCCCATCCCGGGGCGCACTCCTGGGAGTGGGGCGCGGAAGCTCAGGCTGCAGCGCGGTGCCTCGTTGGCCCCGCAGGCGGAGCCGGAACCGGGACCGCCCTACTCCAAGAGGACCGCGGCGGGTCGGTGCCTGCAGGGGTCTGCCCGGCCTGTGTTTAACCGAGTCCTGGGGGCGGCGCTGGCAGCGTGTCAGTCTGTGGTAACCTGGCCGGGACACGCCCGCTGGGGCGAAGGTGGATGAGGTAATAGTGGTTACTGGCCCAGCTGCTACTGGAGAGAGCGAGAAGAGCTGCGTGGCGCTGGAAAGCTTCTCTCTCACCAGCTGCAGGTGGCCCAGTAAAAGCTTATTCCCTCACCCACCTTGTGTCTCTAATATCCTAGGATATAGATGGCTACAAGAGCAGGGTGAATAGCATGTCACGTCACATCACTGTTAAGTCAGAGTTGGTCGGGTGTAGTGTATTAAAGTGCTACTGGTAGCACTTACCGATAGGTAGTGGAGTGCAAGAAAATGCTATTGTGGTAAACTAGTACCTGATGTAGGTAATGCCTAGATAGCAGCTTTTTGCACTATAGTGTGAGATTGCTATGTTTAGAAATCTGCTATCTGTAGCAGTTATTTATATGCATGCTCAGTTTGTGTGACCATAAATAAAAAGCCACTTTGCTCAAATAAAAAAGCCTCTTGGCCCCCCCAAAACGATTTTGCCAAGCACCGTTGTTTGAGTCCCACTGGGGTAACTGCTACCCCCCTCTGCCCCTGCTTGTGCCAGGGTTTTTCCCCCCTGACACCACCTCACTTCTGGGCTTAACCCTGCCTCTTCTCTTCCCCCCCCCCTTCATGATTTGGCCCTTTAGCTCCTCTCCTAATGTTGCCCCAGCTGCTTGACCCCCTGACCAGTAAATTTTCACCCGCTGCTCAGAACCTGGCTACCCCCCTCCTCTGATTTGCCCCCTTTGCCACTTTTTAACCCGTCAAAAGCAATCCCCAGAATCTTATGGCCAATAAGGGCAGGGTGAAGGGCAACGACTTCAGCAGATGTACTGAGCATGCTCAATACACCTTTACTACAGAGAGCACTTTAATACACTACACCTGCCATAAGCATCATAGTGATCATATGGCCAGATGGGGTACACTTTCACTGCCTAATTCCTGGGTCAAGCCACCTAACTTGTTTGAAGTAGACCATATCATTCAGACAGACATCCCATCTCTCACTTCTCTTAAGCTCTTCCAGTAGTTAGTTAGTGGCAAGTTTAAAAAAATCAGTTCCGGGTTGGATTGGTGTAGCTTGATTGGATCTTGCTTGACCCATACATCCTGTTCAGGATACAGTCTCTTACGTCACATTCTTTATTACTACATATATAATTGCTGCCTTTGACTTTGTTAAAATGCATGTTTGATTACACCTATTTTAATCAAGCAATCCAGATAGTGCTAAATGACTTGCCCTCATTTATCATTCCAGCTACCTTTGTGTGATCTGTAAACTTTACCAGTGGCACCGTGAGATTAAAGTTATGAGGGGCCTAAGGCTAATGGGAGGGAAGGGCCTCAGTATGAATTACATATTGAAAAAAATTACCAAGTCATCAAATATTTATCTGCATACATATCTATGTAAAATTAAGTTTATTCTACTCTCACTGCACTCAATTCTTCAATTTTTCCCCCTTAACTTAGCCGTGGCAAAGTCACAAATGATGTCATCGTAATTCAAAGATCTGATGATTTCAGCCTCAGTGCTCAAGAGGGACAAAGCACTGAGATGCTCTTGAGTCATGGTGCATTGGAGGACATTTTTTAACCTTGTTAGAAGAGAGAAGGAATATTCTCCACTACAGTTAGTGATCATTAGTGACAAATCCTATAATGCAGTTTCGACATTTAGGAAACATTCTATCACACTGAATTCACTCATAACTCAGTACTTGCAAATAGATTTGCTTTCATCATCTTTTCTCTATCTGAGTGACATGAATTCAACAAGTTGAAGAAACTCTTTAGTAAAATCTACAGGGAGATTGTCTGGGTACTTCTGACACAGACGTTTGATACCTTCACTGACTTTGGAACTTAAAATGTTAGGCAAAAAATTTGTCAGTACACTAAAGGTTTTGTCAATATTTTCCTAAGCCTCGATCCGATATTCTATAGTTTGTCGATGAAGGTATTCACTCCGAAGGCCTCCTTGTCATTGAATGAGTGGGCAGTTGCATCATCACGTCTTCTGTCTTTTGCGGCGTTTGGCTGACTTATACTCATGGTTAGCAGTCCTTGCAGCCCCCTGAATTTCATACTCATCAAAAAGAACAGGAGTACCTGTGGCACCTTAGAGACTAACAAATTTATTTGAGCATAAGCTTTTGTGGGCTACAGCCCACTTTATCAGATGCATAGAATGGAACATATAGTAAGACGACATATATACATACAGAGAACATGAAAAGGTGGAAGTTGCCATACCAACTCTAAGAGGCTAATTAATTAAAATGAGCTATTATCAGCAGGAGAAAAAAAAACTTTTGTAGTGATAACACGGCTGCTACTCTGAATACTCATCAAAACTATCCCACATTTGTTGAAGAACAGTTCCAAGACTCCTCATTAGGTTTACAGCAGTGGAAAGGTCAATTTGAGCATTTTGCAAGCTTAGACCTCACCTGCTGAATGGCTGAAGTATATCATTCCAGATGCATTGCATCACTCAGGATATTCATATCTTTTCTTGTTGATGACTTTTGAGATCCATCATCCTTGATGCCCTCTAGCGCTTCAAGGATGCTGGGGTATCCCAGAACAACCACATTCACAGCTTCAGTGTTGGCACTCTACTATGTCCCTGAGAGTGATTTGGGCACTGGGCATCCCTTTGGTAGTGAATCTCTAAGAATCATCCAACGACTGGTTGATGCAGAGAGAAAAATTGTACAATCCTTGGACAAATCCAAAAAAAGAAACTGCTTCAACACAACAGTCCAGAGCAATCTGGCCAACAAGGTTGAGTGAATGTGCAGCACGTGGTATGTAATCAACCAAAGCATTGTGCTCATTTATCTTTGCCTGCATCCTTGAATATTTGCCACTCATATTACTTGCATTGTCATAGTTTTGGCCATGACAATGGCTGATGTCAATCCCACTTTTGGTGAGGAAATCAAGTAGGTCCGAGGCAAGTTTATCCCCTGTGGCTGGTGATGTTTATGACGGTCATGAAATGCTCAACTGGTCAGCTGTGACACCTCCGGTCCTGAGTCAATGTACACTGAAAAAATATCCCAAATCTTTGATCTCATCTACAATGGCTGATAACCTCTTTGCCAGCAATGAATTAATCACAGATAGTCTTTGATAGATATGATGTATGGCTTTTTCCACGATTTGCGTGTTCATTGAGATGCTGAGCTAAGAAAGGATCAAGCTTAGTGATTAGCCCTAGAACACCAGGGTAAATGCCACTGTGTTTCGATCTAACAGTCTCATCTGAGCCACGGAATGGCAGACCACACTCAGCAAGCAAAACTATGGTTTCAGCTATGCATCTGAGAACCTTTTCCCAAAAAGCACAAGCTTCCAAAAACTGGTTTTCCATTTGGGTATCAATTCTGCCACTTTCTTTCGGGCATGGTAGCTGCTAACTGACAATGCATACTGCTCACTCACTGCATGATTGATAATATATGCAGTATTCTTCCAATCACTGAAGCCTTTGCAGAAAATTCCCCACTTTTTGGTATCAGAAAACAGGCGACAATAAAAATAGTACACTTTCTTCTTAGAAGGCGAATAGATGAGCCATTCTCTCTTGCCAATCTGTCTGTTAGGCTTCACATGTTCAAACATTGATTTGGTCAGATAACGATTCTGATTGGTGTACTCTTGCTTTGTCAGTGAAAAGTCAACATCTAGATATTGGCATTTCTGTGGGCCCTTCTCAATCCAATATGCAATGAGATCTTGAGAAGTCATGTCCCACTCGCCTGGATCATCGGAGAAGGATATTTTTGTATTACTATCACTAGGAAAGTCTTCAGAGGAGAGGGGCCAGACTGCAGATAAGTCAGAGGAGGCTGCTTCTTTTTATCAGGCGCAGGAGCAGCAGGTTCACTTGGGCTGGTATTCGCCTGGACTTCCTCACCACCAGACTTAGGAGGAAAAAACGTTAGGAGAGAAGTACCTTTCAGCACTACATCTTTATTGCCGTCTTTCTTTGGCCGCCTTCAATTTCGCCATCCTCCTTTCTTCGACACAGTTTCTATTGTCCAGTGTAGGCCTTCTGTGTACAAAGTTCATTGCATGAGCCCACAAACACTTACTTAGCCCAAAAAGACAAAATCACAACCACCATAAACTGAATTCACAATCTTGATGAATTAATATGTACAAAGCAATATCTAATGAGACAAAAAATTTCTGATGGCCCCGCTACTGTCACTCAGCTGTTACTTCGATATGGAATGGAGGGCCTACAAATAAGGCCTAAAAATTAGGGCCTAAAGTAGGACCTAAAAATAGGAGGGCCTAAGGCTATACCTTATTAGCCTATGGGTTAATCCAGATCTGACCAGTGGTGACTTTATATTTTCTTCCAGATCACTGACAAAGATATTGAAAAACATTGGGCCAAGAACAGTTCTCTGGCACTCCACTAGAAACAGCCCTATTTGATGATGACTATACATTAACAATTATGTACTGAGTTCTATCACTTAATCAGTTAAGTGCTTTTATAGTTGCCTTGATCCACCAAATCTATATTGCATCAAAAAACATTGTTTGCTTTTCAGTAAACCTATTTTTAGTAAAACGAAGTGGACTGTCATTACTGATGCTAGCAACCTTTAATTCTTTGATTAAATCCTGTATTAGCTGTTCCATGATTTTGCCTAGGATTAATATCAGGCTAACTGAACTAAGCTTAGCTGGGTCATCCCACTTACTTTTTCAAAAACTTTTTTTGAACATATTAGCAAAATATTAGCTTTTTTTCCCTGCAGTCTTCTGGAACTTCCCCAATTTTCCAAGATTTATTGAAAATAGACATAAATGACACACATTTCTTCAGGCAATTTGTTTAAAATGCTTGGGCACAAATTTAGTCCTGCCTATTTAAACACGTTAAACTTTAACAGATGCTTTTTTTACCTCATTCCTAGTTACAGTGGGAATAGAAAACATTTCATTGTTGCTGTAGTATGAATACATAATCCACACTTTCCAAATATTAAATATTTATTGAACTTTTCTGCATATTAAGACAATTTTATCTATAAGTAATAACAGCCGGACATCTTAAAAATAACAGCTGGACATCTTAAAAATTCCCTTATATCCTTTACCCAAAAGATTATAGATTTTTCATTGATACCTTTAGCTTCCCCTTATTAACTGTCCACACATTTAATAACTTCTAATTAATACCTACTGATATCAACTTTCCCTTTTAAATTGCTGTTTTCACTTCTCTTCTTAACCAGAATGTTTTCTTAAGCCAAAGCAGCCTTTGTTCATGATTGCAGAATTGTGGCATCTAGTAAAATGTTCTTAAATAACTCCCAATTATTCATATTTTTCTGTTTAAATTTTCCTCCCAATCAATGTTGTTCAATTGTTTTCTGTTTTGGGAAACTGGCCATTTTACAGCATTTATGTGTTTTACTAATTGGGTTTGTATTCTTTTTTCATAAATGTAGCCAGGTTGTGATTACTTGTACCTAAACAACCATTGCCCAAGACACAATGCTTGCAGTTTTTAGCACCAGACTCTGAGTCTCACTGCCATAGGTTTTAAAACACAGTGTAGACATAACCTTACAAAACTTTAGAAGGCTGTCTGTCATACATACACACATACACCTTTTTGCTGTGTTTGCACAGTGATCAGAACAATGGGGTCCTGCTCTATGACTGGGGATCCTATCATAGAAACACAGAAGATAAGGGTTGGAAGAGACCTCAGGAGGTCATCTAGTCCAATCCCCTGCTCAAGGCAGGACCAGGACCAACACCAACTAAATCATCCCAGCCAGGGCTTTGTCAAGCCGGGCCTTAAAAACCTTCAAGGATGGAGATTCCACCACCTCCCTAGGTAACCCATTCCAGTGCTTCCCACCCTCCTAGTGAAAGTGTGTCCTAATATCCAACCTAGACTTCCCGCACTGCAACTTGAGACCATTGCTCCTTGTTCTGTCATCTGCCACACTAAGAACAGCCGAACTCCATCCTCTTTGGAACCCCCCTTCAGGTAGTTGAAGGCTGCTATCAAATCCCCTCTCACTCTTCTCTTCTGCCCAGTTCCCTCAGCCTCTCCTCGTAAGTTACGTGCAACTGAAATACAAATATCATACACACACACACACACTATATATATATATATATATATATATATACATATACACACACATACATACACTTACAGGATTTTACCATTTTAAAAAGATTTTTCTAACATTAATTCTCACTGTATATTCTCTATAGCTCTGTTCCAAATTTAACAGTCTTGGCAGCTAGTAGGTTACTCTCCATCTATTCCCATTCCTTTTTAATAATTTTATTTGGCTAGACTCTGCCCAAGATAGAGTGAATCATCTTTACTCCCACCATCTTTATGACAGTAGAAATGTGCCATACATCACGACACCCATCTAATTGTCTTGGACATTTTTGAAACATGCTACAGACTCATCCTGTTGACCTGTAGCACTGCCACAGCTAACCAAATTTCGAAGTGCCATTTTTTGAGAGAGCAATGCTGTAAGTGAAATATAATTTTTTGGTACTTAAATTACATCCTCTCATCTGTTTTTTTAATATATTAAATAAATTGATGATTTCCTTGATAGCATTAATTTGAATAGACTACATGGAGTTTGATAAGCATACATTAAACTCCGCCCATATTCAGTGTGTATCACTGGTATATAACTGTTTAAAGCTTTACAGTGTTTTTCTCTTTACAAACATTTAAGCTTCATACCATTTGTGCAAAGTAGGTAAGTATTATACGGAGGAGTAAAATGTGACATAGGTTCAGTAAATGTCTAAGGTCATCTAGCGAACGATAACATTAAAACAAGAACAGAACCCAAACATGCTGAGTCAATTCCTCAGCTCCTATCTCCCTTCAGAGCACTAAATAGGACTGTGGGAAGAAAAATCATGTCTTAAAATCAACCATATATTGTATGAATTCCATTTGGGGTAATTATATTTCATATGGAGGCAGCTTATCCTACATCTGCCTACTGTGGACTAGCCTGCACTTTCTGTGCAGCATGTAGTGCTAGCCACTATCAAACACAAGATACCAGATGAGACAGACCACAGATGTGATTCAATATAGCAATTCATATGTTCCTATTATGGCTAGCTAAAGTACCTCCCCAGTCTCAATTGCAGAATTATTTCTTCAGCTCCTCTCCTAAAAACAGTCATGTTGTATTGTTGGCATGTTCCACGACAGAGATAGTGGCACTTAAGTAGTGCATCCCAGTTCTGTTTCCTATACAACACCCTGATAATGATCTTACACTTTCCTCTGCAATGTATTGTGAATTTAGGTCATTATTTTGCTTTTTTATTAATAATTTTATATTTTGCAGAGGGCACTATCTGCATATTTTAGTAATGAGGTTGCTAAACATGCACAAACATTGATAAGTTGAATAAATCTTTTTATAAGCTCTATATAGTAGAGATACAGTACTGATTTCTGATATGGATAAAAGCAGAACTAAATCCTGCTAAATAACTTACCAAAACTGCTCCCTGTTCAAATGTATTTTGGACGCTGTTGCTGTCTCAGTTTAGGTATGCTGCTTATCCACTACAACATAGGCAGCACCTCTAAAAAGTTACCTGAGATAAAAATGTCACACCTTTAAAGACCACTATTTTGGGACTTTTCAGGACTTGAAATAGGTGCTGCATTTTATTGGACATTATTGGGAATCTCCCTTTTGCAGTGGTAGAAAGCTCTTATATCTAGCCCTGAGATATTAGACCTTAAACCTGTCACAGAAATAAGGACTGAATTATGTCTGTCCCATGTGTAGGCCAGTGTAATTTTTTTGAGAAATATCTCATATAGGGTAAAGAAACAAACATTTTTGTGGCTCATTGATTTCAAATGAACAGCATCGCTTTGCAGTTGCCCAGAGGTTTGGAAGTAGCAGCTATTCCAGTGAAGATGGATAGTGTGCGGGATACCTCCAGGTGATCAACAGAAGTTTGTGTAATAAATAAGGGTGTTCTGATGCAGGTTTCACAATGTGTACATACATATGTATTTTATTAATTTATTTTGAAACTATTCTGATTGGGCACAGAGGGTTTGTGTGACTAAAAATGGTATAATTTTTAACTCCATACTGATACAATGGGACAGTAGTCTCACGGATAGAAGGCAACATCCTCCATTTGTAGTTATCACATGTATTATGCAGTGACTGACTCCATCATTAATCCTTAGTTTTCTGGCAAAAACATTTTATTAAACCAAAAAATATAAGCAGGGGGATTGAAGGAAAAAGATCCCCTGGGACAGCAGCTCTGCACATTATGAAAAGGACTGACTGCTTCTTCACGGCATGGTTGTTGTCCCACAGATGTCTTTCCTATTCACAACTGCACAGAACACCTCCCCCTCTAATAACTGTGGCAACTACTGTAATCACATAAAAAAAGAATTAGGAAAATACTTTGCATTTTGTACTATATTTAATGTGATGCATTTTGCCTAATTAGGCTGGTTGATCCTCCTTGTTTCCAGCTGCTTCTATAGGTATCCAGACTCTTTGCAAAGAAGTGGTACCAGTAGAAGCAGCTGGAGAAAGGAAACAAAATCATCCTGTGCCTGGACAACTCTCTGGTGCCAATCAGTAACTGGTCCTCAGACAACAGTTTTGGAATTGCTGCCACTGGGAATTCTTACCTTACCTGTCGTACCTGGCTGCCCTGCTTTGTTCTATACAGACCTTACAGTGACATTTATAAGAGTCCTGCTCTCTTCAGCTATAAGGATTCTTGTCAATTTCACTTCACTGCCTTCCTAACAAGAATAGAGTGGCAGGCACAGTGGTGAAAGGTTTTTGGAGTACCTGAGATTAGATGGGGAAATGGCAGCCTGGTTTGTTACTTGTTTCATAGTAAATAAGTGTGTTGGAACTCTATTTATTTAAAGGACATTACCAGGACAATGTGACTTGATAATAATGCATCTTTAAGGGAGGTAAAATTGTTGGCAGACTGTACTAACCTTAGAAGAGTCTCTTCAGCTTTTTCAGTGTAGGCCTTGTAGCATATGAATCAAATTAGGACAAAGACAACGGAAAATATCAAAAAAAAATTTACTGCTATAAAATTATGAAAGAGACTTATCAAGTATCTCACCTAGACTGATGAATCAATGAAACAGATTTTAGATACTTAAAGCTTAGCTTTTCTGTAGTGCCTTGTCATATTTGTTTTCTCCCCGTACTCCCCAAAAAATTAAGTTTTATTTCATGTTTGGGTCCTAGCACAGCTAAATACAACTGAATTATTTTTCCACTAACTTTCTGAAAAACAAATATTTGATCTGATTTATAGAACAAGTATGAATCAGAACTAAGTTTAAGCAGAAAGACATGCCTTTCCAACTTGTAATAAAACATATGTAATAATACCTACCTTTCATACATAGATAGTTAAAAACTGTGTGTGTAAATATATATATACACACACACACAGTTTTTATCATATATATTATATATATTTTATAATCACACTTAACATATAAAACATTTTAATATGTAAATGTACAAACATTAATCAATCAATCTTAATACTCCTAAGAGGTAGATGGGTAAGATTATCATCCCCATTTTTCAATATTTCTTTTGTACATATATCTTGAGTACTAAATAACCAAGAAAAACTGGTTTGGAAAACAGTCTTTTATTGTATCCGTGCCACACATACTAGTGAAAAATAACACTCCTATAAAAAGAAAAAAAGAAAAAAGAATGCTACCTTTTCCACAACGTTTTTGTTTTAAATAAAGCTTCAAGTACTCTTACATACGTACAAAAAAAAAAAAATTCTGATCTATCTGCCTCCAACAGGCCACCACAACACACAGTAGATAAAACACAGTGGTTACAAATGTCTTTTGTTATTTCTGTGGCAAGGCAAATGGAAGGAAATGTTTCTATGAAAAAATACTGTGTGCGTAAGAAATTGTCACAATTTTATTTCACATGGATACAAATGATTATACTTAAATCTGAGGCCCTGGTGGCTTGAAATTATATAACAAAATAGAAAAATGGAAAACTAATATCCCCTACACCCTGTTTTAAAGGCAGGCACTACCAAGATTAAGGAGACTCCACAGTGTTGGTAGAGGATAATTACTGTACAAGCCATATAGCTATAATTACCTTAAGACTAAAATAAAATGCTACAGTCCTTCTAAGGCATAAACAATAATGTCTGCAAATAATATGTACACATCATACATATTTAAAACAAGACGTAATATAAACAATAATGAACAGTATATACATATGTCTCCAATTTTCTTCACTGTCTTCAAATACAATTTTACTACACAAGTGATGCAGCAACATATATATATAAATGTACTTGTAACTCTACAGTAAAGTTTTAACTTTTAGTGCTTTTATAGCACATCAGTGTAAACAGTTTTACTTGGCTTTGTTTTATATTTTAAAACATTCCTTGTTGTATTTTCAAGATTTAAAGCAATTTTTCTAATTCTTCCTTTTCACAGAAAACGAAGATTCTGGATGCTGTTTAATCATAAATAATTCATAAAATTAAATACATTCACTAAAAAATAAACTACAAAGTAAAAAAATGAAAAATAGATATTTATTGAAAGGGAAAAGAGAACCATTTCCCCAAGTAGAGCTCTGGTGGTTGAATATTCAGTGCGTTTTGATATATTTTAAATTGCTATTGCACTATAACACCCCTTTCTTTGAAATTCTTTGGGTGTGCTTCCCTGTTCTACCTAAATTAGTTTGATAAAACACACAAACCAATAACCAAGGGCCATGGTTGCTGTAGGAGTGAAGCCTTTAGAATTAGTATCACTCTTCTGTGATACTTCTCTTTAAGGAAAAAAAAACAGTCATTAGTTATGCGTGTGCCTTGCACTTTTTATGTAAATACAGTTCACATTGCTGGTCTCATTTGTCCTTGTTTAAGGAAAAAAACTGAGTTCTGATAAATTCAGCTCACTTTGAAAATCTCTGTCCATTTCTTTTCAAAATATTTCCTCATGTTGTGGCCAGCCCTGCCTATGTCAGAATCATCTTCATTAAAGGTTTCACAGTTGTCAAAAACAAGCCTGATGTCTAGAGAAAATGCTTCAAGATTAGGGTACCTGAAAGAACAGAGAGGGTAAGGTTTTTTTGGAACACAGAATCCCAGGGAAAAAAATAAAACCTACATACATCAGAAGGGAATGTAAAAATACAAATTAATGTACAGGTGACCATGAAATATTCAGTATATACTGTACATCTCAGTTATAATTTTGACATTTCTAGTTTTAATATTAACTAATTCCAGGAAAATAGTCTTTAGAGCAAAGAAGATAATTTCTATTTTTGTTTTTGATGTTTGCAGAAAGTACAGTCTAGAAGGGAGAATTCCAGGTCTATACTAGAACCAACACCAATTTTCAACCAACACTCTTCCCTCAATAGTTTTCTGGTTAAAATAATGAATTATTTCCATTTTACTCCTCCCTTATTTGGCTGCATCACTGACTTTTAAATGGACTAAAGAGTTCCCTTAATTTTTCTTGTGATAGCAATCTGTACAGCATACGGACCCATATGTGTATGTCTACATATCAAAGAAAAACCCGCAGCTGGCCTGTGCCAGCCGACTGGGCTCCTTGGCCTCCAGCTGCAGGATGGAAGGGTCCCAGAGTTCGGCGGAGTCCCCAGTGATCGCATAATGTTCTGCAAAGATGTGTACTGACACTCATGTCGCCGCTCTACAGATCTCTGAGATGGGGACATTCTTGAAAAAGACAACGGATGAGATAGACCTTGTAGAGAGTGTATGAATAGTATCCGAATGGGTCATACTGCAAACTTGGTAACGGTGTCGGATACAGTTTGAGCTCACTTGGAGCTCTTTGGGTGATCTTGCTGAGCCCGTGGCTTTTTCCACAATGGAGAGGAAAAGCCAGGGGGACTTCCTGAAAACCTTCGTCCTGTCCAGGTAGAAGGCTAGGGCTCTCCTGACATCTAGTGTGTGTAATATAACCTCCCTGTTGTCTCGGTGAGGCTTGGGGTAGTAGGTTGGAAGATGAATTAACTGCTTCGTGTGAAACGGGGAGGTTACTTTGGGAATGAATTTCAGATGTGGCCTGAGAGTAAGCTTGTCTGAAAAAAATACTGTGTATGAGGGATGTGCCATCAGAGCCACTATTTCTCCTATTCTCCTAGCAGAGGTGATCGCTATCAGGAAGGCCATTTTCATTGAGACGTACATAAGCGAACAGGTGGCCATGGGTTTGAAGGGAAGCCTAGTCAGTCCTTTCAGTACCAGGTTTAAGTCCCAGGTGGAAGTAGGAAGTTGGGGTTGTGGGAAGAGGTTTACTATACCCTAGAGGAACCTTTCACTCGTTGGGTGTGACAGCATCAAGCATCCCTCTACTGGTTGATGGAAGGCTGTTATAGCCGCTAGGTGGACTCAGAGAACTCAGCGATAGCCCCAATTTTTTTTAGTGCATAGTCTAAGGTACATGGAAGAGTCAAGGATGTCGGGGAGATTTGTTGGGAAGCACATCGAATCCGAAACCTGGACCATTTTTGCAAGTAGGTACGTTGTGTCGAGGACTTTCTACCTCTTGCACCTCTTTTGAACAGGGGCTTTCTAGGTGTTTGAACTAAGAAGGAACCATGCCTTGAAGTGGAGAACCCCCAAGTTGGGATGCAGGTTACATCCTCTGTCCTGGGAGAGAAGGTTCGGAGTGACTGGGAAAGAGATCGGCAGGCACATTGTGAGCTGTGACAGGTAAGGGTACCAGGTCTGTCTCAGTCAAGTAGGAGCGATCAGAATGACATGTGTGCCATCTCTTTTTATTTTCAGCAGGACCTTCAATAGCAGGGGAAAAGGAGGAAAGGTGTAAAGGAAGTCCCCATCCCAGGGGAGGAGGACAGCATCGCCCAAGGTGTGTTTTCCTATTCCTGCTCTGGAGCAGTAGCGTGGAAATTTCTTATTCAGGTAAGTGGCGAACAAGTCTGTGGTCAGCGTCCCCCATCGCCTGAATAGATTGTGAAGTACCATTTGGGTCACAATCTTCCTTGTCCCAGCTGTCTACATCCAAACACCAATTTTGACAGGCTAGATGTGGTGTCGATAGACCACGCCCCCCAACTACTATAGCCGACCAATGCTTTTACACCCATTGGGCCACCAATTAGCATCATTTCGCAGCGTCCGGGAACACATAACATTGGACCAATGGGTCTTAGAGATCATTCCCACTGGTATTCCATCCATTTTACCTCCCTACCCCCTCCACAGCACCCTTCCTCATGAGAGTTTACTACTACAAAAGATTAATCGCCTCCTCCAGTTAGGAGCCATAGAACTGGTACTTCAACATCTATGAGCTAGACTGTACTCCCACTTTATGATTTGGTCCACTATTTGAAATTTAGTCCTAGATCCTTATCATATGGAAAGTATTGATGCATTGCGACAGTGAGTGACCCCGCAAACAAAGGAGAATTTTACCATTCAAAAGGGGATTTTTGAGGGGGATAACAATGTACTACTGAAAAAAGTATATTCTGCCATTTTCTCAGGCCATAATCTGATTTAAGCCTTCTTGATATTATGTACAACATTTGATTGCATGAGTTGTTGTTGTTTGAAAAGGAGATGCATACACCTTTTTTAAGCACATTTGTATATACATCTTAGTGGCTCATAGTATGGAATAGCACAATGACAACTGACACCCAGATACCACAGCAATGGGCACATATAAAATAACTAGGTAGAGAAAAAAACTGATTTCAGAGTCAATAAGGCTTACTGAATTATTTGGATATATTTGTAAAACTCCCTTGACCTACTTTTATACCACTTTTAAAAGACGTATTTTATGCTGTACTGCTGTTCTCATTTTTGGTTCTGGTTTGAATATATGAGATGCTGAGGTCAATTCTGCTGAGCTGTCTAACCATCACCTCATCTACTTCAAAGCACTGTTTTCAATATTAAACCAATTTTAAAAAAAAAGAAACAAGGATTCAGGCAAAAATGAAACTAAATCCATAACATGACTCGTTGTGCCGAGGTACAGAAAAATCTTGTATAAATACAGTATATAATCCTCAATCCATGGGCCAAGTAGGTAATCCTCATTCAAGTAAATCTTCCACTGGTTTTAACTGGAGTTTTCTCTAAGTAAGGAGTCCAGAGTCGGGCACCATCTGTGCTTCAAGTCGTAGGTGTGAGAATCGGTTTAAATTGAAGATTTATGGATTGCCTATACACAGAAGTTGCACCCGTTTCACTTAAATAGCTTTAAAAAACAATTTAGTTAAGCTAGTGCACACTGTGTGGACACTCATATTGGTTAAAATCTGGATTGTATCCATTTATCAGCTTGCACCTTGAAATTATAGTTGCAAGCTAAACCAATATAAACCAGGGTTTAAACCAACATTATAATCTCAACACTGCAATAGTTTAATTATGGGCATGTCTAAACTACAGCTGCAGCGCCATAGCTGTGCCACTGTAGCACCATAGTGTAGATGCTTCCTACATCGATGGAAGGGGATTTTCCATCAATGTAGTGAATCCATCTCTTGGAGAGGTGGCAGCTAGGCTGATAGAAGAATTCTTCTATCAACTTAGCTGCATCTACATTGTGGGTTAGGTTGACGTAACTACAGCATTTTGGACGTGAAAATTTTCACACCCTGAGCAACATAGCTAAGTTGATCTAATTTTTAAGTACAGACCAGGCCTAAAGCAGTTTAAAAATCACACCTTTCGCTAAACTGCTACAACTTAGTGTGTAGACCAGGCCTTAAGGGCTGTCATTCGCCACTGCCTTGTACTCTGATAGTTACACCAGCCTAAAATGGGCACAAGATGTTACCTACTTAGAATTCTACACTCATGTTGTTGGGTGCATTTTACAACTACTTTGCACTAGTGTAAATGACTACAAGGCAGTGGAAAATCTGGTACATAATATTACTTCAGCATTTCGTGGATGAAAATTAGTTTGTCAACACATAAGAATATAATTTAAGAGCCTGATACTGTAAATTAGTGTGCTTTCCTGTCATCTGTGATCACCTATACATAACTGTATTTTCTTAATATTTTATTGAGCTTCACAAATACCTACAGTATAGTAGAAGCAAAACATTTTACTTCTGAATTTGTGTTGGTTGCAGTGATGACTCCATGAAATCCTTGGGAATTTCAGGCTATATTTCTATCATCATCTATCGGGTGGCAAGTGTAGTAGCATTAACAGGCAGAATAAAATTTTCTGTTTCTTTGGTATTCTTTGCATTGCCTATCCTGGCCCAGTGACTCTACCTCTACCTTGATATAACGCTGTCCTCGGGAGCCAAAAAAATCTTACCACGTTATAGGTGAAACCGCGTTATATTGAACTTGCTTTGAACCACCGGAGTGCCCCACCCCACCCCCCCGGAGCATGCTTTACCACGTTATATCCAAATTCGTGTTATATCGGGGTAGAGGTGTACTATAAAGTATTACCTACAGTAGTCATTGATTGTTCAGAGGAATGGTTGAAAAGAAAGGCTTATAGTTGTAAATTTGTGTGTGTGTGTTTGTTTTTAAATCTGTCATAGGATCAAATTCAGCTAAATGTGGGAGAGTGCCTTGCATTGCCCTAGCAAACCCTCCATAGCCTGTTCTGAATGGAGCTAATGGGCTCTGAAGTGAGTCCATCTCTTCTTCCTTGGCTGAAAGTTGCTTCAATGTTGGTTCTCAAGATTGCAGCGATGCAAACCAGAAAGAAATGACAGCTGAGATCTTTCCATGTGAATTGAAAAAGGGTCAGGGGAAGGGGTAAATAATTGTTCCCGTTATTTATATTAATTTTCTTTAACAAAAGATGCAGTTTTAATTTCAGGACTATGAAACAATTAACCACTATTTGTTGTAATGTTTCATGCTTCCCTCTAGTACATAACTTTGGAATGAATTATAACCAATGTACAGTAATACTTAAAGAGATGTTAACTTAAAAATCACATTCCTGTCTTGAAATTAAAAAACAAAAACAAAACATACAAGTAACTCAAAAGACTACTACAACTGAAATAAATAAATCATTGATTTTTTCAGTGGTTTTTTGGGGCATTTGAGAGCACTTTGTGAACAGTCAGTTTTACTGTTTTCTCTCTGAAGTTTGTTTCTCAGCTTCCCTTGATGTTTGAAAGGGTATTTCACATAGGAACAGGGAAGAGAGAAATATTTATAAAACATGAAATTGTGAAGAACCATAAAAATTAGCAGGGGAACTCCAGGGCACAAATAGCATCTGAAATTACTCTGAATTCCTTGTTTTTAAAATGACTAGATTTCAAGTTGATTGTGTCATTTTAATTTTTTTGCTGAACATTCACAAATGTAATGTACAATATGTTTACTTACTGTCCACTGCTTAGCTTCTCTCTGATGGTGGAAAAGTCCATAGGTTTTTTAATAACCTTCTTATAACCAGGAACAAGTTTCAAGTTTACAGGAAGAAGAAAAGGCCATGCGTCTTCATGAGTTTCCAATTCAGACAGGATCATGCTGAATAAAACAAGGTTTTAAATCAATACCTTCAGCTGTTGGCTCATTTGCACAGGATGTTCACCGTTATGTACCTTCACAATATGTTGTCACTCTATTAACTTTACTAGGGATAGCATACTATTGCCATGTACAGTGCATAACGCACTCAATAAGTATCGTTTCTCGTTAATGCTCAGTTTGTCATTTATAGCTCTTTAAAGCTAGTTCTCCAGGAAGAAATTCAAATTATTTTTTCAAACAGAATATAATGTATCCATGTAAATTTTCCACAGGGTGATCTTTAACATAGCTCATTTACTTCTACACAAATCAAACAAGTGCTACTAATTTTCTAAAACAGTCTAAAGGCTTAATTATGCCACTTGTCAGTGAGAGCCAACCAGCAAGGGAAAAAGGTGCACCACAGGAATGGTGGGGCCCTTTGTGGGGCAGAATGCTTCTTTGACATGTGCTGGGCATCTGGATTTCCTACACCTTTAGAAAGTTGCAGACAACACTTCTCTCCTCAGTCTCCCCCGCCAGCTCTTTTTAGCACATAGGAGAAAAGGGGGTAGGATTTCATAGCCACACCCCACCTTGCTATTCTCTCATGAGAACACAAGTGTTGCAACAGGTAGCTTTAGCTGGGTACTCCTATTACACACTCTTGCAATCCCCAGTGGCTGCAATCAAATTATTACTGCCTCCTGTGTGGGGCACCATAGGGAACAGGGCTCGGTGCTCTCTCTACTACAAGCACACTAATAGAGCAGCAGGCACTATTTGGCTTCAAACAAATGTTTATATATCACTCTCACAAAAGACAGGCAGACAGTACCTGCATATAGCCAGGTCCTTGGATTCATCTCTTTTAGGTTTTTTCGTAGGCGTGAAGCTTTCTTGTTTTAATTGGTTAGAAATATTTTCATCTATTTTTCTTTTTTTGGGGTCTGTTTTTCCTCTTTTTAAAGAGCTGCTTGTAGTTGCAGAGTCTTCATCCTCCGTATCTCCTGTTAAAGACAATTTCCTGCCTCTCTTTTGTTCATTACTTTTTTTCCCTTTGATTTGAAGTTTTTTTATTTTTAGGGTTTGACCACTTGCCTACAATAGAGAGAATCCAAGTATGTAACAAAACATAACCAGATTACACAGAAGTATGTATTATTTGTAAACAGAAAACCCATGAAGGTCTGACACACCAAACAGTATCAAAATACAATCGCTGCATTTAACATGACAAACAAAGAACAGGTAGATCACTTAATTCTTCTTGATCTCTAAAGATCATAGACTGTATAGATTCATAGGCCAATATTTTCAGAAGTGACTAGGAATTCTGGGTCCTCAATTTAGAACACTATAAAGGCACCTGATTTCCAGAAGATATTGAACCATGCTCTAATAACCAGGCCACTTTATGGCATCTTAAAGTTGAGGCAAACAAAAATCACTAGTCTCTTAGGAAAAATCTTAGCTATAGTCTTAATTCAAAAGTCCATTGGAATTCTTTAAAACTCTAGAAATTTCTGGATAGTCCCCCTCTCTCAGTCCTCTCAACCTCATAACATTCTCTCTAGATAGATAGATAGATAGATAGATAGATAGATAGATAGATAGAATTGAGGAAGCAGATTTAGTTGTGGGGGAAAGGTTGAACCACTGTGAATTGTGATGGCGGTTGTAAACTCATGGTAAACAGCAACATATAAAGATGGCAAGGAAGGGGAGTATATTAGGATGGGTCCTATTTTAACAGCTTCACTTTTGATACTGAAGAGGGATTAACAGGCACACAAATTAAATTTTACATCTAAAACTAAATTGTGAGGAGCTGAAAATCCCAGTATGGACAGAATAAAAATATGAGAGGAGACAGAGATTAGAAACATGGGCTGAAAACAAATCCATGAGATTCAATTTGAGAAAATAAAAAATCTGGATACATTTGGATTACAATAATCTAAATACATATATCCTGTGGAAATGAGAAACCTGGAGAGCAATAATGCTGAAAAAGTCATAGGGGTAATGATAGGCAACAAATTATAAATACATTTACAGTGTAATATTGCTGGTAAAAAATACAATTTCAGACTACATATTCAAAAAGATTAAAAGGCTGGTGACGTAATGGTCTTCCTCTAAATGGCTTGGTACAACCACACCTGGAATACTGCATTTCTTTCTGACCAATACTACTGGAAAGACATTGAAGATTATAGAAGATTAAGATTTTTATTTAAAGGTCAGTAAACAAGGAATTCATTGCTTTATGCAGAAAGATTAGAAGAGTTAAATATGTATAGTGTAGCTAAGACAACTAAGGGAGAAAGAAGTCTACAAATACATGAATGGTAAACAATATGGAGGGAAGGAAAATACATACATTCATATATATAAAAATAAAAATAATAATGGGATGAAACTAAGAAAGTGAACGTGATAGGCTAAAAAGGTGTGAAAGCTTCCTGACAGCAAGATATATGAGGCTTTGGAAAAATGTGTTAAAAGAGGTAGCAACCCTATCACTGGACTTTTAAAACGAGACTGGACAAAACACTAGATTTTTTATTAACAGACACTATAAAATATGTAAATATAGATCGGAACTAGAAGGGAAAGGACTGAATGATTGAATAGGTCTTTTCCATCTCTACCGTCAAATTCTAATAGCTCCTTTCTTGATTAAAGATTCTGAAAGCCCTAGTTTAGTCTTAATATCAGGATGCAGGAGGTCTAGAAAACAGACTAACAATTTAGTAGATTAATTACAGTGAAATTCCACAACTAGACAAAGGGATTCGATCAGAGGACCATATGGTCATCATGCAAAGCGAAAGGGATGATAAACAGGATGTAAAAACCAGCCCACGTCTGAATAGGGGAGGCCAGATATGCAAAAGCCTAAAAAGGAGCCACAGCAGGCTGAGAAAACAAGAAGTGTCCAGCAAGCCTATAATGAAAGGGGAACATCAACAGATTTATAGATTGCATTCATGAAGTTCCATTTAGCTGCCCAGGCAACGATAATGAACTCCAAAATGTCCCTTATTTGATAAAAGGAGGAGAGGGTCCAAGGATGTCTCTAAGTGAAAAATCTCAACTAAACATTATACAGATATTTCCTGATGAGTCTGTAAACTGGGTTTGGGTATTGACAGTACCAAAAAAAACCAACAGCATTACATCTGGATTCACACTCTAATCTTAACAGGGATTTCCTAAATCTAGAAGTCAAGCACCTAAAGCTACTGAAGAGAGTACACTGAAGTTTTCCTAAACTCATCCAACCAACTATTCTCCAGCCAATATGTTATAAAGTTAAGATAATATAAATGAATAAAAAGAGAACCCCATCAAAATAAAAACTATGTATTAAAAATGGTTGTGTTACACACATCTTAGATAATTTAAACAAGAATTTAAAAAATCATATTTAGATTTCATAATATTTGCTGTTTACCGACTTTCTATACTTCATTCACCTTCATTTAGTAAATTTTACTTCTTGTTTCTCAAGCACTAGCAAAATGCTGCTCTATTCTGGGGGCAAATACTAAGAAAATGTTTAAATACACCCAAAACCAATTTCACTGACACTCTAAAACACGATTTTCTAATGTTTGGGTTAGGTTTTGTAAAATGCTATTTTATTTTTTCAATCCCCCACTTGTGGTCTAGTATTCACATCTGATTGTATTATATTTATTACCAGGATACAAGCAATAATGATGCTGGAGGCCCTTTTAGATATCTGGGTTCTCTATTTAGTTATCTAAAAAACTATATGTTACACATTTTTTCAGAGTATGATTATGCAGAATTCATTACTTACTGTAAATAGGTATATCATTTCCCTATCTATGGCATGAATGTTTAACACATTGCGTAAGCATTTTGGTCTTGATGAAGCTGGAAGGGCTGACATTTTTGCATCATTTGTGTAAGATGCAGAGAATATGAATGAATTATACGAGGAGAAAAAACTAGGGGCAGAATTCATTACCTTTAAAAACAGAATACTGCAAAGGTTTATAAATGACTATGAATTTTCTATACTATTACCACACAGTGGTTTCTATTTTTTCTTGTTTTAAATATAGGGAAGTACTCTAGTATCATTCACACACACCTCTGTGTGGCAATTGTTGCAAAATGCTGACTTAATGGTAACCCCACCCCATTGGAGGGTCCTTCAGATGACAAGTCAATTGAAGAGTCATGGGAATGGACCAAATGTCCTCACTCAAGGCCTGAACATGTGAAATGCTGTTTACCCTCAACTTGAAATTAAATTAATGGGAGCTGAGGGGGCTCAGCGCCTTCTTTGTCACTTGCCACCTCACAGGGTCAGGCCTTGAGTAAAGTTAATGGCAGTTTTGCCTGAGTAAGCCCTATTTGAACTTGGTCAAATTGATACCCCTTAAACACTTACTTTATCTGGAATTAATCTACAGAGGTATCAAGTCAATGTCAACATTTGCCATTAGTTGCCACACAGAAGTATTCTAGATAAAAGTGTTTCCCTATGCTTACAATACAAAATAAATGTGGTATTACCATTACAAATGGTGACGTTAAGTTTGTAAATGTATTGCAGGCATGCATCTTTATAAAACTTGTTGGCTGAATATTCATAATAAAGCAGATGTTTTATAACAAAACACGCAATTAGCTGAAAGTTGCCCAGTTTCGGTTTTTGTTACATAAAGTTTATTTATGAAGTTTTCAGCAAATCTGTGCTGACCTTTAACCTAGATTGCCTGGGTTGATTTACAGTTTAAGTTAGACATGATAAATTTAGTGGGTTTACAGAATTTTAGACCCAAATCCAGCAAATCTTGGAGTCTCTTCTGAGTTTCACCTTTAGTTTCTGGCTTCCTTTATACCCAAATGTTTCAGTAATTTGGGAAGGAGGAAGGAAACCTATGATAAAAGATACAGGATGCTTTATACAGCATAACACTGTCTAAAGCAAAGTACCACTTAAGGGACACTATTAAAAGGAAAAGACAGTTACCTTTTCGTAACTGGTGTTCTTCGAGATGTGTTGCTCATGTCTATTCCACAACAGGTGTGCGTGCTTGCCACATGCACCGGTGCCGCAAGTTTTTCCCCTAGCAGTACCCATGGGGGGGGGGAGCGCCTCTTGCGACCCCTGGAGTGGCGCCTGCCTGGCGCAGTATAAGGGGAGCTGCGCGCTCTCCTGACCCTCAGTTCCTTCTTGCCAGACAACTCCAGCAGAGGGGAAGGAGGACGGGATGTGGAATAGATATGATCAACACATCTCAAAGAACACCAGTTACGAAAAGGTAACTGTCTTTTCTTCTTCAAGTGATTGCTCATGTGTATTCCACAATAGGTGATTCCAAGCTATACCTTCTGGAGGTGGGTAGGAGTTCACAAGTTCTCGGGACGGAGTACCGCCCTGCCGAACCCGGCATCATCCCTGGTTTGGGAGACTACTGCATAGTGCGATCCTGTAGATCAAAGACCACGTGGCGGCCCTACAAATGTCCTGTATAAGGACGTGGGCCACAAAGGCAGCCGAGGAGGCCTGCGCCCGAGTCGAGTGTGCTCTCACAATGGGCGACGGGGGGACATCTGCCAACTCATAAGAGGAGCGGATGCACGAAGTGATCCAGTTGGAAAGCCACTGGGTGGAAATCGGCTGGCCTCTTGCGCACTCAGCTGAGGCAATGAACAGTTGCAAGGACTTTCTCAATGGCTTGGTCCACTCGAGGTAGAAAGTCAGAGCCCGCCTCACATCGAGCGTGTGGAGGCAGCGCTCCTCACTAGTCGTGTGAGGCTTGGGGCAGAGGACTGGTAGAAAAATGTCCTGACCCATGTGGTAGGTGAAAACCACCTCCGGAAGGAACGCGGGGTGCGGGCAGAGCTGGATCTCATCCTTATGAAAGACCGTATACAGAGGCTCAGAGGTCAGGTCCCTGAGCTCCAAGACCTGCCTGGCCAATGTGATAGCAACCAGGAATGCCACCTTCCACGAGAGGTGAGACCAGGAACACGTGACCAACAGTTCAAACGGGGGCCCCATAACACGAGCCCGTACCAGATTCAGGTTCCATTGTGGGACCAGGGGCTTAGAATATGGATAAAACCGGTCCAAACCCTTAAGGAACCGGCCGGTCCTAGCATGGGAGAACACAGGGTGTCCTTGCATCGGGGGATGGAAGGCCGATATGGCCACCAGGTGCACCCTGACTGACGAGGGTGCAAGGCCCTGGGCCCTCAGGTAGAGGAGGTAATCAAGGATAAGCTGGATTGGGGTAGCTGTTAGGGACACCCCTTGGTCTGCCGCCCACCTAGAAAACTGAGACCACTTCACCATGTAGGAGCGGCGAGTGGAGGGTCGTCTACTTTCGAGGAGGACATGCTGAACTTGTTCTGAGCATGTCCTTTCCTCGCCACCTAGCCACTGAGCAGCCACGCTGTGAGGTGAAGAGCTGCCAGGCTGGGGTGGAGAAGTTGGCCCTGGTCCTGAGAGAGCAGGTCCGGGCGGAGCGGCAACGGCCACGGCGGAGCCACCACCAGGCCCAAGAGGGTCCTGTACCAGTGGTGCCTGAGCAATGAGGAGGACCTTGGCTTTGTCCTCCTTATTTTCTCCAGGACCCTGCCGATCAGAGGGAACAGGGGAAAGGCGTAGAGAAGCTGGCCTGACCAGGATAGGATAAAGGCATCGGAGATAGCGCCCTTCTCTAGGCCCCCCCTGGAGCAGAGCCGTCAGTTCTGCCAGGTCGCGAATAGGTCCACCTGGGGAATTCCCCACTTTCGGAAGAGCTCGTGGGCCACTTCCAGGTGTAGAGACCACTCATGTGGAGAGGAAAAGTCTCTGCTCAAGTGATCCGCCCTCACATTCCGGGCACCCGACAGGTGAAAGGCATTTAGGTGGATGTCATGGGCTATACAGAAGTCCCACAGATGGAGGGCTTCGGGGCAGAGAGCAGAGGATAGGGCCCCGCCTTGCCTGTTGATATAGAACATTGAGGCCGTGTTGTCCGTGAGGCCGCTTGCCCTTCAGGTGCGAGCGGAAGGCCATACAAGCCAGTCACACCGCCCTGAGTTCCTTGATGTTTATATGAAGGGTCAGGTCTTGCAGAGACCACAGGCCTTGGGTCTGAAAATTCCCCACATGGGCCTTCCAGCCCAGGTCTGATGCATCGAACACCAACTCCAACAATGGGGCCCTGTCCCTGAACGGGACCCCTTGGAGCATGTTGCTTGGGGCGGACCACCATCGCAGGGAGCTGATTACCGAGTCTGGCACGGTGAGGACCTTGTCCATTCTGTCCGTGGCCTGGGAGAACTTTGAGGCCAGCCAGAGCTGGAGGGGTCTCATCCTGAGCCTTGTGTGGCGGACCACATATGTGCACGCCGACATGTGACTTAGCAGCTACAGGCAAGCCCTGACTGTCATCACCGGGAACCTTGCGACCGAGTCAATGAGCCCTTTCAGGGTCTCGAACCTGCCTGGGGGGAGAGAGGCCCTGGCCGATGTTGCGTCCAGGAGCGCCCCTATAAATGATATGCGTTGGACCGGGACTAACTTGGACTTGGTGTTGTTTACCAACAGGCCCAGGACAGTGCATGGGGACAGGAAGAGTGCCACATGATCCCTCACCTGCAATCGGGAGGTCCTCTTGACCAGCCAGTTGTCCAGATAGGGGAATATCTGGACCCCCCCCCAGCGCCTAAGGTAGGCCGCTACCACTGACATGCACTTTGTAAAGACCCTGGGGGCAGTCGACAGACCAAACCAGAGGACCGTGAATTGGTAGTGATTCTGTCCCACCACGAAACGGAGGAAGTGTCTCTGCCCTTCGAATATGTGGATGTGAAAGTACGTGTCCTGTAGATCGAGGGCAGCGTACCAGTCCCCGGGATCCAGGGAGGGGATGATGGAGGCCAGGGAAACCATGCGGAACTCGAATTTCACCATGTACTGGTTCAGGCCTCGCAGGTCCATGATGGGCCTGAGCCCCCCGTTGGCCTTCGGGATAAGGAAATACCAGGAGTAATACTCCTTGCCCAGGAACTCCTTGGGCACTGCCTCTATCGCTCCTAGTTCCAGGAGCTGCCTGACCTCCTGCTCGAGCAGAGCCTCGTGTGATGGGTCCCCCGAGAGAGACGGGAGCGGGGATTGGTTGGGTGGGGAGGAGGTAAACTCAAGGGTGTAACCTCGGGAGATGGTGTTGAGGGCCCACCAGTCCAAGGTGAGCCGCGACCATTCTGTGAGGAAAGCACACAACCGATTGGAAAAAGGGAGCTTTATTGGGGGTGGATCCCTGCTGAGAACTGGCGGGGTACCCCCGAGCGTCCCATCAAAAACGCCTTTTACCCGCCTGCTTGCCCTTAGAGGACCCAGGCTGGGGGGCAGGCCGAGACTGCCTTTGCGGGTGTTTTCTGTAGTTCCACTGCTTCTTATGGATGGCCTTGTACTTCAGGAGGACAGCCTGGGCGGAAGCCTGCTGCGGCTTGAACTTGGGTTTTGCTGGAGCAGGGACATAGAGGCCCAAGGTCTGGAGGGTTGCACGGGAGTCTTTCATGCTGTACAGCCTTGTGTCTGTTTCCTCAGCAAACAGCGCCTTCCTGTCGAAAGGCAGATCCTGCACTGACGACTGCGCTTTGCTGGATAGCCCAGAGAGCAGGAGCCATGACGCCCGTCTCATGGACACCGCCGAGGCCATGGACCGTGTCCGCTGCATCCGAAGTGGCCTGCAGGGACTCCCTAGCAGCCGCTGTCCCTTCCTCCACAAGCACCTTAAACTCCTTTTTATCATGCTCCTGGAGGGAGTCCTTGAACTTGGGGAGGGATCCCCAGAGATTAAAGTCGTAGCGACCCAGGAGAGCCTGATGGTTTGCTACTCTTAGCTGGAAGCTTGACGACGAATAAACTTTTCTCCTGAAAGCATCCAGCCCCTTTGTTCTTAGGGGTCAGGGCTGGCTGCCCCTGCCAGTCCCTGTGATTGACCGACTCGACCACCAAGGAGTTGGGTGCCGGGTGGGTATACAAATACTCGTGCCCCTTAGTGGGTACAAAGTACTTGCATTCCGCCTTCTTAGAGATAGGAGCCAACGAGGCTGGTGTTTGCCACAGGGCATTTGAAATTCTTGCCACCCCATCCTGGAGTAGCAAGGCCACACTGCCCGGTGCCGTGGGGGACAGCACATTGAACAGGGAGTCCGAGGGCTCCTCCATCTCCTCTGCCTGGAGATGAAAGCTCGCTGCCACCCTTTTTAAGAGGTCTTGGTGGGCCTGGTAGTCCTCCTGCGGGACGGAGAGGGGCGGGGCTGCAATCAGCTCCTCCGGACAGGGTGAGGAGGCCGGTGCGGTGCTTTGGGTGTCGGCTGGCACCGGAGGATCCACCACCTGGTCGGACTCCGGGCACGGTGCTGAGGACATGGGTCCCACCAACTCCTTTCTTGCGGTCTAGGGATGGAGGCCGATGGTGTTTCCGACCCCCTGGCCACCAAGCGAGTTGCCACTGGGGGCTGCGCTGGAGGCCATGGTGCCCACTGGTACCACTGGACCGGTCACGACGCTTGGTGCCACTGCACTTGCTGAGGCACCAGTGGGGCCGGCTGTTCGGGCTCCCTAGCCTGGCCTGTAGACAGGCGGCTGTGAGCGCAGGCTAGGCTGGCATACAATCCGCTGCTGCCTCTGGACCGGGATCGCGATCTCGAGACGGAAGAATGGCACCGACGGTAGTAGCTGCTCCGTGAACGGCCTCGATGGGCGGATCCATGATGGCGAAACGTCGGCAATCGACGCCCGGGGCTATGGTGTCTTGGCGGAGACTTGGCGTGGGAGTTCGAGATGAGGTCCGTGGGTCACTCCTTGGCACAGAATGCCTACAAGAGCCACACAACTTAAATCCCGGGGCGCGGGGCATGCCCAGGCCCGGGCTCACTAACTAAACTAACTGAAATAGCTAACTGACTACAGGTATTAATGAACGAACAAACAATTCTGGGGATAAGCTGCAGCAAAGCTGGAGCTGAGCAGTTCCGATGCACCTTCACTGGTGGCAAGAAGGAACTGAGGGTGGGGGGAGCGTGCAGCTCCCCTTATACCACGCCAGGCAGGCGCCACTCTAGGGGTCGTGGGGGGCACTCCCCCCTTACAGGTACTGCTAGGCGAAAAACTTCCGGCACCGGTGCACGTGGCAAGCACGCACACCTATTGTGGAATACACATGAGCAATCACTCGAAGAAGTAGTGGTGGATTCTCCATCTCTTTACCTCTTCAATTCAAGACTGCATGCCTTTCTGGAAGATATGCTTTAGTCAAACAAATTTTTGGCTGAATTCTGGGGGGGAAGAGTGATATTTAATAGGCTGTGATATACAGGAGGTCAAACTAGCTGATCTAATGGTCCCTTCTGGTCTTATGCACTATGAAACTTAAATTAAAAGAAACTTAGTTTTAAAAAATGAGTTAAAAGTATCTTCAGGTACTACAATTGTCCTGGAATTCCCCCCTTTTCCTGTATTGCCAATTTTTGTGGTTTTACGTTTCCATTTTCCTCTTTTCAAAAAGATAGGGTTTCTCTCCCTTATTGCTGTCTGAAACACCCATGGAAACTAAAACACAAACTGATTGAATATAGCGAGAGAGAGAGCGAAACTGATTGTTAATAAAGTGTTATGAAATACACATACAGAGAAACATTACAGCAACCTTAGGTGTTACTTGTATGACAACAGCAGGTAAAAGATTTGTCTGAGAGAAGTATAATCTTTGATTAACACTGTATGGGAATGATGGAAGTGACACACTAACAACATAAAACTATTAAATTTATTTTCATACTGCATATCTGAATGAAACATTTGTCTGTCAACAGTTATATCAACTTTGTTTTAAAGGTGAATGGAAAAAAAAACTTATTTTAAAATAGAGAAAAAGATGCTTAGGATATCAAATTTGTAGCAGCCTATGTTTAAATACAAAATTACTGAGAAGTACAATTAAAAACAAAGTAACTGAAAGTCATATCCTTTGCCAACACCTGTATTAAGACTCTATTGTTCTCTTGCAACACTTGATGGCATCCTTAACAGTTACCCAAGCCAGTATAAGGCATGCAGATTACTGCTCTACTTTAGATGTTTGTCAAGTTGTCAGCAATTGCTGGAGAAGCACAGAACTCTGAACTCAGGTACTGGAGTGTCAAAAACATTTCAATTAATCTTTAAGGTTAATATTACCTTTGCTATGCAGGCAGGACAAAACCAGTCACCCTCTGGTATAGTAGTGATCTTGGGTCTATGGCAGTATGTATGACAGCCTTTGTCACAGCCATCACAAAGAAGCAGAAGTTCCTCATTATCTCCCTTTCGACATATCTGGCAGTACTACAATACATGAAAAATTGCTTTAATTCAACAAGCCTCCCTTAAAAAAATGTCCCTGAAATGTAGTAATATATGTCATATATTCAGCACTGGAAGATATTTTCCATATTATCTTGCATACGTACAGTAGCCACAGCTATATATGTGTATACATCTATGTATTTCTATAATTCTCTCTCTCATGTATATGGACAACTACGTAACAGGTTGTGGTTGCACTGGGATATCTGCATGGCTCGTGTACAATGTGAGGAATTAAGCCAAAGTGTGAAATGCTTACACACTTGAAAAACACATCTACATTTAACACTGATGTCAAAGCATACAAAGCAATGAATACCTTTTACATTTGATTACATGCTGAAGTGAAGCAGAGGTATTGGATAACCACAAAAACCACTGACCGCACATATGCTATCTCAGGGACTCTCTCTCCGCTTATGCCCTATGGCGGAAGTCACAATCAATTAGAATGCTCTTGTTGTCTGTCCCCAGGATTGAAATCCTAGGGCTAGAAAGCAGGGCATCCTTAGATCCCTCTGTTCTGGAATTTACTCTCTTACAATCTGCCAGTGCCAAGATTGGCAGCCTTTAAGATGCAGCAAGACACATCTATTTAGTCTCACTTGGGGTTTTTCATCTGGTTCAATAGCTGGTAGGGCATTCACTGTCTGCAGAGAGGGCACAGCACTGATGGGAACTGATCTTCTGTGTGACTAGGCATTGGCTAATAATTGTCGATTTTTCTTTGTGTAGGAAATTTAATCAATTTTAATTTTGCATAAAAACAAGTTCACATGTAACAAAAGACATGACCAAAATTATTAAATAAAATGCCATCATGAACATTATTACTATTATGCAAAAAGGAAGAGTGATGCAAAATCATAATGAAAATCATGTTTTCTTCCTCTGCAAATGCTGTATGTTATCCTTTTCTGACTTTAGGTTGGCCTTATACTGGGTGTATGGCTAGGCGTATGTAAGTAGAGCTTTATTTAAGAAGTGAATAAATTTAAAAGTAGGTCAATAATATGACAATTGTTTGATGGAGTGAGCTGGGTAGAAAAAGAATGGGACACCGCATCCCTCAGGTTTGTGGGGCAAAACAGTCTGAAACGTTTCTTTTGCATATGTTAATTGCAAGATCTAGTATGTTATATGGTTTATAGAACTATATCAAGTAATTACATTTTAAAATTAGTACAATATTTTAGGAAAATAATCAGAAAGGGCCTGATCCAAATCCCATGGAAATCAATGGGAAAAATGTAATAGGCTTCGGATGAGCTCCTATTTTAACTTAATACTATCACTAAAATAATTCCAATTCATTATTAATTTCCCCACAGACTCCAGGAAATCATGATGCCTTTATATCTCTGGAGTTGTTTCTCATTACAACTTTTTTTTGTTTTGTTAAAGTCTTAGTTAGTTTCAAAAAGGCACACTAGCAACAACTGGATACAGAATTTACACTAAAGGTACAGCATTAAGATAGAATAATGGCATGTTTTACTGGTTGGTTAGTACAAGTCTAAGATGCATGTAGCTTTGTGCTTTCAGCTGCACATGGTGTGGATAAATGGAAAAATAAAACACAACTAGACATTTGACTTACATTTTAAAAATAGAAAATTTAGTATTTTTATTTTCTGTGGGAGATACATTTCTTCTCTGAGTCTCCTGATGGGGAGTGGGTCGTTAAAGTGAGTGCAAGTGCCCTGCCACGATGACAGGAGGGACAACAGTCCATGGTCCTTGTACAGACCAGACCATGTAAATGACTCCTCGCTTTCTCAACTGGACCCAACCAGACATGTCCACACCAATACAAAGTAACCTGCAATTAAGGGATTCTGATTTCATGGACAGTCATATTTGAACTCTTTCTAGACTGCTATAAAATTGAAGGTCATACTGTACAGTGGTCAACCTGAAGAACTTGCCTATTTTGTATTGGCTAGATAGATACAATACCTCAGTATTTCCTATACGGCAGGGGTGGCCAAACTGTGGCTTGTGAGTGGTATGTTAAAGTGTGGCTTCCGGAGCCCCCCACACTCCTCCCCCATTCTCCACCACCCAGACTTGGGGTGGAGGGAGTTCAGGACCTCTGCCTTGCAGCAAGGTGTTGAAATAGGGGCTTCTACCCAGCAGGGAGGTGGGTCTCAGGGCTTCAGCCCCGTGGAGCACGCCTGCTGGGGTTTGGGGCTTCAGAGGGGTGGGGCTGAAGCCCCAAGCCCTGGCAGGTGCCTCCCCTGGGGCAGAAGCCCCGAGCCCCAGCAGGCACGCCTGGGCTCTTGAACTTCTGAAGATTGTTGTATGTTGCTCGGAAGGACTAACGCTGCTATGGGGAATACTTGGGAAATAATGCAAATAATGAAGTAAGTATTTAGCTAAGCCAATACTGGCAAGTTCTTAAGTGTGACTACTGTATATTATTCAAATGTAATTTTTATTTAGACCTCTGACCTCAGTGTCATGGGGTATTAATATTCTTCACATACGTATTATACAGGCAAACAGACGATTTGTGTAGCTTTGCTGGAAATTAAATTAAGTGCTGGAAGTCATGGCACATGTCAGTCAAAAGCCATTGCAAATGAAAAATCTAGGCATTGAAAAGGAGCTGCTTAATAGAGAGTTAAAATACCGCAAATGGAGAGCTGTTATAATAGGCCTATTTATTTTTTAAAATATTTTCTAAATTATTATTAAATATAATCCATTTTAAATTAAACAAGTTACAGTTTGATAACTTTGGCTGGACTATGCAGACATTGCTTAGAGAAAATTCTGTGACTTCAGGATCAGAGCCAGATGTGTTAATAACTATTTTATAAATATTTACGAAGAAAAAGGCAATGGATCTACTGGAGACAAAGCCAATTGTTCGAGTGCCTGATATAGCCATTTGGACCTTTCTGAAGTCGTCATACTTTTAAAGTAGGAAAAACTTCATTATGTAATATATACCATAACATATATAATATTTCATTTTATATTTTTACATTAATGTATATTTTAAATTAATTTGATATATTAATACATATTTACAATTTACATTTTTAGAAAACTAGATATCATTTAAATTTATGTAAGCTGACAGTCCACAACTGAACTAGACAAGTGAGTTTTACATGCAAACATATTTTTGATCAGACAGCTATTTGTGGGGAAACGGGAGAAGAAATGACAGTAGCCAGCAGCATAGGAAATGGAACTCCTACTAACTTCAGCTGCTAGTTGCCACTTCCAAATTCATTAACATAGATACTGTTTTGGTGACTATAGGGGAAAGACTTTAAGATGAGTGTTTTAGACTATTCATTTGCCTTGTTTTCTCTAGTCCAAAGTCTGTAACTATAAAAATATGAGTAGAAAACATGAAAAAAGTGCAATTTAAAAAAGGAAAAGGAAATTCTGAATTTTAAAAATTGTCCTTATGCAATTAATTTGGGGGGGGGGGGGGTAAAAATAGTAACACCTTTCAGGACTGAGCCCTTCTACTAAATACCCAAATTTCCTTTGTAGTTCAATGCATAAACCCAATTCAGAAAAACTGAATTAAACTATACCTCACTCTCAAAGTCCCAAATTACACTTTAAGCCATTTCCATGGTCTTTTGGCTACTCTCGTAGTATCTATAATTCTTTGATAGGAGCGTAAAACCTTATAATCATAATTTGTATCTGTAAATTATCCTTCAATTATCTATCTAGAAATACAAAGCATACCTAATGGTCAGAAGTGGGATATTACTTGTATTCTCGCTGGTTCAAAAATGAGGGGAGGGGCTAATAACTAAAAAAAAAAAAATGCTTTCGACAGTGCCCACCATATTACACTGACAATATTGGAGCACAATATTGCTCATATAATTAGCTCAAAATTGCTTTAACAACAGTTCAATAATTGGATGAAGATGTTTACAAGTTAATATTTCAACATTAAATACTTAACACTTAACTGTAAAAGTTCTTTCTTTGATGAATGTTATAGCCGTCTTAAAACTTAATTTTCAGAAATTTGAGGTTCAAACGTTCATGCAAATTTTTACACATGCATTTGCATGCCTTTTTTGAATGTGCAGTTTACACAGCTCTACTTGTTAAATGGGCATGTGTATGAGGAGATGGACATTACAACCCACTTGCTTATATATTTGCCCAGTTTGCATGTTCAGTCGTGATAAGTGGGCATGCAAAGAAGCTACACACATTTTGGAGCATCTCAACTTTCTGAAAAATCAAGCCTTTAATTACAGTATGTGACAATCAGTCTTCATGAAGCTAACATCACGGATGAATAATTTTCAGTAATATGGTGTCCTCCATCAAAGAGGCACGGAAATGCCTATTTTATACCTACATGTTAATTTCAAAGAGTAATTGACACCTTAAAAATAAAGCAACCAGTGGAAGAGCTTTCCATTATAGGAAGTTTCACAATGCTGAACTTAGCAAACGTGAAATCTGTACAATTTATGCTCATAAAAGCACTACATACAGTTTAACTGTAGTAAGTTTTAGAAGTGGTAAGAGATACATTATTAATCACAGTATCTTAAAGTGGGGAAATAGGATACAGGAAAGTTTAGTTACAGTATTTCTTAAATGAAAAACACTTACAACTTTCATAATAGATTTTTCCCATGCTATTGATTTCTGTAACTGCTGAATGCACAGCGCTACCTGTGCAGCACTGCGAGCTTCTGACAATGCCCTTCTCCATACCCTTAGCCCTGGAGCAATATCCTCTTCAATTCTGCATTGAAATACAGAGAAATTAAGTAGGTCACATCCATGTTTGCTGATCTCTGAACGTGGAACAATCATTATCACATTGAAAGCCAAGCAATGACAAAACGTACACAGCCAATAAGTATAAGGTTTAAGCAACTAAATTTGATGTAGTGCACAGACTGTGGCTACGTGCCTCAAAGCTTAGTCACAACCAGTTAAATGTAAGATAACTTTGCAGGATTATCAACATACATAACAAAAAATATTTAAAAAGCACCATGCAGAATAACATGATCCATATGGATCACAGACATACAAGAAGATACATAGATAACAGGCAATAGAAAATAGGCTCCAATTAGCAAAGAAGCACAATAATTTTTCAAGTTAATCTCAATAACCTACCCGTCACCATCACCACTAATGGATGGTGCAGGAGCAGGGACAGTAACTGTGCCCACATTATCCAGTTTGATCTGAATGGTGGTACTTAAGGGGCTCTTCAGATACCTTCGCTCTATGTTCCGCTCCAAGTCAGCAAGCCTGGTTACAGCTATATCTAGAGGGTTGTCACTCTTCCGTTCTAGAGCACTGGTATTGCTTTCTTCTCCTCCAGCACATTCTCCATCATGCTTCTTATACAATTTAGTAAATGACTTATGTTCATAATATACCAGGTCTTCCCTCTCCGATGCAGGCTCGGGACACATCCAGCCCTATATTTAGTAGAGAGGTTTACACACATTGTTTGGTGCTGTAACTGGATTAGTGTGGGAATTATGCAGAGGTCAGCAAACTACGGCCCACGGGCCACATCTGGCCCACAGGACCCTCCTGCCCAGCCCGAGCTCCTGGCCCGGGAGGCTAACCCCCAGCCCCTCCCTTGCTGTTCCCCCTCCCCCGCAGCCTCAGCTCACCCCGCCGCTGGCGCAATGCTCTGGGCGGTGGGCTGCGGGCTCCTGGGACAGCGTCACTGCAGAGCCCGGCCTGATCCGGTGCTCTGTGCTGCGCGGCTGTAACGCCGCCAGCCACCAGTGCTCCAGGCAGCACGGTAAGGGAGCAGGGGGGTTGGATAGAGGGCAGGGGAGTTCAGGGTGGTGGTCAGGAGTGTGGATGGGATCGGGGCAGTCAGAGGGCATGGAACAGGGGGGGTTGAATGGGGGCAGGGGTTTGGGGAGCAGTCAGGAAGGAGGGGGGTTGGATGGGGCGGCAGGGGGCTGTCAGGGGACAGGGAAAAGGGGTGGGTTGGATGGGGCGGCGGGGGGCAGTCAGGGGCGGGGATTCCAGGGTCGGCCAGGGGACAGGGAGAAGGGGGGGGGTGGATGGGGCAGGGGACTCGAGGGGCCATCAGGAAACGGGGGGCTTGGATGGGACAGGAGTCCCGGGGGTGGGCCGTCAGTGGGTTAGAAGCGGGGGCGGGGGGAGGGGGAAGGAACCACACACCCCTCCCCTAATTGGCCCTCCATACAATTTCCAAAACCCGATGCGGCCCTCAGGCCAAAAAGTTTGCCCAACCCTGGAATAATGGAATTTTGTATTGTATTAACCTAAAAAAATCAGGTACTGTCTTCTGCAAATGTCAGTAGTTAATCATCAGCTTTTTACCCCATCTTTCCCAAACAACTCAGATAATTAAAATTATGAATCCCAAAATATAAGCATAATCAAACCATTAGCAGAGTGGTCTCTCAGCAATAGCATTCTCTCTCAGAGCCCTCTGGAAGCATCAAGTTCCATTAGTCTCTGGTGGCAGACCACCACAACAGATTTCTGATGCTGACAGGAAGGACCCTGCCTGGTCCCAGACCTCAAACCACAGGAGACAATGTGCAACCCATGACATGGAAATAACATCCAGCTCTCAACTCTACTCCAGCCCAAACATCAGATCCAGATTGCAGCCAGACATATGAGCTGGGCCTACAATCATCTTGCATAACGCCATGATTGTAATAGTGACCAGAAAGTCCTGAGCTTCTTTAGACTCACAATCCATGTGGTATGTAGTTCCTCATATGCATGGGATGTATTCCATTATTCCACCAAAACAAAGAAGTTGAAATGGTCTTTTATTTATTTTAAAGAACAACAACAAACCACACACGGACATACAATGGCGGCACAAAGTGCTACAGCTAAATGGCTAGGCTAGCCCATATTTATCAAATCTTTGCAGTTAAAAACAGGTCATCACCCAAAATGGCATTATTCCCACCACAATGAAAGGCATAGGGCTCTGTGTGCTATAAGGGAATATTCTGGGGGCTGCCACTCTGAGGATCGTTATCCAAAGATTTAACTGTAATAAAAATAATACTGTAATCTACTTTTCCTTTTATGTTTGAAATAGGAAGAGAAAGGGAGAAAATATTCCAGCTTCTCGGATACAAATATAGTGAAATTATATTGGATTTGTTCCATTTGTGGACTATAAAATTAATGAGAAGGCAGTTATCCCTAACAGCAAAACAACTGCAAATACTGGTTTTCAATTCTTATTACTTTAATAACAACATTTTTAAAGAGGGATTTTACTGAAAGGCAGTTTTACCTTAACTTGCAAACTAGCTGATACAACTCTCCGTTCTAGGTCTTCCACCTGGTGAAGAATAGCCAGATCCATCTCCATTGCTTGCTCTTCTACTGACCAGTTCTCCACAATGTCTCGAGTTACCTGGTTTTCCTCGTTTTCATTTATTTCAATAATTGCAACTGTATTTGGGAGTCAAAATTGTATTATTTTATTTTAATTAACATTGTAACTGATTTTTGCAAACTCAAACCTGTTACTTAAAAAAGTGTTTAATGGTCGTTATATGAACTTACTCTTAATATATCTAATGTGAACGCTTAATTTTGTATTGATCTTGTCACATATGCTTAAAGAACTGCAATATCTAGGTTGAGGGCACATTGAGTATGCACTGCAGTATGTAGTACTGTGAAGGTTCTGGGCAGGCTGAAAAGATTGGCATAACTCAGTCAAGTCCCCAGGGCAAGGGTGACCAGATAGCAACTGTGATAAAATGGGACAGGGGGTGGGGAGTAATATGCTCCTATATAAGAAAAACTCCCAAAAAACAGGACTGTCCCTATAAAAACGGGACATCTGGTCAACCTACCCAGGGCTATCTGTATTACGACAGAGCTCTCCAGAGCTACCCAGTATCAAGAGGCTACAAAGGTGTTTTAAAGACACTTTAGACCCCCTCCTCTCTGGCTGCAAGTTCTGTGTTGAAGCCAATATCCTTTTTTCATTAAAAGAAACATACTTAGTTAAGCAAACTAATTATTAGATATTGGCCTGAACCAAAAGCTCACATCTGGACAAGCCGAGCATTTGAGAAAGGTCAGTTACCTGTTCCGTAACTGGCGTTCTTCGAGATGTGTTGCTCAGGTGTATTCCACAGTAGGTGTGCGTGCTCGCCACGTGCACCAGTGCCAGAAGTTTTTCCCTTAGCAGTACCCGTAGCGGGGAGCACTGCTGCGACCTGGAGTGGCGCCTCTATATCGCGCTATAAAGGGGGCTGCGCGCTCCCCACACCCTCAGTTCCTTCTTGCCAGACAACTCCGACAGAGAGGAAGGAGGGCGGGATGTGGAATACACCTGAGCAACACATCTCGAAGAACACCAGTTACAGAACAGGTAACTGTCCTTTCTTCTTCGAGTGATTGCTCATGTGTATTCCACAGTAGGTGACTCCAAGCTATACCTGATGGAGGTGGGTAGGAGTTTAAGGGTTACCAGGGCGGAGTACCGCCCTACCAAACCCAGTGTCCTCCCGCGTTTGGGAGACGATCGCGTAGTGCGATGAAAAGGCATGGACAGAGGACCATGTAGCAGCCCTGCAGATGTCCCGAATGGGGACATGAGCCATGTAGGCAGCCGACAAGGCCTGAGCTCTCGTCGAATGAGCCTTCACTACAAGAGGCGGGGGAACCCCTGCCAGGTCGTAACACGTGCGTATGAACGAGGTGATCCAGCGGGAGATCCGCTGGGTGGAAACCTGCTGCCCCCTCATGCGCTCGGCCGATGCAATGAAAAGCTGAGGGGATTTCCGGAATGGGCTGGTTTGGTCTAGGTAAAAAGCCAGCGCTCTACGCACATCTAGCATGTGCGGGCATCGTTCCTCATTGGAGGAATGGGGCTTAGGACAGAGGACTGGGAGGAAAATGTCCTGATCAATGTGAAAAGCCGAGACTACCTTTGGCAGAAAAGCCGGGTGCGGACGGAGCTGGAAGACCGTATATGGGGGTTCAGAGATCAGGGCCCTAAGCTCCGAGACCCAGCGGCTGAGGCGATAGCCACCAGGAACGCCTAAACTGATAGTGGTCTCTCCCTACCAAGAAGTGGAGGAAGCGCCTGTGGCCCTCGAAAATATGGATATGGAAGAACGCATCCTGGAGGTCCAAGGCTGTGAACCAATCCCCCAGGTCTAGGGATGGAACAATAGAGGCCAGGGACACCATACGGAATTTGCAGCGGACCAGAAACTGGTTAAGATTCCGCAGGCCGAGGATGGGCCTGAGCCCGCCTTTCGCCTTCGGGATCAGGAAATACCGGGAGTAAAACCCTTTGCCCTGGAATTCGTGAGGTACCCTCTCCACCGCGCCCAGGGTGAGGAGGCGCATCACCTCCTGATTTAGAAGGAGGGCATGCTCCGGGTCTACGGGGACATTGCGGGACGGAGGATGGTGGGGTGGGGGTGAATCGAACTGCAGGATGTACCCCTGGGAGATGGTACTGAGGACCCACCAGTCCGATGTTATACGGGACCATTGCACTCGGAAGGCAGATAAACAGTTTCCAAAAACCAACTTTATTAACTGGGGGGCTTCCCTGGCAACAGGCCCAGTGGCCCCCCGCAAAGAGTCAAAAACGCCTCTACCCCTGCCTCTTGCCCTTCGAGGGGCCGGGGCGTGGGGCCGAACGGGACTGGCGCTGCGACCTGCACCTATGCTCCCTAGGCCTCTTAGGCGGGGGCTCATATCTGACCCTTACGGGGGGAGCCGAGGGCTGCGGCCTGGGTTTGTCCATGGCTGGCGGGACATACAGGCCGAGAGTCTGCAGGGTGGTGCAGGAGTCCTTCATCTCATGCAGACGAATGTCCGTTTGGTCCGCAAACAGGGCTTTTCTGTCAAAGGGCAGGTCCTGCAGGAGGGACTGGGATTCCACGGACAGCCCCGACAGCGAGAGCCACGATGCCCGCCGCATGGACATAGCCAACGCCATAGAACGAGCCGCTGTGTCAGCTGCATCCGACGCTGCCTGGAGCACCACTTTCGCCACAGCCGCACCTTCATCAACTAGAGCCTTGAATTCCTTCCTGTCCTTTTCTTGGAGGGAAAGCTCGAATTTCGGCAGAGACCCCCACAAGTTAAAATCATACCTGTTCAGGAGTGCTTGATGGTTTGCCACCCTGAGCTGGAAACTCAAAGAAGAATAAACTTTTTCCCCAAAAGTGTCTAGTCTCCTGGCATCTTTATCCTTGGGGGTGGGTCCAGGCTGGCTGTGTCTTTCACGGTGGTTGACGGACTCCACGACCAGTGAGTTCGGGGCAGGATGAGTGTACAAGTACTCATGCCCCTTCGTTGGCACGAAGTACTTCCGCTCTGCCTTCTTAGAAATGGGCGGCAGAGAGGCAGGGGTTTGCCTGAGCCCAACAGAAATATTGGCTACCCCTTGGTGAAGCAGCAGGGCCACACGGCCTGGCCACACAGCCCGGTGCCAAGGAGGACAGGACATTAAACAAAGTGTCCAACGGCTCCTCCGTCTCCTCAGCCTGGAGCTGGAGATTTGCGGCTACATGTCGGAGAAGCTCTTGATGAGCCTTAAATTCCTCCTGAGAAGGAGGAGGCGGTGCTGCTATGGACTCGTCGGGCACCAACAAGACGACTGGTACCGCCCCTAGGGTGTCGGGTGGTACCGTCGGGTCACATTCCGCATCTGGGTCCGGGCACGGTGCCGGTGATTCGGTACCCGAGGACTGCTCTCGGTGCCGAGACAGGGACGCCGAGTGGACCTGGGACACCCCAGCCACTGAATGGGGCCTCGCCAGTGCGGGCGCTTGGGGCCACGGTGCCCACTGGCACCACTGTCCTTGCCAGGACACCCCTTGCCACTGAGCCGTCTGAGGTCCTAGCAGAGCTGCTTGCTCTTGAGGGACAATGCGGCCCGGGGAGGGACGGCTGGGGCCCGAGGCCGAAGTTACCGAGGAGCGCACGGTGTCGTACGAGCGGCTGGACCGATCACAGCCATGTCGGCGCCGAACGCGGGATTTGGACCTCGACCACGAGGCGATGTACACGTCGGAGGAGCTATGTCTGGAATCCCTTCGGCGACCATGGCTATGACGCCTCGGTGCCGGTGCAGGTCGGGATGCACTCCGAGTATGGCGCGCACCATGGTATGAGTGGCGATGCTGATGGCGTCGAGACCAGCTATCACTCCGAGTGGAAGAGGAGCATCGACGCTTTCTGTCCCGGCGCCTGCGACCCCTCTGGGCAGAGGAAGACTCCGTAGACTCGCTCTCAGGCGACCCAGTCAACGGAGTGGAGATCTGCCGCGGGCTATGGAAAGGCCCCGCAGATCGAGCCAGGACCTCAACCTCTGACCTGGCAGGGGAGGGCTGGTGAGCGCCCAGCGGCGGCTTCCTTTGGGACCGGGGGCCCGACTCGGCCGGCACGCCCGGCACCAGCAGGACGAGGATATCACACGTTGCCTGAGCTGCCTCCGGCGTCGATGGCATCCTCACCGCCGGAGAGGCATGCGCGGATGGTGCCAGACTATTCCGCTCAACCTGAGTCGGAGGTCTGGGTTCCCAGGGGGATCGTGGGCTGCCCAACTCGGGTCCAGCCTCACCCCTGTCCTTGTCTCGGCATTGCTGGGTCTTGCCTTGTTTCTTAGCGGGGGAGTGGTGCCAACTGATGGATGGGACTTCGCTCTGTACCAAGGACGCAGTGCCCGGCGCGCCAGTGCCGGGGCCAATGCCGACTCCATAAGCAGGGCCCAGAGTCGGATATCTCATTCGCGCTTAGTCTGGCGCTTGAATGACTTACAGATTTTGCAGCGCTCACTTATGTGAGCCTCGACCAGACAGCGAAGACACGGAATGTGGATCGCTTCTGGGCATGGAATTGCGACAGGAGTTGCACGACTTGAAGCCTGGGGCTCGGGGCATGCCCCGAGCCAGGCCACTACCTATAGAAAACTATTTACGGTAGAAGATCGTACTACTAAGGATAGACGCTACAGCAATGCTGGAGCACAAAGTTCCAACTACCTTCACTGGTGGCAAGAAGGATCTGAGGGTGGGGAGAGCGCGGAGCCCCCTTTATAGCGCGATATAGAGGCACCACTCCAGGGGTCGCAGTGGGGCTCCCCCACTACGGGTATTGCTAAGGGAAGAACTTCCAGCACCGGTGCACGTGGCGAGCACGCACACCTACTGTGGAATACACATGAGCAATCACTCGAAGAAGAACCTCTAATCTGGATCCAAATGTACCTCAGATTCATCTCTACTTGTTATCCTTATGCCAATCAAACATTCATATCAGTTACATACCATCTTTGTTCTTGATGCAGGCCAAAGTAATGTAATCCATGTGTTTCTGTATTTGCTTCTGTAAGGCCTTCTCTCTTATTCCCCTGAGATGTAGTACTTTAAGCAAAGCTTTTAGGTCCTCTGGATCAATAATTCTCCACCAGCCAAATTGCATTTCTGAATCAAGACAAGTTTGTAAATCTTTTACAAGCATTTTAACATGAAGCACTATTACGATCAGATTTATTTCAAGAAATCATGCAAACAAATGTTCTGATAGTCCGGCAGCATTAGAGGAACTCAACATTTAGACAGTTCTGGCATATTACTGCATTATGCTTACCTTCTGGTATGGGTTTTGGGCTAGGATAATCTACTGGCTTGGCTACTTCAACTCCTGTAGAGGGAGCAGAAGCTGTTTTTTCAGTTTGTGGTACCGGTGATTCACTTTTACTTGTAGGAACATTGGGCGTCAAAAATGAATTACCATTTCCGTCTGACAATCCTAACCCTGATCCAACACTAGGTAAGGGAGATGAGAATGGAAGGTTTGAAGTAAGAACTCCTGTAGGCCATCCACAAAATTGAAGTCCCATTATAGGTAATCCAGTCTTCATCTGCTGTATTAAAAATATTTTTAAAAGATTACTATTAATTCTATTGCTAGTGTGGAGCTCCCAGAAACCTGGATTAGGATTAGTCAACCCTTGTGCTACGCATAATAAAACACAAAAGAGGCCTTGATCCCTGCCTTGAGTTTAAAAAGCTAAGATGCCAAATCACACAAACAGCTAGTAACCCTATATGGTGAATGTTTAAAAAACTGTTGCTTCTGATGACCACATTTCTGAAAATTGCTATTTGTAGTTGTCTTTTTTTCATTGAATTGCCAACTACCAATTGCCAACTTCTTTATACAAATACTAATGATTTGAAACAGTACACACAAAAACACACAAATTGTTAATTTAAACGTCCCTGTTTGCCTACTAATCTACCAATCTAAGTCTTTTTTGCAAATAGTACTCGGCAACATAAAAAACATTTCTAAGAATGAGCTACATTTTACAATAGTTTTTAAAAAAATACAAGGAACAAAGGTACAATTTCAATGGTATGATCAGCTCTTAGAGGGAATTTTGCCTGAGTAAGGACTGCTAGATCAGACACCTTAGATCGTAACTAAGTACCAACCTGAAGTGATGATAATGCAAAAGGACTTATTCCCATAGGACTCTGAACAGAGGTAGAAGTGATATGAGGAGATGGGACTGGTGAAGGTGATTTTGAGGGAGGATTTGAATGCAGAGCTAGCGAAGAAGAACCAGCTGGTGTATCTGAATGAGTAACTGATGCATCATCACATGGTAGTCTTGGTAAAAGGCTGAACCACTGTCTGCTCTTTTCTGTAAGAGTCTTTAACAACTGGTCATTTGGAATTAATGGAGAATTGTAAAACTTCCCTGGCCCACTTGCAATGGGATTAAAAAGATTATTAGAATCTGACTTTTCAGAGCTGCTTTGTGATATGGGCTGAAGGCTGCAGAGAGAGTTTTTAGAGTTATTTTGATAAGATAATGTGCACCCATTTGCTGCACTGCCATTGGGTTTTTGTGACATAATGTCAGATTCAGGAGGCATCTTTGCTACCTCCAACAGTTTGCTTAGCTTTGAAAAAGAGCCAGGCTTCTGTAGAAACAAATTAGTGTTATCCTTTTCCTTAAGCTCTTCTTTCTGCTCACAGTGACTTGTATTTATACAGTTTACTTTTTCCTCTGAGGTCTCAAACATCTCTTCTTTGATGTGTATACTTTCTGCTTTTTTTAACTTCTCTTTTTCTTTTGCAATTTCTTCTAGACCTGCAAAATTGAAAAAAATACGTAAACTTTAAATATCACAGGAGAACCATCTAACAAACCATTCCTGTAATCAGGTTTTATATAAAGAATAACTTCATCAGTCACTTCCATGTGCTCTAGACCACCATGTACACTATGAAATTGCCTTCAAGCTCTGAAAAATATTTTGTAAAAGGACACACAACACTCAAATACACTTTACACTGTACCTCCATGTGGACGAAATTTCACAGCCAACTCAAAACAGTTTGGAAAGAGGTTTATAACAAAAATCGTCATAGACCCTTCTCATAGTGTTGTAAATTGAATTGTGTTTTTTCCCTCTCACCAAATCTAAAACAGATTTAAACTTTGCTATGTATCAGAGATGAAAAACTGGACCTACTGAAATCAGTAAAAATTCCTATTGAGTTCAACAAAGCCAGGATTTTGCCCCAGAAATTGCTAAGAGATTCACTTAACTTGCATACTGAACACCAATGAAATTCTGGAGGAGTTTGTCAGTTCTAATTTCTCTGGAAGGGACAAAATTTTTATAGCTTTGTGCTTGTAAAAGTTACCATTGACTACAGAATTACCAAAAAGTTTCATGTTCACACCAAGAGAGAAGGATATTTTCTTTTAAATTTATAGACTATTTCCATAAACTCTCAGCCCTCCAGTTGGGGGAGAAATAAGAATGAAACCCCCCCCCCCCCCCCAAAAAATCTATTTCACAGATTGGATGTCTCCCAAAGATAGAAATAGGACATTAAAATTCACAATCCACCCAATTAATTTTTTAATTAAGAGAAAGCAGGAAATTTAATTACCAAATACTAGAGGCTAATTTTACCTGTTTTACTCATTATCTGAAATAAATTATTTGAAGAACCTACACAATATAATGATTGGGATCTACAGATAGCTAAGTAGATAGGTGGATAGAATAGTTTAAATAGCTAATCAATTTACAATACAAAATGCTAAGGTTCAGAGTCTATGTCAGCTCGAATATCTTTGAGGTGGGGAAGGACCAGTTTTATAAATGGGGAAAAAATTGTTCTGTTCTCCCTTCTCTCCCATTCTCCAGTCAATCCTCTGTCTTCCTCTGCCCTTATTAACATATGTCAACAAGTATTAATAAGAATCTTCAAAAAGAACAAAAGAGGGGGAAATGGCACCGAACAGGGAGGAAAGAGAAGGGAAAGCACTCAGCATGGCAGCCATTTGTTTGCTTAGTTTCTGCATCAGTTAGTGCAGCTGCATAATTACAGATAAACAGGGCCCCTATTTATCTATCGTCTATGGCTGGTAACACCTGCAGGGGTTATTTGCACATTCTGCAAAACCAGAATAATTTCAACAAGGAAAAAAGCACAATTGCAAGGAAAATGTACTGCTATAATTTTGCATCTCTCTTTCTGAATTTTTAATGCACCCACCACTCTAGTAATGTATCTGAGTACCAACAATGTTGAATTTACCAAGAGATCCAAAATGGGCCTGACAGGAAGAAACAATTTAGGGAACTGTGCAGGTAAAAGCAGTAGAGGGAGGTATTTCTGATAACTGGACAGATGGCTTAGTGTTTTATGCATCAAGTTTCCAGTTACCTACACCCAGGAACCATAGGTTTCAAAACTCAGCAGGGCCAACTCAGACTTTCATCCTTCCGAGGTAATAAACTGACTACTATGCAATTTACTGAAAAGGGGATGAAGTGGGCAAGGAGACATCTTGCAGCTGAGATCTTAAAAAAGAAGTACCATTGATCTGCATGGACCTTAACAATCCTTCTAGACTAATTTATAAGAATATGGGTCTGTCCTGGTGTTTTTGGCCAAAATTTCTGTGCACTGTTTCATTAGCACCTCCAAAGAGGTAGCCACAAGTACTCCTGTTCTTTCTGCGGATACAGACTAACATGGCTGCTACTTTGAAATTAGTTCAGTGGTTCTCTATGCATATAGTTTGTCAAGCTCTTTAGGATTCTCTAGGCTAAAATACACTATGTGAAATATTATTACAGTACAATAGATAAGACTTTGGAAAATAGGAAAAGGAACACAAGCACTACAGCATTTGATAGTCAACTTCTATTTCCATACAACTTTTGGTGTTTTCACAGCAGTTTCTAATTCAGAGCATAATATAATCAGGGGATGGTGAAAGAGAGGCCCTACAGAGCACACACAATATTAGCAAGCTACTTTTGGGATCATGATTAGGTTTAGGTGAGACTTTGTGATTCAGGTTTGAGGTCAAATCAGGGCTCAGGTTTCACTTAGACAGTACTGAAATCTTTGGGGATGTGTGTGAGAGATACCTAGAATGCATCTTCTGAGGAGTTCTTCGAGAGATTTTTGCAATCTTGGGCCAAAATCTTGTGAAAATGGCGGATTTTGGCTGCAACCAAACCAGAACTGAAAAATGGATCTGTTCTGGAACCAAAATCATGGGTTGGGTCTATATCCAGGAATTCTAATGAGTGAATTCTAAAATTGACATGCATCTAGACTTGAGGTTAATTTAAAAAAAAAAAAGTTTGTAGAATTGGTATATATTAACTATCAAAATCAGCAAACTCCATTTACATTTTAACAAAATAGACTTTAATGTCTCCTGGAGGGAAATTCAAGTCACTCAGAAAAAAAGAGGAGCATAAAACCATATTATGGGTTAATAAAGAAATTATTGTTTTAGCAGAGAACTGAAAAGAGAGTATCTTATTCTATAACAATCATGTTCCATTTTATTTCACAGCATATATGTAATCTCTAAACACAAAACATTCTGAATATCTGCATAAATCCTGGGAGAATTAAAATAGACAAAAATAAATGCTTCTTCATACATTCTGTGGTCAACCTGCAGAATTCATTGCCAAGGAAAATATAGAGAAATAGTTTAGCAACTGTCAAGGCTGATTCCCCACACTAAGGTGTGGGCCCCCAAGGATTCTAAAAATTAATACTGGCCACTCCAGGCTGGTATTAAACTCCCAAGGTCACAGCTCCTCTCTGACCTTGGATGGGTAGATTCTGCCACCACCCAAATGCAAAAAACCCTTTGGAATCCAGAAAGGCGCACTTGGGAATTCCTTCCTGTGGGGTACCCTCAAGCCCTTTCACACCCCCACCAGGGAAGAGCTGAGAAAGAAAAACACAGAAAGCAGCTGTTGCCACCAGCTAACTAAAAACATGTGCATAAACCTCTTAAGACACAAAAATCCAAATCCTGTTCTTAAAAAAAGGTAAATTTTATTAAAAACAAAAAGAAAGAAAATACATCTGAAAACTCAGGCGATTGCTAGATTTTTAAAAGAGCAATTCCAAAAATTAAGCACCCAAAATAGTTTCTGGGGGTTCAGCTTAAAGGTTACAAGCAACAAAAGCATCTGGGGTTAGCACAGAGGAATTCACAAGCCATAAAAAATAAACAAAATAAACCTAATTGCATCTTTCTACACATTTTCTGATCTACTTACATATTATCTGGGTTCCAAATAAACAATTCTAGGTCTGACTTTGATGATTTTCATACCTGGCCTTCAGCTTCTCACAGCGTAACTGCTGCCCTGTTCCCCTCTTCTCCAGAGAGCAACAACAGACATACAGACAAAGGGAAGTTTTTCCCCAATTTTAAACAGTTCTAGCCCTCCCATTGGCTCTTTTGGTCAGGTGCCCACTCCCTTCTTTTTATCTATGGGCTTTTTTAACCCTTTATAGGTAAAGCAAGAAGAGAACAGCTACCAAGAGGTATTTTATAGCTAACTGGCTGGCTGGGTGTCCATAAAAGGAAGCTCCCCCCATCCCCCTTCATTTATCACAGCAACATTAAAGGATTTCATATGCAGCTACACTAGCTAAATCAAAAATTAACATAAGGATATTAATTCTCTGTTTCAAGGGATAAATTAACCAACTAAAAATCAGAAAAACTCCCCTTAGCTTCATCAAACAGCACTGCACAAATAACGAGGGCTATCACGGGTTAGTTTTCAGCCTTCTCCTGAAGGTAACAGGCCATTTTTGGAGACACAGATAACAGACTAGATGCACAGGCAGTATACTTTTGTATGGCAATTTCTACGATTACTCCTTTATGGTACTTACCTTCACCACTTTCCATGCCTTCCACAAAAATACCCCCACACTGGGGTAGAATCCAATACCGGCGTCTGTAACGATCCTGACCAAACATCATTGACCGTAAAGAGTGAGAGGCTTCAAATAACTTCCTTCTGTATTGGCTTTGTTGCTGTTTAAAAAAAAAAGGGGGGGGGGGGAGAAGAAGGATTATAATTCAGTGGGGGAAAAAAATCAGTTGATACAGTATAAAATATCTGTTCGGGCAAGGCTAAATGACAGCTCAGTGGCCACATGAGCATACTGTTTTCCAGACACTTTACTTGGGATATTTCACATAACTGTTTTATCTAAAAAGCCAAATTGTATTTAAATAATCAGCTCGGGCACTCTTTGATATATCCTAAATTTATCAGCTTCACTGTAAGGATGCATTCTGCAGTAGTATGTTCTGTATTTTAATACCAACATTCAGAGAACAATAGAATCCATGATTTCATTGCACTGGAACAGCCAAAATCCTATCAATTATGCAATATAGTAAATGGTGTTCAGAGTGCTGAAGCTACCCAGCACAGCGTGAGATTCTGTGGCTTCTGATGAGAAACTAATGAATATTTCAATTGGCTTAGATAAATGAGTTCAGTAATATCTGAGCATAAAGCCTGTATTCAAACACAGAAAGTACTCTTTGGGAGGAGTGGAGGAATCTAACAGGAATTTCAGTTAGTCTACCCACTCCTTCCTCCACTAAACTGGCACTCTTGGAAGCAGTGTAGAATTCCCAGAACTGGGTGTTTATTGCAGCTGGGAGCAGTAGACAAACCAATCACAAAGCCTGAAAGGATGAACTCTCTTTAAATAAATAAAATAGGTATGCTATAGTATCCAAATTCGTCAAATTTCCCCCATTCTATTCTCCTTATCTACTAACCTGTTTCCCTGCCTATACCGACTGCCATTATCTAAACACCTGATTCTACTGTGCTACTCAAAAACGTATGCAACTCTTCAGAAACTGAATAAGCAACTATTCATGTCTATGCCGTTTTTGGCCATACTCTAGGCACCTGGCTATTTTAGAATTCAGGAATGGTCTTCACCATTACAAGGTTCAGAACAAATTTGACTTGTCTTCCTTACCAAAAAGTAGCCTATAAATCCTACAAATTTATAGAGGGACTGATATTGTGGAGGTTTCTTGCAAATTTCTTTGTGCTATTATCTTAAGTATATGTCACCTCTAGTCTATTCTTCTTTGTTTTTATCTTTCCTTTCCCTACAACATCACAGTGCTTTTAATACCCCATAGTATTTCTATGGCCAATGGCAGCGCTCACTCCAGAAATCCTATAGAAGTATATTCACATTTAACCGTAATTATATTACCTCCATCCTCTGGAAAACATAAAGCTATTAATACTAGAGCTCACCCTTTAACTGGTGGTGACAAGTGCACTTAGCACCCAATGTGCTTAATTTAAAAGCAAAGACCCGAGTTAACTGGTCTCCCCTCTACAATGCCTGGGAACTAGGTTCTGAAGGTCAACCAACAGCAAGAGAGAGCAGGTAATTACAGATCACAATTGAAAGGGAAAACCACATACAGGACATTTCAGGAGAGCGGGTCTCTTTGTATTAATTTAGATGGAATATATGGGCTAAAGTTGTTAACGTGACCCTGACTGTCCAACATTAAGCACTTTTAAATAAGGTTCGGGTTTCGTCCTGCTTAGTACATGGCAATCACACGATTAAAAATACTTTTAACCTTTCATTAAAGATACAGAAAATAAGGGAAAACAGTTACAGCATTTGAAATGTAAAGCATTAAATAAGACTTTCATTTTAACAACATCCCTTGTTCTCTCTCTCTCTTTAGCTGAACAGAGTTTTCAGAAAGAAAAAACAGTCTTTTAAATGGTATCAAGGAGGGTAACAACTGTCCTTTGGGGGAAAAGAGACATTAGTTAGCTGAGATGGGCTGGGGCTGTTACTGTTGCTGTTGTTGAAGTCCAATCCCATTTCCTCAGACAACAAACACGCAAAAGGAGAGAGAACAGAACAGCAAAGACAGAAAATGCACCTTCTGTCTCTGGTGTTGACTTTCACTTGCAATCTCACTACTGGAAAAACAGCCATGGCACACGGTCTTATGAGCCACTCTGAGACCTGGCAAACTTGTACAACCATTGGCCTATTTTGGTACTGCTTTTAGTTGCCACTTTCTGGTCACAAGCTTACAGCAGTGTTGCAAAATATACAGTCTTGGCTGGCTAAGCCAGACTCTTATTAAAAAAGAGGCAAAAGGAGACAGGAAAGAAAAGAAATAAGGTGGGGAAGGAAAAGAACACACAGGGGCTGGGTGGAGGTGGCAAAGTCACACATCCCAGCTGGTGTTTGGGATTTAGCTGGAGCTGGCAGAGGTAGTGATGTCATCTGGGTAGGTCTCTCTGTCCTAGTCTGGCCAGGACATCTCTCAGGATCAAGATGATGAAGGCCTGGGGGTCCCACAATATGGTGGGGGTGGCAGCCATGATGGTGAAGCTCGCTCCAATGGCCAATTTTTCTCCTTAAAGTCTCTTTCTCTCCAGAAATGGAGTGGTGGGTACAATAGCCTGTCGCCTCATTATTTTGTCCACACCATTGCACCTAAATTTCCAACACACCAACACTCTTGTTCCCTGATCTCTGATTCCAAACTTTTCTTGTTTAGCAAGCATTATTTTACCACAGTCCTTGAGTTGTATCAGTAGGCCTTTTTGTTTCCACTAATTCTGTCTTGCATTGGCAACTTTTTCTATCAACATTTGTAGTTATAGGTTATTGTGATACTTTATGAACTTCTACGCAGTTTTCACAGTTGAGATCACAATTAGGGTAAATTTGTAGGTCCAAGTATCACAAAAGACCCCACTATCAAGCACTCACCAAGGACCGAGAAAAAAGACACCTAACGAAGGGTGGCTGGTAAACTGATATCCTGTGAGAGTGAAAGTAAAAACATCAGCAGTAGGTAAGTTGGGAGCTGATTAACTGGAAGTAAAAGCACTAGTTAGAAGGTTAGGGAGTTGAGGAAATATGCGAGGGTTGGGGATCAACCACAAGTGCATGGAGAATGGGAGGAAAAGCAACAATGGGAAGATGAGCTGGGATCTGTGTCTCCTTCTGACCTGTGAAAGAAACCCATGCAGAGAAAGCGCTAGAGGCAGAAAAAACAGATAAGACAGACACTAAAATTGATGGAAATCTCTTACCTTGGTGAGTTTTTCAATCTGTTTCTCTAATTCTTCAACACTTGCTGCCTGGTCCCCATCATCCTACACCCAATAAATACATGATAGTTTATTTCAGGATAATGTAATGCCACTACATCCTACTAATGCTACAGTACAAGAGCTTCATGTAACAAATATGTCATGTCGAATCTGTGGGACAAATTCTTCCCTAAGACATGGATGCATGGGGGAGGGAAGGAGGGAGCTGTGTGCAGACGTTGGAACTATTTTTTTGTGTAACATATGTGACTATGCCAAATATATCTTTACTTCTACAAAAGTATTATAAATCTTCCTTCCCCAGATGTACATGTATGGGGAGAGTTGGTGGACAGTTGATTTTGTTAAGACTTTGTCCTTTTACAGGAAAAAAATAATTCACCTTGCAAGTACACACTTAAAACTATAATTTGGTTTATTAGGTTTCATAAAGTTGTGTGTTCTTTTACATTCATTTTTGAGTGTTTTTCTCACATTAAATAATGGAATAATGTCAGAATCTGATCAATATTTGGAGAGAGAGAATTTGGAGTCTTCTTTCAATAGTCACAAGAAAATGCAAAGCCACTTTAAATGACAAAAATGTGTATGGGAAATACTAGTATTACTATTATTGATTTTTAAAGAGATACTTCTATCATTGAAAACTGTAAGCTTTAAATTCTTCTTGATGAAATTACAGCTAGAAATAAGGATAATTTCCATAAGAATTGTAATTCAATTCAGTGAGCCCTTGGCGAACTATAGTACGGTTCTAAGAGAGTTCTATAACTTTCCTGGGAAGTCTCAATTACCCCTCACCCTGAAGCAGAAGATAGTAGCCTCCCCTATGTGATTCTTTGTGCAAACAGCTGAAATTATACCTCATATACTTTAAAGGTGAACTGAAAAGCAAAAATGAAACTAGAGTTAAACCCAGAAATTTGTTAAATTCCAACAATAACCATGATGGGGTGGTATGAGGAAGGGAGGCATTCCACACAGAAATAAGATTTCATTAACCTTTACAAAATCATTTGAACCTTTTGTGAAATTCTTTTTGTACTTCTTGACTCACAAATGCAGCATTGTGAAACATCACACATAACGTGGGTTGCAATGGGACTTTCTGGGATATCTTAAGTGAACCAGAAAGCACCAAGACTTTTTCACACAGTTAAAAATAATTAGAAAAGGTTAGTTAAAGGTATTGAATGTCCCCCACTCCTGGTACCCATCCTGGTCACTATGGTATTTAGGGAAAACTCTCAAATTTCATCTTTGCATTTAATGACATCAGAAGTCTGTAGAATTGATTGATATGGCTGTGAGTTAAAGAAGACACACAGGTCCATGGAGTCTTCCAATCTTCACAGATAAGACTTTATGAAGTAAGTCTTCCTGCTTAAACATTATTGTCTACTGTCCTTTTTTTGCACGTTATCCGTATTTTGTATTTTCAAGGGGATTGCATTTCTAAAGGTTCACTCTTTTTGCTTACAGGACCATTCACACACAAAGATTTTCTGGCAGTATCTCCTATATTCACTCACAAGGACAGAAAGACAGTAGGAAGGGATTACTGTAATTCCATACAGAATCCAGAATGGTGGCCAGAAGGAGAGTTCCTACAGCTGATGTTTAGTTTTTAATCAAAGGTATCTGTATGGATTTGAGTGTAACCACTAGTTTGCATATCAAGCACTGTGCAAACATTAATCATTCTCACAACACAATTGTGAGGTACTGTAGGTAAAGAAATATGACTACCTTATTTTACAGATTGGTAAAATGACAGAAAGAAAGGTGATGTGACTTGCTGGAGGCCATATAGCAAACTAGAGCAAAAGACAGGATTCAAATTTAGCATTTTTGTGACTCCTTTCCCAGGCTTCTTCCACCAGACCACACTGGACTTGATGTTGCTTGAGATTCTGTGGAATTTCTATAAAAAGCTGTTTGACTATAACAAAGGCAGTTCAGTTTAACAAGCTAATAAATATTCGTAATGACCAGCCTTGTGTCTTATAAGGATGTTGGGTTTTAAAATATAGGAGCTGGTGATCAAGTACCTTGGAACTGCAAAAGACCATTCCTTTCACCCTCATCAACCTGGAGAAGTTCTAAAAACTCAAAGGTCATATTTGCCAACAAATTCAATTATCTTTTAACTTTAAAAACACACACACATACACGGTTTCAGGTTAAGCTCACAAACAACCCTTCCCTTCTTTCAGCTTGTAATCACACCTGATACCTCAGTTTCATAGTGGATATTATTTATTATAATTTCTCTCTGTACCAATGACTAAACTGAAGCTATCCTGATAATTAACACATCCCCTTCTCCACTTCCGGAAAGCTACTTTCATGCTTATTTGCTAGAAAATATTTGGCTCCCTGGATCTGATTTAGTCTTTTCCTCTTTGAAGAGTCTACGTCAGATGGTAGGAAGGCAGTCCTACCTCAGAGAAATGAAAATCAAGATTAAGCCAAAACAAGCAAACAAAGAATAAACAAAAGACCCCTGGCTAAAGAATAAAGAAAAGAATAGTCTACCAAAGAACTTAAAATACCAAACACTTAAAAACAAATCTAACACATACTCTCACTTACGATTTTTTCCTTTTTATAAGATTTTCAACAAATGTTGTCTTCAAATCTATCATATAAAGGAGTGGAAAGGAAATTCCATTCTTTTACATTTAAAAAAAAAAGTTATCATTTGTTAAATTAATATTCCCTACCTCATCTTCACAAACTTCTGCCTTCTTTCCCTTTTTGTCATCTTTGTCCTCTTCATCCTCATCATCCTCGTCTGCTTGATCATCACTATCATCGTCGTCATCATCATCATAATCACTGTCTCCTCCCTTCCGTCTCCGTTTGCGGCCTGGAGTAGATGTACCCAATGAATGCTGTTCTTCTCCTATATCACCACCCACTGTAGTGTCTCTCTTGCCGGTTTTCTTGGCATGAATGATTCTAAGTCTTTAAACACATGATATGCAAGTGGTATTATTGACTGTAGTTGTAGCATACACATACTCTACTCTGTACTTCATTCCAAGGTGCATCACTCATTTTAAACTCAAATTTACTTCTGTCCTACAACAACCTTCTGCTCTCACTATTTGTTACCAGAGACTGACATTAAGAAATTCACATTGTAGAACACTTCATACAGAATTCTGACCCATAAAAATGTATTCAGTTCTGCACTGGATTTCCTGCCTTCAGGGTAATTTCTACTGAGTAACACTGAACTCCTGTATAAAAGGCATGCAAGACCAGAGGAATTTTAAATAGCCAGCCCTGTAAGCTAGAGAGAAGAGCCCATTTCAATCTTCCTCCTCTATTAATTTTTCCCTTTTTCTTTTGCACTGCACCTGCTGAAATCTGCATTTTACCCACCCATTTTAAAAGGCCACTATTAAACATGTGTGTCTGGGAAAGCTGAGAACTGATGATAGTAAAACAAAGAACATCATTTTGCTGAAGTGATCTTAGCGCTAGCAAGGTGATAGTAAACTTGACCCTTGATCCTGTATTTTTTTAAAAATAGAACTTTCTTAGGTGTATTTAGTCTATTTTACATTATGTTTCTATTAGTCTTTATGCTTTGGCTGGTCTTTTCACATTCCGGACACAACACTCTCTCTAAGAAATCGTAACCAGCTGAAGTAATTCAGAGGTTAACAAATGTGTTAATTTTAACAAACAAAAGAGAAACTTACATACCAGTATTTATGATTGTTGTAGACTTTCCTCTTCTACAAAATCCTACAAAAAAAGATTCCATAGAGCAAATGTTATAGTTCTACCTACCAGGAAGCTAGCAGGCAAACACACTGAATCATAGAAGATATATATAACCAGGCTCAAAATAGTCATTTAAAGAGCAGGCCAAAAACATAACTGATCTAGAGTAGATATAAAAAAGTGTGTAGAAAAGGCAAATGTTTTGTAAGAGAAGAGGGGAGGGAAGGAGGATGGGAAAAGTGAAAGGATTACGACAAACACAATTACCAGCAAGTAATTTTTTCTTGTCGTACTTCCCCACTTCTCCCATCCTACGAAACAACATTCCATACAGCAAGTGGCTATAATGAGAAGTGTGAAAGTAGGTGGCTTCTCAACAGCAGCCTAGAGAGAGAACACTGACAAAAATGTCAGCTCTCTAGAATGCTGATATATCTAGCCAGTCATGAAGGTCAAAGACTGAAGTGAGGAGTGGGCAGTATTCCTACACAGAATAGATCATTATCATTGCCTCAGTTCTCACTGCTCAAGAGATAATAGTGTCTTTAGAAGACTAAGGCTATGTCTACACTACAACTTATGTTGGCATAACTTATGTAGCACAGGATAGTGAATAAGTTACACTGACATAAGCACCAGTATGGACAGTGCTATGTTGTCTGAAGAGCTTCTCACACGGACATAGCTACTGCCACTTGCGGGGGCTGGAGTAGTTAAGCCAACAGGAGAGCTCTCTCCCGTCGGCTTAGAGCAGCTACACTAGAGAGCTTACAGTAGTGCAGCTGCATTGCTGTAAGCTCTAGTGTAGCCATGCCCTGACAGTGAGAAATTACCTACCTTCTGGTAGGACATATTTAAAAATTATCTTTAATCCACTTGAAGATTTAGAAGATATAGAAGATCTTAGACCCTTCTTTTGCTCATGGAAACAGATGTTTAGACTTTCTAATATACTTTGGGTAAAATTTTCAAAAGTACTTACGTGACAAGTACCTAAGTCCCATTTTCAAAAGGTTTCTAAGCCTCACTGAACATCAGTGCCTAAGTCACTTTTGAAAATTGGACTTAACAACCTAAGTCACTTAAGCACTTTGGAAAATTTTATCCTTTTTCTAAGGCCTTGGCTACACTTACCAGCTAGTTCGACGGCTGGAAATCGAAGTTCTGGGTTCGACTTATCGCGTCTAGTCTGGACGCGATAAGTCGAACCCGGAAGTGCTTGCCGTCGACTGCGGTACTCCAGCTCGGCGAGAGGAGTACCGCGGAGTCGACGGGGGAGCCTGCCTGCCGAGTGTGGACCAAGGTAAGTTCGAACTAAGGTACTTCGACTTCAGCTACGTTATTCACGTAGCTGAAGTTGCGTACCTTAGTTCGAATTAGGGGGGTAGTGTAGACCAAGCCTTAGAGAAGTAAAATTTTCCAGCATTCACCACCAGTCTGGAAAGTTTTCTGTGCACAAGAGTTAACATATCAGGCAAAAGCATAGGTGAATGAAAAGGCTGACTAACATAAAATTCAAAACTTTGGGCATAAAAATCCAGAGATAACCTGAAGGACAATTTTGTCCAGAAACATCAGCAGATAAAGTAGTTCAATAACCAGTGAACGCAATTCTCAAATGCACCTAAAAAAGAAGAGGGCATGTAAAAAGACCACTTCAGTGGAAAGCAAATGAACAGATACAACTCTGAAGGACACAAACCGAGGTTTGCATAACACAGAAAATGAAAAGTAGAAAAATGAATCAAAGAAGGAACCACAGAAACCAAAAGGCAGCATTCTGCACTCTAAGGCCCTGGTGAACCCTGGTAAAATGCAGTCACTATGTTATAAGGAGCAAGTGACCAATGAGAACTCTTCCCGAGAGCACAACTTAACAAAAATGCTCCAAATAGGACAGGAGGTGGAACATTTCCTGATTGTGTCTGGCCACTTAGCTCAATCAGGGGAGAAAGCCCTGTCTCAGAAAGCTGTCCCTTTAATCCTCTTCACTTCCAGGCACATACAGAAGGTGGTGTTTGAAGGGAATGACCTCCTGCATAATCTGACCTCAGCACGGACCTAATGAAAGGTCTTATTGGGGCTGGAAACCAAAGATATGGGGCCAGCAAGGTACCAACCTACCTATATTAAGAAAATGACATGAATCCAATCTGAGCAGATCTTTGCAACATTCCTGGAACCAGGCAAGGGAAAAGAATGGGTATCCGTGGCCTAACTTTTCAAACAGGCCTTAAATTCTGGATAGCCACCCTGAGATACCTCAAGGTTTTTAGAAGTACTGAGGCACATGCCTCAAGTTGGGCACCTGAAAATGGAGACACCTAAAATCACTAGTCAGTTTTGAAAATGTTGGCCTTCATTCCTACCCTCAGTCCCAAAAGTACACAACAATGTGCTTGATCTGTGGTTATGGTTTACAACTGAGGTGGCTTCTCTGTGAGAAGGGAAACTAATCTACTGTGGGTGTCCCACAGCAACATCAAATCTGAAGGATCTGATTGAGACCCCTGCCTGAGGTACTTCAGTGTTCTGCCCAGAAGGATGAACTCATTGGTTCTGCAGGCAGCCGCATGCTCTTTGTCTCCCTTTGCCCACTGATATAAGTGACAGTTTGATGGAGGGAGAGAGATAAGAAGGAGGAGTCCCTGAGGAGATAAAGACAGCTAAGATTTCTTGGCTACATCAGAGCTTCAGCAGCACTGTTTCAACTACATACCCACAGGAGAGGACTGGCCTGCTGGGATCCAGATGAGATGGGAGAATGATTGGGCTTGCCCCAAGAGATAAAGCCATTATACCTATGTAGTTTGGGAACCTGCAGTATTAGCAGAGGTCCACAGCTACATTTTTTTCCATAATTTTTTTTTTAAATGGTCAGTATTTTTCCTCTACCTCCCTCTTGTCCTTCTTCTTTACTTCTTCTTTCTTCCTTCTAAGACACATTAAAGGGAAAAAAGGGAGAAATAGGATTAGAAACATAAAGTACCTGAAGCAAAGGACCGAGAAAGGATTCAATGCTTCCTGCACAGCAGGCAAAGATGACAAAGGGAACGGGAGTGGAGCCTGGCTTTGTACACCTCATGTGATTCACAGTTTCTTTGCCTTCTAGCCTCCTGGTAGATGGAGCTATTATGCTTGCTGTATGGAATTTTGTTTTGTACGATGGGAGAATAGGGGACATAAAGTGATTACCCTTGAAAATTTGCCAATTTTGCCCGAGGTAAATAGATGAGATTACCTCAGTATTTGCATTATTCCCAAAACTTACTATAGGAACACTGAGGATGTACTGCAAATAGTGAGGGAGCATTATTTAGTTATCAAAGTAACTGGCAAGTTTTTAAGGGTGTCCATTGTAACAACAATCAAGTCCTTTATAAGCATATTTAAAATGAAAATTGAGAAGGTGGCAGGTCCAATCAGTTTCTTAATGTCATTAACAATTTGACAGCTAAAGTAACCTTTGAATAAGAAATGGTTTACCTCTTTCAGAGAATGCAAAATGGATTTGATTTTCTTCCAATTTTGAGACATAGTAACCCACTGAATCTCACACATCTTTAAACGATTGTAAAATACTGGCCTTGGGCCAAGTTAAATTAATATCCTTTCTTAATAAAGTATTGCAGTTACTTTTATTTATTTATTTTTTTTAAAACACAACTTAGCTGATTTTTGTCTTTGTTTAAATTTCTACTATAAAGATTTGTTCCAAACACACAAAAGAAATATTTAAGGAAATATAACTTACTTCCGCAATTTGCCTTCAACCATCCATTTATCTCTTCTTAAATTTGACATATAATCAATGTTCTTATCAATTTCACTGTCAAATACAAAAAAACCAAAGGTTTTAGGTAGTTCATAAAATATCACCAAGCAAGAATATGCATATATCAGATACACACACACACACACAATATATTACATATATAAAAATTACATCCAAAAATACTTCATTAAAAGAACAGGAAGATTGCAAAGACAAGCATTCAAAAGTTAGGAAATACCAGAATTCAGGTTGCAAGTGCAACTGGACTGCGCACACAGTGAATATTCTTTTAAAAACTTTGAGCAAAATCTCTGCAGCTGTTTTTGAGTTTGGAGAAGGAGTTGGTTTTAAAGAAATGAGAGAATAAGTAATTATTCAATATTTCTTTTTATAATACTCAGTAGCCTCAGGCCTTATTTGCCACAGACTATTCAAACCCAGTACCAAACACAAAGTTATTACCATCCTCTGGTCATTTCTATAGTGCTCTAACCATGGTGTCTAAGTGCTTCACAGATATTAATGAATTTATCTTCAAAACAATCTTCAGAGAATAGGTAGTATTATCCCCATTTTACAGATGGGACACAAACACAGAGACATTAAGGCCAAAATTGTCGGAAGTGTCCACTAATTTTGGATACCCAACCTGAGAAACCTAGGCCCTGATTTTCCAGAATAATTAGCATTTTTATAGAGCATTATATGTTGAAAGCACAGCTCCAATCACTTTTAATTGCAGTCGTGAGCAATCAGCACCTTGAAATCTGGCTCTAGGTGTCTCATGTTGGACACCCAGAAAATTAGGAATAAAAGTTAAGTACCCCGCTTTTAGCAACTGATGTCCTTTGAGATATGTAGTCATATATATATATATATATATATATATATATATATATTCCAAGGTTGGTGAGTGCATGTCCAGTGTGCACATGCTGGAGAATTTTCTAGTCAGCAGTTCCCACTGAGGCACCACAAGCATCATTTCACAAAGGTATAAAGGGAGAAGCCACCTCACCCTACCTCAGTTCCTTCACTACTGAGAGAGCCTATGACGTCAGGACCCTGAAGTAGCAGGCATGGCAGGTGGGTAGTGGAATATGTATACAGACTACACCGGTCTCAAAGAATATTAGTTACTGTAAAGGTAAGTAACCTCTTTTTCTTCTTTGAATGTTAGTCCATATAGATATTCCACAATTGATGACACCCAGGCAGTAGGCCTCCCTTTAGGCTAGTCTCTGGGTGTACAAACGGCAACACAGATCTTCCTTGTGCATTCTGAAAGGATATAAAGGGCAGAGCCATCATGTCTCAGTTCTTTCTCTACCACCTGTAGTGCATGTCAGAGCAACTCTCTTCAGATTTACCTCCACGCTGGCTTCTGGTTAGTTAGTGTTAAGAACGTAGTCAGATAGGTGCAGACATGCCACAGAGGCACCTTTCCCTATGTTTGCTGGCAGTACCAGCCTCCATGGCAAGTCCCCGGGCTTAAAAACTGCCCATCCTGCAAAGCAGTTATGTCTGTGGATGACAGATACAAAAGGTGTCTGTTTTGTCTCAGTCAGGGGCACACCCAGGAGCGCTATGAATTCTGCAGGTCCTTCTCCAAGTGGACCCAGCAGTCGAGGGAACCACTCCTAAGGGCTTTTCTCGTGGAGCAGGCAACTAGGTGGGGCCAGATTCCAGGCATCTAAGCTCAAGGGGGACTGAATGTAGTTGAAATCAGCCCCAGCATAAGCTTCAAAACCACCTGAAGCCTTCTCATCTAGAAGGCATACAGATAGGTCAGATCTGGACTGCAAGCCTTGAAAAGAGAAGAGGCAAAGGTGGCCCTCCCTTGACCTGGCTTCAAGGCAGCATAAAAACTACCAGGCTGTCGGATGCTGAGGGTGCCTCAAAACTTAGGACTAGTCTACACTAGAAGCGCTACAGCATGCAGCTGCACCACTGTAGTGAGTGTGGTAAAGACGTAATCCATCGGGAGAGAGCTCTCCCATCAGCATAACACCTTCGCAAGAGGAGGTAGCTATGTTGGCAGAAGAAATTTTGCTGCCAATATAGTGCTTTTTACCCTGGCACTTAGGTTGGTGTAACTTACACCGCTAAGATGTGTGGATTATTCGCATCCCTGAGCAACATAAGTTATACTGACGTGTTAGTGTAGACAAGCCCTATTAGAAAAAATTCCCTGAGTACTAGTGCCAAATGGACCTTCCACCCCCACAATCATGGCGCTGCATTAGTCATCTTGGTATTGAGGCAGTTGGAATGGTCTCTTCTCTCTCCCCAGTGGGGGTTGCTGACTAGAAAATTCTCTGATGTGTGCAAGTTGGTGAGTGCGCTTCCCAATGTGGAATATGTACACGGACTGGCATTCAAAGAACATCACACAATTACTGGCCATTTGTGAACATTTTGATTTAAGTGACTTGCCCAGCATCACATACGAACACTGTGGCAGAAGCAGGAATATAGTACACTTCTCCAGGGCAGCATTCAACTTCCTTAATCCTGGAACTGTCCTTCCTCTTCCTGCAACCCCCTGCCTCATACACACCTTCCAATTTCTGCAACGAAGAAATCCTACAAACAGCCTCATTCTGAATTATTATAGTGGTAAGCAGCCAAGCTACCTCCGCTGATGATCTTATTAATCTAACTGCTACATAAAGGAAGGGATAGGCAAGTATTTGGATAAAAAACCCAGGGTGCTGCATAAAGGTTAGCTGTTCAACCCTTTTTTGAGTTATTTCCAAAAGGAGCTGGGGACATTTCTTTAAAATCAGCTCCCTCTCATAACTCAAAGTCTTGAGAAGAACATTCCCTCTGGGCATAAACCAAGTATGGAAAATTTAAAATTTCCCAAGGTATTTCTTTTGAAAAGTTGTGTGTATATGAAAATAGGGAGTTATAACAGAAATCAGCTCTCACCCTTAGCTACAACAGGGACTAATAGAACTCTACTATAACAAAATATGATGTACACATTATGCATTATATGGTGTATTTGTACAGCATGGATAAAGGTTTAGAAAATCTTACCTCACTACACTTTTGCTGCATGCTAACTCATTAATAAGGAAAGCAAGTACCGACGCTTTCTGAGCTGGAGTATGTGCCTGGAAAGCTTTGGTCTTCAGACTTTCTGTAAGCTCAGTTTGCCCACAGTGAGCTTCCATAAAAATCTGTAGAATCTCAGAAACATTGTCACGGTTGACACCAACATTCAACAAATGTTCCCCAAGAGTTGTTTTGGCCTAAAAAATAATTTTTTTGGTCAATCACATAAGAACAATAAAATACCATAACAGACCCAATAATACATTATGGTTAAAAATAATACTTTTTTGTTTGTTTTGGGAGTCCAATCCCAAACTTAAAGTTGAGTCCAGACAGCACAGTGCAACAAAATGCATGCATCCATTGTACGTTTCAAAAAACAGAAATAACACTAATGTACATTAAATAGGTTAAGTAAAAGCAGACCAACATGCCAAGTGGTATTTGTCAGAAAATGATAGATATTGACTAGCACAATTCAGAATGTTTAGAAAGGGCTTCAGTAAAAGGTTAAATTAGTCCAAGCAAAAAAAATAAATAAATAAAAATAAAAAGGCAGAGAATCATGGTGTCAATCAGCGTTTTGACAATGGTGTTAGAGGGGAAGGAGCAGTTTTTGAAGGAAGAAGCAACAAGATTTGCCGAGAACCTGCAGGTGAGGGTAGAAGGAACAGGAGGAATCAAAGATGTGCCCATAGAGGTGATGGTAGATCATGGGAGAAGGTGTGTATGGGGGAGAGGGAGAATGTAAGGATCAAAGACAGATCTCTGGGGAACACTCACAAAGGGTGAAAGTGAGGAGGAAGAAGAGGAGTCACTGAAGGTAACACAGAAAGAGTAGTCAGCAAGATAGGAGAACCACCAGGAAAGTAGAGTTATTGGAGTCCAAGGAAGAGAGAGTATCAAGGAAAAGTGGGTGATTTTAATGGTTACTATTAATAATTTATTTACTAATATTATTTGTTTACCACTGTAAGGTGTATAGGACTTTTTTCTTTTTACCTTGTATCCTGTGATTAGTCCTGGATCACAAACTGCAGCTGAGAGGAGCCTTACAAGTAAGTCTTGTACTTCTCCCATGCTGTCCCCTATGTTTAACAAGCCCTCCTGAAGAACACTTAGATTAGGGACATCCATATTCACATCAAAGCCAAGAACTTTACCAAAGTTGCGCAAGAACTGCACCACCATGAGACAGTCTGAAAATGTGCTTCCAGAGAGAACAAGGCCTGGAATGCGAGGCAACTCTGGCAAAGGCTGAAAATCAAAGAGAAAAACAATTCAGTAGGATCTTCCAAGATCACTATAACTTGCAAGACTTGATGTTAATAATAAGCTACAAAAGGTTGGGGTCTGAAGGGTGAAATAATTCCACTATTTTCACAGGTTATTTACTACTGACACGTTGAGCTAGATGTGGCACTCAGACTCTACTCTGAACTATAAGGAACTATAAAGGTGTGTGTGCGCGCGTGGGGGGGAGGAGGGGAATCTTATAAAATGAGAAAGTAGCTTTCTGTACGCAGTGTTGTTGTCACTGTGTTAGTCCCATGATATTAGAGAGAGAAGGTTGGTGAGGGAATAGCTTTTGTTGGACCAACTCTTGTTGGTGTAAGCTCTAAAGCGTCTCTCTCTTACCAACAGAAGTTGGTCAAACAAAAGATATTACCTTACCTATCATGTCTCTCTAAAGTAGCTCTCAGGTAGACAGAGCTGACAAAGACAGGTCCTGAGGGAACCATAGGAACACTCAAGCTCAGGAGAAGGATTACATTGGGGAAAGGAGTCGCAGGAGAAGCCACGCCTATGGAGAAGGCTCCAGCTGGGGTTCAGGTAGTGAGAGAGACTTTTACAGTAATAATCATGAAGGTTACTTTAATATTTTAAAGTAGGAAAACATGTGAATTTTTGGCGTCCTCAAAAGTAGGTCAGCCCCAAAAGTAATTTCATTAGATAACTAAAACAATATCGCCTCAGTATTTGTAGTATCCTTTAGTTAATGCTTACATTAAGTATATAGATAATACTGCAAATACAGTTATCTAAGGCAAAATTGGAATTTTTTAGGGGCAGCTGCAGTAAGAAGAATTAATTATTGACACAATGGCTAGAGACAGAGACGAGAGAAACAGCATTAAAAAGAGGCAAGAAAATAAGTAAATTTACATTATTATGATTACCTTCTGGTCTGCTAAGCACATATCTTCATTAGGCTTCTTTAGCTCCTTAGCCATTTCTAATTCCAATCTTCGCTGTTCCAGTTTACGCTCTTTATTTAATCTTTTTTCATCGCGTTTCTCTTGCTTTAACCGCTCTTTCTCCTTAAATAGAATAGAATGGAAAGAAAATTAAACCCATGCATTATACTTACAATAGAACAATTTAAGAATTTGAAAAGCACTAGTTACGTAATCTTAATAATCACCATAGCAATTAAAGCATTTGGATTAAAAGGCGGCAAGGGGAGAAGCTGCCCTCCCCAGTACTGTAAATAGAGTTAAATCATGCTGTCCGTGAGCAGATCCGAGATCTGTGGCAGAAATAATTTCTTATATTGCTTTCCATGTGCCAGCAATGGACATTTAATGGAGATGGCCAGGCTTCAAATTGGTCTCTAAAGTAGACATCAGTGCACTCTTTCCGAAAGAGTGGGGACGGCTTAGCCAAAATGGAGTCATTCTGCCTCAGCACATCAGAAAAAAGATTCTTCCGGAGCAAAAGCTTCTTCTGAGTACTAATGACTGATAGCCTCACATTTGGAGCAATTGCCTATCAAGTTAGAAGGATGGGCATATATATCCTAACACACATCTGCAAAGAAAGGGTCACTGCAGACTGCAGCAGTCCAGAACACCATGCCATTATTAAATCTTCCCTGAAGATGTATAGTTGCCAACAACCCCACAGCAGGGGAAACTGTATGACAAGATATAAATCGACACCGTGCAGCCACTCAGTAATAGCCCTTTTTTTAAAAAAAAAACAAACATCATGGTTCTCCTGTAGTTTTTTACTATCCAAATCACACAGCAAAATGTGCATACTGTGTCAGAAGGGCAATGGCAATTAAACCCCCTTATTGTTGCCTGCTAACCCTATCAGTGTTAGTGATGTCCTAACACTGTTGATGGCATAGGTAGCCATTTCCTTACACGGAATGCTTTCTCCAGGTATCTTGCCTTTGGAGAATTTAGGAAAATCCTAACACTAGTCAAGCTCAGCTATGTCTATCATTTATAGTCATTCAAAAAAGTGTAGACGGAATGGTGATGGGCTGCATGTAGAAAGTGGGGACACCTATTCCATGCAGAAGTATACCATGTGGAAGTCTGGGTAGTTATAGTACAGGCAGTTAATATAAAAATAAATAGGAATGTGTATGTCTACGGAACACATTTTAAACCACCGACTTTACTTTTTTTTTTTTAAATCACACTTAATGCATACATTTTATAAAGAGAAATAGGTTAGTGTGTACAACTTTACTGCTATAAAATTATTTTTGTGTGTTCAACGCACACAGCTTTGGGGCTTGCATCACTAAGCAGTGAAGCATGCAAAAATCTCACCACTGCACATTCAGCCGTACGTTATTCTATACGCATAAACATAGCAACAGCCAATGAAAAGGTCAGCTATCTTTATCTCTCTTGCTCCTCAAACACTTTCTACATTTATGTTTCCTTTTATTGTATTAATTACATTTAATCAGGCATCTGGTATAACTGATGCTGAATTTGGAGCTCTCCTAGTTTCAGGACTGGCTCTAGGGGTTCTGTTCCCCCGGCAAAGTGGTAACCTCCGTTCTGCCAGCCCACACTCATCCACACAAACACTGAATATTTTGCTGCGCTTGGTAATGCCTGTTTTGTCTGCATGTTTATTCCATAAACCTCTGCACAACAAATATGGAATTTAAACTGAAAAAAAATGTACATAGACTTTGCAATCATTCTCTAACATCAAAACCACCTCTTCTCCATCATACAAGGGCAAGTCTATAAATCCTCAAGAACCTAATGCCATGAGGGTTAAGATAGCACAATGTGTATAGCATCAGCCTTTCCCTTGTCGTGACCAAGGGCCAGACAATGGAACTAAACTGATTCACACCAGCTGCGGAACTCTTCCCATGAGTCAAAATAATTTGGTGGTTTTAGCCTAATCTCCTTTGTCTGTATTACAAAATCACTTCAAAATTTTGCATAACTGTCTTTTGATGAAAGGAGGACCTAGGATTGGAATAAGAGACATGCTGAAGGGCAGGATTGAGGTGCTTTTGCAGAGCTGCATGGAGTAGTCTCCAAATTGTCTGTCTTGAGTCCGAGGATCACTGACGGGACTACCGAGAAGTGATTCAGATAATCTAGATATTGTATAAGGCATACAATCCTGGAGTGCTATTTCCATAACGTCCAAACAGTGGAAAAAAAGACATACATTTCCTTTGTGTGGGGGACAAAGCAGTGAAGAGCAGAGCTCGATGACAACCTCTATGCTTGTCATGTATGTACTTGTGGATTGTGGTAAACTCAGGGCACAGGGAGCATCTACTGGCTCATAATCTCACCTGGAGAGACAAAGTAGCCACATCCAGAACTCCCTACATAGCCTGTATTAGCTGCTGCAGCCTGGCCATATCAGCACCCTGCCCAGTTGAAGATTCCATCCCTCAGCCCTGTGACTCTTCACAGGACACACACTTTTACTTATGCTTTGCTCCATTCACCAGAACGCAGCTCAGTGTCTAGAAAGCCAAAATACATTAAAGCTACATACAAAAATCCATGCCCTTACCGCTATTAAATAATGGAAAATGCTCTCAGAGCAAAGCATATCTGGGAATTAATGACTGGTTCTGGTTTAATGCCCCTCTGCTTCGTCTTGGGCCTCCAGGACCCCAAAACTGGTTGGTATTTCCTAGAAAATATCCTATACCTTGGCTATTATTATTTACATATTTTTGACAATTAGCAAAATGCTATGGACAGTTACGAAAGGCATGGGAAGGGTAAATAGATTTATTTTAAATAACACTTTCTGTACAGTTATGATCAAAAAGGCAATGTTATAAAAATGGTACATTGTTACTCAACATATCTGCTCCCGGGGTGTACTAAGAGTAGTCAGCTTATTTTATTAACTAAAATAAACACTTACTACCCTTTACTTTTGTTAGTAACATTAGCGCAGAACTAAATATAACTGTAGGAGAGTGAGCAAAATTCTTCTACTGCTCCTCCTCCTCCAGAAGACTTAAGTGAGTTTCACATGGAGAATCTTTATTATTGGTGATAATGCATACAACTGAAAGAACACAGCTCGACCCTCAGTTCTTAGGCCGAATCTGCAGGGCTGGCAGATAGAATACCTTTTTTAAAATTCTTGTAAATGCAGCAAATTTGACACACAAACCACTGAGACACACAAAGAACCAATGATCCCGTTTGTTAAGTCACATTTCAGAGAACAGTACACTTAAATAATTTTGCATGAAAATCGCTATTTAAATGGACAGATAAATCCCTCTTGCTTTGAACTGAAGCACAAAAATACAAAACCAAAACACAGAAAAAAATTCAATGTTTAAGTCCCTGACTTTTTCCAACATTTGCATTAAGTATAGCTTTGAGTTAAGATATTTAGCCTTATTCTTAGAGGTATGTTGGGAGAAAGGCATGGTCCTGTGGTCTGACCACCACAGCTCTAATCCTGGATCAGACAGTGACCCCCTCTTATTTAACCTTTCCATATTAGTTAATAATGTTTACTGTACCGACACCTCACAGGGTATTGTGAGGTTTAATCAGTTAATGTTTGCAAAGTGCTTTGAAAATGAATCTCATTATATAAAATGTTAAAGTATTATTAAGTTCAAACTCAGACTTTTAATAAAACTGGTTCATGGGAGGTAGAGACTATTCAGATTAAAGAATCAAAGTTTTCCTGCCACTTGGAAATATTTGGACAGAAAATCTAAATACAAATGTTTCACATTAGTCACTTGAAAAGGACAGTTTGTAGAAACAGATTAATACCTTTTTTCAGAAGGCTAGGATTTACAGTGAAGAATACAGGATATAATAATTGTTTTTAGGCCAACAATACTGTGAAAAAATAAATTTAGTACAGAAGAATGTAAGGTGGCTTTGACCAATTGTTACAAAACTTGATAACATATGGGACTGTTAAGCCTCTGTATTGAAGCATTTGCCATATAATCCAGTGAAATGGTCTATCCCTGTGCATTTTATTAATCTTTTGGGTCCTTTACATTTTTGTTCTGGGCATAATTAAAAGTGAGAATATGTTTCTTCTGACAGCAACTTGTTCTCAAATTTAAAAGGCATAAATAAAATTTAATATATAAGGGAATACTGTAGGTTACATGGAGAATAAAAATGAGATTAATAAAACAGAGGTCATAGGAGGCAGATATAAAAACAAAAACCGCAAATATTGTTGTTGGGGTTTGCATTAAGCGTAAGATGAAAATGTAAGTTTTTCTTTAGCAATTAATGTTATAAAAAATCTAAAGGAGTATTTCAGTGTAAGCATTTCTATTTACTAGGTAGTAATAAATGTTCATCCTTTTAGTAACATTTTAGATTTATAATGTATTATTTAGAGTGATTTTAGGGACAATAATATGTACAAAATATGGAATCAAGGGGTTTTTTCCAGCAACAGTTTATTATGTTTTAATTAAAATTTTACCCCACCTAAAGGATACAGAAAGATGTGCTAGTATAAAACAGCCGTATTAAATTATATTTAATGGTTTATTTAAACCATTTAAATATTTATTTATTTAGACCATTTAAAACTGTCCAGTTTTAAATGGTCAACTTATATATGGGACGTTTAAAACAAAAAGGTTGGTTTAGTTAAGAAAAACTGACAATTCCACATGGCATTTTCACTAAGCATATATTTATGGTATAAATCCTCATTGATACAATATGTGCATCACTATTAGAATCACTAGGGTGCTGTGAATTCCATTCTACTTTCAAACTGCTTATTAGACAACTTCTAAAACCTGAGGTACTCCCATATCATAGTGATGTCTACAAAATTGCTGACAGAGCCCTTTAGCAATAAATGCATGTTTAACAACCTTTTGTTGTTTACTGATCCCTGAGGAATTATAGGGAAAAAACCTCTGGTACAATTATGATAGTTTGTTACACAGTTTACATAAATGAAATGATTACAAGTTTGTGTGTGCTATTGTTTGAAATTTAATTGCTAAACTGGAGGAACTCAGGAGAGTCCTGACTAAATATCTATTTGATACTAAACCCTGCATTCTACACCCTCTGATTTTCTTGTGCTTTTTAATGCTGGTAATAGAGCATATTGCCAGGTCAAATCATGAACTCCACAGTCAGTCAAAACTTCCATTAAATTCTGTGGAAAATGGGAGATTTGCATGAATATGGAATGTAGAGTTTGGTCCCATATTAGCTACTAATACCTCTGCTAATACATGATGCTACTGTACTGAGCTCACAGTACTGAGAATAGAGGAACACGACGTTTTAAGAAAAACACTTCAATGTGTTGATATGCTCCTTAATTTTTGCAAACAACAAAAAACATTTTTCAACCACTAATAAAGAACTTTTTTTTTTAAATCAAGAAATTATAAAAAATTAAATTTCTATCACAGCAGTTTTCATTTGGCACCGCTTCAGAGACCACTCTGCTTTCAGGATAGAGTTGTTTCACCAGATTTTTAGTGAGATATTTCCTGTTTAGATAAATAGTTTTTTTTTTTATTATCTCAAGGAAAAATACATCACCGTTTTTTTTTTCCAGCTAAATTGTGGGCATGACAAAATAATGTTATTTTATGGGACACTGCAGCTGCTTACAAACCATTAGAAAAGAATGTAATCCAACTTTCTGATACATAAGAGCGGCTAGGTAGCATTCCACTTCCCAACTGTTAGGCATTATTTTGATGTTAAACACAGAATTAAGCTGCTAGAATTAATTTTGTTTAAATTTATAAACAGTTAATTGAGCCAAAGCTGCTTATTACATTCTTTAGAAATGTGTTTAACGGAAGTCTTCTCTTGCTACTAGTCATGATTTAGATATTCATTTTACCTTTAATTCTTTTAATTGTCTGTGATTTGTATTTGATTATTTATTTTGCTACTTCTTGATTTACTAAGTGCTTTAACATTTTTATAGTTAGATATTAATATAAAAGTAAATACATTATACTATAGAAACAAAAGGCAAGGTTAGCAATGTTTTAGCCTTGAAGCTCTCTGAAGATAACATCATGGTTAAATCTGAAGATACCGGCAGACTGAAATATGAGATGTAAATTAGTCCATCATGGCCTAACAAAAGTTTAATCAATAATTTTGTATATTGCCTCTGGTTTTATTATCTATGCTATTCCAGCATGTAATTTTATTAAGTCCTTTTTATTTTTGCGGTGTACACTCTGTTGCAATACAAGGTACGGTATGATTTGACATTTTAACCACTGGAGCGGCAAATGTTGATTGAAGTGTTTTATCTAATAAATCTCTAATTATTACAGTCTAAGTTGAATAAGCTGAATAGAGTACTCCTGATTAAACAGCTTTTTCTTGAGTTACTTAAGTTACTGAACATAAGCAGTTTTGTTTAATGTTGTTCAATCTCAAATCAATTCTAAGGACCTTTTTCAATTTCTTTCTCTGACCTTCCTGGCCAGAGTTATTTACGTTCTGTGCAAGTGCTATGTACATAAGTGATTTATTCCCCTTCAGGAGGCTCATATATATTGTTCTGAAATGGTAAGGGATTTAAAAAATAAATTCTCATAATTACACAAAAAATATTTTGATATAGCATGAATTACATGTGAAAGAAAGAATGCTTGTTAGTTAAATATGTGTAAATAGAAGTGTCCACCCTCCACTTTGGACAACTTTATGCTTTGCTTTTTTATGGACTTTCATGACCATGGATTTTTATTGCACAGAATGTGAAAGTGCAAAAACCTACTTCTCCATGGATAGGGTGACCAGATGTCCCATTTTTAAAGGGACAATCCCATTTTTGGGGACTTTTTCTTATATAGGCGCCTATTACCCCCCACCCCCGTCCTGTTTTTTCACAGTTGCTATCTGGTCATCCTATTCATGGAGTACTGTAGTTGCAAAATTTAATGCAGAAATAGAAGACAGATAATCAGGGTGAGGGAGACAGTGTCAGAAGTATATTACTTATCTATATTACAGTATAATGTACATGAAATCATTTCAGGCGAAAAGAAACAACATGGACTACTGTGAATCTATTTACATGCCAGCTATGTTATGGCTATTCTAGTTACCATTACATAGGCAAATTGACAGAGTTAAACTACACAGCATATATCCACTTTTATCTTGAAACCTAATACAAATGTTCAATTCAGAACATCTTTAAATTAAGTCATCGGGCCAAATCCAACCCACTGTTATGCAGAAATATGGTAAGGGATGGAGTCGGTCTCTTATTTCTATCTTAGCTAGATCTGCACCGGACTGATCAGTCTTCAGCAGATTTGGCCTGGTATGGAAGGGGTGTATAGCTCCTCAACAATTCTGTGGGTGGGAAGCCTCTGTAAATTAACTTAGCATGCACATCCTGATCCCCCTTCACACATCCTGACCTACAGCCTTTGGGGAGGCAGGAATTCACCAAGGAATCAGTTCAATGCACAGATCAGTCCAACACTTTTATTACAGAATCACAGTGTCATTGAAAGGGGCAGTTCATGAGAATATAATTAATGTAATGCTTCAGGAAGGAACCTGAACTCCCATCACCGGACAGACAGTCCAAACTGCCCCTTGAGCTTCCATCTCTAATCACTGATTAGGGCACCTCCCTTCCTGGGGATAACGGCCAATTCTTGCATGTATCTCAAGCTCATAGTGACCATACCCCCGAGGCTGCTCCCTACGTCTGTCTCCCAGGCTAAATTCTGACTCTGGGTTTCTGCCACCTCCCTTCAGCAGCAGATTCCCTCTCCAGCAAAGTCACACCAAACCCCTTCCACACCATGCCCAGTCTCCGGAGAATCATCTGGCCCAGAAAGAGCTGGTAAATTCAGGAAAAGACAGTTACCTTTCCATAATTGGTGTTCTTTGAGATGCGTTGCTCATGTCCATTCCACATTAGGTGTGTGTGCTCGGCCACATGCACCAGTGCCGTAAGTTTTTCCCTCAGCAGTATCTGTAGGGGAGCAGCTCCGACACCCTCTGGAGTAGTGCCCGCAGGGCCTTGTATAAGGGATGCCACCAGCTCCCCACACCCTCAGTTCCTTCTTGCTGGAAACTCCGACAGTGGGAAAGGAGGGCAGGTTGTGGAATGGACATGAGCAACACATCTCGGAGAACACCAGTTACGGAAAGGTAACTGTCTTTTCTTCTTTGATTCCTTGTTCATGTCCATTGCACATGAGATGACTCCCAGCAGTTCCCGTGGAGGCGGCTAGGAGTTCACAGCCGTGCAGATTGCAATACAGCTCTGTCAAACCCAGCGTTGTCTCTGACCTGCTGAGTGAAGACATAATGAGAGTGGACCGAGGACCACGTCACGGCTCTACCGATGTCCTGGATCAGAATGTGCGCCAGGAAGGCCACTGAAGATGCCTGCGCTCTAATCGAATGGGGCTTGACGATCGGCGGGACCTTTGTTAGCTCGAAACAGGTCTTTATGCAAGAGGTGATCCAGTTGGAAATCCTCTGGAAAGAAACCAGAAGGCCCTTCATCCTATTCGCTGTAGCAATGAAGAGCTGGGTCAATTTACAGAAAGGCTTGGTAAGTTCCAAGTAAAAAGCCAAGGCCCTCCGGATGTCCAGCACGTGCAGACGCCTCTCCTCAGCAGTCTTGTGCGGCTTGGGACAGAACAGAGGGAGGAATACACCCTGGCTCATGTGGAAGGAAGATACCACCTTTGGTAGGAAGGATGGGTGGGGCTGCAGCCAGCTGGACCTTGTCCTTATAAAACACTGTGTAAGGCGGTTCCAAGGTCAAGGCCTTAATATCAGAGACTTGTCTTGCCGACGTCACCACCACCAGGAATGCGATCGTATTGAGGACCCAGCGGTCCAAAGTTATTGCCGACCATGCAGGGAGGAAAAAGGAAAGGTGGCTGCAAAAAAATGGGAAAATAGGATCCAGGAAACAGACTGGCAGGTCGCCCCGGGTGCACCCTCAAAACGACTTTTTAGCTCCGTGCTTGGAGAGGGTCGAGCCCAACTGGGCAGAGGGTGGGGGCAGGTGGCTTGTGCACCGTCTGTAGCCCTTGGGCTTTTTGTGCGGCTGGTCCTGCAGGGGCTGACTCCCTTGTGCCTGGGGAAGTTGCCGTTTCAACCATTTACGTGTTAGGCCCAGAACATAGAGCCCCAGGGTTTTTAGGGTGGTTTGGGAGTTCTTCAGCCCATGTAACTTCTTGTCCATCTGCTCCGCGAACAGGGCCTGGCCATCAAAGAGGAGGTCCTGAATCGACTGCTGAGCCTGGGAGGAGAACCCAAAGAGGAGCAGCCAGGACTCTCGCCACATGGAAATGGCGGACGCCATGGTGCGGGCGGCAGAGTGTGCAGCATTTGATGCCACTTGAGGGGCTGCCCTGGCAGTGTCCATGCCCTCTTCGAGGAGGGCCCGGAATTCCTTCCAGGAGGGCACTCTCAAACATGGCCGTGGCCTGCCACATATTGAAGTTGTAGCAGCCAGGGAGGGCCTGGTGGTTGGCCACCCTCGACTGTAAGCTAGACGAGGAATACATTTTTCGTCCGAACAAGTCTATTCTCCTGGAGTCTTTATTTTTGGTGGTAACTCCGGGTTACCCCTGGCGTTCCCTGTGGTTAGCTGCCTCAACGACCAAGGAATTGGGGCAGGATGGGAGTAAAGGTATTCGTGTCCCTTAGTCGGGACAAAGTACTTACGCTCTGCCATTTGGAAATGGGGGGCAGAAAGGAGGGGGGGTTGCCACAAGGCGCTGGATATCTTCAATACCCCTTCGTGAAGGGGAAGGGCCACCCTAGCAGGGCTGTGGAGGACAGGACATCACATAGGGAGTCCGCTTGCTCCTCCAACTCCTCTGCCTGCAGGCCAAGATTGGACACGACCCTCTTCAACAGCTCCTGGTGCACCTTAGCGTCATCCAGAGGAACCGGGTGAGGGGCTCTGTGATGGTCTCATCCACAGACTACGAGGAGGAGGCTGTTACCGCAGGTTCCATGACACCCATTGGTAGTCCAGCAGGCTGTTCCCCTGAGTCCACATGGACTTGTGGGGTCTTATCCCCCTGGGCCTCAGGCACCGGAAGGAATTGGGTCGTCGATGCCACTGGCCTGTCCGAGTCCCTGACGCCGAGCAGGCAGGCTAGGAGGGCTGGGTGAACCCCCACAAGTTCCAGGGGTACCACGGGCCCAGCCACTGGGCCTGGGGTCATGGGGCAGGTTTTGGTACTGACGATTCAGGCAGCACCGAGGGCCTGGGAGGCTGCCCCGTCGATGTGGAGCCTTGCTTCGTACCGGCGCCATATCCGGAGCTACTGCTGCCCAGTCACCCGGATCCACTGGAGCGGCGACCCTGTGCCTGGTGATAATCATAATCGCATCTGGAGGAGGACCAGTCCGAGCTGGACGTGTGCCTCCGTGGGGACCTAGGTGACCGGCGGCGCTCAGCGGATCCACAACAGTAGACTCGCAATTGACGCCTCACGCTTCAAGACCGGTACTAAACGAGGAGTGGGACCTGGAGGTATGGCGGGCCGGGAGGGATCTGTCTTGCGGATCATTGTCCGGGCCCACGGCTGTGGTCCTCCGATCATTCCCGGGATCTGTAGCGGTGTTCCAGTGATGCGAAAGGCCAGTCCCAATGTTCCTGCCAGGGAGCGCATGGGTCTGCGCCAGGTAACCGGCGAAGTGCGCCTCGAATCCCACTGCCGGTGCCCAAGGTCCAGTGACTGTAGAGAGTGTCTGCCTCCCTAACTCGGAGGCATGACGGCTTCAAGTGGGTGGATGGTGGTGGGACGTCCCCCATGATGGGGAGCGGTACCGTTGAGGCGAGGGTGGACGGAAAGATCCCAAGGCGGGCTTACCCTGAAGTCTGGGATGTCAGGATCTCCTGCACAGCCTGGAGCGCTTCAGGCATCGACGGCACCTGAAGCTGATGAAGGCCCACCTCTGTGTCCAGGCTTCCAGGCAAGGAACGGGGTGGGATGCATCGCTCAATGTGTGAGCTGAGGCCCGACTTCCCGACAGGGGAGATGAGCTGCCCAGCATAGGTCTTAGCTCGCCCCCAGCCCTATCCTTCCCCTTGCAGGGAGTAGGAGACAGTCCCCTACTGGCCTTCTTTGACTTCTTGGACGGGGCGATGGACAGGGATTGGTGCTGGCTTGTCGACGGCGGGGCACTACGCACTAACGGTGCTGGGTGCCGAGTTGGACCTTTGCTCCGGGGCCGGAGTGAGCGCCAACTCCATCAGGAGCACTTTGAGTCTAATCTCACGCTTTTTCTCGGTCCTAGGCTTAAAGGACTTGCAGATTCGACACTTATCACTTATGTGCCCTTCACCGAGGCACCTGAGACAGCTACTATGTGGATCGCTCACGGGCATGGGCCATTTGCAGCGATCTCAGGGCTTAAAGCCTGGGCCCAGGGCATGCTCCGTCCCCCGGCTAAGTCCCTGACGGGACTAACAAAACTATAACTATTGCTAAGGGCTAACTAACTCAATTACTAACTTTACAAGAACTCTAAGCCTAAGCAATGCTAGTAAGAGCAGCGAACATTCCGTGCACCCTCACTGGCAGCAAGAAGGAACTGAGGGTGGGGGGAGCCGGCAGCGCCCCTTATACCACGCCATGCAGGCGCCACTCCAGAGGGCGCAAGAGCCACTCCCCTCCAGATACTGCTGAGGGAAAAACTTCCAGCACTGGTGCATGTGGCCGAGCACACACACCTAATGTGGAATGGACATGAGCAACGCATCTCGAAGAAGAATTAGTGTTTTATACAACTATTACTTTTGTGTGACCATGGGCCCGGATTAGATCATTAATCAGAAATTAGCTTTCTCTGATCCATACAAACTACTGATTTAGTGTAAAACTGCAGATAGAAACTGCTCAATTGTCATCAAATTTAGGAAAAATAAGTAAACCATCTGAAGATTGAAGTCTTCATAGATCCATAGTTTGGGATTATTTCCTTAACTTTGAAAGATAACATTATAAATTATATTTTTATATTTATAACACACCCATTAGTCTGAAAAATCTCAAAGCACTTTGACAAACTTTAATTAATATACAAATTATACACAAGGATCACTTCACTAAACACTCAAGTGCAGCCATCTCTAGAGTGGAATTTGGCAAACATATGACAATACAAACTCTACATAAATGTTTTGTAGAGGAAGCAATACATTTTGTAACTGAACTGAAGGGGAAAATTTGGTAGACAAAGTGCTATTACGTGAGCTTCAGTTTGGCGAATGCATAAAAGTTAAAGATTTTTGGTTCTTGAAGTATTACAAATTGAACCTGATTTCTACATCTCATCCAAAAGATAACACTCCCAACACTATGCTGGGGCATTGGTTCAGTGCTGTCTCAGAGCAAGTAGTGCCACCTGCTGACTCAAAAAGCCAAACAGATTTATGTGAGAGTTCAGTGTGCACAATATAACTTAATTTAATAGTTCATTTGAGTGAAAATATACAAGGAAGGGAGGGTGGCTACCCACCGATCTAAGAAAACTACCATACTTCAGAAAAAAATGCAAGTCTTTTCCCTACAGCCCAATAGGAAATGCACTTCAAAGACTCTACGCAAATAATTATTCAGAACAGAAATATTTATCATTGTGGTATAAAACCTTTAATTAAGAGATGCAGGAATAGATATTCTTCCTTGATAGTACCACAGATTTCAAATGCTTTCTGAGATACAGCATACTAAAAGTGCTTATGGCTTGAATTTACTCCCTATTCTTCAGCTTTCAGCAGTAACCATACTATAAAATCAGATAGGGTGAGAAATGCTCCAATTCTATGCCTTTGTTGTCATTCAGGAAAACTGAACACTCAGGACACTATCCTTGCTGCACCGATAACCCAAAGCTTGACTCCTTTCACAGCATTATGTTAACACTGTTTTGTAACTTTATGACAAGGATTTCCCAGTTGCAGCTTTTCAAACCTTCGGTCATAACTATAAAGGGAAGGGTAACAACCCTCCTGCGTACAATACTATAAAATCCCTCCTGGCCAGAGACACCAAAATCCTTTTACCTGTAAAGGGTTAAGCAGCTCAGGTAACCTGGCTGACACCTGACCCAAAGGACCAAGAAGGGGACAAGATACTTTCAAATCTTGGTGGGTGGAAGGCATTTGTTTGGGGTGTGTTCGCTCTTGGGACTAAGAGGGATCGGACATCAATGCTCTCCAAATCTTTCTGAACAAGTCTCTCATATTTCAAACTTGTAAGTAACAGCCAGGCAAGGCGCGTTAGTTTTATCTTTGTTTTCTCAACTTGTAAATGTTCCTTTGCTAGAGGGAGGTTTATCCCTGTGTTGCTGTAACTTTGAAACTAAGGCTAGAGGGGATTCCTCTGGGCCCTTTGAATCTGATTACCCTGTAAAGTTATTTTCCATCCTGATTTTACAGAGATGATTTTTACCTTTTCTTTAATTAAAATTCTTCTTTTAAGAACCTGATTGATTTTTCATTGTTTTAAGATCCAAGGATTTTGGATCTGTGTTCATCAGGACTAATTGGTGAGGGTATACTCTCAAGCCTACCTAGGAAAAGGGGTGTAAGGACTTGGGGGGAAGGAATTAGTCTCAAATCTGCCCAGGAAAGGGGGGGTTAGAGACTTGGGAAATATTTGGGGAAAGGCAGAGTTCCATGTGGCTCTCCCCTAAGATTTGGAACACGTTTAGTGGTGGCAGCTTCCTGTTAATCTAAGCTGGTAAATAAGGTTAGGGGGCTTTCATGTGGGTCCCCACATTTGTACCCTAGAGTTCAGAGTGGGGAAGGAACCCTGACACCTTCCCTAGAAAAATTATGTTCATCATTAACAGTTGCCAACTTTAATGTGTTCCTCAAATTTCAATCCCACTAGAGTATAGCAATAAAAAAATACAACAAGGAAGCACTAGAAATGCTTTTTATACAATGCACTAAACTAATGTGTTAATTTTTATTTTAAAAAGGACATAAAATCCTGGATGGACTTAAAGGGTTTGTTGCAACCAGAAAGCAAAACAGTTCGACAGCCAGCTTGTAAAACAATTCAACAGGACTGGTATGAAGAAAGACAAAGAGGTTGGCAGAAAAATGGCAGGTTACTACAGAACTAAAGTACTACAGAACTAAACATCTCCTTAAAAATAAACCCGATAAGAATATGAATAAATACTTTGTCTTAGAGTCTCTTGATTCCAAAAAGTCACTGGCCATGAAATGGAATCTGCCATATAAAATACTTGAGCTCACTAATTCAGAGAGTCTCACAAAGGAGTTTAAAGATCTGTGAAGCATTCACTTATATCCTATAACTCCATGGGGTTTTGATGGTTTTAAGTCCATTGTATCCTTGATATATCAACTACTAGATACTAGAGGCTGGTCTGTAATTGGTTTATCTTCTACAGAGTAATGAAAAGTTGAAATTGAAGCTAAGGTAGGTAAAGTCCAGATTCTGACAAACACAGGAAGTATAAATCCCCCCAAAAAACTGCTTGTGTAAAAAATATGCTGTAATTGTTTGACCTAATATCAGACAGCAAACCTTTTTCACTTAAAGTTATGAGCTTTCTAGTGAGAGAAAGAATTCGTGGTAAATTGTAATAACTGCACTTTGGACTTACATAGTGCTTTTCATCCACAGATCTCAAAGTGCTTCACAAAAGTGACCTGCTTTATAAAGAAGATTTACCTGCTTCTGGTGTTCAGATTGGACGTTAAGAAATTTGGGATTTCTAGTCAGAATAGTAAGATTGACTTGAGACGTCCACGAAGCTGATGACTCAAATGACACACACATTGAGACTCAGTGTAGCTTCAGATCACTGAGACCTCAATGTTCTTTGAAGATTCTCCCACACTGAGGTAAATCATGGCCACAGGGGAGGCTGGCCGGCCACGTAAAGGCCTGATCAGTGCCCATTGAAGTCCATGGGAATATTCTCACCGACTTCAACAGACTTTGCATCAGGACCTAGAAGTAGTGACTGCCAGTATCCGCTGAATCTATTAGAGTCTACCCAGTAAAACCACAGCATCTTGAGTTCCTTCAATCACAAAAAAGATTTTCATTTGAGTTACAGGTAATAAAAAAATATAGATTCTGCAGTTGCTTGGAGAGAGTATGCTGGGGTTTAGATAATTAGAGAATTAAAGAGATTCTAGCATCAATATAAATTGCAGTAGTAATTTACAAACAAAAACAATTATTCTGTAACAGTAAAAGAGGAACAGTGTTCAAGTGGCTAGGGCACCAGAGTGGGACTCAGGAGACCTCGGCTCAAATACCACTTCCATCACACACTCTCTGTGGCACCTTGGGCACTTCACCCTGCGCTACACTTAAAATTTAGATCAACCTAGCTATGCTGCTCAGGGGTATGAAAAACACTGTAGTTAAGCTGACCTATCCCCCTGGGTGGATGTGCTAGGTCAATGGAAGAATTCTTCTGTTGGCCTAGCTACCACCACTGAGGGAGGCAGATTACCTACATCAGTGGAAAACGCCTTCCTATTGATGTAGGAAGCATCTATACTATAGCGGCGTAGCTGCAGCTGTGCCACTGTAGCCCCCATTGCATAGACATGTCCTGAATCTCTCTGTGCCTCTTCCCACTTTGTAAAATGAGGAAAATAGTACTTTACGACCAGTACTCAGATGCTACTGATGGGGCCATAGATTTACATATGCTTGGAAGGATTCGATTTTTATCAGTAAATGTTGGAAAATGTCAATTTCACCTACGTACACAAACTGATGAAAAGCCATTTCCACTAATGATCATCTAAATTTACAATTAAGCAAAGTAAGAAAAATGCTGCTTGAGAATTTAGAGTGTGATTTAAGGATATTTACTTTGAACATTTTGACTTGTGATGTTGATAGTTTGTGTTTTAATGATTTTAAAGCTTTAACTTTAGAATCTCAACATCTACAATCATTAAATATTTATTCTCTTTTCCCCCTTAATTTCTCACAAATGTGAAAATTTGAAATCAATAAAAATAAAAATATCCTTAAAACCCATAATTTTACCCAACTATGACAATTTAAAATTGACAAAAAAAATAAAAATAAACATTGATATTATCCATCAAAATTATAAAAAAATAAAATTGAATTCTGCTTAGTCTAGACAGACAGATGTGCTATTTAAAAAAAAAACATAATATTTCAGTTTTGGGTTGTTAATACAATCTAAGATTTTGTGTACACACACGGCGAAATACTACTTTCAACAGCAGTGGCATAAATATTAAATATTTTCATTCAAATAATCTGAGTTGTTTTGGATTTAAACTGGTATTGCAGAGAACACAATTTCTCTTTTTAATATTTAGCAAAAGTTAATGATTACTGTTTGCTTTTTATTTACCTTATACAATAAGAAACTGAACTGATTTGAATTTTGCTGAATTGTACTAATAAAATGCTTCATAAAAAAAGTACCAGTAATATTAATTTAAAATGCATTTTGTAAAGTATAGTGAAGTGAAAAACGCTTTAAATATATGTAGACATTACTTCATTTTAGGTTGGTGTGACAGGGTGTACTCACCCCGCACTGGACAGGAAGGGGTTAACTCTTCCTTGGTGGCTGAGGAAGCCATGCCCCCATGACCCTACTGGGCATGCTCCAGGTGCAGTGGCTGTATAAAGGCAGGCAACCCAGCTCAGTCGGGGCTGACTGCTGAAGGAGAAGTACGTAGCATACAGGCTCTCGATGGGGAGCAGCTATCAACCCACCCTGCGGAAGCTCAAAGCGCTGAGGCCCCAGCTGACGCCCAAGTGCCTGCTGATACCCAGGAGGGAGCGGAGACGTTGGGAACAGCCCCAGCCAAGCAACCCGAAGACACCCCAACTACTGCCACCAGAACCACGGCAAGAAGTAGCCATGGAGGGGACTAACCATAGTCCCGGACATAGGCACCATGTTGCGGTTGGATCCCTGCTGACCTCAGTGGTGGAACCCTCTGCCACTACTAGGGCCCTGGGCTGGGACCCGGTGGAGTAGGGAGGACCTGGGTCCCTCTACCCTAGTGTGTTAAATTGTTTACAGTGTAAATTACTGTAAGGTGAATGCACAACTGGTTGAAAGACTGTATTCAGTGGTTCCTCGTGGGAGGGCGTACCTAGAAAAGTCCCAAAGGGATCAGTCCCGGATCTGGTACTAGTCAATATTTTTTTTAATTATTTGGATTATGGAGTGGAGGGTATGCTTATAAAATCTGAAGCTCACACTGGGAGGAGATTAGGATTAGAATTCTAAACAACCGTGACAAATTAGAGAATTGGTCTGAAAACAACAAGTTGAAATTCAATAAATACAAGTCCAAGGTAGTACTCAGAAAAATCAAATGCTCAACTACAAAATAAGGAATAATTGGCCAGGTGGTAGTACTGTTGAAAAGGACCTGGGGGTTATAGTGAATCGTAAATTGGATATGAGTGATGCAGTTGCTAAAAAAAGGCTAATATCATTCTGGGGTGAATTAATAGGCATTTTTTTTTAATGGAGATATCCCATCTCCTAGACTGGAAGGGACCTTAAAAGGTCATTGAGTCCAGCCCCCTGCTTTCACTAGCAGGACCAAGTACTGATTTTGCCCCTGATCCCTAAATGGCCCCCTCAAGGATTGAACTCACAACCCTAGGTTTAGCAGGCCAATGCTCTGAGCTATCCCTCCCCCCATGTCAGATGTAAGATACAGGAAGTAATTGTTCCCCCATTCAGCTCCAAAGGAGACCAACAAAAATGATAAAAGGTTTAGGCAAGCTGACCTAAGAGGCAAGATTTAAAAAACTTAGCATGTTTAAACTTGAGAAAAGAAGATAGAGGACCTGATAACAGTCTTCAAAATATGGTAAGGGCTGTTATAAAGAGGACTGTGATCAATTGTTCTTGTCCACTGAAGGTAGAACAAGTAGTAATGGGCTTAATCTGCAGCAAGGAAGATTTAGGTTAGACATTAGGAAAAAATTTCTAACTATAAAGGTAGTTAAGCTCTGGAATAGGCTTTTAAGAGAGATTGTGGAATCCCCAATATTAGAGGTTTTTAAGAACAGGTGGGACAAACATCTGTCAGGGATGGTCTAAGTTTACTTGGTCCTGGCTCAGTACAGGGGACTGAAATGGATGACCTCTCAACAGGGCCGGCTCTAGGCACCAGCAAAACAAGCTGGTGTTTGGGGCAGCACATTTTTAGGGGCGGCATGGCCGGCGCCAGAATGCCGCCCCTAAAAATGTGCCCCGGCCGCCCTAGCTCACCTCCGCTGCTGCTGCCACGGCGCGCGAAACAGCTGATTCGCACGCCGCTACTCGCCCTCCATCCCAGGCTCTCAAACCAGGGAGGGAGGGGGAGCAGCGGTGCGCGAATCAGCTGTTTCGCGCGCCGCGGCGGCTCGGGGTCTCCCCCTCCCTCCCAGGCTCTCAAACCTGGGAAGGAGGGGGAGATCCCGAGCGGCCGTTTCGCGCGCCGCTGCTCCCCCTCCCTCCCAGACTTGAGAGCCTGGGAGGGAAGGGGAGAAGCGGCGCCCGCGCCGCGGCCACTCGGAGTCTCTCCCTCCCTCCCAGGCTCTCAAACCTGGGAGGGAGGGGGAGACTCCGAGTGGCCGCAGCGCGGCGCGGCTTCTCCCCCTCACTCCCTCCCTTCCTCCTGGGGGGAGGAGGCAGGGCTGGGGATTTGGGGAAGGGGCGGAGTTGAGGCGGGGCCAGGGTAATTAAATGGGGGGGGGGGGGCGGCCAAAATTGTTTTTGCTTTGGGCGGCAAAAATCCTAGAGCCGGCCCTGCCTCTCAAGGTCCGTTCCAGCCCTATGTTTCTATAAAGGGAACATATTTGGGACTATTTGCCTGTTTGGGGCTATTCTCAGTGCAGGATTTCTGGTATTTTTCTTTGCATTTTTTCAGTAATTTTTGAGAATGAAAACTGCCTTTTCTACCAGTTAATTATGCTTTCCACTTGCTGAATAAGTTGCAAACCTAAAGTTTAGTGAGGCTGCAGCATTAGAAGCTGCTGTGTTTTGTAGCACACAATTGTGTACCAGACTGACTATAGTGGTTGATGCTGTGAGACCCGCTGCCTCCCCTCTAAAAGCCCAACATTCAAGGACCTAGAGAATAGTCAAGGACAGACTTGTTGGGTGTTGTGAAAACTATTACTCATTGCAGAAAGTTAAAAAGGTTGAGGGTAGCACAGTTTTCAGCAGAAGCATTTGTAATTTTTGTTTTCACAAAATTTTCAGGTCTACTCCACCTCACAAAACACCATATAATTTAGCATAATCAGCAATCTTCGAAGTTTCATCTATACTGGAAGGAAGAGTTGTGTTAGCTAATATGTTTTAATTATCACACTGTTAAACACCACTTAACATCTAGGACAAGCATGTGTTAATTAAAACATGTGAGTTTATGTGTTTTCTAATACAACTCATTTTCCAAGAATAGATAAAAGCCTGAGAAGCCCATGACTGGAATAAGAATGGTATTTTTACATCTGAACAGTTTTCTGGGGAAATCTATGCAGCATATGTCCAACCTTCTGCCTTGCACTGGACAGTACAATTAGTGTCTTATTTTTAAAGCATTAAATTCACACACAAACACACAAAAAGTTTGCTAGGAGATACTTATGGCGGCTCTGAAGTCTGAAATGACCTACACAAAAATATTCTGTGATGCAAAAGTACTTTCTGACTCTCAAGTCAGCTACTTGCTTAACATATTTGTTTATAGAAGTTCTGTGTCACTGTTCTGCTCTATGAATGCAGACATATAGCAGTCAAAACGTTAAGAAAGAAACTGCACACTTTTTCAGAGCTGAATACTTACTTCTGCTTTTTTACGTGCTTCCATGGCTTTCATAAGCATCATATGCTGTCTTCTCCTCTCTCGTTCCTATTAAAGCAGATAAAATTAGAACAAGACTCAACCACAGTTACAAAAGTGTCTTTTTTATTTTAAAAACTCAGTAAAACAAGTTTAGCATTAATAGACAAGTCACAATAAACACTATATATAGGACAAGAATGGCCAAGTCTGTGCATGTTTTAGTTCAGGTTTAGAAAGCAAATACAAGAACAATCAAAAGCAAAAAGGTAAAGCAATGAACATGGAGACAGTGTAAAACAGAAAGCATACAGCTTTACGTATGGTCAGTTGTGATGCTCCTTCATAAGCTGGCAGAACAAAAAGCATAATGGTTGGCTGGAACAGGTCAGTTACCTTACATCTGCTATTAGAAAGCTTGCAATTACTAAATGAATAGCCAATTGAACAGAAGGCTGTATTTCTAATCATTTAAAAATATAGTAAAAGGCTGAGTTTTAAAGTAATTTTAACTTTATGTTTGCTCTCAGAAAAATCTTGCTGGAATCCAATATGCCACCAACAAATAAGTATGCTGAATTTTTCTGTGTTGAGACCAGTTTTACTTAAACTAGCCATGGTTCATACACGAACATGAATAAAATAGGATATTCCTATTTACTGATGCCTGTTCCTCAATGCAAAGTCACAAAAGCTGCACCATAGATTATGTTAACAAATTTAAATGGAACATGAATTATAGTACTATAGAAAAAACTAGAAAAGTTCCTTCAACTTTAAAGTTCTAAGGTAAAATCCTGGCCCCACCAAAGTTAATAGGAGTTTGTCATTTACTTCTCTGAGGCCAGGATTTCATCCCTAGTTTCATTTTCAGATTAAAATATTATGCATTTACCATTTATTGAAAGCTAGTGTGCTCAGCACTGTACAAATCTGAGGGAAGACATGGTCCCAATTTGTACAGTAATTCTAATCCAATTTGTAGTGTTCTAATCCAAAATTATATTAAAAGTTTTATACTGAATCCCAACAAATTGGATAAGACTTGCAAAATTTGTACAGTGATTTTCTATGAAAGGTAAAATGCTAATTTTGCATAAATTCATCACTGATTTTACATAATGGTCCAACTCATGTTGTGACATCAGTAATGTAGATTTCCAGTCAACAGCCTCATGTATGGATCGCAGAATTCAATTTATAACACGTCTGAGACAAGTCATACTTTTTTTTCTTTAATAGACAAGACAAGCAGATGTATGCAATGCACTGTGCTGTAAAGCCATGCAGCAGTATGTAATATGACAGCAGCCAGTGCTACATTTTATGCATTGCTATGACAACCATATCACAACCAAATCACAATGCGGTGTTAGATGTACAAAAATAAACATACCCATACCATATCTAGTCTATGCCTCTCCAACTCCTGGTAGAAAGAGTTGGCACAACATTATGAAACAGAAATCACAAAGTCATAAAACCACTTTATAACCCCCACAAAGAGACCCCAATACCAAAGCAAGTCAATAAACCATAAGATGAAAGAAAAACTTATGCAGGAATCAAAATCAGAAATTTATACCAAAAATATTTTGAAGACTTTCCCCCCAAATAGCTTAAGCAGAAGTTAAAAATTAGCATTTGCTACTGTTCTGATAACTGTATGTATACCAACCTGATGTTTCAGAAGAACAGCCTGCTGCCTTCGCATCTCTTTTTCCTTAAACATAAGAACAAAAAGGTGCTTCAAATACCTGACAGTTATTATTTTTAGCAGTAAGATGCAATTTTTTGAGCCATGCTAAAATAGGAAGAATCTGCATTCTCTCTCTCTTTACTCCTTTATTTTCAAACACTTTACATAATATACGAACAGTTTATGCTACCAAATCTACTGAACTGAGCATCAGAAGATGCCAATAACATTTGGCTACACTGAGAGTGCATGATTTCCAAATACAGCAAGTAAGTTTTTCAGCACTGATAGGGATAAATGGGATATTTGACCACAACGTTACACAAGTAGCAACAGAGTTTTTCATTATACTCAACATAAAACAGAAGAGACACTATGCAATGCTATTACATAAGGGTTTGGTGAGTATGTCTAAAGCTGCTCAAGCCAAGCATAAGGTACGGATAACCCTAGTATTAACACTTCTATTTATTATTTATATGCACGTATATGCACGTATATATGTATATGCACACACACGCGCACACACACACACGCACACATATGCACAGTACTTACTCTACATTTGTTACAAATGTAATATCTTATCAAAAAAGATTCTGCCATACCTACAGTTCTCATATTAGTTCACAATTATTATGCACAATCACACAGTTTTTATTTTTTTAAAATAAAAACTCTGATGCTCATCTAAACTAACCTTTATTCGTTTCTCAGCCTCCAATAATTTGGCATTTGCTGCTTCTTCCTTCTTTTTCTTTTTAGCCTGTGCATGCAAAACAGGTCTCAAGGTCATGCAACAACACCACTAAAACTTGAAAATAATCTCAGACTAAATAAAACTACATGCCTCACAAGGTGCAAAACAATACCACATATTATGTGTACATTATAACAGATTTCTTCCCCAGTACACTTTGCATTATCAGTAAGTTCATGATTTTTTTTTTTTTTTTAAGTCAAGCCAGAATTATAAAGTCACATTCAAGATTTATTTTACTTGGATATTTGTAACCAAGATACATAGCATATAGGAAAATAGTTATTTTTTAAGTATGGTTGGAAAGAGATTAAAATTCTAATCATTATATAAAACAGTGGGTTAAAAACTTTAGCAATCAATGTTTACCACTTTTTTCCATTTTAAATACATATTTGATGTAATTGAAAATGTTCAGTTGAAGCCAATGTAAGGACTGCTCGTCAACACATTTTGGGAATAATATTCCCATCCATTTAATTTATATCAATATCAGTTTTAGTATAAGACAACTGAAACCAAAAAGAAATCTGTTGTCAGACAGATCAGAAATGGAGATCTGAAACAGAAATCTTAAATTCAAATTCCTTTAATTTAGTTGTATGTGACATGGATACATTATATGAAGTAACCATCTGCAATATGGAAGCTTATGTTTTTTAAAAATAGATCATGCACATTTTTGAAGATCAGAATCATGCTGTTCAAATATCACCTTCACAGACAAATGTTAAATATTTTCCTTCTTTGCTACTGTAATTTAACTTTTAAAACAAAGTTTTAAATCCATTCCACAGTCAGGAACTAAATTCCATATAAAGTAGATTGCAATACTATTTTACTCCCTATTCTGCAAATACATATTTGCTTAACTGTAAGCATGAGTACTCCTTTTGTCGTTGATGAGACAATTGTTGTGTTTAAAGTTAAGCATACGTGTAAGCAACTGCAGGATTGGGACCATAGTTTAAATTATGGATCAGTATTCTTAGAATTTCTGAAATAGTGAAACAGTTAACAATTTGAATCAAGACTGTGGAATTCCTGAAGCAGACCTTACTTTAATCCAGTTGCGACAAACATGCAGTTAAGACTTCTTTCTTAATTATAATGTTCTTGAAACGTATGAACACATTTAAAAATAATTATACTTAGTTTATTGTTTCTACCTCTAAAATTTGCTGAGCCCGAAGTTCTTTTTCCATTCTGATTTGTTGAATTCTCTTAATTTTTTCCTGCAAGGGGGGAAAAACATCTTTTAACCCTTTTAAACAACAACAGCAAAAAGTATATAAAAGATTTTTTTACATGAATTAAAAAAAAAAAAAAAAAGTGAGAAAAGAGCCATAATTATTTTTAAAGAAATGAGCACTTGTTGAATCTTACACACATTCCAGTTGATTATTTTGAACTACAATTGTCTGTGTTTGGTGTTCTACATTAACATTAGCAAATATTTGCTGCATCTCTGAAAGCACTGAAAATGGAATCTATGCCTGTGGGTTTATGTTTAGGCAGTCACAAGTTTTTCTTTTATACTAACTTAGAGAAAGGAAGCACCCTGATCAGGGCCGGCTCCAGGCACCAGCTTCTCAAGCAGGTGCTTGGGGCGGCCGCTCAGGAGAGGGGCGGCAGGTCCAGGTATTCGGCGGCAATTCGGCGGACGGTCCCTCACTCCGGCTCGGAGTGAAGGACCTCCCGCCGAATTGCCGCTGCAGATTGCGATCGCGGCCGCGGCTTTTTTTTTTTTTTTTTTTGGTTTTGGCTGCTTGGGGCGGCCAAAACCCTGGAGCCGGCCCTGACCCTGATGACAGTACAAAATATACAGTGTAGGCCAAATCCTGGCTTGCAATAGTAGGGATGGGTAGAAATAGGGGCCGTTGTGCTCTGACACAGTCTGCTTATGCAGGGAATGCTGGGGACTATGAAATCCTCATTACTCCCTACTATCTGTTGCTTAACTCTTGCAGACATCAGGGGGCTGGGAGCTTAGCTATTCTTGAACCTCCACTGATATTGCTACCTGGGACCACACAGTACCTCTGAGCATATTGCATGGCCCAAAGTACCTACCCAGTAACAGCCAATATTTAGCCTAGCCATATCTGATCTGGATGAAGTATGCACAATTAAGTGCTGTATACTTTTATTTCCACTGGAAACTAACCTATCAAGGTGGATAGTCTGAGTTTGGACAACCTTACTTGTATTTCTCAGAGAGGTGTGTGAAGTTATGCACTATAGAGTAAAAGTAAATAAATAAGTCTGGAAAACAGTGACCACAACACTTTCAGTCAAGTTCATTCCCAGAGATGTCAGCATGTCTGTGAGCTCCTGAGGCATGGGGTGAGCCTAATGCAGTCACTGGACAGTTTTATTTTACATGTCCCATGTTGTATACTTTGTGATTTGTAAACAGAGATAGTATGTGCTGCAACTGAAAACCTTAAAGCATCCTATTTAAGGGTTTATTGTCTCAGAACAACTGCTTGAGGCACATCAATTAAAAGAGCAGAGCATGTCTATGGATGGAGGTGTTTCCATTCTGTTATCTGGACAGACAGGAGAAAATCTGAACCACAGAACTCAGGGCATAGCAAAGCTTATTCCAAGGGATGTCAAAGAAGCTTGCATCAGGATGTGTCATACAGACAAGCGTTCGATGAACATAGTATCAAGGCACCTGGAAGAGAAAAGTCTGAGTATGATACGAGCCATCAATTCTCTATTCTGTGTGTTGGAAATTACATCACCACTGTAGTTTCCGGAGTCTCCAGAGAATAAATAAGTCATGAAGAGGAGTCAACTTCATCTCCTCTCAGGGGCATGGTGACGGTTCCTGCACAGTACCAGAAGCAGGACCACTATGGTTGGAACAGGTTACTAAAAAGCAATATTCTGCCACCTCTATGTTCTCTATTACAACTTTCTGAAATTTAATTGTTTAAAACATGTTAAAAGTCACTACATTTTCTGTGCTGGAGGCTAAACACATGCCAAAAAAGCTTAATGTGTGTGTGGGGGGGGGGAGGGGGAATCCCCTCTTAACCATACCCTGACCTCCCAGGAAAGAAGTGTGAAAAGCACAAAATTAATCATCTAGAGTCACCCACAGTTTTATTACCATAAGTATATTTAATTAGATTTCTTTAAAATGTGGCTATCCAAAGCTCAAACATCTCATCTACCTGCAAATGTCACTATACCACCCAGGGACAGAGGCAGTGAGCCCAGATCAAAGAGCTTAGTTGCAGAGTACCCTGTGGATGAAACTCGGTTCTATGAGCAGGCAGGCAGTTGCATTCTGACCTAGCAGTTTCCAAATAATATTAAAGGTGTAGCTCCAATGTAGAGTGCAAAATGGCAATCAACCTCTCTCTTAATACTACTGACTTCACCATCTCAACTGGAAAATCATTCCACCAATTCACCAATCTCTCTCTCAAAAAAAACCTCTTACCTGCTGTATGCCATAGTTATACTTAAATAACATCTATGTCCCCTCATTTTAATCTAACAACTTCAAGTAGATCAAGTTGAATGAAATACCACATATACTCTAGTTTACGGACAATAGCACTTCAAATCTTAAAAATTACCATTTTGTGGCTCTCCTTATATGCAAGCCCTCTCCATTCCATTTATTATTTCGGTATCCTACCCTTATTCTCTCCATTTTAACAAAATTTTTCTTCAACTAACGTGACCTACACTGCATATTTCACAAATGTGGTACCAATATACTCAGTGTTTTTTATAAGTTAGCTAGCATAATATCCTTTAGATACAAGCCAACATCCTCTTAGCCTTTACTGTGCTGCAGAGTGGACTAAAATTTTATATGTTGAGTTTCTCAGTTCAAATCCTTTCCCTCTCCTTTCTTTACTAATTCAATTCTATTTTGACTATACTTAGCCTGGGCATTACACACAAAAACAGGACACTATGTTGTACGTGTTAGATGAAACAGTCCTTTACCATGTAAAAGTTTCTAAATGCAATTATCTGAATAAACTGATTAAGTTAACTCAGACTGAAGAGGTTTACTCTCATGCACACAATTGCCAGTATCTTCCAATGCTATTTTAATAGGTAATCTCTTTCTATTAACTTCTTTTTTTGTACTCATCATGTTTACTAAGATATTGAGGCCACTATTCATAGTGACTGAGTAGCACCTGACTCAGAGTGGTCCCAACTGATTCCATGGACTACACAAAGCAAAAAGTACTACTCAGCATTAGCAGGGATGTTAAAATCTGTTCCACGGTTCACTAAACACTACTGCCCTAATCAGAATTGCTCAACTGCATATCATAGATCATATACTGCTAAGTCAGAGAAGACTCTAGGTGACGTGGTAGAGTCCTATGTTTTTGGAGCAAGAGGCTTAAGTCCTTTTTCCTCTGTTGCCGTGACCCTTCCTGGGTCCTTAAAACTATCCTGTCGGTCTCCCCAGTGCCCCAACTACAGCCCCTTGCCAGTCTCTGTTTAAACCAGGGAAGCCCCAGTCCAAACAGGGCTGCACTATGGCAAACTTTAGGACGTCTGTTAGATAGGGACAGTATCTCCTTAGGAGTGAACAGTTCCATTTCTCAGTTAGCTATCACCTGTAAATCTTTTGTTCTCCTTGAGCCCTTGCCCAATTTCCCATTCACTTGGCAGCAACAGGGCAATCACAGGGGACATGTAGAAAGAAAGATACGTAGATAGTTATCTGAAAAGTGCCTCCCTGCTGGAGAATCTAGGGTGGATTTGCAGAAAAAGGCAGATGGGGATGTTGAGGGAAAGGAGGCAGAGCATGTGGAGGGGAATGGGTGCCCAGGGAAAGGGTCTTTTCTTTACACTAAACTTTAGTTAGTAAAAAGTTTCAACATGGATAAAAGGTTTCCCTTACATTACATCCCCATAACAATATCCCACTAAGCTATCATTCCCAGCCTCCCTAATGTACAGAGACATACAGAGGTGTGAATAAGTGAGCAACTTTGCTATCGTGTGCTTTGTTCTGTCTGTCACAGTAGAGCTGCTCTCCCACAGTCTTTACACATCAGGTGCATTTAAAAAAAATGCATGGAAATCCCTATCCAAAGCTGTGTTAAGTTATACTTAAGGATGTTCAAGTGTACATTTTCTATTTATCTAACGAAATCACTACAAATCAAGGAAATCACCACTTAAGGCAATATTAACATTCACGTCACAGCTTACCACCCAAAAATCACAATGCCCACAAAAATTAATTCAGATTCCTCACGTCTACATAAAACTAACTTTCACTTCCAGCATTCAAACACCGACAATGTACCCTAGCAAGATTCTCTGAAATCTCATTCAACTGCATAACCTTAACTCTGACCTCTTTCCCCCTACCCCCCCTTTTTTTTTTCAGGTAGAAACAAAACAGGACACAGTTCTTCATTACAACTTGGTGGCATGTATTCGTTACTGAGGTCAGAGTTAATGCTACTTGTAGAGAAATAACTATTAGAATTCTCAAAGTTTTGAGGTTGAAGTGTGCTTCAACAGCAGAAGGATTATGTTGTTACTACACAGGACCCAGATCGTACCATGCGAGGATTAGAGCTGGGCAACTTTTTAATTTGTGTCAATTTCTTTGAAATGTTCATTTAGGAAAGAAAAATAGAACACATATCAAGATATTTCAACATTTTCAAAATGAAACCTTTTGATTGTTTTGTTTGAATGCTATTAGTTTAAAAATTTCCTTAATTTTTTTTAAATGTCAAGTGTATTTAAAAATGGTCAAAAGTTTTATTTAACCCAAATTATTATTATTATTATTATTACTACACTTTTTGATTCCCTGAAAATTTCAAAAATGTTGGTTTTCAGTTGAACACAGTTTTTTTAAAATATTTTTTGAAATTGCCAACAAACCGAAAAATGTTATTCAGCCAGCTCTAGTCAAGACTGACTTGTAATCATTTCAAGATGGTGAGACGATGAGAGCACACATTATTTCATCCCCGTTAATGACTCCCCAAAGCCAAAAACAAATACAGACAGATCTGGGTTTACTTGTTTCCTGTGAAACCTGAATGCACAGTCCTATTATGTAGAAGATTCTATAAATCATATAGATAAACCTCACTTAAATTAGGGTTGAGCTACAGGCACATTTTCAGTATGCTGAGCAATACTCTAACACAAGCGCCATTTTTTTAAACAACTGAGCTACAAAAGCAATTAATCAGCAATACGCTATTATAAGTAAGTTCCCTGGGGCAGGGACAATCCTTTTGTTCTGTTTCTACAGCACATAGCACAGTTGGGTCCTGGTCCATGACTGGGGCTTCAAGGCACCACTGCAATGTAAATAATAATAAAATCCATAGCAGAAATTGACCAGAAAGGTAGAAATTTATACCAATGTTCACTCTCACAGGTTACAATCAAGATATGGTATCAAGAATGTGATAACGAATCCCTCCTTGCACAGACATCTGGTGAAGCCTGTTTAAAAAGTGCAAGGTATTTCATCTTGAATACGTTCCACTAGCTCCATGGTTGGGTTTTATTATTGGATTGAAATGGAAATCTCAAGTAAACACTGACTCCTCTTTCCACACACAAAGTATTTAAGGTACTTTGTGTTTCATTTTCTTTATAAATCAAAGAAATATTGTAACTGTACTGCACAATACAAGGACAGTCAAAGAAATACTGATCAGTATATCCTTACAATCTTAATAAAGTTCTCTATCAAAAAATCAGAATGCCTAGGTTCTAACCATAAACACACACAATTTAAGCTTCTACACAAACAGCAAAGTTTCTATATCGATAAGAATACAGAACTTAAAATAGCGCAAAGAGCAATAATTTAAATACTTTCTTCAAAAACACAATGCACATCACACGCTATTTCAGAAGTTAATGTCTTCAGCTCACTGCAGGGAATAGAACTAATACAAAGAAACCTAGTAAAATAATTGTTTTTTAGAATTTCAGGCTTCAAAGGCAATCAATCATTTAATACTTCATTTATTGGGATATTTGTTCAAATGATGAAAAACCTGCTTCCACAAGTAGCTTAATTTATTAATGGCTAAATATGAAAAATCTTCTTGCTGTTGAAAGTATTACATATGGTTAAGAGCCTTTGCTATAACAATATTTAACAGTAATTTTATATTTAAAAAGCAAGCAACGTTTAATTTAATTCATCACTATGCTTAGATATAATTGTCCTTAAGCAATCCAAAATCACTGGCAGTTTTCTCTCTAGCAGTTTTGGCTGAGCTATTTCAATGTTTACATAAGCAGCTATATCGCTATTTCTTTTTATAGAGCCGTAGAGTAGTTGAGCAGGTAACTAACTGGAGGGCCAGCTGCGCAACCCTTATTCACATGCGTAGTGCCATTGAAGTCAACATGATCACTCAAGGGACATATTATCAACATGAGTAAGGGCTGCACAATCTAGTCTTTCAAAATAAAATACAACATATGTTCTTTATAATTAGATAACTAACAATTTCAAATTTTAACAAGTACACTGTATAACCTATCAAATATATTGAAAGCATGAGTTTAAGTAAATAAATAAAATATAGAGCGTATTTAATGAACACACAAAATTTACCTGCTGTTTCATTATCTTTATCTGTTCTTTTTGCTTCCGCTTTTCTTCAGCGGCCATAATAGCTACAAGTAAAACAAAAAATGTAACATCAGCAGAAAATGACTGAAGAACAGTAACCTAATATCGACAAGTCTAAAGCTCATCTGCAAGTATGCACAATCTCTTAGAGGTTTACTACTTACCTTGCTGTTTTTTTGCTTCTTTGGCAGCTCGAGCCTGTTCCTGCTTCTGAAGTTTTCTCAAAAGTTTTATTTGTGCTGCTTGCCTAGCTATTTCTGTAACACAAAGAGGAAATATTAAGAACATAGTCATAGCATTGTCGCACATAAGAGATCTAACTTATGTGTTCAGACATTTTCACATAAAGAAAGAGGAGACGAAGAAAATAGTGTGTTTATCTTGCACATATTTATCCTGAAAATGTTTAAATATAGAATTCTTATACCAGGATCTCTTTTATAAACAAATACCTATAACAGCTTCTCAGATGAACATGGATGCTCTCTGTTATCTACACAAAAATGATGTATAATTCTGAAAAACGAAAATGATTTACTTTCAATCAAAAAATACTGACCCACCTCTTTGTCTCTTTATAAACTATTCCATATAAACTTCTAATCCTTTTTGAACAATCCCATGAGAGGGTTCAGATAGCACATACTACACAGTGCACTCTCATAAGGCTAGATTTTGCCACTCTCGCATATGTTGATTAGTATATCTTACTCTTTGAATAGTTCCATTGATTTTAGTGGGAGTATTTGTGAAGTAAGGTGGTACTGAAGTGAGTTAAATTTTCAACCTGAGTCACAGACACATTACTTTTTTTTATTCTTATTTTCCCTTAATCTAAAAGATAATTTAGACTAGAAGTATATGGCTGCTCTCTGTGTATGAAAAAATGTAATAAAATTTCAGGGTACAAGACAAGGATGTAAAACAGCAGAGCTCAAAATGAGTGACATAACAGTGAAGAGGTCTACTAGTTGAAAAAAGAAGAAGTTAAAAAGATAGTTTATGGACGGTTTATCATGTAACCAAAAAGAGGAAAAAATTAAAGTATAATTTAAGAAACTACATCAGTATTTCATGTAAAAGCTATTGAAAACTGAAAAAAAATCAGATCCTGAATTACAGAAGAGTGATATTTGAAATGCCTGAAAAACTTACGTTTTCCCACAGAAATAAGAGAGATGAAGTATAAGGATTTAAAGATGCAGTACAGACAAAAAGAAATTGTTAGTGGGTACTCTATATATAAGGTGGGATTTTCAAACACATTCAGGACTGGTGTAACTCTGCTTCCACCAAACTCGGTCCTTAAACTCCAGTTGACTTCAGTGGGAACAGAGTTAGATCAACACTAAGTGCATTTTCATATAGGCATTATAGAATCATGGGGGTGAGGGACAAAACAAAACAAAATTCTAAGGAATATTTACACAACGTATAAAAAGTTACCATCTACCCATCCAGGTATTTATAACACACACTGTATAGACATCTCTCTGCAGAATATGAATGCCTTACAAATTCTTCAAGTAAGTAAATATATGGCCAGTTCAAAGAATTGGTACGTGCTTAAGAAAAACTCTGGATGCCACCCATGAAATGAGCCTGGAACCCCCCCTATTAAAAATACTTTTTTCTTTGAAATACATTGACATATCCAAATACATGGAGACACAGAATAGGTTGATAGGAAGAATGCCAAAATGCCTCTGATTGGACTAGCAGTTCCTAGTCTATACCATTATTAATTAGTAAAGATTCTGAAAGATTGAGATCACAAAACATCGGGTCGAAATCAATTTTACTCTCAATGCTTAAGAACCTGAGTGGGGAAAAGGAAGCCAAGGTGGGCATTAACAGGCATAATAGGTCCAATACTACATATAAAGAACTGCCTGTAGTCATGGGCTATGAGAATCATCTGTCCTTGAAGAATGGAGAAAAGCAGACAAGAGAGTGCCTCCAAATACCTATCTGCTTGCATGGCCTCTTTCAGTGTAGTATCTGGACACCTCTATGAAATCTCAAACAACAGGAAAATTTGCAAACAGGGCACGGGGAGGGGTGTCTGTTAGTAATACATTAAAGTCACTAGTGAGGAAATAGTCACTACTGAGGAAATACACCCCAATTTGCTCTAACCCTGCTACTGTAGGTAGAGGGCTGAAAAAGGAGGCATTGTGGTCTAGTGGTCAGAGTACAAATCAGGAGATCTGGATTAATTCTGGCTCTGAATGGGCTAGACAACCTCACTAGCATCTGTTTTTGCATTTGTAAAATGAAGCGGATATCGACCTACACAGGGGTGTCATGAGGCTTAAGCTGTTAATATTTGTAAATTGCTTTGAGATTATCAGATTGAAAGCAATATACAAGCAACAAGTACTATGGTGCTTAGTGGCCTCTAATGAGACAGAAAATGATCTAGCTACCTTACCTGATATCCAGCCCCAAGCCAAAAATACTACCTACAACAGGTATCTTTAAAAATGCATCCTCTCTGTTTGTTCAGGTAGAATGTTTCAATCATTTCCAATGACTGGTTCTTTGTTGTGTAATGCTCTTTGCAGGCACAGGGAAAAAAGGCACAATGAATCTCACAAAGAGGTAGTAAAGGCTTAGATATTTTAAGTACGAATCTTGTGCAGCACCACAACAGACAGCATATGTCCACATTCACTATATAGGCGAGATCAATCATGAAACTCAAGAGGAAAAATAACCCTGAGCCTTAAGAGAATTTTGTAGAATATTAACTTATTTTAGGAAAATGTGATGCAATTTTGAAGTACAGCGCTGGGATGAAGGTTACATGCCTGATGCTTATATTTAGGATCAGATTCTCATATCCTTATGTATTTAAAAAAAAATTGTCAATGGTACCCAGATTTCCACTCTTATTACATTGTATAAATCTAAATAAAGTTAATATTGCCCAAGCTTATTCATTTATTACATAAACACATACACCCCCTCCTCACCTCTCTTTAAAGCACATTTATATCTACTTGGCTTTAAACTGAAGGTCAAGGTCACACTTTTGACAAGATTTCAAAAAGCAACTTGCAAGGACGTACCGTAGCAGAAATACATGGTAATACTTGCCCTTAGGAAAATCGAACATTGTTACTTTCAGGTTGTGGAAACTATAACAAATTTCTTACCTTGAGCTTGCAATTTCCTTAATAGCTTTGCATCAGTGTTGTCTAAAAATTCAGTGCTACCAACATTTGGAGGTCGGCCTTTGCGACGCCTCATTCTTGATTCTTCTCTAGCACGCTGTCTATCTGGATTTGGTGGTCGTCCTCTACGACCTTCCATAGCTCTGATACGGGGAATGACTTCCTCTTCTTTCAGGAGACACCACTGCATACCCTTTTAATTAACATATTTCATAGCCATTATAAATAAAAGTGAAAAGAAAACAAAAACACACATTCACAGATCTGGTCAGACATGCAAAAATGCATATGTCTATATATGTAAATATATTTACACAAAAACATGAAAGTCAGTATTAGAATAACAGTGGTGACACAGAGCAATTGCACAGATATCGTGGGATTTATCAACAGCATTTCTACAATTTGCCACTAAAACTTACAAGATCTCAAAGCTAATTTACTCAGCGAAACACCATTTGTTATTACATATGTGCCACTACTATATTGCTTCTAGTTCTCTCTTGCCTAAATAGCCCATTGCTCAACTTAGTAGGTTAGGCAGAAGAACAGATTTTCCGTTAGCCTATAAACTTCAAATTTAACTACTATACCTGCACTTATCCATTAATCAATGTGATGTTTAAAAAAATCTGACAGGCTATATGTAAAGACCATTGTTTTCCTGAAATTTATAGAATATAAGGAAAACAGTAAAAACAGGAGAATTTATTGTGATTTTTACTTGTTACTTTTGGAGGGTTGGATATCTCAGTTCTATAATAAACAAATTGAAAAACCAAAAACTTATTTCTACCTTGCGATTTTATTTAGTACACTTTAATTTTCACCTACTGTGAAAATTAAATTTGTCAGTCAACTAAAATTAAAAACTAATCAAAAGTTTTCAAGTAGTTATAATCTGCTCTATGACCTTAATTCAAAGCTCTGGAAATTGTATAGTTTCCTGAACAAGTTAAGAAGCACTAAATTCAACCCTTTTTAATTTCTCATCGCACCTATCTTCATCCTGAATTCCTGTTGCTATAATACCAAGAGGTTAGTTTTTAGATAGCTTTCATTTAATTGACACAAGGGGGAACCTCATATTGTGTCTATTAATTAAAACAGTTGCTTGATCTATTTGATCTTGCTTGATTGAGCTTGAGCTATTTGGAACTGTGGTATCTCTCACTGCTTTTCCAATTTTTTTGGACTGATAGGAAGAAATGATAGCTAAGAATACTTCTGGGAGCACGTCATTATTTACTTAATGAAAGCTTGTCAAGGACTCTGAAAACGTCTGCCAAAGCAACTATGAAGCCAGTCACATCTACTTTTTAAAAAAATACAGTTGATTCGCAATACTGAATTTGTGAATTAATAAGTGCACAAACAATAAAATCAAGTATTATTAACCACAAAATGTGCTTTGTTCATTTATTTTGTCAATTATGTTTTAATTATTTATGCTAATCTTTCATAATATGTTAAGAAATGTTTCACAGAACATTCTGTAAAAGGAACATTTTAACAACATGAGACCCTCACATCCAAAAGCAGCTGCTAATAGAAGCTGCATTGATATTTTTCAAATCTCAAACCACTCTGAAGTAAGCTATCACAAGAATCCATACTGTACTGGCATGCAGATCTTCCAAGAGGCATACATTAACTGATATCCAGCACCAAGTGCAGAATCCATCCTTGTTAAAACTGATTGAAGACTTTTCAATTCAAAATCAGTATCTGTACCACTCGAGCCAAAGAAGTATCTTAAATATCTGTCAGCAGGAGTACCATTTATAATATATATACTATATTCTTTTTCAGGTGCCTAATATCTCAGGGATCTCCCCCTGTAGTTTATCACAGACTATTTGTCTTTTTGAGCCATGTAAACAAGGCTAAATATTGTCTCTCTTTATGGTCCATACCATCCTGCAACCTAGCAGACAACTTCTCATATGTTTATTCATGAGTGAGAAAAAAATGCAGAACAAGATTCAGAAATAGAAGAAAAAAAATCAATCAATCATGGTTCAAGGGTAGTCCAGACTGTGCTGTACTGGTGTTTGCTCTCCTTTCGTACTGTTTCCACAAACTGAGGGACACTACATTCAAATACATTAACCTTTGAAAAATCCTTCATCATCAAAGGTAAGTAAAGCCATATGGATTCCGCCTTTCCATACCACATTTGATTCTATGGACAGTATTTTTCCACTGGTGTAAATCAACATATTACCATAACAAAAGGAATGTTGATTTACATTACTCTGCTCCTGTATCTATTTTATTCAGTTTTTTAGAATGCAGAACAGGAGATATTTGCAGGACATGACATTGTTTTAGAACAAGAGTCTAAAGGAACTCTCTTTTTCTGGTCTTCTTGAAGTATCGAAGAATGTTGGATGAGTAAACATAGATTGGGAAAAAGACGGCCAAAATCTCATTGTAAATTTCAATCATTTTAGAAGTTGTTGAATTCTGGGAACCATTGTTTATTCAAAAACAGGAATCTGGCTATTCCATTTAGAATCCTACATAGTTTAGTACCAGTGGTATCTTCAAAATTACAGGCCTTGTCTCCACTAAGATTTTACATCAAGATAGCAAAATCAATGTAAACGCACACTTTTTTGTAGTGAAGACATAGCTATAGTCCATGTTAGAACAGCCTCAAGGCTGCTCTGACTTATTTTAGCTAGTAATCAACTCTTAGGGCTGTTATATAGCTGAGGATTGCTGAAGTGCAAATCATTCTATCCCATCACTCCTACCAGCCTTGACACTACTCATATGCAAGACTAACCCCCTATGTCTTGTGATGCTCTAACATATCTGAGGATCAGGACCAGAGTTCCTGGGACCCAGTCTTGCATTCAGATCACTAGCCAGCATCTATATATCTATAGACATACATCTCTTTTTTGTTTTTAAACAGACACAGCAGAAGACCTATTCCCAGGTAGTGGATAAAAGTAATCTGAATGATATCATCAAAGTACGTATTTCACAGCTGTAACACAACATAAGAGGTTTTAGGAACCGGAAAATGAGGTTACTTACGTTTACAGTAACAAATGTTCTTCAAGGTGTGTAATCTGTATATGCAGTCCACAGTTGGTGAGTGCATGTCCAGCGTACACACATTGGAGAATTTTCTTGTCAGCAGTACCCCTAAGGGTAGTGCATGCGCCATTCCACAAGGGCATTCCGTGGTCTCAGGACTCTGAAGTAGCAGCACAGAGGTAGGTAGTGGAATATGTATACAGACTACACATACTGGGTCAAACCAATGGTCCATCTAGCCCAATATCCTGTCTTCCGACAGTGGCTGGTGCCCAATGCTTGAGAGGAAATGAAAGACCAGGACAATTTATTGAGTGATCATGTCGTCCAGTCCCAGCTTCTAGGAGACAATCCCCTTGTCATCCAGACCCAGCTACCTGGCTTCTCGAAGAACATCAATTACCATAAAGGTGTGTACTCTCTTTTTCTTCTTAGAGTGCTAGTCTGTATGCATATTTGTGACTCCCAAGCAGTTTCCTGTCACTCGAGTCGTCTAAGAGACATCAGAGTATGGACTGCAACGCAGATCACGTGAATCTTGCATTGTCCCTAGCAGCCTGCACCAACATACAGTGTTTTGTGAACATGTCAGTCCACCTTCATCCTGGGTCTTCTGCACTGAGGCCACTGGGTGGCCCTGGGGATGCAGCAGGGATGGGTCTAGCCTCAGTTGAATGGGTGACAGTCTTAACCTGCGGATTCAGATAATGTGATGATCCCCATGGGGCCATCTGCTCTACATTCCAAAATTAAAAAACATGGAAACACCCCGGTGCCTAGAACCGGTGATCCTCATACTACATCATAGCAGTATCAGGCTCTCCCCTTAGTTATGGGTACACACCTTTTGACTCCTTGGGAGAGATCAAGATTGCTGAGTCCTGGGATCAGGCTGGGGACAGCTGTTGGCTGTTTTGAGTCAGAGGACAAGACAGCAGTCCTCTGGAAAAGATTGTGCCCGTCCCCTGAGTGCAGGGGGGACATGACTGGGTGCTGGAAACATTGAGGCCATTGGGTCCAGGAATCTGGAAAGCATCAGGAATAAGTGTGACATATATAAGTGCAGGCCCCAGAGATGAGGCCCTGAGTGGTGGAGCCCCAGCAGGTTGGTGTGGCAGTGACTGCACAGGTACCTGAAAGCATGCTGAAAGCATCAGGATGGCCAGTACCAAAATCAAACTTTTACCAGGTACTGAGGTAGCCAGTGACCACTCTGACTTCTTGGTACCAAGGTGGCTTATACAGCTGTGGCAACTCGGGGTGGTGGGTGCAAGCTCTGGTGCTCAGGGAACTTTTTCTAAGTTTTGAGGCACCCTTGGTGTCTGAAAGGCTGTTAGTTTTATGTGGCCTTTACTTTGGATCAGGGGAGGGTGATCTCAGACTCTTCTTCCTTGAAGGCTTCCAGTCCAAGTCTGCCCTGTATCTGACCCACCGACCTAGCAGAGTCCTAGATCCTGCGCTCCAGCCCAAGCCCAGACACCTACACAGCAATGAAACAGTCATGGAGTCCATGCCCTGTGAGCCCAAGTCAGCTAGCATGAGCCAGCCACTGGTGTCTAGTTGCTGTGTAGACTTATCCCGTATGTCTTCCAGACAAGGCAGCTTCAGACAGTTTTAAAGTCTACGCTGGGGCCGATTTCAACAACCTTTGTTCCCCTGTGGGCCTAGATGCCTGGAATCTGGAGTTGGAGTCCAACCTCACTGCCTCCTCCATGAGAAAAGCCTCAGGCATGAAGCGCTGGGTCCACTTCAAGAAGGACCTGGAGATTTCACAGTACTCCCAGGTATGTCCTTCTTGAGACAAAAACAGATACCTCATGTGTCCGTCATTCAGAAACACAACTGCTTCGCATGATGGGCAGTTCTTAAAGCCTGGGGAATTGCTGTGCTTGAGCATAGTGTCCCACACCACCTGCAACCTTGGGGAAGGGCCTCTCCCTGTTGCTTCCATGTGCACCTATCTGACTAAACTCACAACACTAAATAGCCAAAGCGGAGGTAAATTTGAGGAAAGTTGCTCTGACATATACCATGAGCAGTAGAAAAGGAACTGAGGCATGGCAATACATGGAGAGGAAGGTCCTATGTGTCACCCCCCCCCCCATAGAGAATTGTCTAATTGGCAATATCTAACGCATACACATGAGATGTGTGCTCACCAACTATGGAGTATGTATCTGGACTAGCACTCAAAGAAGAAAAAGTTCCTTCAACCCAACAAGTTTACATTTTAAAAACACATCTTAATCCCACTTTTTTGCTGCCCCTCCCTTCTTTTTCCATAGAAAAACATACAGGCATTTTTAATTCCTTAATTATGGCAAGAAGGTAGAGATTCCACAGATAAGGATGAATGATGGTTTCTATCCTTAATATTATATATTTCAGTTACTTACCTCTATAACTTATTCCATATATCTATTAATACTTTCATGAAGTAGCTTGGCTCAAGTCCCTGTTAATCTTAAATTAGAAAACTAGGAGTTCTGTACCCCCCCCCTTTTTTTTTTTTTAAGAAAATTGGTACCAGTCTAAAAATGTACTGTAAATGACAATTGCACCTCTACCCCGATATAATGCTGTCCTTGGGAACCAAAAAATCTTGCCGCGTTATAGGTGAAACCGCGTTATATCAAACTTGCTTTGATCCACCGGAGTGCGCAGCCCCCCCCCCCCCCCCGGGAGCACTGCTTTACCACGTTAGATCCGAATTCGTGTTATATCGGGTCGCGTTATATCGGGGTAGAGGTGTATATCAGTTCCTTTCATAATATAGAAATCCTTCATTATGTACCTCAAATATTCTTTGTTTTCAATTAGGAAAAAAATCTCTGATTGAGCTAAAAGAAACTTTAGGAGATTACTATGCTTTCAAATTCTTTTTTTAAATTCACTGTACTGAAAAGCATTAAGAAATGTCATTGTCAATATAGTAGGAAAATTTAGGTGGATTTCAACCTGGAAAATTTAGATTGAATGTTCTACTGTCTACAACTCATCAAACCTGTTCTGAATTTTATAATATAGTTACCTGAAGTTATCATTTATTCCAAATTTGCGATTGATATAGTGCTTCTGGCTTTTATTAAAAAATGACTGAAAATACCTTCAAATCACTTTGTAAAACTAAAATTATTTTTCATATCTAGAAAAACTTCAGAAAATCTATCACACTGAAGTCACTGGCAAGAATTCTGCTGATTTCAGTGAGTGCAGGATCAAAACCATAAATAGTTTTCCATGCATCTTTTTCCATCTTTCAATTTGAATTTTGCAATGCTCACAATCAGATGAGACTGATACAATAACCTGGATTATGATATGCCAGAGAACTCAAAGAAAGGCAGAGAGAAGAATGTGAAAAGTAGCAGTAAAAGGCCAAAAACCGTAGAAAGTGGAGGAATCAGCAGAAAAAAAACTATTTGATGAGCAAATTCCTGGAATAAAACTGATAATTTTCTATACCAATAAAGATATAGATGAAGTATTGGCACTTTCATTATTACAACAGGACAGTAAATTTCAGTAACCTACGTACAGATACCATTTTCATTAAGTACTACTGGTAGTTTAATTTTTTGTTTGACTTACTCTAAATGGTATGTTAGCTGTTATCAGTTTAGTTCAAATGTTTACATGGTAATCTAATGAATCAAAATCTGATACATGAAGTATAAATATAATTTTAGAGCTGCTTAATCATACTAGGTTTTTAGGCAATATATTCTCTTTAATTCCATATTTTTAAAAATATATGGATTAGAATAGAAAAACAAAAATATACACACTAAAAATTACCTGATTCAAAAGCTGGACTGATGCCACATGTAATAAAAATGCCAATGAGGAATGCTAAAGTTTATTTTTGTCATTAAAAAAATAGATGTAAAAACAAATCTGCTAAATCTAGTGGGTTGATTTTGAGAGACAACCTAAGCCTCTAGTTAAAAAAATCCAGATTTACTATTTAAAATGTTTACAGTTTTAATGGTATTTCAGATAAAATCAAGAAAAAATGTAAATATAAGATTCACATGCCAGTTATGTCTGGAAAGTGCAAATGCTCATGACCTCAGTTTGAAATGGATCAGATTAGTCTGTGGTATCTAATGCTGATTGGCGTACTTTAAAGTTAGGTAACATAACACTCACAAGTTACCTTCAACACAGATAAATTATAAGAAAAATGGTGGTAGTGACACAGAATAGAGATTCTGTAATCACATTAAACACCGAATATATTAGGCTCATGCTTTGTAAGTACCAATAGGTATAGAATAAAATTAGAAGTAGGATCTGGGCTTGTAAGCATAAACATATATAGACATATATAAAAACAACATACATATAGTGTTTACACAAACACACACACACACACACAGTGTAAGAATGTGAAAATATACTACAATAACTTATATGATTATGTATGACAATGTAGCTACTGTGAACAAATAACATTACTCTCACCAAAGATGTTATCCCAAGCACACCTATGTTACAATAAAAAAAAGCATCTCCCTAGTGACTAAAGGATAAATTACTTACCTATAATTATTGTTCTCCAAAGACAAACATCCTTATAAATCTAATATCTCCAGAAGGCAGATATTGCTAGGGCTTTCCAAGATTCTGAAATGGCTCCCTCCTCCACCCAAGATGAAAGTAGCAGCTTTGAGTTTCAATCTGAGGAATCTGCAAATTCTTCCTGTTTGCTTGTCAGGATTTGGTCTTTGACTAAGTCAATGTGCATTATCTAGTTACATATCAAGCATCACAGTTTAGCTTCTACACTGGAAGCAAGGGGTTGGGAAGGGGGAGGAGAGGAGCAATGCTTTAGTGGTACACTTTAGAAAGAAATCTGGATGAACTAGCCACAACTTCTCTTGAAGTTCATGAGGCATGCACATTGCAGAGCCTGTTCTGCCACCCTCCCATGTGGTACGGTCTGTGCTCCTTCCCAGCACCCTACCAGTTCTGCTATAAGGTATGGAGGAAAGATACGGCCAGGTCACAGCTCTTCTAGACCAACCAGCAGTGGAGCTAGGAGAGAGCAGTATTTGCATACCCAATATTATTTAGCATTTTACCTGTAAGGGTGCACAAGGCAGGAGGCCTCTTGTGCCCCCATCCTCTTGCCCACCTGTTATACGCTGGGGACAATCCAGCCATAAGAATGTACATGTGGAATCTGAGACCACTGGAAATCTCAATGTCTTTTAACAGTGTATTATGGGGAGGTGTGATAATAGTGCTGAGGCCATCTATACCACCATCCCTAACAGAATAGTATTTGCTAATACCTACTTGTTCTGTTTTAGCCTCCCCTTTCATGACATTTTTCTTTCTCTTAGTAAAACTGCTTTGACCTGAGCAGAATGTAGCAGAATAAAATCTGGAATTCTTGAATGATATTTAGAAGAGGTTTGGGATAATTTATTGCCCAGCCTTGTGACTGAACTGTGGCCCTTCCTCAGTTCCTCCTTTCTGAAGCTTTGCAGTCCCAAAGGAGGGCAGGGAGTGCAGTACATCCCACTAGATAAAAGGTAAGAGGGGTGGAAAGAAGTAACTAAGGGTGGGGACATGTGAGATGGGAAGAATATAACAGACAAAAGAAAAGGAAAAGAAAAAAGAAAAAAAGAGGGGTTGACCTGATGTCCAGGAAACTAGTAGGTACTTAAATCAAAGTACTGAGGTTCAATAGAAAGATACATACCTACATGATTTATTGATCTTGACTTATTCAACCGTGGGTTTACAGTGGCTGATGTACAAGGGGCCTACAACATTAGCTTCCTCAATGCACCAGAAGTTAGCCAATGCCACCCCAAAGTGAGCAATCTGGCATGGCTTCAGTTTTATTACAAACATTTATGCATGTTTTGTAGACGATGTATACTCCTACAGGGACTCAACTGCCTAGGCAAGGTGTTTTGAAATTCCAGGAATTGTAGAGCACATTTTCCTGATGTCTGTCCACATTCATGTGGTGATATCCAAGGAAGAGTTATTTTTAACAATAAGTAAATATATTCACTGACATGAGATCACAAGAAAAAATGAAAGTCCCTAAACTGGACAAAATAGATGGTGGTGTCACACAGTTCAATCATAATTTATTCTTCTGTGAAGTGGCTACTTTATCCACATAAAGCAAAGCAGAGTTCTGCCACACTCAAGTAGAATGTTTGTTCGTACAACTGTGCATAAAAACTGGATCCTTCAGAAAAGCTAACACTGTATTCTCTACACAGTAAATACCTGTGTTTCAAGTATGTATTTTAGATACCCTAGATGGATGAAAATACAAAAAGAGACATGATACACACATACACAGAACTTCTACGGCTATGGAGTTTGTATAACATAATAAGAAAAAATTTCTACTCTAAGTAGTATCTAAACATGTTCTCTTATAAAATATTTAGCTCAAAGCTCCTTCTTACTAGACAACTATAATTTCAGAGCTGATCTTGGGATATACTGAGCACCTACAACCTCCTGCTGAAGTCAATGAGAGATGTAGATTTTCAGCGCCTCCCAGGATCAGACCCTCAACTCTCAACAAAAGCTACTGTAAAGTACTATGTACGGCTATAAGAATGAATTCACTAACAACAGGCAATGCTCCAGCGTGTAGTAAAAATTACTTCACCTAGATTTATGTTACTACTCCTCGGATCAAAGACTTTACTTTTTAAAAAGTGGATACCTGCGGTCCATCTCTGGCTTCATAGAAGTCACCCACTCCTATTTTTGCACTGAAGCTGAAATTGTCCCTTGAGATATCCATTATTCCATTTCTGCTGAGATACTGAAAAAATCACATATTTTTCCACTTCAGGTTTTAAATAATTACAACCCAGCTTTGATGTACAGCTAACGTCAGGAGTCAAATGTTTTGTACAAATGGTATGCCTCTATAGGAGGTCAATTTAGAAACAGGTTAAGGTACATTAGCCTCACATCACAAGACATTTTGTATCAAGGAACTTTATTTGAGGAAGAAGTGCACTTTTTTATTGTCACACATGCTTAATAGTACCAGAATGCATACAAATTGAAAAAAAAGTACGTACCTTTACTACTTCAGGATACTGTCTCAGTTTCTTTCCACATGGTGCATAATATGCTACTTCTCCTTGAAGGCGACCACCAAAATTCCTTATTCGTGTTTCTCTTTGCCAGCTGCAGTAATAGTAAATATAGGTGTGTGTTAACACTCATTTCTTGAGCTAATTTATAAACATTAATTTATTAATTTTACATTAAAGTTAAGAGACAAATATAGACAAATTCCAAATGCTGTTCAAGTAAATATAAAACATACCCATACTCTAAAGGAATACGCAACTCTCGTTCGTCTGTTACTCTTCGCCTTTTTGAAGTACCTTAAATAGAGTTTAATTGATTAACATTGGAAAGCAATGAGATGACAGAGAATTGGTTTACTGAAAACATGTATTCCATTACTCAGATCCGCAAACCAGAAGAGCAAACACATTTTATCCATCATGTATACTACCACACCAACTGATTTGTACCCACTATTTTTTCCAATAGGCTCTCTCCAGTCAAAGACTTCTGAGATGTGAGTACAGTAGAACCTTAGAGATATGAACATCAGAGTTACGAACTGACCAGTCAATTACACACACCTCATTTGGAACGTAAAGTACACAATTGGACAGCAGCAGACAGACACACACACACACACACAGAGCAAATATAGTACAGTACTGTGTTAAACAAACTACTAAAAAAAATAAAGGGAAAGCAGCATTTTTCTTCTGCATGGTAAAGTTTTAAAGCTGTATTAAGTCAATGTTCAGTTGTAAACTTTTGAACAACCACCATAACCTTTTGTTCAGAGTTACAAACATTTCAGTTACAAACAACCTCCACTCCCAAGGTGTTCGAAACTCTGAGGTTCTACTGTATCTCCTTCTCTGCCGTAGGCAATGAAAAGTGGGCATCCTTCCAATGAAGAGATGTCAAATTTATCAGAAATTAAAGTATTTACAGTCTTATTTACATTTATTTCATATGTCCTTTCTCACTGAGTACCAGCTTTTGGCAAAAAAATAAATACATGGACACTGCTTTCTAAGCATGTGCACTTTTGATGCAAGTAAACTAAAGACAGAGGAGCAGTGGAGACTGGATACAGGAAAGCAAGGCTAAACAAATCTTTTTAGGTGATTGACTAATGATATGATGGACAAAAAATAACCTTTGATTCCAGATTGGTGGATCTGAGTAGGCAGAAAGTGTTATACCATATACTAAAGAAAACATTTAACATAAAACGTACATCAGTGCCATATATAAACAAAATACAGACAAACATGGGCATGCCAATTTTTTGCACGGTGTGTAAACTTATGTTATTAAATAAAACTAGTGCCAGCCAATCAGAATGCTGAAGAGCAATATAAACTTCACAGGATCAGAATTCAGGTTATTCATAAGATACAGTAAATCTTTATAAACTGTAAAACCAATAAGCTTGCATCTAACTGAAAGAGCCAGTCTGGATAATAGCAAACAACTTTTCGCTAATAGTTAAGCAAGCAACTCTTATTTCACTGCACTCTAAATATTAGGATAAACTGGTTTCTGATTCAATGTCCCTATTTAAAAAACAAAACAAAAACATTTATTTTCACGAGAAGTAAGTAGCACTTCACTAATTAGCAGCCAAGAGACTCATTTTGATAATTATTGAATATTATGAATTAGCAAGTAAGGGAATGACCATTTACGCAAAAAAAGTTAAAGATAATACATCACCAAGTGTACTTAAAATTTACTTATTTAAAAGTGTGTCATAAATGTATTAATAAATGGTGTATTGTGAATTTTGCAAAAATAATGAAACTTGTAATACAACAACTCACTACAGTCAATATTCTTGTTGTGAAGAGTGGGTGAGATGGGCAGTTTTTGGTGCAGTTTATAGTATGTAGATTGGCACGGTTCTACTGTAACTGGAATAGAAAAATACTACTGCCTAGGTCTTGTACCATAGATCTCAAAGTATTTTAGAAAGGAGGTCAGTATCATTATTTCCATTCTACAGATGGAGAATGTAAGGCACAGGGAGATGAAGTGATTTGTCCGAATTCCAGAACAGAACCCAGACATCCTGAGCCCCAGTCCAGTGCTCTATCCATCAGTTGTCACATTGCCTCCCAGAATGCTTACAGAGAGTAATGATCACCCCAGATGATTTGAATATAAATGCCATATAAAGATCATATAAATTGACCTTAGCATTCAGGGCTTGGTCCTGAAAGGTGCTGAGTACCTACAACTCTGTTTGACTTCAGTGGAAGTTGCAGGTGATCAGTACCTCTATGAATCAGGCAAAGGAAAGGAAGGTCAGTATCCAATTGCAACATTGTACATTATGGAAAACTATTATCTTGATTATACTTTCTGAAATACATTTACGAGACACGTTTCTCAGACACTACATTTTGTTATATAAAAGACAGTAAGATACCACAGTGTGTACTTGGAGTAAGTGTGGAAGAAGGCGTCCCAAGAAAAACTGGTGACTGGGATTCAGGACATAAGGCAGCAGGAGCAGAGCTTGGAGTCTTTACTACTTGGAGATTAAGTGGTGTAGAGTGAGCTGTGAGACTGATGGAAGAGCTTTTCACAGAGGAAGAGGTTTTATTCAGTTTCAGTGGTGTTTTCTCTCCCTCAGTATCGGTATCAGATTCATCTTGATCTTTGTCATCCTCCTCATCATCTTCAGACCCTTCTGTATCTGACTCTGAATTACTGTCAGACTCTGTGGGAAAACAGTAACAAGTACAGGTTACAACTGGACAACCAACAGCACACTGAGAATTGTTCATTGTAGCTTTTTGTCATTCTAACATTCCTCAAGTCTGTGGATACATTTATTAAGAAATGTTTTAAAAGGATGCCTTTTAGTATCATTACTAGATCATCGTGAATTTACCCAGGCTTTGACATGACTGGAACCAATACAGAACAAAGTAACTCAAGGAGTTGTGGGATATGTGTTTCTTCATACAAAATTTAGAATAAAATCTTTAATTTTTTTATGTAGAAAAATCAAATAACCTGATTGACTATCATCAGAATCCTCATCATCTTCATCTTCATCATCGTCTTCATCATCATCATCGTCATCATCATCCTCTTCATTTGAGTCATCAGAGTCTTTACTACTAGGAATGTCTGAATCTGTTCCTCTAAATTGTTCCACTAAAGATTTTGAAGAATGAAGGCGGTGCTGTGTTTTTACTGCTGTTATTGCATTATTGCTGACGGCTTTTTCCTTTCCCAGACCAGGTAACACAGGAGAGGTAGAGGGCATAACAGGTGTCCGGTTACCAGATGTTTTTTTCCCACATGTACTTACATTTCCTAGTGAAGAAAAGGGGGCACTGCTAGAAGTAGCTATGTTTTCATTTATCTTGGGCTGAGATTTAGATTTGGTTGTAAGTGCCAGCGGTGCTTCCTGGATGACACTCTGAATAACTCCATTGGGTTGGTGATTACTTAAAAGTGCATTTGTCAAGAATGGATTAGAATGGTTGTTTTCTTGAGATGTGTGTTTTTGATGAGCCGGTAAACTACAGGTTGGTTTTGGACTTGACAAAGCTGTGATAATCTTCTTCAGGTTCTTAGAGGATTCTTGTTTCTTTAATTGTGCTGGGAATGTCTGTTTATACTGTTCCTGTAGAAACAGAGAGGCAAAAAAATAAAATAAAAAAAGACTGCATCTCACAGGGAAAATTGTATTTGTTTAGTCCTCACAATTTGCATCCACAAAAAGCAGTTTTAGTAGGTGGGAGGGAGGGTCGGTAGCTCGAGAGCTGAGTAGATGACCAGGTATCAAGACATCTAGACTCTCCCTAGATTTTTCATAATAAATCAAATAAAGAAAGATGGCTGACCCAGGGATTCAAGATATTAAGCTGATGGGAACAATGGTGCAAGCTTTTGAAGCTTCTACTTCAGTCTGGAGAGCTATTTTCACTCTTATCACCTGCTACAGTTATAACTGGAAACTGAGAGTTTACCTCTTATGAAAACAAGTCAATAGAAAAAAAATTACATGAAACAGGACATGCCCAGTGTAGCATTTATAAGATTTCCATAGCAATTAAAGTAAAAATCCTGGTTTTCTTATTGACACACAGTAAAAGTCATACAAGTGGATGCAAATCAAATTGTTAGGCAATTTATAAATTTTAAACAATAAATATAACACAGAATATAATAATGGCTACTAAAAATAACAGGAGATAAAGGGGATGGCTGGAATAGGAAAATTTGACACAGGAATCAATGAGAATATGTTGAACCACTGGGATCATTCCAAAAAGTGTTATGCTAGAACACCAGGTTGTTGTTATAGAGACCAGCAGTGGCTGAAAATGCTCAAAGGCAGCATAATTATCCCTTAATTAGGGAAACAAAGACGCTCTTGAAGTCACTCAACAACAACCCTTTTGGAGTGCATGGAGCGGGACTGACAGGCTCCAAAGGGAATCCCATTCCATCCATTTTAACCAGAATTAAATCCTTATCAGGGTTCCTCAGAGGTTCCACTGTAGACTTTATACTGTATTTATTTTCATGGCTCTGTTAAGGGCGATAATACCACTTCACCTTCCCTAGGGGAAAATAATCAATGAACATATATAAGCAATATTCATACACTAATGAGAAGCCATGATTACACACTAGACATGGAAAGTGTTAAAACTACATTAACAATCTGACTGAAATCACAAGAAGCAAAGGAAAAAATCCTCAGGCCTGACTGTCCCATAGGAGTACATTTTCAGTGTGGTGCATTGATTTTTAGCCACTCAACTCCTTAATAGGAGCTGCATGACAAAATCCCTTTCTTTTCTTTTGTTGCATTACATGCTGACAAAGAATCAGGAAGTTTATAACCTTCATAATCCAGCAAGCTGAAGCCCTTCCAGATGCACTTACACTGTCTTTAGCATTTCCTTTCCTTTTTTTTTTTTTTTTTTTTTTAAGACATTATAGTATTTCAGACTCGTCAGAATTCTGATGCCAAGATAGAAGATATGAAAAAAATATTCCCTTACTTTTCTTAGGCCTGGTCTATATGACAGACCTATATTGGCATAACTACATTGCTCGGGAGCATAAAAAATCCACACCCCTGAGTAATTTAGTTATACCGACCGAACCCTCTATATAGATGGTTCTTTGTCAGCAGGAGAGCTTCTCCCGCCAACATAGGTGCTGCCCCTCGGGGAGGTGGATTAACTATGCCGACGGGAGAGCTCTCTCCCTTTGGCATAGAGCATCTTCATTAAAGCGCTGCAACTATGCTAGTACAGCATTTTAAATGTAGACTTGCCCTTAGTGTATGTCAAACCTTAAACATTGCCTTAAAACATGAGTTTCTATTGTTTTATTAGTAGTATTATGGTCCTTTTTGCCCCTCCCCCAACCCCCATAGGTCAATGTTTGAAAGCCCTACTGGAGCTTGAAGAATCTCCCAAGTTTTTGCCTTTGCTAATTTATCATGGGTTCTCCAATGCAAAAATCCAACCTAATGATTAAGGACTGGAATCTGCTCCCAAGAGAGCCAAACATTTCATGGGCTGCCTTCAGAAAATATCCATGTCATAGCCGCCATTAGTTTAGGACAATGATTTCAGGTGAGACTCACGCTCCTAATGCTAACACACTACATTATTCTTGTATTGCTGCCTTAGTGCTAGGTTTTGGCTCCCCCCATTACACTGGTGAGCATTCACACAAATAGTCTCACTGGAGTCAATGGTTACTTGTGGAACTAAGGGCCAGATTTTTAAAGGTATTCATGACCTAAAAATATAGATAAGTAACTAGTGGGAGTTTTAAAGTGCTGTAGCCACTAACTTCTATTGATATCAATGGGGGATGACATTTGTTAAAGCTATTAGACATCTAACTCCCACTGATATCAATAGAAGTTAGTGGCCTATATGCTTTAAAAATCCCACTCGGCACGTACCTACATTTCTAGGCACCCAAATATCTTTAAAAACCTGACCCTAAGAGTTTACCAGCATGAGCACTGGTTGCACAATATGGGCCATAGTGACTTACTGTAAACCTTGTGTGGCACTTTCACTGGCATTCTACTGACATTCAATGGACTTGTCAGAGACCAGTGTCAGCAGAATATGAGACTAATCAACCTTGAAACCAAGTATGTTCTGAGAAGCAACTACTGTGGATACTTCATGAACACGTTAGGATACAAGTTGATTTTTCCAAGATATTGTTTCAGAATACTAAAAGGCACTGCTAATTTACACTCTACATTCAGCAAATAAATACAACCTTTTACCTAAGGCTTAAGATTAGCTGATCTAAAAGGCAACCAGATAGCTTTAGAAGTGTTATTAGTGCTCAACCACAAACATAACCTTCACTAATTAACATCGTTCAAAAATCCACGTAGATATTTTAAAAATATGCCAAGATTAAGTCCTGTGTAATTTAAAATAACCAATATAATTCTCCCCCAAAATCCGGATTTTATAACAAAGGGCTTGAGAAACATAATGCTATCATTTGTTAAGAAGGACATGCATATGGACACTACAGCTGTAGAACAAAGTCAAGTATTGCTAAGCCAGTAATTTCTACTCACCCGTTTTGATCTTACATCACTGTTTAAAGGGCTAGATTCTTCAGAGGTATTTTTATTCCCTGCTTTCAGTAGATCAGGAGAAGGAACTATAAGTTTTAAATAAGTTTCCTTTTTGGCTTGATTTACCAAAGACAAAGGTTTCACACTGGGCACCAATCCCGTAGACTGTATTACACTTGTGTGTTTGTTCACAGATTCCTCCTTTGCCTGAGAGCTTTGGAAAATAAAGGGAAGCTGCTGTGACAAAACCTGAGGCTGCTTCTGCTGGGATTGGAATGACGAGGGAGTCTGGGAATCAGACACAAGAGGTATCTGCTGGTGTGTTCTCTTTTCCTGGGACTTTTCATGTGTTTTTTGTCCATCTGCTTTCATGTCTGTTACACCACTATGCATTAGCACCTGTAAAATATATTTTACAAAATTATATAGATTACACTAGCCCATTAAATATTTAAGATGGCAAATGAAATGTTATATAATTAATCTCCATAAAGCAACTACAATTTCCTCAAAACAAGGTAACTAATTTATTTTAAAATAATCTTAAAATATATTTGATTGCTTGATCTTTTTCCCATAGGAAGTCACTGTTTAACATAAAAACAAGGCCAAAAAAAATCATTTGTTTTGAAATGTATTCTTGATTATAAACCTAATGGAATGGTAAATTTCTTACCTGTTCATTTCCTTTCTCCTACCAACTTCCCCCACAATTCTGATATGTATGGGCTATTCCCCTTCTGTCTGCAGTTTCCCGAGGCAGTTCAAAACTGTAACAGTCTCTGTGCTAGCCATACCCCCTTCTCCAACCTGCTGCCAGATGATTCATTCCAAAAATGAGTAAAAACTTCACAGAATAAGATTAGTAAGAATAACTTCAAAGCCAACCAATAAACTATGTACAGTAGGCTATGGCCTACAGGCATAACAGGGGGGGGGGGCGGGGAGGGATAGCTCAGAGGTTTGAGCATTGGCCTGCTAAAGCCAGGGTTGTGAGTTCAATCCTTGAGGGGGCCACTTAGGGATCTGGGGCAAAATCAGTACTTGGTCCTGCTAGTGAAGGCAGGGGGCTGGACTCGATGACCTTCAAGGTCCCTTCCAGTTCTAGGAGATAGGATATCTCAATAAATCAACTACCAAAATTAAACATTGTCCCTTGGCTTGGAAGCCAGCCAGAGACGGTAGTACTGTAGCAGAAAGGAAATAATTAAGTAAGATATTTACCATTCCGCAAGCCCAGTGTATCCCACAATTCTGATATAGATATAGATAGGAAGCAGTGAACAGCCAACAGACGTAGAAAGGGATAGGAAATACAGAATGAGATAAGGAAGAGCCCCTGGAATTAACTGGCAATGCTATTACTGAATCCTTGCATGCAGCACCTTAATGCCAAGGGAGGCTTCTGCAGAAGAATCATAGAATCATAGAATCATAGAATATCAGAGTTGGAAGGGACCTCAAGAGGTCATCTAGTCCAACCCCCTGCTCAAAGCAGGACCAATTCCCAGCTAAATCATCCCAGCCAGGGCTTTGTCAAGCCGGGCCTTAAAAACCTCCAAGGAAGGAGACTCCACCACCTCCCTAGGTAACGCATTCCAGTGTTTCACCACCCTCCTAGTGAAATAGTTTTTCCTGATATCCAACCTGGACTTCCCCCACCGCAACTTGAGACCATTGCTCCTTGTTCTGTCATCTGCCACCACTGAGAACAGCCGAGCTCCATCCTCTTTGGAACCCCCCTTCAGGTAGTTGAAGGCTGCTATCAAATCCCCCCTCATTCTTCTCTTCTGGAGACTAAACAATCCCAGTTGACATGAAGTCCACTTTGTAGTGTCTAATAAAGATGTTAACCGGGGAAGACCACTTTACTGCTCTGCAGATCTCTTGTGGTAGAAGCACAAGCTCTTTCCGCCACAAAGTCACCACAGATTGAGTGTGCCTTCATTAAGTCTGGAACAGGAGCACCTGACGCACTGTATGCCTTTATGATGCATAGCTTGATCCATCTAGCTAGTAATAATTTAGATACGTGAGCCCTTCAGATGAAAAGTGACAAACAAGGAGCCCGATCTTCTTGTCAATTAGGTGCGCTTGATATAGAACTTCAGTGCTCATATAGAAGAGGTAATAGTGGTAGCACCACACTGGCCAAAGAGACATGGTCTTCTAATCGAATAGTACTGAAATTGGAACCCCCACTTCAGCTACCAGTGAGACCAGGCATCGTTTACCCAGGCCCATTTCTTCATCCAGACGATTTACAACTCACAGCATGGTTACTGAAAGGAAAGCGTTAGCTTGCACTGAGGTGATCTTCCAAAGCGATTGGAACTGTACTCTCCTGCAGCTGAGCTTCAACACTAAAGGCCTACTCCTCTGTCTGGACTAGGTTTAGCTCATGGTGTCAAGAATACAAACAACAAAAATCCCAAGGATCCTGGTATCCCAGTTATCCTGGACTTGCTTTATGAAGATGCAGCCCACCACAACAGTGCCAGGTGTCAACATAGTGTCATATTCACAAGATCCTCTGGTTCCCTGAGAGAACCCTCAGGTATCCAGATTTCTCAGAGCAGCCACACTGGCTAAACTGGGGCGAGCAAACTTTTTGGCCTGAGGGCCACATCGGGTTTCTGAAATTGTATGCAGGGCTGGTTAGGGGAGGCTGTGCCTCCCCAAACAGCCAGGAGTGGCCTGGCCCTCACCCCCTATCTGACCACCCCTGCTTCTCGCCCCCTGACGGTCCTCCCCGGGATCCTGCCCCATCCAACCCCCGCTGTTCCCTGTCCCTGGACACACACACACCCCCGGGACCCCTGCCCCATCCACCCTTCCTTGTCCCATGACCGCCCCCAGACCACCCCCGGTGTGGCCCTCAGCCTGACTGCCCTGCCCCATCCAACCCCTCCTCTCATTCCTGACTGCCTCCCCGGGACCCCTGACCCCATCCAATCACCCCTTCTCCCTGTCCCCTGACCGACCCCGGAACCCTTGCCCCTGACTGCCCCCTGCCGCCCCATCCAACACGCCCCCCTCCTTCCTGACTGCCCCCCCGGGACCCCTGCTCAATCCTTGAGGGGGCCACTTAGGGATCTGGAGCAAAAATCAGTACTTGGTCCTTCTAGTGAAGGCAGGGAGCTGGACTCGATGACCTTTCAAGGTCCCTTCCAGCTCTAGGAGATAGGATATCTCCACTAATTTTTTTTTTTTTTTTTTTAACTGTATTTGCCTTTAGGATTGTCCTCTAGCACTTGCTCAGGTTGGATCTGGATCGTGCCTGCAACTTTTCTGCACACTGTTTCAAACATTTTATGAGGGGAAAAAAAACCTCTCTTGTATCTTTACCATGTCCTGCTCAGAGCCTGAATCTGAGTGCTCCCCTTCCTCAGTAGAGATTGAGGCGTCTGAGTCAGAGGACAAATACCTCTTAGGATTTAAAAAAAACAAAAACTTTCTCCTTTCTTTTTTGAAATTTTTAGCCTTTTGGCCCTCTTTGCAGATCTTGCCATTCAGCTGTGGCTAGGGCTGACCTTTTGTGGCTTGCTTTATGCAGTGCCTTGAGCCCTCCAGATAAATCTTCCTCAATGTCCTCCCCCTCAGGGTCCCATTCTCCCAACCTGGGAAATGGGGTTTCATTGCCAGAGTTCCCTGATTCTAGCTCTGAGTACAAGCACTGCTTCTCTCCCTAGGGAGTTTAGAGGGAGACCTGGAGTCCTTTACAGGTTTTTTCTTTCTGGTTCTGTTCTGCTCTGGGACTTCCCCCCTGGACTGGCTGCTTGAAGTCCTCCTAGTCATTGGAGTCTCTCCCTGCTCTGCTTTGTGTCTACAGATTGGGCTTTTCTGTGTTGGAGTGGTGCTTTCTTGGAGTATGGGGGGGACCTGAAGTGCCTATCCAACTCACAGCCAATGCACTTGCAGTAGAAGGGCTGGCTGGCTCAGAACTGGCAGGGCACAATTTGCCTTCTGAAGAGCCTGTAAAAGCTGCCTTGCAGCCCGCCACTTGGATTTAGCTTGGTGTTAGCATGACAGCTCTGCCATGCCAGGGGCAGAAGAATCCCACTGGAAGACACTGAAGTGCCAGCTCTGGGTGGCTGAGACCATCCCACAGCCCAACGCTTGATCCAGAGGAGGGAAAAGAAAGACAGGCTGCTTACTTTTGCTACTGTCTGGAAAAAAAGAGAGAAAAAAAACAACCTGTCAAAGAAAATTTGGGAGCAAAGTGAACCTCCACTTGACTGCTGCCACAGAGGCAGAAGATCAGGCAGTAGGCTAGAGAAGGGGATCTGGCTAACACGAAGCTGTGCTACAGCTTTGAATTGCCTCTGGAAACTACTGACAAGAGAGGAATTGCCCATACGCATCAGAATTGTGGGAACAGAATATTGAGATTCCCATCCTGCTTTACTGGGTCTGGGTAGGGTAAAGGCTAAGAAAAGAGCAGCTATGAACAGAATGCAGTATCCATGGTGACATACAGTTCAACTAAACTTTACAGCACAAAGTACTTAATTTGTCTTTACATATATTATATATTTTCCAGTTTATAATAAAAATTACCTCCAGGTCACGCATTTCCTAGAAGTTAACAACCAGCTGAGTTAAGGGCGCTTTTTACCCTGAGCAAGCCATTGACTGTCAGAGAATGCCCTTCCCTGCCAGGTATTACTTTTTGAACAATGCCTCAGCTGATACAAATCTGAGTTTAATTTTTCAAGAGTAACTTTCAGTAACAAGATTGCGAGCCGTACAATCATTATACAGCTATCATACCTTGTTCTTGTTTTTATGTTGTGCTTCATTCTCTGAATCAGAATCATCATCTTCACTTTCTTCAATGCTTTGATCTTCCTCCTCCTCCTCCTCATCTTCCTCTAGATCATCTGAGTCACTACTACTAATGCCTTCACTTGAGGTGTCCGAAGAGGAGCCTGAATCACTATCACTATTGCTGGAGCTTTCTACTGCTTTCTTTCTTGGTTTCTAGAGAGAAGATAAAAACTTTATTAATGGGTAATTTTTAATTGGTTACATCATCCATCTCTTCTTGACATGGTCTTGACTAATATTATTAGCAATTCTCTAATGCACCTTATTCTCCTGATGTTCTTCGGACAGAAGAAAGAGGAACTAGAAAATGAATAAATTAACCACATCTGTCAAGGGTACATCATTGATATTTTAGAGACCTGTATCCCACCGAATGCGAGAATACATAATGTCATCAATTTTAAGGACGATATGAGAGATTCTTTGTGTAACTGCCAAATTCAGGCCTAGATAATTGGGTGACCACACAGAGAACGTGTGTTCTAACAAGCCTGAAAACAATAAAACCTACAATAAGCTCCATCAAGGTATTTCAATAATCGTGCTATGACAATCTGTCTTTGTAAATCATATTAATTTTGTTTGATATTGTGGCCCCTTTATGTTTGTCTGTGTCAGACTGCAAACTCTATTTTGAACGAGGGGCTGGTTGCCTTCTCACTTCTATGTTGGACTTAAATGCCAAAGGGGAGGGGCATGGAATGGAGCCTACAAGTCTGTCTTTGAAAGGGACTGTAGTTAAGAGCTATTAACTAGTTAAGGGCTATTAACTAGTATAGTGTTTCTATTGCTTAGTACTATAAAGTTGCATGGCATTTCCAGGAAGGAAGAGATGTGAAATATATATTAAAACTTCAAAGAACAGATTTTCAAATGTGATAGATGAGGCTTTGAAAGCTAGCCAAACAAGTGTATTTGCTTTAAGGAGGGACTCTAAGTATGAGGACTCTTGGAACATTAAGACAGGGATGTCATGTCAGATGTAAGGGGCAATGTGGAAAAAAAAGGCATGGATGCACTTAGGGCAAAAGCAAAAAGCATAAAGGCAAGTATTGGCAGAGTGCAAGATATAAGAGTAGAGGGTAGGGAGAAACAAGGTTTAAGATGTAGGCAGGGACAGAGAAGTTGAACAGCACCTTGAAAGCAAGGATGAGTTGTGTGTAAACTAGATAGATACAGATACATGGAGCACTGAAGAGGTCATAGGGAGAATGTCAGACCAGTAGGAAAGGAAAATAATTTACACTGCAATATGCAGACACGTTGAAGAGAAGAGTATCAGGGTGTCTGGACAGAACAAAGTGACAATACTTTTAGGTTATAATAGTAATGGGAATGTCTAAGAAAGCATCTTTAGAAAGAAGTTTTTTTCTTTACTTACTTTTTAAAAGAAATATATCAGAGTTTTGGTATAGTTAAGTAGCTTTTTATCATGACTACTGAACAGTAAAGAACGGTTACTTACCTTCTGTAACTGTTGTTCTTCGAGATGTGTTGTTCACGTCCATTACACATTAGGTGTGCGCGCGCCGCGTGCACGGACGTCGGAAACTTTTTCCCTTACCGGCTCCCGTCGGGTCGGCAGGGCCCCCCCTCCCGCCAGAGCGGCGCCCCGCTCTAGGGTATATATATCCCTGCAGACCCGACCCCTTCGGTTCCTTCTTGCCGGAGACTCCGACAGAGGGGAAGGAGGGTGGGAAGTGTAATGGACGTGAACAACACATCTCGAAGAACAACAGTTACAGAAGGTAAGTAACCGTTCTTTCTTCTTCGAGTGATTGTTCACGTCCATTACACATTAGGTGACTCCCAAGCTTACCATTGGAGGTGGGTAGGAGTCAAGGTACAACTGACTGTAGCACAGCCCGTCCAACCACCGCGTCCTCTCTGGTCTGATGGTGGATCGCGTAGTGGGCTGTGAATGTATGCACGGACAACCAGGTGGCCGCTTTACAGATTTCCTGGATAGGAACCTGTGCCAAGAAGGCCGTCGAGGACGCTTGGGCCCTAGTCGAGTGAGCCCGGATCTCTGGGGCCGGAATGTTGGCGAGCTCATAACACGTGCGTATACAATGCACAATCCATGCCGATAAGCGCTGTGTCGAGACAGGCAGGCCTCTCATACGTTCCGCAACGGTAATAAACAGCTGAGGTGTTCTGCGGAACGACCTGGTCCGCTCCAGATAGAACGCCAATGCCCTCCGAACATCGAGGGTATGGAGGCTGCGGTGGCAAGGGTCTGTATGGGGTTTAGGGAAGAACACCGGTAGACAAATGTCCTGCCCCATGTGAAACTACGAGACCACTTTTGGGAGGAATTTGGGGTGCGGTCTCAGTTGCACCTTATCCTTATGGAAAACTGTATAAGGGGGTTCTGAAGCGAGGGCCCTCAATTCCGATACCCTCCTGGCCGATGTGATGGCCACGAGAAACGCCACCTTCCACGAGAGGTGCATGAGGGAGCAAGTGGCTAGGGGCTCAAAGGGAGGCCCCATGAGCTTAGTTAGGACTAGGTTCAGACTCCACGCAGGGACCGGTGGGCGCAAGTAGGAAAACACCCTCTCCAGCCCCCTGAGGAATCGGGCTACTGTGGGGTTGGAGAACACTGACACTCCCAACTCCCCGGGGTGGAACGCCGATATGGCAGCCAAATGCACTTTAATCGAGGCGGGGGCGAGCCCCTGATGCTTGAGGTGCAGTAAGTAGTTCAGGATCAATGGAACTGAGGCCTGCAGAGGCTGTATGTGCTGAGGCTTGCACCAGTGGGAGAACCTCTTCCATTTGGCCAGGTAGGTCGCTCTTGTGGAGGGCTTCCTACTACCAAGAAGAATTTGCTGAACCTGGTGAGAGCACCTGTGTTCCGCATCGTTCAGCCAGAGAGATACCACGCCGTGAGATGTAGCAACGATAGGTTCGGGTGGAGCAGGCGACCCCTGTCCTGTGTGACTAGGTCGCGATGGAGCGGGAGGGTAATCGGGTCGGCTATGGACAATTCCAGCAGGGTCGTGAACCAATGCTGTCGTAGCCACGCCGGGGCGATGAGTATAATTGTCGCCTTGTCCCTGCGGGTCTTGAGGAGGACCTTGTGGATGAGTGGGAATGGAGGAAAGGCATACCTCAGGCTCCCTCCCCACGGAATCGTGAAGGCATCTGCCAACGACCCCGGGCTGAGGTTCTGAAATGAGCAAAACTGAGGGCACTGTCTGTTGTCCTTGGTGGCGAAAAGATCCACCCGGGGAAAGCCCCACCTCCAGAAGATTGAATGCAGGACGTCCTGCCTCAAAGCCCATTCGTGCATGTGGTAGGATCGGCTGAGGCGGTCCGCTAACGTGTTTTGGATCCCTGGGAGATACGTTGCAATCAGATGGACCGCATGGGCTATACAGAAGTCCCATAATTGGAGTGCCTCGCGACAGAGGGGAGAGGACCGGGACCCGCCCTGCTTGTTTATATAAAACATGGCGGTAGTGTTGTCCGTCAGAACTGCCACACTGTGACCTTCTATGGTGGCGTGGAAGGTCTGACAGGCGAGGCGAACCGCCCTCAGCTCCTTCAGATTGATGTGAAGCAACCTGTCTTCCCTGGACCACAAGCCTTGGGTCCGCAGTTCCCCCAGGTGCGCCCCCCAACCCAGGTCCGATGCATCTGTTACTAACATCAGAGTGGGTTGTGGGGCAGCGAAGGGGATCCCTTCGCAGACCTGTTGTTGATCGAGCCACCAGCGGAGCGAGCCCAACACCCGAGCCGGGATCGTCACCACCAGATCCAAGGGGTCTCTGTTGGGGCGGTACGTTTGGGTAAACCACAACTGCAAGGGTCTGAGCCTTAGGCGGGCATGTCTGACTACGTGTGTGCAGGCTGCCATGTGTCCCAGGAGCTGCATGCAGCACCTTGCCATTGTCGTGGGAAATTTCTGGACGGAGCTTACGGCCCTTTGAATTGCCAAGAACCGCGACTCTGGGAGACTTGCCCGCGCGGTCGCCGAGTCCAGGACTGCACCTATGAAGTCCAGTCTCTGTGTGGGAGTTAACGTAGACTTGGGCACGTTGACCAGTAGGCCGAGCCTGCCGAACATCTGTAAGGCCAGCGTCACATGAGAGCGGACCTCGGCTTCCGACCTGCCCGCGAGGAGCCAGTCGTCTAAGTACGGGAACACGCACATCCTTCTTTTCCAAAGGAAGGCTGCTACCACGGACATGCATTTCGTGAACACTCGCGGTGCCGATGCTAGGCCAAAGGGCAGGACCGTAAATTGGAAATGGCGCTGGTTGACGGTGAAGCGCAAGAACCGCCGGTGGGCCGGATTGATGGCGATGTGAAAATACGCATCTTTCATATCGAGGGCAGCGTACCAAGCCCCCAGATCCAGGGATGGGATAATAGTTCCAAGGGAGACCATACGGAAACGCGTTCTGACCAGAAACTTGTTTAGTCTGCGCAGGTCCAAAATAGGACGGAGGCCCCCTTTTGCCTTGGGAATCAGGAAGTACCTGGAGTAGAATCCTTTTCCCCTTAGGTCTGGTGGAACCTCTTCCACTGCTCCCACTGTAAGGAGGGTCTGTACCTCCTGCATGAGAAGTTGCTCGTGAGAGGGATCCTTGAAGAGGGACAGGGAAGGGGGATGGAAGGGAGGGAGCGAGGAAAACTGGAGGGTATAGCCCGCCTTCACTGTGCGCAGGACCCAGCGGTCCGATGTTATGCGCGACCATGCCCGGTAGAAATGGGACAGGCGGTCCTTGAAACTTAGAGGTGGATCCGGCCTGGAATGTGGTACGCTGTCCTCGAGCGTAACTTCAAAAGCCTGGTTTATTCCCTGGCTGCGGCTTGCCCTGGCAGTGACCTTGGCCTTGGTTATGCGTATTGTTACGTCTTCGCCTGTTATCCCTGCCACGACGGCGGTACGGTTCGTGCCGAGGGCAAGGGTGGTACTGCCTCTGTGGTGGTTGGGGCTTAAAGGGCTTGCGCTGTGTCACCGGGGTATGCATTCCTAACGACTTTAGGGTCGCTCGCGAGTCCTTGAGGCTATGTAGCCTGGCGTCCGTTTGGTCTGAGAACAAGCCTGAACCTTCAAACGGGAGGTCCTGCAGGGTGGTCTGCACCTCTGGCGGAAGGCCTGAAGCCTGTAACCATGCAGAACGCCTCATCACTACCCCTGACGTGATTGTCCTAGCCGCTGCATCAGCTGAGTCGAGGGAGGCCTGCAATGAAGTTTTGGCCACGGCCATCCCCTCGTCCACCAGGGCCGTGAATTCTGGATGTGCGTCCAGAGGTAGGAAATCTTTGAACTTGGAGACTGATGCCCAAGAATTAAAATTGTGTCTATTTAGAATCGCCTGCTGATTAGCGATCCTCAGTTGGAGGCCCCCAGACGAATAGACTTTCCTTCTGAATAAGTCCAATCGTTTTGCCTCCTTCCCCTTGGGCGCAGGGGCTTGCTGGCCATGACGCTCTCATTCGTTGACCGCAGAGACTACCAGCGAACAAGGAGACGGGTACAAAAAGAGGAAGTCAAACCCTCTAGATGGGGCGAAGTATTTTCTCTCCACACCTCTTGCAGTTGGTGCACTGGAGGCAGGCGTTTGCCATACTGTCTTATAGTTGGACTGGACTGTCTGTATAATTGGGAGAGCGACTCTGGAGGGGCCCTCCGGGCTCAGGATGTCGACCATGGGGTCCTCCTGCTCTACAGTCTCCTCTGCTTGCAAGCCCAGATTGAGGGCTACCTGGCGAAGCAGGTCCTGGTGCGCCCGATGATCAATCGGGGGAGGGCCAGACACTGTCGTGCCCGCTACTGCCTCGTCCGGCGAGGAGGAAGAGGTCGGGGCCTTTTGCCCATCCTCACCTTCCTGCAACCCATCATCGACTGGTTGTTCCTCTGGGGCCTGTCCCACGGTGTGGGACTGGGACGGTACCGTGCTCGGTGCCGAGTCCACTCCCTCCCGCTCCTGTGGTCTAGAGATCATTGCCTCCTTGTGAGAGGGCGGGAGGTACCGCGGAGAGTGGGATCAGTACCCTGATGGCCCAGATCTCAAGGCCCTAGATGGGGGCCCTTGCTGGTGGTAGGCCCAGGGTGTCCAGAACGGCCATTGGCTTGGTTGGCCCCATTGGGGATGGCCAGAGGCTTCGTAGTCTCTACTAGCCTGTGCCCTATGGACATACCCGCCGTACCGGCCCGAGTCAGTCTCCGACACCACGGATGGTGATCTGGAAGGCCACGGTGGAGCCGTGGAACGGTGCCGGTCCGGGTTTGGGGAGTAGTGTCTCCGCGACCAGGACCTGGAGCAGTGTCTCGCCGACCTGGACCTGGATCGGTACCGGTCACCACGGGACCGGGAACGACTACGGGTGGTCGGTCTCGGGGAACGTGCCGACGACGCATCCCGGTGCCGACTCGCGTATGGCTGCTGAGTCGGTGCCGACCGCTTACTGAGGCCCGACGGCTGTGGCGCTTTCTGCGCGGAGGGCAACCGGGAGTCCACCGAGGTGGAACTCGACCGGGACCGGTGCCTTGAATGGTGCCGAGATGGCGACCGTGATGGGCGCACCATTGCCGGCTTGCCTCTGGGTGGCAGTCTCGGCGGAGCGTCCTCAGTTTGTGGAGGGCCCTCAATGGACAATGCAATGAGGTCTTTTGCTGCCTCAAATGTGTCCGGAGTGGAGGGCTGTTCCAAGAGCTCCTCCAGCCCTTCTTCCTCACTCAACGCGCCTATCCCGGGGCTCGACGGGCCTTTCGGCGCCAGAGCCACTACCGGGGCCTGTGCCGGGCCCGTGCCGGCCTTAGGCGCACTTGAGGTCTTCGCTGGCGCTGCCCTCTTATGCGGGGAGCGTCCTCGGGCCTTGGGTTGGCCCTTCGATTTTGTCGGCGAAGACGACCGGTGCCGTACATGCCCCCGTTGGGCCGGTGCCGTGGGCTTCAGGTGACCCGCCGGCGCCAGTTCCCGAACCGATGCCGGGGCGCTCCACACTGAGGCAGACGGTGCCGCCGAAGTGGAGGGCTGTAACGCCGTCTCCATGAGCAGCTGCTTGAGGCGAAAGTCTCTTTCTTTCTTAGTTCTGGGCTTAAAGGCCTTACAGATCTTGCAGCGCTCTTTCTGGTGAGCTTCCCCCAGGCAGCGGAGACACGAGTCGTGGGGGTCGCTCAATGGCATAGGTTTACGGCACGTGGCACAAGCCTTGAAGCCTTGGGCGTGCGGCATGCCCCGCCGCCCAGGGCCGGTGCCGGGGTTGACCAAACAACCACAGCAAGAACTTCAAGTACCTAATGAGCTGTTAACTACTAAGCTTAACACTAACAACTAAAGAACTGATAACTGTTGCAGATAACACTAATGACTATGCTAAGGGACACTCTCAGACAAGAGACAGAGTTGTTCCAACGCCGCCACGGACGGTAAGAAGGAACTGAAGGGGTCGGGTCTGCAGGGATATATATACCCTAGAGCGGGGCGCCGCTCTGGCGGCGGGGGGGGGGGGGGGGCTGCCGACCCGACAGGAAGCCGCTAAGGGAAAAAGTTTCCGACGTCCGTGCACGCAGCGCGCGCACACCTAATGTGTAATGGACGTGAACAATCACTCGAAGAAGAATCATATTACTGAAACAATAGGAGCCTGAAAAGAATTGAGATTTCTATGCTGAAATCCCAAAATTTGTTGTTTTAAGAGGATTTATTGGAATTAATTGTATGGACTGCTAATCATACTTGTGATACACCTGGGCTGAATTTACACAAGGGTGGAGCTATTTGCCATTTGCGATAGTTATTAAACACAGCATATAGAACAAATGAAGTTTTAATTATTGGTCAATCATAGTGTTTGCATTTCTATTATGGGCTTGTCAAGACTGGTCTGACTGCTTCAGTAGCTGTAGGGCTTTTTGCCACGTCTTTACCCTATATGCAACACTGTGACTCATGATACTTAAAACACTATAAAACAGGTACTTATATCCTGTGCAACTGGTTTCAGTGGAGCTGCTTCTGCTTACTCAAGGTCAGAATCTGGTCCTAGATATTTAGTGATTTAAATATGTTATAAAGAGGATAAATGTCTTTATCTTTCTTTCAAATACTAGGCACAGAAGTAGGATATGTCTTCATGAAGGTTAAGGTCTTAAAATGAAACAGAATACCATGATTTGCAAGCAGTAAAATGAGCAGAACTTCCTGAGATCAGATATATAGGACAGTATTTAAAATGGGTGTTTACCTTTACTGTGATACCGTCTTTACAACACCTCTGTCAGTAGAATAAGAATCATCCAAAACAGTGCAATACATTTAACTATTACAAATAGTAAATGCCCAATTTTTAATGATACCCACTGGATGTATGTTTATAACATCAGCTTCTTGAGCAACCAGAGATCCAGCAGGCTGATGCTGACAATCAACTTGAATGCATATAGCAGTGACACTAAGTTAGTCTCCCAGACCTGAAGAAGAGCTCTGTGTAAGTTCAAAATCTTGTTTTCCAACAGAAATTGGTCCAATAAAAGCTATTACCTCACCCACATTGTCATGCTACAAAACAGTCAGGAGAAAAGAGTTTGTGAGTGGGTCCACCTCAACTTGCTAGGGGTTCATCTTCCCCGGTAAACATGTAAAAACTACAACTTGCTCTGTGTGCACCCAAGTTCTAAAACATATTAGCTACCTCGTTTTTAAAAGCACACCTTTTCATACTGTAGACAAGGCCATAGAGAAAGTGATCACCCTAAGAAGAGGGGTCTGGCATACTCTTATGGACAATACAACAGCAAGTTCTTGCAGACAGATGAGATAGAAGCACGACTGACAAGGGAAGGTAATTAAACATGCTCAGTTCTTGGTTCTGAGGGTTTGAGTGTGATAAGCACAATAGATGAAAGTAAAGGAGGAGCATGGAGTATATTCTATGTACACCTCTACCTGGATATAACGCAACCCAATATAACACGAATTAGGATAGAACGCAGTAAAGCAACACTCCGAGGGGGCAGGGCTGCGCACTCTGGTGGATCAAAGCAAGTTCGATATAACATGGTTTCACCTATAACATGGTAAGATTTTTTGGCTCCCGTGGACAGCATTATATCGGGGTACAGGTGTATAAAAAGCAGACTCTCCAGTAAGAAAAGAGGTAGCTGCTTTTGGCATACAACTCAATATTCTGCCACCAAATGTCTAGGAACAAATTGGGAACCTCATTGCATTGTGAATTACTGTTGCAGTCATAAGAGTCTCAGCTTGTAGGCTATTCAGGCCCCTTTTGCAATAGGTAAAAGCCAATAATGGTTGGACTGGTCACATTTCTACACAAGGGACACCAACTTAGTATAAAAAAGGAGAAACAGCATTGTGTGTTTATGTGGTGTGGGGGAGGGCATAAGTGCATTTAGAGGGTCAGAAAAGGGTAGGCTTGACCAAGGAGTTTCTGCAGAAGACAGCATAAAAGATAAAACAGCTAAAATATGCAGACAAGTGGACAGCGAAGAAATAAAAAAATAAACAGCAAGAGAGAGGAAATTGTAGGAGAAAAATAATCTGTAAAAGGGAAATTTAAAACAAAAAACAAACACTCATGGGGATGTCTCTAAAATATTTCCTGACAAGAAAATAAAAGCAAGACAATATAGAAGAAAGAAGTACATCCATACAATACTGATTTTTGCACCATTGTCTTATCTGAAATATACTAGAGAAGACTATAGAGAGATTTAAATTTGCCAAGATATTGGTCAGAACAGCTACATTCTTAAGGAATGCATAAGGAATATGCAGAAGAAGATTTAGAAGTAGGTAATATAAAAGTTCTTTCAGGGAATTCAGAAGATATAAAATAATAAGCATATGAAATTAAAGAGCCAAATTCTACTCTGACTAGAAATCCCACTGAGTTCAATAAGGTTCTAAAGGGGAACCTTGGGCAGAATCTGGCCCCAAGTAAACAAGCTATGTTATCTGAATTAGCCTAGATTGGCTATGTTAACAGAACATTTCAGTTGCTCAGCAAAATACCATCTAGATTGAAAGGAATGAATAAATCCAACAAGCAGTTTTTCGCCCTGCAAGGTAATGCTTGGTGAGGTGATGCCAGAAAGTAGTATCACTACTTGACATTAAGTGGTATTGAAATTTATGAATCAAATACAGCTGAAAAGCCCAAAAGTTAACATTACAGCTCTAGAGAGTGAGGGATGTAGCGGAAGTGTATTAAGCCACCTTTGCAAATCCTGAATCCTTTGACCAGCAAGCCACAACCTGACCTGGCACAAGGCCATAGAGTTGTTCTTTCTCGCACCAGCTGCCATTGGACCCAAGGGACTTCACATAAACTGAAGATGAAGTAGCAATTCCCTGATTCTGCCTTCTTTTCCTCATCCACCCTTCCTATACCAGGTTGGGAGAACTGGGGTGCATGCCAGCCCTGCCCTGCCCAACCCAACCAAAAAATTCCTGTATGCCCTGGGAACCCTGAAATAGATTGTTCACCAGTTTTAAATGTTTTGTGTTGCTGGAGCAGCACAGCAGGCTGATGAATCTGGCCCTGAATTTATACTATGTAGTCTACTTCTTACACTCAGTTAAAGGTGGAGGAAGTCTTAAGGGAAGAGAGAGATCACTTGATCATTGCCTGTTGGTCCACTCCCTCTGGGGCACCTGGCATTTACTGTTTACTTACACTGTGGGAAAACTAGAAAAGGAGCAATTTTAGCCTTAGTGATGAGTAATTCTGAGATCATCTGAGATAAAGATGTGGGAGGGGAGTTAGCTCGCCATCACCATTATATTATGTTTATATTTAAGAGCCTAACAAGACCAAAACAAGAGAACAAAAAGATATACATTTTCAGTAGAGGAAATTCTATAAGAATCCACGTAGGACTGTAAGAAACAAAGGGTATGTTTACAATGCAAAACAAAAAACCCTGCGGAGGCAAGTTTCAGAGCCCAGGTCCACTGATTTGGACTAGCAACGTAGATGTTCCTGCTCAGACTAGAGTTCAGGTTCTGAGACCCTTTCCTGCCCCCCCACCAAATTTCAGAGCCAAGTCTCCAGCCCAACTGAAAACATTTACAATGCTGTTCTTAGTCCAGTAGCATGAGCCCCATGAGCCTGAGTCAGTTGACCCAGTCTCTGAGACTTGCTGCTGCAGGGTTTTTTTGCAGTGTAGCTATACCTAAAGGCACAGAGCCAACAAAACAGGGAACTGAAAACTGCTCAAAATAATGAAAATATAATGATTTAGGGTTATCCTTGTTACCTATCGATAGGGTGACCAGATGTCCTGATTTTATAGGGACAGTCCCAATTTTTGGGTCTTTTTTTTATATAGGCTCCTATTACCCCCTACTCCCTGTCCTGATTTTTCACATTTGCTGTTTGGTCACCCTACCTATCGATAACACATTAGGAGACAAAAAACCTAGTGTAGATGAACAAGAAAGTGCAAATACATTATTTAAGGACATATGCTTAAATTAAAATGTCAGTTACAGAAGAGGACTATAACCAAAGAATGAAGTTAAAGAAACGGAAAAACAATATAAAAATTAAAAACAAAAAATTTTTGAAAGACAATAACAGAGATGTAGGTAAATAAGTTGTTTTAAAATAGATGAATAGGGAGTATAGTCTCTTATAGACAGGAAGAAAAATTAGAAAGCAAAGTAACCAATGTTATAAATTAAATTGCACCTTATGTTTCAAAGCACAGAAATAAGAAACAGCGTTTCCAAGGGTAAGTCTTCACTTACCGGAGGGTCCGGCGGCAGGCAATCGATGTTCTGGGATCAATTTATCGCGTCTGGTTAAGACACGATAAATCGATCCCAGATCGATCCCGGAAGTGCTCGCCGTCGACGCCGGTACTCCAGCTCGGCGAGAGGAGTACGCGGCATCGACGGGGGAGCCTCCGTGCCGCATCTGGACCCGCGGTAAGTTCGGACTAAGGTACTTCGAATTCAGCTACGCTATTAACGTAGCTGAATTTGCGTACCTTAGTCCGAAGTGGGGACTTAGTGGGGACCAGGCCCAAGAGGAGCAACAAAATACTGAAGTTGACTAAATTTGTGTCTGAAAAATTCATACCCTTATTATTTACCTCAACTCTTGTCCTGATCTGACCTTACTAGAAGTGTAAGCTCTTCACAGCACAGAGCTTTAACAGGGCTATATAGAGAATCGTCACCCTTAAATCCTGACATGTTTTCATCAACTTAATAGATATGTTTACCTCAGTATCTGAAGTATTATCTGAACTTCCTTACTATAGGGAATACTACATTTACAGATACACAGTTACTACAAATATAGAGGCAAAGTTATTTAGTTATCTAAAGCAACTGGCAAGTAATTAAGTGACCAAATTCTGTGGACATCTTTGAAAATATCAGCCTATGTCTCTCAAAATATCTCAGCACTTCTTGATTCCACTTTGCTACTGAACTAGAAAAAATGACCATCTTCACACTTAATCCTTTTATCTTCAGACAAGGCACCAACACTAAAAATAGTGAAGTACTCCTTTGCACTGAAGGTCTGATGCGATCTTCACTTCTGCCCAATTATTTTCCTCCAATGATCTTCCATGTGCCCAACATATCACTCAAAATCCCACCCTAATCCCTTCCCCCATTTTTAACTTCAGTTCAACTCCTCAACCTTTGAGTTTCTATTTAAAATGCCAAACACAAAAGTTAGTAAGTGACACAAATGTAACAATGGCTCCAGGTAACAGGTGAGGAAAAAAATGTAACAGAAGAGGCGATTTCTGAGTTCTTGCTTATAGCTTTCTGTATGTCTTGACACCAGTGGCTTGAAACCCAATTGAAATCTTCTATTGATAAAGGACTATCAGGTCCATGGTACTGACCCAAGCATGGATCTGTGAAGAAGAGCTAAGGATGGAGAACACTAACTGGGACAGAATTAGAAAGTTCTGATTTAAACAAAGTCAATATCATTTAAAAAAAGAAATGAGAACCAACAAATATCGGGTTACATTCTGAGGGAAATAACAACAAAAAAATTTTGACAGACAAAAGCTCTGGACATTCTGTAATTTACCCAGCTTTGGATGCAATAGTGAAAACAGTCAATTTTTGTAAGCAGTATACATGGTAAACTGTCTGAATAGATAAAGAACTGTCTTGGTTTTAAAGCCAAGTGATACTTGGTGAACTGAAACAATAGAGGTGGAAGAGCAGTAACAGAACAAAATCTACCGATGATTCAGAACCAATAGTTAAAGGAAACAGACAATATAAAGAAGAGGGGAGGAGGGACAGTGAAAATCAGTATGATTTCTTCAGATTAAAATCAAAGACTGATAATTGGCTTATCCAGCTCAGTTTGGAGACTGAGGCTTAGGTCCAAAAAATGAAATTTGAATGATTTCTACTGTTTCATGGTTATGCCACAAACTACTTTGCAGGAAGAGAAATCTGGAGGTTGAGACAGATAAAATTCTAATACCTTCGGCACTGTGCTTAATGGCAGTAAAAAGCACGCAAACACCCGGGATACATAAAGAGAGGTATTATTAAAGATACTGTGTCCTGGGAAATTCCCTACTTGTGTATGAGGCAGAAATTTGAACACATTTGCATGCAAATCTTATGAACTGATACAAAATTATTCTTCAACTGCTCCATTTCTAAATTTAATAAACAAATCTGGAGTATCTAAAAAGCATAATAAGATTCCAGCATGTATAGCAGAACATTCTAATGCATTTGAAGGTTGTTAGAGGGTGCATGTTTAAACAGTATTCTGAGGTAAAATGTATTTTATACTTTTGGTGGGACAGATTTTGTAAAAATATCCCTAGATAAGCTTGTCATCAAGGGTAAATAGAGTAAGTAAGTAAGAGAGAGTAAGTAAGTTATCCAAGCCTGCATCTTAAAACATCTAAAAATCTTAGATCTTTAGATGTTTTGCATGTCCCAAGCCACACAAAAAATAAAATTAAAATCATATAGTGATTGAGAATGTAGTGTGGAACAGCAACGATCTAATAAAAACCTATATCTAGAAAATGAACATTTTCAGGACTAACTGAATCTTAGGTAGATTGCTGGATATAAACATCAAATCTACTTCAAAAATTCTGACTAAAGTTCACATTTAATTAATTTCACTGAGAGCATTTGGAAACAAAGACCTATAGACCATTGCAATGGGAAGAGGCAAGAAGGTTATGGTATCAAGTGACTCTCACAAAAAGTATCAGAATTAATGCACTTCTATCCTTTGACATTTAATCTAGTTATTGGCAGCTGGTACTGTCCAAGTGCCTTCCTTTCTAACCACAAGGAGACTGAATTCTAGCCTCCAGTTTCTATTGCTTGGACATAAGTAACTTGGGACTCAGTGAAGCAAAGTACTTAAACAGGTCCCTAACTAAACATGTGAGTAATCCTACTTCAATGAAAATACTTGTGCTTAAAGTTAGGCATATGCTTAAGTACTTTGCTGAATTGAGGCCACTAATAGTACTTCCATTACCTCATAGATAGGAAATCCCACATAGGAAGATATATGAATCTTTTCTCAAAGTGCCAGAATGTTCTTTTTACTATGAAATTCAATGTTATCTTCCCATGCATGACCAAGTATGACTAATCTATTCAGGTTAGTGGAACCTACACAAAGCTCTAATGCTGGCTTTTAGTTAATAAGCATAATCAACTGGTGCAAGGTAAGAAATCCTGCATTAAAGAAAAAGGAAATCCCAAAACATTGGAAAAGGGGACAAAACACTTTATAATATAATCTTCATTGCAGACAATGGAGTTTTAAAGGCCAATACTATAATCTTACACCTTTAGCCATGAATCAGCAGCTTTTTTAGGTTATTTACCTTATCTTTGATTTTGTCAGCTCTGGTATCCAATAGCTGTTTTTTGTTTTGTTCCTGGTTACATTTGCGACCTCCCGCTCCTGAGGTTATAGCCTTTGCTTGTCCTGCAGAGCTTGCGGTGGTAGTGAGCAATACGGATGTGTTGACCGCAGATACTGATGTTGTACTGTTCCCATTTACTGATCCATTCACACCTTAAAAAAAAAATTAAAAACTGTGGTTTACAGAATTGCAGACATTAAGCAGTCACTTCTGTAATGAGTTATGGTCATATTAGCCTATATTAAGGGTACCTGTAGCAAGAGATCAGAACCTTCAGATAAAGACATATTTAAATCCTACAATATACTGGACCTATAAAACACTGCTACCCCAAGAAAAGGAGTAATTTGGAAGGGGGGGGGGGAGAGAAGGGTTGTTTGTTGTTGTTTTTAAGGAAAACATGACAATACCAATAAGGAGACATAAAAGACTGGATTGAATAATTTGTAGTTTACTGTCAGAAATCAAGAATTGTCTATTTTCAACACTCAAAGTTTAATCAGTAAAGGTATAATTTACTCTGATGCAAAATAAAGAGCTTAAAAACATACACTGTGCTAAGCCTCTGCTAGGAGAAATCCCTTCATATCTTAAAGGCAAAGAGAGAAGTGTGTGTAGGAAGCTGCATCTGCAGCTTGTTATTGTACAAGGCCTGTTGGGGAGTGGAGAGATATCAATGAAGAAAAAGTGAGAAACTTGAAAGAATTTCATTTGAAAACAGACAAGTTTTAGTTTTACAAATTAGGTTTCAAAAACTAAGTTTTTCAAGAGGTAATCCTTGAGACACACATAATTTCCCATTCTGGGGTTCTGGAATCTTGAGCACGTGGACTTGGGAGCATGGAAGAGGATGCCAAAAATTTCCTGACTACTGCCCATCCACCTAGATCTCAGTTAAATTATATAAATTATAATTTATACTACATAGATGGCACTGGATAAAGGTTTTATTGGTGTGAATTTGGAATGATTGCAGTAAGAAATGTGAAGGCCATGTCCAATTGCTGCACCGTCATCTGTTTTAAAGAGCCGGCACTTAGAGGCTTGCATGGCTAAGGCACAAGTCCGGAACTCAGCACCTGGCCCAAACACCTGAGCTTAATGACACACAGGATGTGGGTGTGTGCAAGGGGAGGGGCCCTCTCTAACTACCACCTCCCAAAATCTCCTGGGGAAGCGAGGTGAAAAACAGGAACAGCTGTAAAATTATGATATCCCATGGCTCTTCCCCACCTTTCCCTACATGCTGCTGCCCTGGAAGTGGGTACAGTCTCCCAGAGCCAGCCCCCAACTTTGATGACATAGTGGAACTATATTCGCTACAGGTGACTGAATATGGACTTATATATCAACCTACTCCTTTAAAAACAAATCTGCTGTGTATACTCAGTATGCAATGGCCTAGATATATAATCATAGAAAAACAAGAAATCAAAAATATATGTCCTAGAAGTGGTATTGAGTGATTGAAAGCCCACACTTATATGCCTGATGCCCCACTGCCAAAATAAACTCATACTAAATTGTTTAGATATGGCAAGGATGATGATGATGATGAATTCAAAGTAAAACTCATGCACACTACCAGAAACAGATGATATAGGCTCAGGCTTGTTTTATTCATGTTACAACTTCAGCTGTTACCTTTTTCTAAACCACCTCGACTATTTTTTCCTGTAGTTCTTGAATGGAATGAACTGGAATCATGATTCTGGGCAGGAGGAGCAAATAGTGGTGGAATTCCCAGAAGAGGTGGGAAAAAAGCAGCCCCTGTACGAGTGTGCACATCTGTTCGCCACCATTCTGTACCTCAAAGAAGAAGAAAAAGGAAAAAACCCAAACATTAGTTATCCCACTCAATTTATTTTTTCAATCTTCATCTAATGAAGCTTCTGTGTGCAATTTACAGCAGATCCACAAAATAAATTCTGTCTATTTTAAAGTGCCTACGTGACTTAGAAGTACAAGTGTCACTGACTTTCTCTGGGACTTACACTCTGAAGTCATTTAAGAGCTTTTGAAAATTACACCCTAAATTTTTATTTATTCCCATTTTGAAAACAAGCACATAAAAAAAACACACACACAATTTGCAATACTGAGGCGACCACACCAAAATTACATTGGTGCTCGAGAACACCATCTGGAAACACAGGTCACTTTTGCATGCTTATCATCCGCCATGTGAAGAGTGAGAGTGAGTCCATGCTGAGCCTCTTAAGAGGTGCACCCGAGAACTCCCAGGCCAGGCAGACAAGGTGCTAAGGTACCTTTATGTCAGGTGTGAACCCTCCCAATTTTGATCTACTCTGGGTTCTCTATCGTAACTTGAACATCTCTGGGGACCTCTCCAAACTGAGATAGACTGGTTCTGTCCTGTGGTACACAGTGATGCCAGGAACCTGTACAGCTCTGCTCCAGACATGACCATTGTGCCCCCAGCCCTGCCACAGTTTTCCCCCTACAACAACACTTGAAAAAAAAGGGTCCTTAAAGGGCAATCTTGTAATTGTCTTTCTTTTTATAGAGTATACACAAGGGGAAGGAGGGTATCCTCCCACAGCCAGAAAGTGCTGTCAGGGCTCATTTATGCCACTCCTGCACTTCTACACAACATAAAGAGGCCTGAGTAGGGGAGGAGAATCTCACTTTGAAAACGTTGAAATAAACTGATAATGTAACATGGTTTGTTGTTTTACTAACAAAACAGGAAACCAGTTTTAGTTTTGAATAATTCATGAAATCTCTTTTCAGGCAGATCAAATATACAACCATTTGACATGGTCCCTTAGGAATCAAAATAATTGAACAGCATCTTAGAATTTTTGTGGCATCTTTCACCTGGAAAGTCCCCAAAATACTATATATTAAATATTGTATATAAAACAGAGACAAGGTGGGTGAGGTAATATCTTTTATTGAACCAACTTCTGTTGGTGAAAGAGAGAAGCATTTGAGCTTACAGAGCACTCAAACTAGACCAATAAGAGACATTACCCCCTCTCTAATATCCTGGGACCAACTTGGCTACAACAGTGCAATTATACTGTACATACGGCACCTCAGACACACAGACATCTCTGATGCAGAGATTATTAGCGAGGTAGACAACTTGTGCACCGTTCACTGCCCAACAATGTGGATGCCTGAGCTTGTACGGGGATCCATGATGGCATACGGATCTGCCCAAGACAACTGTTTTGCAGTATCAGGGCCATAGTTTGTAATAGCTGCTGATGTTACTGCAGTGGAGCCAATTTAAGAACACTTGTTAGAATGAACACATTTATTCAGCAACAAACCAAAACACACAGCATAATCCAGAAAAGAACTTTTACATCACTTCTAAAGGAATAAAAAACTGCTAAAAGAACAAGCTCCTTTCCTAAAAAAAAAAAAAAAAAAAAAAAAAAAAAAGACATCCTTCCTCCCCACCCCCCCACTCACCCCCAAAACAGGTAAAACAACTGGTTCATGTTTTGGCAAGGGGAAGACCTTTTTGAATCTCCTTTTAAATAAAAGGGGGGGAGGGTCATGATCTTATACTACCTGTAACAAAAGAGTGACAGAAATAAGATCTGTAAATGCAAATATGACATAAGTACAAAAAAAGTTATGTTAAGCAGTTAAGCAAGTGTGTACTGCTACATAAAATACTGTAATTTCTGAAAGAGACAGGGAACTTACAGTTCCTTTCATGGCTTGCCACACTGTTGTTTTTTGTTTGTTTGTTTGTTTTGTTGTTGTTTTAAGTGGTGGTAGCAGCTCTTTTGATTGGGTTGTTCAACAGTAAGGAAAGACATAATTATGCTATTTACTCAACAACAAAAAACCCAAATAACCTCTCTCAGTGTTGCTGATCAGGCCAATGGAGCATAAGATTATAGAGTAAGCTTCCAAGGGAAATACTGGAATTCCTATTACCAATATGATTAAAAGTATAGACTGACAGAGCACTAGAAAATACACAGTAGGGAACAATCTGCACAAGTAACACGATAGACTAGATGACAAATAGTCCTTTTATATCTAACTCATGTCATTTTTTGAATTAATGTCCTCCTCTTGGAAATTGCTCCTTTAAGGGTTCCTCTGTGCAATTATGCTTTTAAAAAAAACAAAATCAAATATACTTTAAAAAAGCAGCAAGCATATGCTTCAGCTTTGAATAAGTTCTGTGTGATCAAGTTGAGAACCTGAAGAATCCATTGCTCCACTCCACAGGAATGCTTCATTTTTAAAGAGATGGCACCAACTTCAATAAACTATGAAGATAGAAATTGTACCAACAGGAGGCAAATTCTGCTGTTATTTACACTGATGTCAATTTCCCTAGTGAAATTAATAAAGTTACACCTGATTTACACCAGTGTAGTTGAGAGTAGAATTTAGCCTTTTTTTAAAACAGTCATTTAGAATTACTATTCAAGAAGAGCATTTGGAACGGAAGGTTAGATTACATGTCACGTTTTACATTCATTGGCTGACACTATTAATGGTTATGAAAACTGGATTGTGACCAATGCTGGTGACAAATACACTGAGCTTATAACCTGCCATAGGGTCACTCAATATGGAGTATTTAAACAAAACAAAGAGCAATGAATTCACAGTAAAATGTGGTGGAAGAAGGTGATTACTGCTCAGAAAAAGGTAAGAATATTTGAGATGTACCAAGATGTGGAGACTACCTGAGAAAGAGAATGCACTACCGTGTGCTAAGAAGGGAACACAAAGAGAATGGTGACAGGGCAACACAAAGGATGGAATAACACAAATACCAAGCAATAAAATTGCTTGTCCCTGGTGTGAAGTGCCACCTTCAAAGATTCAAATGACAAAGAATGGCTATGTACAGTTATATAGCTATGTATAGTTATGTAAACTTTCTATATTGTCTGATATTATACCAAATGGGATGTATGAACTCAAGACAGTCTTTTAGCAGGACAGCAAAGCAAAATTCTCTGAGAAAATGTAAAACTAAAACTCTCTCTATGTACAATCTTAGTCATAAAAAAACTGTACCTTTATAGATAAGATGCTTCCGGGTTAACTGAAGCACCCAAGAGGTCTCTTTTCCAAGACCATCACTGAAAAGCAGATAAGTAATGATTTAGGGCCTGATCCTAAGTGATGCTGAGGAAATGCAACTCTCATTGAAGTAAAATAAACAATTTTCTTAAACACAAAGGATTGACATCTATGATAAATGTGGATGTTCAACATCTCTCAGAATAAGGCTTAGAGTAAGTAACTGTCATTCTATTGCACCAACATCCAGTAGATAAAATGGTTACTGCTGCATGAATCATTCAGCATAACAGAGACAAATCACTGAACTACAATATTGTCCCAGGATCAAGGTCTCCTGCTCTGAATATAATTTTAACCTTCTAGACTACACCTCAACATGCATTTCCTCTAAATGCCTTGCCTCTGTCTAGTTGTGAACCTTTATCTAGTGACAACATTCTACTTCTGTTCTATTGATATGATCTCTAAAATATAACTAGGTCATTTTGGCAAACAATGTAAAAGATGACAAGAGAACTAGCTATAAGGCTTGCTCAGGGTTTTTATCAAGAGAGGATGAGTAAGCCAAGTGGAATTTTGGAGGTAGAATTCTATTCTTACAAATTCTATTTTTTTTTAAACAGTCTTTACACAAAGTTCAGTCCCTAGAAAAGAAAATCCCTTTCTCGTGAGAAAATATTCTGTTGCAATCTTCAGGAAACAAATTTTGACACCCACACTTCTCTAGGATGCTCAATGTGTATTAAGATATGAGGTTTTGTTTCCTCAGAGAGGGGATTTAAAGAGTTCTAAATACTAGCAGAATTAGGATGTGGGAAAATACTAGCAGAATATCTGACACCTTAAGCTGGAAGTCAGATGCCTCTGGAGCACATAATTTTGTACATTCAAAAAAACCATCTCCCACAGAATTCTGCAATTTCGTTTAGGATAGGGCTTATTAGAGCTTATTGTACAGATTTTACAAGATGACACCATGAATAAAAATGTATTACCAGTAACAACAGTTATCTAAGGGAGAGCAATAATAATCATTACCCTAAAGCAGTGTCTGTAGTAGTTTCATACTTTGGGACCCTATTGAGTTGCTACAACTTGACAATTTGTAGGTACCTATTCACCTGGGGTAAAATTTTCAAAACTAGCTACAGGATCCAGGACCCATGTCCCATTTATAAAAGTGACAGGCACTTAGGATCCTAAGTCCCATTGACTTTCAATGAGACATGGGCACCCTAAGTCATTAAAGTGCTTTTGAAAATTTTACCCATTGTCCTTGACCCCCAAAGTGAAGAAAAAATTCATGGTTCTTATCAATCAATCACAGCTTGAGCTGACAAAGGACAACTAAAATCAACCATTATCTCTTGAGCTTGGTTAGAACTTTCACTATTACAGGTGTCGGACAGAAAACACAATTGAAAAAGTTACCCCAAAAAAGGGAGAATAGCTCCATTACCCTTGCATCTTTTCTCAATATTAAATAAATACCGTCCAATGTTATTGTTTGTGATGAACATATACACCTAATAGAAACAAAGGCATGTTAAGATGGAAAAAAACCCCAAGTGTCTGTCTGGTTAAACCTCACTATTGGCAAGAACACCTATTACTTCTGTTACACACTACAGTGGTTCTTAGAGGACCACTCTTGAGAGGCTATTAGTGATAATCTCAGCCAATCTGCAATGTTTTCCTTTCCTCACATTGTAAATTACACTCCGGAATCTCCTGGACCTTGCCCAGCCCCAAATCTTGAGGTCTTTGACACAGGAAAGTTGAACCTCTTCTACCTTGTTTGTTGATGTAAAATAAATCACGGTCTATTTGAATTAGGTCAGTTCATTGTTTCTTCTTCATAAGGTTGAATATTCTTTGTAACAGATGTTTACCTGGAAAAGGTGCTAGTTGGGGATGTGCTGCTAAGGCTGTGGGAGTACCAAGTGTTCCCAAGCCACCAAACTCTGAATGCCCTGAGCTGGCTGTATGTAGACCAAAGACTGGGTGGCTGACCATTGGGAAGGCACTCGACACTGTGGACAGGTTACACGGTTGATCCCCAGCTGTTCTGAATAAATGTCCTGAGGGGAAAAAACAACACTTGAAATAGTACTATCAAAAACAGATGCTAATCATGTGAAGCCCAACCCCCATGCTTATAGAAAGTTTATACACATCTTTTCACATTTTTTAAACAACTGTTGTATAGTTTTACATGTAGTATCCTCTGTTATTGCCATTCACTTCCTATAAAATACAGATATTATCTGGAAATATTAACAATCCTAATAAAAAATTTGAAATATAAAAGATGGTAAAAAGATGTAGCATTTATCTCTGTAATTATTTTAGTAGTCGAACGTTTTTCTATTCCCTTTAGATAATGGTGCAGGATCAGAGATAACCCATGGGCCCTGCATGACCAAAACTGACAACAATACTGCCATGTCTATCCTTTATATATGGCTGTATTCTGCAGTCTTGACTTAAGCAAACTCCCATTTTACTTCAATAGGAGGACATGCAAATCAGGCCTTGTACAAACAAACAAACAAAAAATCTAAATCAGGTTTTGAGTATTTAAAGTTTGGTATTTGATACTACAGTCCAAAACTTCCAAAAGATTCTATAAATCTTTCTGGAGCCATAAAACAAGCTGTATAAAAATTAGCTTCAGAAATCTTTTACTTAGAGTAATCTCCACTTCAATCAATGGGTATCAACTAGTGATTATCCTGCTAAAAAAATCACAGTCCAATTACATGTACACCAGTTAGTATTTCTGTATCCAATATTCTGCTGGAACACACACAAAAATTCTAGTAGATTGGAAAGGAAAATCATATTTTTCCTTTTCAGAAGGTATGTTGGTATGTCTCTAACATATGTTCAACTAGGTGTTTTATAACTCTCTATTTAGCTATTGGTTCAGACAATTTATTGAGTAGTAACACAAGGCACACTGGTCTGTAATTCCCAGAAATCACCCCTAATACCTTTTATAAATATATAAAAGACAGGTACAATTGTTACCCACAAGTCATCTGTTACAACAGTCGATTTTAATGAGAGAATGTATATTTTTATTAGCAGCTCAGCCACTTCATTCCTAAGTTCCTTCAGAACTCTTATAGAATATCATCATGCAGTCCTGGTGCCTGGCTGCTGTTTGGCACTTCCTCATCTGACAGACACTTCAATGTCATGCTTGAAAGGACTAGGTCTGAGGCAGGCACTGCTTAAAGGCACACTTTTGTGACTGTGATATAGTTTCTTAGATAGCCTCCACGCGGAGTAAAGATTTTAATTTTTTCATTTTTTTATTGGCTTAATTTTAAAAACAAAATACCCCTTTCTAAAATGCAAGCACTAATTTTTGGTATGACCCTTCCCATATTGTAGTTGAACTTCATTATACGGTGGTCTCACTTAGTGGTTCAACTGCAGTTACCTTTTGAAACAAATCATGTCCACCTCTTCTGTTGTGGACTCCAGAACTACCTGGTCCAAGAAAGTCAGATAAACGTATTGATGAATTACTTTTCTAAATACTGTTCTGTTTTGAGACACGAGCAGTTTATATGGAGGTAGGTCACCCATTATTAGTGCTTTATTAGATTTAATTGCCTCCTGCCTCCCTCACATTAAATACTCAATATCACTAGTCTCCACATTAAGTACTCAATATCATTTGCCCTAATGTAGAGACTGGTTATAAACCTACTAGAATAGTTTTATTCTTATGATTTGGGTTCTTTATCTATACAGATTATACTATGTTTTCTTCCATTAAAACTCTCAGATTCTATTGACTCTTCTAATGACACTGCTGCCCTGCCACTTCTACAATCTAATCTATCATTTTTGCATAGGTTAGAGCTGGCAATTATAGTATTTAAATTTTTTTCATAATTCTGCCATATTTCAGAAATGTGTCTTAGTCTATAACCAATATTATCTCATTGTTTCCTTACACTCCCCCGATTGTCTGCATCCATCGCTTGTCATTTTTCACTTAGATTATGAACTCTTTGGTGCAGGGACCTTCTCTGTTTGTACTGCACCTAGCACAATGGTCCAGGTCCTTGACTAGGGCTCATAGGCATTATGGTAATACAAATAATAATCACTATCACCACGGTCCTATTCCACTACTAGGTCTTCTAGTTCACCGACTTCAAAATTTTTGTTATTAAAGCTCTCATCCTTGCACCATTTCATCTCTTCCTTCTATTAGTTGTATCTTGTCATAATTCTAGTTTATGAGCTCTCTGGAGCAGGGGCCATCTTTTTTTAATTGTTTATATAGCATCTAGCACAATGTGTCCCTGACTGGGTAATGTAGGTACCACTGCAATGCAAATAATATACATCCCCTCTTCCTTATTCACCTCCACATGGGTATATAGTTTTTCATTTTTGACCTTTGCCTATATTTATCTCCTTTATTTGACACCTTGTTATTTTTCAGGCATTTATGTCAGCCATACAGAGATTCATTTGTTTTAATGAAATACCCAGCAGATATTGTTGTCTGACTTGAGTTTTTCCTTAGTGCCTGTCGATTTCCCCCTAGCGCCTAGTTTAAATAATTCTCACAAACCTTGTCACAGCTTTCTGTGACAGACGTCTGATTCCACTGCAATTAACATGGAGCCCACCCCTTCTGCCTAGGCTTTCCTTTCACCCACAGTGCTTAACAAATGTAATGAAATGCTGCTGCTTCACATGATGTTCTCATTCACACCTTGAGACCCTGAAGTTTCTATCTGAAGTCTGTCTGACCCTGGGAGTGCACCTGGAAACATTTCAGAAAAACTACCATAGATGCTTAAGACCCTTCTTGATCATTTAAATTTAGCTGCCAGGACCTCTTTCTGACACCACAACAACACTGGTACCAATATACAGCGTAATCACAGACTCGGCACTCACCAGAATTTTATTTGGATACGCCGTGAGATCCTACATCTTTGCATCCTGAAGACATGTTGCAAAACAGTTCAAATGGCCATTACATATTTAGCTATTTCTAAAGATCAAATCCCCCATCACCACAGCCTAGCTATGTATCAGAATGGTAATTGCATCCCCTTGATGGACCTCTTTGGTGCATGAAGAACGTTCAGTCTCCTCTGTATTTATTAGAAGGAGTGTCCCAACTAAGACAGTTTGTCCTTTTGTCCCTACATGAAAATTGTACCAATAAAATTTTTAATAAATTCAAACATTTATTCTGGTGCCCCGTAGTACAGGTGCAGTTTGGGTCTCAGGGGAGGGCAGCAACAAATCTTAACACCTTCCAGCCACTAATGTTTCATTTTCCTGCTGTATAATAGGAGGCTTCAGAGAAATGACCACAGAGAATGAAGGGTGTCTGTAATCATCTTTGCCTTCTGCAGAACCACCTACACCTGGTTGTTCAACACGGTACTGCTGAATGTCCCATACTGTTTTCCTGCCTCCAAAGGGAAGGTCTATGTCTGAAACCTGTACCTCCAGGGATTTATTCATCAGCCAGCAGCTCCAGCCACTATATCTACTTAATTAAATGGTTCCCAGATCTGACGCTCAAACAAGTCACCACATCCTGGGCAACATATTCTCTCTCATGGGTCTGCTCTCAAGAAATAAACTCTGGCAATGTATGAGACTTCTTCCACCTTCCAAACCTGATCTTTGGCCATGCAATTTCAGCACATCTGCATTTCTCAGACAACACAAAGAGACATCACACACAAAAAACAGTACCAACATCAAAGCTGTGATCCAGGGCACAATGCTGAGAATTTGGCTGGTCCTTCCGCTGACCATAGCCACCTGAACAACCAATCTTTCACATTGGAGCGTACTGGTGGAAGACATCACTGGCACTGTCTCTGGATAAGACATACTTTTTCTCCATCTACTGCAGCAAAGGGAAAATGAGAGGTGTGGTGTCCTCCATGCCTTTTCCACCAGCTCATCAAGAACAGGAAGCACGGCATGGGATGGCAATTCTATTTGTAAGGGGACCCTGATCCAAGTACCTTATCAATCTTGGCTCTTTAGGATTCCTGAAAGTAATTAGTTCTAATCAGCTACTGAAATCAGGGGGGATATCAGTTCCTGCAGGGCACAGTCACTGTATTATTCTCCCCTCTGTGGATATGTATTTAGCATTTCACTAATCTGCTAAAATCCAAACAGCACTCATCTCTAGGCCCATCCCACAATCGTAGCACAAGAAGAGCCAATGGTGCCAAAATGGGTATAAACGCTGGCTGTGCCGAGAGCTGCAGTGCAGGTAAGCATAACCAAGACAATGCCTGTGCCAGTATATCCAAGCTCCAGAGCACAAACATCTGTGTCAGTGCAGAAAGGGCTTCCCCAGCACCTCTTCCAGATTTGCTGTTTGATGCAAAGACTAGTGGTACTGTCATTCACATGTGAGATCGTGTTATCCATGGGATAAATTGCAAAGACAGGTGATCATGAATGTTCTTCACACAAACGGGTGGAAGGATCAGGAATAGCGTGACAAAAAACCTGTTTCCTCTATCTTTTTCAATACTTGATTATATACTTTAAAATACAACAGAAAACAAGGGCTCATTTGAATTAATTTTTTTAAACAAAAAAAAAAAGTTGCATGGTGACTTCTTACTAGAAAACAGGTAAATGTGAAATAATATATGTTTTACATAAAAATTCAGTAGGGCATAACCCTGTAGAAATATAATTTGAAATAAGAATGACACTGTGCAATAGGGTAAAGAAATAACAATCTTTTAAGGTTACTGAATTGGAAAAGATGAACATAATGAGAATAAGACTTTTGAAATAATTAAACCTGTACCCACAATACTTACACCTGTGAGTAATTCCATTCATTTCAATGGAACTAGATTATTCTAGTGAGTAAGTTATGTAGGATCAAACTTATTTTTTAAAAACCTTTTGAATATAATACATTTCATCCTATAAGCAAAACACAATTTACAAATATTAATTAAACCTCACTACCTTTTGAGGTTACTTTACCAATGGCTAAAGAGAACTAACTGTTTAGAAAAGTTAAGTGACTTACCCATGGTCACACACACACACACACACACACACACACACACAGTCAGTGACAGAGTTAGGCATAAAACAGAGTCCCAACTTCCAGTTCCCTACCCTAACCATTAGGCAACATTCCAATGCAATTAAATGTTAATCAGAAACAAAAGTATGTGTTGAGATGCACGAAGGCTATGAAATTCTGAACAATACAGAAACGTTGGATGTCAAACTATTTGAAAGGTAAGAAATTGACAAAGAAAAAGGATGCAGACTGAAGATGAGTGTGCATTCTGGAGAAATTTCTTCACATGGGGATAATTAATGCATTGAATAGTATACCAATGGAAGTAACAGAACATATGTTTTTGTATGTGTGTTTTTTATTTCTTCACTTTTAAAGAAAGCCAGATAAGCAGTGAAGGAATGGAGGAAAGCCTCAAGTAGGGAGGCAGGCTGATGTAAAACAGAAGCACAGTTGACTAAAAAATGTTTAGTTTTACAGTGCTACAGTTGCAACTGGTACATGTTTTTTCTGAATATGGGGGGGGGGGGGGGAAACAATAGGAGTCATCAGTTTACCTGAGGATTAAAAACACTGCTTAAGATCATGAGCTCAGCAGGTAAAATTAAACAGTTTATGAAGGTCATAGAAACTACTGGCAATTCAATAAATTATGAATAAAAAGAAAACATTGCAATATATCTACATGCACAAACATATTCACATTAAACTCCTTGTACGTCTTGTCAGCACTAAATGTTGCGTCAGGGAAATCCATCTCTAAGCATTAGAAAGTTTACAGATATTATCTGTTGTGCCTTCTGGCTCCACCATAGCAGGCTCCTATTCTTGCTGGAGGAGCCTCCTCCTTCTCCTACTGTTCCAGAAGAATTTTCATTAATACAGCATCTTCACCTGATACCCTAGGAGAACCTGATTTAATACTATTCTTTCTTATTTGTCATTTTCCTTCTAGCCATTTTCTTCTTTCTTATTTTCTTCTTTTCTTCAGTTTCCCCATAGTCCTCTCTCTCTTTATAATAATTAATAGTTAGATAGTAACAAATCTGCATGGGGCTTTTCCAAAAAGAGAGAATCCCTGCCATGAAAAGATTGCAGTCTAGAAGCCAGATACTGCCATCCTTCCTCATGCTGGGTAGTTCCTTACTCTGCAGCAGTCCTATTAGGTACAGAGCTCAGCCAAGTGAGAGTAGAGTAGCAGTATCTGGCCCTATATCAGAAAAATAAAGGAAATGAAGACAAAATAAGAGGGGGCAGGGAAGGGAGAGATGAGGGTTAAAACAAAATTAACGTGAACTGTAATCTATTCATAGATTCCAAGGCCAGAAGAGATCATTGGGATCATCTTCTAGGCTGATTCCTGTATAACACAAGCCATAAAACTTCCCCCAAAGAATTACTAGAGCTTATCTTTTAGAAAAATCATCCAATCTAGATTTAAAAATTGGCTGTGATGGAGAATCCACCAAGAATTGGTTAATTACTCTCACTGTTAAACATTTATGCCTTATTTCCAGTCTGAATTTGTCTAGATTCAACTTCCAGCCAATGGATCATGTTACACCTTTCCCTGCTAGATTGAAGAGCCTATTATTAAATATTTGTTCCCCATGTAGATACTTATAGACTGATCAAGTCACTCCTTAAGCTTTTCTTTGTTAAAATAAATAGATTGAGATTGAGGATGAAGCTGGTAAATCCATTTATTTATTTTAAATTGTGAATAAGGTGGGGAAAAAAGGAAGGAGCAGACAGAGCAGGAGCAGAGATCAGCAGTGGAAAACAAGGTTGAAGTGTTTTTTAAGCAAGACTTCAAAAGATCAACAAAGAGATGATTGGAACACTAGAAGTGAGCTGAGGGGCAAGTGTAACTGCCAGCCTTGAATGCCCATTTGTCTGCTTCTCCCACATATGTATTTGAGCTTTCTTACAACTGCCTATTATATCTGGAACTTCCTCCCTTATCCATAAGGCAGCTATCCTCTCCTACTTCATGACCCACTTCTGCTGTGATGCGTACAAGAATTCTAACATGGTGAGGTTAGGCAGTAGCCAGGCTGCTTGGATTTCTCCCTCTCAAAACTTTTCAAATGATCTAGAACCTCAAATTGTAAAACAGCCAACCTGCATACCCATGTGGTCTTACCTTTTCCTCTCACCTTTCCCTCCTATTGTCTGTCACACTCACTTACTGTATCTCACTTCAAATTAGACTTTAAGCTCTCCAGAGCAGATACTGTGACTTACCTATTTATACAAAGCCTGGCATGAGGTCCCACGAGGATTGGGGCTTTTGGGTGGTACCTTAATATAAATAATATTCGAGCTCACAGGCAGGTGGAGAGACATGAAGATAAGAGATGGAAAGAAGAGAAGTGGAACAACAAAGACAAATGTAGTTGGCAGAGCAGAGGGTGTGATATGGGAAGCAGAAATAAGTGCTGAAATGCAGACAGAGGCAGAGAGCTGTACAAGGCTTTAATACCAAGGAGTTTAAGTTTGGAAAATGGCATGGAGCTAAAGAAGAAGTCTGAGGAGGGAAATGTGTGACAAAGAAAAGCTTCATGGAGCTGGGGGTCTGGGCTGGGGGTCTATGATCCGTGGAGCAGCATGGGGGAGAATCTGTTCCTTGCCCAGACATAAATGAGATCTAGCCATACTTCTGCAGCTTTTCACACAGGTCCAGTACTGGCTCTTACTGAAATCTCTCTCTCGGCTGATTTTATTCCTTCCTCTGTTTTTCCCCCCCCAATGCAATACTGTATCAATGCATGCTAAGGGTAATGCTTTTGATCATCACACCTTATGACATCACATGCTCTGTACTCAGACATTTGTCTGTACTTGGATTTTTTTTTATTTTGTTTTATTACCACTACCAAGTGACAAGTGAAACCTTATGCCCGATACTGCAAACATTATGTGCACAGTAGTTTTAACTCAGGTGAAGTTAAAACCTTGACAGTGATCCCTTTAAGCTTGTGAAGATCGTATGTCCTGGTCACCCATTGAAAAAACAGTTACTTATCTTTCGTAACTGTTGTTCTTTGAGATGTGTTGCTCATGTACATTCCATGTTAGTTGTGCGCGTGCCCATGTGCATGGCTGCCAGAGATTTTTTTCCTTAATGATATCCGTAGGGCTGGCTCTAGTGCCCGCTGGAGTCCTGCACTCACGCACCAGCATATGAGGCACCGCCAGCCCAGCGCCCTCTCAGTTCCTTCTTGCCATTGACTCCGATAGTGAGGAAAGAGGACGGATCATGGAATGGACATCTTGAAGAACAAACAGTTACAAAAGGTAGGTAACCATTTTTAATTCTTTGAGTGCTTGCTCAGGTCGATTCCATGTTAGGTGACTCACAAGCAGTATCCCTGGAGATGGGCTCAGAATTCACAGTCGTGCTGCTTACAACACTGCTCTGACGAAGCTGGCATTGTCCTGGGCCTGCTGAGTGATGGTGTAGTGGGATGCAAAGGTCTGAACCGAAGATCAGGTGGCGGCTCTACAGATATCCTGGATCGGTACCTGCGTGAGGAAGGCCGCTGATGAAGCTTGTGCTCTAGTGGAATGGGCCATCATGATGGCCGGAGGCGACACCCCTGAAGGCTCACTGCAGAATCTGATACAGGCAGTTATCCACAAGGAGATTCTCTGAGCAGACACGGGCAGACCTTTCATCCCGCCGCCACTGAGATGAAGAGCTGCATTGACTTATGGAAGGGTCTAGTCCTCTTGATGTAGAAGGCTAAGGCCTACCTAACATACAAAGAGTGTAACCAACACTCCTCGTTCGGCTTCTGAGGCTTCAAAAAGAAAACTGGTAGGAAGATGTCCTGATTATTGTGGAACTGTGACAGCACCTTAGGTAAGAACGCTGGGTGGAGGCGCAGCTGGACCGTATAAGGAGATTCAGACATCAACGCTCTAATCTCGGAGACCCTGCAGGCCCACCAGAGAGGAGAGGAGAAGCAGAGAGGAGCAGCAGAGAACACAAAGCCAGCAGCTCGAAAGGAGGACCTGTGAGCCTTGATAGCACCAGGTTTGGTGCTTGCGATGGAGCAGATAATCCAAGATGGACTGTAGAGAGAGATTGGCCAGCTAAGTTGCCCTGGTGGAGGGCTTCCTGCTAGCCAACAGGATGTGTTGGACTTACTCAGAGCAGGCCTGTTCCTCCGCACAGCCACGCAGAAGCCACGCCGTGAGATACAGTGACGTTAGGTTTGGGTGGAGCAGACGGCCTTGGTTACGTGAGAGCAAGTCTGATCAAAGTGGGAGCTCTGGCAGGGTTGCCACCGAGAGGTCAAAAAGCATGCCAAACCAGTGCTGGCATGGCCACACCAGAGCTACCAGGATGAACTTCAATTTGTCCATCTTGGCCTTCAGTAGGAAGGACCTTGTGATCCAGAGGTATCGGCGGGAAGGTGTACAGCAGTGTTCCAGTCCATGGGAGCAGGAAGGCGTCAGACAGGGAGAGACTGGCTAGTCCGTGAAATGAGCAAAACTACTGACATTTCCTGTTCCATCTGGATGCAAATAGGTCCCCCTGGGGAGTCCCCCACTTTCGGAAGATCATGTTGACGAACTCTGGGTGGAATGACCACTCGTGGCAAGAAAAGAAGGACTTGCTGAGGAGATCCGCCAGTGCATTTCGGGTACCCGGGAGGTGCAAAGCCTTGAGATGAATGGCATGCTGCACACAGAAGTCCCACAGCCAAAGAGCCTCTTGACACAGGGCAGAAGAGCAAGCTCCACCTTGCTTATCAATGTAAAACATTACAGCTGTATAGTCCATCAAAATGTGTACCATTCTGCCCCTTAGATGGAGAAGAATGCCTGGCAAGCCAGGGTATTGCCCTGAGCTCCCTGACATTTATGTGGAGGGAACAATCCTCCTGAGATCAGACACCTTGGGTACTGCAGTTGCTAAGGTGGGCTCCCTATCCCCTGATCCGATGTGTCAGAGACCAATGTTACCAATGGGAGCAGAGCTTCCACAACAACTCACAGTTCTGTCCACCAAGTCAAAGATGACAGGACATTCAATGAAACTGTGACCACCAAGTCCAAATCGTGTCTGCTGGGAGAGAAGACCGATGCCAGCCGTACAAGTCTGAGCTGTAGCCACGCATGTCGAACCACGTAGGTTAACCCTGCCATGTGACCCAGTAACTTGAGACATACCCAGGCAGTCATGAGTGGGTGAGCTCTGACATGTGCAATGCAATTCAACATAGCTTGGAATCGGGACTCCGGCAGGTAAGCTCTGGCATGCATGGAGTTGAGTACTGCTCCTATAAACTCTATTCTTTGAACGGGGATCAGAGTCATTTTTGTTCATTGATAAGCAGGCCTAGTTCCCGACAGGTGACTTGCACCACAGAAAGGCTGTGCTGTACTTGGGACCGTGACCTGCCTCTGACAAGCCAGTCGTCAAGATATGGATAGATCTGAATGCCTCAGTGCCTCAAGTAAGTGGCCACCACCGCCATGCACTTCGTGAAAACCCTCAGAGCAGACAAATAAGCCGAAGAGCAGTGCCATTAACCGATAGTGGCCCCACCACAAAATGGAGGAATCTCCTGTGGCCATGGAAGATAGAAATATGGAAGTAGGCATCCTTTAAGTTGACGGTGGCATACAAGACTCCTTGATCCAGAGAGGATGATGGAGGCTAGGAAGACCATACAGAACTTCAACTTTTTGAGATATCTATTGAGGCAACACAGGTCTAGGATGGGTCTGAGGCCCCCTTTGGCCTTCAGCATTAGGAAGTACCAGGAGTAAGACCCTTTTCCTCTCATATCTTGAGGAACCTCCTCCATGGCCCCCAGACATAGGATGGATTCCGCCTCCTGGATGAGAAGAGGCTCGTTAGAAGGGTCCCAGAAAAGGGACAGGAAAGGAGGGAGGAATGGAGAATGAAGACTTCAGGGTGTAGCCAACTGCTATGGTGTTGAGCACCGTGCAGTCCAAGGTGACCTTGGCCCATGCAGGGAGGAAAAGAGACACAGTCCAGAAATAGACGGGGGGATGGCTCCTGGGGCAAGACTGGAGCTCTGTCCTCAGACTCACCCTCAAAACGCCTGCTGATGGCCCCCTGAATGATGCACAGGCAGACGAGGGGGACAGAACAGGTTGGCAGCGTTTAAAGCCCATCTTTTTTCTTGTAGGAGCTCTGCTACTGTGGATCTGAAAATCTAAGCGGAGCTGACGGCCAAAAGTGTTTCCTAGAGACCTGAGGCATGTAGAGGCCCAAGGAACAAATCTTTCAGGCCATGCAGCCTGGAGTCCGTCTGCTCCGAAAATAGAGCAGTACCCTCAAAAGGGAGGTCCTGAATGGACTGCTGCACCACCTGAGACAGCCCCAAGGATTGCAGCCATGAGTACCACCGCATCGACACAGCAGACGCCAACTTACTGGCTGCCAAATCAGCCACATCCAACAGTTTGGAAAGAGGCTCTGCCCACTGTCTTGCTCTCCTCCAAATGGACACAAACTGTTGTCCGAGCTCTTGTGGCAGGGAGTCCTTGAATTTGGCCATGGACTCCCTGCCAATTATATCTCCCCAGCAACCCCTGCTGGTTGGGGATTCGAAGTTGGAGATTGGAAGGAAAATGTATTCCACAGCCAAACAAATCCTGTTTCTTTTGCATCTTTATTTTTTAGGCATGGCATTCGCCTGGTCCTGCCTATCTCGCTCATTGATAGCAGTCACCACAAGAGAGACGGGGGAGGGGGGTGGGGAGGATACAAGTATTTGTAGTCCTTGGCAGGGACATCATATTTCTTTTCTGCCCTTTTTGATGTTGGGGGCAGACTGGGTGGGATCTGACAAAGGGCCTTTACTTTCAGCACTCCTTCATGTACTGGAAGCGCCACCCTAGATGGTCCCGCAGCTGCCAGAATGTCAAAGAGGCTGTCCGAGAGCTTAGTGAGTTCCTCCACCTCTAGCCCCAAGTTTGAGGCCACCCTCTTCAAAAGGTCCTGGTGGACCCTAAAGTCATCTGGTGCAAGCGGGTGGGCGAACCCAGCGACTACCTCATCCAGGGATGACTAGGATGATGGCAACACCGGTCTGGGTGCTGGAGCCCCTTCTTCCACTGGGGAGGCTTCCTCCTGAGCCAAAGCCTGTACCTCAGTAACTGCATTGGAACCTGAATCTGGTTTCTGTACCGAAGCAGGAGGCACTGCAGTCCACTTTCATGATGCAACTGTGAATGACCACTTGGAGTCCGGTCCCAGCATCATACAGAGTCCCCAGGGAACCAGTATGGCCAATGTAGTGGCTATTGACCTTGTGGCCAGATACCCACTGCAGGGCTATTACTGCAATCCATTGCATGGGCTGACTGGTGCCTTCAGAAATGGGAACCTAAATTCCCTTCCTACTCCAAGGACGACTCCTCTCTTGGGGACCCCAGTCACGCTGATGGTGCCTCTTACTGCCAGCTACGGTGCAGGGCTGAACGGTGACAAGGGGAAGGTGACTGGTGGAAGGGATCCGGAGATCGATGCTGCATCAGAGACTAATGTGGAGTTGGTGGTGAAGGATGTGGAGACGGAGACCGAGGTGTTGGAGAACGGCAGTGCAGCAATGGTGACCAGTGCTGGGAGGAGGGCAGCCGGTACCGGGGAGATTGTGACCAACACCGGAAGGTCAGTGGTCCACTTTTCGAGGCCGAGGACTAGAAACATGGGGCCGAGGACCACGAACACGGGTCAGAAACTGTTGACACGGTGCCGGAGACAGGGACAAGGAGTTGTGGATTGGTGTTGGGACTCCAGTGGATGGTGGCAACCAAGCAAACACTGGGGGCCCTTGGGCGGCTTTTCTTTGGGAGGGGAGGCCTTCACTGACTCCACCGATGGAGGAAGGTCCCATGGTTTAGGCAGCACCAGTAGGGCCTTCAGGTCCGTGGTTACTTGAAAGGTTTCTGACATCAAGGGTACCATAAGGTGCATGAACCCCTGCCGCTCCCTCAAGTCGGGGCGATTCCCATAGTGGGCTCAGAGCCCTGGGCAGAGAGGCTGCACCTTGCAGTCCTCACAAAGGCAGATGGCCTGATATGGATCCTTTGCCTGCCATCCCTTTCCCGTCCTTCTTTAAGGCCGGGGAGAGCACCCACATTTGGCACGCTGCTTTCTGTGGTGCTTCCACAGCACCAGTGACGGTGAGTGGTGCCGAGGTGAACCCAATGCTGGTTGGGCGCTCTATTCCAAGGCTAAGGTACACAGCACCAAGTTGGAGCAAGACGGTTCCGAGGCTGGTCTAAGTGCTGCCTCCATCAGAGGGCCTTTGAGACAAGCATCTCTGTCTTTTTGAGTGCCATAAAGCCCTTACAAATTTTGCACTTCTCTTAACTGTGCGATTCCCCCAGACATTTCAGACAGCTTGTGTGAGGTTCACTGACCAGCATGGGTTTGTGACAAACAGCACACAGTTTGAATCCCGAGGACCGGGTCAGGCCCTGTCCCAGGGACAAAATCCCTAAGGGGACCACTGACTATTCTAACTTGACTACTTAAGGCAACTATATACAAAAACTATGAAAGGGAAACCACTAAGAACACTGCAAATTACAAAGGGAGAAAGATATTCCAGCGACCGTTACGGGCGGTAAGAAGGAACTGAGAGGGCACAGGAGCATGAGCTCTGCGGGAACAGGACTCGGCTATCACTAAGAGAAAAATCTCTGGCAGCCGTGCACGTGGGCATGCACACACCTAACATAGAACTGACATGCGCAAGCACTCGAAGAAGAATATTTTTTATACTATAACGCACTTAACATAAACAAAGACAAAACATGTGAGAGTTTCAAATAGGGCCTTTTGAAAAAAAGCTTACTATGTGGTAACTGAGCCATTCTTTAATGTGCCTAGAAAACAGAAGCTATCAATTTTTAAATATGTATTTTAAAAATATGTTCATATTGGAACCGTCCTTCCATTTGTCCTCAAAGCAAAGTCCTCTTACAACAAACTAGATTATAACAACGTTTTCCTTCCAAAATAATCATTATCTTTCTTTTCTAAGATACATTAATATTCTGACTGTAGATGAATACTTTTATTTTTTTATTGTAGTTTTTGTCCCTATTTAAGTTGCTCGCTTACTGTGTGCAAGTTTTGCATAATGAAATTTAATACAAAACTGCATTGCCTAAGACTCTTGACTTACATTTTAATAGGTTGAATATTTTTGAGCAGAGCTTTTGAAATTCTACTAGCCAGTACACAGATAAATGATTGAAAGCATTACCCCAAAGGCCAGCATCCGTTTCTACAACGCTGGTGTCTTAGTAACAAGGAATGATAACTGCAAATGCCTTTATTAATATTAATGAACTTCATGCTGAAATAGAACAATGCTTTTCAAAAGAATAAAAAAGGGATAAATACTTAACTAATGCCTTAACTATAAAGCATCAGTGAACAAAATCATTCATCTATCAGTAGAAGTACAAAAATGATTAGCTAGACATTTTTGGAAACAAAATTTAAAATACTAGTGATGCCAAGACATTCTATCTTATGGAGAATCCAGGAGACCACTTACTGTGACAGAAATGCATGTATGTTATTTTCTCTGTTTTTCAAAGTTCTTTAATCTTTACACTGCTATAAAAGCTTGTTGCAACATGTCTTCCAACATTAGGCTCTAGCTTTTTCAAATTGTATGCATAATTTCACAGCATTGGTGATTGTGCCTGAATTGTAACAAGCTGAAAACTGTGGCTAATCAACAGAAAAGGTTGTATTCCCAAGTAAAGGTCACATACTTTAATTAACATTTGTAAAAATTGAGTGAAACAAACAAAGTGAACTGCATCTAAAATGTTTGTAAATTAAACGGAGCCTTAAAATTCAGCTCAAAAAACTGTCTAAAGTATTAAAATATTTACACACAAAATATTTACATACAAAAATGTTTGGGGGGAGGGATAGCTCAGTGGTTTGAGCATTGGCCTGCTAAACCCAGGGTTGAGTTTTCAATCCTTGAGGAGGCCACTTAGGGATCTGGGGCAAAATCAGTACTCAGTCCTGCTAGTGAAGGCAGGGGGCTGGACTCGATGACCTTTCAAGGTCCCTTCCAGTTCTAGGAGATAGGATATCTCCATTAATTTATTTAAAATTTGCATATTATTATAGTTAAGAATCAAAATTTACATTTTCACACACACTCTCATTATGGAATCACAGAAGTAAGACAATGATTAAGTTACAAAGATAAATTCCATTTCTAAATCTCAATTTTTAACTACCACCTATATGCGGGGGGGGGAGGTGGGAGGCTTAAATTTTTGGCTTAAATTCTCAGACAAGATTTTCAAAATTGAGTGTCTAAAGTTAAGCTCCTACAGCCAGATCCTATACCCAGTGAAGTTAGTGGAAAGGCTATCATGTTTCAGCAGATAATTAAGGCCTAAATCCTTATGCACATGCTTAACCTCAAGTGCAATAGGTAGCCAATGGAACTCCTCGTGAATAAAGTTAAGCACATTCATAAGCGTATATAGCACTGTAGGCTAAGTGGCCAGATTTTTAAGAGTGCTGAGTATACAGCCGTTCCCAATAAGGTCCATGGGAACTGCTGAGTGCTCAACACTTACGAAAAAAAAAAAAGACTTCTTATTTAGGAATATGAATATGGATTTAGGAACCTACCTATAGGGTCCTGCAAATCCTGGTGTTTATTTTCTTTAAATATAGATTTTATCGAAGACATATCTATATACATCAGACTAAAATTACACATTTCCAAAATACACTCAAACCCATGCAGAAATTTTTATACTTTGCGTGTTTAATCTTAGCCTACAGACTTTTTTTAAAGTCTGAAGAATGTAAATCAAATATTTTTAAGTTATAGGACTCTGATTTTTTGCTATGTTTGCTTTCATGTTACTCAAAAATGACCTTTAAAAGTTAGAACCTGTCATGAACACAGTATATGTAACATGTTTATTATGATTACTAATTATATACATTTTTGAAGCATGCTCTACTGGCATTGTAGGCACATAGATTTGAAGACAGTCCTGTTCCAAAAAATTTACAGTTTAAAAGACAAGATTGAAGCCTGAATGAGGTAGGGGCCCTGTGGGGGAAAAATAGTATGTGATCATGTTACTGAAGACTATCATACAGCATATGCACAAACAGGCCAAATTAAGATTGCACAAGCAACCTTAATTCTGGCATTTCCTAACTTCTGAACACCTAACTTTGCAATGTTAACCTTTTTAATGCATTTTTGGATGTACTATATTAAATATTGTGCATAATGCTAGAGGAGAGTAAAGTATCAAGTCTTGTCAGTGTCACAGGTGGAAGAAACATTCAGGGCCTCTAACTCACAGCTGTGCTTTTATGGGATTACTACCATAAACTCCACCCACCCACAACTCTACCCATCTCTCTCAAAATTCACATTTAATGGGAAAAAAGGCTTTTCACTGTTTTTAAAACACCTAAGGAGTGGTGTTTCGCACAAAATGTAGATCCTGTAATCACTCAGCATATAGAACTATTAATAAATTGATGGGAGTCTGTGAAAAGGACTGCAGGCTGAGGCCCAAATGTTTGGCAAAAATGAGTTTCACAAAAGCACTGAAGTCAAAGGCAATGGAGTTATACAGTTTACATTTTATTTATTAAATCTGCTCTTACTCAACATTCACTGGAGCTGTTGAAGGATAATTTGGGATTGAGATGGAGGGACATGAAAATAGTTGGCACTTAACTTCACAAATTCTTTGTTGCTAATATTTTAGCTATGTAAATTGGAAATATCTAACTCTCTAATTAAAGCTATCCTCTTAGTTTGGGAATCTATGTTCACTTTCCCATGATTCAATTTGGGAAAAACCTGAACTCCAAGAAGATTAATGAATCTGACTATGGCAGAAGCTCTTGGTTTAATAAGGAATTATTTACATTGATATTTTATAAAAAGTTAATGAACCTCCTTTATTTAACTCCTCAAAGAGGTCAGACTGTTTAACCAGGATTTTTCTGAAGTTTCTTCACTACTGATATCACCAAAATAGTAAGGGAATTGCTCATCTTTCATTAGCTTTGCTTTGGGCCCAGTCCTGCAAACATTTGCAAAAGTATAATCACTGAATTACAGAAAGGTTGATTCATTTAAGTAAGCACTTGCAAAAGTGCTGACATTTCACCAGGGTGCAAAAATTTATTTTCCGTTACAGTGTTCTTTATTATTTTTCACTAATGGACGATGAGATAAAAAGGCATCAATCTACTCCGTTGCTTTTTTTCCATATTTAGTGATTAAAAACATAGTAGCAAATAAAACAAACACCATAAACTTTTGCATCACTATTATTGTGCTCCACCTAAATTGCATACATAGGACTGTTGTATTTTTCTCTCTATTTCCTCACACGTACTTTTTCCATTTGAACTGGGAGAACCCGAAAGTAACTTATTTGTAATATAATCTTTTTTTAGCATTACATATAGAATTCCCAGTCTTGGTTCAATATGTATCTTAGGGATTTGTCTGATACAGGTACTGAAGTTTATTACACAGACTACTTACCAGACTATTGACTACTGCAAAGGAAATAATTATACCAAACTGGAGGAAATGTGAACCTCCCTAATTGTGCCTCTCTAATTGTATGCACAGATTAAAGTGTTTTTGACTTCATGCCCTTGAAAACAATAATTGCTTATGCTGAAGAAACCTGAGCAATTTTATTAGACCTGGGAGAACTATATTGGTAAAAGATGTAATATTATAATTAACACAATGGAACTGATGAACCCACAATCATTGGTGCTTTTTAAGAAGTTACATGTATGAATGAGATCTGAGGTTGGAAACTGAAACAAAGGTGAATATTTTATTCCATCTTCTCCACTTACAATATCTTGCAAATTTAATGTAGGAGTGATTTAATGAAACTATGATTGTGGCAAAAAAATAAAATAATGAATAAAATAAGTACGAGCTTTGTTGCTTTGGCTGCAGTTTAGAAACAGAGCTAAATATTTTTCGGAAAATTTCTCTAGGACACGGCAACTCAAGTAAAAACTTGAGGAACCCTTCCAAATGTAAACTGTACTATATTATGCCAATTAGACTGAAGGATGAATCACCTATAAAGTTTATGGGGGAGAAGAAGTTTACAGCAAATCAGATTCCAGCCTGTTTGTAAGATTACAACATGCCTGTAGGAAACAAATACACTTTTATGAATAAGGGCTAAACAAAAAGTCTGCACTCAAACCAAACAGAATGAACTATTCATGGTATACTGGAGTTTCTGACCCTCTCCACTACCATGATCTGTGTGACAGGAGGATAAAAATCTTTTTTTTAATTTAAATCGGATTTTTATTTAAAAAACAACAAGTTTATAAACCCAATTAAAATTACATTTGAAATTGACAACCTGTGTTAAGGCCAAAGCATCTTATAATCTATTAAAATCATTTAAATTAGATATAAAAATATTATTAAGCAGTACATATTTGCTGCCAGATTTTAAAGGAAGTCAAACCACTGAACTGGTGAAAGTTATTGCCAAAGCACCTTGAACCAAAGTGCTAAACCAGCTTTTGACAGCAGTAGCCTCTTCTGCTAATGCAGAGAGAATATTTTCTTCATTTCAGTTTATTCATTCAACTATATCAGTTCAATGACTAGTTCATTCAAAGTTTGTTCATTCAAAGTTGAGTAACCAGTTGGGAGCTGAAAAGACAGGAAAGCTTGTTTTCCTCTCCCAATTTATGAACAAAAACCAGGGAGAGAGAATTTGCTCTACTAGTTGTAAAATCTTGAAGGAGACCAGTGGCCAGAAACAATCCGTTCAATTCCCTAACAATAGATTATATTTCCTCTGTTCAATAAAATCAGTTTTAAATTCAAAACATATTTTAATCAACTTTTTTTTTAATTTATCCAGCACATTAAAGGTAGTTTTACTTAATAGAAAAATTAAATTAAGTTTTTGCATATTTTTAATTTATTTGAATTTCCATTCAAATAGAGTTTGACACAAATCACAAATAAAATTCATCTAGTAAATACGAACTGCATTATTCACCACTTCCTATATATAAAAAATCAAGAATCTGAATAACTAAACTACATAATCACTTAAATAAATGAAAATAGATATAGTGTGTCTTTGTTAGCAAAAAGAAACACCAATTTACGCTAAATTTAGTTGCAAATCAACATGTTTTATTGGTTACCAACCAATGTGAAGTAAAAAAACAGTTACTAACCTGTTTTGTAACTGTTTTTCTTTGAGACACGATGCACATGTCCATTCCACTTCAGGTGCGAGTGTGCACAGAAACCAGAATTGTTTTTCCCATAGCAATACCCGTTGGGGTGGCATATGCGCCCTGTGCACGCTCATGCTGCTAGCCAATGGTATAAAGGGATCAGAGCAGCCCCAAACCTCCATCAGTTCCTTCGTACTGGATATTAGTAAGTTAGACGGTGATACAAAGGGAAAGAAGGTGGGACATGGAATGGACACGTACAACACATCTTGAAGAACAACAGTTACACAATTTGTTAGTAACCATTTTTCCTTCTTTGAGTGATTCCACATGTCCATTTCATTCCAGGTGATTCACAAGTTGTTCAGCCAGGAGGTGAGGTTCAGAATCTACTTTAACAGAGACTAACACTGCTCGTCCAAATTTGGCATCATCTCTTGACTGTTGAGATACAGTGAAAAATGTGTGAAGTTAGGCACCAACACCCAGGTTACTGCTTTGCAAATGTCCCCTATAGATACATGACCCAGAAATGTAGCTGAAGCCCCATGAGCTCTTGGAGAGTAACATGGGGCCTCTGAAAACAACAACATCAGGATACGTATGATCTCACCTCGGACTCCAAAGAAGAGCAAAGTAACCCAACAGCCATGGTCATGCAGTACCATGCAGTGCAGGCAATTGGGATCCGACCGACCTGGTTAGTACCAGGGAAAGCATGCTTGGTTTTCCCTAAGAGGATACCAGATAGCTAGGCCGCAACTCTGTAGAAGTCTTGCTTGCCGTCGGTACCGAGGTCTGTTGCACCAAAACTGAAGCGGAGTGGAACACCACTGCTGATGAAGTAGGTACTAGAGCTTGTGAAGTAGATGGTGCCAATAACTACATCCAACACAATCAGAGAATCCAGTACCGAGAGGCAGAGCAAGTCTTTAGCTGCTGCATCTGCCTCTCGCATTGTCAGTACCAAGAGACCAGTATAAGCAGATGTCTGCTGCATAGATAAAGTAGAAAGTGTAGCCAATAGAATCGATCTCAATGGTCCTCAGGTTGGAGCTGAAGTCATCACCTCTGCCTGATGGGTCAAGGAAGCATGAAATACTGGGGAGCACTTAGCCAGAGCTGGTGCTCTACCTCTGGTATCCACACTCCTGCTTGAGGGTCCCACCAAAAACCTTGGGCTTGTCTACATGGTACTACAGTCCAGACTTTTGGGGTGTGATCTGTACAGTGTTCGAATGCATTGCACTCAAACTGCCCTGTGTAGACCCTGCTGGAACAAACTCAAAAGTACCTAGTTCCCATTAATGCGGTCCCCTTTTAAACAGGGTTAATGCAAACTAGGTACCTTTTAGTTTGTGCCAGTAGGGTCTACACAGCTAGAGCACTCTACAAATCACACACTCCTAGTCTGGACTGTGGCACTGAGCAGACAAGCCCTTAGATCTCCTAGAAGAAAGTGGCCTTCTAGCTCTAGAGGCACATAAGTCATCCATCTTCATCTCCTTACACAGTACCAGGGAAGAGGGAAATGGCTTTTTCTCCCTTCTGAAAATCTCTGATGAGGAGACACTGCAATGTCCAGAGGAGTGCTCCCAGATGGAATGGAGCCTCTCAGTGCATGTACCAAGCAACTTGGTTCTGAAAGAGGACACAAGGCAGCTTACATTAGAATGATACAAAGCCTCACCTCCCTATCTTTCTTAGTCCGAGGCTTAAGCCCCCTGCAAAAAAGGCATCCATTCTTAACATGACCCTCAAGTACACACTTAGGCACCGAGAGTAAGGGTTAACAACTAGCATGGACTTCTTACAGCTGTCGTAGGGTTTTTGAGGCCAGAGCCCTAGGCATGCCCTGATACGAAGTGTCCATGCAGAGAAAAAAGTCTGATGCTCTTCAGTCAAACCACACTCCACCCCAGCTTCCAGAAAACTAAACTAAATTAATGAGTACCACAATAAAACTAACTATGGAACTAACTATTAACTGTTTACAAAGTTTAATAAACTTTCTCTAGAGGAAAGAGATAGAGATTGTATAGACAAGCATAGACACTCAGAATTCTGGCCACAGGCAGTAGCTCCTTTACCAGTACGAGTGTGAGGAGGGCAAACACATTGCCCCGATGGGTACTGCTATGAGAAGACATCCCCAACTTCAGTGCACTGGCCACACACACACCCTGACGTAGAATGGACATTTGCAATCACTCAAAGAACCTTTCTTCAGGCAAATAACTAAAATGTACAAATGCAAAACATTATTAAAATAGATTATTTAAATCAAAGTTTCCTGCTTGCTGATTTGAATCATAATCAAAATAGCTGATTTAAATTGCATTGATTTAAATCAATCCACCCTGCTCTCGGACAAAAAGGAAACAATGGTCTCGTATAAAGAATAAAGTCAACAATCAAAAGAAAAGCTAGTGAAACGTCTACATGCTGACTCAAAAGATATGCAAAGGACTATTGAATTTTCTAATGAAGACAAAATAAACTTAGATATTTTACTATCCTAAACGTAAGAACTACCAACTTTATTCTCTCTTTAAAAAGATCTTTATTGTACTTATTAAATTGTGTGCAAATTACCAAAATACTTCTAAAAATATAGTACACTACAGGAGACACACACAGACAACATAAATAGGGCAAAGAGAGAAGAAAACGGTGATAAATCCTCAATGTGACCTAAGAGATTTTAGTCACATATAAATTAACTCCTACTGTATGTTAGGAAACCACCGTATAACCAAAACCTTACAATTGCAAGTGGCGGAGGCCAATGAGGATGGACACACACATCTGGATTTTTTGGAAAAGTGTGGAAAAAGAAGAGACCCTCATCAGCTTAGCTGGTCCATTTAAAGTGAGAAGCTCCTCTAGTGGCTTCTTTTCGAGCAATTACAAAGAAATATTGTTGAGATACTGCCTCAGACACAGCAGACTACTTTATTTTTTATATTCTCCAGAGCAAAGCTGAAAGTGAGTGGTACTAGGCTGGGACAGAAAGAACACACTGGTTTTAAGTGATCAGGGCAGGAGAGTTCTTCAGTTTGATGGAATAGGTTTCAGCCAATTCCACTAGAAGGAACTACATTTGCTTTGGACTATGGTGAGCTACTTGCAATGTAAGGTCCTGTCTACAGACCTTTTCATTTGCTGTGCTTTATTAGTACCTTCAACATTAATAAAGCTAACAGACAGTATATTTACATGAACTTTTCCCTAGAAAGAAGGGAGAAAGCATTGCAAGTTTCTATTATACAGCTGACTGACATCTTCATATTCTAGATCTTCCCTGAGTAAGGAGATCCTGAAATGTTGGTTTATTCATGAGTTGTTGTTCCAGAGATACAGATAAAATGAGACTTGCACTCCTATAGTAATTAATATGTCCAGTTGAGAACTCCCCCATATGGCTTTCCCAGCTGAGTTTGGATGGCCAGAATACAGTAATTTCAGACTGTGATGTTTGGAAATCCAAAAATTTGACCAGGAGGTCCATAAGAGAAAGCCCTTCTCCTACAAACCTCATCAGAGGACACAGAATTAGGGTAGTGACTGGGCTTAACTCTGACTAAGAGACGTACATTCAGGAATCTGAACTTTAGTTTTATCAGGTCTATCCCTAAACATTCTATCCCTATGTACAATATATGTACACTTGGGATCGGCTGCACTGATTTTTCATGTTGATCTTTTCTGCAATACTAGTGAGGTTGCTTTATAAATTAAACAGTCTTAGAGTTAGCAAAACATCATTGGTTTCTATTGTATAACTAAAACATAGAAACAACTTCAGCCTGATATGCAGTTTACTCTGTATCTGTCTTAAAGATTTTCATTTGATGTACTAGTTTTACCTTATTATGCCTAATCCTGTAATACATGCAGCATTCTGAAATTGTCTAAAATATGCTACGTACATGCAAATCATACTGCAAATTAATAAAATATAATTAATTAAGAATATTTACCGCATGTGTTGATTGTGGAGCTAAGTGATGCAGCTCCAGTGGAAAGGCCAGCTTTTGAAACTGCTGATGCTACAGAAGGTGTAGAAGATGCAGGAGAGGAAGTAGCTGTAGTAGAGGAGGCTGATGATGATGTTAGTCGCTCTCCTGACTCCATATCTGTAAGAAACAGAACATAAGAAAGAAAACAAATATTTTTCTACCCATTAAGGAAATGAATGGCAGGCAAATTGTAGGGAAACCACCCACCAAAATACAAATATACATGGAATTAAACCTAAGATGTTTAAAGACAGTTAGCGAAGGAATAAATTAAAAGAACAAATTTATAATCCATCAAAAAGTTTAAATTAAAAAAAAACAGGAAATTATCTTCTGCAAAGATTAAAAGGACAGTGCAAAGTTTTTAGATAATTCTGTTATGCAAGGGGAGTGATTTATTTAAATTCTGCTTTTTCTGGGTCTTATTTTATTTAATGACTTTCTTCTGTATTGGTAACTGCACGGGCATTAGCTGTTCCCGGTACATTTTAAGAAAAAGTAATTGAAGTGAATATAAATTTGTACATTGTAAAATGTTTAATATTAAAGAAAACAGTTTAATAAAATGAGAATTATAGCTGCTTTAAATAAGCTAGTTATTTCCTTTCCACATAAGATCCTTATCCAGCATCTTCCCTGCTAGCTAGAGCAGGTGGAATGCACTATATATGTGCACTAAATGGTCTGGCACCTACTTATCCAAAGGATAGCTTCTTTTCCTGTGCCATACCGGGGGCGTGGCTCAGCATTCACGTCGCACTCCCTGTCAGTACCCAGCCCATGCCAGGAAAGCTAATAATCCAACCAGTGGACAAAATTCAGTTATGAATCCTGGTCACATGCCACCTGAGGCATGCTGCACATGTGCTAAGATGACGACTGCCACATTTGCAATCAGCAGAAACACCCCAATTCAGTGAGAGAGCGTTGAGTCAGCCAGCATTGTGTTCTCTAGGACAGCCCCTAAGCTTTGGAACTTGCTCCCTGCTTGATTTGAAACAATGTCCAGGGCATGCTGCGAGGACCATCTGTTCTCCCAAGAGGTGAGAGATTGTGAGAGTTCTGGTGGAAACTAATTGTAAAGATCTTAAAATGTTTCTTGTGCTGAGTTTTTATATGTTTATATATTATATACAGCATTTTAAATGTGTTGTGGAGAGTCTAGAGCAAAGGGTAACGGCCCCTTTTTTAATTAGTGTACAGATGAAAATAAATGAAATGTATTATCAAAAATAATTAATTCCAACAAAATATTGAAACCTGTTGGAAAATTAATTTCTCAGATATATTTACAACAGTTACATTCAGACAAATGAAAGAATGAACAGAATGACAAACACATGGAAAACTGCACCAAATGGCCATTAGAGCCAGTCTGTCAAGTCTGCAGGAGATTCAGGATAGAGTTGAAGTGGGGATCACAGTGTCCCCAAACCCCATGATGTTGATCTATTATTACAACTACAGGGAGACCCCAGAGTCCATTCCAATAGTTCTGGGGTCTCCTGTAAATCTGTATTAAGAATGTTGATATATTTTAGTTTTTAAAACAGTTAGACCTATCCCTTTGTGCAACAACCCCATCATCATGGAAGCCCCTCCAGCCTCAGAGTTGGTAGCCTGGTTCAACCCTGGGCTGGGCTGCCAACTGGATGGGGATCCCAGGTCTCTGAGTACAAGCATTCTGACCTCAACAACAGCTCAGACACACACTCTCACCTTTAAGCTTTTTAGAACAAGGATTTCCTTTACTGCGCATATTGTACAGGGCAGACACATTGTCAGTTCCAAACAACCAATTAAGTAAACAGTAATAATTTCTTAACTGTAAAAGTACAGTTACTCCCGATCTGATGGTAGAGTAACTGATGAATTCCCAAATGACTATTTGGAAGGCCAGCATACAGAGCACCTCCACTTGGACCTTGACTCACTCCCCCTCCTCCACAAATACACGAGTTCTTGTGCTATTCGGGCATTAGAAGGTAAGGATTAAGGAGAAAACAAACAGGTGAGTAAGTGACCTACTACCAGCTGTGGAGTGTTCACTGCTGGAAACTATGCTACAGGGAATACACAGGACCCAGGCAATACACAGACAGTAAGTCCTGCATAATATTTTGCAGGATTTGGCCCAGAAGTATGGATCTTAGACTAGTTGGGTTTAATTAAATGCTAACTATATTTAACACACTGTTTAATCATAAACTGTCAGTGTAAATAATTGAAGTTCAACTATAAGCATAGCTGTGTCAAAGACTAGATTATACTTCTTCAAAGTCCAAAGAATTCTTTTTATTCTTTCTTGACTTTTTTGAATAAAGATAAATGATTCAGTGCGGTTTTTCATAAAAAAATAAAGCACAACACTTGCAGCACAGCATTCATAAGTAAATGCTATATTAACAAGCTCACGTGTGCACCAGTGCATAACGTTCAGACGAGTGCTAAAGAAGCCTGCTTGAGTTCCTAATGGCTTAAATACACACCAAGAGGCAAAATCTGCTTAATCCAAAGGGAAAGGAAGATGGACTTGTGTGTAACCAGAATTCTCCAAATATGGGTCTCTATAAGAGTTATGTGCTATGCAACTCAATCAGCAGTTCTTAAGGCAGTTTCATCATTAATGGGCTCATATACATTGCCTTATGAATGTGATGTCCCAGAGTTATAAAAAAGCCATCCTTCCCTGACCCTGCTCAGTTCCTGTTTCTTGTAAACAGAATACTCCGAAGAAGCAAGGGAAAAGAGAGGATCAACATGGGTCTGTATATACAATGTACTTGGAACATATTAGTACCAGGTAAGTGATCCACATTTCTCCTTCATGAAATTGCCTCTGAATACAAGTTGCAGCCTTACAACCTTATTAATTTCAGTGAAAGCAGTGTGGCTAAACCAGGGATCGGCAACCTTTGGCACACAGCCTGCCAGGGTAAGCCCCCTGGCAGGCCGGGCCGCTTTGTTTACCTGCCGCGTCCGCAGGTTCGGCCGATCGCAACTCCCACTGGCCGCAGTTCGCTGCTCCAGGCCAATGGGGACTGCGGGAAGCAGCGGCCAACACATCCCTCAGCCCGCACGGCTTCCTGCAACCCCCATTGGCCTGGAGCGGTGAACCGTGGCCAGTGGGAGGTGCAATCGGCCGAACCTGCGGACGCGGCAGGTAAACAAAGCGGCCCGGCCTGCCAGGGGGCTTACCCTGGCAGGGTCTGTGCCAAAGGTTGCTGATCCCTGGGCTAAAAGCTGTAGTTGGCTTTGAAAACCTCTCCAAAGTCTTTCTGTTGTTAAAACTCTTCACTGCTTAAAAAGCCATCTGGATAATCTCTAGGCAAAGAGTTCAATGTTTAGAGTCAGGGCCGGCTCCAGGCACCAGCTTCTCAAGCAGGTGCTTGGGACGGCCGCTCTGGAGAGCGGCGGCATGTCCAGGCATTCGGCGGCAATTCGGCGGACGGTCCCTCACTCCTGATTGGAGCGAAGGACCTCCCACCAAATTGCCGCCGCAGATCGCGGCTTTTTTTTTTTTTTTTTTTTTTTGGTTTTGGCTGCTTGGGGCGACCAAAACCCTGGAGCCGTCCCTGTTTAGAGTTTCTCTCAAGGCTACAAACAAATGGGATGATCTCAAAAAAGAGTTCAGCCCTTTGTAAGTAATACAAGGGTCCACTGGCAGATAATTTAGGCTATCTAGGCTCCTCATGCATGCTATCAGGCATTGAGGAAAACACTGAAACAACAGGATTTGATTTAATTGAAACTTTGATATCACCTTAGGCAGAAACTCTAGATGGGGGTGCAGCACTATTTTATCTTTGCAATCACTTTTTAAGAAGAGTCCACCATTAAAGTCTGAATTTCGTACACCTTTTAGGAACACCTGATAGCTTCTAAAAAGGAAACTTTAATGAACAAACTATAATGGTCAATACCCCAATGATTCAAAGGGAACAGGGCAGGAACCTAGTAAAAACCAAGTTCATCTCCTGAGAACTATCATGCTGATAAATTTGAAGGGAAGCGTTACAGGTGTAAAATAGCTAGCAAAAACACTTCAGATCCCTAGGGGGTAAAAATTGCACTCTTTTAAACTGCACTAATTATGATAAATGTGTAACCTCTTGTATACAAATTAAACCAAGACCTTCAAAACCAAGATGATATCAGTAACTATTACCTATTTTTTTACTGAGTCAACCTGATATAAGAGTGACCTTCCTTACTGCCTTCCCTGAATGTTGTACCTCCTACAAGTCATCCCAATAGTTCTACCTATAAAGAACAAAAAGGAATTACACAGAATATATAGCAATTTTATAGGGCATGGAAACAGAATTTATGGATCCATGGTTAGCTGATAGAAAACAAAACAAGACATTAACCTTCCCAAATGGAAATTCTGTAACTGGGAAACTAATTTAATATAGCAGGAACTAGTTTCATTTTATAGAAACTCAAAACAGCAGCCCCACACAGCCAACCACTGAACCAGCTTATTGGTTTTATTCTTTACAACTTAATTTATTACATAGAAACTTTGCTCCCTCAGGAGATCAGACAACATCGAATCTGCAAATATAGAAACATGCTATCAGATAGTTCAATGTAGTGCCAAAATTCTCAATTACCTCTTGGCTACATAGGCTACAAAAGCTTTTCCTACAGGACAGGAGCAAGCTAACTTTACACGATGCAGGAGATGAAAATGCCAGATAACTCCTAACCTTAGACATTTCACTAAGGCATGATATGATTAAAGTAAGGAGCTCAGATTTTAAATTCAATCTACCTTTTCAGGATTTCTAATAATTAGACATTTCCTACACAGTTACTAAAGGAGACACTCCACAACTGAGAAAGAAGTGTCTGGTTTTTTACTGGAACACCCGGTTGAAAAAGCACCCTGGTGGCTCCAGTCAGCAATGCTGACTAGGCTGTTAAAACTCTGGTTGGCGGCGCAGTGGCTGGCAGGTTTCGTGCCTGGCTCTGGGGAAGCAGCAGACACGTCTGACTCCTAGGCAGAGGGGCAGCAGGAGGCTTCGCGCACTGCCCCTGCCTGTAGGCTCCGCCCCGAGCACCGGCTTCACAGTTCCCATTGGCTGGGAACAACACCCAATGGAAGCTGCGAAGGCGGTGCCTGCGGGCGGGTGACAGCACATAGAGCCCCCTGGCTGCGCCTCCGCCTAGAAGCCAGAGGACCATGTCACTGCTTCCCAGGAGCCGCCTGAAGACAGTGCTGCCTGGAGCCCACATACCAATCCCCCAGGAGTGGGGTCTCAGAGAAGGGAGTGGGGCAAGTCAAGGGTGTTCGGTTTTCTGCAATTAGAAAGTTAGGGATGGATGTTCTTATCTCCATTGTAAAACATTTTCGGGAAACACTTGCAAATATATACCACAAGTTCTTTACCCTGGACTTGAAATACTTGAATATCCGTTTAAAGTTTCCATCTGCCACACCTGCAATCAAACGCAGTATTCCATGTTGCAAATAGTTTAGTATTTTCATTTGATTTTGAACAAATCCAGAATATATATTTGATGCTTTAAATATGGATTTCCAATCATGCTCATTCTTCCTTCCTGCATGGTGGGGTAATTCACTCTAAAGGGATGTGATTTCTAAAGCATACTAATGTGTTGCACATTATTGGATTCATGTAGAACCTGATAGTGTCCTTTAACAGAGTATTGTTTTAAACAGCACTACATTGTAGACCTTGCTGGTGTGCTTTAATGTAGTGCTGTTTGAAACAGTACTCTCTTAAAGGATACCAGCAGGTTCTACACGAACCAAATACCTGCAACACAGTATGTTTTATAAATCATGCCCTCTTAGCGCACATTACCCCACTGCCTTTGGTGTTTAATCCTTTACGACATCCTCTGGGAACTGCCCCATGGGACTAGCTCGCTGGTATGGATTTAAATATACAGAACACAGATATCTATACCGGGCAAAAAGTTTATACAAGGTCTACTGTCTTCCAACAAAGCCCACATTACAGACAGAATAACGTGAATCTTAACCTACAAAAATATCACATCAGTTCAATAACAGCTAAAGAAAGATTCTATAAAATATTGGAGCACATATGTAAAGTATCCAGATATTTATTAAATGATAAAACAATCGCCTCACTCTCTAGATAAATTCAAGTTATAGTCAAACAAATGTGTTGCCAAGATATTAGCAGATTTGATTTTTAGATGTCTAATTAGTATTAGATGTATGTAAGGGAAATTGTATTTAAAATTTTTCATTACTATGTTAATATTAACTTGCAAAAGGAAAGACAAAACTAAGCATTCATGTCTACATCATGATTTAATACAGTTTCCCTTTTACTTCTATCTGATAAAACATTTCATGCTCTTCATTCTCTTTACAAAACTGTTCCTCTTTCTGTTTATCTTGAACGCAATAAAAACAACATTAAAATACTGCTTCCTCAAACTAACCAATTGTACAAGTAGTGCTTTTTTAAAAAACTACCGGTAAGCCATCCAAAGTGTATGATACCTTACATTATATACTGTACTGGGGAAGACAGCCTCAATAAAATACGGTAAGGTTTGAAAAGCTACTTACAGAATTGTTTTCCATAACTATTTTTATTAAGATTTTTACTAAAACAAATTCTCTCATAGTATTGGTAATGTAGCACAATAGGTCATGTATATTCTTATAGATATTGCTGTTTTAATAACTAACAATAACTAACATTGAAACAATAATCTGACTTACAAAAATTGCCCTTTAAAAGCAAAAACAAAATTAATGTAATGTGGCATTTCATTCGTCATTGTTTTTTAACTCGGAGCAGTACAACATTGACATTTCTGACAGGATTTAGAACCTAGAATATATTGCTCTGTTCCTAGAGACATAGTTTTGCTTTTAAGGCAAAACCTTAATTGTGTTTAGTTAGTGTATTATTCTAAACCACAACAGATGGTTGACACTGTAAAAGATAATCCCTGAAAGACTCATTAATGAGGATCAGCAATAATTAGATGATAGACTTCATGTCTTCTGTAACTAACAAGTCTATGGACAACAACAACAAAATTTACAAAAAGCCACTGCTCTCTTTGTAAAGTTCAGCAAGTATATATTACACTTTGTAAAGTTCAGCAAGTATGTATTACCTTTGTTGATCTACAATATATGTTGCCAACTAATATTTAGATCTGTTACAACTTATTAAAAATTACACATTTTATACAATATAACTTCAACCAAATAAGTTAAATCGAGAACACAATTACACCGCTACCTTTATATAACGCGACCCGATACAACACGAATTCGGATATAAACACTGTAAAGCAGTGCTCGGGGGGTGGGGGGCAGGGCTGAGCACTCCAGTGGATCAAAGCAAGTTCAATATAACGCAGTTTCACCTATAACACGGTAAGATTTTTTGGCTCCCGAGGACAGCATTATATCGAGGCAGAGGTGTACTTCTGTTTCCCAAGTGTACGCTAGCAGTTTGTGCCAGTTTCCCTAAACTCTCTGCCATAAGTGCAAATTTATCTTCCTGGCTCCTTACTAATTAACTATATTTTCCGAAGTAGATAAATAACAATTTGTGAATGCACACTGAACCAAACGTAGAGGAAAACAAACTGAACTAGGTGCATCTTTTTATAAGCAAGCAATAGTCTTTTGCTTTTACATGCAAAAAACTGTTTAAATGCTGCCTAGCAACCATGAGTAATAATGGAAAAAGCAAAAATATGCCAAGTCCAATTGAAAAGAAATATATTCACACCAGTAAATTAACAACCAATTTTATAAGGTAAATGTTCCAGTAATTAAAACTCCATATAATTTAGTTAAAACTATATTCAAGATCGATGGTCAAATCTCTGATCAAATTAAGACTTCATAATATACACATTTACACTACATAAACACTTCTTTGTATTTAATAACTATATTTTTCTTTCATGTGATCAGATACTGACAAATGATTCTTTTTCAAGAGGCATCAATATGTATAGCAACCAGAAGATCAGTAAATGGTAGGATGTTTGAATACCGTGCAGCTATGCAGAAACAAAATTAAGCAATACTCATACATAAGCCTACTGATGTTCAAATAGAACGTGTATATTCTTATAGATATTTCTGTTTTAATAACTATCATTAACCCAACAGAGACAAGAAGTCCAGAAGGCAAAAATTAATACTGATACACAATACACTTTTTTGGGGGGCCAAAATTTATCAAATTTATAACAAGCAGCTACTGGGCTTTGACCCTGCAAGGTGCTGAGCCTCTGGCCCCATCCAGCAAAACATTTAAGCATATTGTGTAGATATAAGAAATTGATTATTCCAATGAAATCAATGAGACTGTTCACATACTTAAAGTTACACACTTAAGTGGTTTGCTAGATTAGGCCAGAGTGCCCAGTCCCTCACAGGATGGTGCCCCAAAGGTACAGTACAATACATTTGGTAGCAATAAATATCTGGGAAGGTTTAATGATAGCGTTTGATATAAATACTGAATGAATTATGTCAAACACTTGGAGCTTAGGCTCATTTTACAAAATACAATCCACATCTTGCTCCCGCCCTCTCCATGGGATGTATGCCCGAAAAGACAGGGGGGCACATGTGAGTGGCTGCAGAGGGTCAGCAAAAGGCGGGGGGGGGGGGGGGGGGGGTGATCTGCACAACTTGTACGCCAGCAGCAAGTAGGGACTCCAGTCTGCTGTGGTATACAGAGGTTTGGCAGATGAAGTAGGGAAAGAACAGTGACACTGCCAGTGAATCCACTACAACATTCACTGGCCAACTTCCATACAGTCACAGAACCGTTTCCACTGATGCTCCACAGCCCTGGGCATGAGGCAGAATGCCATTTTACCAACTCCTGCTGAGTACCACTGTGCAAATCCTGTTTCTAGGCCTTCATACCAATGAGAGATTTTCTTTTTCTGGGTAAAGAGGTTTTTTTAAAACTCAGTAAGAGTGTTGCCATTGTTAATAATCCTTAATGATTAATGTTCGTTTAGTGCTTCAAAAATATAAGTACCATATAAGTGCTGCATATTATTACTGTTAAAGGCAATATTTGTATTAATATCACCTTTCAGAACTTACGTAGCATCAGCACTTCCTTTAAAAACTCCTCTTTAGGACAAACACATTATATCACACCTTGGCAAGCTTGAAAAATGAAATGTTTTAGCAAAACTCAATTAAATAATTCCTGTTGATTTTCTGCATTTCCTTTCCCATTAAGCCAATTACCAAGGTACTTGGGTCAAGGAATAAAATTAATTACCTATAATTCTTGTTCTCAAAAGAGAGCAGCATGAACCCGAGAGTCAGGATCTACTGTGCAAGAGCAAAGGTGTATTGTGACACTTAGCTCATATTTCTCTAGAGGTTTCACCTTTCTAATCATTCTGCCTGATTCATTCAGTGATGAAACAATTCACTGTTTGTTGCATCACAATTCATAACCATGGAAGCAGCCATGATATCATGAACAGTAAGGTCTGATTCAGCACACCATTAAATGAGTAGTCTTTACCCACATTAACAGACCCATTTATTGCCAAAGTCATAGCATTAGACTTAGCAGAACTGGATTTTTATTCTTTTGTAATTTTGACAGATAATATTGATAGTTATTTTTAAGCATTTTTTTTATCTATTTGAATTTTGCCAAATTTGGAAAATGTATAGCATGGAGTTGTGACGGGATCCCTGGGGTGCAGCCTGGGACTGTGGGACCGCTGTGTCCCCTTAACTCTCTATAGCCTGGGGTGTCTCTCACAATGCCTTGCTAGTGACCAGCAGCAAACTCCTCCAGGCGCTGTGATCACTCAGCACAACCGCATGTGGAGCCCCACACCCAGCTAGATTGCATGAATGCTCCCAGACCCACTTATGAATCTCACAGGGAAAGGCCAGATCCCCCCAGCTCCCAGCACTGTACCTCAGGAATATACCGTCTTGCACTGCGCAAGACGAGTGGTGCAAATTTATTAATTGGTTCACCACTTCATCAATGGAAAGTGGACATAGACCAGCCTTTGCAAAACCTTAGCACAATTGCCACACACTTCAGGCAAACTCTCTGGTAAAGATAAATAGTTAAAAAATATATTGACTACAAAAGATGGATTATAAGTGATAGGCAAAAAGTGAGAGTTAGTTACCCAAAGAAAAGAAAATATAAGCACGCAGTCTAAACTCTCAACCTTATTAGACTGGGCAACATCTAGATTAAGCAGTTTTTCTCACCCCACTGGATATTTCCCCCTGTTGCCAAGAAGGCTAATGGCATTTTGGGCTATATAAGTAGGAGCATTGCCAGCAGATTGAGGGACATGATCATTCCCCCCATTCGGCATTGGTGAGGCCTCATCTGGAGTACTGTGTCCAGTTTTGGGCCCCACATTACAAGAAGGATGTGGAAAAATTGGAAAGAGTCCAGCGGAGGGCAACAAAAATGATTAGGGGGCTGGTGCACATGATTTATGAGGAGCAGCTGAGGGAACTGGGATTATTTAGTCTGCAGAAGAGAAGAATGAGGGGGGATTTGATAGCTGCTTTCAACTATCTGAAAGGGGGTTCCAAAGAGGATGGATGTAGACTGTTCTCAGTGGTACCAGATGACAGAACAAGGAGTAACGGTCTCAAGTTGCAGTGCGGGAGGTTTAGGTTGTATATTAGGAAAAACTTTTTCACTAGGAGGGTGGTGAAGCACTGGAATGGGTTACCTAGGGAGGTGGTGGAATCTCCTTCCTCAGAGGTTTTTAAGGTCAGGCTTGACAAAGCCCTGGCTGGGATGGTTTAGTTGGGGATTGGTCCTGCTTTGAGCAGGGGGTTGGACTAGATGACCTCCTGAGGTCCCTTCCAACCCTGATATTATATGATTCTAAGTCACATAAAAACTGTAGAATGAGTTCCTAAATTTAGCATCACTAAATAAGCCTGGCAGAGGGAGAAGGCTACTTAAAAAGATATCACTTTACTAAAAGATAATGATGGGAGCCATTTCAATGGAATCAGGATAAAATATGGAATTTTTAGAAGGCTCTTAGTAAAAATATGTCTCTTTTAGAGGGTCAGAATATGGTCATAGAAATTTATCATGGGATATTTGGCAAATGTAATCAACTCAAAACATTTGTTTTGTATGGACAAAAAAAACCCGATTTTCCTCTTCGTATATCTGGCTGAGCTATTTTAATATCTTTTAATATCTTTAACTAGAAATCAACCTACGTTTCATATATTTGTGCATCCATTTTTTAAAATAATTTATGCTTATATGTTATGCTCATAAGTGATGGAAGCCAAGTATAAGCCAGTTTGGACAGCTGTTGAGAAAGTTTCTCCACAATAGTCTTCCAACAAATCTCATTCAGCGCCTACAAACCATCCCTAGTGCTAGTCTTAGACTTTACCTGAGACTTTCTTGCTACATAAAATTATGCCAAATTGTGAAATGGCCTTGTAATTAATTGAAATATTCACTAAGGACTAGGGCCCTGGTCCTGCTCTCATAGAAGTCAATGGTAGAATCCCTACTGACCTCAGTGATCCAGAACTAGATTCGAGATTTAGACATCCAAACTCTATATACCAGTGACCTAGACAAAAAAATAACTCTAAAGGTTCCAGATGCGAAAGACCAGTGTTTTTGAGATGCACCCATTATTCTACCTAATACTTGTAATTCCAAATGATTAAAAGTGCACAAGCCAAGTCATCTTTCCTTCTTTGAGTCGTGTCCCTATGAGTGTTCCACTTCAGGTGACTCATGAGCAATATCCCCTGAAGAAGGACAGAGCTTAGGAGCTGGATCCAATAATAAAGAGAGGACTGCCATGACAACAACAGGGTCTGATCTAGAGACATGTACCAAGGCATACCATTTGGAAAAAGCATGCACTGATGCCTGAGGTTTGGAAATTTCAGTATGTCAGTATATTTTTTAATAATGCAATGGAGTTAGCTTAGGATCTTGTAGAATGGGCAATTATTCTCGAAGGAGGCTAAATATTAGAAGTCTGGTAACAAACAAGAACACAACTAGAAACCCACTTGGAAAGTCTTTTGGTGAAGATTGTGGATCCTTTAGATCTGTCCACAACTGAAATAAACAGTCTAGGAAGCTCTCTCAGTGGTTTGGTTCTTTCCAAATAGACAGCTAACACCCTTCTAATATCCAAGGTATGGAGGACAGTTTCCTCTCTCGTTTGCTGTGGCTTTGGGAAAAGCACAGGAAGGTGGATAACTTAACTAATGTGGAAATCTATTTTAGGTACAAACTAGAGATGTGAGCATAACAATACCTTATCCTGAAAGAAAACAGAGAAAGGGGAGAGTGGAGGAATCAGCCATCAATGCTCATAATTCCCCAACTCTGCAAACAGAAGTGATGCCCGCTAAGAACACCAGTTTCATAGACTAGTGCAGCAGAGAACACTTAGCTAGCGAATCAAAAGCAGGTTTCAAAAGACAATTAGGATACGTCGACACAGCCCTCAGCAGTAAGCCTTCCCGCCCAGGTTGACAGACTCAAGTTTGCGGGACTCACACTAGTGCTCTAAAAATAGCTATATAGACCAGGGGTAGGCAACCTATGGCACGCGTGCTAAAGGTAGCACGCAAGCTGATTTTCAGTGGCGCTCACACTGCCTGGGTCCTGGCCACCCATCCGGGGGGCTCTGCATTTTAATTTAATTTTAAATTAAGCTTCTTAAACATTTTAAAAACCTTATTTACTTTACATACAACAATAGTTTAGTTATATATTATAGACTTATAGAAAGAGACCTTCTAAAAACGTTAACATGTATTACTGGCACGCGAAACCTTAAAATAGAGTGACTAAATGAAGACTCGGCACACCACTTCTGAAAGGTTGACGACCCCTGATATAGACAGTGCTTTGAAGTCATGGCATGGGCTGGAGCTCTACCTCTGAAATCCACCCCCTCCCTTGTCTTCAGAGCCTGAGCTTCAGCCCAAGCTGCAACATCTACACCGTTATTTTTAGCATGGTAGTGCAAGCCTGAGTCTGGCTAGGAGGCTCACTGCCACGGACTGTGTAAATGTACCCTTAAGAACCAAGTTTAAATCCCATATAGAAGCAGGCTCTCTGATTTGTGGGAAAAAGTTAACCAACTCCTTGATGAATCTTGCCATTTGTGGGATGAGCAAAGATTGAGGCTATGTCTACACTACAATTTACATCGGCATAACTTATGTAGTTCAAGAGGGTGAATAAATCATCCCCCAGCGACATAAATTACACTGACATAAGCATCGGTGTGGACAGTACTATGTTGGCAGGAGAGCATCTCCCACTGACATAGCTACTGCCACTCATGGGGGCTGGAGTAGTTAAGCTGATGAGAGAGTACTCTCCCATCAGTTTAGAGTGGCTACGTTAGAGAGCTTATAGCGGCGCAGCTGTATTGGGGCAGCTGGGCAGCTGTAAACTCTCTAGTGTAGCTGTGCCCTTACAATCCCTCCCCAAAGGAATGAAAGGCTGTAATAGCTGTCAAATGAACTCTGATGGAACTAATGGAAAGACCTCATAGTCTTTAAGGTCAAAAGGGACCACAGTGATCATCTAATCTGACCTCCTGCACATTACAGGCCACAGAACCTCACTCACCTACCCCTGTAATAGACCCCTAACCTCTGGCTGAGTTACTGAAGTCCTTAAATCATGGTTTAAAGACTTCAAGGTACAGAGAATTCACCATTTACACTAGTTTAAACCTGCAAGTGACCTGTGCCCCATGCTGCAGCGGAAGGCAAAAAAAAAAAAAAAAAAGGGGGGGGGGGTCTCTGCTAATCTGACCAAGAGGAAAATTCCTTCCCGAACCCAAATATGACCTGACTTCTAGGTAAAAACTGTCACTGGATATATCAATGATGAAATCACTTTCATTTTTTTTTTGAAGGTAAGTATGTCTGAGAGATATCTTTTTGCTGTTTAATAGGACCTATTGTACCTGTCGAACAGGAAACCTCTATCACAGAGAGCCATTGAAGAACCAAGCTCTGAAATGGAAGATGGCCAGGTTGGGATGGAGAGTCCCACCATAGTACTGACAGAAGATGAAAAATGGTTGGAAGATGCAACGCTGGACAGGAAGTGAGGTGGATCAGGTAAGGGTACCAGACCTTCTTCAGACAAGTTGGAACTCTGGGTTTATCTTGTCTGATCTCGTTCAATATCCCCAGAATCAACGGTATCAAAGAATATGGACAAAGAAGGCGCCTTGTCCAAGGAATGAGAAAGGCATTTCCCAGGGACTGATGACCCAGGCCTCATCTCAAGCAGAATTTCTTACATTTTCTGTTGACAGTGCTCACCAAGAGGTCCACTTCTGAAAACTTCCAGGTCAGGAAAACCTGTTTGAGGGTCCAGTACCCATTCAATCTTGTGAGGAAATGTCTACTTCAATAATCAGTCATTGTGTTATGCATGCACAGAGGATAAAAAGCTGAAATGACAATGTGATTGGCTATAGGCCAACTCCACAGCTTTATTGCTTTGGCACAAAGAGAAGGGGATCTTGCCCCACCTTGATGATTCATGTGGAATATGCAGGCTATGTTGTTTGTTATGACTTTCACAGATTAGCCTAATTAAGTGAAAGAAGTGGATACAGGCATTCCTGACTGCTTGTAATTCTAGCAGGTTCATGTGTATAAGAAATTCTTGAGGCACACCATTTCTCTTGGATGGTGAGTCCCCTTTGGTCTGTTCTTCATCCCACGAATTATGCATCTGAAGTTATTGATGGTAGGAGGAGGCTGGATGAAAGGAAGTCCAGCATGGACTTTGGCTGGCTCCTTCCACCAACTGAGTGAGTCTAACACCCTACTAGGAACAAACACCATCTTGTTTAGACCATCTTTGTTTGAGATATAAACTGTTCTGAGCCAACCCTGGAAGCAATTAAGATGTAACCTGACACGTTGTGCTATGAAAGTACAAGCTGTTATATGACCCAGCAGTTGGAGATTTCTTACCTTCATCTTGGGGCTTGTTTGACTCTTGGCAATAAAGTTTGTCAATGTCATAAATCTAATTTCCTGTGGACAAACTCCGGATGTTACGGCATCCAAAGACACTCCGATGAAATTTCTCTCTTGAATTGGAGTCAAGATGGACTTTTCAATGTTTGAGCTGAAGTTCTAAGTTGTGTAATAGGGACATGGCTGTCTGCATTGCAGAGAGAACTTTGATGTACAACCAGCCCTTGAACTGCCAATCATTGAGGTAGGGCTCATGAAGGTGAGCAGCTACTACTGCCAGGACTTTGGCAAAAACTCTTGGGGCAGATCAGAGACTGAAGATGAGCTCTCAATACTGGGAGTGATCTTGATACTGTAAAATGAAGAAGCCTCTTGTGAGAGAGATGAATGGTGATGTGAAACTATGCATCCTAAGGGCCACCAACCAATCTCCAGAATTTAACAATGGAATTATAGCTGGGAGAGTTACCATCTTAAATTTCTGTGATTTCATGAACGTGTTTAGAAATCTGAGATCCAACACGTTTCCATTCTCCACTGTTTTTTGGAACCAGAAAACACTTTGAATAAATTCCTTTCCTTCTGTGCTGGGCTGGAACAGATTCTATCGCCCCTATGCCTAGAAGAAGCTACTAACCGTGTGCAGTAATGATAGTTCAAGATGTATATCGCTGTAAGCGTGTCTGAGTCCCTGTGCTGCTGATCGGAGAACTTTGGCAGCGGTGTATGTTGGGCCTGTACATGCGCTGTCTCTCCTCATGCTGCACCACGAGGCTAGCCAATGCACGCAGGCTAACCGTCCTCAGTTACTTCTCTACCTCAAAGTCATAAGTTAGAACTCCGAAGTAGAGGGGAGGAGAGCAGCTAATGGATCACCAATAGGGGGACACATCTTGAAGAACCCAATGTTATAACCTCCAGGACCCATTTGAGAGATCTAATTTGCTCCCATGAAGGTCAAAAATGGGAAACTCTGTCTCCAAAAGGAGGGGAAATGGGTAGTGTGATGCAGCTAAAGATACCCAAGGAGGGGATGGTCCGGCACCTCGACCAAGCCCTCAAAATTGATGCTTTGATGAGGAGGGCTGGAGTGGTGGTAGTGGTCACCATGGGAGGCTTCCTCTTTTGATATCACGGTTTCCTCTTAGGTGGTTCAGCTAGTCTATAAAAGCCAGAGAACAGGACCAAACGGGATCTCTTGCCATTTGGGATCTGTTAAATTTTCTTTTATTTGCATGTGTGTGTATATATATATATATATATATATATATATATATATATATATATCAACAGACCTGAATCCTTCCAGATGCACAAGGATTCATTGATGGACTCACTGAGAAGTTTCAGTCCTTCAAAAAGAAGGCTTCTATGGTACTCTGAACCTCCCTAGAAAATCACAATAGATGCAACCAAAATGTTCGATACACGATGACAGCAGTTAGAGATGGAACGAGCTGCAGTGCTGGCTGCATCTAGGGGGACTTGCAACATTGTGCTTGCCAAGAGCTGACCCTTTGCTATGATGACCTATGATGTTCCTGATGTTCCGATGGAAAACAATCAATAAAAGTGTTGAGTTTACTGCAACTAGCGTGATCATACTTTGCCAACAGAGCCTCATAATTCACAATTCTAAACAAGAGGGTAACAGAAGAGTAAATTTTACACTAGAAGCCTGAGAAAACACCTGGGCACTATTGTGAACAGTTAATGTAGACGTCTGCTTAATGTGCAGCTGCAGTCAGAAAAAAAACAACAACAAAATGTAAGGAGATGAATGGGATGGAAAACATTACAATGCCATTCTATAAATCAATAGCATGCTTTCACCTGGAATACTGTGTTCAGTTCAAGTCACCCCATCTCAAAGGACATAGCAGAAATGAAGAAAATTCAGGGTTGGACAATGAAAATAATTAAGTAACCCCATCATTGGAGGTTTTTAAGAAGGTTGGACAAACACCTGGCAGGAATGGTCTAAGTTTACTTGGTCCTGTCTCAGTGCAGAGGGCTGTACCTGATGACCTCTCGAGATCCCATCCAGACCAACACTTCCACGAGTCTATGAAAGTCACTTCACTAATGTGTAAAGAATTATCAAAACAAAACGTAGTCCTTATAAAGAGAATCAAATGAAGACTTCTCATTAAAGTCTTCTGCATTTACCTGATATGGTTACTTTATCAATATATTTGATTTATCTACCAACATAAAGTTAACCTGACTAAGCTGTTTTAATTTGTTGAAGCTCCATATGTTCTCCTGAGAAAGATTACTAGCAGTCATTCTCCATTAATGCACAAAGGGGTGCACTTTTGACCCTACTTGGTGCCACCTGCGAGGCTGCCCCACAGATCTGTGGATTTGCAGGATCAAACCAGATCTGGGAACTTCACTACACAATGCCTGGTGCAATTACATCAACCATGATTACTCTGGAGAGTGCAACGGTCCTTTGGTGATGATTTTATATTTGACTTCTTAAGACAAATAACTTAGTAAAAATTGTCAATATTTTATTTCACAACCACACAAAATAATTTTCATCTGACAGTCCTCATGCATGAACACAGCAGCTGTCAAAGAACTCAGACATTAAAGCAATTGTATTGCCTTCAGAGTGAAGCACTTTCATTAAATCTTGACATTTTGGCAGAATAAACTATTTTTAAAATAAATATAGCATTGTGTGCTAGAGGCCATACACATAATCCTGAAGGTTATTTAAATTCGTAACACTGAAGGAGAAATAAAATTTTTGTTGCTTAATGAACATGTGAGTATTTAAGGTAGCAATGCTCACATTACACAGTTGATCTGTTCTGTTAGTCTGGTCTTCTGGTTTTTCATGTATTAATTGTGATTTTGGCATGGCAAAAGTTTAAAACCCTGTTTCTCTGTGTTTATAATAAGCATATTCATTGAAACCAGCAGACTAAATCATTATTGGTTAATCCAGAAAATTTAACTTAATGCACAATAGAAACTAAATACTAAATATTTAGCTCACTAAGGTCAATAGAGTAGATATAAGACAATGCAAAATTTAATCATTTTAGGGAAGTTAAGGCCGATTTCTTAAATTAAGTAAGTTTAGAGTAATTACAACTGCAATAATTTGGAGAGTCCATTACACTAATTAAAGTAGTTACACTAATAATTTTTTATCTTTATACCATAGTGAAGAATTAGTTGATTTCTAAAAACTAATTCAGGGTTGGACAATGAAAATAATTAAAATTCAGGGTTGGACAATGAAAATAATTAAGTAACCCCATCATTGGAGGTTTTTAAAAACTAACATTTTTAAAACTCTTTACTAGCTCCAAGTTTGGCAACAAGAACAGAAAACTCACCATCTCCTTAAAAAAAAAAAAAAAAAAAAAGAACAAGACCATCTTTCATTTTCTCTGCAGAGTCAGAGTCCCTCAATTCTGAAAACAATTAGATGCCTAAATTCTTCAAAATTTTTGAACCTTTGTATAAAATGTCTGGATGTTCCTCTTATTGCAAATCCTACTATACACAGCAACTTTTCTTTGCCCTGTGGTATCCTAGCAGAAATTAAAATAGCAAGTTGTTCCCAGCCACATAATGAAATTCTAAAAACACAGAATTACCAATCCATCTCCATCCCTCCAACTACATTAACACATAACAGTCACCAAGGAAGTTCAATATATCTACAAACATCTCAATACCAACACATTAAATCCGCATCAATATGGTTCCTGTTCCACCTTATTCAACCAGTACTATCATGATTTATTTTACATATTATACTCATTCAACTCTGGACAAGAAGTTATTATATACCATCTTTCTTGATTTGTAAAAAGCATTTGATAAAATTTGCAACATTGGTACACAGCACAGTAAATTATTTGTAGTATTCACCTGTCACCATTGGATTACAACAGCATCAAGCTGTGGGAGTAAAGAAATGTAAATCACACTTGGAAAAAATGCTCCAATATTAAGGTGCTGGGACTGTTAAAAAAAGTAGAAAGGTCAGAGACAAAACATACTATTAAACAAAATAAAGTTTGGGCCAGTAACCTTTTAGACACTGACTCCAAAGAGGGTTCTAGATGTCAAAGTGTATATACAGAATGTTTCAAGATCAATATATTTTCCCAAATATACCACATAAATCAACATTCAGAATAAACTAGAAGCAGAGTAAAGTTCATGTACAAATAAAAAATTGACACCACTAGTTCTAACAAGAAATGAAAAAACTTGGGATTTTTAGTTATGTACAATTATATTGTTCTAAGAATCGCTCCTTAGCAACAGATAGATAGAAAAAAACAAAAAACGATAACTTTGTCTCAGTAATGTAATGTTCATGTGCAAAAGCAAGAGAGGTAAAGCAGTTTATAGAGCCTAGAGTTCAACCTGGCCTGTAAATCAAGACAATAATTAATTTCCTGAGTCGTGTGAATGTAAATCTGACCTTTAACTTCATTTTGTGTTACATTTTAAAATCGTAGAATCATAGGACTGGAAGGGACCTTGAGAGGTCATCTAGTCCAGTGCCCCTGCACTCATGGCAGGACTATTATCTAGACCATTCCTGACAGGTGTTTGTCTAACCTGCTCTTAAAAATCTCTAATGGAGATTCTTCAACCTCCCAACCTTACTTTTGTAAGTATATGGGATAATATGAATGTTGTTACAACACTTAGTTACTTTGACTGTCATATGCGTTTTCCATCGTTTCTTTAAACATTTCTATAGTCCTCTCTTCATGAGGCTACAACCCCCAAGAGCAAAAGCTATCAGATGGAGCTTTTACTACAAAGTTTTCTTGTGAATACTCAAATATGACTGTTTTGAACCTTTTGATATGTATCTTCATTTTCAAAAACTTCTATTAAGATATAAAAATCTCTTTTCCATTAAATATGTATATTTATTTTAGTAAGAGTAGGAACTCAAACAGATGCTGTATACCTAAATAAATACTATGTTAATCTTTCTCAGTGGCTTCAGAAGTAAGCTAACCACTGACGGAAAACAAAATTCTACAATGTGTAGCTTTTGGTAGAAAGGCATGTAATTCCCACAGTGATTTAAAAATCTCTGAAATGCCTCAGGAACTAGTTGAAAAGTATTTCTTGTGAATTTTTTAATGTACTTAACTCATTAGCAGTCACTACAGGGCAAAATCTTGTCATTAAAAGAGGTTACATTTTGTCTCTTTACCATACTTACAAGTAAATTTAGTTCTTACAATATTGCTCCTCAAGTTTTAACAACATTCAGGATCTTGCTTCTTAAAATTCCAAGAAACACTGAATACTTGCTTCAGCAAGAAACTATTTTCAGAACCATCACCACAGTACAGTGTGGTTAGAATACACTATCTCCAAGTATTTTAAGTGCACGTAAAGAAAATAGATGATCCTAGAATGAATACAAGATTTATTTGGGGCACTCTGCTGATGTTAAAAGACAGACAAATGCAGATTCAGGCCCATCATTGGCAAGAATGGCAATCGATTTTGATTGCTCTAGTTTTTGGGGCCTACCTCAAAACACTTTGGGTTTGGTTTCAGAAGCACAGATCATTTGCAGCTTCTACTGACTTATCTAACTGGGCACTAATCTATTTATGAATGTCGCAGAATTAATTGCAAGAAGTGATTTAGCCACAGTTACTCTTGGATTATTTTAATGTATGAAATATTCTTATACAACCATCAAAAATTTAGTAGTTCAAGTTTAATGGTTTATCTTTTTAATGATTAACAATTAAGCTTTCCCTGTGAGTAAACAGAAAGGGAAAGGTAGAGTTCCATCATTTCCCTCTGATGACTCCTCTCCAAAAGGCAATAATCCACAGGTTTCTGCACTTCTGTCTCTGGCAGGCAGACTCCAAAATGCATACTATTTTCTCCAGAAATCTTTGAATCTATTCACATAGGAGACTATACTATTGCAAGTCTTAAGAATGCAGTATTAATTCTATATCAGACTATGGGCCTAATCCTACAAACATGCACCATACTTTCATGAATAAAGTGCATATTTAAGCATTTGTAGAGTCAGACTCCATGGACATTTTCTTAATACTTTTAGGGTGAAATCCTGGAATTTTACATTAATTTCCATGAGTTCAGGATTTCACCCTTACTCTCGCACTTATAATAAAGTTATAATATATAACGGGAACAGGGCCAGCCTCAGGGATGACCCACTTGGCATGATCAAGAAGGTGTCATACGGCAGCACAGAGTTGCGTGCTGCTGGTGTGGGCTCAAAAGCTGCTCCTGGCTGGCAGGAGAGTGCTGCGTGGGGGGGCACCCAGCTTTCTCCTTGTTTTCTCCCAGCAGAGGAACATGTGAAGAGGGACGCGTGGTGACACACAGATAGTGCTCACTCCCCCACACCCCCAACATTCCTCAGCACCCCTCCCAGGGAGTTGCGAGATGGGAAGGAGGAGCAACACCAAGTGCTTGGTCATGCAGGTCACTTTCCCCATCTGGACTGTGCAGTGAGGCGAGCATGAGAAGCTGCTGCTGTCTGCCCTCCCCTTACGCAGCCCAGTTGGGGAAAGTGACCTGGATGCAGGGAGCCCTGATGTAATTCCTCGCCTCCCCTCTCACAGACCCCTAGGGGTGCATGGAGGAGCAGCGTTGCGGAGTGCAGGGGGGAGTGAGCAGCAATGCCAGCTGCTCCATACATCCAGGACAATATTCCCCCCCATGGGTTCAGGAAGGGAGTGCAGGGGTTAGATGTGAAGGGGCACAGTGAAGGGGTCAGGGTGCAGGAAGGGAATGCAGGGGTTAGGGGCACAGTGTAGGGGTTAGAGGCACAGGGGGGCAGGAGTTAGGGGTGAAGGGGGGAGTGCAGGGATTGGGGTGAAGACCGCACAGTGCAGGGTTTGCACATGGGGGCCAGGGGCACCAAAGTAGAAGTTTGCCCAGGGCACCATTTTCCCTAAAGCCGGCCCTGGAGAAAAACAGCGAGTGCTGAGATGGCAAAAGAAAAAGAAAAAATAGGACAATTATACAATGCATTCTAGCTGCATTTTAATTCTTATACCTTTCTGTTTACTGAATGGTTTAACACAGAAATCATATTTTTAAAAGTACTTTACACAAAAGTAAAAAACATCATAACAAAATATTTATTAGCACCATTCACACGTGCAAGTGCATCCCACAAGCTATGTGGCCTACAATGTTGACATGTTTTAAGATATTCTAAATAACTAGTATTGTATGAAAGTAAGAATTTACAAGAAGGATTTCTCAGAGAAAATATGATGGCAGCATGAAGCATCTAGAACATGCAAAAGACTACATTAATTGAACATTATTACAGTTTCAAAGTCAGGCACTCAAGAGTTAGGAAATGCCAAAATTAAGGTTGCCCGGGCAGCCCTAATTTGCCCCCTTTGCATTATAATACAATCTTTAATTTAGGGATGTAAAATGTTAACCAGTAAGCATTAGTCTTACCAGTTAACCCACCTTAACCGTTAGCTCCCGGGCCACCTGGCCAGCCCCAATGGCCCCGCACCAGCCGGAGTGGCCCCAGCCATGCCAGCCAAAGCAGCCCCAGCCCTTTGCCGGCCCTTTAATCGATTAACCATTTAAATTAAATATTTTTAATCGTTTAAACAGTTAACTTTTAAAACTTTATTTACATCCCTACTTTAATTACTAGGGCTGTCAATTAATCGCAGTTAACTCACACAATTAACTCAAAAAAATGAATTGTATTAAAAAAATTAATCGTGATGAATCGCAGTTTTAATCGCACTGTTACACAATAGAATACCCACTGAAATTTATTAAATATTTTTGGATGTTTTTCTCCATTTTCAAATGTATTTATTTCAATTACAATACAAAATACGAAGTGTACAGGGCTCACTTTATATTATTTTTATTACAGAACCCAAACCAACTTCTGCCGGTGGCATCTGACTCAGATGATAAAAATTAACATACTTTGGTCCCCACTGCTTTGGATCATTATCGAGCAGAACCCATCATCAGCATGGACGCATGTCTTCTGGAATGTTGGTTGAAGCATGAAGGGCCATATGAATCTTTAGCACACCTGGCACGTAAATATCTTGTTTACAACAGTGACATGCAAATGCATGTTCTTACTTTCAGGTGACATTTTAAACAAGAAGCGGGCAGCATTATCTCCTGCAAATTGTAACCAAACTCGTTTGTCTGAGTGATTGGCTGAAGTAGGACTCAGTGGACTTGTAGGTTCCAAAGTCTTCCATTGTTTTATTTTTTAATGCAGTATTTTTTTTTACATAATTCTACATCTGTAAGTTCAACTTTCACGTAAAGAGATTACACTACAGTACTTGTCTTAGGTGAATTGAAAAACGCTATTTCTTTTGTTTTTTACAGTGCAAATATTTGTAATAAAAATATAAAATGAGCACTGTAGACTTCGTATTTGGTGTTGCAATTGAAATAAATATATATGAAAATGTAGAAAACATCCAATAAATGTTATTCTATTATTGTTTAACAGTGTGATTCATCACGCGATTAATTTTTTTAATCGCTTGATAGCCCTATTAATTACATGATCACACATTATTTATCCCCTAGACCCTCTGCCTCAGTCAATGCACAGGATGGACCTACGCTGGGTTGTGTAGTGAAGACAACTTGTCAGTAAAACTCCTGCTTCATTTGTTACCCAAGGTGAGTAGTGAATGAGGCAGAGGACTGTAGGAAGAGAAAGTAAGGTCTCCAGATTAAGGCATTTGAATGTTGTGCTCAGCTCCATGCCCTGCTACAGATGGATTCCTCAGGAAATTTAGTTGCTAAAATCCAAGAAGTCTCTACTGAGCACCTACAAACTGCAATTTTTCAAAGGCGCACATCTTGGCTGGATTTTGACAAGGATGGCAAGAGGTACACATTGCTGACACAGAGGTCAACTCAAGACAATTTCAAGTCCCTGCTCCAGAGCATGGGGCCCCTAGAGCTTATCAAAGAAAAGGTCACCAGAATGTTTTTTTACCATGGGCAAAACGACTTATTTTCCCTAACCCTCTGAACTGCTTTAACTGACATTTTCCAAAAAAATTCAGCATGAAGCATATAGCCAGCATGGAAAGTTACAAAGTAAACAGAAACAGTTGGACAAAGTTATAAGCAACTGAAAACACAGTATTAAAATGGGAAGTGTTGGGCAACCTTAACAATAGGAATCACTACTTGCTCGATTTATAAGAGAGAGAGCGAGAGTGTGAGTGAGTGAGTGTGTGTGTCTGAGAGAGAGAAAGAGAGCGCATTCACAGTATGTCCAGGCCTTCTTGAACTAGTAGAAGTTTTAAAGAACAATAGACACTAGCAGAGCCTCATTACTGGTGCATGCTAGCTGTAGTATACCACAATGCTTGCCATAACAGCAGTTTGATTCTCAGCGTTAACAGTCAGAACAAAAATTGACAAGCTTGTCATTTCATATATTGTCTAGAGCCTGCTACATTAGCAGGGTGGGAGAAGTCACTTCCCTTGATGTTGGAGAAAAAATGCTCTTACACCGAGTAGTGCACATAAATCTACAAGGTATGCTTGCTGGTCCATACCAAATTTTGGTTTCATAACACGAAGATGCCAAATTTAAAGGAATATCTGCAGCTGTACTTATTCTTATCCTAGAATAATTATTGAACCCAGAGTACTTTCCTTCACTGTTAGACATTTGATCATTTATATATAAGGAAATATCCAGCTGAATGTCAAGGTTATAATGTGGTAGTAATAATATAAGTAACAATGTAATAATATCTTTACTATGCCCAATTTACTACTGTTTTTCTTTTTTAGTGTGCTTCAGACTAAAGTTAATTATTTTGTACTTTGAGGCATCTCAAATATAACAGAAAAGGGTCTGTGTTCAAAGAATGTGAATGTGTATACAGGGATGTTCTAACACTCTTAATTAGATAAACAAACAATGTGTTTCTTTCATGAAGGAATATTGTTTTAGGAAAGTACGTTCAGTAAAAAAAAAATTCCAATAAAAAGTCAACACATTCTAGGTCAGTTTAACTGTAACTGAAATTGTGAAATATATTAACAAAATATGATGTGCCAACGCCTCAGTTCTGTTTTCCTTTTCCTTCCAATTTATCTTTCTTTTTACCACAGGAAGCTATCAAACCACTCATACTACAAGTTTCAGCTACTTTCCCCAAGACAGAAAATGTGCAGCCAACGTGCCTGAATATTAGATGTCTGCCATATAGTGCAAGTATAAAATATTTTTAAGTAGATGCACCTTAACAAAGAACAATCATTTGTATTTCTATCACATTAGGCCCAACATCAGGTCATCAGCGAGAACAACTCATGAGAGGGCTAAAAGTTAGACAGAAGACTCCACACCCCCTTAAATCATGGGAATGCTACTGCACAATGTGGTGAATGTGTGCAGATTTTTGAAACCCACAGACAGCAGGGGGTGCACCCCTCCGAACCTATAGGTCTTAGATACAGAGGACATGAGGAAGGTTGTAGATGATCTGAGCAAACCCAGCAGCACAATTCCATCGAGAACAGTGCTGATGGCTGAAATCTAGCCCTCCTATGTAAGGGGGTTTGAATGTGCAGAGGAGCAACCCATATGAAATAAGACAACTGGGTCAGTATTAATCCAGGAGCTATTTTTTGTGAATTTGACAGGGTGTGATGCTGCAGAGAGTGTCTCCCTAAACTCATGGAGAACCAAAACACATGGCAAGTCTTCCGCAGGGTTCGAGGTAAGGATGATCGTAGACTTGACTCCCTTCAACAGGTCTTGGTCTGTGTAATCTAATTTTCTAATATAGTCATGCCTTCCATCCAAAAATTCAAAAAGGATGATTCTTCCCCAAAACAATTAACAGGGAAATATCAATCCATGTACCCTGACCAGAAACAGTGAGGCACTCAGACCTTACATCAAAAAGTCTTAGCAGGGTACTTTAGGAGAGGTTGATAGGCAAAGGTTTTACATTTACACTTGAAGGGGCCATTACTAACCCAGCTTTTGGAGTAGATTCTGTTTTGAGAAGCATAGAATAGACCGAGGTAATGGCTTTGAAAATTCTAACATTATCAGTCCAATGTACACTATAACAAAAGAGAACAAAGTAAAATTCTTAGTGATTTATTCAGTTCTCCTATACAAGTCAAAAAAATGAATTTTCCTTTCTTCTTGTCCATCAGGTGAAGACAAAATTAATTGGTCTATTAGCATCAGCTTGCCTTGTAGGTTGTTCCACCTCCTAGGTGTGTTGGCACCATGTTTAATTTAGTTCAACATTCAGAAATAAATTTTGGACTTTGCAAGCACCTCTTGCTGGTAGGTAGCAGGAATCTCAAGGTTTCTACACAAACACCTTAATTCGGCTACACTTTTCCAGTTGCCTTGTGAGACATCAAAGCCCTAGGCAATTTCATTCTGTGTTTCCCCTGTGGCCAACAGGAGGATTTAGGTAAATGGATGCTTAGCTTTTCAAAAGTGCCCTAGTCAGGTGGCTGTATGGAAATCTACGACCAGTGCCAGAAGTGAGCGCACTCTGCCCCATCACGATTTCAGCATTTCATGCTTCCAGGTGAAGCACCACCAAACACCCAACCCCACACCTCAGTAACAGGTTTCCCAATTTTGTACCTTAAAAACCTGGTCACCATACACAGAAGTAGCAGCAATATCTATTGCTGGGTCACTGGAGTGTGGAGGAGAAAAATCAACTGGCCCCGGCTGAAGTGGAAGATATCTCCTGTTCTTCTCCTGCACATAGTGTTTCCTCCATGGCACAGCAAGAACAAGGAATTAAACTGACCATGATCACATCAGTTTCATTCTGATGTTCCTGCAGACACGAATGGATGAAGTATTAGGTGTAGCGCCATTTTGCAATCCTTAGCAAACAATAACTAAATAAATAAAAGGTGCAAGGAGAGAAGACAAATAAGGAGAGGAAAAGGGTGAGATTTTAGAAGGGGCAGATGCACTGGTGTCCTATGGATAATGAATGTTAACTTACGACTAATTTTTATCAGGGCACTTTTGCCACAGCAGTAGGAAGGAGTGCTGGAATTACAGGGCACTTGAGCTCCAAAGGATAGTAGCATCTCCCACTGCTTTCTATCTCTTCTGGAGAATGGTAGGGAGACACCTCCAAGCCTCCTCAGACAAAAGAAAGGCTTTCTATAATGGTAGAGGGTGAAAAAGAGGGAGGAAGCTCCCCAGCAAGACAGGAGAGGAGAGAGACTAAAGCAAGGAGGAGTGAAGAAAGATTAGGTGGGGTTAAGATACGCTCAATTATTCCTCGAACTTGTCATGATCACCAAGCATCTAGTTCCCCACAGGCATCATAGCGAAAGTGGGTCTTCCCCACTACCCTCTCTCCACCGTAAGGTCAGTCCTGTTGTGGATGAGCTCAAGAAGGGCACTGCATGCCTTGGCAATGGCATGGAAAAAGGCATAGAGATTTTTCTTGTAAGAAGACGATTGATAAAGCAGAGAGCAATGTGAACAGACCATCTTCTTAAACAGCTTTTTGACTAGTCTCAGTGCTTCAGTAGATAGGACTTTAGAGATAATACTAAGATTGAGTTAAAAGTAAGATCATACCTAAAATTACCGGAAAGAATATCAGTAGAATAGGTAGGCTAGTCAACCAAAATCTGCAGTTATCCTCATCTGCCTTGAGCCTTCCACACAGGACACCAAAGTCTGTATTGACTGAAAAACACCTCTTGGTAACTGGTACTCTCCAAAGTGAAGGGGATCTCCACTTCATGTAAGGACCAAACTGAACTCCACTGACTTTGAAGTTCCACCTGCTTATATCTAGACTGAAATTGGTCAGAGCCAAATTCACAGATTCATAGATTCTAGGACTGGAAAGAACCTTGAGAGGTCATCGAGTCCAGTCCCCTGCCCTCATGGCAGGACCAAATACTGTCTAGACCATCCCGGATAGACATTTATCTAACCTACTCTTAAATATCTCTAGAGATGGAGATTCCACAACCTCCCTAGGCAATTTATTCCAGTGTTTAACCACCCTGACAGTTAGGAACTTTTTCCTAATGTCCAACCTAAACCTCCCTTGCTGCAGTTTAAGCCCATTGCTTCTTGTTCTATCCTTAGAGGCTAAGGTGAACAAGTTTTCTTCCTCCTCCTTATGACACCCTTTTAGATACCTGAAAACTGCTATCATGTCCCCTCTCAGTCTTCTCTTTTCCAAACTAAACAAACCCAATTCTTTCAGCCTTCCTTCATAGGTCATGTTCTCAAGACCTTTAATCATTCTTGTTGCTCTTCTCTGGACCCTCATCATTGGTATAAGGTGCAGCTCTGCTGAAGTCAAGAGATTTGCATCATTTTACAACAGAGCTGAATCTAATCCCATGTGTATTGTTCCTTCTAGATGTAATGGTATACAACTTGAAACAAGCTCTGAGTTACAAGAAATCAGCCAAGTGATGGTGCCACAGCAATCAGGGAATGCTGATTTTTAAAAAGTATAAACTAACAAATAAAAACAAAACCTTTCAAATGGGTAACCTATGCAGGTGTCTGATCTTGTCACGGATGCCCATCTTCACCTGTTTGTTTCACATGTTGCATATTGTTTCAAACTAGATAATAGGTTCTCTGGGACAAAGGCTATATCTTGTTTGTACAGTGCCCAGCGCAATGGGGCCCCAACCCCGAAGGGGGCTTTTGGGACTATCGCAATATAAACAGAAACCTCTAGACAAATGAAAAAAAGAGGAAGAAAAAAGTATGAAGTAGCTGCTGGTGGGTGATGTGTTCTCTTTTGGGATTTTATTTACTCAGGGTGCAGGGGCCACAGAAGGCCCTAAGCTCAGTGGAACCATAGAAGTTTCACTGCATGTGGGCAAAGAACTGCACATCAGGCACATACACACTACAGCTGGACTCCACATCGGTTCCACATAACCTACTACAAGTTTGGGGAACATACAGATGGAAGAGTAAGACGGACAATGGCTCTATAAAAGGGGTTGGCAAACTACGGCCCAGGGGCCGCATCTGGCCCCCCAGACATTTTAATCTGGCCCTCAACCTCCTGCCAGGAAGCGGGGTCCGGGGCTTGCCCCGCTCCGGTGGTCCAGCCAGGCAGCGGGGTCAGGGGCTTGCCCCGCTCTGCGTGGCTCCCAGAAGCAGCGGCATGTCCCCTCTCCCACCAGGGGGAGCCAGGGGGCTCTGCACACTGCCCCCGTCCAAGCACTATCCCTGTAACTCCCATTGACTGGGAACCGCGGCCAACAGGATCTGCAGGAGCAGTGCCTGTGGACAGGGCAGCGCACAGAGCTCCAGGACATGCTGCTGCTTCTGGGAGCTGCTTGAGGTAAGTGCCACCCAGAGCCTGCACTCCTGATCCCTTCCTGCAACCCAATCCCCTGCCTCAGCCCTGATCCCCCTCCCGCTCTCTGAACCCTTCAGTCCCAGCCTGGAGCACCCTCCTGCACCCTGAACTCCTCATTTCTGGCACCACCCCAGAGCCCGCACCCTCAGCTGGAGCCCTCACCCCCTCCCACACCCCAACCCCAAATTTTGTGAGCACTCATGGCCCGCCATACAATTTCAATACCCAGATGTGACCCTCAGGCCAAAAAGTTAGCCCACTCCTGCTCTATATTCACATCCAGTAATTAGATCCATTGTCCACAAACCCTTGCATAAGATGTGTGTAAAATTGTTCTACATCTTGCCCAAAGGTTAAGGGTGGGTATACCTCATCCCCCATCTAGCTCCGAACACAAAACCTGCTTGCTCTTTGTGCATGGAACCAAGCATGGTCAATCTCTCCATCTCAGGGCACTAGAAAGCTGTTTCACTGGAGAACATAAAACACAATCAACAGGTCAATAACTTTTTTTTTTTAAATCTGTATGGTGGTAGTACCTAGGACCCCCAATCATGAACCAGAACCCCCACTGTGCTAGGTGCTGTACAAACACATACCAAAAATGGTTCCTGGCTCAAACAGCTTACACTGTACATAAAGTTCCTGTATTCATCACTTAAAAGGAATATGCTATATGCCTGGGAAACTGCAGAATCTCCCTTCTCACCTGGCTTAAGTTTTCAGAAAAAACAAATCCATACTCTCTAGCTGCATAGCAGTTCATCTGGTGCAATGATAGCTAGCTATTTCCACTGCTAGAAACAAACAAACAAAAACATTAAAGGAGAAACAGAATAATATTCTAGCAATCATAACTCATGCAAATCTGCAACTGATTTCAACATTATTTACATATACATAAGAAGAAGAGGTTAGAAAGCAAACAGAAAACTAAAAGATCTTACAGGGGAAGTTTGTCTCCACCTGCTGGATGGAATGAAAGCAGCAAACTATCCATGTGTAGAAGGTACAAGAACAAATTGACTTCAGAACTTGCATCTACATTTCAAACACTGTACAGCCATGTAATGTTCAATATAAATTTCTCTAGAATCTAGACTATTGAAATATGACTATATAAAATACGACAGATTGTGTTTAAAAATTAGTGGTTATTTTCTTGGCGCCAGAGTTTAATAATGAAAACAGTAAATAATGCCACCAAGCACATACATAGTGCTTTTCCTTAGAGGATCTCACAGCACTTTGCAAAACTGGGTGATCACCATTAACCCCATTTTATAATGGGTTACATGACTCCTCTCCCCAAGAGGCAGGCATTGCACAGGTACTAGCGGATAAAGTTTACTCACTCTGCCACACTGTTTTTCACCAAAAGGAGACCACTTAATGGTCAAATGGCAATTTAGTTTATCCTAAGGATTACTGTGGAATGAATGCCAGCAAATGTTCCCATTTAATCCCAACACAATTAGGCCAAGAAGTGCTAAATGCAAAAGAGGAGTTTTCTTATGTTGGCAACCTCAGGTTGGTCAGACATGTCACCTACTTTACATGTTCCTTAATATAAGCAACTTAATCCTAACTAACGTGCATGCGCACACATTCTCCAGAAAGTATTAATCATGTTTACTATGGAGAATTCCATTAATTAGTTGTCAACCTATCTTGCACCGATTACTTCTTTTTCTGGCATTTTTAAATGGAATTCTTTATAATTCCTTAGTATCATATTTAATGCCAGCACTTTAAGACAGCCACATTGGTTTTATTTTAAAAGTCCGCTCCAGCATGTTTTTATAATATACTTAACTGCCTACTGTAGAGGAATTGATGCCAAATGTTCATTATGGCAACAAAGAACACTGGTGTAATCCCGTTCTATTGTCCTCACCTATTTTTGGAGCCTGATTTGGCAACCTTCCTGCCCACTGTGAAACAACTGAGAAAAATGGTTAATTGTATATGGTATACAGCCTCAGTAATGTTATCAGAGTATATAGCACCCTCTGTGCACAAATTATACTTCCAGTTACAAGTGTGTAACTATCAACTTCAGAGGATTCTTCTGTATTTATGTAGTGAGTAGAATTTGATCCTCCGTCTCCTGGAACCCATCTTCTTGTGGTATTAAATCTCAAAATGAAGTTTTTAGGGTAATATAAAAATGGGTCCAGGCACAGAACAGCAGGAGTTATACCTGCCTGCTTTCTACTATAAGATTGCCAATTGTGCAGTTACTTGGCAGAAAAATAGCTAAGTTAAACTATCATGAGTACGGAAATAGAGATCTAAATAAATAAAATCTAATGAAGAAATTCCAGATAGTACTTTATTCCAAAACTGATAGACCTATGCTAGATGTAAAATAGATGATATAGAATAAATAGACTACAAATTATCAGTGTTTATTCAGTAGTATTGAAAAATACTTTAGATATATTGTTTGTAATATCAGGGTTATTCCTTTGAACATTTACCAGAATCATCATTGAAATTAAGAATAGTTGAGAGATTTGCAGCTAAATAGATTTCAAATGTTAAACACTCAACAACTAAATGTATTTCAGACTAGTTTGTATTAAAACATTTTTCAAAGGAGTATTAAAAAACGCTAGGTAACTTTCTTACTTCAAAAAGAAAAAGATAATCCTGGAAATTAAAATAATTGAAAAGTCCCTCTAACTGTAGGCTCTCACTTCAACCCATATTTATAAACATTTTAAACTGAGAATTCTCTGGAAAAAAGCAGAAAACAAAAAAGAACACTGAACACTTGTCTTTAGAGGAGAATAGATATATAACAAACATTAACAGCTTACTGTGGATAGTGGTTTAATCAGGAAGTAGCCATTATCCTTTCGCTACAGAGCAGTGACAGCACTCCAAAACAACAAGCCGTGATATTTTTTTCTCAGTTAAGAGGACTGAAAGAACACATACTATTTTGCTCCAGCTTTGCTGACCCCAAAGGTCACCAGATGTCTGTTATCAAAAGCTATCATGAAAACATAATCCAAGCAAGTATTTACAATGCTAGATTTGTGGAAACATCTAAAATCTGTCTAACACAACCTCTCTCTGTGTGTATTACTCACAAAACATGGCTGTCTTATTCAGAGATTAGCAATTATTGTAATGAGATACTGTCGGAGAGGGTCAAATAGTACTTCCTGCAGTTTACACATCTTGATTTCCTGGTAAACAAACTGAAAGGCAGGTGGAGCACTTAGATCACTGGTAAACAAGTATGCTCACATGACCAAAAGCAACCCAGGTGAACTAATTAGTTGCAAATACAATGTATAATTGTTCCAATTTAACTGCATCAGAAATAAAAATAACTAAGCAAAATGCAGATTTTTAACATTGGATAAATGGCAATTCTGTACTACATGATGTTTTTTAAGCATGGCTAAATATAAAAGAATCATTTGAGTTAACTGAAGTTCAAATACACACATGCAATAAACTGCTGCTGAAGTTCTATTAGAGGAATCAGTACATATCTTATGATAAAAACTCAATCACAAGTTATTCTTGGAAAAATCTGAAATCTGAGAAACAATTGTTAATAGCTGTATTTGGAGGTTTATAATTTTCACCCTCTTTTCAGAAGTGAAAGGAAATAAACAATAGAACTTTCTAAAAAGATATTATATAATATATTATTTAAAAGCAACCAAAATTAACCCTAAAGTGCAATTTAAAAGAAAAATAAAACAATGGTTGGATAAAGATGTCAATTGCAGGCTCCTTCACAGCACAGAGCAAGAGGCTAGTTGGTTTGATAGCTTGACACAAATCAAAATTGTCACAGATATTAGCTTGGAAGGTTGTGATGTTATTTAAGTGTCTAGAATCCCTCCTCCCCCCGCTGCCTGCTGAAAAGGGGGTGCAAGAGCCTCTGGTAGAGAAGAATTTGAGCAATAAAAATAATCCTCTACTCCAGATATTTAAAAAAATATCTAATGTGCAAGAAGTGAGAGAATCTGCACTTAATTTCTCTAAAATACATTTTTGTTGTAACTATCTCCTCAAATCCTTCATATTTCAACTGGATACTCTTCCCTCCCCCGCTCCAAGGGAGGCAGTGGTCATTGAATGCCTTTGACCACCTAAGACTGTTTTCCTCCCAAAAAATCTTAGTCACAGAAGGAACTGACATCAGCGGGAGAAGGCTATTGCTTCCCTATTTAACTGACAGAATCCACCAATGAAGAAAAGTTAAGCGGGTCCAGTTTACAATCACACTCTCCCTGATGGAGTTTCTTCAGGAGTTGACGGAGGCCATGACACTATAAAGAGTAAAACCCCATAAAAACAGTGACCAATGGGAAAGGAAGCCTCTTACCCTCAAGAGTAACATGGGGAGTACACAAAAGGGACATCAACTTTCCTCTCTGAGAAACAGTTCAGCATTCAGCCACAGAAAAGCAGCAAATTGACAAAGCTGGAGAATGAAATCCAGGTACGGAATGGGCATTGGCAATGCAAACTTCCACTAACTATACTGTCAATGTACCCTGACCCTATCTCAAAATCACCTCTAGGAACAAGGACCTGATCCAAAACCTATAAAAGTAAATTGAAAGAATCCTATTCACTTCAGGGGGGGTTGGATCAATCCTAGAGAGCAATCCTAGGCTGAGGCCTTGTCTACACTAGAAAGGTTTGCCGGTATAGTGGAGAGACAGCTTATACTGGAAAAAGAGTTCTTTTGCTAATATAGCTATACCAGTTCCACAAATAAATAAGCAGTATCATCAAAAAGACATTTTTGCCAGCACAACTGCGTCTACACTACAGCTTTTACCAGCCTAGCTATGTCTGTTAGGGAGTGTGTATTTTTCGCATTCCTAGCTGACTTAGCTATGTTAGCAAAACTTTTAAGTATAGACCAGGCTTGAGTGTTTCTACAAAGACTGCCAACAATGGTACCATCGCAGTGCTAAAAGTATGATGATGGTTTGAGTAGGACATCTGTCCACCAATAAACCAGGCCCCATGATTAAATGTAGTTCATAAATTAAAACATTCCAAAAACTATGCTAATAACATCAGCAAAAATAGTAAATGATTCTTCTTGTAAAATATTTATATTTTACATCGTTGATTTAAAAGATTATCTTGAGATTTTTAAATGTAATAAAAGATTATTTCATGCATTAGCATGGCCATAATTATTGTAACAAAATGCAGAGAAACAACTCATTCCCTTTAAAAAAAAAAAAAAAAACCTATTTCAAAACATCAAAATTGTATTGCTGGAATCTGTTGGTTTGTTTTTTTCCTTATAAAAAGTGATTCTTGTCAAAAGAGATGGTTAAAAAATACAAATCTTCAAGCAGAAATACAGCCTTGTGCTTAAGAGAAAAATCTCAACAAAGCTCTCTTTACGATAGTTTAAAAAATACCTTTCCATAAACAGTACACAGTTCATAGTGAAATCAATGGGAGTTTGCCTCTGACTTCACGAGAAGCATAAGAGATAGTGAGTTAGGGCCTGACGTTAGAAACTTTTCACCCAAAAAATCCTTACTCACAAAAATAGTCCCAATGAATTTAATAGGTCGATGTAGGGTTTTTATGGGATGGGACATGTGTACTAGAGTTGTTATTCAGATATTAGCTATTGAGGTGAACAATTCTTCTCAGATCATTTCAATACACATTACCCACACTGCAAAAAGTAATTATTAGGTAAAGTGTCTTTGCTATGGTACATGAAGTGAAGGAGGATACACACACACACAAATATGATATCGGCAACAACAAAATAGGATACATCTTTGGTAAATGTTCCCAGCTCACCCACAACTCCAAGCCAGATACCAGTATTAACAAGATTACACGCAATAAGGGTTATTTTCTGACCCTTCCAATCACCAGAGACCCTCCAGTGACTCATCTCACCTCACACTTGTCAGTCACTTGCTTAATCGTATAATGCCCAAGTCCCATGAGGCCCCAAACCTGCTAAAATATTGGAAAGTTTAAAAAGAGATCTGACAAGGTAAGGAAACTGTTTCTGTACTTGTTTCATTTAAATTAAGATGATTAAAAGCAGCGTTTTTCTTCTGCATAGTAAAGTTTCAAAGCTGTTTTAAGTCAATTTCCAGCTGTAAACTTTTGAAAGAACAACCATAATGTTTTGTTCAGAGTTACAAACAACCTCCATTTCCGAGGTGTTTGTAACTTTGAGGTTCTACTGTAGGTATATTTTTACTCTTATCTGTACTTTCAGACAGCAAGTAGTTCTGCGCTAACAAGAACATTCAGGTTGACCTTCAGAGGTGGCTCTGAGTAGAGTACATTGCAGTAGACAAGGATAAAAGTAATAGAAGTCCTGGACTGTTGGATTTCTGTTGCGCAGTCCACATTAGAGAGGAAGGGCTACAATCTCCAAGTAAACGGCAAATAGTGCAAGGCACTATGGCCAGAGCTTTGCATTTTACGTTATTCCTTAGGCACCAAATTTGCTGCAGAATCCACGTCACTATAAAACTTTCCTTTAAAACAAAACAAAAATCTTCTAGCTGATATAGCTGTGAACATAACCTCCTGAATATGAACTGAATGAAACTGATGCAGTCATCTAAGTATACAAACAGACAACATAAAAAATGGCTCTGAACAGTGTGAACTTCCCCCATTCATCTCCATGATGTGTTAAATCTGAAACTTAATGCTGATGGTTTCACATCAGTGTGGTTAAATCTTTCCTGCTAATGATCTGAGCAAGAATACCCAGCTAACATGTATATCCATTTATGTGAGCTACACGGACAGATTCATGGGCAAGGAGAGACCAGTAGGCCAGCTGAATACTATCAGAATTTGCTGGGGTGAGACACCAGCAATTCAAACCATTCCTACGTTCCCTGACCCCTAAAATCTCAAGTTACTTCCAACTCTGCCCACCAGAAGGAGGGAAAGTGGAGATGCAGATTCTTCTCCTCTACCAAAAGTCTCAACCACCTCTTCCAAAAAACCCAAATGCATCTTACTTCTTCATAAGTGACAAATCTTTCAGCTATTCCCTTTCCGATGAAGTGCAATTCCCACCTCCCAAGCAATCTGGAACGAGTGTGAAGTCTTACTCGTTGGGCCAGATTCTAACATGCTTAACACATCTGAGTACTACTTTATTTCATGTGGCCATTCATAGAATAAGTTAATATTCAGCTTGAGTAAAGAGTATCAGAACCTGGCCCTATATTTGGAAAAGACATTGCTTTAAAAACATGTAGCAAGCTAATCCCCTTTCTCCACAGTGTTTCAAACAGCTCATGCCAGTTCAGAAGGAGCCTCTTAGTGCTGCTCAGAAATTGTGTAGCAGCTGAATTCCCCCTACCTGTCTTAGTCCTAGCCCTACCAGGGCATAGGGTGAAGCGGGGGTTCCTGCAAGAGGCAGGAAGGAGATACGGCATCCTCCTCTGCTCTTCCTCCTCTGAAGCAGTGTATTGTGGCCACAGGGCCTGGTGCTATTACTCGTGATTTCTTTGGTTTTAGTTTACAGATTGCTCCCCCATCACCAGCCCCAATTTTAACTGAATGCTTGAACATGTGACATATTAATTGGATCTTAAGGTAATATCTTGAATCAAAAGATACAAGTGAAATATTGCAAGTACTGATTAGCAAGAGCCACTAAAAATTATATACTTATTGCCTACTATGTCTGCAATTTGTCCTCAAAGTCTTTTCTTTGTAAACTGAATTAATTCTGCACTTACTAAAGGTGGGTCGTGGAATACACATCTGCATCACATCTTGAAGAACCACAGTTACAGTAAGTAACTGTTCCTTCTTCGAGTATATGCAAATGTGTGTATTCCAAACATGTGACTAGTGAGCAGTAGCCACATCCCCAGACAGGGCTCAGAGTCTACCTGAGTAAGGATTGCAGGATACTCTTCTGACATTAGCGTCCGCTCTGGAAGAAGCGGTGATCCTGTAATAGTCCGTAAATGTATGTGTAGATGACCATATGCCCCCCCCCCCTACATATGGCCCCCCTACAAATGCCCAATATGGAAATGTCATTAAGGAACGCCACCGACATTGCCTGCGCTCTCGTTGAATGTGCCCATATCTGGTGAAGTGGCACAGCCAATGGTATATCATACTCAGTCTTGATGCAAGACGTTATCCATCTAGAGATGGTCTGCACAGAGACCACCTATTCCTTTCATGGTGTCCGCATATGATATGAACAGGCAAGGCGAAGCACAAAACTGTTCAGTCCTGTTCAGACAAAAGGTTAGACAGTATCTAATGTAAGGAGGCATTGTTCCTCTGGGAAGAAATGCAGATAAGGGGAAAATATAGGCACATACATTGCCTGGTTCAAATCAAACTGAGAGACCATTTTGGATACAAGGTGTGGCCGGAGCATAATCTTGTCCCTGGAGAACTGGTGTAAGGTGGCCCAGCCATCAGGGACTGCAACACACCCTCCTAGCAGAAATAATGGCTATCAAAAATACAGTCTTCTGAGATGAAGGGTGTGATGGGGCCCCAGGGTATGACTTGGAACTGTAGGATTGCTGTGCCTCCTTAACTTTCCAGCCTGGACTATCTCTCACAATGCTTTGCTAGTGACGAGCAACAAACCCCTCCAGGCGCTGTTATCACAGCCACCAACATGCAGAGACTCAATGGATGCCTAGAGGCCAGACCTGGAGTCGATGGTATGGGTGTCTGCCCTACCTACCCTGTACTGAGGGAGGGTCAGAGGCACCTGCACCATCCCGCATGCCAGAGCCAGCCTGGTGCTGGTCTCCGTTTTTCTTAGGGGAGGCAGAAGAGTCGCCTCAGGACCTAGAGCACTCACAATTGGTCTTCTGAGACCTCATTTTTGGCGCCAATGACAGAGAACTACTCCGGTGTCTCTTTGGAGAAGCCCCTGCCCCAGAATGGGAGGCAGTAGCATTTCCAAGTTGGAGGGGGATCTGTGGCCCGAGGAAGGCCTCAATACCAGGTCAGGCCTGATGGCCTGTTCAAGCAGGTGCTGCTTGAGGCAAAGGTCCCATGCCACCGGAGTCCTCTTCTTGAACAATCTTTAGATAGAACAGCTCTCTTTAAGGTGGGCTTCACCAAGACAGAGCAAGAACCTCATGTGGGGGTCACTGTTGGGAATTGTCACTCCACACAAAGGACAATGCTTGAATCCTGGTGAGGGCATCACTGGGGAGCACTTCCACTATACTATTACTCTAATACTAACTAAACTATTAACTATGCAAATTAAAAATAGGCTAAGACAATGAATTGAGAGATTGTGAAATGACAACCATGCAGAGTTCCGACTTCAGCTGATGGGCGGTGAGAATGAACTGACGTGGGGTCAGGGCAGTGTTGCCTCATATAGCCAGGGAAGGAGTTACAGGCATGAGGTGCGAGCGCCGCCTCTCTATGGGTACAGCTAGGCAAAAGTCTCTGGCACCAACATGCACACCCCTGCTTGGAATACACATCTGCATCTACTTGAAGAAAAAATAATATTACATTAAAGGAATAAATCCCACAGCATTTTAACTTTCTTACATGAATAATTTTTGCAACCTCCTCATTTGGGGTCTTTTTCCATCAAAACTTTCCATCACTACCAGACATGGGCTGGATTTGAAATGGCGATATAGAGACAACAGAAACTATACACATCAGTCCCTTAAGCCATTGAGTCTCCAACTGTCTTACATTTCTGAATTTAGCATTTTATTAATAAATTCAAGTCACATTAGGATAAACTATTTAATATCTGGATTTTCAATTAAACATTTTCCAGTATTTTCTCACTTATTAGAGCTTGAAAACAATTAAAACATATCTATGTACACACTTATTTTGGGATTTTTTACTAGCTAGTGGGAAACAACACACCTGAACCAGATATATAAAGTATCTACAAAAAAAACTCCAATACTTCAACAGCCTAGCATTCGCTTTTTATAATATAGTTTAGCATTAAACATGATTTATTTTCTTAAACTGATGGCCTTCGGAAGGTTTGCAATCTACATTTTCTTTCCAGCACACAGGAAAGGGGTTTATTTAATAAATTAGATCTCTCACTATAAAAACTAGGGGAACATTTTATAGATATTTTGTATAAACAAGATACTTTTAATATACAACTCTAGATATACCTTGAAAGGTTTAAGAACAAAAAAGAAATGTTGAAGGCCATGCATATATTTTTTAGAAAAGATACAAAAGACTGAAGAAAGCTATAAATGTATATCCTTTCATTTATCTATCAACATAAAATAGACACACACACACACACACACAGCCTGTGAGAATACAATATTCATTTTGCTGCAGAAGAACAGACATTGCATAACAATGAGATTTGCTAATGAAATCAGCCATCAACCTGGAATACATATGTATTAAACCAAGACCTCAGTGTCATTTTCTTTTTGCATCATTTGTTCTCTCTCTCTCATTTTTCTCGACCTTTCAATATTTTGTCCTCCTTCAGGTTTCATTGCTTCAAGTACAGCAATATTGTACAATATTGTATTAACACTATAGATGCAGCACTTTTCATTTTATCATATTTATTTTTGTTAAATGTAGAAGCTAATTGCACTGGTTCCATCAGCATTGTTAATGTACCTTTGAAAGAAAAAATCAGTGGTGCTAAGGAGACAAAGGAGGTTATTTCTATTGAAAATTGAAGTAACATCTAATAAAAACTGAATATTACTTGGTACATAAACCATGTAGAAACTTTTACAACTAGACCAGTGTTTACCTACCTGTTAATGCAGAGATTTTATATATAAAATATATATTACCCTTGTATTTAATGGTTAAATGTGGCCATTGTGTAAAACTATGACATGAATGAAAATAATTGCTTTACTAACTCCCAAAATCACCATAATTTTAATATATTTAAATAAGCCATCACATTTAATAACATAGAAACATATATTCTACACACTGATTTGAAATACACACACTTTTACCTGAGAAGTAGAATTCTTTTAAAAAAAAAATATTCAAGATTATTTACTGTTTATGCATAGAATGATGCACTTTGCAGCTGTTCACTACACAAGATCAATGAATTACAAAAGTCTAAGATGCTATTCAGCTCACCGAGCACAATGATCCATATTTTACTTTTCTGAGATATATTTGGCTCCATACTGTTTTGTGAAGATGCCATATTTAAAATGTTAAAAGCTTTCTACCTACACCATTTGCTGCCAGACCAGATTACCCAAACTGGGTTTTGAGCAACTATAAAAATTAATGGCATAACCTGCTGTGGAATGTAATTGTTCTTAATCTATGCTACTAATAATTTTAAGATAGTTGGTAGCACTTCAGCTAATACTCCACTGTTAACGTAATATCTGTAGCAAGTTAGCGTGCTTCATTTTCAATGCACCCTATTGCCTAGCTCCAAGTAGCACACTGCATACTAACAAAAGCAGTAGAAATCAAGAAGACACTTAAAAAGCAAACAAACATTCTCTAGGAACACCTGAAATCTTTGTAGACTGTCACTTGCTTATAAAAATCAGCTTTTCACTACAGTGGAGTTATAGATATAATCGTATTGGTTTTGGGGGCATAAGGAAGATTCTATGTAATTCATAAAGTAATTTCTGTTTTCAAAGAAAAAGCTATTCATCCTGCCACCCAACATTTCCCTGTCCACTCAGAAGTGGATCTTCAGAGACAAGAGAAAAATCAGAAGGTAATTGTACCATAAATTAAGGTGAATGTTTGGGAAGGTCTGGAAAAATATCAAGAAAATTTCAGAATCTTATTACCTTAAAAAAGGAGGATTGGATGACTGGACTATAAGGTGGATAGAAAGCTGGCTAGATTGTCGGGCTCAACGGGTAGTGATCAACAGCTCGATGTCTAGTTGGCAGCCAGTATCAATTAGTTGGCAGCCAGTATCAAGCGGAGTGCCCCAGAGGTCGATCCTGGGACCAGTTTTGTTCAATAGCTTTATTAATGATCTTGATGATGGGATTAATTGCACCCTCAGCAAGTTTGCAGATGGGAGGAGAGGTAGATACGCTGGAGGGGAGGGATAGGGTCCAGAGTGACCTAGACAAATTGGAGGATTGGGCCAAAAGAAATCTGATGAGGTTCAACATGGACAAGTGCAGAGTCCTGCACTTAGGAAGGAAGAATCCCATGCACCGCTACAGGTTGGGGACTGACTGGCTAAGCAGCAGTTCTGCAGAAAAGGACCTGGGGATTACAGTGGATGAGAACCTGGATATGAGTCAGCAGTGTGCCCTCGTTGCCAAGAAGACCAACGGCATATTGGGCTGCATTAGTAGAAGCATTGCGAAGGAAGTGATTATTCCCCTCTATTCAACACTGGTGAGGCCACACCTGGAGTATTGTGTCCAGTTTTGGTCCCCCCACTACAGAAGGGATGTGGACAAATTGGAGAGAGTCCAGCGGAGGACAATGAAAATGATTAAGGGGCTGGGGCACATGACTTACGAGGATAGGCTGATAGAACTGGGGTTATTTAGTCTGCAGAAGAGAAGAGTGAGGGGGGATTTGATAGCAGCCTTCAATTACCTGAAGGGGGGTTTCCAAAGAGGATGGAGCTAAGCTGTTCTCAGTGGTGGCAGATGACAGAACAAGAAGCAATGGTCTCAAGTTGCAGTGGGGGAGGTTTAGGTTGGGTATTAGGAAACACTATTTCACTAGGAGGGTGGTAAAGGACAGGAATGGGTTACCTAGGGAAGTGGTGGAATCTCCATTCTTAGAGGTTTTTAAGGCCCGGCTTGACAAAGCCCTGGCTGGGATGATTTAGTTGGTGTTGGTCCTGCTTTGAGCAGGGGATTGGACTAGATGACCTCCTGAGGTCTCTTCCAACCCTAATCTTCTATGATTCTATACCTTCACCATCACCAGGGCCATCAAATGTACCAAGTCACTACTGTAGTTGCCAAGGAAGAACCCCATTAAAATATCATACAAAAGACCAAGATACCACAGTGAAATAAAGTATAATTAAAAAAAATATTCTTCAAGCATACACAAGCACATGACACAGCCAATCCTGCATTTTTATGCAACCAATGCTTCCACTGGAGTCACTGGAAGTTTTGAGTGTTCACAGGATACATCATTTAGGCCCCATTCTTTCCCCTCTTCCTCTTACACACCCAAAGTGTGCAACAACTTATAAGAAACTTCCAAGCGTCTCTATTTCAAAGGCTTAGTGTTAATTTTAAAATTCAAGAGATTCTGAATATAAAAGATGTAGAAGATTGTTCAGAGTCACAATCTCGCAAAAATATTTTAAAACTCACTTCTAAGTATTTGTCTTTCTCCAGAAATCAGTATATATTACATTTTCAAGATGAATGCAATTGAACTGGTACAGGCACAGTTAATTCCATTGGGCTCACCTTCTGGAGCAAAGACTACAACAACCTTGACCCTGAAAAGCATAGGGTCATTTTCTTCAGTGCTGAACAGTGATTGCTTTCTGTAATTTTAACAATTGTCAAGTGGTTTAAAGAGTAGCACTGGCAGGTTATAGTTGTGAAATGCTTATACTTTTAATTTTAACAGTGACTTATTGCTCTGCAATTTAGGTCAACTGTCCAATTCAACATCCTGTACATGAGGTTATATACTCTTGGAGCCATATACTGCTCTCACTGACATCAACAGTTCCACCAGGGAGCAAAGTATGGCCCTTAAAATATATAATACTAATTCAGAAGATTAACTGAAGAAAGGATGTTTCTGTATTGTCCAGTTATACAGTACATATCACTTCTCCAACTCTGGTTCATACAAATATCCGAAGGATTAAGCAGCCATGGACATACCTTAAATATACTATACCGACCTTTAACAAATCCATGAGATAGTATTATGGTGATGTGAAAAAATATTCAATGGGGTGAGAATATAAAACAATTTCTTTCCAGCTACAATAAATGTGAACCCTAATTTTATGAATAAGGACTCAGTCCTACAAACTGAACTTAATAGGAGTTGAAAGGTGCTTAGTGCTCCCACAGCAGGTGCTTAGGACCGGATGCCACCAGGTGCTAACTGTTCTGTACAATTTTATCAACACAACAGAGCATGTTACAGTATTTTTGGGTCACAAACCACCGCCAGTAAGAAAAAAAATGCAAAAATACAAATGACTGAATTTATATTATGTATTCTTGTTTTCCAGATTAGTGAGAAAAAATTTCAGAAATATACAATATATCTTGACATTCTACCCTTTTACTTGGATTAATTAGCCAGCTACAGTACAAACAATTTAAAAATTAACACACTGTCCAAAAATATACTGTATCCTTTTATTTCTCATCTCACATGTAGTTTAGAGGTGATGCTAGTTCTAGGGAACTAGAAAAGAATATAAAAAGTTCAGGGTTGGGGCGGGGGTTGCCTTTTAATTTTAGTAACAAGCATATCAAGTTAAAAATACTTCTGGTACTTACCTCGTTCAGAAATCCAAGCTTACTTAAAAGCTTACTTCTTACAAATCTGGATAATAAAACGTCTTTATGTTTCTTTATAATGAAACACCTCAATTTGTACTGAATTATGATGACTACTATTTATCTACTTTAGGGAATAAAAGCAGAGGACAATTTATTAAAGCACCAGAGAAACTCCTGAACACTACAAGGTCACAGCCTGTGAGCTGAGCTGCTAGCAAAAACATCTATGATGCTCCAAAGCTGCCATTTTTCTTCCTTGACAAAGACTCCATCTGCCACAGAGCCATTTACAGCCTCAGAGTCAGAATATCAATGATTTCCAACCATTTTGCAAGTCTGCTTTCACCTTGACATCACCTCTGTAATACATCTAAAACAGATGAAACATATATTCCCTCTACAAGCTCTGAGACCATGCTTTATTCAGCTGATAGGCATTTAAGTTGTCCTCTAATGTATCATTTTTTATTCTCACTGGATTGTGTAAGAAGAATTTTAAAACTGCAAATTCCCTGTAATTTCTGCTGTTTTGCCTATCTTAAAATAAGGTCCATTTGTACAACTTAAAAATAAGGGGAAAATATATTATGTACTTTCAAATACTGACTAAAGGGGAAAAAAATTACAAAATTATACATATACATTTTAAAGTGTGTTATATGAAAACGGTTAACTACACACATGGACACAAACTTGAAATAAATACTGTTTTTATTTTTCAATTTTTTTTAAAAAGTTCCTCACTATGGGCCAGATCTTCAGACTGAATAAACTGGTATAACTTCACTGAAACCAACAGAGCTACATCTGTCTACACCAGCTGAGGATCAGCTCTACATCTCTGGACCCACATACAAATTCACAAGCTTATCCTCAAATTCTTATTTAGACTAAAAACGCTCACTCACCTGAAAGGGAGTTCTGCCTTGCTGAAGTAAGGCTTCCAAGAATTGTGTCCACAGATAGACAGCAATATAATAAAAAACTAAATAGAAATAGACTTCATCTCTTTAGACATAAGAATAAACATACCCCTACCATACCCTTCTGGCAAAGGCCTGAGTGAACATATTTCTTGCAAGCATTACATTATGAAACCCAATATTCAGCCAGGTGTCAACCTTGCCTCTAGTTTTGCAGGTGCAATTTTTTTATCCTGTAAATACTCACAATTTTGGACTCCCAATGACTTATAGGTGCAAGAGCAGCAATTATATGTCTGAGTGCATGAATCTAGTAGTTAGATGTCCAGCTGTTGCCATTTGAACCCTCAGTTTGTTACTCAGGCTGGTGCAAGTATTTGAGGGCAGCTACAGAATGACACACAACTTCTGACAATTCAGGTCTTTATATCTACAAAATACGCATACCTCATTTTACAGGCACAATTCTGTGTGTACTAATACACTCCCATCCAAAAGGCAAATGAGATGTGATGACAGCCATTTGACAAACAGCAACCATCCTAACTAGCGTTGCCAGGCATCCAGTTTTCGACTGGAACACCTGGTCAAAAAGGGACCTTGATGGCTCTGGTCAGCACCACTGATTGGGCGGTTAAGTCCGGTCAGCGGCACAGCGGGGCTAAGACAGGGTCCCTGCATGCCCTGGCTCCACACAGCTCCTGGAAGCAGCCGACATGTCCCTGCAGCCCCTAGGTGCAGGGATGGCCAGGGAGGCTCCACGTGCTGTCCCCGCCCTGAGTGCTGGCTCCGCAGCTTCCATTAACCAGGAACTGCGGCCAATGGGAGCTGCGGGGGTGGCGCCTGCGGGTGAGGGCAGCGTGCCGAGGGACATACCAGCCACTTCCAGGAGCCGCCTGAGGTAAGTGCCGCCCGGAGCCCACACCCTGAACCCCCTCTAGTACCCCAACCCCTTGCCCCAGCCCTGAGCCCCCTCCCGCACCCAAACTTCCTCCTAAAGCCCACACCACACATCCCCTCCTACACTCTGAATGCTTTGGCTGAAGCCCGGAGCCCCCTCCTGCACTCCCAAACCCCTCATCCCCAGTCCCATACTGGAGCCCGCACCCCTAGCTGGAGCCCTCACCCCAGAGCCCTCTCCCCCTCCCGCAGCCCAACCCCTGTCCCAGCCCAGTGAAAATGAACGAGTGAGCAACAAAAGGAGAGGGGATGGAGCGACCGGGGAGTGGAGCCTCGGAGAAGGGGTAGGGCAGGGGCGGGGCCTCAGGGCAGGGGCGGGGAAGGGTGTTCAGTTTTCTGCAATCAGTAATTGCCAACCCTAATCCTAACCCTTTAATCTCACCTTACCACTTACCTCTCACCTGGACTACAATTAATATTCCAAACCTGTGTGTGATTTCAAACAGCTGTTTGAAGATGTTTCCTTCTTCCCCACTCAAATGTAGAGTTTTCCCTGAAACATGTCTAAACTAAACTGGCAGGCTGAAGCATCCCACTCAATATTTTTCTAACTGCCTTCATGACACTGAGCAAGAGATACACCCAAACACAGTATATTTTCAGGTGTAGAAGAATGTCATATATTCAACACATCTCTTATCCTACAAAAATATCATTCCTTTCTCCAACCCCAAATAATCCCAATATCCATTCCGTTTGTCCCTCTTCTTTCACGCCCAATACCAATCCCCCCTCCCCCCCAAGCCATTTCATCATTATTGCTGTCCAGTCATATGCTTGTCCTGGTGGTAGGGAAGAGAGGCATGCAGACGACACAAGATCAGAAGGCTGACCTGTATGGGTAGTGGTTTGTAAACTGATGCCAAGCGGGTAGTAAGTTGAGCAGCTATCAGCCAGCACTCTGTTGTTTACTTCCCCTTGCTGGGCCATAGGGTGCATGCTGAGGTGGAAGGCTCCATGCTCTGCCCTGTTTCTAAGGCGGCTCATGAAGACATCATTGCATTAGTTTAAATTTGGAAATTTACCTTCACAACCAAAGGACTAGAATTATATTTTTAATCTCAAATATTAAATTATGGAGGAGAAAGGTACTTATTTACCAAAACGTAACCAAAAAGCTTCTCACTCTACTAATTGGGAAAAATAATTTTAAAGATCAGTTATAATATATCTATAAATATAGTTACACACATTTCCTTAAAAAAAAATAGCACTGATTACAGACACAGTTGTGTTTTTGTTTTGAAAGATCTTTGAACTTTAGACTTTGCAAGTAAACATAACTAATATGAATTCTCCTTTTTTTTTTTCTTCTTTTTTTGCAAACCTATTACTGCTATTAAACAGATAAAACCAGCTGGTCTTAACAATAAAGTGATATTACAGAAAATTCAATTTACATCTGAACCCTTCCAGTTGCCATCTGTACAGTAAAGCTTAATAAACCACTTATTCCTCCTAACAGATGCTAATCATGGACTGACAATACACAATCAAAATCTGTTCTTTAACTCTTTTAGGCAAATGGCCATTATTAAGTCTGGTTATCAACAGCAATATCAACATAGTTGGGAATAATTATTCTTGTTCATCTAAAGCAATATTTATGTTACTATTGCTTTAAAATACTTTGCCCACCCATCTTGAACACAAGACAAAAATGATGTGTCTAACTGTAAAAGTAGATCAGAGCAGAGCTAAGCAACTAGCTTCTAAAAGCCATTTAGACTTTATATTTTCTTGAAAGAAACCATAAGAAACATGAAAATATTTTTGCAGTTTCTTTCCACACTGCTATTTTCCCTATCAAGCAAATTTGCATTCATCAGTAACAAAATATATATTTTATTTATTTTTATTGCTGTAATTCAAAAACATTTGCTGACAAATCAACACAAAGAAACATCTTATTCACTGGCAATAAACTACTTTTATTTTAAAGTAAAGCAGTTTTACTACACACAATTGTGTAAATAAGGGGGAGAAATCTTAATTTTTAAAAGGTGTAATTTCCTCTGCCTTCTATTTAAAACAGGTATGCTTATTACAAACACTTAAAACTGTGTTAAAAGAGCTTATTATTCTTAGTTTCTCAGTAAATTATAATCATTGTTATTATGCTTAAGTAAAGATGTAATTAAATCTGCAGGTGCTGCACCATGTACGAAGCAGTGAATTCTTATGCACCTTTTGGGATGTGTTACTTTGGAACATCTAATTTTTTGTCTCCAGTGTTTCTTGTTTTTAAACCAAAATGCATGTTTTCTTACTGCAAAAAACCAGCTTGATATAACTTTATCAAAGAATCAATGCCACTCCTTTCAGCAGTGGGAGGGAAAGGGCATGATTTGAGAAGCTTACAAAGATCACTAAGGATATGTCTACATTGCAATTAAACACCTGCAGCTGGCCCGTGTCAGCTAACTCAGGCTCACGGGGCTGTTTCATTGTGGTGTAGACACTCACGCTCTAGCAGGAGCCTGCCCTCCCCACTCTCCTCTCCCAGAGCCCAGGCTACAGCCTGAACATCTACAAACAAATCATTGTCTGTATGAAATTTTAGTTTGTACTGACTTCACTAGTGCTTTTTATGTCACCTGTTGTAAAACTAGGCAAATATCAAGATGAGTTGATGTACGTCCTGGAAGACCTCTGCGTACCCCTCATGGAGAATCTCTGGTTTAGAGGATGAAACAGGGCCAGTGAAGCAGCGTATTTGCAGATATATTGGCTATTCTCCAAGAAGGAAGAGAGTGCAGTAGGCAGGAAGCCCGACGTTACACTGAAGCTGCAGAAGCAGCAACCGGGCATCCTGGCAACCTGAGAGTGGCAACATACAGTTCATTTACTCCTCCCTTTATCAATAATTTCTTCTTAAAAGTTTCTGGTTTTCAGTCTGTATTCTAATCCAACTGCTATGTTAAATTCAGATTTAATCTGTACTTAGACCACCATATTTATTTTGTTCAGATTAGCGGATGGAATGCTGACAAACCATATTAACTGGTTGTAGAATAATACTGAGATGGTCACGTAACTCCCTTAAATGTAAACCTGATGCTCTTCAGCTCACTAATTTACTAGCTTACAAATTCACACAAAGCAATAGCTTCCCTGCAAAAAAGTAGTTTCTTTGATAATTCACTTCTGGCTTTCAGAGCCATCAATCCAAACATTGGGGACCTCTCCGAACGTGACATTCAGAGCTACCAATGGCTACAGAGCTTTATTTTTAAAAAGGAGTCCCAGTCTCTTCTCTCTACAGAGAAAAGTCTTTCATATTTCTAGGCATTAATACATATGCCCAACTCTCCCTTAACTTCTTTTTTGATTTTTTCTCTGATTTGCAAGAAAAGTTCTTTAATGGTGGCTCTGAAAACTAGAAAAAAAAACTATGCAACTTTCACCTCTAATTACTCTAAGAAGTCTGCAGCTGAATGCAATACCCACCAATTCTAGGAAGTCTGTATATTAAGGTCTGGGAAAAGTTATAAATGGGACTCCAATTTGGGGTCAAATTTTAAAGTTAAAGCCTCTTCTCACTCACCCCAATTAGCCACTATCTCAGGAGCTCACAGCCCCGCCGCCCAGAGCATTGCGCCGGCGGTGCAGTGAGCTGAGGCTGTGGGGGAGGGAGAACAGCAGGGGAGGGGCTAGGGGCTGGGGCCTAGCCTCCCAGGCCAGGAGCTCAGGGGCTTGGCAGGAGGGTCCCACAGGCCACGTAGTTTGCCCACCGCTGATCTAGCTGAACTCTGCTAAGGATTCTGGCAAGGCAATCACAAAGGGTTCCTTCTTTTCAAAGAACTTGTACATGGTGGTGCCTGAAGACAGAATTAAGGAAATTTCTTCTTTTGCATTTGGGTGCTACAAAATATCCTGAGTAGGTTACCCATTTTTCAGGCATTGGACTAATTGGATCTGCATTTTGGAAGTGGGCAACAGTTTACACTGCTTTTCTGATGGCTCTTTAAGTAGATTTGGGGGTTGTATGGTTCTCAGTATATCATCTTGAGAATATTACAGAAAGTAGTTATTTGTCAAAAGACAGACCTGTACAGGCATTCAGGAACCGTGTCAATCCTTATTATTTCTGATCTGGGACTAGTACGCATAGTTAGAAGCTCTCAAGTGGCCTTTCCTCTGCAGTTTGAGTACACGAGAATGAGTCCTGGGTGAAGATGGTAAGAGAGGCAAGGAGTACCTGCTTTCACCAGGTCAGGTTGGGATGATCTCTTACATGAACCTAAATTCCCTTTTACTCCAAAAGTGTCCTGATTTGGCAGGACTAAGATGGGAGTAAGATTTTATTGTCTGCCATTTTTCTTGCATGGTGTTCTTCTTACTACACTGCTTTCTAGCAGAGCAAATGTGAGTTTCATAAGCATAGGTTGTGCCTACAAGAATGCAACTCCTGACTTAGAGTATGGTTTTCCCTAGATTTAATTCTTCTCTTTCTTTACGAAGGTATCCATAACTATATATGCAGAATAAACAGGTACACTGAGTTAGCACATGACCAGCATGCAAGATAACCTTGTAGCTAGAGACCCACACTGAGCACAAGCAAGCCTCGTCTGGCTATTTTCTCATGGATTTCTTTTAAATGCTTAAGAAAAAATTACTCAAAGCCAGAAACCTATAAAAAATGGTTACTACCTTTCCATAACTCTTATTTGAGATATGTTGCACATATCAATTCCAATGTAGGTGTGTGCGCTCACCCTGAGCACAGCCACTGGAAAATTTTCCCTCAGTGGTATCCATCAGGTTGACTCTGGTGCCCCCTGGAGTCGCACACTCACAGTTCCAGTATAAAGGGTCCTGCTGACCCCTAGTCCCCTCAGTTCCTTTTTGCCAGCTAATTCAGACAGATAGGTAGGAGGGAGGGTCTTGGAATGGTCATGTGCAACACATCTCAAACAATAGTAATGGAAAGGTCAGTAACTGTTTTTTCTTCTTTGAGTGCTTGCACACATCTCTTCCAATGTAGGTGACTCCCAAGCAGTTGTGCAGGCGGAGGGTTCGAAGTTTATCAATACGCTGATTGCAACACCACTCTGCCAAATCCAGCATCAACTGTAGCTTGTTGACGCGAAAGTGTGAACTAAGGACTACACTGCTGCTCTACAAAATGTTCTGGACAGGGACTTGTGCTACGAATGCTGTCGAAGAATGCTTGGGCCCTCGTGGAATGTGCTGTCAGGGCAGGTGGGGCAGGAACCGTTGCCAGGTCACAGCATGTGCGGATGCAGGATATGATCCATGATGAAATTCTCTGGGCTGAGACAAGAAGACCTTTTATCCTGTCTGCAACAGCTATGAATAGTTGAGCAATTTTCCAAAATGGCTTAGTCCTTTCTATGTAGAAGGACAGTGCACGTCTGATGTCTAGTGAACAGAACCTCTACTCTTCCCTGTTGGCATGTGGTTTCGGACAGAAAACCGTCCGGAAGATATCCTGGTTACTATGGAACTGTGAAACCATCTTTGGAAGAAAAGCTGGATGAGGATGCAATTGGACCTCGTCCTTGAAGAATACTGTGTATGGTGGTTCTGAAGTGAGGGCCCAGATCTCGGAAATCCTTCTGGCAGAAGTAATGGTCACTTCCAGGACAGGTAGAGCAGAGAGCACATTGCCAACATATTTCTTTTCAGTCTTCTTTGCCATCAGATGAAGGTACACTGCAGTCTGCCATAATGCCTTAATGGGGTCCATAATGGCCTCCTTAAGGGGCAATACCACTCTTGATGGCGCCGGTGATGTTACAATGTCCACCAAGGCTTGGGAGGACTCCCTGACTACCCAGGTTTTGGGCCACTCTCTTAAGGAGCTGATGATGAGTCCTATAATCATCCTGAGAGGGCACTATATCTGTTCCTGTCACGCCTCATCAGGAGAAGAAAGCCTGCACCGGTAGGGAGCACTGTTCTTCACCCTCAGCACCGGATAGGTGTTGGTTCTTGGTATTCAGTGCTGGCCTCGGTATCAGAGCTTGGATCCGGCTCGGAGTGAAGCAGTGATACAGCTCTGGACTCAGATGCCACTGAGTATGACCTTCTGGATTGGAGACCCTGCATTGATGGGAAAGCCCAGGGATTCCAGAAGGGCCATTGTTCTGGGATCTGCCACTGCCCCCGGGGCCACATCATGGGTGGGATGCGTTGACTGTGCTGGTTCCTGCAAGGGGCATATGACTCTGACTCCGAGTCCGACTCCAAAGACTCCATTCCTGGAGACCTGAGAGGAGCAGTGCTGACCAGTGCTGGTGATCAGTGCAGAGAGGAAGGAAATCAGGGTTCAGCCATCATGGCTGGTTTCCCTTTGGAAGGCACCTGGGGCCTCTGTGCCACAGAGGTCCTTCCTGTCAGTGCCACTACGTCTGCTCCTGCATAGCCGGAGATGCCAGTATCAGCAGTGAAAGTAAGTCACTGCAGCAAATGCCTCTGGCATAGATGGTACCACCAAGACACTGGAACACTGGTGGTTCTCCTGTGTTGGCGAGTCCATCAGTGCCGGACTCAATGGTACCCGCTTGGGGGCCGGAGTCAGCAATGTCGCATGGGTTGTTGGAGCTGCGGAGTGGCCCAACACTGGTTGCACTCTACTAGTCTCTCCATGCCCAATCAACCTCAGGGTTGGGGATCGTCCTCTATCAGTCTTCTTCTGTTTCTTCCTCGGCACCAGGGACAGTGAACAATGCCGAGGTTCTCTCACTGGAGATTTTTCTTCGGCACCATCCACCCTCTCCAGTGCCAAGGCTCTTGAGAGGTGGAACGAGCATCTCTCCTCATCGCCAGTACTGAGGAATGGCATCAAAGGTCTGAAACAGCAGCCAAAGCAGTCCTTACTGAGGCTGAAGTGCTCTGTGTCAAGTCTGAGTGACCTGCTTCCAAGGGAAATCTTAGTGCTGCCTCCATGAGGATAGATTTCACTCTGGTGTCCTTACAGTGCTCCCACACGTGAGTTTCCCCCTAAGCACTTAAGGCAGCTGGAATGGGGATTGCTCACAACCATAGGCTTGTGGCACAAGGCACTGGCTTAAAGCCTGGAGACCAAGGCATAACCCAGAACCAGACAGACCCTAACTCCGCTAAACGGAGTTCCGCTAACCTATCTATCAACAAAAACTTAACTACTATGAACAAGATATAACTATATATAATAAAAAGTTCACTGAGAATGTACTTCCAGATTGTAAGGACAAAGTAGTTCCAGCAACCGTCATGGGCAGTAAGAAGGAACTGAGAGGGCTGCGGGTCAGCAGGACCCTTTATACCGGCATTATGAGCACACGACTCCAGAGCCGACCCAATGGATACCACCGAGAGAAAATTTTCTGGTGGCTGTGCTCATAGCGAGCATGCACACCTACAATTAAAGAACACTTTTCCGTTCTCATCCAAGTGTAAGCTTAAAAGAAGAGAGATTTATGTCTGTCATCTTAACCATTTATTTATATATGAGTCTCATCCTACTGAGTAGCATCTTCTTGTGGCCAGAGGTCAAACTGGCTGCTCAACAGAGCAACAGCTCAGCAGCTGACAGTCTGCTGCAAAGGAGTTAGCAGTAGCTCAAATACCATGAGCAGAAAGCTTGGGTGACACTGTTCCTCATAGCCACAAACTGGTCTAGGGGTAAGTGACCCCCAAGCTGGAGAGGCACAGGATCACAAATAACTCTTGAGTTGTAAAAGTCAGAGACAAATTTTTAACCCTAGTAATTGTTTTTATTTTCAAAGCTATCTTTGCAAGGAAAAAGTCTAGAAAACTTTTTGCTTCAAATGAAAGCTGAGCTTAGCTCTGGCATTTATAGGCCCCACATATCATCAGGCCCAGCAGCTGTGGGCTTTGAGCAGGCCAGCTTTGAGCAGCTGAAAGACACAAGCAATTTTGTGAGGGTCCATAACTGAAGTTCCCTCTACTTGAAGAAAGAGAGCATAGGAAAAGAGATTCTTTCACTTGAGAGTCTTCATCTTGAGTTACTAGCAGTTCCAAACATTTCCTAGGGAAAAAGTTGTAAGCTTTAATTGAAAGCCTGTTCAAGAAAGGAGTTCATTTGTCAAAACCATTAAACCTCTAAGTAGCAGGGGCATTACCCGCCTATATTCTAGTAAGTTTCGTAATGTCTGCTGCCTGCTGTAAAACTACCGGCATATTTTCTTACTGGAAACTAGACGCAATCTTCCTCCTTTCTTATGTCTGAATTTATTATTGCAACCTAGCTGACTTGCCCAGTTTTATATGTTTTGCAATTGTTTTAGATCCCTGCTTCCCACTTACTTACATATAGTAGTTTACCTTAGTTCCCTCCCTACTGGTGGTGTTACCATTCCTAAATATGGTTTGAAGTCACATGGATAGCCTTTCATAGCTTCATTTTCTGCTTTGGAACACATTGCCACTTTAATAAAGAAAATGCTTTCAACTACAGGGACTTTAAATTCTAACACTAAAAATATTTCTATTAGTCAGCATTCTTAAAATGATTGTTTTAGCAATTTTTTTTCCTACCAAAGCTAAATTTAACATTACTGATTGTAGAGCACCTCTGGGACATAGGCATGAAGGTCACCAGCGAAATACAAGATTGCTCAGTATTGTAAAATATTCAGTCTGGACACTAAGAGAGGCTCTTGTTAGTCAACATAATATCGTCTGACATACACAGAGTTAAAATATTTCTGTACAGAATAAATGTCTGTCTTTATCTTCACATACTGGAGACAGAAAATGAACTGATGGCTAATCTGAAGGGTACTAAAATTAAATTATAAAGTCATTTCAAATCTCTGTCTGAAAGTAATTCTCTGCTCCTGACAGGTAGGAAGTGAAGATAAAAAACTGTTTGAAACTATCTATAGACAAACTGACTTTGCTTATTCTCCCATTCTATTTCAATGCACAATAATTATTTAGTCTAGTAGTAAACTATTAAAGTAAGATGTAAGCAGTTTTTAAAAGTATGCTCAGGGTATCCTTAAAATAGATAGAGCTCAACTGAGTGAAAAATACTTGACTTCCTATTAGGAATATTCCAATAAACTGCCTATATTAATACAGGAAAACATATGACCAGTAAGCTACAAAATATCACAACCTGTGTAATCACACCATTGTTCTATCGGTATTCATTATTCAAATATAAATTTCAAAGTTATTAAAATTGATTTAGCAATTAAAATATTACTTGGATGTCTTACTATATTTGAAAATAGCCTGTCTGTACTGAATAACACATCAAAAACACTGTAAGACAATTGAAAAATCATCAAATACCGTAATACAATATAAATGTACATTATAATTCAGATTTATGTATGGTAAGGCCACCATTCACTGAGACATTGCTAGTACAGGCTAACAATGTTTTAGTCTCTATATTTTTTAAATGTGTAAAAAGTTACAACCGCGTCCTCCAAGTTAACAATATGATTAGTTCTTACTAAGGTGTGTATTCCCACTGAAGTCAATGAAATTACTTGCATTAGTGAGGACTACTAAGGCCTAGGGTGACCAGACGTCCCGTTTTTAAAGGGATAGTCCTGTATTTAAGCCCTTCTGCAGGTGTCCTGACTTTTTCTTAAAAATAGGCAAATTGTCCCCTATTTTCCGTCTCCCCCTCCCCCCCCCCAAATCAGTACTGGCAGGTCCTGCTGCTGGCTGGATCCCTGCTCATGAGCCGCCCGCCCACCATGGATAAGTGGGGAGGGGGTTCCAGTGGCCGAGATGGAGGTGGGTGTGCAGGGCTGGTGGCGGGGCAATGATACAGCTTGTGGGGCAGGCTGTTCCCCCTGCTGGTCCGTTAGCACAGCCTCCCTTGTGTGCCGGCTCTTGGCCAGCAGTGCCCCACCCCCCATCCCATTTCCACCCAGTGCTGGCTGTGTGCTGCGAGCTGCAGTGGTTGGTGAGTGCAGGCAGGTGCCAGGCGGCAGCCGGTTACGTGTCACCTCTGCTGCCCATCCACTGGCACTTTACGTGCTCCCCCTCCCACTGTCCCCTCCTTGCTTTGCCCGCTCCCCCTTCCCAACCCGCTGCTCCACCATATTCCCCCGGGTGGAGTGCATCCCCCTCCCTGCGCTATGGGGAGAACCAGCCCCCGTCGGAGTGCTCAGCTCACCAACAGCCTGGCCACCAGGCTCCTTCCTTCCTGCACTGCCTCTGACTGGACTGGCGCCCTGGGAAAGCCCAAGACCCTCCAGCCCAGGGTGGTGGCCAGGAGGAGCTGAGCCCTGCATGTGCCAAAGCCTGGCACAGAGAATCCTCTCCGCCCCTCAGCTAAGTTCTAGAGTGGCGGGCGGGGGGACGGGGAAGGGGGGAGTGATTGCCAACCTGTTCACACTCTGAACCTGCAGGCTCCACAGCAGCCTCTTCACCCCCCAGGTCTGCCCCCAGGGATCCTAGGGCTGTTCCATCCCCTAGGCACCCTGCCCTGCTGAGCCACCTCTCTGGCTGGGTGACTGAAGCCCCGGCAGTCAGCTTCCCTGGTGCACAATGCATCCTTAGTGCTTAACCCCTTCATGCCCACGCTGTAGCCAGAGGTGGCTGGATTATGTTGGTGTCCAGCAGCAGCCTGGAGGTGTTAGCTGCCTTTCAACACTGTGCAGGCAGGAAAGGATAAGCTGCTTCCAGCCACAGTGAGAGAGAGAGAGAGAGAGAGAGAGAGTGTGTTTTGAGCTCAGGCCAGGTCATCACTACTTCTCTCCTCCCCCGCCCGTGGCTGGAAGCAGCTCCCGTCCCTTCCCTCCCGCAGAGTGCCGAAGGCTGCTGCTGGCCATATTCTGGTGTGAATCCTGGCAGAAATCCAGGAATTGGGCATGTGACCCTGCATACCCCTACCCATGTTTTGCCTCGGGAAGACATGGCACCAGATACCAGGAGAGGTAGGTCGGTCCCGGGGGCCCGGCCAGGTATGAAGGGCGGAGAGGGTCGGTTCAGTCGGTCACCCGCCCACCATGTGTGTATCACATCTCCCCATGAGTGGGGAGGAGGGTAAGGGTGTGTGTGTGTGTGTGTGTGTGTGTGTGTGTGTGTGTGTGTGAGAGAGAGAGAGAGAGAGAGAGAGAGAACCCTAAAGCCTTAAAGATGAGAAGGTACATAAAAAGAATCCAGCTATGAAGTATTTCTTTTTAACCAGGGGCTCAGTCAACTTCATGTTAATTTGAATGTTTGTACTGCATAGTTCTGATTGATTGCCATTGAACTCACTTGAATCCGAGTAATTTTACCAGGTGTCCCATATTTATCATAGGGAAATATGGTCACCCTATTAAGGCCCAGATTTTTAGAGGTATTTAGGCAGTGCTGTGCTCAACACTGCAACTCCTAACTGATTTAGGAGCCTAAGTCTCATTTTCAAAAAAGGATTTGGGCAATTAGGAATCAAAGGCTTAGGGCACTGCAACACTGACCACAGTAATGCTTAAGTACCTTTAAAAATCTAGATCTAAATCATAGAAGTAATGATTAGCAAGACTGAACACTTGAGTTTTAGGCATATCCTCTATCTCAATAAATAAGAAGACTTTAGCAAAAACAAATACAGTTAGTCATTTGAATTAAATAATAAAAAATTATATTGCTAATTTGTACTACTGACTATGAGACCCAATGTCATTTAATGAATTTTGTGAACAGCAAATACAGCAAGTGAACCATAATAATACAAAATCTGAAAATAGCTTTCCGTGTACAGCTTTGCTGGGAAATCACAGAAGGGCATAATTTTTGTAAGCAAAGTAAGAGGCATGAGAAATAGTAGCGATGAGTTCTACTGTGCAGTTCAGATTTTATTATATGTTTGAATGATAATGGAAAATTATCTGAGCCAAATTCTTTCAGTTTCAGTGTAATGGAGTTACTCAACATTTAGGACTCTGTTCAGCAAAGTACCACATGCCTACCTTTAAGCCCTTTAGACTTTTAGCCCTATTGATATGCTTAAGTACCTTGCTGATGCAGGGCCTATGAGCAGAATTTAGCCCTATGTTCAGATGATTATACAACCATCAGCTCTAAAGTAGATAAACTGTAAACAATATTATCCCAGTTCTCTGTATGATTCATGCTTCTCAGAACATTGTAAGAAAGATAATTGCTGTTGCACACTTACTGTGATGAATGTGGTCAGTTCTGGGACATCACTGATTAACAAGCTGCAACAGAAAATATAGTTAATGAATCACCCTCTCATATCAAATAGTTTTTATAAAACCTAAATGAAACATTTAAATAGAACAAAAACAACAAGGAGTCCTTGGGAATATTTTAAAATTCTCAAAAACAATCTTACGTAATATTTACAATGAATTGAAAATACAGATAATATCTCAAAGAACCTGATATGCAACAACAGTCATTTAAACAAAAATGTTACACAACTGCAGTTTAAATTTGTTTTTTTTTAATCAATTACATAAACAAACACACCTAAAGTTCACCTGTGCTGAATTATAAAGCATATAGAACAATAATTTTATTTTTGATGTAGTCTCCATTATTAAAGGGAAGACTTCTGTTAAAAATCATGGGTGAAATTCTTGCCCCACTTAAGTCACTGGGCCAGGATTTCACCCCATATTTTAAAACATCTTTATCTTTGGTACACACATCTTAGGGTTCTGCTCGTACAATGAGAAGTCAGTGCAGCTCCCTATGGGCACAAGTGTCCATCCACATGGATCTCATTGCAGGATCAGGACCTAAAATTATAAAACTGGGAGGGGGGGATTAAAACATTACTGAGTTTTCACTATTCATGTGGTTTACTTTCTGCATTTTTACAATGTGGATAACGAAAATAGACTAGATCAGGTTTTCTTTAGCTAATGTTCAAATTCTAGTCAATTTCACTTTCGAATTCTCATGGGCTGGCACAACTGATACAACATTTGGGTTGCAAACATTACGGGGAGATACTTGTTAAAGAAGCACAACTTTCCACTTACCTTTTTATTCAATGGAAACAATTTTATTGGTTTCAGGTTTTATTAATTTTTACATTTACAAAATCTAAATGTGGGGCCAAATTTAACCTAACAGCATCCTTTTAACACCGCAAAAAACATTTTAAATTTAATACTGACTGCGGAAAGATAAGAGAATGCCTTTCAAAAGACATCCATGGATAATTTTAATTCACAAAATGTACATAATTACATTATATAGGTGTCATGTAGTTCAATTTGGTTAAAAAGGCACTCCTATAATTTTATTTAAATGTCATACCACAGTTCTTTTACAAAGAAATTACAAAGAATTGGACCCAAGTTTCCCCTGCAGAATTCTGCAGTTCTTCTGCAACACATCAACAGCAGTGTGAAGCTAGCCCACACACAATGGTGTAAAGTCAGAAGAATGTAGGAGAAAAAAAATCACACATATGAAAGTGCAACCATTAGAATGAGTAAGCTTTTCTTTTACCAAGCAACGTCACCAATCTGGGCAACAATTTGAGCCTAGTTGCTGTATTATTTGCAATTTAAAGTTAAATGTCCTGAGTCTGTGGATTGAAAAAAAATGTTTTACAAATATTCTCTTGATTTTAATACCTGGTTTTCAGCAGCTCGGACTGCTCCTCTGAAACACCAAACATTTTTACTACACTCGTTTTATTTTATTTTAAATTGCAACAGGTAAATCTGGAGTTATTCTGACATAGGGTGACCAGGGCCGGCGCAACCCATTAGGCGACCTAGGCGGTCGCGTAGGGCACTACAATTTGGGGGGCGGCGACCACGGCGGTATTTCGGCAGTGGGACCTTCTGCCGCCTCTGTGGGGGGGCGGCATTTTGGGGCAGGACTTTCTGCCACCTAGGGCGGCAGAAAAGCTGGCGGCGCTCCTGAGGGTGACCAGATAGCAACTGTGAAAAAAATGGGAAAGGGGGTGGGGGTTTAATAGGCGACTATATAAGAAAAAAATCCAAAAAACCCTTTAAAAACGGGACATCTGGTCACCCTGACACCACCTTGCTTTCTCGCCTTGTATGACTGAGTCAGCTGTGTCAAAGGACATTGGTGGGTCTACAGCGTAAGTGACTGATGTTTTGCTTTCTTGTATAAGAGCAATTAGAAACAATATTCCCTAGTTAACATCACTAACCTGTGCTGAACCACCACAGGGGAAATAACCAAATTTTTACCCACAGAGGACAATTTGCACCATCAGAAGCTTCCCATTCCCAACTCTGCTGCCAAGGAGATTGAGGAAGGGAAGGTCAAGTCCCCTTCTTATTCTGCTTGAGCACGAGTAACAGAAAGAAGACTGAACTGGGAACAAGGAAGAAAAACAGAAATGCGGGGAAACGCAGTGTACAGTGAAAAACGGACTAGACTGGAGAATACAACCCTGGCCCAGTGATTAAGTGGGGCCAGAATTTCTTCTTTGTAGCCTGCTTTGATTCTCTAGTCTACTCAATTTTATCTTCACACTCTTGGCACTTATGCCCATAGTATCTGTTCCTGTGGCACCGTTAAACGTCTTCTGAATTTGGTAGAGACAAGGTGGGTGAGGTAATATATTTTACTGGACTAACTTCTGTTGGTGGAAGCTTCACAGAGCTCTTCTTCAAGTCTGGAAAAAGGTAACTGGCATATCATTGCTAAACATAAGGTAGGAGCAGACTGTAATAAGGGGTTGGTAGCAGTCTTGAGGGCCTAAGATATCCCACAGAAGTCTGGATCTCAGGCCAAACGTTTGAGGCTAGACAGATATAGCGGGTGGCAAGATGAGAATAGCCATGCCGCCCCACGGATTAAACCAAACAAGAACAAGCCCCATCTTGCCATGTGCTAGAGACCACATCCATATATATATATATCTATATATCAACTATTAACAAGTTTCAGAGTAGCAGCCGTGTTAGTCTGTATCCGCAAAAAGAACAGGAGTACTTGTGGCACCTTAGAGACTAACTTATGCTCTAATAAATTTGTTAGTCTCTAAGGTGCAACTATTAACAAAGCACTATAGTGCACTGCATTGTACTAGCCTCACCCTGACACACTGCAGAGAAGGGGAATCAGTTTCCATGCACAGAGATTATCCAGAGGTGGAAAGACTCAAACTGAACTGGGGAGTAAAGTAACAAGTCCCCCAGGGCAACAGGGACTGCAAAGGGAACCAACGGCTTAAGGAGACACAGGCTGGTGGGAGGACAAAATGGCAGCCTCAGTCTGATCTCGCTGGAGTCCCTGCCCCCCTCACCTCCATGCCAACTCAGCCAGCTACAGCTTCCTCCTGCATGCTTTCTCCTGCCCTGGCTGGGCACTGGGATGGGGAGCAGAAATGTAAAGGAGAAGAGAGACTCCCTGCTATCAGTACCAAGACCACAACAGCCCCTGGTGGTTGGGAGGAGTAGCTGTAGGGTTGGCCCTGGCCCTGTTAAGCCCAGACTGCCCTGCTGGATGCATAGGACAAAGTGAGATGGAGCAGAAAATCCCACACAGAGATTAATACTTTCTTCTTTTCAAGATTGCAAATAAAGGCAGACAATAGTTTCATGCCCCACCCAGATCACCCGGCTCTACAGCCTGCTTATAACATACTGGTTTCCATAACTGAACCTTATTCTCAGAGCCAAATTCTTCAATTGAAGCCACGCACACACAACTGAGTACACATTTTGCTGAAGACTAGAGATACTGCTAACATTCCAGCAAAGAACTTTGGAGTAGAAGTTCATTTGTGAATTGCAGGTGATCTAAGCCAGCCAAATCCTGAGTCTTTATTGAACAAGAAAATTGTGATGGTATATATATTGCTAGGTTACTATGGATTAATTTAAACAAAAACAAAAAAAAACACCCTCCAGAAATTTATATACAATTTTTGGCAAAGGCTATTCTGTGGGTCTGGGATAAAACTAGGGTTTAAATTCTTTTCCCTTTGTAAAAAAACCATTTCAAATCATCCAGATTTTAACCAAAAACACTAACAGAGTTTTGAAGACTGGGAAAACCATGTAACACATACTGTTAGCCAGCTGTTTAAAGAAACTTTTCTAACTTGTTTAGAAATCATAACTAATTTTAACCAGCACACTCTATCATGGTACCAGTATCTTCAAGGTCAGCATTATGTTTATCAACTTTCTCAGAATGTTTTATATAAAAAGTTAACTTCAATGGCAGAGATTGTTTTGTTTTTGCTTCTGGTTGATTAGAAAAACAAACAAACAAAACCCTACATTTATATCAATCTTTGCAGCCAACTTTCTTAACAAAGAATGTACATGTATGACATGGTGCAAAAAGGATTTGGACAGATAAGTTACTCCAGAGCAATAGGCTTTGATCTGGGGGAGGGGGGGGGACGGACAAAAATAAGACCAGCAACCTCAGTCTCCAGCGTGATACGACAAAATTTCTTTAAGACACTTTTTAAGTGGTACTTCACACAAGTCAGGTTAAAAAATATACACAGACTGAATAGGAGCAAGCACTGCAGAAACTGTGCAGAGAGGAGATTTTATACATATATGGTAGATATTTCCACTCAGACATAATGGGATCAAATTCATAACAAATATTACAAATTGTTGATATTTATTACCATATAATTCTTTGGTAATCCTTCTGAGAATTCCTAGCAGAAATGATCATACTCAAAGAAATGAAAAATTAATATCTCCTCTGCTAGTAGTTGCTAAACTACTGATAATCATAGTGGATAAAGAAAAATAGTCCAAATCTGGAGGAATGGTTCTGCCTGAGAACATCCTATGCACCAGATAACATTCTTAAGAGAGGAGAAGCAACCATATAGAACTACTGTAAACATGACTAAGTTAAGATCAGGTGATGGGGTATACGTGTGCGTGTGCAGGCCAAATCCTGAGGTCCTTAATCGGGTGAACTCACATTCATTTCCTTTGAGTAAGGATCACAGAACATTATACACTACTTAGGCTCTCTCTTTAATATGCCGAACATATCTGCAATAACATGTTATCAAGTTAGTCAAAACTGTTGTCCATTCTTCATCTACAAAGGAGAGCAGATCTAATTAACAGTCTCATATTACTGGGATTTGTTACTCTCTTTCCAGAGACTATATGTTTTGTTGTTCACAGGTTTATTTTGTTGCTGCAGAGAGTTCCCTCAATATATTGTAATCCTAGCCAAGGGCATTTAATAAATGCCCCCCCCCCCACCTCTAAAGAGATATATGTCTATATTTTCCTTTTTGAAGAAACTATTCAACTATGCAAGATAGAAAATGTTGAAAAATTACTCTTGCAAATGTTTTCTAAAGAAGAAGTTAAGACATACATTTCTTCCCGCAATTAGCTGAAAACTCATGCTTTCACATTATTCCTACAATAATTATTTTGGAACCATTTTAAAAGAGGAAATTCAACATTTTTAGACAAGAAATGAAGGCAGGGAAGGAACTGAAACAAGCTAAGATTCCAAGTGACTGAAAAAGGATTAGTTATATATATTTTGACATTGCTTATGAAAAGTAAAAGAAATTTAACTAATTCAGCTTATTGCTACTTGCAGACCCCTTATATATTTGTTACATTTCATTTTTGCTTCAGCAACAATTATTTATTTAAACAATGTAAACTGAGATTTTTAGGAGGTGGATAATGGAATTAAGCACCTAATTTATATTAAATTTCAATGGGATTTGCATGCCTTAGTCTCCTTTGAGGAACAAAACCATGTTCTGTACAACTGAGAGAGTCATATTTCACCTCTTTGCAATATCAAAATTTTAATACAAAAATAAATCAAGATTTACCCCCATTACTAGACTGCATAAGGTACATCTCAATGGAGATGCACAGCTATGTAGTATGTATCATCTGCATTAGCCAGACTTTACACTAGAAATGGCATGAAGACTACACAGGTAGAAGTGATATCGCATCCATAATTACCCATACTTTAAAGGCACCAGAGTGTCTATGGGCTGCCAGAAGAGTAAAAAGATATCAGAGGTGGATGTCAGTGGCAAAACCCAGTATTACACATTTCATTGGAAAAATGTGATGCAATTTACCCATTTTTCTTGAAGAAAATTATTGTAGCCTCAGAACAGGAATGAATGCAGCTCTGCATTTCCCTGTGATGGGGAACAGGAGATATAAAGTCATATTTACAATTACTAGGTTAGCATTCCAAATGCTCACAAGTCAAGGAAATGTAATTAGAAATCAGATTTGGGGAAGAAGGGGAAAGAATCTAAATACTGAACATGCTATAAGTAGTTGCATGTTAGCATTTGGAATGTTATATAGCTAATGTACATGTACTACAACTCTTAGATCATGGCAAAATTGAGCAGGCATAAAACACACCCAGAGACTGGGTTGACAGCTTTTTTCATAGAGGCATTTTACCTATAATACTACAGAAATTAAAGATGGGAAAGTTCTACTAGACCAGTGGCTCTCAAACTTTTTTTACTGGTGACCCCTTTCACATAACAAGCCTCTGAGTGTGACCCCCCCCTTATAAATTAAAAACACTTTTTATATATTTAACACCATTATAAATGCTGGAGACAAGCGGGGTTGGGGTGGAGGTTGACAGCTCACGACCCCCCCATGACCTCACGATCCCCACCCCCAGTTTGAGAACCCCTGATCTAACCCATTCCCATTCCCTCTGCTAGCATACGATTCTCCCACATGGTCCATTTTATGGTGCTTTGTCCATGTCTCCAGGGAATGGAGATTTTCTTTTAGAAGACTATCCCTTGGCCTAATGAAATGTAATTATTGGGAATAAATACTGGACATTCAGCCCAATTTTCCATTTCATCCCATTACTTCTGCTAATATCCCTTTGTACTGTGCTAAAGAATTCCCTTCCTTGCTCCTAACTATAAAAGCCAAAGGGCAATAAAATCCACTTGCTTTTTCAGTGCCTTTGAATATACAGACTTCATTCTCAAAAGGGGTGGTACACACAGCTGCAGAAGATGCATGACAGCAAAGCCAGCTGTAACCATGAAAGGTCAGCCCATTCAATTAGGACCCACAAAAGGAAAATTATATGCTATTGCAGCATCTCTGCCACGGTTCTCTCAACAAAAAGGTGGGTAGAGACAAGTAATAAAGAATATAAGTTTACTTTGCACTACAATTAGGGTAAAAAAGAACGAACTCTGAAGGTCAGAAACTAGAGGGAGGATGTGTGTCACTCTTTAGGTAGGTGATCTGAATGAGACAAAATATTATACAATAAGAAAGCATCTGGCTATTTTTACACTTAGAATGCTATAGCAGCACAGCTGCAGCCATGCTGCTCTAGTGCTTCAGTACAGACACTCACTACTGTGACAAGAGGAGTTCTCCCATCGCTATAAGTGATCCACTTCCCCAAGAGGCGGTAGCTAGGTCAACAGAAGAATTCGTCCATCGAGCTAGCGCCGTAAGTCAGGGGTTAGATTGGCTTATCTCCATCTCCCAGGGATTTGGATGTTTCGCACCTCTGCGAGAGCAGCTATGCCGACGTAAATTTTCAGTGCAGATCAGACCTCAGGGTATACTACACGTCTTCCTGACAGTTTTGCCCTACTTTTATAACTTCTTACCCTTCCATTTTGCCAGTCTGCCTGTTGCCTATTGCTGATACTTTTATAACTCCTGTACAATTCCACTGACAACATGCATCAGTTAATAACTGAAATAGCCACCAACTATGGTTCCAAATGCAACTGCTATTTCCTTCAGAGTCCATCTGTTCACTTTTGATATTGCTCTTCTCAAGGTGTCTCATCTTGACAGTACCCCCTCTAGATAAAGTTGTAGTTTTTATTGGTTGGCTTATTACGGTTCACACAACTGCTATAACCAATAAAAGCCAGGACTTTTATGCAAAGGAAGCATAAAGGTGACTATATTTATTGAGGGTTGTGATTACAAAATAAACCATAAGAGCAAAGGCATGAGTAGCTGGTACATGCCATGAAGAACAAAGACACACAGCCTTATGTTTATGTCATGAACTGCAGAAAATGACAAAAAAATTTAACCAAGTTGTTTCACACTTCACAAAGCACACATTCCTTGTTGAGGATATTCATGTGGCAAGTCTGAAGTTTTAGATTCACTACATATTTTTTAAAAGAACGAAATACACCTTCCCCACTCATACACCTCTATTCTCAGTAATACAAAAACGGCCAAATTGGATTGAATTCACACAATCACCTTTGCTGTAAGAACAAGCATACCACTGTTTTAACTCTTGAAACTTTATGAAGAGATCTCAAGTCTGAGGAAACTCTTGTGCACAAGCTAGTTTTTAAGGAAGATAAAATGAACATAGTTGCAAGTATTATTGATCATTACTGTTTCTTTTTACCCCATGGAAGCAGACAGATAAGAAAAATATACATCAAAAGCCAATATCTACAGTTTTACACAACAGAACAGTAGCACTTAATATTGGATGTCAGCTCTTTTGAGGAAGCCAAGAAGGTGCATGGCTAGAACAATCAAAGAGCCAGCTTCCTCAAGTTTTATATAAAAGCCACACATGAGCAACGTATATTGAAAGAGTCTATAATATTCCTGGGGGAATTCTGCGCCACTGCGCATGTGCGGAATTTACGTCCCCCACTGATTTGCTTCCCCACAGAAAAATGACTGACAGGGAAGCAAAGGGAAGCTGCAAAAGCAGTCACACACCACTCCCTAGCTGCGTAGGTACATTGTTTCAGGCACCCGGAGCAGCCAAGAGAGATGTAAATCACCACAAGGCTGGGGACACCCCAGCCAGTGGCTCCTGCCCTGAGCCGGGATCAGCTGCTAGTCCCAGCTGGACTGGAGGCAGGAGAGGACGGGACTTCCTCTTCCTCTGTAAGGAGTGGCTGGGGCTGTGCCAGACCCACCTCCAGAAATCTCCCCCAGCTGCAGGAAGCTCAGCATCCTGCTCTGCTTCCTTCCCCCATCGCTCCTCAGCTGTGGTGGAAGGGATCACTGTATGGGGAGCTGCTCCCCCATCTGCCCAACCTCCATGCATCTGGATCTCCCATACCCAGACACCCCTACAAAGCCTGACCCTCACCTCCTAGCCCTCCATACCCAAACTCCATCCCATTGAACCTCAACCCCTACATCTGGAGGCCCCCTGCACGCAGAATCCCTGCCCTCTGTACCCCCACCCCTGTACCCAGACCACCCCCCACCTGAGCTCCCTGCACTCAAACCCCCACCCTGACAAGCCTGAGCCCCCACATCCAGACCCCCAACTAGCTGCACCAGACCCCTGCCCCACCAACCTTCCCTCCCCAGCCCCTCTTGCTGAGACCCCCACACCCAGACCCCTCGGTTGAGCCCCAACCACTTTCACCTGGAAGCTCCTGCAGAGTCCCATTGCCCCTGCACATGGAACCCCTCCAACAAGCCTCTGTGCATCCAGATCCCTCACACAGACTCCCCACTGAACTGCCTGCATTCAGATTGTCCCACACAGAATCCTCTCACCCCAAACCTGGATCCCCTCCACATTTGGATCCTGCCTGGTTGAGCGTGCCTGCCCCACACCTGGTGCGCCTGGGGCAGAGGTGCAGGGCCCCAGGGTATTTCTGGGGCAGGCCCAGGCCTTGTGCTGTGTCAGGGTCAGTTGCGGCCTCACCACTGAGTCCATGTCCCGGGGGTGGGGAGGCTGCAGGTTGATCTCCCATCTTTGTACAGCCAGTGGCCCATGCTCCCCACTGCCCTGCCGAAGCCTCTGCATTTATTTGTTGACAAATAAAACTTGCAGAATTTTGCAGGATTTTAAAATATTGTGTGCAGAATTTTTAATTGTTTGGTACAGAATGCCCTCAGGAGTGCTATAATATGGTTTGAAGGTCAGAGTAAAAGTTGTTATGGAAATGGGCAAGGTGAAATTTTACTTAAGTATTGTGTGAACTGTAAGGGTAATAGAAGATTTTAAGTTATCTTAATTTGCCATGTTATTTTCATAATTTAAAATATATTTTAAATAAAATTTGATAGAAGGTTAGATTATTTATTTTCGCAACCTTAACTTTTAAACTAAGGTAAGCTTTTTGCACCAGAATACTAATAAAAGTGAGGATCCAAAATCCTGCTCATTTAACTAAGTAGTCCCAACAATATCAATAAATTTTGGTCTACAATCGAGAATATTTGTCTTTAAAAAAAAATAGACAATTGAGAGATACACATGAACACAACGGAGGAAGAAAGGCTAGCAGGCGGTATGGAATACTTCTGTTTGAAACTCCAAGGGATTGTCGTCAGTAATTGAATAAAAAAATAAAATATGAAATATACTGAACCTTAAAAAGACACTTTTAATGTCAAAGCTGACCATATCCTTAGACCCTAAAACAAAACACTGATGAAAAGATCATTTAAGCACACAGGAAACCACATTTAAGAATCTCCCTTGAACAAGCTTAGCAACAAGAAAAATGCTCAACCTTGCTTTTTCTTAATCATTGTGAAGGAAAATTACATGAGCCTAGATTGATTTTGATCCAAATATTCAAAGCACAGATTAAAACAGTGCCTTCAGTAGGCAGATTTTAGAGCAAGTGGAGACTATTGAAACTCAACAATGAATATGTGATCTGGCATGCACTTGAGGAAGTTGCACAATAGCAACATGTTTATGCAATGAAAATATTAGTAAGAGGCAAAGAAAGGCTTTTCAGATTAAATACGGTTTCCCCTCAAAATGACTATTACATGTACACACTTAAATGGGAAAAGCATTCAGTATTTATAAATCAGTCATCCAATAATATGCATCCCTGTAACAAGTTTCCCCCCAACCTGCATTTTTGTTATGGTTCCTCATTTAAAAGACGTCTTGCTATTTATTTTAGGTCTCATTAATATGAAGTATAAAGTACATATACTGTTAAATGCAAAAAAAAAATCATGAATGCAAGCTAATGTTGCACTGTTAAAAGTCACAAGAAGTCAGAAAGTGAAATAATTGAACTTCCACACATTTTAGAAGTGGGAAAGGAGAGTTAATTTTAAGACAGACCAAAAATAATATTTAATCTTTTAAAAAAAATCTGGTGACTCATTAATTTTTTTTAGGGTTTGGCAATACTGAGAATCTAAATATTGCATTGCAGGCTCAGCTATACTTAAGCCACACATTTAATAAGAAAAACAAACAGAAAGTACAATGCATGTGAAGAAACAGACTTTAACCCTGATTTTATATTCAGATTCTCTGCATAGGTACTGTGATCTGTGCTAGAGTCCCATTACTTTCAATGTGGTTCTGTACAGTTAGAAGGGTATGCAAATAGTTGCTTTAATTGCAGAACTCAGGCAGTTAACAGGGTGGTTAGAATCTTCATTTTTGCATTTCCTGATTTTATAATTAACTGTGCAACCTTAACATTGCATAAACAGGCTTTTTTTTTTTTTTTATTAAATGCATTTGATTTCCTTGTTTTCTCCCTAAAGTACAGAATGAAAAAAAAATTTCCTGTGCTTAATATTACCATTTAAATAGTCCTAGTTAAGCTTTGAAGTTGAATAGAAAGATAGGATGAGGCTGTTTCCCACCTTTGTTGCTGCTATCATTTGGCTTGATGTTTTTTGTTTTGGTTTGGGGTTTTTTTGTGCAAAACTGGGTTAACTGATTTACACTGACTGCTGCATCATCTATATTAAATAAAAAGTTAGACACTGTAGAACCCTGGAAAAACTGTCGTTTCCGAAAGTTGTGAGGTCAGCAATTTTCTTTTCATGATGGAGGTTTGCTCATGTCATGGATGCATACAATGACCTGAAAAGGATTTGTTTTTCTAAACAACTGGGTTTATGCCCTTTATTGTTTGTTAATTATGTATAAATAATCTGTTTTTTTTAAGTTATGTTCTTGGTTTTCACATTAGTAATTCAGGAATTGTATACCTTGGAAGATTATGGTGACAGGAGAACTAGTGAAGTTATGAAAGATTGAAAACTGATCAACTGAGAAGAGTAATTGTTAGCCAGACTGTTTAAAAACATTTTTTGTTAACATCGGTAACTCTACTGCCTATTCAACACTTGGTATAAAGGACATTTTCGTTAACATTTCAATGCCCTTGTCCCATAAGATATGAGAACTCACAAACATTTCTCAGACCATAAATAAGTCATCCAGGCAAAAGCAGACTTGTTGACATTACTGATAATTATGAAAAAAAGAGAATCATTAAATTCATAAACAATTAGTTAACCCTCATTCTGGATTACTTGCATGCCAGATCTGAGGTTTTCAAAGTAAACCGTGTAGGGTACATCTACACAGCAGCTGGGAGGTGAGAGTCCCAGCTTGGGTAGATGTATATGCACTAGCTGTGCTTGAGCTATTGCCTAAAAATAGCAGTGTAACCTCAGTGGCATAGGTGGCAGCTCAGGCCAGACACCCAAGTACATACCTGGGGATCAGGGCAGGATTGTACTCGGGTGCTTAGTTCCAAGCGGTCACCCATGCCACTACAGCCATGTGGCTACTTTTAGGGGCTAGCTTGAGTATTTCTACCCAAGCTGGGAACTGCATCTCTCAGCTGCTATATAGACTGCTCTTAGGACTTGTTTGAGGGAGAGAAGGGAAAGCTGCCACCGCCAAACACACAACTTAAAAAAAAAAAAATCAAAACTGAATAACTAAACAAAAAAAACCCACTCTTTTGGGCTGAACCAACATTTCAGAAATTTTAGCCCAAGAGGTAATTTGAGAAAACAAGTTATTAAAAGTTAGAGTTTAACACAGAAGAGTGAGCCAGGAAATTGCTGCTGTGATGCCATAAACAACAACATAAGCCAACCACTTTATGATAGTTTACAAGAGAAGAGTTTCCATAATAGGTTATTAAAACTGTATCTCCCAGTTCATCTTTTGCCGGCATCTGGAAACCACAAGGGACTTTTTAGTAGGGAGACAAAAGACTAGCCCAGGCTACTGAAGATAATGGGCTCTCCTGAACTGTTAATATAATACAAGAAAGCTACAATATGATATGAAGGGCAACAGAGAATAGTAAACTGTGAAGGAGAAATTAGTATGGATGATGAAGAGGAACGTGGGTATGGTAAGATGTTAAGTGCAATTTAGCACATGTAAATGAATTCAGCTCAGCACGGAACAAAAGATCCTTGCATGATAGACTACCGTAACAGCTCTTGGATCACTTTTTTCTTAACAACAGCGAATGCAGGTATACAAATAGAGGACATCAACACCAAAAATCCCACCATCTCTTCTGCCCCTGGAAACAGATTACTAAACAGGAGTTCAACAGCACATTTTAGACTCTCAACTTAAGACTTCAGCAACAAGCATAACATGGGCAGGTGCAGAATTCCACAGGTATGAACAATCTTGAAATTCTACAGAGTATCAGTCTTTAAAATTTAGATTTTGTTTTGGTTGCAAATAAATCATTCATTCTATAAATCAGTGCATTACCATCTTGTGCATTTATTAATAACATAGCTCAACAGGGATAAACATCCCCCATTCATCTCAGTTAAGTGTTCAGTTCTAAGATTAGTTCCCCTAAAGAATATGAAACACACACACACACACACACACACACACACACACACCCCTCTTCACCTCTAAACTCCCAAGTAGATGCTGCATCAGCAAAGCAGAGATGTAGCACTGATAGGCACATTGTATTGGCATGCAGTGTCACCTATCAGTAAGTCCTTAAAGATTCTGCCATACCTTCCAAGAAGGTGTCACTACTGGAAGTGAACAAATGCTAAAATGCCAAGGTCGTTCCCACTAACAGATTTAAAGGAGTTTCTCATTTTTAAATCAGGACCAAAAGTTTCCTGATTACCACCACCACTTCCATTTCCTCTGCTCTTCTGGAATTTCACATCTCAGAGGCCATCAGGTGACAGGTACAAACTTGTTTCCCCACCAAATACTTACTTACCTCAGCTAATAGGTTAATTCATCTCTTGTTGTAAGAACCAAGGATTACTTGGCGACATGAGATAAAAGCTAGAGATGGGTAGTCAGTCAGCTTTGGGATTTACAAAACCACTAGCAGCTCAGATCAGGGTTCCACTTCAACTGAATCCCAGAAATTCAAAATTGGGGGGCATGGAGAGGGGAGGAGGATAACTTAGATAATTACACACACAAGTTCAAAATATCTTTATATGTCAATTGAAATTAGTATAGATTGGTTTGTATTACTTTCCAGTTTAGTAAGAAAAAAACAGAATAATGAAATGTAGGTTCTCTCTGGAACTGGGCTTGAAAAGGAAAGATGGAAGGAGATCATTCAGAAGAGAGAGTTAGAGGGATTATTCTGGTTAATGTAACTACTGTAATCTGGATTTTTTAAAACGCAGGCAATGCTGCTTTTAAGAAAAAGTACTGAAGGGGGGAAGCTGCACTACGTATTATTTAATGTGGTGTAAGTGTAAAAAGCATAACTCTTTTAATTACATACCTACAAAAGTCACCGATGTTCATCAACAGGTCTTGTGACAAAGCACCAGGAAGAAAGCTTTTTTTTTCTTTTTGCATTAACTATGGAGCCACTGACTGATGTAAAAATTATTGTATTTTAATTTGGATAAATCTGGGTTTGAAATGCTTATTGGGCTAGGTTCTCCAGGACAGATACTATTTGAGTAAAACACCTATATCCCACTGCACCCCCAAGCACCTGCTTTATAGGGGGTCCTAACTCAGTAGGTGATCCGCTATTTACAGACTGTTAACACACCTCTACCTCAATATAACGTGACCTGATACAACATGAATTCAGATATAACGCGATAAAGCAGTGCTCCGGGGGGGCGGGGCTGCGCACTCCGGTGGATCAAAGCAAGTTCGATAGAACGCCATTTCACCTATAACGCAGTAAGTTTTTTTGGCTCCCGAGGACAATGTTATATCGGGGTAGAGGTGTATTGAAGAGCCCACCAAACAAAAAAGAGGGGGGGAGCAAGAGACAGAATAGCAAAATGAGAAAAAAAAACAAAAAACGGCAAGAGACAAGGAAACCGAGGACAGAAACCAAGAAGAAAAACAAAAAAGGTATAGAGAAAGCAAGCAAAGGCAAATCAAGGAAAGACATGACGAAGGTTGGGCCAGTTTAGTGGCTGGCTGCTCTGCACAGCAGATAATCTGCAGCCAAAAGTGGGAGTTAGGGCATGTCTTCACTAGCTTTCTAATACTTGCAAGTTACTCATGACACAAATTAGGATAACAATTTCATTCTACTAGCTAAACCTCCAGTAGTATAAACATGTTTTAAGACTTCAGTCCTTTAAACAATCACATTCTGGTACTTTTTTAACATACAAGATTTATAATTAGGGCTGTCAAGCGATTGAAAAAAAATTAATCTCGATTAATCGTGTGATTAAAAAATTAATCTCGATTAATCACAACTAGGGGCAGATTCTCCCACCCTTACTTATGATTAGGGCTGTCCAGTGATTAAAAATATTAATCGTGATTAATCACACTGGTAAACAACAATAGAATACCATTTATTTAAATATTTTTGGATGTTTTCTAAATTTTCAAATATATTAATTTCAATTACAACACAGAATACAAAGTGAACAATGCTCACTTTATATTTATTTTTTATTACAAATATTTGCACTGTAAAAAACAAAAGAAATAGTATTTTCAATTCACCTAATACAAGTACTGTAGTGCAATCTCTATCATTAAAGTTGAACTTACAAATGTAGAATTATGTACAAAAAAATAACTGCATTCAAAAATAAAACAATGTAAAACTTTAGAGCCTACAAATCCACTCAGTCCTACTTCTTGTTCAGCCAATCACTCAGACAAACAAGTTTGGTTACAATTTGCGGGAGATAATGCTGCCTGCTTCTTGTTTACAATGTCAAATGAAAGTGAGAACAGGCGTTCGCATGACACTTTTGTAGCCGGCATTGCTAAAGCAGGGATAGGCAACCTGTTGCACGCGTGCTGAAGACACTCACACTGCCCGGGTCCTGGCCACTGGTCCAGGGGGCTCTGCATTTTAATTTAATTTTAAATGAAGCTTCTTAAACATTTTAAAAACCTTATTTACTTTACATAGAACAATAGTTTAGTTATATATTATAGACTTATAGAAAGAGACCTTCTAAAAACGTTAAAATGTATTACTGGCACGCAAAACCTTAAATTGGAGTGAATAAATGAAGACTCGGCACACCACTTCTGAAAGGTTGCCAACCCCTGCACTAAAGAATCAGAAGTTCCTTCATGCTTCAGCTACCATTCCAGAGGACATGCGTCCATGTTGATGATGGGTTCTACTCAATAACAATCCAAAGCAGAGTGGACCGATGCATGTTCATTTTCATCATTTGTGTCAGATGCCACCAGCAGAAGGTTGATTTTCTTTTTTGGTGGCTCGGGTTCTGTAGTTTCCACATCTGAGTGTTGCTCTTTTAAGACTTCTGAAAGCATGCTCCACACCTCGTCCCTCTCAGATTTTGGACGGCACTTCAGATTCTTAAACCTTGGGTCAAGTGCTGTAGCTATTTTTAGAAATCTCACATTGGTACCTTTGCGTTTTGTCAAATCTGCTATGAAAGTGTTCTTAAAATGAACACGTGCTGGGTCATCATCCAAGACTGCTATAATGTGAAATATATGGCAGAATGTGGGTAAAGCAGAGCTGGAGACACATAGTTCTCCCCCAAGAAGTTCAGCCACAAATTTAATTAACGTGTTTTTTTTTAAATGAGCATCATCAGCATGGAAGCATGTCTTCTGGAATGGTGGCCGAAGCATGAAGGTACATACGAACGTTTAGCCTTATCTGGCATGTAAATACCTTGCAATGTCGGCTACAAAAGTGCCATGCGAACACCTGTTCTCACTTTCGGGTGACATTATAAATAAGAAGCAGACAGTGTTATCTTTTGTAAATGTAAACAAACTTGTTTGTCTTAGCGACTGGCTGAACAAGTAGTAAGATTGAGTGGACTAAAGTTTTATTTTGTTTTGTTTTTGAGTGCAGTTATGTAACAAAAATATCTACATTTGTAAGTTACACTTTCATGATACAGAGAGATTGCACTACAGTACTTGTATGAGGTGAATTGAAAAATACTTTTTCTTTTGTTTATAATTTTTACAGTACAAATATTTGTAATAAACTATAATAATATAAAGGAAACACTGTATATTTTGTATTCTGTGTTGTAACAGAAATCAATATATATGAAAATGTAGAAAAGCATCCAAAAATATATAAAACAATAGAATACCAATTGAAATGTGCAATAGTGCAATTAATCGCGATTAATTTTTTTGAGTTAATTGTGTGAGTTAACTGCGATTGACAGCCCTATTTATAATATATATTTTAAACATTCTTTGAAAAATATATTGTGAACTAAGTGAGGCAAGAATTGTGTGTTTTGCTGTGTGCTTGTACAGTGTTCAGCATAATGGCACCAATAACTTCATTGGCTCTTGTGCACTACTGCAATACAAATAATAAGTAAAGGGAAAACCTCATAATACATGGGAAAAATTTGACCCCAAGTCGTAAAAGTTGTTGTCTGTATAGCTCAAAATTTCTTCCAGAATGAAGTGAAACATTTTCAGTTAAAAAACACACATACACAAGTGTCTAATGTGTTGTGTTCGATACTACAAAATATCTACACTGGCAGTTCTGGAATCAACAACCTGAAGAAACATCTAGTGTCACTGCAAAACATGTCAGTGGTGTAGCGTCATTACCTTTCCAATGAAACAGAAATGCTTTTTAAAATCCAGCTCAACCATCATTCAGTGAAAAAGTTACCAATGCTGAAGTGTTGCTACTATTCACTTTGCTGACCATTTCACAAAGCTTGACAAGAAGACATTCTCAGATTCAGCTACCGGAAAAAAATGTCCCTGTGGAAGAACAAAAAGCTGTGTGCATCATCAAAGCTCTGTCAGCACATCTGACACAGTCAAGCCATGAACCTTGCAAGATCAGGACCTTTCACTGTTATGATGGATGAAAGTAATGATGTCAGCAATGAAAAGAAGGTCTACATCATGATTAGATATTTTGATTAGGATTCAAGACTTGTGAAAAATGATCTTTTGGGAAAGCTTGTCTACAAATGCTGAAAGCTTTTTTGCATCAATGAATTCAGTTTTCACGGACTTCAACATTCCAGGGACATGATAGAATTTCTATCTGACTCAGCATGTGGGGACTGGCAAGCACAGTCTGTACACAGTAAAAGAAATGTCATTCTCTCTGTGCAGCCTTCCATACATGTCACTTGTGTACACTTGGTAGATAAGAAGCATGCTGTCACAGCCATCTCCAAAACAGTGAAAGATATGTTGATTAACTACTATTGCAATTGCTATACAAAATTAAAGGAAGAATACTATCAATACCAATAGTGGTGCAGTACAGATGACCTAGCTAGCCTCCTACCACCACCATGTTTAATGTTGGATAAGACTTCAACAAGCTTTTACTTTAGGTGTCCCTAAACCACTGACTGCCAGAAGCTGGGATGGAGCAATGGGCTGGATCACTCAATAACTGCCTTGTTCTATTCATTCCCTCTGAAGCATCTGGCATCAGTCACTGACAGACAACAAAATACTGGGCTAGATGGACCACTATGGCCATTCTTAATACGCCACTTCATCCTTATTGTAAAACCTAATCTGGGATCAAAAAGCAAAGCAAAGAGTTCCATGTGTTACTGCTTGAGACTATTTATTGGTCCAATTATTTTTAATTACTTATAATTTTTTAAGATAGAGGATAAAGGGGATCTAGGGTTACCAGGAGATCATGCACACGTCTGTACGATTTCATCTGATCTAGAAGTTGAAAGGTGCATAGAGAATGAGGCAGGGAATTACAGGAAGAGAAAGGCTGCTCTTTTGGTGAAGGCAGGTGAGTGCTACCCAGAAAAGCTCTATTCTATTCCTGGCTCTGCAACAGATTTCTTATATGACACTGAACAAGTCAGTTAAACCAAGCTTTTCAGTTAGGCTTCGTCTCTTCACTAGCCTACCAGGTTAGTGAATACATGGTAACTAACACAAGGTAAAAGCCACTTCACTTTGAATGGTCCTGTGAAATGTGTGTTAACTACACATGCTAAACAATCTGTTCCACCTTGGATTTAGCTGTGACACTCAAACTATGTCTGCACTACATCATTTACAGCTGCGCAGCTGTAGCACTTCTGGTGAAGATGCCCTAAGCCAACGGGAGAGACCTCTGCTGTTGGCTTAATAACTCCTGCTTCTGTGAGAGACAGTAGCTATGTCAGCAGGAGCTCTCTCAACAACATAGCACTGTCTACAACCATGCTTAGGTCGCTATAACGTACGTCGCTCAGGGGTGTAGATTATTCACACCCCTGAACGAAACAAGTTATACCAAAGTAATACGTAGTGTAGACATAGCCCAAGTATGTTTCCCAGACCTGAAGAAGAGCTTTGTTTAAGCTCAAAAGCTTGTCTCTCACCAACAGAAATTGGCCCAATAAAGGATATCACCCTGTCTCTCTAATGAAGACAAGGCAGTTAGTAGTTTTCACATGTGTTGGTCAAGATTAATCCTAGATTCCCCACTCCTGTTCAAGCTTACATTACAAGAGGTGTGGAGAACACAACTTTTGTTCCAATCATATCCTTGTTTGGCTAATGGAAGTTAGACCATGGTGATGGGCATGCTGTAAGAAGTGGACGAGAATTTTTCTTTTTATCCTGTTTGTATTGATTTTCACTTCAAGGGCACTTTTTTTTTTTTTTTTTTTTTTTTTTTTAAAAAGGATCTCGTCTTCCTTTCACTGTTTTATGCTAAAATAACATTTCTAGCCTAGTTAATTTACTTTCCAAAATTACATCGGTATCTTTGTGTCCACGTCAAATAATTTATTTCATTGTCCGGGGCTGGATGAACAAACTTTTTGCATTAACTTTAATTTTGGCCTTTTGTAGTGCAAAGGAAGATAGACAGTACCTTCATGGAGGAGGTTTCTATTAAGATTTAAATTATTTGTAGGGCCTTTGTATAATGAGGATAAAGACAAAAACATGTCCATCCTTTAGGAAATTGCTTGTCAGTCAGGCAGGCAGGCAACAGAGCCAAAGGAAAAGCCAATTAAAGCATCAGAAAGAGCCAAAAAGTATCAGAAGAAGCCAAACCATTTGACCTGGCATGCAAAAACTAAGAGAAAAAAAATACAAATAGAAATGAAGGCTGGTCAGTTCCCTGTAGACAGATGTTTCCCATTGCCATTTGGGAGGCTTGAATTTTATTTCTGGTCCCAGTCTATGATTCCCAGTGTAGGCAAAAGTAATACACACAACACCTAGAGACAAGGAGTCCTCTCATCTACCTAATAATGAACATATTGCTCAGTTAAGGAGCAATATTGATAGTCTCCGACAGGATTCCCATCCTGTCCTCCTTGGAAAGTAGGAGTAGCTATGACAGAGTTTTAGTCTACAGTGTAGGGCTTCATGAACAGTGATATCAATGGGACACCTTCCTCTTTTGAGATTACCACTTTTCATTGCACACAGCTGGATGGATCTCCATTGGCAGCCTATCAGCTCCTAGAAACCCCTGTCATGGACCAGCATCCCATTGTGATAGGCACTGTACAAACACAAAAAATATTCCCTGCCCCAAAGATCTTACCATCTAAGTATAACAAAGAGTCAACAGGAAGACACAGACAGACAAGGGAAGCATAAGGAAACAAATAGTCACTAACCACAGAGCCACCAGGCTGCTCCACAAACTTCCTTTATTTTTTATTAGTGTCTTATCTGTAAGAAATGCTTATTTTACAGGCCAGCATGAAGACCCTATGAACAGTGTGCATAAAGAGGTCTGATCAGCTCATTCAGTCACGCTGGCAGAGAGAAGTAACATTGTGGGCTGATCTACACTACCATTTAAGTTTGGTTTTAAAGGCAAGTCAGAAGAAAGGCTTAGCCCCCGAATCCGTACAGAGTATGACCCTGGCGTTTTAGAGCGTAAACCACATCCATGGCTGTCACAGTCTTCCGCTTCGCATGTTCAGTGTAAGTAACAGCATCGCGGATCACGTTTTCGAGAAAAACTTTGAACACGCCATGGGTCTCTTCATAGATCAACCCACCAATCCACTTGACACCACCAAGACGAGCCAAACGACAAACAGCCGGTTTGGTAATACCTTGAATGTTATTGCAAAGTACCTTCTGATGGCGCTTAGCGCCCTCCTTTCCGAGTCCTTTGCCGTCTTTGCCCCGACCAGACATGTTGCTACCATCAAGTTGATGTAACTTATGTTGCTCAGGGGCATGAAAACAACACCCCCCTGAGCAAAGTAAGTTACATCAAGACACTCTCCTGCCGACATAGCTTCCGTCTCTTGCGTAGGTGGAGTAATGATGCCAACGGGAGAGCGCTTTCCCATCTGCGTAGCGCGTCTTCACCAGACACGCTGCAGCAGCACAGCTGCATCGGTGCAGCTGTGCCAATGTAACACAGTAGTGTAGTCTTGCTCTGAGAAGGCCAAGCAGGATAAAGGGAAAATGTGGGCATGCAGGGGTGGAGGGTAGGGGGGAGAACAAGCAGAAAAAGCCATGTAATAAGACAGACAGAAAGGGAAGGCAGTTCTAATTTTTCCTCCCCCCCCCCTTTTTTTTTTTAAGATAGTTTTTCAATGCGAGGAGATTAGTTTTCTTAGAGTATTTAAAAAAAAAAAAGACAAAAAAGGGTCAGAAAGTGAGAAAATGGAACAAATAAATTAAAAAGAATTAAAAAAATAACTTGGGAGTGGCACAAAAACTGCCCATTCTGATCATGGATATTGAGACTGAAAAAGCCCAAGCTTTTCCTGTCTTTACAAAACATTTATCAGCAAGCCATTATCTTTATTTTTGAAATCTCTTTAACATCACTGCAACCCCAAACCTAGGTGCTCCAGATTAGTTGTAGTTTATAAAGTTGTTTATCATTCTATTCTCAAGACAGAGGATTACTGAGATCTAATTAAATTAGGAGTCAAAATGGATCAAGTAAACAAAAAACAAAAAAATTATTCTACCCCATGTTGCCAGAACATCCCTGAACAATTTCTCCCCTTTCTTTTGGGGAAAAATAATAGATTTCAGCTAGATTAGCAGCCTTACTAATGAACAGTTATCTATCTCCACAGAGGCACCGCTCTCAGGTCTGTTCCAAAGACAAATTACTTCAGTCCCTAGTCCACTAAAAGTTGTAAATCTAGCTGCACCTCTCAAAAAAAATTGGAGTAATCCCCTGTATCTCAACTAACCACACCTACAAATTGTCAGGGAGAGCACCTATTTAACCACAGTGATATTGTAAGTGAATTGGTTAATAAATGTAATAAGTGTTAATGCAAATATAATTACGTTTAAATCCGCTTTATGTCTGACCATATTTCTACCCCATCCACATCACCGACAAAGTACAAAAACAAGTTTATTTACTCTCTGTTGGTAAACAAACCATGTAAATGTGCTTGTGAAATTACATCTCTGGTTTCTCAAAAGTTAACCAGTCAAAATGAAAGACAGCAGAAACACACATACTCTTGCTTGGCCTTTCTGTAAAATTGAGTGGTGTTCCAAAGAAGCGTCCCAGACACTGTTTACACAACCACCAGTCACTAAGAGTTTGAGATGTTCTGGGAAAAAATGCATCACACAACTACAGACTGTTGAATGCCTGAAGAGTCCATGTAGACAGTCCTCCTGCCAGGGCTGTTCTATAATGCCAGAACTAAAAAAGTGACTTATACTAGTGGTATTTTACAGAAGTAGATCTGACTGTACTCCCCATAAAATATTGTTTGCTAGTTCAAGGATATGCATTGCACTACGAAGTACATCGTGTATTCTCACAAACAAAGCTAAGAAGCAGAGACTTAAATAACAGGTCCGGGGGAGGGGGAAAAAGGATTTTGCAGCCTTTTCAAAAGTTCATGTGCCAGAACTATGAGAACCCAAGAGAACAGGCGTTCAGAATAGCCTTCAGAAAAATGCTGTTATGTTACAGTACAATAGCATACATTTGTCTTTATATAGTTATAAGCCAGGATATCCACTACACATTGGTACACAAATACTACAGTGATGGTCACATCAGAAACACCGAAAATACATTTCAAAGGATGTATATAAGGAAAAGAAAAAGTTATCTCACGAAGATTTATACCACTGGAGATTGTTGAAATTGAAGGGTGTTTCTGCCTTAGAAAACATTTAAGTTCCTTCACCAAAATATAACTCATTCCAGTCCATCCATCTCTTTCTTCCTGGACACTTTACTCTTTTTTTAAGATGCAAAAGTGAATTGTAGCACTTGCAAAAAGTACTAGAGTGAGAACTTTGCTCTCCATCTACCCAAAGCACAGGCCACAGCAGTGCAAACTCCTCACACAGATCCACCAAAGAGACCTAACCTTAACTTGAGATAGCCACTTCTTGACATCCAGGTCATTAAGTACCCATACCCATTAAATTCCTGATCTTTCCGCTACGAGAGCCACCTCAGCTGCCCCCTGTATACACATTTTGTACTATGAACTGACTTGAGACCACCAACTCTCCTTTGACACAGTGATCCCACTGTACAACCATCAGATGGCAACACCAAACCCTAAACCATGTATCATAGTCTCAATAGTCACTCTCTATAAAGCTATCCTTGGGATTTAAGTACTTTAAAGATTGTAGGGGGTGCATTATACAGAGGGAATTAACTTTTAAACAAGAATGTTGCAGCCTCATATTGGGAGTAGCATTTTAACAAAAGCCTTATATAGCAAACTAAAGTATACTTATACTATATATATATATATATATATATATATATATATATATATATATATATATATATATGGTAATAGTAAGATGTGTTGGGATGTGAGGTTGAAGAGGTAAACAAAATATGCCTCTTGAATTTTTAAACAACTCTTGTAATTCAAATAGGTCACCTTAGTTCTGGTTTACCATTGTTTAGACAGTAGTGTTTCATAAAAAATATTAAGCGAGTTGAACTTCAAATCGTTTAACAGAAGCCATGCCTCATTGATTTACATATCTATTGTAAAAATGATTCAAATATATTTATTCATATTAATCCCAAATAAAGTGCAAAATATAAGGTAACTGTTCTTACAACATGGTTCTTAGATACAGCAGATATAATTTACTTTCAACTAAAACAATACCTTGGATGGATGTAATAATCAGTTGTATTAACCAAACATAGAATCTATTGTGTTTTGGGGGGGGGGGGGTTATTCAGTTAATTTCCTAAGTTATCATCAGAAGAGGCAATGAAGTTTGTAAACTAACATTGACAGGACAAGAAACCAGAGTGGAACTGAAGAAAGAACTTTTGCTACATTTTTAAGACTACCGTAGGTTTTTAAAACTTTCTATATAGAGCAGGGGGGGCAAACTTTTTGGCCCGAGGGTCACATCGGGGAATAGAAATTGTATGGCGGGCCATGAATGCTCACAAAATTGGGGTTGGGGTGCGGGTGCGGGGCATGGGGAAAGGCTCAGGGGGTGCAGGCTCCAAGTGGCGCTTTCCTTAAGCGGCTCCCAGAAGCAGTGGCATGTCCCTTCTGTGGCTCCTATGTGGAGGCGCGGCCAGGAGGTTCTGCACGCTGCCCCATCTGCAGGCACCGCACCTGCAACTCCCACTGGAGCGTGCAGGAGCTGGAGCGGGTGGCTTCTGGGAGCTCCCCTGGCTTCTGGGAGCTGCATGGTGCGGCCCCAAGCCAGCACCCCAGCCAGAGCGCCGGAGTGGGACCGATCCACTTGGTGCGGCTCGCGGGCCAGCTTGAAATGGCTTGCAGGCCGGAATTTGCCCACCCCTGATATAGAGGTATTGGAACTCGATAAATTGTAATCTGAAGAGGTAGCTGCTAGAAATTAAATTCTCTAGGTAACACATTTTAGTGCAAAAAAAAAAAAAAAAAACAAAAAAACCTCCTGGGGGAATTCTCAGCCACTGCACATGTGCAGAATGTATGTCCCCCACAGATTTCTTTGTTTCCCCACAGAAAAATGACTTTCTGAGGGGGAAGCAAAGGAAAGCCACAAGAACGGCCATGCAACGCTTCCCAGCAGTATGTTTAGGGAGCCCAAGCCAGCCGGCAAAGATGTAAATCACCGTGGGACAGGGGGTGGGACTGGGGAAGACCTGGCTGGTGGCTCCTTCCCTGCACCAGCTAGTCCCGGTTCAGCTGGGGAGGATGAGACTTCCTCTTCCCCTTCACGGCATCTGGGGCCAGATCAGATCCACTCCAGATTTCTCCCCCATCTGCAGGAAGCTGTGCAACTACACATACACACACTCGCTTCCTGCGCCCATCATTCCTCAGCTGCAGGGGGAGGGATCCCTGTACAGGGAGCTTCTCCCCCATCCACCCAAACTCCATGCATCCATATCCCCTCATACCTCACCGAGCCTCATCCCCCACACATTCAGAACCCCCCTGATGAGCTCCACTCCCCAGCAACTGGACCATCCTGACAAGCCACCAGCATCCGGATCCCCACCCCACCAAGCCCCAACTAGCTGCACCTGGTTCCCCCTGCATCTGGACCCTCACTGACCCCCACACATCCAGACCCCCTTGCAGAGACCTTCCGCCCCACACACTCAGACCCCCCTGCTGAGCCCCAATCACCTTCACCTGGACCCCCCCTGCAGAGTCCCATTACTGTTGCAGCCAGAACCCCCCAACAAGCACCTGTGCAGCCAGATCTCCCCTCACCCGGATCCCCCACTGAGCTGCTCACACCCAGATTGCCCCTCACAGAACCCTCTCAACCCACACCCGGATACCCCCACACTAAGCCCCTCCACACTTGGATCCTGTCTTGCTGGGCCTGCCTGCCCAGACCTGCTGCACCTGGCACGGAGGGGCAGGGCCCTGGGATGTTTCTGGGGAGGCCTGGTCCTTGCACTGTGTCAGGGTTGGGTGCAGCTTCACAAGCTTCACAGTGATCTCCCACCTCTGTGCAGCCAGTGGCCTGTGCTCCCCAATGCCATGCTGGAGCTTCCACATTTATCTGACAAATAAAATTCTGCAAATTTTAAAATATTGTGCTCGGTATTTTTTATTTTTTGGTGCAGAATGCCCTCAGGAGTTAAAAAAAAAAAAAATCAACTGGCTTAAAAGTGCATTTTTTTGTTTATTTGTTTGTTTTGAGGCTTAAATTGGTATCACATTACACTACTGGTACAACAGAAGGTTTTAAATGGATCAAAGCACTAATAAACATGACAATTAAAGATACATGGTAGAAGTCTATGATAGAAGGGTAGAGGTACACTAACCGTTTCCCCAGTAAGAGGAAAATATCCTTTTTGTGGCACAAGACAACTACTGTTTCTGCTGCACTTAGGACACAGTGTCATTTACACTTATGATTGGCTGGAGTCATGGGAAACATCTAATGGTCAAGAGACCAAAGAGGGATACAGAGATGATTCATAAAATGCTTCCATCTCCATTTCAGTTTGACTTGGTTGCATGGAAGCTTGGCCATTGTGTTCAGTGAAATTCAGAACCAGTATCCTGAAGAACATACAAGCTGAAAGATTTTTTTAAAAATTAAAAACAAAAAAATTCACTAACTCTCTTCTCACTTGCACAATTTTGCATCACTGGCTTCAATGGAGTCACTTCTGAAGAGAATACATGGTCTTCTTGCCTTTAGCTGCATTATATCAGGAAACAACACTTTTGCTCTCAGACCGGCAAGAGGATTAGCTTGTCACATGTTGAAGACCTAGTTTCCCTTATGATGTAGGAAGCACTCAAAAAGATTTGTTTGCAAGTTACTAAGACTCTCCATGTTGGAATTCTCCCACAATAGAAGATAAACTGCAGTAGAGGAAGTCTTTCCACACCTGCACATTTTCTTAATTCACAGGTTTATTCTGTCCTTCTCTTCCTGTGATACAGTGCATTACAACAGGGTTGCCTGTAGGAACTAACACAAATTAGCTGGATTACAGATTTCTGAACAACTTTCTAAAGTTCTCTTTTAACTACTATAGAGTCATCTGTAGGACACTGTATAGCATGGACTTTTGGATAGAACAAGTTTACCAGTGGTAAAATGGTTCTGGATGATTTCCAACATCCAATTTGGAAGCATATTTGATCAAAATAATTTTAGCCTGTGGATGGATCACCCTCTGGTTGTATCGGAGTTTAATTTTCACCTGCTCCAGTGCATAAGGAAGTTAGAAAATCCAGCTCTATACAATATGTAATTTCAAACTCTTTCCAAGTTGTATTTAGTTGGCCAATATCACAGGTAAAAATTGCACATCTGCATGCAAGTGCAAGTCAGTGTCAGTATGATACAGTAAGAGAGTCAAAACCTTCATTAAAACAATCTGAGATAAAGCACCCCAAAAACAAACTAGTCTGAACAAAAAGCGTTATGTGCCTCAGACAGATTTCACTTCTCCTTTGTAACACAGATGCCTGTTTATATTTATTTCTAATATAGTGTTGTTTAATTTTGCTAATGGGTGAAGGGTTATGCTACTAACTAATTCAAAACAACATGAGCTGCACACACAAATTTTTCACATGGTATTGGGAGAACTGACCCTACAATATTATTACCAAACAAAATTATTGGCAATATCATGGCAGCCAGGTAACAGAGTATGAAACGTCTCTGGAAATTGAAGTTAGAAAATAAATAAGGGACTTCAGCTCCTCTAGCCAGCAGACAGAGAATTTGTCAGAAACAATGCTCTCAGATGCCAGCTTAGACATTGTTTTTGTATCCCCTCCTCTTTCCCTAGGAGCTAATTCTTGAAGCACCGATGATGTAAGTCTTGCCTATAAACTATATAGCTATATTGTCTGCCTAGTAAAATGGGAGGAGAAAAAGGGGTAAATTACATAAACAAAAGTATAAAAACAAAGGACTAAAATGAAAGAACTAGTGATAACAATGAAATTTTACCTCACACTACTCACATTTTTAACCTACTGCCTGAGCAAGATGACAAAGGCCCTACCATATGCCTTTGATGATGGTTGTGAGCGAATAGGAATTTGTGTTACAGTGAGCCTGCAGATTTTTTATTAGTGCCTATTTATTAAAATAAACTTCTACTCTATTTTTTGGGAGGTTATAACGTTCACTTTGTGATGCACTCCTCCCCCCCCCCCCCCACCTCCCGTGGCTGTGCAGGTTCAGGATGCAAGCACAGGCTTGACCAAGTATTTGCTAAGACAAAGGTTGACTGGCGAACCTGTAACTGTCAAAAATGAATTTGCTCTGTGTTTGAGAGAAAAAAAAATTCTTGAGAAAAGAGAGAGCACATTGAAAAACAGATGGGAGGTAATACAGAACTCTCAGGGGGACGGAGAGGGAATCAGGGCCCAAACCTAGAGTTTGCACCTAGCCTGAACCCAGAATCTGTGTGTAGTGTTTCTTACTAAAATCCTTTCCCCTGCATTTCTCAAAACTGGTGACTGAGACAAAGAATGGCATTTTCTAAAGTGCTTGGTGATGAACTAGCTCTTCTCTCAATGAAGTCAAAGGGAGTTTTACCATTGACTTCAAGGGGAATAGATTTAGCTCAATATTAAGCACTTCTGAAAGTTTAACCTTAAATGTCTATTCACACCTGAAGACTTCATGCAGGAAAGCGGTAACCGCAGAAAGATCTGCTAAGGTACGATATACCTAGGGTGACCAGACGTCCCGATATCTAGGCATTTGTCCCGATAATTGTCCCCAAACATCGGTCGGGACGCAATTTGTCCCGATATTGCTCGGTACTCCGTTTTGTTTGTTTGTTTTTTTGTTCCGCCGGCGGCAGTCCGCTTTTTTTTTTTGCTCCACCGGTGACCCCTCCCCTCCCCCCCCCCCCACATGTGTCCGGATATTTTCTTCCTCTCATCTGGTCACCCTAGATATACCATGTCTTTTGTAAACAAATGAAGAGGAAGCTACAATCTTCCACACCTCTTGATGAATCAACAACTTAACTTCTATTCAGGGAGAAAAGCAGGCGGGGACTTAACGATTGACACCTACTCTGAAAGGCAGGGGGGAAAAAACTCAGAAGCAAACAGGATCATGGATGTCACATACATCTTTTTCTGAACTCCGCTAACAGAGAAAAGATAGCAATGCTAGAAGCTTCTGTAAGATGAAACCACATCTCTGGAAGCTTTCCCTAATGTGACTGTGGATGTAGTCTGTGAAGGAGAACAGAGAAGCAGGAATTCAAGGAAAGGATGAGCTCATAGGCCAGTAACTAGAAAGGGTTACAGTGTGGAACCCAAGGACTTGGTAGGCATCCCTACAGAGTTTGAAGCCCTTTTAAAAATATTTCTTGTGAGGAGATTAAAATAGTTTTTATTATTTGCCAATTTCATGAATTTTGTAAATTGTATACACACTATTATGAACGTCACCTTTACTCAAATATAGTATCTTCAAATTTGTATTCACAGTATTTTACATTTCTACAGTGCTTTCCACGAGGTCCGCCAGGACACTTTAGAAACACTAGTGAATTAATCCACAGGACATGCCTATAGAGATATATCTATTAAAATAATATCTATTTTACATAAATGTGCATACCATGTTTAAACAAAAATTGCACAAATTAATTGTCTTGATACTAACTGCTTAGGGAAAATACTAATTGTATCTTAAATTGATTAAATACAACATGTTGGATAAAACATATTGGATAGATACAAAGTGCTGCTTTAGAACAAGTTGTTACCATTATCTTCCTAATTTGAACCAAAATGGACTAAACAGTAGTTGATGCTTCACAGGACTTGTCTAGATTAAGTTACACTGGAAATTAAAACCGTATTTGCTTGTGAGTAAGGGATGTGGTTATTACATGACTTTGGAGAAGAAAAATATGGGAACTCATTATCTTAGAAAGTATTACTATTTATTTGCTATTCTGCAACTCCACATGAATGGTGAAGCAAATACTCTCCAGCAGCTACACACCACACAACAAAAACACCAACCCAGGAACCAAACCCTGCAACAAACTCTAGTGCTAACTCTGTCCACATATCTATTCAAGGAACACCATCACAGGACCTAACCACATCAGCCACACCATCAGGGTCTCATTCACCTGCACATCTACCAATATGACATATGCCATCATGTGCCAGCAATGCCCCTCTGCCATGTACATTGGCCAAACCGGACAATCTCTACGCAAAAGAATAAATGGACACAAATCAGACATCAGGAATTATAACATTCAAAAACCAGTAGGAGAACACTTCAATCTCCCTGCTCACTCACTAACAGACCTAAAAGTGGCAATTCTTCAACAACAAAACTTCAAAAACAGACTCCAACATGAAACTGCAGAACTGGAATTAATTTGCAAACTGGACACCATCAAATTAGGCCTGAATAAAGACTGGGAGTGGTTGGGTCATTACAAAACCTAATTTCCCCCATACTAATTTCCCCCTACTGTTACTCACACCTTCTTGACAACTGTTTGAAATGGGCCACTCTCGTTACCACTATAAAAGTGATTTTTCCTCCCTTGGTATCCTACTGTTAATTGAATTGTCTCGTTAGACTGATCTCCCACTTGGTAAGACAACTCCCATCTTTTCATGTGCTGTGTATTTATACCTGCTACTGTATTTTCCACTCCATGCATCTGATGAAGTGGGTTATAGCCCACGAAAGCTTATGCTGAAATAAATTTGTTAGTCTCTAAGATGCCACAAGGGCTCCTCGTTTTTAATGATACAGACTAACACAGCTACCCCTCTTAAACCTGTGAATTTAGGGTTCACTATCTCATGAATGTTTTAATCAGCAATAGAGTGGTGTATGACTCCTTTTCAAATGATAGCAAAAGTTGGTTAGCTCAAGCATCTGTTAATAATATAATTTAAATGACAATAAAGCATCAGTTAGTAAAGGTTTGTTTAAATCTGAATTTCAGTAATCTGGTTTACAGTTTAAAAGATGAAAGGGAATAAAGTAAAATCCATTGGATCATTGAATCCAGCCAAAAATTACTTGTATTAAAATGAATGGCTGTAAAAAGGAAGACTTTTAAAAATATCTAGTTTTAGTTTGAATTAAGAGTGACTGATTCAAATTAAAAAAAAAAAATTATTAGTGAAATCACAATCAGCTGCGCATATGGCAACCATGCACAAAACCAGTTTTACAACGCATTCCTGAACAAACACAGATTTTTGTTCTGAAGTCTTAAACTAAAATGAAATCTCTGGAAAAGTGCACACTGTGTTTGCTCATTTCATAAAGTGAGGCTGGCTCCTCACATCAATGCAAGCGTTTTATTCTTTAATGTTATCCTGCAGGAGTAGCAGTAGCAATGGCAACTTGTGATTTAGTTAGGTCTGTGCACACGCGTCTGATATATACATACACACACACACACACACTAACTACAGTTTGGAAATTATTCCATGACGTTTTCACTACAGGAAACTTTACCTATATATTACTTAGAGCTAAATGTGTAATTAACTTTTTACTAATAGCATGTCAATTAGGTAACTTAAATTATGTTTTTTTTAAACCATCAAAGTAAAGTTTACTGTATTTTGAAGGGAAAGGAGGAAATAGAAACAATTTAAGCTCTAAAGATCAATCCTGAGCATCCAATACTTGCATTCTCTATTCTATATAAAAAAATACACATTAGAAGGTTTGAATACAAAAAATAAAGAAGAGATGAAGATAACAGTTAAAAACAAGATTTCTGACATTTGTACTGTTTTGGGATGGCAAAGAAGTAAATAATAGAATAAAAAGAGCATATAATCATAACTTAAGGGCCAAATGCCATTATCTGAGGCATATAACCTGACATTCCGATTGGAGTATCTGATATTACTGAATTTACTGGCTCTCTCTCAATTTCATCAGAGTTGTTTTGTGTTAAATAAAAAACTGGCATTCAATTTCTGTTTTAAAAAACAAAATGAATAAACAGTACTTAAATTATTTGGGAGGCTTCAGCCACCAGACAAATGCATATTTAAGGAGATTTTAAAATACATGTTATCTGGTAGAAGCAATATGACCTCTTGTGTATTTAGTTTTAGAAATAGGGCCACTCCATATGTCCAATGTATTTTTAATGGGGATTGAGTCACATTCTTAATAGGCACGCTATGAATACTGGGTATACATATCTTACTCCTGAGGGCATTTCCCACCAAAAAAATTAAAAATTCTGCACACAATATTTTAAAATTCTGCAAAATTCTGCAAATCTGTCAAATAAATGTGAAGGTTCCAGCATGGCATTGGGGAGCACAGGCCACTGGCTGCACAGAGGTGAGAGATCACTGTGCAGCTTTCCCCCAGGACACAGACTCAGCAGTGAAGCTGCACCCAACCCTGACACAGTGCAAGGACCGGGCCTGCCCCAGAAACACTCCAGGGCCCTGCCCCTCCGTGCCAGGTGCACCAGATGTGGGCAGGCAGGCTCAGCAAGGCAGGAACCAAGTGTGGAGGGGCTTAGTGTGGGGGTATCTGGGTGTGGGTTGAGAGGGTTCTGTGAGGGGCAATCTGGGTGCAGGCAGCTCAGTGGGGGATCCGGGTGTGGGGAGAATCTCGATGCACAGGGGCTTGTTGGGGGTTCTGGGTGCAATGGTAATGGGACTCTGCAGGGAGGTCCAGGTGAAGGTAGTTGGGTCTCAGCAGGGGGGCCTGGGTGCAGGGGGGCTAGAGTTCGACAGGGGAGTCTGGGTGTGCAGAGGTCAGTGGGGGTCCAGATGCTGGGGGAGTGGGGCGGGATCCAGGTGCAACTGATTGGGGCTCAGTGGGGTATGGGTGACTCCTCAGGGTGCTTCAGGTGCAGAGAGAGTGGGGCTCATCATGGGGGTTCTGAGTGTGGGGGAGTGAGGCTCAGTGGAAGGGTCTGGGTATGAGGGGGTCTGGATGCACAAGGTTTGGGTGGATGGGGGAACAGCTCCCCTCACAGGGATCCCTCCTCTTGCAGCTGAGGAGCGATGGATGCAGGAAGCGAGGCAAGGGGAGTTTGCACAGCTTCCTGCAGCTGGGGGAAAAATCTGGGGGTGCCATGCAAGGGAAGAGGAAGTCCCATCCTCCCCAGCCCAGCCGGGACTTGCAGCTGAGCCTGGCGCAATGTAGGAGCCACCAGCCGGGTCTTCCCCAGTCCTGCCTCCTGCCCCACAGTGATTTACCTCTCTGCCGGCTGCCCTGGTCACCCGAAACATACAGCTGGGGAGGATCGCATGACCGCTCTTGTGGCTTCCCTTTGCTTCCCCATGAGAAAGTCATTTTTCTCTGGGGAAGCAAATAAATCCACAGGGGACATAAATTCTATATATGCACAATGGCGCAGAATTCCCTCAGGCATAAAGCAGTAAGTATCACACAGTCCAATCACAATTGGCTTAGTACCAAGTGATGGAGGCTGCCTGTTTTCATCACCTGATAACTTTCTGGAAAAATTATTTTTTGTGTTGAAATGTTCATGCTTTGACTCTAGTCAGAGATGAATATTTGTGGAAAGTCTGAACAAAATCCCTTCACACTGCTTTAGTTCTGTGAAGGCAAGGAAAGACACACTTTTTTCATATTTAACAAAACAAAAACTACACACACCTCAATCTTTTCTCCTGCAACACATCATTAAAACATGGCTGATATCTGTTTGTAAGTAGTTTTCACTGAGGTCCGCAACCATATTTGAAAACCAAAATTGTGTGAATAGTATTGAAGTGATCAATGACTGAAAATAGGCTACTGCACACGCACAACAGAAAATGTCATGAAGTCATCAGTTCATTTTTCCAATGGACAATGACTGGAAGCTAGGCGTGTGATTCCCAGCTCATCTCATAAGAACGGCCATACTGGGTCAGATCAAAGGTCTATCCAGCCCAGTATCCTGTCTACCGACAGTGGCCAATGCCAGATGCCCCAGAAGGAGTGAACCTAACAGGTAATGATCAAGTGATCTCTCTCCTGCCATCCATCTCCACCCTCTGACAAACAGAGGCTAGGGATACCATTCCTTACCCATCCTGGCTAATAGCCATTAATGGACTTAACCTCCATGAACCTCCTCTCACTTAACCTCCTCTCACTAAAAATAGTAGCATAGCCACTGTAGCGCAGGCAGCAGCGGCAATGGCACAGGCTAGCCATCTCAAGTACATACCTGCAGGGTTGTCTATGGCAGTGGCTCTCAACCTTTCCAGATTACTGCATCCCTTTCAAGAGTCTCATTTTTCTTGAATACCCCATGTTTCACCTCACTTAAAAATGACTTGCTTACAAAATCAAACATAAAGATACAAAAGTGTCACAGCACACTCTTACTGAAAAATTGCTTACTTTCTCATTTTTGCTGTATCATTATAAAATAAATGAATTTGAATAAAAATATTGTACTTAAGTGTATAGCGGGGTGGCCAAACTTACTGACCCTCTGAGCCACATACAACAATCTTCAAAAGTTCAGGGCACAGTTGACAGGGCTCAGGGCTTCACCCCACAGGAGGCACCGGCCAGGACTCAGGGCTTCAGCCCCACTCCTGCTGAAGCCCCTAGCCCCTGCAGGTGTGCCCCGCAGGGCTGAAGCCCCAAGGCCCCCTGGGCACAAGCACCTACCCCACCATCCCGCTGCAAGGCAGAGATTCCGAGCTCCTCCCCTCTCCCCCCCTTACAAGTCTAGTAGGTGGAGAATGGGGAGGGCTGTCTCGGTGAGCTGCACTTTAATAGAAAAACAACTGTGTGTGCCTCATGAACCACAGTCTGGCCACCCCTACTGTATAGTACACAGAGCAATGTAAACAAGTCATTGACTGTATGGAATTTTAGTTTGTACTGACTTCGCTAGGGCTTTTTATGATGCCTGTTGTAAAAGTAGGCAAATATCTATATGAGTTGATGTACACCCTGGAAGACTTCTGAGTACTCCCACGGGTATATGTACTCCCGGTTAAGAACAACTGGTCTATGGCACTATAGGTATGCATTTTCCTTCAAAAGTGCACATTTAATCTGTTAATAACATGCGTTCGCAAGTATAAATGTTGTTTTAATAAAACCTAAGGTCTGATCATGATAACCCATCCTCACCTAAGTCATTTCTACTAATATGACTAATCCAATGTAAAGCCCTGATCCTGCCAATACTTCCGCACACTTAGCTCCTTTGGAGTCAATGGGACTTCTCCTGTACATGAAATTAAGCAGGTGTGTGAGTCTTTGCAGAATCATGGCTTAAGAAATTGGACATACTTATGTTAGGGCTACACTACTTAGCTTATTCACCTCTATGCAGTGGTATCACATAAGTCTTACGCACTGCTTTAAATTCCACTTCAGCAGAAACAGGACCCAATTCAGCCCACACACAAGTACATGCTTAACTTTAACCAACTGCTTAAATCCAATGGACTTCAGTAGGATTTAAGCATAGGCTTAAATGCTCTGTTGAGTCGTGGCTTTAAGTGATACTTACATGATGCAAAGGTCTTATGTGGTCAGTCTGTTCAGGTGTCAGTTTCACTTTATTTGTACATGTGGCTTTCAGATTTTAAAGAAACCTAATGAGGGCTTTCCGCTTTTTTACATTTATGTAAAGAACTGGGAAAGTTAAGGCTCCAGCAGATCAATATAATCAAGCATTAAGCACACGAGCAGTCTTCACTGAAGTCTTTGGGATTACTCAGGTGCCTAAAATTAGCCTCTTCACTGAAATGCTGCAGCTGTGCCAATGCAGCATTTTAAGTGTAGACCAGTGGTTCTCAACCTATTTATAATTGTGGGCCACAGGTTGAGAACCACAGACCCCTATGCCCAGCGCCCCTTTCCCAGAGACCCCTCCTCAGCTCGGGGCCAAGAGCCGAGCCCCAGGCCCGGGCAGCCGGAACCCAGACCCCACCGCGTGCGGAGTCAGGCAGCCAGGGCCGGGACCCTGCCACACACTGGGCCAGGCAGCTGGAATCCAGGTTTTTTTTTTTTAGGCACACAACTGGGCTATAGCTGTGTGCTAATTGGGCCACATGCAGGCCGCGGGTTGAAAACTACTGGTATAGTCGTACCCTTAACCAATCAACTAAAAAAAGTAACATTTTTATATTAAATACACCTCTACCCCAATATAACGTGACCCGATATAACACGAATTCGGATAGAACATGGTAAAGCAGCGCTCCAGGGGAGTGGGGCTGCACACTCCGGCAGATCAAAGCAAGTTCAATATAACACGGTTTCACCTATAATGCGGTAAGATTTTTTGGCTCCCTAGGACAGCGTTATATCGGGGTAGAGGTGTACCATGTATTTTTCTTCTGATGAAGTTCTATACTATTAATCCAAGTTCTGTTTCATCTCCATCCACATAGTATCCAATATAAGAGTCAAGACAGACCCCTGCATATGTCATGTGGTCCTTTTTAACTCTCCTTTTAAATGATCATGACCACAGGCCTTTCTTCAAACCAGATTTCAATATTACTCTATGATGTGGCCATCAGAAGGCACACAGGTAATAAACAGCTGCAGCATTGTTATGTAATGACTTGACCAAATATGTTTCCACCCTGAGTTTTAATTATTACTAATTTCTAGCATCCTGTAAGCAATTTATGGAAAGAACGATTTTTTTTTATTTTTTTAATCTGTGCTTACCACAATGAGGTCTTGGTCCATGACAGAGGTTTCTCGGTGTTACCACAATACAAACAGCAAAATAACCAGTACCTTTCAGTAACAAACTTGTTTTTCTGAAGAACTACTAGAATTATTTTCCAGTGACATCAAATATTAGTTCATCTAGTTAACTATTGCCAGTACAACTCTATCAGGGTTTTTTTGTTTTGGTTTGGTTTGGTTTTTGGGGTTTTTTTAGGTGTGTTATGTAATGTAAGATAAGTTTTTTTTAAAGCTAGATGCCTTTTCTAAAATCTAAACTTTATAACAAATTTAAAAAACCACACCCCTACACCAGCAAAAGAATATATCTTTAGATTTAAAAAATGTAAATGCATTTTTGTAACAAAGGTAGAACAAGGTCCTGCCAAGTCGTGAGTTCAGAATTCTTTTCTCCTTGCAACATTTCATTCCTGCATCCCTTGCATTGTTTTCAGATGGTTGTGACTTCAAGTGTTGCAAAGCAAACACCGAATCTTAAATTCAGGATGTGTCAAGGAAGTATAGAAGTATATTAGTTATTATTAAACCTAAACAGACTAACTTTTTAGGATGACAAATTGAATCTATTTTTTACCTTTATGATTCATTCAACTTTGCTGTCTGAGTTTGTTTTAAATAGCCCTAAAGAAAAAAATTTAAAAAAAGAAGATCAGCTCCTGCTGTGAAAGGAAAATATTTAAATACTACGATAACCATTTAGATACAGCTTCCATCATAAAAAAGTCTAGAATTACAATTTTCTGTTTTTTTTAACCTACTAAAATATGTTTTTTAAGTGGTGCCTTAGATTTAGAAAAACAAGCAGAGAGTTATGAATAATAAATAACTTTCCAAGTTAAAGGAAATTTCTTCAGGCAAATATTTTCCATTTCAACCCACAGCTGTAAAACATTACCATGCTTCTGCATTTCCTCATCTACAAAAAGATACATTTAAGTCTGCCAACTTCATTGTGAAATGATGTCCAAGAGTGTGCAATATTTTACATTATTCACACACAAAAAGCAAAGCTATTTGTTTGAAGAATGGATATATATTTAGTGGGAATAAGTTAATTTTAGAAACAGAGCTCAGCTGATATAGTTTACCTTTGAATGGTAAATTAATAAAATTTTAATTTATACTTTTCCCTGTACATAATCTGCACGGAGCTCATCTATACCAGTGGTTTTCAAACTGCGGGTCGCGACCCAGTACTGGGTCGTGGAACGTAAGGCACTGGGTCATGGCGGCTCTGGTCAGCACCGCCGACCGGGCTGTTAAAAGTCCCATCAATGGTGCTGTCCAACTAAGGCAGGTGAGTCCCTACTTGTTCTGACACCACGCTGTGCCCTGGAAGCGGCCAGCAGCAGGTCTGGCTTCTGGGGGGAGTGAGGGGGGAGGCACAGGGCTCCGCGCGCTGCCCCTGCCCTGAGCACTGGCTCTGCACTCCCATTGGCCAGGAACCAGCCAACTCCTGTTGGGGGGCCGGTGCCTGCGGGCAAGAGCATCCTCCACCTAGGAGCCGGACCTGCTGCTGGCCGCTTCCAGGGTGCGGCACAGTCCACGGTGCCAGGACAGGCAGAAAGCCTGTCTTAGCACCCCTGCTGCACCGCTGCCCAGGAGCTGCCCGAGGTAAGCCCGTGCCCCAATTCCCCCCAAACCCAGAGCCCCCTCCTACACCCCAAACCCCTCATCCCCAGCTCCACCCCAGAGCCTGCACACCCAGCCCAGAGCCCTGACACGCTCTTTCACCCCAACCCCTGCCCCAGCCAAGAGCCCCCTCCGACACCCTGAACCCCTCATTCCTGGCCCCACCCTGCAACCCTCAAAAAAAAAAAAAGTTTGAAAACCACTGATCTATACCATTTGTCAGTGAAGTGACATGGCAAGTCCAAATCAGAAAAATAACATTGCATAAAGCATGGAGGAAGTTCAGGTCAACTATCTGTACATTCAGATAGAGACTCAATGCAAAATAATTATGCAAATGTGATGGTTACAAATTAAACATGCTAAAGTCAGGAAATTCACAAAAATCTGTACTAGTGCTTAAAGTAACTGTGGACTAGTACTATTCTTATAAGAGCCACAGTTGTGTGTCCAGCTGAAGAGTCCACCCCTCAATGCATGCATTTCACAGAGCTGCACAAGTACAGTAGTATGAAATATGTATTTCTCAGAGTACACACTTCATCTGGAAGTTTAAGCCCACCGATTCACCTTTTGAACCCACCCTATGGGACAAACTAGTCAGGACATGAACTTGCATCAACTGTGAGGTGAGAACTAATCCTCTCAATGTTCAAGATTAAGCTATTGTCATTTGTGAGGGAGCTTGTATGGCCAAGGCTAGTCTGGTTTCTTGTGCTAGACTCAGGTTAGGATGACACTAGAAACTTTTGCTAGTATAGTAACATTGAGAAGGTGTGGGTTTTTTTTAACATTATACACATTTCTATATTGGCAAATGCCCTAGTGAAGACACAGTTATACCAGCAAAATGTGATTTTGCCAATGTAATTTATTTTGTTTGAGGAATCATAAGTTATATTCACAAAAACACTTGCACCAACAGAAGTTGTGTCTGCATTAGGAGGCTTTACCAATACCAGAAAATGTTTTTTTAACATTTTAACAGAGTAACTTAACCAAAAAGCAACTGAGCCAGCAGCTGAACACAGGCAGGAGGAAACAGTCAGAAAACCATCTAGTGGGACCAACTGCACTTGGGAGCCAACTCTACAAAACAGCGAGAGAGAAACCCAGGATAAGAAACAGCTTTGTTCAGGTAATAGAGGCAAAGCAGGAAGTCATAGTTTGTTCTTTTCATGCAGGGAATGTGACATCTCCTAGCCCTGGTAGGTATGTTGAGGTGGGATCATGAAGGGCACGGTATGGTATAAGAACCTATACAGAATAGAATGGTCAGTGCCATTAGATAGTTAAAATGAGACCTAGGAATTACCCAGTGGTCCAGGACCAGAGATCCAGCCACATTGACCCAATATTTGCTTATTTTAAGCTTTAACAAGAATTCTTTCATTGGTGTGTCATCTGTTTTAATAAACTTTTTATGCAGCTAAAACTAGTATCACTATTTCATGCCCATGTTTGTTGGGTATGCCATCTCTAGTTTGGATGAAGAAAACCTGCCTCTAACTGGACTCCACATTAGGTCTAATGAAGAGTTTATAATATTACACAATGCTCAACTATCATCCATGTGGTTACTAACACTTCATGAGAACCGACAAACACATGTATTGTGATTCAAATTAATTTAAAATGCCAATTTGTATTAGTATTTAATGGGAAGTACACAGTATTTTTTAAAACAATAGCTATTTTCATATATCACATCACACAACTTTCTCCCTAGATTTTAAAGTACTATGTAGATTTCAGGAGCCTTTTGATTCCTGAAGAGCATAGGAGGTTTTCGGCCAACTGGCACTTGCAAACTCTCTATTCACAGCCAGCTGCTGAAATCCACACAAAAAATACCCCAAAACCACCACACACATTCAGCTGCTTTTTGGAGGTCAGAACAGCATCAAGCAGGGAAGTGAAAGTTTTCAAAATTGTTTTTTAAACCTTTACCTTATTTTCCCTGATAAGTCATCCGTTTCCATGGGAAGAGAGGCAGAAACAGGTTGAACAGCCAGAAGCGTGTCAATTTCAGTTGCTGGCTGCTGGTTCCCCAGTTCCGCTCCTGTTTCCATGGCAACTTATGTAGCATCAGGGAAAACAAACCTAAAGGACATACAACAGCTAGAGGCAGAAAACACCAGTTTGCAACAAAAAATAAAAAAAATAAAAGATGAGCTGAATACTTAAAAATGTTAATAAACTTAAGTTACAAGATTAGAGACCTGGTCCTAGAAATCAAACAAGCTGTCCTTGACTTCACTGGGAATGTTCCCACAAGTATGGCTTGATGAATTAAGGTCCCAATTTACAGGAAAAACAGCTGAGATCTTCAAAGCACGAAGAACTGTCTTCAGCCAGTAAGATGCTTTTTTCATAATTTCTTACACACACACTTCATAGGTATACATGTGTTTCTGCACACATGCACTTATCTATGTACTCAAGTGACTCCTACCACCACAATAGTTGAGTACCTCCCAGACACTTAAAGATAGAAACAAAAAAAACAACTTCTCCCTCTCTGTTTCTTCCCAGCACATTTGCAACTGGGTTTCCAAATGCAATCTGTTGAGATGAAACTTAAAAAGAGTTCTGCACTATGCACTACTCAGTCATAGTTAAATACAAACTATTGAGCAGCTAGCCATTAGCTCAAGACAAATCAACAACAGGCTGCTGGCTGGTTGAAACAAGGTCACTTTAATCATGTCTTTGCCAGTAGAGTATTCCAAGACATGGGGTATATCCCCTGCCCATGTACTATTCTTTACCATTCCCTTCTCTGTGAAGTTCTTGCTCCTTGACTCTCCGGAAGTCTTCCAGCAAGTTTGTCTGTCTACACTCAGAATAGGCAGCTGGTGCCTTTACTGTTCAGGTGCACAACATCCTTTCTGCTGGATGTCACAGTTGCTCAAGGCCATACTGCACTGGATTCTGTGAAGCATCTGAGCATTGAAGGCATTGTCTGCTACTATCTCACTAGGACTCTCTCTGTCAGCTTTCCTACAATTCCTTGTTCTTGGAAAGTATCTTGAGCTCAGCCATGACAGCTGGCACCTTTGGGTCTCAGAGAACCCCCAGGATCCTTTCTGACAGCTGCTTTCTGTGCTCTCCAGAAAGAGAGAATAAAGGGTACTGATACATTCAAGACTAAATGGTCTTTGGTTACATTCAGCTCAATATTACGTGTGCGGAGAAATCAGATCAGTTTCCCAAGACAACCAAGAATCTCTTACAGGTATTGAAACGTCAAGTGCAAAATGTCAGAACTCAATAACAGAAGGAAGACAATTAAGGTGATGACAGTGAGCAAGAAATTGCTCAGTGGAAGGAGGGGCTTGGGGAAGAAGTGTTACTGCTAGCACCTCTATTATTTCCTAAATAGTAAATTTGGAAGCAAACTCCAGTTTATCTTGAAAAACTGCTATTCCTTGGGTTGAGAAAGTGACTGATAATGGGGGTTTAGAGCGCCCAAAATCCAGGCTCTGATAGGAACTCATCATCATGAGACATGATTTTTCCCCCCAGCCTGACACGTGATATACATTTAGACAAACTACATGCAACACTAACATTCAATTAACTGAAGACCACTAATTACAAATAGAACAACATTACTTTACTTTAGGAATTAAGTTTACATTCATACCAGGCCTGTTGTCCCCTTCAAAAACCAAAAACACTGCAGTGTAAAACAAAGCAAGATTTTGCTTGAGGATACTAGGACTTATTTGGTCTGCTAATTTCAGCAGCACCATTTTGAGCAAAATCAGTCAACACAGATTTAAAAGATCCTCAGAATTTGTTCTCTAGACTGGGACAGGATGAGGAAGTTGTAGAAACAATATTCAACTCTAGGAAAGATACAATACACATACTACCTAATGGTTTCAGGCACAATATACCTGTGACTTACATACTATCATATGAGGGGAACAGAATTTAAATTTGGAGTTTGGGATTTTGGACTACCATTTTGTAGAGACAAACTGAATACCAACATATTATCAGTAGGGGAAAAGTGCAGTAAGGACCACTAATGAAACAGAAGAATGATCATCTGGGTATGACTGCAAACCAAAGATGATTGTTCTTCTATCTCTTATGGAAGATGATGCATATACATCTTCCCATACTTTGGTGTCCAACTTTTAATTTCTGCTCCACTTCACTGGAGTGATCTATTACTTTTACACCCTGATATGAAGATAGCATAAATGTCTAATATCACAGAATGAATACTAACATATATATAGTGCTCTATCTGCCTCTTTTATTAAAATGCTTATAAAACAGTAGGGCAAAACTTTCATCCTATGGTTAACAGAAAGCGTGCTGAGGATATCCTTTAAAGCAGAGGTTCTCAACCAGGGTCCAGAGACCCCTGGGGGGCCACGAGTAGGTTTCAGGGGGCCTCCAAAATAAACCAGAGAGCAAAGCCAGCGTTAGACTCACAGGAGCCCAGGGCAGAAAGCCGAAGCCTGAATCTCTCCATGTGAGGCTGAAGCCAAAGCCCAAGCAACTTCACTTTGCGGGGCCTCCTGTGGTTTGGGGCCCTGGGCAATTGCCCTGTTTGCTACTCCCTAATGCCGGCCCTGGCTTTTAATCAACTGGATACGTAAAAAAATAGTTACTGTGGCATTTTTATTCCATGTGGGGAGAGGAAGGCCTGAGAAAGAAAAAGGTTGAGAACCCCAGCTTTAAAGTACATGAAGCCTACCTTAGTATGCAGATGGACGTAAAAAATAAAACCCACAAAAATTCAAACCCCATCAGTCACACAAACAGCCAACTCAAATCAGAAGGCATTTTTCAAAAACCATCTTGAGGCCTGTGAATTCTGAAAAACTGTCTGTAAACACTTTCCAAAAAGGCCTAACTATTTTTGGATTTCTTGATAATTTCCCAGCCCACATTTGACTGCTGTTTTGTAACATCAACTGAAGAGCTACATGACAATGTCATAAACAAATCCCTTATCAGAAGGCTACTAAATCAAACTCTATAATGTATTCAGTAAATTCATGTTGAAAATGTAATTTCCTTTCTTATATAAGTGGACATATGGGTGAAATAACCTCAGACACTGTTACAATGGTGTCATGCCTAATATCAAATCTCCTTCCTATTCATGAGGCTACCAGTTTTTGAGCCAATTTTGTACCTTTTGTACTCAATGGCTTTCATGCTTACTGGTATTTAGCTTGCAAAACAAATGTTCAAGAGCCAAAGAATATATTTATTTTAATTATAATAGGAGTTTTGTTGTTGTCAGATAATTTCTCTCCAAGTCCAATACCACCATGTTTGGCACTAGACGATATTATTTATGAACCAATATGAATCCTAGGTCACACCCTATATCCCTTTTTACCAAACCAGTGTAGCCTGGCTCCCTCCAGAATAATCCTAAAATGAAAACATCCACAGATATGCACATGCTTCATGAGCATCTGATCTCAGGAAAACAAAAAAAAAGCATTAATGACTTTACCTATTCTTCCTTATTTCGATTAAAGGAAGACTATATACAATTTATCAGACTGCTACCTGGCAGTCTGTCTAATCTTATAATTCAGCAAGCCAACTGTGCCTCTGTAGGCTGATCAAATCCCAGTAAAATAATCTATAACCTGTTCCTATATATCAAAAATGCTGCTACTTTAAAAATTATTCATATTCAATTTTGAAAAACTGAATTTAGTCTTCATGCATTAGGGCAAGATGCTTTTTATGACCACTACAGTTAATGCTAAAAATTATTGATTGCAACCTACTGGCTCTTTTTTTCAGCAAGTCATAGAACTTACTACAACTTCTGGGGTTACATTTTCCATGATTGGTCTCTACCAAAATTTTAAGAAAATGGCTCAGCCAGTTTTGAGGGAGAAGAAAATGTGGATGTGGAAGGCAATGGGGTTTCTTTCCATCACATATTAAAAAAGTTATTGTGGCTTTTAAACAAAAAAACCAAGAAGTTAACACTTGAAATCTGGGACTGAAATAGCCCTCTTTAAAGAGTAGTACAAGTCTTTTACTGGATACAGCTAGGCTCTAACCAAGTTATGACCATCTGAAAAAAATCACATACCAAGTATATGCATAGGTTGGGTTTGTTTTTTTGGTTGTTGTTTTGGGTTTTTTTGTTTTTGTTATTTCCACTGTGCTTCTTTGGGTGACATGAAGCTGCACATGTACAGCTAAATTAAATTAGAAGTCTTTTCATCTAGGTTGCTGAAGGTGACCATAAGAACAGGAACTGAAGGAAGAGACCAGTGTTCTTCCCTCAGCCTCTGGGGGTCTTGTAAGATGCCCATGAAACAATCCAGCCCTGATACACTCAATGTATGCAGGAATGGAGGGCTCCCACAGCCTCACAAAGACTTTTAGGAGGAAATCCCCTTCAAATGCATTTTATAAACTCAAACAACTTATCACCCCAGGCTGCAGACCTCCTATGTTGTGCAGGAAAGGTGCTCCTTCCTAGCTGTCTGCCTCCTAAAATAATTGTGTGGGACATCCTGGTGTCACTCCAGCATATGGATTTCTCATGCCTTGTTTAAAATTATTTTACAAGTTACCAAAACTACAACTACTACATAAATAGAACATTACACTTGAGCACTCAGGAGGTCAGAAAGTACCAAAAGATATGGCTGTCCCCTTGTATGCATGCATTTCAATACAGTTTTTATATGATCACATACCATTTCCCCAAATATGTCGTCTTATCTTCTGTGACCTAAGACAGATAGTACCACAAGGCTGCACTTCAATGCCAGGTCTATGAAAATCATTTATGAGAAGGACACAGTAAACTGTACTTACATTACATATTAAGTGCAACACTGAGTAATAGTGAAAATTTATTGGCATCTATAGGATCCCTATATTTGCAGCTAACTTTGTTGCATATTTAACAGCCTCATCTTCTGAACTGTGCCTTATAAAGGCTGTACAGCTGGTTGAATAGTGATGATAGTAGAAGTGCTGACCAATGATTAAAATACATACTTGAGCAAGAACAAAATATATATATTTGCTCAAGTATGTATTTTATATATATAAAAAAACCTGTCACTAAAAACCACTATTATGCCAATGAAGTAAAAGGAAAAAAAATATTCCAAGATGCTACAAGAATAGCTAACATCACAGGAAGACGTTGATGATGTAGTGCTTTCCTTTAGAGCCAGGCTAAAAGGTTATGTTTCTGCAAGTGCATTTTGGATGCTGCTAAGCATTAGCTATAACAAAAAGCTCACATCAATCTGTGACATGATTCCTTTCTTCCATCCCAGTCCTACGTTTAATCTACTGTATGAATACATGTTCACCAGTCTAAAGTATTACATCAAAAATAATACTCCAAAACTAAAGGCCTAGACTTATCAAAATTGTGGGAGTTATATATATTTCAAAATTAGTAAATGTAACAACTCCCTGATGCATCTTCTTCACTCTACCCAACACATCCTGCAATTTTTTTCCGTTAAGGGTGGGGAAATCATGAGGGCAAGGGACAAATGCCACCTGACTACTACAAAAACTACTGAAGACTACACCAATAAACAAATGAAAGACATAGAATTTGACCGCCTACATCACATATGTCAAAGTGCAATAGTCTACTTTGGTTTAGGAAGGCATTCCCTTTTCGTACCTTTTCTTGTTTTCATAAGTTTACTCGCCAGTACTCTCCTATTTTCAATGAAGCAGCACAAAATTATATATATTCGTCTACACTAAATTGTCTCTTCAGTAATTTTTGGCAAGTGTATGTAAAGCTCTAGCCAAGCACAAGACAGCTCTTGACCCCTTCTAATATGCCAGCCATACTGATCATGGCACCTCTAGTTCATGGGTCAACTATCTACTGCCCATCCCTACATTTTACACTCCTGTTCTCTGACACACTCAAGGTATGGTTGTAGGGAGGGGTACTTTCTCCACCAGCGCTAGGCAATTGCTATATCTTTCCAACAATGTAAAGTAGTCATTATACCAGTAGTTATATGGTAGTCATACTACTTAATCCCTTTCAATGCTATCAACAAAATCCTTACACGAGCCAACAGAACCAGAATCTACTGCTGTTAAAAAAAATCTAAACTGGGCCTGTTTCTGCTTTATTCCTGATACAGTCCTGTTTCAATGATGACATTATCCCCAACCACACAGTAGCCCTTCAGCATGATCTGTCTTGAAAAGAAGGTAACAAGGTTTGATTCACTGTCTGATGAAGCATCAACAATTGCTACAGCTGAACATTCTATTCCAATTTAACTAAAGACAAAAAGAGGAGAAGGAAACACTCATTTACCTCCTTCCAGTCCCACCTAGGGTAGCTTCCCTGAGGGAGCCAAGATGACTTCCTATTGTTTCTAACATCCGCCAAGAGAGTTTAGAAAATAAAACAATGCTCTTTGCATTGAAGGCGCCAGGACTGTGCTAGTATGGTTTCTTATGGATATTGTAGAAAATTAATCTACAAACTATTTTACCACACAGCACTTTTCCCTCTTGCATCCTTAACCTCCTGAGCCAAACACGTTTGTATCAAACCGCTACTTCCCCTCACCATGTCTCCTAGTTGCTCCTTCATCACCTCAAAATGAAGCACTTGGAAGCTCAGTGGTAACATAAGAAGTTATCAGAACTCCCATAGGAAAAATACTACTTAGCACTTCTTATAGGCTTAACCTTTTAAAAAGTGCTGTAACTAATTAACACATTAAACTATCTTCGTGTGCAAGACACGCCAGCTTTCATGATCTCCATGCATCGGGCAAGAATTTATGTGACATGTTTTTTCAGAAATCTCATCTGCCTGCAACACCAGATCACGAGCTTTTAACTAATTTCATAATGGACCTAAACCTTTGAGATATTGAGCACCCTATGCTCCCTTTTATTTCAATAGGAGCTGAGAATGCTCAATATCTCAAAGAATTGGGCTCTTCATTTCCCTCAAAAAAATAATCATTTCTCTAGGAGTTCCAGCCACTAGCCATTAAGGCAAGGAAAGATAAGAAAAAGTTGCCAATAGCAATACAATCCAATAATAGCACCACTTTATTCCTGTGCATGGAAAAAAATCAAGACCCTTTACATTTCTAAACAGAACTTCACATGTACTAACTATATACCACTGACGGCTGTTATTAATAAGCATATGTTCTGTGACGTTACAAAAAAAAACATACCTATCCATTTTAGAGCCATGAAAAGATTAAAGCAATCTCTAACCGGTCTATTAAATTTTGCTTTGTGATACTTGTCTTGATTGTTATAGATCCAAGGTATTAAATACTATTCTAACAAAACTATTTTTGTAATATATTTTTGGAGTTTCCCCCCCTCGAAAGCCATGCATGGGCAAAGCATGTAAATCATGCATTTTAATAACTTTGGTTTTGAAAACTTAACCTTGGCTAAATTTAGCAAAGATTTCTTATTCAAAAGAACACAAGCAATCAAAGGACTACAAAGGTTGCATGATGTATTTTTTAGGCTGCTTTACAAAAACAAGATTTTGCATTTAAGATTCGTTCACTGCTGATCCTTGCAGTTTATTTCTTCAAACCCCATACTTTATCATTTTATTCAGTATTTAGTTAAAATTAAATATTTAAAATTGAAGTTGTTCTATGTTGCAAGCACAGCTAAAATGAAAGTCCTCTCGCAGCAGTGACCAGATTTTAAATGCAGGTAGATCAATAAAAAGAAAGGAGCTCAAGCACAAGCTCCATGTGTGAGTGGAATGGTTTATAATAGCTTGCAAATGACTATGTGCTTGCTGTAACCAGCTGTTCCTAAATTATGAATATGCAACCAATTCATGTTAAAGCCAAGTCCCACCACTATTTCTACAGAGAAATCCCAGTAGTTTTTGCTTGTTCTACATGTGAGCTCTGTTAAGGATACAAATAGCAGTAAGCTTCAGGACAAATAGGACCAAACTATTGGCATTTCATGCACTAGGTCCATTATCACAGCAGGGGATGTCAATCACTGGAACATTCCTATAACAGCTCAGGCAATATGACAATGATCTCCCAGAAAAAAAAAATCAAAATCTCTACTGCACACCCAAAGTCCCTCTGCCAACCTAATGCTTTTTTGCTTCAGCCAATCAGATTGTCAGCCCTGACCTAGAAGACTTGCATCAAGCTTCAAACATTTAAAAACATCAATCATAAAAACAAAGACAGGACATTGAATTATACAGTATTAACCTCCAGGGTTTGCATACAAAGACCTTAGATTTATTTATGTCCCAGCGCGTTAAGAGCTTCAGTACACCGTTCTTTACACCAAACCGGCTGCCAATTTGATGAACCTCTCTGCCCTCAGCAGGAGTGCAGCATCTTTGATTAATGAGTGCATGCTTGTGGAAAGTGTAAGAACAGAAAACAGGGTAAAAAAAGAAGAAACAAAACACACAATTATGTCTCTACACATCCGATGGACCAATGCAATAATTATCTTCAAGATGGATTTCTTTTACAGAGAAAGAATGAGGCAATTTTAATACTGCGTATGTTCACTTAAACTCACACTGCTGTTATTTTAGTCTCTTAAAATACTTTTTTATAAAATGCAAATGTTATCTTTCACAAAGCACATTCATCTACTGCAAAAACTGTTAAAATTCATCAGAGCAACGAAGTCACTACTAAATAAGGTCACTACTTCTGACTGAATGTGTGTTTAACAAAGTGCTTTAAATCATCAAAGCAGTAATTATTTTTTAACAATTTTTTTTTTTAACTTTTAAATTCCCGTCTAACAATTCAAAAGCTCAAACCAACTGAACTGGTGTATTTTTTCTTCTTTCTAAACATTAATATATAAGTATTGATTTAAAAAGTTCCAAATCAAATCAGATACAAAATATAATTCCTTATTTAATTTTAATAAAGGCACATTTTACACAGAACATTCCATTTTCCAATTTTTAAAAATGTTTTATTGTGACTTGCACAGATTAGATAATAAGGACAAAAATAAATTCTACATATAAAGACCCAGGGGAAAAAACAGATATGTCTGTCTGATGGAGAGGTGACCACATTATTTTTGACCACCACTTAATTTTAGAAGAATTAGTTTAATTCCTTTTAGACCAAATACATTTTATTAAAAACACACCAAGAATTTGATCCTGCAAATGCTAACAAGCATATTGCTTAGTAGTACTAAAAGCAGTCTCACAATGAGACTATTCACAATGATAAGCACTACAGCACCTGATAGTATTTGCAGGATTGAGGCCAAGCATTCTGAAGGTGCCATCACCTTTTTTTCTGCATACACCCCTCACAGAGGTTAGAAACATCTTTACCTATGGCTCTAAGCTACCAAGGTTTAACTCATTCAACTCCTTACCTATATCAAATCCAAAGATAGTCATATGGTCCCCTCCACATATAGGAAATCATAACACCTGAAGTGTGCAAGGAAGCAGGTGACAGTATGGATTACACATTGGGAGACTAGAATCTCCTTTCTATGAAAATTGGAGGGACACTGCCAATTTCAGATCTAGAATTGGGGAGGAAGGGAGATTAAGTGTTAGGAGTAGATTCAGAAACGACATCTTCCTGGGAGTCCTCAGGCCAATTTCTAAGAGTTAAATAAATACAAAACTGTTTTCTATTTTAAAAAAGATTTATTCTTTTTTTCTATTGCTGTTTGAAAAAATCCACACAAACAAAAGAATAAACTAACAAAAGTGCTGTCAAATGCACAAAATAATCAGAATTAAAAAGAGAAAACACATTCCTTCCTCTAATCTCTATTACTTGCAGCAACATTAGCGAAAACCTACAGACAGATATGGGATTTTTACATTGACAGGGTTGCTTTAAACTGTCAGTCTTGTTACTTACTAATATGATCAGAAAACTTCACAATTTAAAAATTTTGCTCATAAAATTAAAATAAAACCAAAGATACGTTTGTAGCAGTGAAAGCTATTCTTTGCTTTCTCTAAAATTAAGTTTCAGAGGAAACTGTTGTACATGACTTACAGACCACGTTAAAGAAGTGTTTTCATACTACTCTAAGGAATTCCTTTGGGTAGATCAAAGGCAGTATATAACCCTAAACAAGAAATAACACAAGGTGTTTTTTTTTAAATTGTCTGGTTATTTCATATTTTAGATTAAAAATTAAAAAAGACTGAGATTAGTGAAGATAGTCCTCATATTTGACACTCTACAGGCTGAACGTAGACTATGAGCCCAAACCTACAAAGGCTTATGCACATGCTTAACTTTACACATGAGTGTAATCAGAAGTCTCTGCAGGATCAGGGTCAAAGGTTTTCATTTCTGGAGTTACAGACCTGGTAGTTTCAGTACTGATTCAGTGTAGTGCCGGTGCTAGGCAAAAGCAGACTAAGCAATTGCTTAGGGCCCCAAGCAGCTCAAGGGAGCCCCCTATTCACTTTTTTAGAAAGTGTTTGGTGGGGGGGGGAGAGGAAAAGAGGCAAAAATATTCCTGCTTAGAGCCCACAGAGGGTTAGCACCGCCTCTGATTCATATGGGTGATCTTGGTTCTGTTCCCAACACTGCCATTGACTTGCTGTATTGCCATGGGTAAGTCACTTTACTTCTCTGTATAGGGAAACTAGTAGTTAGCTACCTTTATGAAGCTCTGAAAAGCTCGGGTGAAATAAAAGTGCAACTACTAATGTTTGACGTACCATAGGATTATTTTTCTTATGTAGTGCCTTGGTGTCTCATTTGTTGTTTCTGAATGTATGAGCAAAATTAGAAAACGTGTACCTTTTCTAAGTTGATCTTATTAATATAATATTATTGTTTCCATTACTCATCCCTAAAGAGTAAATATAAAAGAACTCCAAACCCCTTACTATGTACTCACTTAGGTAATGACACTAAAACAGTGTTTCCATTATAACTACAACTACAACAGCATTAACAATAGAAAAGATCATATGTAAGGAAAAAATATTGGTGCAACTGAAACTTTACAAAACCAGAAACATCATTGCTGCTTATCTTAATGTTTCTTACCCACTTAGGCTTTTTTGGCACAGATTGAGGGGGGCACAGTTTTAACTGTCCTCTGTACCTATTTTAGCATTCTGTATTTTCCCCCATACATTTCTTTAAAGCATACAATTTACCCATTACATTGTTTTGTCAGTGTTCAACCAGACTGTTCCATTTTACATAATTCTGAAATACACTGTTCTCTCTCTTCTCATTAAAATTTGTCAGTGTTTCTCTTGACTGCTCTCTAGTAGCATTTAAAAAAGGACACAGACTAGTTGATAAAATTATTTAATATCATCGACCAAAACAAACAATAGTAGAGGACAAGGAAATTTAAGGGGGTTACCTTAAATTTTGGGGGGGGGAAACCCTGATGGCCTTAGGCAAGTCATCCCCATCAATGGCCTACGCACCTGAGTGAAGCAAGCACAATTTGGCCCTTCATCAGGTCTCTGTTATAAAAAAAATCTTCAATTTTTTTAAAGGGGAAAAAAATGGATCATACTATACTATTGCCTTTTAAAGCTGAAATGTCTATTAAAATCAATTGAAGGATATGGCCCTAGATTTATATTTTTTAAAAGGGGGGGAATAAAACCTGGTTTTGAAGATTTTTAAATATAAATTACTAAAGGCAAATTAAAAACCCTCTAAAGAATCTAGTATACCAAGAATAAATCTTGGTGAAATAATTTCAATTCTGGGAGAGCCCTATCTTAGTTTCTTTGTAGTAAGTTGCATTTCTAGTTGATCTAGACTTGGCAAAACAACTTGGATCTTCTAGTGCCAAATATGCCATAATAAGAATACTCTGAATCTAAAAGCAATCAAGCACTAAACACATTCTTTCACTAATTCAGAGGGCTCAGACAGAAAGCATGAACTTTCTTGCAACTGTGATATTCCACATCTTGTGTAGGAACACAAAAGTAGCAACAAAGACATTAACAATTGCAGTTCAAGCTGGGAGTGACTGTTCTGTTTCAATTCAATGACACCACTAATGGCTTCTTAGCAGCTCCATGAAATCAACCAGCTGTCAAGTCGATGCATCAGAAGGAACAGTTACGCACTCCCATAAGAAAAAGCAACACATCAGGATGTTTGGCAAAACATCTGCTCCTTTACACTTCAATTCTATAATAAACATGCAAACAAAGAAATAAGAAAAAAAGACAATAGAAACTTAAAATTCTAAAGACTTTCATTACTTTCTTATTTGCATTTTAAATAATTGTCTTGCAAAAAAAAAAAAAATCATGGAGCATCTTATCCACAAGGTTAGCATTAATGTTTTATATATTTACAATACTCAACCAGTGTTTACTCCCTGTGTAATACAAAAAAATATTGTTCTTGTTTCTGTTAAGAAGTATCCAAGCATCTTACCAGGAAGTGAAAACAGAAAACCACCTATTTCCCCAAAAATTACACAACATATTTAGTAAATTTTATCATAAAACAGTGTTCCAAACTAATTTTACCATATGAACTACGACCCTAAACATGAGTTTTCAAATAAATCTTATTTTGTTGAAACAGTCAAGTGTAAGTAACTCAATATACTAGAATTCTTTAAATAAATTCATAGCATGAGAATTTAGTGTGGCAATTCTACTGTTTATTATGTCAATACATAGTACTCTCAGAAAGCTTATTTACACGATTCTTTCAAAACAGCAATAAGTCAATAATAGGAAGAAACTCCTCCAAAGAAGATTTTTTCTTCTAACACATCATTAAAATACCACAAAATATATAAAATGTATCAATGTTTGATTTTATATACTATAGTTTTTAAAGAATCAGTAAGCTAAACAAAAACAAAAAAGCTTCCTGTTTACCAAATTGGACTTAAAATAACTTGAACACCAAAGATATCCCTCTTAAATACTTAAGATTCCTAACTTCTCGATATATCCAATACAGAAAATTGTTTCAACTACGATTTTCTTTATGCTGTCTGGCTTATTGATTATGCAGCATTGTGACAAAAATGTGCAGTTTACAATAGGTGCGAGAGACATCGAATATACTTAACTACCATTTTCTTAAACTGCTTTATCCTCTGTTGCTCACCATTTATAATCTGCCAAATCTTCTAGGCCTTTGTTGCATGTATAATTTAGAACCATCTGTTCTATGGGCTTTTAACTATTTAAACATTTTCATCTACCTACAATTCACATAACTGGCAGGCATTCAATTAATCGAGGCTTTCTAAACCATTTTTTAAAAGAACATAATAAGGTAAATATCTGACTTTTGTTAACAAAAAAGCATACTTCCTACACAACCATAAAGACATGTTGTTTAATATATCATTCAATTTTGACTATGTGAGAAAAAAAGAAATCTCTTGATGTACTAAGACTTGTTCCTATTAGTTTCTAAGTTAATCGTAACCAATGTTTTTCCCAATCCTGAAGACAAAGGGAATGCAAATTAAATACAGACAGTTTCATGTTCTTGTTAGTGTGAATATAAATATGCAGAAAGCAAAATGAATGTAGGAAACAGAATGGAAAATTAGAATTCTATTTACAGTACCTATTATTTATGAAGTATTCAGTGTTTCATTAAGTTTTGCCATGTGACCAGGAGAACTTTTATTAGATGAAAAGACTATCATTGACAAGTAAATTAAACGAACACTATAGTTTACTGTTTTCCTTTTCAGAGTGGCTGATAGAAGAGTTTATAACCAGAGGTAAAGTGATTCAGAATTGTGGCTGTTGGTTTTTTTTATTTAGCATACTAACTACATTCTGCCAACTGCAGAATACAGCATCTGGAACATAATCCAAAATACATAATGTCTACAGGTACTTTCCAAAAGAACTGTTTTAACAGTATTATATGTATGTAATAAACTGTTTGTAATCTATCATTTTAAAAAATAACTAAATTTCCCTAATCCCCTTCACCTCTACACTCCGTCAGAGAAGATTCTGGACCAAGTTGTCTCATGTAAATTCACATGAGATAACTATTTGCTGTAAATACAAATAATGCTAATCCACAAATGAAATATTATTTCATATGACAACTTTGGATTTTTTTAAATAAAGAGTGAAATATATATTTATATTTTAAATAGTACAAGGCCAGAACACAAAAATTAGAGTAATTCAAAAGAATATATATTTCTCCACCTGTTACAAAAATACCAGAAAAGGAGTGCATAGTTTTAAGAACTATATGCATTCTAGCAGGATAAACTACACATCTCTCACTTTAATGTGCAGCTTACAACACGTTAGATCAGAAATCCCAAGGGGGAAAAACACACACTTGGAAAATTTCCCCTTAAACTTTACATGACGTCACTGTCTGTCCCTGTTACATTTCCTAAACTTTGAGCCTTATCCAGCAGGACTTTCAGGATTTCCACCCACCCCTAAAAGAAAGAGAGAGACAGACTAGGGAATAAAAATTTGCCCAAGATGGCGAAAGCCTTGTTGTTTAGAGGGCAGAAAAATGGAGGATATTGTAATATACACAAAGGGATAAATTTCAACAACTCGGCCAAGGGCTGCAGCTGCTTCTCTCTCTTTATAAGGAAGCAACACACACAAAAGATAAAGGGAGAGAGAAAGAGAAGAAAGCAGCCAAGCCCTCAGCACAGGCAGACTCCCTGGTCTCTCCCAAGCCCACTCCACTCGCCCGCCGCCCTTTTCAACGCCCAAAGCGGAGTTTGGAGCAACTCTACAATGCCACATTTTGAAATAAAAGGATATAAAAGAGTCCGGGGGGGAGGGGGAGGCCAAGCGGGAGAGGGGGAGTTTGCCGCTGCGAGCTCAGCGGGAGACAGAGACACGGCTGTATTGAGCCGGGCGGGCTCCTCTTACCTTGTGCACACTCCGAGCTCCCGGGGGCCCCCTCGCTGCACGCTGCGTACCCCACTGGGCACCGGCAGGGGAGGCAGAGGGGAAGGAATTGCCCCTGCGGCTGCAGCTGGCGGACATGCCCAGAGCGGCGGCAGCCGGAGCGAGCCGGGCAGAGGGAGCGGGGAGAGCGCAGAGACACAAAGAGGCGCTCCCAGCCCAGGCGGCGGCGGCGGAGCAGCCCCGACACCCGCAGGCAGCGGCGGAGCCGGGCAACCCGGCCCAGGGACACACACTTGAAGCCATGAATAAAGTTTAAACTCGCTTAGGACCCGGACCGCGCCCCCCCCACCTTTCCAGGACTCGCACAGTAGCAGCCTCTCTCCTCCCCACCCCCCAAACCCGAGTGGACAAGGTCAGCCCCTTTCCGATGGGACACACAACCCCAAAGGCACAACCAACCCACCGCAACAAAGGGATGATACAAACCAGCGGCTGCAGAACACCGACACCTCAACTCCGGCAGCAGCTTTGCCCATCCGAGCACGATCTCCCCGTCCCTGCTTCCTTGTCCTGAAATCTAGCAAACATTTCACATTTCCACCTTAACAGAAAATCCCTCCCTCCCATCCGGGGAGAGCAGGCAGAGAGGTTTTAACTCACCTTTCTAGTTTGGAAGAGATCTCCCCTTTCTCGGGTTGCTGAAGGTTAGGATGGGTGTGTGTGTGTCGGGAACGTTTCCCTGTCCAACACCCTCAAGAAGAGTGTAAAGAAACACTAAGGAGGAGTGGGGAAATTTGGGAGAGTGCAACCCTCTCTGCGTGTATCTGTTTCTCTGTCTGTCTCTCGCTGTCTCTCCCTGGTTAGTTCCTTACAGCGGCAGCAGATTGAAGCAGATTCTCTTCTCAAGGTTTATTCAGCTTCACTTCCAGGCGAAGCCTTCATGAACCAAAAGTGACGTCAACCAACAAGGCTCTTCTCTCTCCAACAATGAAAGTTGCTGTTAACAAGGGGGAAAAGAGAGAGAATTGTTTATCTCATTTCAGCCCCAGTAATAAATGACCTATCAGCAACGAAAAGGAGCAAGGAAAAGAGTTGCATTTCTGTTTCCCAAGTGCACACACACTCTCTTTCCCTCTCCCTCTCCCACAGACACACACTCTGTGCAGTATTCCCTGGACTAGGAAAAGTTATCGAAAAGTTTAGGTCTTATAAAAGGGAAAAAATTATAAATCCACATTTGGTGATTATTAAATAACTAATGAACAGATTGGGAGGGAAATGCATTAGTCCTTCATAGATGTCTAAAGTAGTTCTTAAATGTATGTTCAGGTTAAAGATTAAAATGCATCTAATTTATAATTACAAGAAAGATTTTAGGGGGAGCAAATGATGGCTTGCTACAAAAACAAAACAAAACAAGAAGCCCACAAAATTAGATACTTTTTGAACCAGCCTAGTACATCAGCGAGTCATGCTGGATGTAATGTACAAGTCTTATGATGATGTGACAGAAACAAAATGAAATCCAAACAAATCCAAGTAAAACAGACAAACAGGATCAGAAACTGTAAGGTGTTTTAACATGGGTGTGTTAAAATAGTTCAACTGTTACTGTGGATATTTTTAAAAATACTTTCCAGAATGCCTATAAAATATGAGCTTTTTTTTTTTTTTTGGACTAATGGAGACTCTGGTTGGCTAAAACAATTGAATTAATAGGTTATTTTGTGAAAGAAGAGCAAAAACTGGCTCCTCCCTACTCTAACCCTTTAAATTATACACGTGGTTTCTCTCTCCCTCTCTTTTTTTCTTTTTTGGCAAATAGTCAAGCTAGGCCAGGTTTAAAGTACACTAAAAACCAAAGCACTGCTGCCTATGAACTATAAAAATAAAGATTTAAAGCTATATTAAAATATAATCAAGAACATACTTCAATAAATGTAAAGTTATTTCATTATGTATCTTACAAAACATTTTCTTGCATTCTGAAAATGTAATATTTAACTTGCTCACCTTATTTAGCACTATATAGAATTTAAAAAATTATTTTAAAACTACAGCTAAACAAAGCTGATCTCAACATAAAATAATATGTATATTTAGAGAGATGCCATTGTTTTGTGTTTCCCCTTCAGCCACTGGCTGTGATTTTAATTGTGCTGGAGGATCTTCATTAGTATTAACACATGGGGAGATTTCACAAAGCTGCTTCATTAGGAAAAAAAAAAAAAAGCTTGGCAGACTAGGTCTTTTTGCATGCAATGAGAATGTCAGCCTTACCTCGGTCATTTGTAACATAATAAGTGCAAGCACAGTGATTGCAATGCAGGAACACTGGGGGAAGGGCAAAAATACTGCCTGTCTAACAGGAATATGTGAAAAGAAAGCTCCTCATTACACAGTAAAATGTATGCTAAAAATTAGTGAAGATGATGTCTCAAGAGACTGATGCTAAATAAATTAATGTGCTGATATGTTTTTAATTATTATTTTTGTACTAGTTTATTTCATTCCCCGGATTCACATCCAGCAGCAAAGCTTTGCTAGCATTTATTGATTTTTTCACTGCCACATTCCCGGAATACAGATTTTAATCATTTCACTACACCACACTCAGTAATTTCATTAAAAACTGGAACCTTCCATCCCCAGAAAAGCATTTAATTTCAATGACACACAATTTCTCTTAGCAGCAAACTGTCTCAACAGTAAAAGCTGGCCTAAGGTTCAAATGCATAATTTAATCCTGAGTTCTCCATGCTCTGCATTCCTTTGAAGCTATAATTTGACTAACTACCTAATAACTGTAATAAGGACAATGATTTCCTTATAATATGTTATTAACCCATATTTAATTAACTCAGAGGCCAAGATCTGTACATGTTTGATTGGGTCAGTACTTCTCTAACCTCAAAATTTACTAATAATGTTCTTGTAGAAAAATGTGGGATAAGAATATAAGTATGGAAATAATAAAATAGATATTTTTCTCAGAATGTTATGCATCAAAAGCTCATACATTTTCTAACACAACAGTATTGTGCTCAAGAGATAATAGGATTTTAAAATACGTGGAAATAAACAATGGATTTAGATAATTCACTATACAATGCATTGGTTGTTATGCAGATACATTAAATATCTCTGCCATTAATATTTGAAAAAAATCCTAATATTAATTATTACTAGCACTATTGTAAAGAACAGACAATTTTTTAAAATAGTTAGTAAGCCAAACCAACCCATATTCTCAAGATAAAGAAAAAAGTTATTCTGTTATATACTCTATTTAGTTTCTATAGTGTCCATCATCACTATAGAACTGAAGCACTTAAAATACAAAATCAAAATAAAGTTTAGAGAAGTATTCTAATTTAAGCCACTAGGAATGCATTTTGTTGTTGAAAATTTAAACACTACACTTCTCACTGGAAAGCTAAGTATTGATTTTGGCTTCATGTGGCAATTGAAAATATTATTGAATTTGTAGATAGCACTTTGTATTCTACCGTAAAACGTGTTTAATAAAGAAACAATGACTCTGGCACCTGATCGTAAGAATAGCCACAAAGAAACCAGTTTTACTAGGACAAACTTAACAAGGTTCATAAATGTATTAAAAATTCTTTTGTTTTAATATGCTTATTCAACAGAAGCTGTTGTTACAAGATCCTATTGATGCATTTAAAGTGATTAACTATTACATCAAAAAGGTTCACAGCTTCAAATTTTGGCTGGCTTCTCTTAGGCAGTATTAAAGTTGTAGTCCTTGATAAAAAATATGCAAATTAAAACTGCAGCATGCATACAATAAAAATAGGATTCTTGTTTCTTCATATGTTTGATTAATTAATTTAAAAAATGCAGGAGCCTGGACACTCTACGTTTCCAATATAAGTGCTCTTTAAATAAAACCAGCACAATATCTCACCCTTTGCCTCTTCTACTACTCATTATTTTGATCGTAAAGAATTCATTAGATGGTTCCACCCCCAAATTTAGAAAATATTCAGAAGTGTCACAAACTGCATGGAAGACGATCTGGGGGAAAAAAGAAATAGAGCAAAGTAAGACCCCCCAGGCCTTTAAACACTTACACACATGTACTTTACACATGTGAGTAATCCTATTGAAGTCAATAGGTCTATTAACATGCTTAAAGTTAAGTGCATTAATAAATATTTGAAGGATGAGAGTTATACACTTCAATAGGGGCTACTCAGATGCATAGACTTATAACCATACTTAAGCATCTGCTGGATTGGGACTTTAGGCCTTGATCCCACAATGAACTCTGCATGGGCAGACCCTTGTGTCCCCATAGAGCTGCACTAAACATAATGGTTTAAATGGGGCTCTGTGTCGGTGTAATAGTCTGTCCACACAGAATTTATTACATAGGTCAGGATCTAACATTGTACATTTTTGATAGCAGTTGGCCTACTTGTATTGTTAACAGTGGTGTTTGCAAAGCACATATGTTTATTACCATAAAGAGAGAGTCAAATATATTTGAGACACAAGAAACAATAAACTTTCAGCAGGATTGATATTATTGTTCATGCCACTGATAAGGGATAGACGCATAAGCATGAAATGCATGCTACTAATAAAAAAAGCATGGAGGTTGATTTAATAAAAAACTAAATATTTCATTCAATTATGATGTGCAGTCTATGCTTTAAAACATCATGTTTAAAAGTAATAGCACAGTAGAAACCAGTTAAAAGCATAACCTTTGTGCTCAGAAAATTTACTCTGGGTTTAAGAGGTTTATTCTGATCATAGATACTTGTTGGCAGAGCACAGCTTATGCTATCACTCTCTAAGGGCTATTTATACAGTTTAATGTGTCTAAAGTACTACTGGCTTTATGCTGTTACACCCCTACTTTATGATGTCATCCTAGAGTAGTCAGATGAATGAAGATCTACTTCATCTCACTATAATCAAAAAGTTTAAAAGCACACAAAGCCAGGGAATTTAAAAAAAATACAATGCAATTTATATATAGTATAAAACAACTTTAATGGCTTTGCAGCTGCACTAATCTGTTGATCATTATTTGTGAGTTGCTTGCTCTGAGGAATTCTGATTTCACTGCTAGGGTTCAATCTGTTGCAGACTCTCTTCTGAAGCGAGTGATGTAGGAGCGCAGAGGGTAAGAGAATCCCAGATGAATGGCCCTAATAGCTTATGGATACCCTGAGCTGCCACGTGGAAGGATAGGACCAAGTGCCAAGACAGGAATCCCCAAAGAATCAGAAGGGATCTGGATTGAAACGTCATGTATAGGGTCAAAGCCTAGAAAGATTGCCCCACAAAATGGTATCTGCAGTGTCCTAGATTACTGGGAGCCTCATGAATTAACACACTAAGGGTATGTTTAAACTTCCAGCTCCGGTAGACATATTCTTGATAGCTTGGCTTGAGCTAGCATGCTAAAAATAGCACTGTGGATATTTAAGACTCCAGGGGAGACCCAGACTAGCCACCTGAACTCAGATCCAGGGGGAAAGTGGGCTTGAGAGATCGGGCTACCACCCGACCATCAATGTCCATGTGGCTATTTTTAGTGCTTTAACTCAAGCTGAGTTAGCAGAGTCTGTCTATCGGCACTGGGAGTCTCACTCTCAGCTGCAGTATAGACATACCCTGAATGGCTTCACTATAACTTGCAACGAATAAGACTATGGTGATGGGTGCAGTTCTCAGCTGTGCTGAGATCATGAGCATGACAGAGTGGGGAAGGGAGACAAAAGGTAGCTGTAAATCATATTTATGCTTCTCTGATCCTTGGCTGGCTGGGCAATCATGCCAACTCCTACTGTAAAACAGAGCAGCTCCTCTAAGCATTCTGCCAGCCACGTTACAGGGGAATGCATTGTGCTCCAGCCTTGCATTCTTGTCGCCCCCTCCATCACAATTCCTCTCCCATCTTGAAACTCTCTGACATGACTGGGAGTTGGGGGGTCAGAAAGGGTTGGCATAAAATCCACCATGCCAGCTTCACACTTGCCCAGATACTGAGAGAATCCTCATCAGACTCTTCAGAGCTCAGTTAAGGTCCCTTTGCACTGATCTAGCAATACAAAAGGACCTTAGCAGGGGCCAAGGACCTGTCCCTAAGACATAATATTACAATAACTAGCAGGTGTACTGTGTATTAATCAGCACTACACCAAACAAGCAGTAACTAACCCTCACCTCTCACAAGTTCTGTTTCTGCTCTGGGAAACCATTAATGGATTCTTTGGGATGGTCTCTTTCTCAGCTGTTCCAGTATTCTTATCAGTAATGTGAAGATGATATCTCTGGGGCATTGAAGAGGCTACAAACAACAGCAGGACCAAACTACCTTCTACTACAAGGTAACTCTGTGGAATAGCACAACAGAGTCTTTTCTCGCTGTCAGCGCATGCATGCACACACACACACACTCACACACACATAAACTTTAGTACAATTTTTATCACGAATATTTATTTTTTATTAAGCTATTTCTGCTCCTTATTTGTTTTAAAAAAGTCTATGTATATACATCTCTACCCCGATATAACATGACCTGATATAACATGAATTCGGATATAACGTGGTAAAGCAGAGTTCCGGGGGATCGGGGCTGTGTGCTCCGGCGGATCAAAGCAAGTTCGATATAACGTGGTTTCACCTATAGTGCGGTAAGATTTTTTGGCTCCTGAGGACAGCGTTATATTGGGGTAGAGGTGTATTATATATAAAATGGTTTTGTGTGTCAGTACTATTGCTTTTCCAAAAATAAAATAAATAAATAAGAGCAGAAAAAAACATAATCCTTCTACCAAACAATAAATATTAAAATAGGCCTGTGATGGGGTCTAGCAGGCCTTCTCTGCCTCTTGCTAGAGGCATCAGTGACCTGACAGTCCCCACCCAAGGAAAATCCACTGACACTGGGCAACCAACAAGTCAATTCTCCAGAGGCCTAAAAGGTCCAGGAGGAAATAGTGACCAAACAAGAACAATAAGTCCAGGTAAGATGGCTTGCCTGCTTTTTTCTATAGTCTCAGGCAGAGCTGGGTAAGCCTGGGACAGAAAAGGAGCACCTCAGGAATAACTGAGAACTCAGGCACAGGAAAGGGCCTTCCCCTAAGTGCTGCAACTAATTGCTAGCATTTGAAGGGGGTTTTCCCCCCTCTTGCATAAAAGTGAAAACAGCTGAATCCTGAGCTGCTGGTTTGTTACTTAGTTGTGTAGAGACTGATGCCAAGCTTATGACAAAGGGTATCCTGCCCAACACAGGCAGTCAAACCATGAGGATTAAAGTGGGAGCACCTGCAGAACCACCTGTAGCCCTGAAAGGGGCACTACAGAGTAGCGCTGCCTCTCACAACTTGTTTCCAACAGTGGAATTGACTCCCCCTTTTTCCGTAAGGTTGGGAGAGGTGTACCATGGATGAAATTATACAACTCCCTAACTCAGCAGCAGATCCAGGCAGAGGCCCAGTAGCTTTTCCTGGAAGGGCAGCAGGAGGCTTGGAGAGCCACCCAGCAGCAGCAAGCTGTGCTCTTCAAGCTATGGCAGCAGCAGTTTCAGGCGGTGATGCTTGAGCAGGTAACTCAGAAGTGACTCCTTAGGCACCAGGTATTGTCCTTTCCAAATTGGGACCCGCTTATGACCCTGAGATATATCTTGATACATTTGCATGGGTATTGCATGCTGCTCAGTGGGTGAAGACCATCTGGGTCACACGACTAGCTCTTTTTCTGACTGCAGAAGCCCATGTTGCCTGCCAGGCCTGAGATGATAAAACCGCAAAGGATTAGGTACCCTGAAAGCCTTCTTCCTTGACCATTTAGGGGGTATCACCTAAGCATACTAGCACCAATTCTGGATAGGACATTTCCCACTGGGGGCATGACCTCAGGCTGTGGCATCACAGCTAAAGGACTGGGGCACTCACTGGCTGCAACTGGCATCCTATTGTCCAGTCAAGATTCTGGAGTTGGTGATACTCTAACAGTACCTAGATATTTTGCTGACTGCCATTCAAACCTGGCTATGCCCACAGAACCCCAGCATGTTGACAGATGCTGTTAAAATCACTGAGAACTTTATGGCATGTTGGTTGAACGCCCTGGATCTGGTGAATCCCAGGCCCTATCTCCTGAGGAGTCAACTCAGGGTACCAGAAAAGAGCTATCTCCTTGAGAAATCCCAGAATGAGGGGTACCCCCTCAGTGGAACTCCAATGGTGCCTTGCAACACCACCTCAAGAACCATCAGAGAGGTAGCATATGTAGTCCCACCCAGGAGCAGGACAAGGAGCCTCCCCTAACTGGCCAGTCATTTGATTCCCGTTGTGGGAAGCCGGGACATATCAGCTGCTCATGCCCCCTCATGGGTTGTGACTTCATGGAGTGTGGCTTTGTAGAATGGTAGGGTCTCTCTGGCAGAACAGACAAAAGCTGTTGCCAGGAATTTGTAGCTCCAGTCGCACTCAGGAGGCAAAGGGGGTGAATGGTGACAGGACTAATAGATTCCCAGTGCTCCCAGATTCTAGTCCAGGAGAACCTGCTGGATCTGGAAGAGTTGTGAGAAGATGAGCTGGTGCACGTGATATGTATCCATGGGGACATTCATACCTATTCCATGACCTGGGTGCATTTGAACATTTCGATAAGGGGTAACTTTTAACTTGCCATGGGAAGTAATTATCGGAAAGGACTGCCAACACTTCTCCTCACTGGTACCGCATCGTTTGGAGAACCCAGATGTGATCCCAGTCTGATTGTCTGACATCTTTCCAATTGCTGTATCTGACTTTTGGGATGGCCCATCACAACCCAGGAAGACAGCAACAACTAGCCAGGAAGGCTTGGTTGTGAACAGCCTTGGCAGCTCAACAGAATTAGCTCGGGACAGCCCTCTTCCCAGCACTGACTCAACTGGCTAGGATTTGGTTCAGGAACAGTGAGGAGAAGACATCCTTAGAGAGGTATACACTTGGCTTGTGGTGGTTAATGAAACCAGCATGCAGAAGGCTCAGGCCTCCCAATTTCCCCACTTTGAACTACAAAATTATATACTTTTACCATGTGGAGAACTCTTGGACAGATGAGATACATCACCAGCTCCTGGTGCCCCAAAGCATTTGAAAAGAAGTATTACAACTAGCACACCCCATCCCCTTTGCTGGTCACTTTGGCAGAGATAAAACCCTAGAAAGGATGCTAGCCAGATTCTTTTGGCCATGGGTCCACAAGAAAGTGGTGAACTCTTGTGCATCCTGCCCAGAGTGCCAAGTAGTGCCTAAGGGACACTTTTGGGCTCCCTTGGTCCTCTTACCACTCATGAAAACACCCTTTGAGCAAACAGAGATGGACATAGAAAAAAGAGCAAGGGGCAGCAGTGTAGTGAGTTCTGCAATCCACTACCTGGAGACAGTTCCCTTCTGCCTAATAACAGCCAAGGCCATAGCGAGGAAGTTAATCCTGCTTTTTGTACAAGTAGGATTACCTACCAAAGTCCTCACAGTTATGGGAGTAATTTTGCCTCCTGCCTAATGCAGGAGGTATGGCAGCTTCTTAAGATTAGACCCCTCCAAATTTCAGTGTACCATCTCAGACCAATGGCCTGGTGGAAAGGTTTAATCAGATTCTTAAATGCTGAAGAAATTTGTGATGATGGACCCCATGGGATCAGCGACTTCTCTATCTCTTATTTGCCATATAAGATGTGTCTCAGAGCTCAACAGACTTCTTACCCGGTGAACTGTGATATGACCAAAAGCCTCGAGGACTCCTGGACCTTCTTAAAGGGGCCTTGGAAGAGCAGCAATTGCACTCAAAACATGTTACAGCACATCCTACAGATGCACAAGCGGTTCAAACAGGTAGGACAATTTGTAAAGAAGACTCTTGTAAGCCCAACAAACCCAGGCTCAACACTATAATAAAGGAGCTTGGGAAAAGGTATGATGCCACTCCTCCCCAGCTAGGAAATCAAGCTCCTGGACAAATAGCAAGGACTCTATGAGGTTCTCCAGCAAGCTGGAAAAGTTCATTATGAAATTCACTGTCTAGACCAGGGGTCGGCAACCTTTCAGAAGTGGTGTGCCCAGTCTTCATTTATTCACTCTAATTTAAGGTTTCGTGTGCCAGTAATACATTTTAACGTTCTTAGAAAGTCTCTTTCTATAAGTCTATAATATTGTTGTATGTAAAGTAAATAAGGTTTTTAAAATATTTAAGAAGCTTCATTTAAAATTAAATTAAAATGCAGAGCCCCCTGGACCGGTGGCCAGGACCCGTGCAGTGTGAGTGCCACTGAAAATCAGCTCGCATGCCACCCAAGGATCTTCCTGTGAATCTGACCCCCAGATACAAGAGCTGGCAGGTGTTGAAGATGTGCTGATAGCAGAAAAATCTTACTTCTTGCTTACACTGGCAAGCTACTCACTACAGCACCATGTTCTCACCCAGCCAGTACAAACACATTTTATGGAATACCAAATCCAAATCAGCCCAGAGGTAAAGCTGAAACATAAGACTTATTGCATTCCTGAGCAGCTCCACAAACCACGGAGCAAGAGGTCGGGCCATGTTAGACCTTTGTGTCATTAAGGAGTCCAAGAGCCCCTGGTGTAACCTGGTGGTTTTGGTTCTCAAACTCAGTGGGACAACTTGATTTTGTGTGGACTTCAGGAGGAATTCAGTATCACAATTTGATGCTTCCTGATGCCTCATGTCAATGGACTCCTTAACCACCTTGGGGAAGGCTAAATATATAATGACACTTGATTTACAAAAAGAGTACTGGCAAATATTCTGGGCCCCATATTCCAAAGAAAAGATGGCATTTACCACACATCTTTGGATTTTTCAGTTTACGACCATGCCCTTTGGATTGCATGGGGCCTTGGCCACATTTCAGATGGCTTATGGACCAAGTCCTATGTCACCACATCCAGTTTGTACCAGCCTATTTGGACGATGTAGTTATATTTAGTACAACTTGGCATTCAAATCTGGTATATGTGGCTTCTGCGTTACAATCACTGAAGAAGGTGGTCCCATCACTAATCTGAAAAAAGTAAGTGTGGGATGCAGGAAACCCTCTATCTCGGGTATTTTTTAGAGAAGGTCTGGGTTCAAACCCTGAAAGTTAATGGCAAATAAAGTGTAAAAATATAATTAGAAAGACCAAAAAAGAATTTGAAGAACAGCTAGCCAAAGACTCCAGAAGTAATAGCAAAAATTTTTTTAAATACATCAGAAGCAGAAAGCCTGCTAAACAACAAGTGGGGCCACTGGACGATCGAGATGCTAAAGGAGCACTCAAAGACGATAAGGCCATTGCGGAGAAACTAAATGAATTCTTTGCATTGGTCTTCACTGTTCAGGATATGGGGGAGATTCCCAAACATGAGCCATTCTTTCTGGGTGACAGATCTGAGGAACTGTCCCAATTTGAGGTGTCATTAGAGGAGGTTTTGGAACAAATTGATAAACTAAATAGCAATAAGTCTCCAGGACCTCATGGTATTCACCCAAGTGTTCTGAAGGAACTCAAATGTGAAATTGCAGGACTACTAACTGTCATCTGTAACCTATCATTTAAATCAGCATCTGTACCAAATGACTGGAGGATAGCTAATGTGAGGCCAATTTTTAAAAAGGGCTCCAGAGGTGACCCTGGCAACCACAGGCCAGTAAGCCTCACTTTAGTACCGGGCAAATTGGTTGAAACTATTGTAAAGAACAAAATTGTCAGACACATAGATGAGCATAATTTGTTGGGAAATAGTCAACATGGTTTTTGTAAAGGGAAATCATGCCTCAGCTAGAATTCTTTGAGGGGGTCAACAAGCATGTGGACAAAGGAGATCCAGTGGATATAGTGTATTTAGATTTTCAGAAAGCTTTTGACAAAGTCCCTCACCAAAGGCTCTTAAGCAAAATAAGCAGTCATGGGATAAGAGGGAAGGTTCTCTCATGGATTGGTAACTGGTTAAAATATAGGAAACAAAGGGTAGGAATAAATGGACAGTTTTCAGAATGGAGAGAGGTAAATAGTGGTGTCCCCCAGGGATCTGTACTGGGCCCAGTCCTATTTAACATATTCATAAACGATCTGGAAAAAGGTGTAAACAGTAAGGTGGCAAAATTTGCAGATGATACAAAACTATTCAAGATAGTTAAGTCCCAGGCAGACTCCGAAGAGCTACAAAAGGATCTCACAAAACTGGGAGACCGGGCAGCAAAATGGCAGATGAAATTTAATGTACATAAATGCAAAGTAATGCACATTGGAAAACATAATCCTAACTATACATAAACAATGATGGGGTCTAAATTAGCTGTTACCACTCAAGGAAGAGATCTTGGAGTCATTGTGGATAGTTCTCTGAAATCATCCACGCAATGTGCAGCGGCAGTCAAAAAAGCAAACAGAATGTTGGGAATCATCAAGAAAGGGATAGATAATAAGACAGAAAATATCATATTGCCTCTATATAAATCCATGGTACGCCCACACCTTGAATACTGCGTGCAGATATGGTCGCCCCCATCTCAAAAAAGATATATTGGAATTGGAAAAGGTTCAGAAAAGGGCAACAAAAATTATTAGGTGTATAGAACAGTTTCCAAATGAGGAGAGATTAATAAGACTGGGACTTTTCAGCTTGGAAAAGAGGCGCCTACAGGGGGATATGATAGAGGTCTATAAAATCATGAGTGGTATAGAGAAAGTAAATAAGGAAGTGTTATTTACTCCTTCTCATAATACAAGAACAAGGGGCCACCAAATAAAATTAATAGGTAGCAGGTTTAAAACAAACACAAGAAAGTATTTTTTCACGCAACGCACTGTCAACCTCTGGAACTCCTTGCAAGAGGATGTTGTGAAGGCCAATACTATAACAGGGTTTAAAAGGGAGCTAGATAGATTCATGGAAGATAGGTCCACCCATGGTTATTAGTCAGGATGGTCAGGAATGGTGTCCCTACCCTCTGTTTACCAGAAGCTAGGATTGGGTGACAGGGCATGGATCACTTGATGATAATCTGTCTGTTCATTCCCTTTGGGGCACCTGCCATTGGCCACTGTCAGAGGACAAGATACTGGGCTTGATGGGCCTTTGGTATGGCCATTCTTATGTTCTTGGGCCATATGGGGATAGGCCAAAATAGGTGATCATCAGAGCGCACTGCGCTGCAGAAATACCCAGTTGGCAGAAATACCCAGTTACTGAAACATTGCTGCTCTACCTTATGCTGGGCTCTGAACCACCCCCATCTAGTCCTGAAATCAAGGGAGCTACCTTTTTCCCTTTCCTTTGCTCTTGTGCAGAATGGAGTTTGGTCAGGTCAAGGGATCTGCCCCAAAGAATAAAGATAGTTTTTGACCAAATAGTTCCTTGATGTGTTATGGTCAGCACTCAGGATTTTCCAAGTGGGTACAATGTCAGTCAGTAAGGAGAATATTATTCAGTAAAAACATAGAGAGAAAGTAAATATCCAGATGACTTTGGTAATCTATTCCATTGTATACCATTGGAAGAAAATCATCAAAGTTTGCAGTTCTTGTCTTATGTGAGCACCAAAATACAAAATTATTTTATCTGAATTGTTTAGTAGACCTTGTGGGAAATATTGGTATGAGCCAAGGTAAGGTTCAAGGTGTTAGACTAAGAACATAGTCTTTTGTACACTGTGAGTTGGAAAATTTATACTTAATGAGGTCAGAAAATTCAATGTTTCCTTAATAAACATGTTTCCTTAAGAAATGTCCTGTGAAGGAAGAGATGGACTCTTGAGCACTGGTTTACTGATACGCTGCAACTGTAACCACAGGAATTCCATGCTAGCAACTCTCCCTGCTGCTACCTAGATCTCTTGATAGCAGAACTGCAGTTGCTAGCATTGTTGGCCTCTGCACTCCCGTCTGTGACTTTCCTTGATCTTTTTTCCCACTCTCAGCTACATCTAGGGTTTTCCTGGCTGCCTCCCTACTGTGTACTTGCATATGTGTATGGGGAATCAAGTCCTTTGAGTCTGATCTATACTAGGAAAAATACCTGTTGTCCTTACTTTAGAACATCGTTCGGCACTGGTTCAGCTGCACCTGCTGCTGACATTCATTGCTAACAACAGGTAATCTTTTAATGACATATATAATGTATTCTCTGTTCTCCACCATGGAAGATATTCTACTGAATCTTCACATTTGTACCATGATGGGGAGAACCCACCTTCTCCCTTTCTATCTGCCCTCCTCTGTGTGTCAGAAGGAAAGTCTTCAGCCCTACTAAAAAAAAATGCATAAAGTAGAAACTGAACCCCCAGGTCAGTAGTGTATACATTATTATTTATCTTGTGTATTGTGGTAGTGCCTAGGAGCCCCACTCACTCTATTGTACAGGCACTGTGCAGACAAATAACAAAAAGACAATTCCCACTCCAGAGAGCTTGCAATCTACATTGGCCTCCCAGCTTTCCCAGATACATCATCACTTCCCACATCAAAACCCCTTTAGAATGATGAGAAGCAGGGGCAGAGTTCCTGCTAGTGACTGCAGTGCTGATATCACAAAAGTTCACTGCTAGTAGTGGGGCAATTGGTTTTTTTCCAGGAGTAGAGAGAAATGAGTTGATACGGATATAGGAAACTGTATCCTCAGTCTCGCTTATTGATAAGTCTGTACAATCTTTAACAGGGCAAATCATATGATATAAGCAAAGTCCATCTTATAACTCATATGTGTAGCACCACTTTCAGGAATCCAGCAAAACCGTGTTCATGTTCCCCATTCAAACTTTGCTTCTGTGATTGTTTTTTCTCCCATCAGTCTGCTTCAACTGCTGTGCATCTCTGTGTTTTTATCCATTCCAAACACATTCAAATCTTCATGTTAAAGATGAAATTCAAAGTCACCTCCGCACACTCTAGCCAACTTCTGTGTGTCACCCAAATGCATTCCTGTCTCTGATGTCTATACATGAGGTTTAGACAAAATGGCGTAAACTAGAACTTATATTAAAAAGAATCTCTGCCTATGAGTCAATAGTGAGACGATGTAACACCTATGCAATTCCCCACTCAAGTGGGCCGGGTTCTAGTCTCACTTAAATTCATTATGCACTAATATAACTCCATTGACATTGGTGTTACTTCTGAGTTACATTAGTGCAGTGGTCACCAACTGGTAGATCGTGATCAACTGGTCAGTCATGGAGCTTCTGAAAGTCGATCTCAGTCTCAATCACTGAGCCTGAGATCCATTGTCAGAGACTCCACGATCAACCAGTCAGTCATGATAGAGTTGCCAACCCTTCTGCAGCCAAACCGGGAGATTGTCTGCTTAACAGTCCGGTGGCGCAGCAGAGCTAAGGCAGGCTACCTGCTCCCGGAAGCGGCCGGCTTGTCCAGCAGCGACTCCTGGGGGGTAAGGGGCAGGGGGTCTCTGCACGCTTCCCTCGCTGCAGGCACCCTCCCCTCCCGCAGCTCCCATTGGCCGGGAACGGGGAACCATGGCCAATGGGAGCTGCGGGGGTGGTGCCTGCAGGTGAGGGCAGTGCACGGAGCCACCTGCCTCTCCCCCCCGCCAGAAGCCACTGCTGGACATGCCGACTGCTTCTGGGAGCAGCACGGGGCCAGGACAGGCAGGGAGCCTGCCTTAGCTCCACTGCGCCGCCACCCAGGAGCTGCCTGAGGTAAGTGGCACCTGGCCAGAGCCTGCACCCCAAACTCCTCCTGCACCCCAACTCCCTTCCCCAGACCCCTCCCAGAGCCCACACCCTGCACCCCAACCTGCTGCCTGAGCCCTGAGCTGCCTCCCGGAACCAGCACCCCACACCTTCTCCTGCACCCCAACCTCCGGCCCCAGCCCTGAGCCCCCCCATACCCAAACTCCCTCTCAGAGCCTGCACCGTGAGTCCCCTCCTGCACCCTAACCCCCTGCCCCAGGCTCAGCCCAGAGCCCCTCCCACACTCAGAACCCCTCAGCCCCAGCCCAGAGCCCATACCCCCTCCTGCACCCCAAGTCCCTGTCCCAGCCCAATGAAAGTGAGTGAGGGTAGGGGAGAGCAAGCAACGGAGGGAGGGGGGATAGAATGAGTGGGGCGGGGCCTCAGAGAAGGGGCGGAGCAGAGGCATAGCCTCAGGGAAAGAGCGGGGCAAGGGTGTTTGGGTTTGTGTGATTACTTGTCATTTCTACATTTTCTCGGATTGTACTTAAATTCAATAAGTGATCTTGTGCTTAAAAACGTTGGAGACCACTGACCTAGTCTATCTGAGATCGGTTTTCAGAAATTAGAAAGTTGGCAACCCTAACACCCTTGCCCTACCCCTGCTCCCCTTCTTCACCTGAGAACCTGCCTCTGCCCTGCTCTTCCCCGAGGCCTCACCCCTGCTCATTCCTCTCTCCTTTCCCTCTGTCACTCACTCTTCAGCCCTGTCTCCCAGGAATCACCTGCTGAGAGGAGCTGATACGGAACCTGCTTGACTGCCCAATCTGGGCACAGCGGGACGGGGGTGGGTGGGTACCTGGAGTGAGGGGCCAGGGCAGTGGGACATGGCATGGTTCAGTCCCTGGAGCAAGGGGGCGTGGCCAGGGAAGAAGGGGGGTGGGCAGTATCCCCCCCGGGGGTGGCGGCACCTACTTCTTGGAGCCCGGTCTGGAAACCAGCCACTGCTCTCTGTCAGGTGTCAGCAGCTGAGCAGAGAGCAGCTCCTCCCTGTGGCTCCAGCCACAGCTGCTGCTCTTCCCGCCTCCCAGTAGTAGAGGCTGGTTACTGCGGCCAACCAGACACTGACACCCCTAATCTGAGATCAGAATTGGACCCAACTAGCTTTAAGCACCTGAGGCCTGATCAATCAGTGGGAACAGGCTTTCTGGTCAATTGGAGCAGGATCAGGTCCTGAGTTGTTAAGCCAACTAATTAGGATATTGGGAAGGTCTCCTGTAACAGTGTTTTAAGTGTAACCCTCATCTCAAACATTTATTTAAATAAAATTCTTGGTTTCACATTCCCTCACCATCCTTTCTTACAATATATATTTTTTTTTCACAGGTTGTTGTTCTGAATTAAAGGGGTTGGTCTGGAGGGCCAAAGTGTCCACTCTTCCTATAGTTATAGCAAAGAATTAGCCTATGTCGGGTCTGTAGTAAGGCTATTGTCTCTAGTAAGTAATTTGTACAAGTTATACCAGTTGCAAATTAAGTCTTATATGCTGTTCTCACTCAATTTCTCATCAGTGCTGCATTTTGTTTTGTTTATGTTAGTAAGGCTTCCATCTTGTAAAGCTGATTTCCCTTAAATTCTCCCCTCTCTTCCTCCACCCCATTGGGTACCTGAAGAATATATCTTATATAGCGATTCCATAGACTAAACGATTCTTCCATTTGCAGTTTTTATATTAGCTTTTAATGGCCAAATTTGGGCTCATGTGTACGTAGGAAAAGAGGTAGCAAGCCAGGGAACAAATGCTGCTTCTTGATATGGGAGGTGCTGTTCTAGCAAGGGGACATGTAGACACTTCCTGATGGTCTGCCTTTCAAGAATAATCTTAGTAGGGTCACAAGGCTTATAGTACTGCTGTTTCCCCCCCACTGTTTATGTACACTCCTCTGCAACTAGAAACAAAATAGGGCCTGAATCTGCTCCAAGGCCTATAAATCTGATAAAATCAGAGCAAGGTGCCAAGTGCAGAAATTATCCACAGTTAGTGCTTTCCTTTCCTTTCTTTTATTTTGTGTCTGAGACTGCAATGTTTTATTTTTAAAAAAGCATTTGCATACTACAATAATGGACATTATACAAAACCTTAGTAGACAAAAAGAGGGGAGGAATAATAAAAAAAGCCTAAAAATAGTCATAAAATGTAAAAGTTAAAATTAATCCTCCACGTATCCCTGTTAACTTATATTTGCTATGTCAGATTCAATATTGAATTAAAAATCTAGACTTTGGAATCAATGTATGACCTTTTTCATAACAATTTCCTCTCATTATTTGAATGAATAATGACATCATAGACATTAAACAAATCCTAATGAGTTGCCTTCTCCCCTTTTAATTAAAATGTGATCTAAAAGTTTACTTTTTTTAGGAGCTAAAATTTGAATTGGCACACACAATTTCAGAACAATACCTATTATAGTCTTAAAAAAGTTCAACCATGATATAATGTTTCCCACTTGCAAGTATTTCTATGATTTCACAGAACCACAAATTAGTTGTTATTCCATGCCAGAAAATGCTTTAGGCAAGGTTTTGTCACAAAGCCTTGCCAAAAGCTCTCTAAAGGGGATAGTAATGAATTTATGCAGTTTAAAATACAACTTGCAACAAAGGATGTTAATTAAAATGGATTTTGTTGCGTGGGTGGGGAGAAAAGGGAGGCGGCATGTGAACGGGCCAATACTGTGAATGTTTTTTATTGATATGTATATTTCAGTTCTTCTTCAAGTGATTGCTCATGTCTATTCCACAATAGATGTGCATGCTCGCCACGTGCACCGGTGCCAGAAGTTTTTCCCCTACCAGTACCCATAGGGGAGCACCCTAGTGACCCCTGGAGTGGTACCTCCATGGCGCAGTATAAGGGGCGCCGCGCGCTCCCTCCACCCTCAGTTCCTTCTTGCCGCCAGTGAAGGTACTTCGGAACTGCTCTGCTCCAGCTTTGCTGTAGCTCGTTCCCAAAACTGCTTGTTCTTTCAGTGTATGGTACCTGTAGTTAGTTAGTTGTTTAGTTAGTTTAGTTTAGCTAGAGAGCCCGGACCGGGGCACGCCCCATGCCCTGGGTTTTAAGTCGTGCGACACTTGTAGGTGAGCTATGCCAGTGAGTGATCTGCACGCGGACTGTTTATGCTGTTTGGGGAAAACCCATCTCAGCAACTGCTGCAAGATTTGCAAGTCGTTTAAGCTCCGGACCAAGAGAGAAAGGGACGTTAGGCTCCGGGCTATTCTGATGGGGTCGGTTCTGATCCTGGCGCCGGCACGCCGCTCTGAGTCGGCACCAGGCTTCGACTAGTCGTCATCGCTCCCCATCCACAGGGCACGCCAAGAAGGCTAGGAAGAGGCCTTCCTCGCCGCGGCACTGGAGTAAACCTGGGACAGAGGCTAGACCCATATTGGGCAGTCCTTGATCCCCACTGGCCTCTAGGCCTCTGTAGCGGGGTGGTTACCCCACTCCTGCCCTGAAGGAGTTAAAAGCAGCCCTGGGGAGGGCTGTGGCTGGGAGAAAGCAGCTACTAAGCTGACTGGGAGGCAGCCTCAGCTGTGGCCATGCCCCAAACAGACTCAGCTCGGCCTATAAAAGACAGGGAAGCCAGCGGCAGACACACAGTCTCCTCTAGCTGTAGAGGGAGACAGGCCTGGCTGCAGGGAGCTAGAGAAGGTACCTGGAGTGGAGCAGGGCTGGGGGAAGGCCAAGGGAGCTGGGAGCTCCGGCCTGAAAACCAACCAGGCTGCAGCCTAGTATAAGGCCAAACAGGTACTGGGGTTGCAGGGGACAGCCCAAGGCTAGGCAGAGGCAGCAGGTCCAAACCCAACCTTGCCTGTGATGAGTGACTTTTATACTGCAGTCTGCCCCAGTGAGTGAAGGCTAGATGGTGACTGGCAGTAGCCCATGACTGAGACAAGGTGGGGATAGAGGGTGGGAGTTCCCCGGGGAGGGGAGACCCAGATCTGTGGGGGGTACTGCCAGGGGGCAGTACCCCAACCTGAAAGGGGCACCGGAATCCAGGAGGGACTCGGGCCCAGCGGGGCACCGGCCTGCAGAGGGTGCTCCGGAGGCTGGAAAAGCTAATTCCCTGGACGACCAGCAGGAGGCGCTGCCGGGGTGAGTCCCGCCCCATTACAGCCTCTGACTCAAGTCGAGCGGAGTAGCCCGGTTCATTTGGAGCAGGCCTCCCCGGATGTCTGGATGCCCTCCACACCGGAGGCCCTGCAATAGGCCCGGGATGTTATGTCCATGCTGGTACCAGGAGCACCATCGATGTCGGCCCCGCACTCCAGAGGTGCCATTCGCTGCCCAACCTCCATTCAGGGCAAAGTCCATGTGGATTGCCCTCGATGCTCACCAGGCTGTCTGGTTGGGTTCCATCTGACTGAGACTCTCGGCACTGCTCCACCTTGAGGAGCGAACACTGACAGGACTGAGGCAGGCAACGCCAAAGGTCCTCGTCTTGGAGGGGCTATCGCAGCTGTCACGGCACGAACGTCGTCATCGTTCCCGTTCGTCGTCCTGCTCCAGGATCCAGCAACAGCACCGCCTCTGCAGCCCCAGGCGTCGATCGCCATCGTCTCGCCATCGGTTCCGGTCCTCCACGTCAGGATCGCGGTCCCATGGTCGGCATCGCTCCTGGCGCCGCCGCTCCTCCCGGTCCAGGGACAGCGGCAGGTCGTATGTCAGCCCGGCCTCTCTTCGTAGTTGTCCATTGATGGGCCAGGCTGAACAGCCGGCTCCGCTGGTGCCATAGCAGGTGCACTGGCAATGGGCTCCATGGCCGGTCCAATGGTACCAATGGGCATCATGACTCCCAACGCAGCCCCCAGTGGGGGCTCGCTCAGTGGCTGGAGCCTCAGAAGGGCCATCAGCCTCCCTCTCCAGACTGCACCGGCCTCCTCACCCTCCCGGATGAGGTGATTACGCCTCCTCCTCCCTCTGTCCCGCAGGAGGACTTTAGGACCCATCAAGAACTCTTAAAAAGGGTGTCATTAAGCCTCCACCTCCAAGCAGAAGAGATGGAGGAGCCCTCAGACTCCCTATTTAATGTACTGTCCTCCTCGGCACTGGGCAGGGTGGTCTTGCCTCTCCACAAAGGGGTGGTGAAAATTTCAAATGCCCTATGGCAAACCCCGGCCTCATTGGCCCCCCATCTCTAAGAGAGCGGAATGCAAGTATTTTGTACCTGCCAAGGGGCATGAATACTTATAAACCCACCCTGCTCCTAACTCCCTGGTGGTCGAGTCGGTCAACCACAGGGAATGGCAGGGCCAACCAGCCCCTACCCCGAAAAATAAAGATTCAAGGAGGCTGGACTTCATTGGAATAAAAATTTATTCATCCTCGAGCTTCCAGTTACAGGTGGTGAACCACCAGGCTCTCCTGGGCTGGTCTGAGTTCAATCTGTGGGGCTCCCTGTCCAAGTTCGAGGATTCCAAGAGCGTGACAGGAAGGAGTTCAAAGCGCTGGTGGAGAGGGCACAGCGGCTGCCAGGGCAACCCTGTAGGCAGCTTCGGATGCAGCGGACATGGCCATGAGTCCATGAGAAGAGCGTCATGGCTCCTGCTCTCTGGGCTGTCCAGTGAGGCGCAGACCTCCCTGCAGGACCTTCCGTTTGACGGCAAAGCTCTGTTTGCAGAACAAACGGGTACAAAGTTGCATGGCCTGAAAGATTCCCGCAGACTCTCCAGACTCTGGGTCTCTATGTTCCGGCTCCAGCTAAACCTAAGTTCAAGCCACAGCAGACTCCTGCTCAGGCCAGCCATTCAAAATACGAGACCACTTATAAGAAGTCGCGGGACTATAAGAGGCACCCACAGAGGCAGTCTCGGCCTGTCCCCCCCACCAAGCCTGGGTCCTCCAAGGGCAAGCAAGCAGGGAAAAGGCGGTTTTGACAGGATGCCTGGGGGCGCCCTGCCAGTTCTCATCAGGGATCCACCCTCAATAAAGCTTCCCTTCTCCAGTCGGTTATGTGCTTTCCTCACGGAGTGGTCACGGCTGACCTCGGACCGATGGGTCCTTAACACCATCTCTCGGGACTACACCCGCCAGTTTACTTCCTCCCCGCCCAACCACCCCCCGTCCCCATCCCTCCTGGGGGACCCCACACACGAGGCTCTGCTCGAGTAGGAGGTGGGGCGGCTCCTGGGCCTAGGAGCAGTGGAAGCGGTACCCGGGGAGTTCAAAGGCAAGGGGTACTACTCCCACTATTTCCTTATCCCGAAGGCCAAACGGGGGCTCAAGCCATCTTGGACCTGCAAGGCCTGAACCAGTACATGGTGAATCTCAAGTTCCGCATGGTCTCCCTGGCCTCTCTCATCCCCTCCCTGGATCCCGGGGACTGGTACGCTGACCTCAATCTGCAGGATGTGTACTTCCACATTCATATATTCAAGGGGCACAGAGGCTTCCTCCATTTCACGGTGGGGCAGGAACACTACCAATTTACGGTCCTCCCATTTGGCCTGTCCACTGCCGCCAGGGTATTCACAAAATGTATGTCAGTGGTGGCGGCCTACCTCAGGCGCTAGGGGGGTCCAGATCTTCCCCTATTTGGACGACTGGTTGGTCAAGGGCAGCTCCTGGTCACAGGTGTGGTATCATGTGGCGCTCTTTCTGTCCATGTGCACCACTTTGAGCCTGTTGGTAAACAGCACCAAGTCCACATTAGTCCTGGTACAACGCATAGAGTTTATCGGGGCAGTCCTGGACGCCTTGTTGGCCAGAGCCTCCCTCCCACCGGACAGGTTCGAGACCCTGAAAGGCTCATCGACACGGTCACAAGGTTTCCGGTGACAACAGCCAGAGCGTGCCTCCAGCTCTTGGGTCACATGTTGGCGTGCACGTAAATGGTCCGTCACGCCAGACTCAGGATGAGGCCCCTCCAGCTCTGGTTGGCCTCGGAGTTCTCCCAGGCCAGAGACAGGATGGACAAAGTCCTCATGGTGCCTGAGCCAGTGATCACCTCCCTACAGTGGTGGTCCTCCCTGACAAACATGCTCCAAGGGGTCCCGTTCAGGGGCAGAACCCCGTCGCTGGAACTGGTGTGCGATGCGTCGGACCTGGGATGGGGGGCCCATGTGGGGAACATTCAGACCCAAGCTCTGTGGTGGGCTCAGGATCTGACCCTCCACATAAACGTCAAGGAGCTAAGAGCGGTATGACTGGCGTGCATGGCCTTCCACTCGCACCTGGAGGGCCAGGTGGTCAGGGTCCTCACAGACAACATGGCCTCGATGTTCTACATCAACAGGTAAGGTGGCGCCAATCCTCTGCCCTCTGCCACAAAGCCCTCAGACTGTGGGACTTTTGTATAGCCCACGACATCTGCCTACAGGCCTTCCATCTGCCAGGAATCCGGAATGTGCGGACGGATTGCTTGAGCAGGGACTTCTCCTCTCAGGACGAGTGGTCTCTCCACCCAGAGGTGGTGCACAGACTTTTCCAAGTGTTGGGAACTCCCCAGGTGGACCTGTTCGCGACTCGGCAGAACCGATTCTGCTTGGTTCTGCTCCAGAGGGGGGCTGGGTGGGGCGCTATCTCCAATGCCTTCCTCCTGTCCTGGTCAAGCCAGTTTCTCTATGCCTTTCCCCCATTCACGCTGATTGGCAAGGTCCTGGAAAAGATAAACATGGACAAGGCCCAGGTCCTTCTGATTGCCCCGGCATGGCCCAGGCAGCATTAGTACGGGACCCTCACGGACCTGGCGGTCGCCCCACTGTGGCCGTTGCCGTCCCGCCCGGACCTGCTCTCCCAGGACCTGCTCTCCCAGGACCAGGACCACCTCCTCCACCCCAACCTAGTGGCACTCCACCTCACGGGGTGGCTGCTCAATGGTTAGGTAGGGCAGAAAGGACGTGCTCGGAAAGGGTTCAGCGCGTCCTCCTAGAAAGCAGGCAGCCCTCTACGCATCGAGCCTACTTGGCAAAGTGGTCTTGGTTTTCCAGATGGGTGGACAAGTGAGGCATTTCCCTGGTGGCCGCCCCGATCCAGCTTATTCTGGACTACCTCCTTCACCTTAGAGCCAAGGGCCTGGCGCCCTCGTCAGTCAAGGTGCACCTGGCGGCCTTCCATCCACTGGTGCAGGGCCACACAGTATTCTCCCATGCTATGACTGGCCAATTCCTTAAGGGGTTGGATCGTCTCTTCCCGTATGTTAGGCCCCCAGTCCTGGGTGGGACCTAAACCTGGTGTTGGCCCATCTCACAGGGACATTTGTAGGGCTGCCACGTGGGCTTCAGTTCACACGTTCACCTGGCGTTATGCAATTGTCTCTCAGACCAGGGAGGATGCCGGGTTCGGCAGGGCCGTTCTCCATCCCGAGAGTTTGTGAACTCCTTCCCACCTCCAACAGATATAGGTTGGAATCACCTACTGTGGAATACACATAAGCAATCACTCAAAGAAGAAAAGACAGTTACCTTTTCCGTCACTGGTATTCTTCAAGATGTGTTGCTCATGTCTATTCCACATCCTGCCCTCCTTCCCCTCTGTTGGAGTTGTCTGGCAAGAAGGAACTGAGGGTGTGGGGAGTGCACAGCGCCCCTTATACTGGACCATGAAGGTGCCACTCCAGAGGTTGCTAGGGTACTGCCCTATGGGTACTGCTAAGGGAAAAAACTTCCAGCACCAGTGCAAGTGGCGAGCACGCACACTTATTGTGGAATAGACATGAGCAACACATCCCGAAGAACACCAGTTATGGAAAAGGTAACTGTCTTTTCTTCTACTTTTCTTGTTACACTAAGTGATCTCTGTTAAAGCTGTTTGTTTGAGAGATCATAGAATGCCTAAAGATAAACCTAAACTGAAATAGATAACAAATAAATCCGCCGACATCTATGACATTCTTCCAGCCTTCCACTAGCTGGTAAATGGGCCTGTTCACATTTGCTTTCACACCAACAAGAAATACAGATCTGGCATACAAAACAAGACTTGCTTGTTAAGTTCTCAGAGCATTTTAGTTCTCAGAGCATTTTAGTTGCAACTATTGTATTCTAAAAATAATTTGAGTACAATAGTTGCAACAGATACACAGTTTTAAAGATTTAATTCAAGATTATAGAATCCTAAGAGCAATTTAAACAATGAAAAAAATTATCATTGTGCATCATGCAGTTCTGAGGATTCTAAATTAATATAAAGGGTTGAGAAATCAAACTGATGGCATGGAAAACATGTTCAGATTAAGAAATAGCGGATTGGCAAGAGTTCCTAAAGGCGTGGAGATAGGACAGATTAAAAAAAAAAATTTTTTGCAATAGGTTGTGATGGAGCTACAGATGAATACTTTTGAACTTCTTACACAAATTATGCTGTGGTAAATTTAATCCCTGGGAAAACCAACTTTTGGAATGAGTAATAAACTTTTAAAATTAACATGGATAATTGAGTTTCGTTCATATTTCTTTCATAGGAAGTTTTTGTCTAGTGATTTAAAGCATCAGACTTTGTGGAACTTGGAACCAGACGCTTCTAAATGTAACCCTAGTTCTTTTTTACTGGGTGCGTGAGGTTAGACCTATGTCCTCCTGTCTCTGTTGAGTGTAATGGTATTTCTGCTTAAGAAGGAAGCACATTGTACTGAAATGATCACTTTGACACATATGGGTCTGCTACTTTTTCTTAAGTTAACTGCCCATTTTTATTCCTAGTTGTTGCTGCTATCACATTTAATGTAGTTTATGATGTTTGCAGAGGATTGATGGTGGTGGTGCAAAGATTAAGATTTATGACTTTCTGGGATGGGGTTGAGTTAATTGATAAGAGTTTTGGCTGAATGATGTGAGGAGCTAATTTGGTCATACCTGATTTGTACATCAAGTTGTTTTTCTTTTTCTTTTAAAATCATGGGTCAGACAATTCTCCCCTGATGAAGTCATCCTTCTTACTCCAAGTTGCATATTTTCTACCCCAGTGGTTCTCAACCAGTAGTCCGTGTACCCCTGGGGATATATGCAGATGTCTTAGGGCAGAGGTGGCCAACCTGTGGCTCCGGAGCCACATGTGGCTCTTCAGAAGTTAATATGCAGCTCCTTGTATAGGCACCGACCCCGGGGCTGGAGCTACAGGCGCCAACTTTCCAGTGTGCCGGGAGGTGCTCACTGCTCAACCCCTGGCTCTGCCACAGGCCCTGCCCCCACTCCACCCCACTCCCCTGAGTCTGCCACGGCCTTGCTCCTCCCCCTTCCTCCCCCCAGAGCTTCCTGCACGCCACAAAACAGCTGATTGGGAGGTGCGGGCATTGATTGGTGGGGCTGCCAGTGGGCTGGAGGCGCTGGGAGTGGGGGAGCTGCTGATGTATTACTGTGGCTCTTTGGCAATTTACATTGGTTAATTCTGGCTCCTTCTCAGGCTCAGGTTGGCCATCCCTGTGTTAGGGGTTACATCAACTCATCTAGATATTTGCCTAGTTTTACAACAGACTACGTAAAAAGCACTAGCGAAGTCAGTGCAAACTAAAATTTCATACAATGACTTGTTTATACTGCTCTATATATTATATGCTGAAATGTAAGTTTATGTTTTATTTATGTTATTTATGTTCCAATTGATTTATTTTATAATTATGTGGTAAAAATGAAAAAGTAAGCAATCTTTCAGTAATAGTTTGCTGTGATACTTTTGTATTTTTAATGTCTGATATTGTAAGCAAGTAGTTTTTAAGTGAAGTGAAACTTTGGGGTATGCAAGACAAATCAGATACCCGAAAGGGGTACAGTAGTCTGGAAAGGTTGAGAGCCACTGTTTTACCCTAAAGAATAATCTATAATGTAAAGAGAGGGGCAAGTTTTCAAAATGCACAAGTTTCGTAACCTATGTTTTTGGGCATGAAAAAACTTGATCTTGTGAACACAAATTCTGCTTACACACACAAACATAATAGCTAGAAGTTTAACTACATGAACTCCATCCAGAAATACAGTTTATGATACAAAAGTTTTGTAGACACCAAAACCTTTCATTAAAACAAGTTGGTTTCAAATAACTTAGATGCAGAAAATTAAAGGTGCAGTTTTAGAAGCCTTCTCAGAAAATGTGTCTGTAGAGACACACTATCTCCAGTGTACCTTAACTGGGAGTATTTAAGAAGAAAATAAAATACTGCATACTGTTTTAATATACTAGAAGATTTGCTAAACAATATATTTTGTTTCTCCATAGTTTTAAAGGTAGCCAACTCTACAGTATACTTATAAATAAAGCTATTCAGAGTGCACTGACACAAAATACAATAGCCCAGGTGCATCTTTAACATGTATATGCTAATAGAATGTTTTTATTTTAATGTCATTCACTGTGTACTGCACTATACCTGCAGTAATTTTTCTTTGTGCGTTGAAACCAAGATTTCTGCCCATTGGAGGTCATCAAAGAGCCTGCTGAACTTTCTGCAAGAGTAGGGTTGTTAATCCTGGTGACCTGGCCAAATTCCAATTTGGCCAAGTACTATTATTTATCCTATAGATTTAATTTCATAAAGTATTCTCTTCACTTCCTGTCCTAAATTGTTGTGTAGGCTTATTGTGTGCTGTACAACAGCTGTTGCACTCCATATGTAGTGGCTACATATCAGTTGTAGAGGGCATTTACTACAGAGTAAGGGCCACATTAAGTTTGCAACTAGGCTTCCATTAAAGGCCTTGTATAGTAAAAGAACAACAAAAAAACAAACAAAACCCACTACTTTTGTTTACAAATATCTTAGTCTCAGGCCAGAAGAGAATTCTTTTGGAAAGTCTAAAGCAAATCAGCCATGCCATTTAATAAGCCATTTTACAGAGCAGTGAAAATGTAACACATTTCTAAGTAGCAAAAAGTGTCTAGCAATTTTTGGGAAGATAGAAATGAAAAATTACTTGGATTTATGAGTTAATACTTCCCCTGTTCTTATTTCTTCTCAAGAACTGTTGCATACGTTAGATTAGGACACATTTAATCTAAAAATTGAAAAAGCTATTAAAGTTTTTTTGTTTTTGTTTCCCCCCCTCTCCAGTTTACTAGTTCTGTGAGAGCTGCCAGGTAGTGAAAGTGACTTAGCTGCTTACCTATTATTATTTAACAGAACCTAAAAGTGAGCAGGGTGCTTTACAAGCAAAATAGAATGATAAGTGGCCCAATTCACCTTTAATTTAAACCAGTTTTACTTTTGTAACTCCATTTACTTTAAATTAGTTATTTCTGAATAATACCAGTGCTCAGAATCAGGCCTAAGATCCCTAAAACCCTGATGCTGCATTGAGAACCACACAGGCATAGTGATGCTGCATCCGAAGAAGTGAGGTTTTTACTCACGAAAGCTTATGCCCAAATAAATCTGTTAGTCTTTAAGGTGCCACCAGACTCCTTGTTGTTTTTACACAAGCATAGTGGTTCTCAATGCAAGACTGAGGCCTAATATTTAGACATAATATGAGGAGTGGGAATAACAAACAGGGAAAAGATAGGATGAGGAAGGATGAAGGTCACATTTAATATTTAAAAGTTAATAGTTGAGCATGAAAATACATTACTATGCATTACTCTTTAAATAGTTCTATCAATTAGAATAATCATGCTCCGCACAACAACAAATACATCAGTATTTTCCCAATAATTTTAATACGCTTATTGACCCTGATTCTCTAGTTTGGCCAAGCTGCACTTGATACAGGACCCAAGGGTGGCTTTGTTACCTTTGCAACAACACAGTACTGTAACAGACTTGGTGTAAGTTATAGTAACTTCAGGGTTCCCACAACCTACACCCATCTAACTAGCGCACCAGGGGGCCATTTAGGGTGACCAGACAGCAAATGTGAAAAATCAGGACAGAGGGTGTGGGGTAATAGGACCCTATATAAGAAAAAGACCCACAAATCGGGACTGTCCCTGTAAAATCGGGACATCTGGTCACCCTAGGGCCATTCGGCTGTGGCAATAGCTGGAACCTTACAATCCATCAGACAGATTCTGTGTATGGGACAAATCCAAGAAGACATGGAGACTTCATTAATAAAAAGAATATTGGATAGATACCCCCCAACTGGTGGGGGAAAGAAGAGGAGTCATGACCTGGTGAAGACCAGGGCTAGAATATGGTCCCTCCACACTGTTATAGCACAGTTTGCTTCCATCCACATAAACAAGACAAGGCCATGTCTACACTTACAAGCTTATAGCAGCATAGGTGTAACGGATATACAGCTGTGCTGCTATAAGGTCACTTGTGTAGCTGTGTTATGCTGACGGGAGAGAACTCTCCTGTTGACATAATAAAATCAGCTCAACAAGCAGCAGTAGCTTTGTCGGCGGGTGAGCGTCTCCCACCAACATAGCGCTGTGCGCACCAGTGCTTATGCTGGCAAAACTTAGGTCACTGAGGGGGGTGTTTTTTTCATACCCCTGAGTGACAAAAGTTTTGCTGACTTAAGTGCTAGTGTAGATGTGGTCTACATAATGTTGCAACACAATTTTGCTATGGCTATTGTTCTCATGGTGTTCAAACAAAGTAGATCTTTGTCATGTAAACGTAGCCTAAATTTTTGATAGATAGTGGACACAGTGGTCCACAGAGCTTGGCATAACAACAAAACTTAGTTCTCCCTGTCCTTTTTAAGAATGAGAAAGTGACTTAATGTTGAGCTTCTTGGGGTAGGGAAAATATCTTGTTATAAGTTTGTACATTTCCTACCTTCTATAATATAAGTGATAATATTGATTTTATTTACAATGAAAAAACATCAAAAGTATAGAATCAATATGATTACAGTAATTTGATTGTGCTTTATGGTTCCAATACAGCAAAGCACTTAAATGTGTGCTTAAAAAGCATGTGAGTAATTCCAGTAATCACAGTTACCAACGTTCATGTAGTAAATAAGCACCCCGACTTTCACAATAAGGCAAAAATCAAGCTAATCCCATTTCAAAACAAGGCCAAAACAAGCCAGTCCCTAAGAACCCCAACACTCTATGTGACTAGATCCCCCTGGCGTGCAGTCTGGGACTGTGGTGGGCCCACTGTGCACCCCTGACTCTCTTCTCCCCTTTCCCCTGCTTGCCCCTTGCCCCTGCTTACCCTCCCTTGCCCCTGCTGGCCGGGAGCCAATCAAAAAAACAACAACAAGCAACAAGCTACAAGCCAAAAACTAAAGAAGCCCAATTTCTGCGTTTTTTCGTGGGTTTGGCATGTCTGTCAGTAACTTCAGTGGAACTTCTTTTGGGATTAAAATTAACTGTTTGCAGGATTGGGATTTTGTGGGTGATGGGGCTGCTCTGTAGTGCCCCTTCAGGGCCAAACATGGTACTGCAGGCACGTCCCACCTTAGTCTGCAAGGCCATCTGCTTGGGACAGGGTAGCCTGTGCCCTAAGTTTATCAGTATCTAAACAACCAAGTAACAATATAGCAATTTAGGATTCAGCTCTCTGCTCCATTAAACAAAGACACACACACACAAAACCCCCAACCCTTAAAATGCAAGCATTTAGTTGCAGTATTTACGGCAAGGCCTTGATCTGGGCCTAAATTAGCCGTGAGGAGCTCCTTTTCTGTCTCAGTCTCACCCACCTCTATCTCTGAGCAAAAGCAGGCAAGCCTTCTTAACTGGCCCGCTGGTTCTTGCTTGATCAGTATTTCCTCCTATGCCACAAAGGGAATCCCTACATCTACATTCCCCTAGCTATCTATATTTTGAATTTATACATAATAAAAAAGCATTTAACCATCTGCTCCAAGTGCCCTTGACATAAAAAAAGTACAACTATCAAAAACGCACTCCATTATGAAGCCTTGTGGTCTGCCCCAAAGGTCATTATTGGAGTGGCTCAGATGCGCCAACTTAGGGTGGCTGAGAGGGTGGAATAATAATGCTGTGTGTCAGGGCAGATGTGGCTGGGTTCCTCAATCCCTGTGATGGCAATCATCAGGGGACAAGGCAAGAAGAGATTCTGTTTGCTAACTGGCAACAGAGGGTCCTGTGGCACCTTTAAGACTAACAGAAGTATTGGGAGCATAAGCTTTCGTGGGTAAGAACCTCACTTCTTCAGATGCAAGTCAGTGAGGTTCTTACCCATGAAAGCTTATGCTCCCAATACTTCTGTTAGTCTTAAATGTGCCACAGGACCCTCTGTTGCTTTTTACAGATTCAGACTAACACGGCTACCCTTCTGATGTTTGCTAACTGGAATTGAGGTGTTTCATTTTTATTCCATTGATTTCACCTTTCTCACTAAGTTGGTAGACAAGGATCCTGGTGGTGTTGCCAGGTGTCTGGTTTTTGACCAGAATGCCCAGTCAAAAAGGGATCCTGGCGGCTCTGGTCAGCACCACCGACCTGACCGTTAAAAGTCCTGTCGGCGGTGCTGTGGGGCTAAGGCAGGCTAGTCCCTACATGACCTGGCACTGCGCTGCGCCCTGGAAGCAGGCAGCAGGTCTGACTCCTACGTGGGGGTGGCGGGGCATGGAGCTCCACACACTTTCCTCACCCAGAGCACCAGCTCCACACTTCCATTGGCCAGGAACCACGGCCAATAGGAACTCGAGGGCCAGGGCCGGCTCTAACTTTTTTGCTGCCCCAAGCAGCAAAAAAAAGCGCCGCCCCGCCGAGTGCCCCCCCTGCCGAGCGCCGCGCCGCCGGAACCCCCCCCCGAGCGCCGCGCCCCGCGCCACCCCCCCGCCGAGCGCCGCGCCGCCGGAGCCCGCCTCCCCCCCCGCGGAATGCCGCACCGCGCTGCCCCCCGCCACCCCAAGATTGGCCGCCCCTTACCAGGTGCCGCCCCAAGCATGTGCTTGGTTGCCTGGTGCCTGGAGCCGGCCCTGTCGAGGGCAGTGCCTGTGGGCGAGAGCAGAGCACGGAGCCTCCTAGGAGCCAGACCTGCTGGCCACTTCCGGGGAGCAGTGCAGTGACAGGACAGGCAAGGAGCTTGCCTTAGCCCCGCTGACTCAGAGCTGCCCGAGACCCATTGATGACAAAGGATATATAAGGGCTAGGTATTATTATAGGTGGGGTTGGTAGTGCTGCCGATTATTAAAGTTGTCTGACACTTCATGTTATAAGATCCTGTTTTCAGTTGCTTATAACTTTGCCAAACTTTAATAGTCTGACCTGAAATTTTCCATGCTGGGTGTCTCAAACAAAATTTTCTTGGAAAGAACAGTCCAGCCATTTCTGAGAACAGGGCTAGGCAATAATACCTTATTTTACCCATATTAAAACATTCTTCTTTGTTTTGAACAGCTCTAAGACCCCTAGGCTATGGATCAGGGACTTGACATTTGGTGAGGGGAAGATAGCCTTTGTGTCAGAGATGTGCCCTTTGCCATCTCTGTGAAAATCTGCCATGTCAGGGTGGGAGCGGGAAGCAAGAAGAATATATGCAAGTCTATGTGCTTCCATAGCACATTAAAGTTTCTGAAGAATTTTAAGTCTAATATGCAAAATCATTTCTATGTTGGACTCAATACGTTTAACAATAGCTGACTTGACCTCTAGCTGCCTTTTAAGAACACTGTAAGCATATAAAGTATCACTTAAAATATCCCCCTGTAAACTGATGTGTACTGCCATTCCTGAAATTATAGTGTTGTAGCAGCAATTTGGGATTTATGGCTGGAGAAGTACTTTTCTGCTTTTAGCTTGTTGGCATTTTTGAGTGGATGATATTTCTCGTGCTTCTCAATCCCAAGGTTATTTTTGTTTTGTTTCATAAATTTAGTAAATGTCAACAAAAATATTTTTAAATATCTCAGTATGGAAAAAGGTGGGTTTTAGGTTTTAAATTTGTGTTCAGAAACTTCAAATCCTATTATTTTTTACATTCAATTAATAAACAGCATATTTAAACACTTTCAACACTTCAGTTTGCCATGGAATTAGTTCCCAATTAAGAGAAGTGCCTTTGACCTGTAGATTAAGTAATAACCAAGTCTGGAAATTGTGTACTAAGTCATGCTGACTATGGACTATATGCTCTCTTCCATTAACCGTGGTGTGTGTATTGAAGAGGGGATATGTCTGCAGAAAAAGCCATGATGGGACCCCATGAAAAGGGAAGAGACTAACTGGGATACTCTCCTCACCTCTGCTTTTCCAGCTTTCTGTTCTTCATATCTGCATGGCTACTTGGCTTTACAGAAGAAGTGGTGGGACCAGAGATTGGGGGAAGGAGCCAGGGATGTAGTGTGCTCTCACAGGCTGCAGGTGAAGTTGTGGGAAAGTTAATGTTGCCCTGCTCTGTTCTTCTTACTTTGTGATTCCTTGCCACAGAGTCACAGCACACAGCAGGGATGAGTGAGATATTGGCAGTACAACCCAGGGTCTTACTGTGCTGCAGTGGCTGGGGGAGAGTCTGGTGGAGAATGCGGAGGGAGTGTCCCTCCAAGCACTGCATGAGATCCATGGGGCTGGGGCTAGGATCCTAGCAGATCTCTGGCTTCTCATGAAATGTTGAGTTCTACATCCTGTCCTCTCCACGTCCCTACCAGTGGGATGAATGTACAGTTTTTCTATTAATTAGCTCCCCATCACATGCTTTTGTGCAGAAGGGGAACATATGGGCCGTACATGATTTTCTTACCCATTAATATTTTAGCAACATAAAGCACATTAAAAAAATGTAAGCCAGTTAAACCAGACTTGTCAGGTGCCTTCAAACCCTGCCTAGATGTTCCCCTCCAGTATTTGTAAACTTTTGCTTATTTTTAACTTTGTTGACAGGCAGTGTTTCTAAATCAAAAATGTCCACTTGAAAATCACATTTCCAGTAAAAAAAATTTGTATCAACTGGGTACCAGTTCAGTCAGGGTATTTGACTCAGAGACTCCTGTTTATACAGATGGGGGGTGCCTTATAGGTGTTGCAGCACCCAAGCAGCAGGAGGTGCCTGTCAGTAACCCAAGAATTGTGACAGAAGCCATGACATTGCTCTAGTAGTTAAAGGTCCCAATTGGTTCCAATTACTTCCAGGATCCGGACCTGGCTCCTTTAAGGCTCTCCCAGATGTGCTTCACCCAGCAGACAGTACACGGCAGCAATGTGGTCCTGCTATTATAAGAAAGATCTAGGATTATTATAACTGCAATAGATTAGAGATTTTTTCTCTTTCTCCAGTTTGTTTACTTTGTAAAGTTGACAGAGTTTTGTGTATAATTGGTGTGTCTGTTTTTTTCAATTATGCATGCCCTTTCTGAGGCCCTAAAAGGTGTTTACCACCACGGCAGCTAGCAGCAGGCAGGTGTGAGCACAAAGAGAAAAGGGACCAATGAGGAGGAATGGGCCTGAGTATTTCTGGTGCTGTTGACCTCAGACCCACCCAAAAGACCCTTCTAAACACAAACCCCTTATTATAATGTTTAAATTAACTTAAACAAAACTATCAGGAAATATTTTTTTTTACAAAATCAAGTTGATGCTGGTTAGGACTTAGGGTTTTCTCATATTTGTTGGCCTTTAACCTACCAAGTAGGACCTTGATCCTACAAAGACTAACTTGTGAGTAATTCCACTGATTTTCATGGGACTGTTCATAATGTGTAAAAGTAAGAAAGTGCATTGTCTTTGCAGAATTGGAGCCTATGACTTCTCTACAATGAACAAATAGGGAGGGAAAATTATAAAAATTCTGAGAGGAGTATGGGAGATCAGATGGGATTTTCAAGGTTTTAAAATTATTAGCTATTTTTAATCAACCAGTTTTAAATATTTTTACTGCAAAAAAGGATATTTTTCTCAAAATAAGGCCCTCGTGATTGTTTGCATTTTTTTCCTACACGTTTGTGACATTTGCATTGTTTGCTGTAACAAAACCATGACTTTACTTTTGTTTTGTTTTATGATAACAATCAGATTTACTAATGAGGGGTTACTGGCTCTGATGGGAAAATTCTGTTTTGTAATCTACTTCTTACCCAGTGTGCAAAGGAAGTCATGACAGACAGCTGTTCATGTTCAACTACCAAAAAACAAGGAGGAAAAATGAATGGTCAGTCAAGACTAATGTTAAAATAGTTTGGTATAAAGCTCTCCCACTTCATACCCTGAGAACTTGCAGACCAATCAGTAATGTGCACAACATTGGAGAAGAAAGGAACACAACAGAATAAAAAACTCCAACCTCTAGAAAGGAGGTGGACTAGAATTAGGATGGAGTAGGAAGCAGACAATCACTAACTGTGACAGTCTGTGCTGGTAATTAACTTCCTTTTTTCAGATGTCACCTCTTCCTCCATCAATCAAAGAAAATCCTGACAGTGAACATCATAAGCATTAGCTTATGGGCAATGGGCTTACCTCACTTTGCAGGCTTCTCCTTCCAAAAGTTATCAGCTGGTGTTCCCAGTCTTAGTATGTAATGACCGATGAAGGTGAGCACTGAGGACCAAGCTGCAGCTTTGCAGATCTTTCTCACTAGGGTCTCAGCCCAAGAGGTAGCCACCTCTTCGATGGAAGGACACTACAGTACAATAGCTTTTTGCAGTCCCACAGTCTAGTCTTTGGACCTAGGTAACAAACAGTGTTCCCAGTTATTCTGAAACTCTTGATACAGTACAAGCAAAACTGAAGAGCGTGCTTAATTTAAGACTTCAGATAAAATTTTCAAAAGCACCTAAGTCCCATTTTCAAAAGGGACTTAGGCACTTAGATTCCTAAGTCTCTTTGAAAAATCAGTGGGATTTAGTCCCAGATTTGTAAAGGTATTTAAAAGCACCTAGTGCCTAACTCCCACTGAAATCAATAGTTCGATGCACTTCTGCCAATTCCATTAGGTGCCTATCTGCAACTTTAGGCACATAATATCTTTAAAAATCTGTCCCCAAATGACTACAATGACAATAAAAATTTATTCTCTGACTTTTTTTAAAGTAACTATTTCTGGATAAGGCCCAAGTCAAAGTTAACTTATATTTGATGTTTGGTTAATTAAGATTGTTCATGATCAAAATAAGCTTTGCACTTAACTGTTTATTTTATTACTAAATGCAGCTACATTTTTTTATTTAAAAAAAAAGCAATGCATTTATAGTCACCTCTGATTTTAGTTCACTTACAGAACATAGTGCTAGGTGAGCACAGAACTGTATCATTGAGTTCTTTCTTTTTCCCTATCTTAACTTCTTCACAAGAAAATACCAGTCATATTTGTTTATTAACATAATTCCAAGAATCCATGACTCCAGTCCCAAATAAAATGTATTAAATGATTATACCTAGTGTGGGAATGTAGCTAAAATAGTAAACACACAATATTGATCATCACATTCATACTTTAATACTGACAATAATGAAAAGAACCTATACCACACCTTCTGATCAACATGCATTTTAAATTGAAATGGAAAACATGCTAATATAATAACATGAACCTATTTTCGCATATGAATTATGTTAGTTCTTACATTAAATGGAAATACACTGAAATATGTTATATACTTAATTAAGATATAAGCTTCTGTTGTCTTAAACTATTATATTGCTACTTCTGAGCTAGATTTGATCCAGGGTCCTAAATTTTACAGATAATCCACAATTCAATCCAGTCATCCTCAAACACAAAATATTTTTCTCACTGGATAACACATTATTCAAAATCCAGTCAAATATTACTTGTTCAGCAGTATGCTAAACCCTTTTATTATAGCCTGAGTCAAGAAAGACTGATGATCTTGAGGATAAAGCAGTGGACAATGGAAAAACCTGTGATGGATTTCAAAGCCAACCAATGCTTAATTTATCGAGACCCAGAAGGCAAAAACAAAATAAATTCAACTATTATGATTGTTACTGGATAGAAAGTCTGTACTGTACTCTAAAGAGAATCTTCAACATTGATAATGACACATAAACAATTAAACTGGTGTATTTGCCAGCAGCTATATGGATACAGTTTCATTTGCAAGACAGGCAAAGAAAAAAAAATCTAGATTTATTAAAAGATACAAGCCAGGACACTCTCAAGAACTAAGAGAGAGTATCTTAACCCCAGAATATACACTCAATCATTCCAGTGATGTAAAAAGTGACCTTGTCCTTCTCACATTACATTAAATAAGAATACATAAATTACACAACACAGCAGTATAATGTTTTGCAACAAAGCAATTTCTTAAGAAGGTATTAAAAAGCAGCTCCAGAGTATTACAATTGGCTTGGTGCACTTTGTCTTGCTATGGTCTTGCCAGATCTTTGTACTGTGTGAAATACTGTAAATATGGCATAAAAATCAGATATAAAATTGGTTAGCTATCTCGGTATGCAAAGCAAAGGATCAGTCAGTTGACTGCTTTTCTGATAGGAGGAACTAAAAAAACAAAACAAAAACAGAGGGAGTAAATCAAAATGAATTTTAACTGCCAGATTAGGTTTCTGATTTTGCTATTCTGTGTTACTGTGTGAATTGGTGCTATTAAGTTACTACAACAAAGAGGAAATGCCATAACATCGAGGAAAATGGATATTGAGAGACAAAAAGAAAAAAAAATTAAATGGTATTGTGTGGTTTCACAATAGGCTCATTGAGCATGGAATTCTTTATTTTTAACTGTTAGGAAAATTAAAGTTATCTCTATAAAAACATCAATATTTGAAAGTACAAAAATATTTCTGATGAAAGCCGTATTCCTGTTTTAGTGATGTACTATTGTTTTCTCTTTTCTGAGAATTACATTTTTGGCAGTATATAGTTTCAGCAAAGCATATAAGAATTACAACAGATACTATATTGTTTACAACCCCACCTAGTGGTCTAGAGTTTCAAATCTTCCCACTAGATAGACAGAGTTGACAGTCTGTATTTTAGCATGAGCATCCTGATTAAGGGTCTCTAATATAACAATAATTATTTTTCATTTATCTAGTACTTTTCATCCTGAAGGCTCCCAAAGCATTTTATAAAATTAACAGGCTGATTCACAAACTGGAGACAGGAATCCCAACATCCAACACAGAAATGTATCCACCTCTGGAGTGGAACTCAATAACTGCTTAACAATGCATAGCAACACAACATTTAGGACAGGAAATTAAGGATCTAACAGTCTGGCTGATAACAATCTTCAAGTATGTTAAGGGCTGTTATTAAGAGGATGGTGATCAATTGTCCTCCATGTCCACTGAAGGTAGGACAAGAAGTAATGGGCTTAATCTGAAGCAAGGGAGATTTAGGGATATTAAGAAAAACTCTCTTTTCTTAATAGGGTAGTTAAGGACTGAAATGGGCTTCACAAGGAGGTTGCAGAACCATCACTGAAGGTTTTTAAGAACAAGTTAGATAAACTCCTGTCAGGTATGGTCTAGGTTTATTTGGGTCCTGCCTCAGCCCAAGGGACTGGACTAGGGATGATCCAAATAAACAAGTATTTCTATGATTCTATGAATATTTTTTCCATCTGAAATTAAGAAGGAAGATGAAACTACCCTGCTGGAATATGATCAATACACTGGGATTAATACCCTTTCTCTCAAAAGGAATGACCTGGTATCTTTAATCACAAGGGGTCAGGACCTTGATTTTATGTCTAATCTGAAAGAAAACACCTCCAGTAGCACACTGCCCTCTAAAACAATGCCGGGCATTTGTTCAGTAGCGACTCAGAGGAAAGAGTGCCATCTGCTGAATCATCACCATATATAAGGAATTCATTTTGGAAAATAACTAGATTAAGAGAATGTTAAGGTTACAAAGTGAAGTACTCAAAGTCAGGAAATGCCAAAGTTAAGATTGCATGCACAACCGTGACTGCTTCCCCGTGCACAGGTTTCATGATGCAGTCTTTAATTACATAGTTATATATATTATTACAGAAGCCCCAAGCTCCCATCCCTGCAGGGCAGAAGCTCCTATCTCCACCACTCTGCCACAGGGCAGAAGCCCCAAGCTCCCCAACCAAGTCTGGTAGTTGGATAATGGTGGGGGTGCCTCCGCGAGCCACACTTTCTACATGAGGCTCGGAAGCCTCGGTTTGGCCACACCTGTATTATTATTTCCTTGCCTCATTAAGGCAAATTCCAGTGACATATAAATTCCCAGAAAAAGGAGAAAACAATGAATCAACAAAAGAAAAATATGGCTTTTGCAAGAAGCATATTTACTTCAGTGGGTTTTGGGTCAGGCTCTCTGTACATGGGTTGGGTGGTACAAAGCGAAGAAAGCAGGTATGGGACTGATCACTCAAACACTTAGGCATGTGAGAAAATTTACTCAGATCAGTATTCCCAACTGGCCCTTCATTTGAAAATAACTTATTATAACAGAAGAGAAAAGCTATAAACCTCATCATAATTATCTGTTATTCCAGAATAAAGAATAATTTATTTTCTTCATGGGAATTAAATTAATCAAACCAAAAAGATGTATATAAATAATTTGAACACTAAAACTACATTAATGTGTATAAATACATTTTTAATAAATATGTGTATTTGGCATTTCCTGATTTTTGAGTTCTTAACCATATGCCCTAATCTTGCAAACACTTATGCACAAATGTAAAGTTAAGCATGTGTTAAGGGTTTGCAGGACAAGGGTCTTAATACTCTCTTAAAAATAGAGGTGGTTTGGTGAGGGGGGTGTTAAATGAAATTACCTAATTTTTTAAAAGTGTTAAAACAAATGGATGTGAGATCAAGTGAGGGAGCAAGGTAGGGACAGGACAGGCAGCAAGTTAAGGTGAGCAATGGCCTGTCTCTCAAATAGCTTCCTCTTCCAGTTGGGCCAGGGGTGGGCAAACTTTTTGGCCCGAGGGCCACATCTGGGTGGGGAAATTATATGCAGAGCCATGAACATAGGGCTGGGGCAGGGGGTTGGGATGCGGGAGGGAGTGCGGTGTGTGGGAGGGGGTGCGGTGTGCATGAGAGGGCTCAGGGCAGGGGGTTCAGGGCAGGGGGTTGAGGTGCGGGGGGCAGGAGGGGTTCGGGATCTAGCCTGGCGCCGCTTACCTCAAGCGACTTCGGGGTGACAGCGCCACGCAGCGAAGCTAAGGCAGGCTTCCTGCCTGCCCTGGCCCTGTGCCATTCCCGGAAGTGGCCAGCATGTCTGGCAGTGGCTCCTGGGGATTGGGTGGGGCAGGCAGCTCCATACCCTTCCCAGTCAAGGAGATATCATATCTTCGTACATTGGAGTTTAGGATCTTGTGGACAAGATCTTGGCCTTGTACTGGTGGACAAGCAGAAGGATTTAAGAAGGGAGACATGGAATACAGGGTGCACCTTAAGGTAGCAGGGAAGTTGAAGTTTGAAGGTTACTGGGTTGCTTTGCCTGAGGATCTGATAGCGTGCTAGGTACTGGTGGTCCAGTTTACGTATGGGTCTGCCTGTCTTGAAGTGTTTGCAGTAGGACAAAATTATGGCTATGGGCCAAACATATGGCCCCTCTACCAGTGGCGATCAGCATGATGTTTGTATGCGGTTGTGGCTGCATCTAGGTTTTGTTTCAACTCAACTCTTCCTTCCAGATCTGAGGCTGCAGGAACTGTGGGTACTATGGGAAGTGCAGGGTGAAAAAAGGGGTGGAAGATGTAATTTAAAAAAAAACAGGCTCACCTTGGTCAAGGCACAGTCTGTGTTGTACACAGATTCCATGTATGGCATCAGTGAGGCCTACTCATTTTGGTGGCAGTTTGTGAAGCATCACAGGTATTGTTCTAATACCTGGTTTACTCTTTTTGATTGGCAATCAGTTTGTGGATGGTAGGTAGTTGATGCATGGAGACTCATCGCTAGTAGGCAAAACACCTCCCGTCAAAACCGAGATATGAACTGGGACCCCCCAATATGAGGTTCACTTGATGTGGTCTGGGAGGCTGGGAGACTGTGGAGACCCCCCCCAACTGCCCCCCAGGACCCTACCCCCTACCTGTACCCTGACTGCCCAAAACTTTCTCCACTCCCCCCAAAAAGCCCCCCCATGAACTCCCGACCCCCCCGTTTCTTGACTGCCCCCTCCAGAACCTCCCTGCCCCTTCTCCTGCCCCCTGGCCCCCTTACCCTGCTGCTCAGAACAGGGTGTTGGGCTCTGTGCGAGCCGGACACGTGGCTGCGCTCCCCAGCACAACAAAACCCGGTCCCTGGCCCTGCACAGTGCTGCCGGAGCCGGGCTGCAGGGGAGAGCTGCCGGCTCAGAATGCAGGGCGGAGCTCCTCTACAGCTGCTCCGGAGTCCAGCCCGTGACTTCCCTGCAGCCCTCCCAGCCGCTCGCTCTGCTCTGCCGGGGAGGGGGGAAATCCCGGACATTTTGAGTGCTTTACAAATTCCCCCCAGATGCTATTTTTAGCACAAAAAGGAGGACATGTCCGGGTAAATCCGGACGAATGGTAACCCTAATGTTTCTCCACCTTAGCACAGAGACAGAGTTAGTGGAGTCTTTCTAGGACATTGCGAACATGCTGCTTGTGTGTAGGTTGGTCTTTGAGTAAATTAGGATGTCATCTAAGCAGATGAATATGTATTTGTCCAGCACATGTTGTAAGACATCATTAATTAGATGCTGAAAGATCACAGACATGTTATCCAAAAGGCATCACCAGATATTCAAAGTGGCCATACCAAGTGCGAAAAGTAGTTTTCCATCCATTCCTTGACTGGATTCTGACTAGATTGCACACCCCTCTGCAGTTGAACTTGGTGAATACCTGGGCTATTCTAACCTGATCCAGGAGCTCTGGAATCAGGAGTAGTGGGTTTAAATTCTCACAGCCATTTTATTTAGGGAACAGTAGTCCATGCAGAGTCGTAGGGAGCCATATTTCTTTTTCACAGAGGACAGGAGCCCCAGCCAGGGATGTGGAACACCAGATAAAACCTTTCCCCAGATTCACATGGATGTAGCCCTTAGTGGCAGCGAATTTGGGTTCTGACACTGAGTATATTCCCCCAAAACAGAAGGGGCATTTGGTCTGGTTTTCCACCCAAAGCTGGTTCACTGTGGCCTGTAAGGCTTGGTTTTCTACTTTTAGGTGAGCTATCTGCTATTGGAGGCTCAGTGTCCTCTGGAGTGCCATGTGGGTATGGAATCTTTTGAGGTAGGGCAGAAGCGATCTGAGCAAACTGTAATGCCCGGTGGCTGAGGTGAGCTAGGGGGCAGTCCAGAGCAGTAGTCAAGTGTGCGCAGGTGGTTGGGTAGCTGAGAAATCAACTGGTGTCAGAGGCAGTGAGGGGCAATGGCAGAGAGTTCTCATGGGGTCAGCAACCAGAAGATCCAATCCACGAGGCTGGTTCAGTGGGGTAGGGAAGCAAGGTTGGGCAAGGCAGCAGGACAGCAAGGCAGAGTCAGGCAAGGCAGTAAAGTAGGGCAGTCTAGGCAGCAACTGGTGGGCAAACTGTTGCTCAGACAGTTTCCTCTTCCTGTTAGGGTCTTTATACAGTCCAGGTACCCAATGAGAATGCAGTCTTTCCAGCCAATCAGGGGGCTTGTGGTATGGTTGTTATAGATCTGTAGGCGTTTAGTACTAAGGCTGTTGGTCAGAGATGGTGGTTCAGTGCACTGCTATTGTACAGCTAGTGATGCCATCTAGAGATCTGGTGGTCCTGGGTTCAGTACTGGGGCCCTGACAATCTCCTTCCAATATAACACCAAGAAATCCTTATTAGAAAATCTTTAACATTTTTTTAAAAAGCTACTGCTCATTGGCAGGGTAGGATTTTTAAATCCTCACCGCTCAGCCAAGTTAAAACCAACTTTTACCACAACATTGAAAAGCACATTTCCAGCCTAAGGTCTGTTTCCTGCCACATTTAAACTTTCAATCTAAAACTGCTGAGATGAAGTTGTTAAAAAATGTTTTATGTGTAATTGCAAAAGTGTATTCTCCCCACCACTTCCTTTAGTCTCAGAAATGGCAGGTAGGGCAGAAACAATCTGAGCAAATCACAAAAAATATCTTCAGCAAAGACAAGGTCTATAAAATACAGTCCCAAAAGATATAAGTTTCAGAAGGTTAAAAGCAACTGAATGGAATGGAAATGCTAAGGCAAGATTAACTATAGTTACCCCCATCCACTCCAGCTATAACAGATCCCTCAAGAAACAGCCATAGCACCAGATACTCCTCAACCTTATGCTGCATAACAAAAATGCTTCAGGATCACCGCTGTATTCCCAAACTCCACATGCCATTTATTCTACAGATATATGCCGGCATAGCCCCTACTATAGACACAGCATACGCTGACAGGAGTTTTTCTGCCGATGTAGGAACACCATCTCCCCGAACAAAGTTAGCTATAGCAATGGACGCCCTTGTCTGCCAACATAGCTGTGGCTACACTGTGAGTTTTGTTGACATGACTATGCTACTGGGAGGGTATATGATGGTATAAGTTTTAAATGTAGATCAAGCCTAAATTGGTGCAGCTCACTACTTCTCCTGTTCCTAATCCCACTAAGGTATTATTAGTGGGGGAGTTGTTTCTCACTAACATTTTGCTACCCCGTTGATGTCCCTCTTAGTGCAGCTGTATGATTCATTCATTCTCATTCCTGATCCCAACTCTTTTTTAAACTTGCCATACTACAGCTAATATGAAACAAGCAACAAATTGCAACTATGTTGGAGCAAGCCAGCACACAACTTTGTGGTAACCGGGTCACCTTATTTGGCTGCAGTTGTGCTGTGGATAGGCCCTAATGCATGTCAGAAACAGTACAACAAACTAGATGAACCACTGGCCTGGCCTAGTATAGCATGCCTATGCTACTAGCCATCCACATTTGGGCTGTTATTCATTGTCTTGTATGTTATGTAGTCATTTACATCAATGCAAAGTAGGTGTAAAACTACTAGAACAGAATGGCAGTAATAATACCTACTTTGCACTTACTTTACACTAGTGTAAATGAACTGTGCAAATAGCAAGGCAGTAGTGAATCAGGCCCATTGATTTTTCTGCTGTAAACCCTAGGCATGTATGCTGGGAATGTACAGACCCTCCAGATAAGAGTGGCAAACACCATACGGCATGAGCTCTATTATTGAATGGACCAGCAAGAAAAGAATTAAAACCCTGGGAAACAATTTTCAGCCATGTAAACTCCTATTTTGGGAACCAGTGACCGGGTATCAGGAGGAGGACTGAAGTTATAAAGAGCCAAAGAGAGAGAATATAGAAGAAGTCTGAAGGTAACAAACATGCTGAACACTCAGCTGCTATTAAGAGTTAGGCTCAAACACAAGGGATTTTTCTACATTTTGGGGAAGGGTAAGGAGATATATGCACGAGAGGTGTCTGACTAGAGACTCATCAGCCTCAGGGTAGCTTGGAATTTGCTAATGGACAGATATGCCTGTAGCATTAATTAAGGTATTTGTCCATATTGTGTTGTCTACAAGCACTGCTTTTGGGGAACTGTGAGACTCAATATACTGTTTTTGCTCCCTACACAACAAAGATAAAAGATGTATATATGTTCAACAGTACTGGCTCTTAATTGTTGTCCAGAGGAAAACATCCAGTAGCAGCAGCACAACTGACAACATAGGCCTTAGCTGTTTCTTCTTCCTTTTATTCATCATTGTGCTACTGTGATAACCACAAGTGTGAGATTATCTATTACTATGATTTCTTGTAAAAGGAAGAACAAGAGCTCTCGTTTACCCTTTGTCTTTAATCTGTCTTCTTTAATGTCAGCTACTATGTCTTCACAGGTAAGACCTCTTAACCTTAACTTGTCCTCTTTACATTCTTCCACTGTTTTACTCCATCTGGTATTGCAACCATCTCTGTGCAGTAACCACAGGTATTACCAATTGCATTAAAATTCTTCACTGCATTACTGCAAAAACCACATGCTGTAACTTCACATCATAATTCAAAACCCTGAATGTTATAGTTGTGGCTAGGTACTTGCTAGCATGGTTTCTTTCATTGATAAGGACAAGGATTTTTTTTCCTTGACAATATTGCTAGCCAAATTGTGCTACAGACTACACGGTTTTATAGTAATACTATAACAGTTTTTAGGGGGAAATATCCCTGGTCACATGGGTCTGGGAAGCCATGCTGGAACCTTGAAAGCAACAAGTTAGTTTAAACAGGATAGTGACTAGTACATCCCAGAACCCAGTGCAAACAGCAAATTAGCTTTCTCCCCTCTTCATGGCAAATAAAGCACTGTCTAGATTACATTTTGTAAGCAAGTCACATTCACATGCTGTTAGTACATAAAAGCAGAATCTGCCATCTTTATTCACACTGAGTGGTGTCTTACTCTACAAATAGTTCCAATGGGACTACACAAGCAGTAAGTGTCTATTGAACATGGGTAAGCATGGCAGAATCTGGCCCACAGTAGTCTTTTACACTCCAGGGTTGGAACTGATCCCACCTACAGTGAGTCAGCAGAATAACCATGCATTTCTATACAATATACTAGCACCTGACAGAGTGAATTAGTAGAAGAGCTACACATGTATATGTACAATACAACCCTAAACCCTAACACATTTTTATTTCCAGATCATATGGTCTCTGAAAATCAAAACTGTGCTCAGGTTCCATGAACATGATTCAGGACTTCACACAGCAATGCTGTTTTCTGAACAATTGTGTTAGCTCATTAACGTTTCCTGCCCTTCATTTCTACTCTAAGGTGTTCAATAAAGATAATTTGTATAACTCATTTAACACAATTTTCATTGTTTTCTAAAAAATCCCTGCACTTTACATATTTAATCAGAGTGAAAACTGAAGGAAAAAGTCAAAAAATTAAAGTGAAGTTAAATGAGGGTTGTAGCAGGCTTGCCATTCGCCAGGTTCACCTCTGTGACCAGAGTTATTTCTTCAGGGCCCTCTCTCTCTACAAGAATAGAATTCACCATTCCATTAAGAGAGAACTTGGTACTGCCATTCTTTGCAGATCAGATAGCAGCAATCACATACCTGTTCAGATCTCATTTATGGCCTCTTCATGAAAAACTGACACTTCTGGTAGTGTTTATATCAACCTTTCTCTTTAGCCTGACTTGGCAATTCAATCAGTTTATGATGCTGATGCAAGCATTAGTATTATTCATATTGGACTGTCTTGACATGCTTCCCACAGCAAAGGTTACATGGCTCTACATTATACAATTATACAAGGGTCTCTCTCAGTGCTATCACCAGCCATCCTTGAAACTGGGTCCATAGCCCAAAGTAATTCAAAATAGTCCTGAGGTTTCCAAATACAAGATTCATCATAGCAGCCCTACAGTTCATACCCATTTCCAGTGCTCCTTGTTATCCACAGAAATCTTATTCCAGCCAGTAGAAGCCTGTCTTCTAGCTCAAGCTTGCATTATTCCTCTCTCTGTCCCCTACCTCCTGCTGCCTTTTATATTGGCCTTATCTGATTCCTCTCAGGTAAGTCTCTCTTGTAATCACAGTTGGCTTAGCCTCAAGCTCTCCAGCCCATGGACAAGCCACCCAGTTACAAACCATCCTCTCCCCCTTAGAATCTTGCCCACTCTAGGGCAAGTTCTAAAAAAAAAAAAAAAAAAAAAAAAATTGTTTTCCCTCCCTCTCTCTTTATATCCTCCTTCTGAAAGCTTCTCCTGATTTGCCAGGAGAGAAGGAAGCCCTAACTGTTGACAATCTGGTCAGGACCTACAAAATCTCAGTTTCTTTGTAAATGCCTGGGCAGAAAAATCATGTTAAGAGATAATCCAGATTTTTTTCCTGTCCCGGATTCCCCACACAAGGAAGGGTATGAGCCAGTTGCAAGAGCTTTGTTCAGGCTAGCTAAGGTACCAATAGCTGGTGCCCTTTTTCTTTTGTGTGGGCATCTTGGGCTATTCAATAAAGCAGGTCTTTTCCCAACCCAATATGGGGGTAGGTTGAACCTTGTTGCTCTCAAAGGATCTCCCCATTTACTATAACCAGTTGATGATAAGGCTCTTGTCCACTCATTGCTCAGCCACTACATCACATGACTGACAAAACATTGGGGCCTAAGTGAGGTGGATCCTCTGTGTCCACCAGTCCATTGTGCATCAACTTATTCTGACCAACAAAGATACCTTCCTCCAGGTCCTCTTCAGGTGTAACACTCCCCTGAGTTTGATTTAACTATGCCCCAAGTTGTCCAGCCTCCCATCTCTGCTGTTGAGATTTTGTGGCCTCCATGAGGTCTGAGTTTACATGGGGGAATATGTGTGTGAGGTTGCCTGCAGAGTTTTCTCCTTTTCCCCCAGATTGTGCTGTGCTGGAGGCATTAAGCAGGCTCTGGAAATGATTCCAGTCCTGTCCTATTACTACAGGCCAGGGCAAATTTTTGATACCTCTACCTGGATTGGCTCCTCATGCTTCTCAACTCACATCATGATGGCAGCAGTAGGGTAGGGTTTTACATCTCTGTGGATGAAAAAATAACCACCGGAGTTCTGCAGCCACTTCTCCAGAACTGGGTCTCCCTGGATCAACATCTGGGCTGAATCCAAGTCCACCAGGCTAGACAAGACGCGATAAATCGAACCCAGAAGATCGATTGCTTACCGCCGGACACGGAGGTAAGTATAGACGTACCCTTTGTGCTGACAATTACCACACCCTTCTATCAAGGAGTGGAGTTGTATGTTCATTCCTACCAGTGAACACATTCATGGGCCTGTCTAAAACAGCTGTCAATGTCCAGGTATTTTTTTGCACAAGATCCTGACATAATGAGGCAGCTCTCTGTCATCAATATATGGTTCCATCCTGGACACTCAACTCCTCTTTAATTTGAAAATATAATTCTGCTCCTATCAGTACTTAGCTTTTGTCTTTTGGCCATCCTGCTAGTATCACTCTATTAAATACCTGCAGCTGATGTTCTTTTCCATAGCCTCTTTGGTTTCCATCAACTGTTCAGACTGGGAGACAGTGCAGCTGAATCAATTAATTGATTCAGTGTCCTTATCCCCTTCTCCCAACTTGCCGATGCTGGGTATATATGCCCTGCTCAAGGTGTGAGCCAGCATCAATAATTGTCCTGGATAATACTGGATCTCTGGCTGGTGGAACTGGAGGCACATCAATATGCACTGCAATCTCTTTGGAGCACTAAGAAGAGGCTTGGCCATGATTGTCTCTAGGGGGTTGTGGTATGATTGCTCTTTACTGGGTGGCCATAGATGTAGTGATGGAATCGCTGCACTCCAAATACAACAGCCAGAAACTAGTTTTCTATTGGGCCTACCCTGGTTCAGTCTCTGACAGGGTTCCACTGGCATAAGTGACTGGCTGCTCCTGAAAAAAGAGCGATGCCCAATCCTTTCTCTGGTGCATCACACCAGAGTATCAGTGGCTCTCCTCACTGGTAGTACATCAGGACAGGGGCATTCATTATGCATAGGGAAGATAGGAAGTATGGCAAGAGACCACCCTGGCTTAACCAGGAGATCTTCAATGATCTGAAACTTAAAAAAGAGCCTTACAAAAAGTAGAAACTAGGTCAAAGTACAAAGGATGAGTATAAACAAATAACACAAGTATATAGAGACAAAATAAAAAAGGCCAAGGCACAAAAGGGGATTAAACTAGCTAGAGACATAAAAGGTAACAAGAAAACATCCTACAAATACATTAGAAGCAAGGGGAAGACCAAGGACAGGGTAGGCCTGTTACTCAATGAGGAGCTGGGGAACAATAACAGAAAATGTGGAGATGGCAGAAGCGCTAAATCACTCTTTTTTTGTTTCAGTTTTCACCGAAAAGGTTATTAGCAATTGGATGTCTAACATACTGAATGCCAGTGAAAATGAGGTAGGATCCAAGGGCTAAAATAGGGAAAGAACAAGTTTAAAATTACTTAGATTCTGGGTTTGGAAAGTTCTGGTGAGATATCAATTGAGGGCAGTGGATAGTGGGATCTTTCTAGTGCCCAGTTCAGTAGCTTTGGATCCATGCAGATGCATAGTTTGCCTGGTGGCTTCTTACCACCAACAGGCTACTTACCTAGGCTGTACTGGCCTCAATAGGTAGTGCGATACCCCTGCACCACAGACTTTCAAACTCCTTGTGTACTGGGTTATGTACTACCACTGGAATTTTCCTTCATGGTAAATATCCAAGGTTCCACTGTGGGGTCTACTTCGAGTTGTAGCTTTCCTTTAAAGCGTCCATCACTTTTGAAAACATCCCTATATGCTTTTTAAAATTGTCTCCATTGTCCAAGGGACTCCCCTTTTGCTTCTTGCACTGAATCAATCAAATTCTGATGCTGCACCATGATCAGATTCCTGGGTTGTATGACTGTATTCCCCAAGAGGTGCTTACTGTCCACCACCACAAACTTCAGTTGGTACCATCTGTTATTTTTTGGGTTAGTCACTATGAGGTCACATTTTCCTATGAGCTGCAATATGCTGTCATTGTACATTATTTTATTGTGCCTGCTTTTTGCAATAAGTGTGTTTGAGTCCAATTAAACCTGAGGAATCACATTGCAGGAGGTCCTACTATCCAGATGAAATCACATAGGGTGTTTCCCTGTTAACATTGTTGCACACATGGGGGGCCGGCATTATCCCTTGTTTTTTTCTTGTCCTGACTGCTCAAACCTGATATGCTGTTGGAATTAAGGAGAGAATCATGATGTCATCCCTGCTGTCTGATATGCCATCCCCCTCTTGTACAAGACTGACTGAATCTTTCTGAGATCTTCCCCTGCTCCTGCACACATCACTAAAATGGTTCGACTTGCCACATTCCTTGCACAGCTGTCCTAGTGCAGGGCACTACTCCTTTACCCACTCATGCTGTCTCCCAGAGTAAATGCATCTCATGTAGGTATGCAACTCTGTTGACCTGCTCTTCTTTGTTTATGTTTCATTGCATGTACTTTGAGGGTGGTGTTCCTCCTAGGGCTTTCATCTTTTCTCTTGAGGCTTCCACTATAAACCTCATATCTAAGCATCTGTCTAATGTGAGAACACCTCCTCAGAGAAGCCACTCCTGCAGATAGTGATCCTAAATGCCATAGACTATCCTGTCCTGAATTAGGATGTCTATTAAGTCCCCACATTGCAAGTAGCAGGCAGTGTGCATAAGGCAGTAACACTAGTGAAAAACCTGCATCTCTCCAGAGTTTACTTCTGCTTTTGGGAAGAGTAGGTCCACAGGGTTCCTAGAACTGCTGTGAGGCTTGAGGCAATGGTGAGCTTCAGAGAGGTGCAGACCTCTCCACCCTGTTCCCCAAAAAAGTAAAACAACAGTTTTACATTCCAGCTATTGTCCTCCTGCATGATCAGATCTAGTACAATTTAAACTACTTCTTCCATCGGGTCTATTGCTGGGCTAGGTTTGTGTCTGCAAAATCCAGGGCTCCAATGGGCTTTAGACTGAGTTCCATGGCTCATGCTGTCAGATGCTGCACTGCAGAGAACTCACAGCTCAGAAACTACCACCATGTTTCATTCACATAAAGAGATGCTGACTGCAGGTGTGATTCTAAGTGCCTGCTCCTTAATGCCTACTGGCAGAAGGCCCACTGTATTGTAACTCATATCAGGCCTACCATACTCACTACCCTCAAGACACTGTTGTCATAACATCTATCCAAAAAGTATCTTGTAAGGCATCATATGTAAATGCACTGGTCAGGAATATTATTGTGATATATGTTCGGGTTGTGTATAAAGAGCTGGGTATCTGTGCTGGAAAGATGTTCTTAAATGTGTTTGGAGGAAATGCATAAATCGAGCCTGTTCCACTCCAGCCCTAGTCCCTGTGACGGGATATACACCTCTATCCCAATATAACACGACCTGATATAACACGAATTCGGATATAACGCAGTAAAGCAGCGCTCCAGGGGGGCGGGGCTGCGCGCTCTGGCGGATCAAAGCAAGTTCGATATAACGCGGTTTCACCTATAACGCGGTAAGATTTTTTGGCTCCCGAGGACAGCGTTATATCGGGGTAGAGGTGTACATTGCATATTGCCTGATTTTTTTTTTGCTTTTATTATTATTTTTTATTGTTTTCAATGTATTTTTAAATTAAAGGACCAGTTTACATTTTTTGGTTTTTAAACAATTTTTTTTTAAAATAGAGGACCTTGGTAAATAATTTTATGAATAATGACCTTTGTTACATTACATTTACATAACTTAGTTGGGCCTTTTTTTGTTATGCTTTTTAAAAATACATGTTTTTTAGTGGTTACCACACAAATATACCCATTGCCTAAATTAAACACTTTTGTGCCAGTAGCGGCTAAATATTGGATGGTACATTGTTTGCTTGAATGGTTTAAATTACTTATTTTTAGGGACTCAAGGAGAATTAGGCAAATGATAAATGTGGGTGAAAAATCTGCAACTTTCTTATTCACATGAAAGTTCTAATAGGACTAATTTCATATGTTAGGCATACTCACCTGAGTGAATCAATCCCAATACCAGCAATCATTCCAGCCTCGAACACTGTATACAATACTAGATTTTCACTGAAAACTGAGGAGTATGTGTTGGATAGCAATAGCTGCATTTGGAAACTAGAAAAAATGTAAACAGTTCTGTAATTCATGTCAGGATATATGCAGCTTTACAGTTAGCATATACATCTCACAGAAAACAATTAATATGTGCACTTATAATATAATCTGGTAAATATGTAATTGTATTGCCACTCACTCTGTTTTGCTGCTGATTTAGATAAGAAATGCCTATATACATTTTCTGAGACATAATAGGAGTTAATGGGACAGGTCTGTTAACATGTAGAAAGCATAGGGTCTGTAACATTATTTAGGTCTGTGTGTGGTTTTGATTAACCAGACTGTTTACACACTCTAAACATGAACTGATGAGAAAAAGCTGCAGCAGCAGTGAGAAAGAAACTTCCTAAATAAAAATGAAAGATTATATCCCTTTCACTAACAGCAAGTTGACGTAAAATGAATACTATTCTGGGATTCTTTTCCAACAGTTGTCTGTGTCTGAGTTTCAAACACATTTGTATGCTGCTCTTTGTTAACAGCAGTAAATACCTCATGGTTGCCAGGAATACCTTTTTTTGCATTGATTCTGCCTAGTTTTAGCACTGCACATTCCTTCTGTGGATAAAGGAAGTTAGAAATTTTGCAAATGACTGTTTGTGGAGATTCTGCTCTCTGACCTTTATCTGCATTTAACAACAGCTTAAATTCCACATTTTGTTCAGCATAGTAATCACACAAAAGTCTTCTAAATAGGCCCCTAGAAGCTGCTATTCAATGTCTGAGAGTTGCTCCTATTATAGGAGCATTTTCTCCCACATTTGGTTGGTTTAGGAGTAAAGTGTTACTAAGTTTTTAGGTTTAATCTATAGATTTTTTTCCTTTTAAATCTTTTAATGAGGAGTAGAAATGCTAATAGTCTGTTGTGTATTTTCTTTCTATGGCTTTCTGCCAATTAAAGATAAGTCAACAGTCAAAACACTAACAAGTTTTTATGTTAATAATAAGGATAATTTGAATAGTAACTTGAAAAAGTGAGTGTTTCTGTAACATTGTAGTAAACCTCTTCTTATCTGTCCAACAAACATTTATATAGAAAGAAGCTATTTCTAGCTATGTTAATGTCTTATTTATATAGCTTGTATCCATACCCTTCCTTGATTATATTTGGAAGTAATACATTTGTTAATAATGTTAAGCACTGAACTTATAGTTTAATAAGCAGATAAAATGAGCTAAATAAGGAGACTATCAAAATTTTATTATACAATTAGTTTTTTTCCTTATTAAACTAGTGTTATGTATGAATTATATTCACTATTTAGATTGTGTAGAAAGATTCAGAGATTCAGCTAGGAATTTTAAGAGATATGTAAATAATTTTATATTATGTAAACAGAAGTATTGTAATATGTAGTTTACTATATGAAAATATAAACAATACTAAAAATATTAGGTAATATCAGACAGCAAAACAATTTAATTAAAGATAATTTGATATTTTGAATTATTTTTTGTAATTTGGAAATCAAGTTTTAAATCTTAAATAAAGAAATACATGAAACAAAAGAACCTATCAATTCATTTTTCATAAATGAAAAGGCCTGATCCTCGATGGGAAAAGGTTCTTAGCATAATCCTATAGACCACTGGGTAAATGACTTCAAAATGGATGCACAATAAGGGCTGGAGTGATCTCAGTAAGCACTGTCCTCAAAGAGCTGGGGTGAAAATCCAGGAAAGATTTTCTTTCATGGGGCACAGCTCCCCAGTTTCCTGGCACACCAAGACATCACAAGTACTACTGCCGCCCCTTCACTGTCTACATCTGTTCTGTAGAAGCAGGCAAAGAAGCTGGATTAGTCTAAATCAAAAAGGCCATGTTGATATAATCCAAGTACTGTTGGAATTATGCGTGGTGAAAACAGATTTTAAAGTTAAAAGACCAAAATTGATGTGACAGATATTAGGCCTAGTTTGTGAACAAAATAGTGAGGGGGGTGAACTATGGCACCCACTTTTTCCCTTTTGGGATTTCCTAAAAAGAGACTTTGAAAAAAAATCAGTTCAGTTCAGCTCTCCCTCTCATCCCATTTTACATCCCGGCTCATCCCCCAACCTACCAACACTGCAACTCATCTTGACTTATCTAAAGGACTTTCTTCCTGAGAGGAAGGCTCTCTGGCCTTGCTCTTGTTTAAGGAACTTTGTTTTCACCTGTGATTGCTGAAAGTCATCACATTATCATGACATCCAGTCCTCAGTCCAGCAGCGGGGATATCTAATTGGCAGCACCACAAAGACATGTAAGATCTGGTACTGTATTTCCTTCCGTTGTTATGTTATTTTCTGCCCCACCTCTTTCTTCCCTCCTATCCTATCTCACTCTCTTGGCTTTTCATTGACATTTCCTCAGACACCTTAAAAACATTAAAGTCAAGGTTCCTGCTGTGTGGCTCCCGGTTTAGCTGTATCTTTCTCCACCAAGCAGCTATACTATCTCATTGAGAGACAGCACTGCATCCTCCTAAGAAGCTATCGGATTTGGAAATTATCTGAAGTTATTACCCCTTTGGGCACTCTCTGAAAGAAACAAACAGAACCATTAAAAGGCCAGGTGCTAGTCTGTCATCCCTTCTGATCAATATATGCATGGGACCATTAGGGGAATGTGAACAGATGACTTCTCCAATATGTTTTAAAAGACAGTTTACATGCTGTGTGGAGTCACATCTCACTCCCATCCTGTGATCTGGTTTTATTAACAAAGAGGTAACATAGTTCATCTCAAGCCATCTCCCTATGCTTGGCTGCATCTAGGATCCTTATCTCAGGACTACTGAGACCAGAATCTAGAGCTTCTTTGACTCAAATTCTAGCTCTCATATAAGTTTCTCCCAGCAGGATCAATACCTACTTTCAAGGACAAATCTACTGGAGTTTTTTCCATCCCTCTTAAAAGAGCTAGTGAGGCAACATGGGCTGCAATATGCAGATAAAATACAGCTTCATAACATCGTCTTTTCTGACCAGCTGGTGTAATTGAGTGACTCGGCTAGTATCTAATAGCTTTGGAAGAGTGTATGCAGGCTATCACTGACTGAAAGGGTATACCTGCTGTTTGTTACACAGGCTCGCAACCTAAGGATTTTTGTTGGATGTTCAAGTAGCAGTATTTCCCAATAATGCTTTTTATTGTTTCCTCTTGGCAAAAAGGTTGTGACCTTTCATTTTAGATACAGATCTTCCTAGGATCATCCATGCCATTTTCATCTTAAAGTTGGATTACTGCAATGTGCTGTAGAAGAGGCTATATCTTAAAACAATCCAGAAATTAGCTAATGCAGATTGTGACTTCCCATTTATTAATCAGCACTGCATTACTCCTGTACACTGGCTACTGACTGATTTACAGGTGGATTATAAGGCATTGGTTCTAACCTGTAAATCCTTAAGTGAAATTGACTCTACCTACCTGTGTCATTGCCTCTCTCCTTACATGATTCTGCAGCAGTTGTGAACAGCCAAGACCCAAAGCAGTAGTTGTTCTTGATGTGGGGCCCTTGACTCTGGATTTCACTTTCCCATATAGTTTGCTTGAGTCCAGATTTGATAACCTTCAGAGTATGCTGCAAGACTTTATCCAGATTTTACTGGGGAGGGAGCGGGTGCTGAAATGTATTTTAGAACTGATGTCTAAAATTGTTCTTTGTTGGCATTGAGACAATTTGTACGTTATTTACTTATTTTAAGTTTTGCACATGCACTGAACAATCTGTGGTTGGCAGATTTTAAAAAACAGCCCCTAAATAATTTGTCTCCCCAATATTAACAAAGACCCAACATTTCAGCCCACCAGGATTTTTCCTTTCCCTTAGTCACAATCCATCAGGCACTTCTCTCCAGAACAAATGGTGATGAACAAACATGGCAATACCCTTGGATAACATGAATACTCTAAAACTGCCCTCCTTGCAAAATTCTAAGTGTTTCTTTATTGGAAATAGTGTAAGACTGCCTCATGTGTACTTTGCAGTGTGGTAGTACTGGAAAAACTGCAAGAATGGCAGACCTCAGTTTTTCCTATTCAGTTATGCTCAGCTTGCGATTTACACAGAGGCAATGATCTACATTCTTTGGCCCACTTTGCTTCCTTTGCATGGTTCAAGAGGTGTAAAGGTAGATGAACCTTCAAGATCACTCCAGGTGGAAATACTCCCGTATAAGGGATTCCCAGCAGATTTAGAGCCATCGGAGCCTTCTACATTTTCACCCCGCTGCTCTTGCTATATCGTAGCTGTATCGGAGGCATGGAGAGGCCTGGCAATTGAGGTGGAGTGGTTGGAGTGGAAAGCACTTCATGAGATCAAAGACAGCTGGTGCAGTTTGGAACAGCCACAAGCATTCTAAGTGGTGCAGAGAATAAGAGAGTTGTAACCAATTCCTTGATAATCTCTCCTTTCTTTGCTGCACCCAGTATCAAATGGATACAGAAGAGAATCTGGTCAATTGTCTAGTGAGCGCAGAGCTGAGATACGGGAATCACTGAGTTGAAGTTCCAGTTTTGACACTCCTCTGTGGCCTGGGACATCTCTCTCTGGCTCAGTTTTCCATTTGTACAATGGGACAATAATACTTTTCATGAAACCCCTACAAAGCCAAAAGGAGTTTAAGAGTGTGCAAATTAGTGCAGAATTTGGCCCTAACATGAGAAACATACTACATATAATCACAAAAGCCCAGATTTTTAAGATATTTTGGTATTACTGTGCTCAGCATTGTCACACCTAATTGATTTAGGAGCCTAACTCTCATTTACTGTAAATGGGATTTATGCTTCCAAGTGCCTCTATCCCTTTTGAAAATTAGATTTAGGAGTTACAATGCTGAGCCTCGCAACTATTAAAAACCTTTAAAAATCTGGGCCAAAGGGACCAGAAACAACTGTGGGAGAACAAGATATTTGCATTTCCTGAATTTTTAATTTAATTAACAATTTACCTTAATCTGGCCATGTCTGCACTGCACAGAGCAACATAGCAAGTGGCCCATAAACAGGTTAAATGATTTGCCCAATGACATAAAATAACTTTATGACACAGTTATGGCTAGAAGTCAAGAGTGGCTTCCTAATCCTGTGTCCAATCTACTAGACCATGCTGCCTCCCTCAGTGTTTGATTTCTTAGGTGCTTTATGTGCAAAAAGGAAGGAAACACTCAGTTCTTTTCATTTTTAAAAACAGTTTACTTTAAAAAGTTTACTTTACCTTTTTCTTATTTGGGCTTCTAGCCAGGGGCATTTATCTTTTGAATGGTAGGGGGAAAGAGGCAGGGGAAGGTCTGATTTGTATTAGTTGTTGAAAACAGCTGTTTATTGTAATTTTAGCACTGTGTGTCACGATATCTAGATGATGGACAAACTATAACTGAAGGAAATAAAAAACAAAGCACTAATTTTCCTGCAGAACTGTCTGTATTTCAATTACAGAAAATCCACAGTAACTCTCTCTGTTTGTGCTACTTACAATTCGGGAGCCTCACTCCTCCCACTTCCTCATCTCCTTAGCACCCAAACTCTCAGCCTTTAACTACAAATAAAATAACAATAATTACCTTGTCATTGGACACTATGCCAACATGCTGATGAGATTGGGGAGGGAGAACTACGTCCCACCTCTTTACATAATGTTGTAAATTGCAGGGCTTGAATGCACTTTGCTAAAAATCTTAGTATGCTTTTGAGCAAGTCCAGAAATTATTATAAAAACATATAACTATATATATTTTTTTCATATGTAACTAAGAGACTTCCTCATGGATATCAAGTTAAAAATGTTTTTGTGCAGTTGTTTTTGTTCCATCTAACTTAGACATAACAAAGTTGAACAGATTTTCTTAGGCTTCCAACAATAGAACAATAACTTCCTGACTGAAAGCAAACAGGGACATTTTCAGTTCCAAAGGAGAACTTTTCACTGCTCTTGTGAATATCAGATAATAGAACTTGACTGCCACATGGGCCTTTCTTCACCTGCAGCTGAGATCATTGCAACCTTATTGAGGATATTACAAGCAAAAGGGGGTTTCATAGAGGACTCTGCTGTAACAGCACTGCTCCCTGACCTGCTCTCCAAATATGTCTGGGAGCACTGTCATCCTATTGAGGATATCAACAGGGAGAGATGCTTTAAACAAAGGACTGCTATGTGAACAAGCCTGTATTTTCTTTTTTATGCTTATAATTTTCAGTTGTTAGCTTTATTTGTATATAATGCCTATCTTATAAATCTTAACTATTTTGTCCTATTTAATGGAATGTAAAGATGTTCTATAATTTGTAAATTTAAAATTGATTTTATATAGTTATCTATGAAAGCTATTTTTAAGGAAGGATCGAGGTTTCCTATTTTGTAATGTGACATTATTGGAGTCCCAGAGATTTTTTGTTTTTAATGTTTGTGCGTTGTGTAATTTCATCTGTGTTTTTTATATTTACTTTGGCATTGCAAGGGAGACTGGTTATCTTGGCAAAACTGAGTCAGAGAGAATACAAGTCATCTGAGAAGATAAAGCAACAGAAGCAGCTTGGTCAATATATTAAATTGAAAATTAGCAGTGAAGATAAAGATTCCTCAGTGACTAATTTATTGTCAGAGGCTGCAGTCTGCACCATATGCAGATCTAGCCTTTGTACGGGTTTAAGCTCTGTGGCTTCTAGGAAAGTGGACATAAAATGAAGGATTTCACAACCAGCTTTTAAAAATGATGAATAAAAAAAACCTAACTGTTGTATTCCCAAGAATTAAAAAACCTGGAAATATACTAAAAGAACCACTGAAAAGGGTCCAATTATCCTATTAAAGAACAGGACCAAATTAAGATGTATTTGAATAGCTCTAAAATATTAGCAGGCACATTAAGGTAATACTTTATTACCTCAGAGGTTGAGCCTCTGGAGAATATATCAAGAGTTTCCAACCATCATGTTTTAGGATTAAAAAAAAAAGAAGCAGAGGGTTATGATCCTTCTGTTCCTTTACCTGAAGATTATTGGGGGAGCAGCTTAATCCACTATTAAGTATACAACATGCTTTTGAATGACTTCCTCTTCCTTGCACACTTGTGAAACAAAAAGGGCACAGGGAAGAAAAGGTTTCTGGTTGCTTTTAACATGTAGCAGATTGAAATAGACATTTATAATGTCTTAAAAAGAAGATTAATTATCAAGAAACACTGAGTTATAATGTTTTCAGCTAGTGAAAAAGAAACAAGTCATAAGCAGAACACATTTATAAAACAGGCACACACATTGCAATATTTTATCCTACAAGACTATACTTCTGGGACTAACCTATGTCATCTTGATTTTGATAAGGTTTGAAAAGTTTTTGTTTCAAAGCATCCTATATCAATTTTAATTGAGGAAAAATCTTTGGAAGCAGTAACTTTGACCTTACTAAAAATCCTTATTTTCCTAATTCTTCAGCAGCAAAATCCTAGATATAAAATAAAGTTTGGACATATGTTTTTAATAAATGGAAAAAATTTCCCATTGGAATTATGCAACATGCCTTACTAACAGCACCATAATAGTTTATTTAACTATTAACAGATGTGCTGTAAATTATTTTGTCTTTGTGATTGTTCTAATTTTGTTAGTATTATTACTAGTGACAGTGAATAAGACTATTTTATAGCATTTGTTTTTTTAAAAATTGATAAAATGAAGAGAGGAATACAAAAGTCACATGTAACCTTAGCATTCATACACCATGCAACAATAAAAGGGATAATTTCAGACTCCACTAATCTATGACTCAGCAAAATTTGGGGCATCCCCCCAAATCTTCAACCTGCTTCTTCTCTGCACCCCCTCTTCTGCTGGCACACACACAGAGCTGGCAGTGTGTGCTCTGCATCATAGCTGAATCAGTCAAATATTGAAAGACTGAAGGAATAGCACTATGGACCTAAGATGCGTTCTCTTATCTGCTCATTAAGGTCCTGTTCCTACATGTGCTTAACTTTACACACATGAATTGTGCCACCAAAGTCAATGGGACTACTCACGTATAAAGTTAAGTATGTGCATAATTGTTTTCAGGATTGGGGCCTACATTGCTAATGTTACTCACTGAAACCGGAGATTTCCAGATTGTAAGAATTATATCCTACCTTAAATAATCTACAAGTATTTAAAATATTTAATAAGCATCTACATTTCTTTTGGATGAACAAACAATCCAAATTGCATAAAAAGGAGGGAACTCAGTGCCCTCTACCCAAAACATATTCATAGCTTGTCCTGGAGATGTGACAGACAGAAGCACTTTGGAATTGGCTCCACCAGATGTTTATCAGTAGTGAATTTGTATTATCACTATTGTGTTTATTGCAGTAGTGCCTATAGACGAACCAAAATGGGGACTGTGACAATGTATCCCATAATGCTTTATGGGAATATGACATAACTGGAGTATGTTTTATGCTACATGTGCCATGTAACTTATCTCTGTAAAGGTTATGGTCTACTGAATCTACTCATCCTATTTGTACACATATATCATTTTTGTACTTGAAGTTATGAATATTGGCTGTATACTTGCTTGATTTCTAAGTAAGCTTTGTAAGGCATTTGGTCAGCTTCTTTAGAAAGGAATTTGCAAAGTTAAATGCCCAATCATGAAGCACTTAAAGAACAATGGATCTTGGAATGCTCCAATCCACATAAGAAGTCTACTTGAGGATGTTCAAGGTAGCACGTGAACCATGGCTGCTACCTGTAGTTCTGAGTCATGCATGGACATGTGACTTGCCCATGTGACTCCAAAACTCCATCTTGGAGCTAGACTTTGCATAGGAGTGAGGAGGGCATCTCCACCCACAAGAGAAAGTCTATTTAAACCCCCAGGAGACGCCTCCATTTTGTCTTCAGCTGGCTAAAGAGAGAGAACCTCTCCATCCCCAAGGATACCTGAAAGGAACTGGAACATAGGACAGTAACTACAGGCGGTGTAAGTGATTGCTGGACCCAGACTAGAAGGAGACTAGTCTGTAAAAGGAAGCTTACTGGGTGAGATTTTATTTGTATTCAGTTTCTTAGACATAGCCTTGTGTGTTCTATAGAGGGCGAACAATTTATGAGTTTACCCTGTATAAGCTTTATACAGGGTAAAACGGATTTATTTGGGGTTTGGACCCCATTGGGAGTTGGGCATCTGAGTGTTAAAGACAAGAACACTTCTGTAAGTTGCTTTCAGTTAAGCCTACAGCTGTTAGGGGACGTGGTTCAGACCCTGGGAATGGGTTTGCAGCAGGCTAGCGGGTCTGGTTCAAACCAGGCAGGGCACTAAAGTCCTAAGCTGCCAGGGCAGGAAAGCAGAGGCAGATTGGGTTTCTGTGATCCAACCTGTCACAGGGACCCCATTGTGCCAGGCATTGTACAAACAGAGAGTAGTAGATATTCTCTGTCCTCAAGAGTTTACAGTCTAAATAGACATAACAGACAGAGGGTGGGGGAATGGATATAATGCATGAGCAGAGTGAACAATGTGATGACAGTAAAGGTCATGTTAGTTCCTTTTTTTGTGGGTGTGGGATTAATTAGGAGGGGGTCAGCTAATTGGAAAGAAAAGGGAATGTAAACGGATCATGGAAGGGAAAGGGAGCAAAGGAGACAGGACAAGGGAGAAGAGGGCAAGAGGGCAGGTGTGGAGTAATGCTGAGATTAAGAGACTAGAAGGGAGGAAAGGGACATGTTTGGTGTAAAAGGCTTATCAGCACAGGGCAGCGAAAATGATAGAATCATAGAAATGTAGGGCTGGGAGGAAGCTCAAGAGGTCATCTAGTCCATCTGCCGGTGCTGAGGCAGGACCTGGTATACCTAGACCAGTGGTCACCAACCGGTAGATCACAATCGACTGGTCGATTGTGGAGCCTCTGACAGTCGATCTCGGTCACAGTCTAGGGTTACTGACCTTCCCACAGTCAAACCGGGAGATCGGCTGCTTCCAGTCTGGCGGCGCAGCAGGGCGAAGGCAGGCTCCCTGCCTGTCCTGGCCCCCTACTGCTCCCAGAAGTGGCCGGCACGTCTGGCAGTGGCTCCTGGGGGGGGGAGGGGCAGGGGGTTCTCCACAAGCTGCTCTTGCCTGAAGGCACCACCCCCGCAGCTCCCATTGGCTGGGAATGAGTGGGGGAGGGCCTTGGGGCAGGGGTGGGGCAAGAGTGATTGGGTTTGTGTGATTACAGTTATTTCTACATTTTCTTTGAGGTAGATCCTGGGTTGCACTTAAATTCAAAAAGTGATCTTGTGCTTAAAAAGGTTGGAGACCACTGACTTAGACCATCTCTGACAGGTGTTTGTCTAATCTGTTCTTAAAAACCTCTAATGACAGGGATTCCACAACCTCCCTTGGAAGTCTAGTGCAGTACTTATCTGTCCCTATAGTTGGAAAATTTTCCCCAATATCTAACGTAAATTTTCCTTGCTGCAGATAAAGCTGATTACTTCTTGTCCTACCTTCAGTGCTCATGGAGAACAACTTATCACCATCCTTTCTATAATAACTTTTACATATCTCTCTAATGTAATGGTAAATTCTCTGTTGGTTGTGGTACAGTGTTGCTGAAGGTGCATTCAATGGTACTATGGTCATGAATACGGGATGTTTCAAATTGCAGTCTCATGACTTTAATAGTGATGGTAAGACTGAGTTTCTGAGAAGCCTGTAGCTCTGTATCAGGCCAACCATATATGTTAACTTTTCAAAAAAGGAAAAGAATTGTGATCTACCATATTCAAAGGGGTTTTGAGTCTTGAGAAGAATGAATTATCTCTTTGTTCAAACTTGGAATGTTTTTCAGATTTTTGGTGCTGCTAAAAACTTCCAAATTACATTTAATCAATAGATTCAAAATTTTGTATGCTATGATCTGTAACTAATTATTTTTAAAAATAAGTCACTACATTCCCCTTTTCCTCCCTCTTCCTAATCTCCTTGTATGCCTCCATGTATCTCTCCTTGTTTCTTTCAATGCCCATTTCCCTCAGGGAATTTCCCTATATATTTTTCATCCTATTGGAATGTTTCATTTGATATATTTTATCTAAAATCTTCCATTTTATTCAGTTTTTCTAGTTTAGCCCTTTCCGCTGTATCTGTTCTTGCATTCAGTGTTTTCTTTCTTTCTTCTTTGTGCCAACCCCTCTCTACCACTATCTTTTTCTTCCATTTCTACACCCTTAATCCTCTCCTCTCTGTTTCTCTGAGAATGAAAGTCAGAAAACAGACCCTGTCACAGTCCAAATGCAGGTGAAGATTGCACTTACGAGGGTGAATGGGTTACAGAGCGAAGTGATTTGATAGACCTGGGTGTGTCACTACCATTGCTCACCCTTTATTCTATCTGCATGAGGGTGGAATCCAGAGTACTGGAAATGTAGTGGTTTGGGAAAGTTCTGAGCTAGAGTGATGGCAAAGATAAAGTCTGGGGCAGAGGCAATGCCGGAGCTTGAAATAGGGGTGAAACAGAGTGACAGAGATTAGGGCTCATGCCAATGGCACAACTGAAGGTCAAGGCAGTGCTGAGTTATTGCAGAGGTTGTGATGACAACTTTCCAATTTCTTAAAACCGGACACGACACCCTCCCACCCCATTGTTCGATTGCCCCCTCTCCAACCCCTGCGGGTTGCTGTCTCCCCCCCTCTCTCAGGACTCACCTGTAGGGTTGCCAACTTTCTACTCACAAAAAACTGAACACCCTTGCCATGCCCTCCTCTGAGGCCCTGCCCCCACTCACTCTATCTCCCCTCCCTCTGTTGCTCGCTCTCCCACCCTCACTAACTCGCTCATTTTCACTGGGCTTGGGCTGGGGGTTGGAGTGCAAGGGGGTGAGGGCTCTTGCTGTGGCTGAGGGGTTCGGAGTGCTGGAGGGGGCTGGGCTGGGGCAGAGCTTGGGATATGGGGGTGTTTGAGGACTATGGCTGGGGATGTGGGTTCTGGGGTGAGGCTTGGGATGAGGGGTTTGGGGTGCAGGAGAGAGCTCCAGGCTGGGGCTGAGGGATTCAGAAGGCAGATGGGGTATCAGGGCTGGGGCAGGGGGTTGGGGTGAGGGAGGGGGTGCAGGCTCCGGGTGGCGCTTACCTCAAGCAGCTCCTGGAAGCAGCGGCATGTCCCCACTCTGGCTACTATGCGGCAGCACAGCCAGGCGGCTCTGCGTGCTGCCCTGTCCACAATTCCTGGCCAATCGGAGCTATGGAGGGACGCTTGGAGCCAGGGCAGCGCGTGGAGCCTTCCTGGCTCTCCCTAAGTCTAGGAGCCGGGGGACGGAGGGGAGGGATGTGCCGCTGCTTCTGGGAGCCGCGTGGAGCCACGGCACGCAGGGAGCCTGCCTTAACCCTGCTGTGCTGCTGACCGGACTTTTAACAGTCCAGTCAACATTGCTGACCGGAGCCACCAGGGTCCCCTTTCCACCAGGCGTTCTGGTCGAAAACCAGGGAGTGGTCTTCTTTGGTGTGGTGATTCTAAGAATGGGGGAAAGTGCAAAGCTGCCAGCTCTCTCAATATTATCCCAAGGACCATCATGATTTTATGCTTCACAGCTTCTCAGTCTGCCGATTTGACAAATCTTGTGAACTTTTGCTCTTAATCAAAATGGCTGCCATCTCCTATTACCTTTTAGTAGGACAATAGTACAAACTGAAAGTCTCCGCCTTCAGTTAAAACGACAGCCGTTTCCATGCAGCTTTGCGGAATGAAGTGAGGCTGCCTGTAGAAACGAGTGCTGCCATCGCCTCTTGTTCCCTGGGGGACTGAAGCCAAGCTGCCTACAGGGAACACTGCCACCCTCTGGGCTCTCGGTTTAGGAATCTAGACGGTGGGGCTGTTGAAAAACTAAACAAACGTTGTGAAATTTGTTTTGGTCAGTTTGAATTTCAAAAATATTTGACCAGCTCTGTTGGACAGGAAGAGACCGAGGAGATGTAATGTGCTAAAGAAGCAGAGTCAATATGAGGGGGCAGGAGCTGGTAAGAGGAAAGGGAAAATATGGGGAGCAAGTAAACGTGGAGGAGCATGAAGATGAAGTATAAGTGGGGCTGGGGAGTAGATGGGACAGGGAGAGAAACAGGAACGGGCTAGGAGGAGGAAGAGGGAGGCAGGTTGAGGTAAGAGGGGATGAAGAAGGGCAGAGTGGCAACTCTCCAACCCTAGAGGCCAGAGAGTGAGAGAACTTCCCTACAGTGCAGGCCATGGAGGCCCACATTTGTGTGGTTTTAAGATTAAATTTTGAACCTGAAATAATAACACCCCTCCAAGGGCTTGCGATGCCTTGCCCCTAACGACTCAGGGCGAGAAAGCGTGGGGTTGTTTTTAATTCCGTGATTTTTGAGGCTGTTATAATAGCGTGGAGTTCGATTCATGACTTTTGAACCCTAGGGACAGCAGCACTCAGGTGGTGCCGGGCCCCAGCACGATTATACCTTCTTCGGGGGGGAGACAGGAGGCAGCGGAGTAAGTTTGGGACTGCTCGTTTTGAGCGTTCATCACACGTCCCATGGGGTGGGAGGAAGAGGCATTTGGACTCCATCTCTTGGCGCAATAACGCCGGGGGCTAGAGGGGGATCGATCGGACACCCCCCCCCCCCCATGGTAACGGGAGACGGGGGGGGGGGTCGGCGCTGGGGACTCTCCTCCTCTCCCGAGTGGCTCGGGGCTCCCAGATGTGGCGAGGGGACAGGGCCAAGCAGAGAGACAGCGGAGGAAACGGCCTCCCCCGCCCGTTCTCGCGAGAGCCGGAGGAGGGGTGGGGCGTCAGCGGGGCTATGACTGGCGACTCGGAGTTGTCGCCATTGTGAGTTCTGCAGGCGGAGGCGGCTGGGCCGCCCGCAGCGGGGGGTGTCTGGGACGGGACTAGAGGAGACGCGACGCAGGCTCGGGTGAGTAGGGGACAGGAATGGCTCGGGGTGTGGGGCTCCCCCTGCCTGGCCGCGGGGCGGGGCGACACTGACGGAGGTTGAGGCCCGCAATATCCATCTTGTCTCTAGGCTGTGGCGGCAGCAGCTTCCCCGCCGCCACAGCCTAAGGAGCAGGCCCGGCCGGGCTGGGCCGCAGAGCAGCCGGGTCTCTACCTGACCCGCAGAGACTCAGCCTCTCCGTCCCCCGCTGTCCCGCCCACCCTGCCAGGTGCGGCACGAACAACCAGCCCCCGCCGCCACCTGCTTTGACTCTCCAACACCCTCTGTCCCCAGCTCACCAGGTATGGATCAGCCCTGCCAGTGCCACCCTCCGAACCGCTTCGTCCTGGGGCCAGCCTCAGCCTGTGCCCCCAACACCAGCCCAGCCCCTGGTCGGGCCTGCTGAGCAGCGCAGACTCCCTCCCTGCTCCCGGCATGACCCCTCCCCTTTCCCTCCGCTGGGCCAGGGAGTTGCCCTGTTCCCTCTCCTGCCAGGCTGGGGGAGTAGCCCCATCTTCCTGAAACCATCTTCCTGAGGGAGTCTGGGAAAGAAACTTGACCCCGATGGACTGAGTAGTCTGGGAGGGCTCAGAGTTAATCGTATATCTATGTAGAAGTCTCACTTATTCCTTCTCCTACCCATTACCACCACTAAGACAGGAGACTTGGGGAGGTGGGAATGGCTATTGAAGGGTAATTGATCATTGCCTTGTTGTGGGTCCCACCATGCCAGAACTAGTCACTGGAGGGAACTTTAGGAATGGTCATGCGGAGGGGAGGGATAGCTCAGTGGTTTGAGCATTGGCTTACTAAACGCAGGGTTGAGAGTTCAGTCCTTGAGGGGGCTATTTAGGGATATGGGACAAAAATCTGTCTGGGGATTAGTCCTGCTTTGAGCAGGGGGTTGGACTACATGTCCTCCTGAGGTCCCTTCCAATCCTGATAGTTTATGATCCTATGTGCCAGAGGAAAGGGAACATAAACCATCCATAAGAGACACTTCTTGTTACCAGTCTCTCCCACTCCCCCAACTCCTGAGGCAGAGGCCTTCCTAACAGGCAGAGCTGTAGGGATGCTAGCTCTATGCACCCCTTCCACATGAAGTATTCTGGGATGACAGAAGGGGCATATCCACACTTCTATTGTGTAGTGCTGCAATGGCCCACTGAGGCCCTTTCAGAACTGGTGTAAGTTAAGATGATCACTCAAGCTTTCCCTATCTGCAGAATGGTTGAATTGGCCTCTAGCAGCTGTAAGAGACCGGTAAATGCATTGTCTCCCCCCTCAGCCCGATTCTCTTCTGATTTAAAAATAGCTCCTGATCTAAAGTCCAAGTGTTCAAAAGTTATTAGTAAGGTCCTCCCAAAATCCCAATAGCTTTAGAAATTTCTTTGTCTTTGGTTTTTAAATCTTTAGGGTATGCTTGGATCAGGAGGTTTTTATTCCTAGCTGTCAAGTTCCAGAAAAATTACTTGAATTTTCTATTACTTAAGATCTGAGGTGGTCCCCTCATCACATGCCTCCAAGCTAAAATTGCAGGACCCATAAGCATTGCTTCTTTTCTTGGCCCCCAACCCCCACTTCTCCCTATGGTGGGGCAGAAAGATTGTTCTTGAAACACCAAGCTGAAGTGTTCGTTTTCTCCTTCCCTTCCTGGAGCTGATGACTCTGGAGAGGCTCCAAGTCAATGCTAGCCCCTATCATCTCCATCTCTTCTCTGTGGTGAACTGGTAGACTCTTAAGCCTGGTTCTCCTTTTTTACTGTACCTAGAGGCACTGATGGATTGTGAGAAGGGTAAGACAGTGGCTTCCTGGCTTGCCAGTACTGTAGTTGGAGAAACAACGCCATCTTTTACCCCTTTGCTACACCTAAGCATTTAGGAGGCCATGGGATTTAGAGAAGCTTCAGCCCCTCTCAGCAAACTTAGGACTGTCATAAGAAAGTGGTAAGAGATCTTAAAGTACCTTCAGTATTAGAAGTAACCCTTATTATAGTAAGGAAAACAGTTATCCATGAAAATCTTTTCATGTCCATTCAATTAGGGATGTACCCCATATTTTTCAGAACTGGACATCATAAAGACACACCACTCTGTCAATTCAGTAGTAGATTCTTGCACTATTCATCTAGTTTCTCATTCCTTTTAATATGCAGTGATTTTTTTTGGATTGTGCCGAGTACGTCCCTCTCAGTAAAATCTGCAGCAGCTCTTCTGCAGAACTGGCTGAACACTGTCTCTACTTCTGTGCATCTTATGAGGCTCACCCCAATGGTTGTGGTTTGGCCTAGGAGTTTACTTGTAGTGACAAAAGTATCAAATGCTCCATGCCTTTTTGTCTGGGGTGGACTTTGAACTGATTTGGGCAACAGTCAGTCTTCCTGGGGATTAAGTGCTAAGCACTTCCTCAGAGCCCAGTCTATGGGCTTCTAAAACAAAGTTCTGGAGAGCTAAAACTTAAATTTTGGTGCATAGCCAATTGCTAGCTTTTAACATATAGTCTACCAAATTAATTGGCTGAACACTTAAAAAAAAAAAAACCACACTTGTAAAATTTTAGTTATAGAAACTCTTTTCAGTACCACAAATCTACTTTGAATGTTTTCAGTGTAACTGTCTAATCCTTAAGTGTCTAAATGGATTTTAGAACCTGCAAAAATATGCTACTTTGAATCCATACTGAATCCATGTTCACTCATATTTCTTCCACAGTTGAGATCGGAGTTGGGTAAGGTCCCAGTGCCCCTCCGAGTAAAAATCCAAAATGGTTGGCAGTTGAGGTTTCCTTTTCAATGTAATTTGTCAAGTAAACCGACAATGCTGTGTACTTGTGTAATTTGCAGGTATTGCTGTAGCTAGTAAAATGCTTTAGTGAGTGTGTCGGGGAATAGAGGAATGTTGTCAATCAAGGAAGCCTATTTAAGCTAAGTATGGTCAAACCCAGTAATTATACACAAAGCTGTCAAATGAATATATTTTAGCACTGGTAAGACAACCAGTATGTCCCCCCCCCCCCCCCCCCCACAGTTTGTGGAACACAATTATGTAACATTGTAATGCAGTGGTAATTTGAATATCTAAAGTTCCATTTATCACTTAGATTAAGTCCCCTGGGACACAATTTTGCGGTGGGTCCCCCCTATGTAACATTGTGCTCAAATTCCTGGTACTAACGCTACTAATTTTTGTTGGGTTTAAAACAATCCTTTTAAGTCATGTGTTTACCTTTAAGATAGTTAAATTGTACTGTCAAGGGCTAATCTACACATGAGGTATTTGGGAAAAGCTATATAGAAAAAATTAAAAATGACTGAAAAAAGCGTATCTACACAATGGGGTGATGCACACTACGGGATGTGATTTCTAAAGTGCATCAATATGTCACACACTTAACTGGTCCACATAAACCCTGCTGGTATGTACTAACAGTTCCCCAGTGTGCTTTAACATAGTACCATTTGAAACAGTACTTATTCTGGAATAACTCCATGTGAAGACAGTCTAGAATAGCTATTCTGTTTTAAATTGGGATAGCTCAGTGGTTTGAGCATTGGCCTGCTAAACCTAGGGCTGTGAGTTCAATCCTTGAGGGGGCCATTTAGGGATTTGGGGCAAAAATCTATCTGGGGATTGGTCCTGCTTTGAGCAGTGGGTTGGACTAGATGACCTCCTGAGGTCCCTTCCAACCCTGATATTCTATGAAAATTAACACCCTTATTCCTGCATCTATGTGTAGACAAGCCCTGAAGTGCTAGAACTGGAAAATGAAATGATTCCATGTAGGAGTTTAATGTTTTCTAAGTGTCTTAAGTTACCATTCAAAATATCTAGCACAGGGTCGGCAACCTTTCAGAAGTGGTGTGCCGAGTCTTCATTTATTCACTCTAATTTAACGTTTCGCATGCCGGTAATACATTTTAATGTTTTTAGGTGGTCTCTTTCTATAAGTCTATAATATATACTAAACTATTGTATGTAAAGTAAATAAGGTTTTTAAAATGTTTAAAAATCTTCTTTTAAAATTAAATTAAATGCAGAGCCCCCCCAGACCTGTGGCCAGGACCTGGGCAGTGTGAATGCCACTGAAAATTGGCACACATGCCATAGGTTCCCTATCCCTGATCTAGAACACTCTAGGGAGCCACTGATTCTGACAAAGATTTTTGTGAAACTTTTATTGTGACAAATACATGGAAATCCTGCAAACTATACTGTAACTTCTTCCCTTGGTGGATGTAAAATGTTATCAAATCAGAATAAGTTTCAAGTCATGCTTGCCAGGAAAAGCTTTAAAATATGAACTGAAGCCATGTCTACCCTATGGGTACTATAGCAGCATAGTTATGCCAGGATAATCCTGTAGTGTAGATACAGCCTATGGCAGTAGAAGAGCTTTTTCCATCCCTTTAGGAACACTATGGCTTCATCTACGTTAGAACTTTTGTCTGTCAGGGGTGTGAAAGCCCCACTCCTGACTGACAAAAGTTTAACAGACAAAAGCTTGGTTGTGGACAGCGTTATGTTGGCAGGAGACACTTCTGCGACATAGCTACCGCTGTTTGTTAGGGGTGGCTTAATTATTCTGGCAGGAGAGCTCTCACTCGCTGGCATAGAGCAGCTACATGGAAGACCTTACAGCAGTGCTGCTGTAAAGTCTGTAGTGTAGCCAAAAGGTACCTTCCCGAGTGAAGGTAGCTAGCTCAATGGAAGCATTCTTCCATTGACCTAACTGCATCTATGCCAGGGGTTTTATTGGTATAGCTGCATTTCTTAGGGGTGCAGCTTTTTCATACCCCTGAATGCTGTAGCTATGTTGATGTAAATTTTAAGTGTAGACCAGGCCTGTGCCCAATGTCTGTCTGAAGCTGCAAAGGGCATGAAGCAATAGCTAAGAGGTGTGAACTGCCCAGTCATCTGAATTCAAAAGCATCCGGCTACCTTAAGGAGGGTGGTATTATGGCAGGGTCATTGTTTGGGAGAGGGGTGATAGTGGGTCCTCTTGTGGATTAGTACCCTAGGCACAGATTGCCTTAATTTAACCCTGATGTGAGTGCAGGTGGTAGTACAGAAGGAGGCCCCTCTATTGTCCTCTTTCTCTGCACACCTAAGTATCATGTTTGTGTTCTTGACAAAGGACAAAGACAATGCTCATGCCACTTTCATGCTGCTGCTTAGAAAGCACTACAAGGATACCATCCACAATAGAGGTAGGAAGAGAAGAACTGAAAGAGAGAGCTGCAGCAGTGCAGTAGCAATGTAAATTACTTTGAGAGTTTCTCAACCCACTTTCTGGACCTGCAGGGAGTGGGATGGAACACAGATAGTACCTTTAATCTCTTGGCTAGACTCTCTTCAGTCAGGTGTCTAGCCAACTGAAGTAGAAGTGTTGATGCTGTAGGTGTAATGCATGGGTCTGTGACACAGCAAAGTATAGAGGAAGGAAGTGTTTTTTTTTTTTTTTAAATAAACACCAAACACAAGCCTATTTGCCTTCCTGCCAAAGGAAAGTGTGTGGGTAGATGGACTGAGGGAGGGGGAAGACCTTTAAGAAGTGGGGAAATGTTAAACCAGGGTAGATTTGGTGGAAAAATGTAAAAAGCCAAAAGTTTAGTTTAGTTTAGCCAAGACCTAGCAGAGAAAAACAAATCACTTAATTTTGTTTGAGGGAGATTGTATGTATTAGTAGGTAACTAATGCTTTACACTTATTTGGCATCTCTTACAAAGCACGAAATGAGTTATAAAACAGGTGGTAGTGAAGTATTATCCTTATTTTACAATAGGAAAGCCAAGGTAAAACATGATGCAGTTTACCTTATGGTCATATAGCAAGTTAATGGCAATTCTAGAATTAAGATAGGTCGCCTGGTTCCCAGGCCTGTGCTTTAAAAATCACTATATAAAGCATGTGCGCAATAAGTATTGATGACAAACTTAACATACTTATCTGTTGCATTCTATACTAGGGGGAAAAAAAAGGTGGGAGGGGAAAATAACTTTTGTCTCATGTAGAACACTCAGAATGGAGTCTAAACCTTCAAGGATTCCTCGAAGGATATCAGTTCAACCCTCCAGTTCCTCCTCTTTAAGTGCTAGAACATTGTCTGGAAGCAGAGGAAGCAGTTTAACTGATGCATATCATACAAGAGAATCTTCACTGAGACTGGATTCTGGATGTCAGGTAAGGCATTTTATATTTGCTTTTAGAAGTAACACCTTCTATATCTGCCTCTTGAGCAGGATTCTTAAGATCAATTTCAAGGGCAATATAAGGAGGAATTTCAACATGTTTTCCTCGCACAAACAAGATAAATGCAAAGATTTGGCCTTGCTAGTGGTAGTGCTTTGCACTGCCATGAAATGGCGTAGAGTCACTTCGTTTTACCATCTTTCCCCACTACTGTTGGTATGTAGCATTTTAAATCAGTGCCTGAATAAGGAACATCATTAAATGAGTCCTAGACACAGGGTTATGCATATCGGGATGGTGATTATAGTATAGGATCTTGGAGGGAAGTCTGTTTAAGTAAAATCGGGATCTTCTGGCCTGACAGGGAAGTGGAGACCGTAAGTTTCAGTATTGCCAGAGCACAGCATTTTAGTTTTAGATAATGGTGTAAAAGGTCTCAACTCTAAAAATGACAGCATAATTAATAAATACAACAGATCAGGTATAGCTTAACTGTTTGTTCTGTCTGAAAGTTTCAGAGTAGCAGCCGTGTTAGTCTGTATCCGCAAAAAGAACAGGAGTTCGTTAATTTGTTAACATTTGTTAGTCTCTAAGGTGCCACAAGTACTCCTGTTCTTTTTGTCTGAAAGTTGTATGGCACGAATAAGGATATAAAGGAGTGAGAAGGCTTTCAGGCTTCAAGTCATTCTGCCAGCATGCTAGCAGAACTAGAGATAAAAGCATAAGGGGTGCTAACTAGAACATTCTCTGTGAAGGCTGAGTTGTGTCTGGAATGGGGTGCTTCAACACAATATACACCACTACCTCCATATAATGTGACCTGATATAACACAAATTCGGATATAACGCAGTAAAGCAGTGCTCTGGGGGGGCGGGGCTGCACACTCCAGTGGATCAAAGCAAGTTCAATATAACGCGGTTTCACATATAACGCCGTAAGATTTTTTGGCTCCTGAGGACAGAGTTATATCGAGGTAGAGGTGTACTAACAGCTGATTCATTAGCCTTGTCATGTTTACCTCATTTTAGTTTACACAAGTGTGTAAACAGACAATACTGTACATAAGTTATTTTTATCTAAATACATATGAAACAAGCTGAACTTAAAATATAAATCAATACAGGTGACTAAGTCGTATTAAAATATGTAGAATGTGTTTGGCCCACACAATTGTGCTTAGGTTTGTGTCCCTCCCGTGTAATAAGGTAGAACACCATTGTCTTGAACAAGACTGTTTAGTAAACTAGAAAACACTAAGGATTAACCTGTATATAAGTAGATTTGGGGGAAGTCTTAGATGCAAGATATTGGCCAGTGAGTTCTTTCATGTTACACTTCAGTTAATGATTTGACACTTTGATTTTAATAAAACTCCTCCTATGCTATACAGAAAAGAGATTCTCTAAATTCCTTTTAGAAAAGAAGCCTTGCAAGTGTAAATATGTACAGTAACTCCTCACTTAACATAGTTATGTTCCTGAAAAATGCAACTGTAAGTGAAACAGTGTTAAATGAATCCAATTGTCCCATAAGATTTAATGTAAATGCAGGGGGTTAGGTTCCAAGGAAGTGTTTTTGGGGCAGACAAAAGGCACTATACTGTATACTACTATACAGTACAGTATTGTGGTTGGGAAGTGCCCCTGGCTCACCCCACACAGGTACAGCCTGCTGCAGGCAAGGACCTTTGCAGGAGCAGCAGCTTCCCCAGAGAACAGGCTCTGATTTTGCCAGAAATGCTCCAAGCTCGCCTCTTCTTGTCCCCGCTCCGCTCCAGGCCCGCCTCTTCCCATCCCCACTCCACTTCCTCTCCAGAGCACACCACGTCCCTCCCCCACAACGTCCTAAGCACCACCAAACAGCTGTTCAGCGGTGCTTAGGATTTTCTGGGAAGGAGAGGGAGGAGTGGAGATGTGGGGCTTCCTCGCTCCTGCCCCTCCCTCCCAGCACTTCACGCTTAGGACTTTCTGGGAGGGAGGGGCAGGAGCGGGGAAGCCCCACATCTTCTCTCCTTCCCCTTCCTCCCTCCCTCCCAGAAAGTCCTAAGTGCCGCCAAACAGCTGTTTAGCAGCGCTTAGGATTTTCTGGGAGGGAGGAGGAGTGGAGACACGGTGCTTCCCTGCTCCTGCCCCTCCCTCCCAGAAAGTCCTAAGCGCTGCCAAATTGGCGCTGGGGGAAGCTCTGGGAGGGAGGGAGAGGAGGCAGCGAAGTGGAACTTGTGCAATGCTCCCTTGTAAAATCGCTGCTCTTCCACAGAATCTTACAGGCAGGCAGCCAAATGACGTTATAAGGGAGCATTGCACAACTTTAAACAAGCAAGTGTGTTCCCTGTTTGAGCAGGGACGTAGCATTGAACCAACGTTAAGTGGGACAATGTTAAATGAGGAGTTGCTGTACCAAGATGTGTGTGAATACTTAGTACTCATAACTCATTCACACAAAGTGAATTACAGAGGTGGGGAAACACTTTTTAGATGTGGAAACTGACTTGCTTGGTGTGTAACATCAGGTATGGCAGAACAGGGAATAAATCCCAAGTCTTAACTCCCAACCTGATGGCCTGTATATTGGACCACACTGCCTTGGCTCGTCTGGTAATCATGGACCAGCTTTCTGTGGAAGTGCATTTTTGGGAATATGACCTGGCTTGCATAGGAGTAGTCCTTTCCCTCTTATCAGCAAATTTTTTTACGACACTTGCTTGGCTTTACTTCTGTTTAATAGTCATTGTCTTGTTTAATAGTTGTTTCAGTGATTAACTCAAATGGGGAACACATCAGCGCTATCCTTTTCTAGAAAAGGAAATGTGGAGGTATACAGCTGATGTAACCTTCCTTCAGTTGGTAAAGAGAATGGTAGCTGTGACTGACTATGAAAGTATACGTCTATTATTTATCCATCTGATAAATGAGGCGTACATCCCCGTTTTCTAAAACCAGATGGCTAAATGGTGTGAAATTTTACACGGGATTGCTTTTGATGCCCTCTTAATTTTTTGTGTAGTTCCTCTTCATACATTTTTAAATAGGTTATTTCTGAATTGGGGCTCTGAATGCTTTTCCTTAAAGTCCCACTTTTCATTAACTCAAACATTACCAAAAACTTTATGTAGAGAGACAGGTGGATCTGATGCAAAGGATAAGTTTATATTCTTAAAAAAAAAAAAAAACTCTGATTTAGGGTCATTTGATTTAGCCATTCATGTTATAACTGAACTTGTGCTGTACACACAATGTTGATTGATGGGGTTGCTGAAAGAACCTGATGCACATAAAACCTTCTCAACTAGCAGCTACACTTTGATTCCCCCCCCCTCCCCCCGCAAGTACAGAAGGGGAAAAAGTTGCTGTGCTGATAAAGTGTGCAGTGATGAACACTTGCCACTCCCACTGCTTCCAGAGAAGCAGGTCCACTTCCCCTCCTAAATTAAGCACTAAAAACCTGGGAAATTAATATACAAAATTTGTGAAATAGATAGGGTTACTGCACATACAGAATATTTGACACAAACCCACAAAAGCAAGGAAGTTAAAAGTTAAGCCACCTAACAGTACATACCCTCTATTCCACTCAAGCACACACCTAACCATTACCAAAACTACCATATATGACACACTAGCTCTGCTTCCCTGCCTAGGGATGCCAGCCTATCATCCCCTCCTTCTACACACAACCCTTTACCAAACTCCTCTCTCCAAACACAGCCAACTACACCATCAAACATCCACAACTGCTGTTGATGGGGAGGAATAATTGGGTAAAAGGGCTTGTGCAGAAAGTTTAAAAGTAAGCAGAATTAGGATTTTGGTAGGTGTTCAGTGGCATATATTAGTTGTGGTAATGGTAAGATGTGCGCCTCTGGGTGAAACAGTAGTTCTGTTGACTGGTTTAACTCTTTTTTCTCTTTTGTGTGTTTGGTAGTCGGGGTTGCAATACGCACACACCAAACAACTCAGTAGGTATTTTTTAGACTTATACTGTAGCATTTGGAATCCCTAAGGCTTGGGTCTTTGTTGTGCTAGGCTATGAACACGTGATTAAGAAATAGACCTCCTTTACCACAGGAGCAGTCCATAAAAAGAACATGTAGACTTTTTTTTATTTAGTTTTCTACCTTCCTCTCCGCATCCACCTCACCCTGAAGTCTTCAAAGTACTCATTTCAGACAATTCTGACCTTTCCTTTAAGTGTCCACAGAAGTTACAGCCCTCCTCTACACATCTCTATTAAACTGTCCCCAAAGCTTAGAGTTTGTAGTGCAATATATCTGTCCTACCACTGCTCTTAAGAGGTTTTGGTTTAAATTGAAATGGAGGCATTGTCTTACACAGTGAAAACTATAGAAGGAGATGAAAGTGTGGTTTGTTATGCTTCATCTTACCTTTTTGGTAATTTTGCAGCATTAAGACTCTATAAATAGAAGCTCTCTGAAGCTACTTTTAGTTAGTTTCTTTTGCTCTGAAAGATGACATATACAAGAAGGAGCTGGAAGGATTCGTGGCTTTACATTCTTTCCAAATTTGCAGTAGCTTATTTGTGACTGATGCATATTGCTAAAACTATATAGGCTTATATAGGAACACATCTAATTAGTATTAAATATCACAGGTAGAGGGTTAGCATTGGAATTTTTTTTTTTTTTAAACACAACTTTAAGCAAATTGCTTGGGGGAGGCAGCAATGCTTAATTAATTAAACAGAAATTAAATCCTGCAGGCCATGATTTATGGTGTTAAAAGTAGCACAGTTGGTGGAGATTAAATTCCTTAACATGTTAAACTTTTTTAGGTGTAAACAAGAGAACAGATGTTTATTCAAGGCTAGCTGGTTCAGTTTGCCCTGGTCACTTGGGATCTGAACCCCTAAGCAACAACACTTGGCTCTTTGCTCCTTGTGTAACTGGGTCACATAAGTCTGAGTCTGCTCCAACATTGAAACTAAGAAAGCAGGCCTTTTAACATAGGCTCAGGCTCCAGAATCCAAACGTTCAGTCCCTGCTGACTGTCCGTCCAGGAGCATTGTGTTACATAAGCCATTTCTTGGATTTAGTTTTCTGAGTACTAGATCATTCAAGTTATCATGTATAGCTCAGTAGGTATATAGCCATGTATCTTGCCTACATTCCTGTGTCTTGAATACATAACTTTCCAGGCATATTGGATGCAGAGGACGGCTTAGGCATAGGTTAGAACACTTTCAACATGTTCACTGATAGTAAGGCTAGAACTCCTGAACTCTGCTGCTAGCTGTACACCACTGATTCATTACATAGCCGTGGATCAATCACTTGTCTCACTTCCCCTTAAAATAGGGATGATGCATAAGTCTCTACATGTAGAATCATTTTATCAGTATTCATATGGTACTGTAAAAATGTTAAGTTTAATATGTTTTGACAAGTTATTTCTAAACAAATTAAACAATTTTAGCAATGACCTATTCAGTTTTTGCCCTTTCCCTGGTTAAATACCATTCTTGATCTCATCATAACACTCTAAGGTCTGGAATCCAGGGGCAAAGTCTACATTGTATGAATTTCGCACTGTCAAGGAAACTTACTGCAGACTTAATGTGTTGGTACTTAGATATAGAGCCAAACTATCTCGGAGAACAATTTGTCTCTTCTCTTGTGACCTCAACTGTCTAAGGAATTTTAGGAGCAGATTCCAGTGTTGCTACAGCTACAGATTTCATGTGACCAGGTAAACTGAGTAAGATCATCCTAAATAAGTAGTAATAAATATGGCCAAATAGGAACAGAACAGACAGGTTTTTGTCACTTCAAGATTGAGTCTGAAACTTGACTCAAACAAAATATCACTAAGAGCTGCTGCAGCTGCATAATATTTACCTTTAAAATGGGGTGCAGTGTCTTTTTTTATTTAACAATTGGATACCAGGTAATGATCTTGGAATAGAATGTAAGAAAATTACACCCACATACAAAATCTTCTCAAAACCAAAGAGCATTCATAATTGAAAAGCTTACTTCATAATAGGAAAACTAACTTTCCGAGGCAGAACAAATCAGAAATGAAAAAGTTGGTACAGCGTAAATTTTAATGGGAGAAGCCAATAACTTAAGAGCATCCATCTAGGTACCGTAGTTTTCCCAAAATTTCAAATGGATTTTACACTTGGAACTAAATTGTATGTTAACGGCCTATAGGCATGACATGGTTAACAGGCTAAAAGTCAAGCCAAACAAAGATGCACTTGTATCTTCCAACTGTCTGAGGAAGAATAGAAATAATTTGACAGTAGTAAATGCTCTCTGTGTAGTGTAAGTGTCACGTAGTCTCCAGGCCAGTGCACTAGAACTACTCCATACAAAGCCAGTCAGGAGTCTAGTGTAGCATGCCTCCTCTCGGAGCATATTGTCACCGGGGGAAAAAAAACTTCCTGGGTCTGACCTTGGAGCATTCAGCATCCCCTTCCTCCCTGTGTGCTTCCTGCAGCAAGTCCGCCCAGGCAGGGCTCCTGGGGAAGCCAGAGGGCCCTGCACCCCAACTCCTGCAGTCAGCCAGCATGTGGAACAGAAGGGTTTATTAGTTGACAGGAACACAGCATAGAACAGAGCTTGCTATCAAGATACCATGGACTTGGCTGAAAGTCACTGAGTCCTGGGCCAGACGGCCTAGACTCCTCTACCCCCAACCCTCCCACGCAGACTACCAAGCTACCAGTGATCTGACCTCCAACACCCCCATTGCTCCTCCTCCTCTTTGTCCTGCTTCAGGGCAAAAGGTATCACCTGGTCACACACCCCTCCTAGGTCTGAGGTTACAAAGGGCACTGGCCATAGCATACACAGCTGGGCAGTCTCACCTGCCCTGAAGGCCTCAGCAAAAATTGCACCCATTTTCCCCCACCAAAATATTGGCGCAGCACACAGGGAAACAGAGGTACACACAATATTAGTATAGGACAGTGAGACATTCATGCAACATAGGATGAATAAAACTCCACTTCGTCACAGTAAGTGTCAGTTTTACATGATTTAGAGTTCTAAAAGTAAGAGCATTATAAAACGCAAGTTTGTTTGGGTTCCATTATACAAACCTTTCATAAGTTTTGCAAAACTTGCTCGCAGAAACCTTAAATTAACATCACTTTCCTTTCCTACAAATAAGATTTTTTTAAATTAAAATGGGAGTTTCTGGGAGCTGCTTTTTTTGACAAAGACACTTGATTTTTGTGCTGCTTTTTAGGGCCTACTAAAACCTCACTTCCTTTGTTTAAAAAAGGAATTCTAACCCCCCCCCCCCACCTTTTTATGTAGTGTTCCTGCTTTAATTACTCACCATTCAGTTTGTTTTGGACTGCATAGTATTTGTGTGAAACTCTAGGGTAGGACTGTTTGTTCAGCACCATAAAATAAGTGAAGTGTGTCATTTACACCAGCACTACATAAAACTTAAGTGGGAACATAAGAGAAACTGCAACTTCTGGTTTTGGTAATGCAACAATTTGATTTTTAAAAAACACTAAAATTCCAGTCTCTCTCCTACTATACAGAGAAAAAAAACCTTTAACGGGATTTCTTAAAATTAGGAAAAAATAAACTAAGACTTAAAGATCCCTTAAACACCCACTCCAATCTTGGAGAACATTTTCTAAGATTTAGCCTTGAGATTGTGGTTAAACAGTTGCAAAAAAGAAAGCAGAATACCCCTTTACAAAACTGTAAATACTAAAAAAAGTGTCTACCTTTGGACAGAGACCAAGCATGGACAATTTCAGTTCCAAATGTAGTATTGCCACCCTCCAATGCTGAAAATGTCATGAGTTGTATCTCAAAGTGGCTTTAAAATTATGAGATTTTCAAAAACCAGAACTTTCCCATTAGATTCTGGTTTCTGAGCCATTCTGGTGCACTGGGGTCATATTTTCAAGATTTTGTGTGAAGCACGGGACTAGAAATCTTTTAAAATGAAAGCCGAAATTCTCAGGTTTTCATTAGCTGGAGAATAAAGAAAAATATTGCAAGACTTGGCAAGTGGCAAGTGACATGCCTCAGTAGAAGTTATGAACACATGTAACTGACTTGTTTTACAAAACAAAAGCACAGCTGTTTCTTAAAGTTGGATAATTTCTGAATTTCCTAGTTATGAATAGTTTAAGATTTTAAAAACTTAATTTTGAAATTAAAAAGTGTTTTAGAAACAGTGATTCCAGAAGCTTATCACAAAAGGAGTATTTAAAAGATTAAGCTTCCCATAGTCCTTTGAAATTATTCAAAGTGGATCTTAAAGAAAAGCTAATGAACCTTGTTTATTCCCATATTTAAGACATTATGGATATCTTTTAGAAGGAGTAACTTAAAAAAATGACATTTACTCCAAGTATAGGCATGGAATTTAACTCGTAGCATGAAGTTAACTTTCATACTGTGTCTCTCTTGAGGAAAAAAGGCTGTCTTTCTATTTAAATAGAAAGTCAGGGGTCATTAAAAATGGCATTTGATTTTACTCCTACTGCAGCCTTTGGATGTGTTGGGAGGATGGAAATACAAAAGTCAAATTAGTTGCAGCTACTGCCATACACTAAACTTTTCCAGCAATTTGAAGAACATTTTGTACAGAATGTGTACAAAAGCCAGCAGTGTTTTGCAAAGCTCCCATACAGAACTGTCTTCAATATGCATGCCAAAATAGCTATTTATAATTTCAGTGCTGTTGCACAATGTCTGGGGAGTCAGCTACATGGATGCCCAACTACTAAAAAAAACAACCCACCTCTCTCTTAAAGTAACTCCCTCCCCCCAATGGTGATTGCTATTTTTTGCTTCCAAATGGCCCTGTAGGTCTTCTTTGGTAGGGCTCCATATAATTGCACTAGAGTTGGGCAGCAGACCTACAAAGTGAAACTTCTCTAATGTACTCCCTGAGCAAGGGGATGGAGAGTCAGGATACTATCCTTTACTCCTCTGTATAATATATTTTTGGGGACATATCAGAGAGAAGTAAGGAGAAGAGAGGCAGCAGAATAGGAGGAAAATGGTTGTGGCCTGTAAAGAAACAAGAACACTTAAGAATAAAGTGAATTTTAGGAAGACGTTACGTGAAATGAACAGGAGTAGGATACAGACTAACATGGCTGCTGCTCTGAAACCTGTCGTTACGTGAAATGTTCTTAGAGTAACAGCATTGGTTTACTTTGCTAATAAGCCACATTACCAATTTAGTTGACAAACTGCCCTCCCTCGTTTCATCTGTTTTGTTAGGACAGGATCTCTTTTGACCAGTGTGCTATTCTGTTGTTAGCTCTTGAGGACGGCAAAAATGTAATTCATCATCCTGTTCGGTGTTAAGGTGAACCAAACAAATGTAGTTTCGTCCTCTGCTACTGCTTTGGTGTAGAAAGATGGTTTTGTTTTGGTCCCCCCCCCCCAACAACTTATTTCTGCAGAATTGGAATAGTGGTATCATACCACAGGAAACCTGAACTTAAAAGTTCCTCTTTCCTACCCTCAAATGATAGGAGAGGGGGTGTAGAGACTTCAGCTTCCTTAAACTGAGAGTTCTGCAGTTTGAGTTACAGCTGCATGTGTGACAACTATTCAGATCTTCCAGCAAAAGGATTGGGTCATTGCTTCTCTCCTCTCAGTACAAAAATCCATTAACAACTTAATGTCAGGCAGGAATCTGAGACAGCAGAAAAGAGAGAAACTAATTCTCTACCTCCTTCCTCCCACCCCTCCAAAAAATACTAACAAAACAAAGCCCACAAACCTTTGCTTAGCAATTCTTCTTAGATTTATCACCTATATCTTAAGTCCAAAACACTTAAAGATGGAGTGCCTGCTTTAATTTTGAAGTTTCCTGACTCTTGGTGCCACCATCTTAATATGTACTCAGTCTTCAGAGCATGACTAAAAAGGCCATCTTGATTTAAAAAGTTACATGTAATATGCATGTTGTTCTTTAGGAATCCAGTCTGTTGCATAGTTCCAGTAGAGACTGGGGAATTGGAGAAAGAGGAGAAGCTCATGAAACTCCTTGGAAGCTTACTAGTTCCTCTCCAACTCACTACTCGGGGACACTTGATCGTCCATGGTCTGGAAGATTTTTGGGAAGCAGAAGCAGATTGGTGAGATTTGATAATATATAAAATATATGGGGAACAGAGGTTTTAACTTACAAGTCTTCCAGGTCAAAAAACCTGCTAGTAGGAATCCCCTGCTATGATGCTTAAAATAAGTTTGGTAGACTCAATCAAGTTAAGGGGGGTGGGGGGGGGGAAGGGAAAGAAGAGGACTGGAGTTGTTAACAGACAATTAAAGAATGACTTGAATTAGATTTGTTTTAGATTAGTTTACAAATAGTTAAGGCTAAGATTTTGTCGTGGTTATTTTTAGTAAAAGTCACAGACCGGTCATGGGCAATAAACAAAAATTCACAGAAGCTGTGACCTGTCTGTGACTTTTGCTGCTGCAGCTCCATGGTTTCTCCTGCCACCATGGTGCCTGGGAGCTGCAGGGTCCCCCATCCCCGCATGTGAGGCTGTCATCTGTTGCAGGAACCCACAGGGGGACCCTGAGGAGGCTGTTGCCGGAACCCTGCTGGCTGCCAGCTCCAGTCCCACAGCCCCAGAGGCTGAAGCAAAAGTGTCACAGAGGTCTCTGGAAGTCATGGATTCTGTGACCTCTCTGACATAAATATAGCCTTACAACAAGTTAAATATACATTTGAAGGGGACATGCTCTGCAAATCCTCCATTTTAAAATTATAGGAGTTGTATGCATAATGGGGGAAAGATGGGGGTTATGACTAGACTCTTAAATGCATATTGTGGCCCCACACATGGCCAAACTAACACTATGGTACTCCCATGGCTCCATTCCTCCTTGGAGTGAGGCAATAGTTTTCAGAGTTAAGATGAATAAGGGGAACTCTTGTTTTAGGCTGCTTGCTGATTCAGACAGGCATCTATTACACCCTGATCACGTTTTCCAGTTACTAGGACCTTCATGGTTGCATACTTTTAAAATGGAAGCTGAAGTTTTAATATGTGACTCCAGGAACTGGGGCCTAAAGTGTCTGCCTTCGTCTGGGCCTGGTCCCCATACAGAATTGAAGCTTGCTATTTATGACATTTTATGCACAATACTGAAGTCAACAAATGTTTAAAAAAAAGTTAGTAGTAAGACAGGACACTAGGCAAACCATGGAAAGGTCTGTGGCCTCTTAAAATAGGGAGCTATTTGGAAACTTTGCCAAGAGAGAACTTACAGTTTAAACAGGTTTCTTACACCAATTTAAAAGGTGAAGATAGAGTGTGGATGAGAAAACAAATGTGGGGCTGCCAACCTTCAGTGGAAATCATGGTGAAAGACTGTGCGTGTAGTTGAAGTGCAAACTGTGCCTCTGCTTATAAAAGGCCTGCCCCTGTAGTTAGTAGGCACTGCAGGCTTTTCAAACTGGTTTTCCCTCCCCCCCTTAAAATTTAATTTTTTCCCCCTAAAGTGACTTTTGAGCTGCAATGCAAAGGAATGTTGCACCACACAGTACTTCTGAAATTGTTGCTTTTAGGTTAGCTTCATTGAGCAATGTGTGAGATTCAGTCTGATTGCTAAACAGGGTTATGAGTCCTGTTTTGTACTTGGTTTGGGAAGCTAGGTTTTTTTTTTTTTTTTTTTTTTTTTTTAATGACGGAGGAGAAATGTCTAGTACTTTTTATGACTGGGAGCTGTAACAGCAGGTGCTTTGCATAAACCCTATATATAAAAATCAAGCTTTTCCTTAACTCTCTTCAAATACATTTGGATTGTGATTTATAGGGAGGATCTCCAGTAATAGGACAGGAAGGTGAAGTATCAAGGCAAGTTGTAAGTGGCTGACATATGAAGTTACTTTGTTGGTCTGGTTACACAAATCTTAATAAAACTATACATGTATGCCTCATTTTCTCAGTGTTAATAATTTTATAATTCTGCCTCTTAACTTGTATTAGTGACTAGCAGTCAATTGTGGTCTACTGCTGATCGTATAACTTGCAGTTCAGTGTTATGACTATAAGAAGTTATAATAAACATTTTATCCATGCTCTCAGTCTTCAGAAGCAAGAGATTTAACTGTTAGCCCAAACCTATAACTTTAGGTTGCTAAAACAGATGATATTTTCCCCAAATTAAAACCATTAATAAAATGAGTATTAAAAGATGGAATCGAGCAGTTAAAGCTATTAACTCTGAAGGCGATTATGATCTTTACGGTTTTCAAAAATGTAGACAATATAAAAAAAAAAAATCACATTGCTGTGACACCTTCATGTATTCAAACATGGCTTAGTGACAGTGTTCTGCATATCAGAGGGAAATGCTTTTCAGTGTTACAAAACAGATAGTGTAATGGGGAAGAGAGTTCCTTAAAAAAAACTGATTAAACCCTGGGGTTGGAAGGAGAGGTTGGGGGAAAAGAAGGAGCTAATCAAGGCTACTGGCATAAGTCCTAAAATACAGCTAAAGGACTATGTTTACTAAATCCTTTTAACTGTTTAACCAAGTCATATGCTTACTCTGAGGTAAATTAGCAGGTTTTCTATGGCACTCATAGTATCTGTGCACTTTTTCCACATTGATTGATTTGCTTATAAAAACAATGTAAATTGTCTTGCTGACTTTATCAAGCTGGTTCTAGCCATATACAGGTAGGTATTTTAAAGCTTGCTTTTACAGGTAAAAAGCTTAAGTGAAACTACTTTCATAATTTTTTTTTTTTTTTTAAATACTTAGTCTACATCCTCCTCCTCTCCTCTTTCATCTACTTGGTATGGTGAATCTGAGAGAACTCAGGGAGCATACTCAAGACTACATAACCAGCAGCGGGATAGTGATTCAAAGAGACCTAAGCTTTCCTATACATCTACCTCTTCTGTGAGAAGTAATGGCATAAATGCAGTTTCAGGTAAGAGATGCATTACTAGTGCTAAATAATACATCTAAAATGTAGTTCTGAACAGCAAGCTTTTACCAAGTTGTAAATATCCGCTCATAGAGGCTTTAAATACTTAGATATTCAAAATAAACTTTAAACAGTAGAAACAGTGTTTTCACAATTTTGGTATCTTTATCAGTCTCTAGGAAAATATTAACTTTAGTGTTTTGAAATGACCACTGTATTAAAATCACTTATTTTAGTAGAAAACATTCCTATTTAAAGGTGAATGGAATGACTAAGATAACCAAATGTCAGAGTCCTATGGAAGAAAGTCTGCAGCTGTTTACTGATGCAGTTTGGCACTAAAATTTAACAGGTACACCAGAGCAGTAGGGCATGTGGGAGCAAGTTCTTCCCTGTATCCTAGCTCTGCCTTTCACACAACCCTGAATACCCCAGCTGGCCAAAGTTCTATGGGCAGAGGTGGAGCTAGAAGCAGAATCATCTTTTTTTAGCGTGGGATAAAGGTGGCCATCTTTACAACAGAGCTTTCAAGCCAATATTAGACAACATTGAACAGATACAATTTTAGATTCTTAAGAGAATGGTTAAACTAACTACCGCTGGAGTTAAGGTTGTAAATATGTATCTAGAATGTGTCCATGGGGTTGGCATATGATTTTACTCAGTTTAAGTGTAGCAGCTAAAATTAAAGTTGAAGGTAAATTTTAAAAAAATTAGAAAGTTATGAAAATACCACAAACAACCTTAAGTATGATCTTGTTACCCTATCCTCTCTACTCAAAATTTGCATATCTTCAGAACTGATTATGAATTGCATGCTACACAGCATCCTATCAGACAATAATAAGCTTACCCTCAAATCATAATACATATATGCCAATGACTCTTCTATTCACTCTGCTTGGAGAAGACTGCAGTACCAAGACTTCTCTTACTCTTCATATAAACTAGGATTTCACTTTAGCCTTTATCTCATCTTCCCAAAATGACTCCATATCTGACTTGACGGAAGTATTTTAAAACCATGTATATTCCCTGTTGCTGTCTTCAGTGCTTTGGTTCCCAGCAGCTATAGAAACATTAGCTTGTGCCTACATCCAGGGTTATACAACTTAATCAAAGATGGATGTGATTTAAGGTGGTTTCAGCCACAAGTGAGACGCGATAGTATGGATTTTAAGAAGGCCACAGAAACCAGGGATCCTGGCCAAACCACCAAGGTATCAGAGGTTTGATGTATCACACTTACCTTACATAGGATAGAATAATGGGGCAGAGTTAAATTGGCTTGGGGTACTTGGGTTGTTTTGCTATCCTTCGCAGTATTTTAGAATTGTAGGTCTGGGTAGGGTTGTTTTAAGCTTATAACGTTAAGAAAAATCCAGTGTTATACACAATGGAAGTGTTCTGTCAAAACTTTCTTCTTGTATACAGACCTGTATATACCACCTTATATCCAGCTAAACACTCTTCAAAAATCTGAGAACACTGACAATTTAACAAATGATTGGATTCTACTACCTTCCTCCCCACCTCCACTTTGATAATACATTGTATATTCAGTACAACCAATGGCATCACTGACATCTCTGCTTTTTGCGGTCAGGAACCATAAGTGATTACAGCTACTGATCTTACAAACCCCTTTGCATGTAGAAATGTCCATTGTCATCTGGAGTTTTGTCCACAGGATTGAGACTATTACTATACTGACTTGCTTTCAGATGAATGGGCTGGTACGCTCATTTGAAAACTCCTGACTGGCGACATAAAACAAAATGGAGAAGGCGAAGGCTCCCTTTGTATAGTATTGATGGTTTGCAGCATGTATGTTTGTAATGCAGCTTCAGAACAATATTTGGTGTAAATACTGAAATAGCTACTCATAATAAAGCAACATTAAATGTCTAAGGAATATTTGATCCTTGCTTTTTTGGATTTGGCTGGTCCTCAAATTGAAGTTGTGGTGTTAAATTGTATTTCATTCAAAAATCGTATAACCATTGTTTAACAGAGCCACTGAAGAGCACATTTGTTCTTACCAAATCTGAAATACCTATCTCCTGCTTAGATGCTGAAGCTGTTACCAAAAAAAAAAAAAAAAAAAAAAAAAATTGAAAAACACTTGCCATTTAAAAACAAAAACAACTTATTTTGTACTGTGAGCAAGAGCAGTTTAATTATTCATGGGCTGAGACTGTGTTCTGGGAAAACAAGTTTTAAGAAGCCCCTTTAGCATCAATACACCAAAGCAAATCAGCTGTTTGAGTAAAACTGGTATTGATATTTTTGTGATACTGACATTTTTAAACTATCAGTAGAATTTATACAGAGTTCTCTTGTTTTTAGATTCCTCATGGAGGTATAATCAAGTTCCTAGATCTTCATCAGTGGTACTCAGTTCTCTGGGAACTGAGCTAGTGAGAGAGAGGAGAGAGCTAGAAAGGAGAACAGATCCATCTGTTAGTAGTCTTGTGGATTATAGTCACAGGAGTGGTGACTTTACATCTTCAGCATGTATGTATTATGCAGCTGAAAGCTTGCAAATGCATAGGTTGTGTTTAACTTTGTTATTCCTTTAATGTTTCATGTCACATGTAAAATCTAACAAATCTATTTTAATTCTTTATAGCCTGTTGGTCCTCTTAACTCAGCTAGTCAAACATAGACAGTAAGTTCAACTCTTATCCCTAATTGCTGACCAGTTCTGTTTACATCCTGGTTTGAAAATGCCTTGTATGCATTTAAGTGTAGAGAGTGGAGAACTATTTACACCAAGGTGCAGGGATCTGTTGAACTGAGCTCTATGTTGAGTGAAATATTATATTGCCTTGATGTGAATTTTCAGCAAACCTCTCTGCTCCCTCAACTTCTCAGCCTCTTTTCCAATGACAGAGTTGTTTAACCTCATAAGTGTTCCCCAATGGATGGAGAAGTACAAACTAGGTTATTTGACTAATAGATATCTATACACAGTGTCCCTCTTTCCTAACTGGTCTCTTGCCTGAGAGTGGATCAGCTCAGATCTCTCACATCTAGCCTATTTACCTGCCAAGAGATTTCTACCATGCATCTTTGCAAGAGTAGAATATGTTGAGAAAACAAGTGCAGAAATAAAATTACAAGTGAGTAGCTGTTGGCAAGTGGAGTGCACACACAACCAGCTTGAGAGACTTACCTGTAAGCATGGACGGTTTTATAAAACACTTAACACAGACTAATATGACTTTGGGGTTCAAAGCAGTCTTTGGACTTGAATATTAAGTAGTGAGTATTTTAACAGAACCACATATTCCTTATGCCAGGCTTTCTGGTTTGCCTTTCACACTTTCTTCCCATTTAAGCTGTTTTGGCCTTGTAGAGCTACCCTACCTATCTAAGGAAAGGCTCCTCACATATCCTTATCTTACCCAGTTCACCAGTGCTTTAATGGTGTCTTCATGCAAAATTCTGCAGAATCCCCATTCTCATGGGTATGGGAATATAAAGGGAAAAGGAAAATATAGGCCCCAATTCTGCATTGTGATCTGGGTAGTCAATCTGCTGCACTTGCATGGAGATTCTTTCAAGTCAGTGGGGCTTCCTGCATGTACAGATCACAATGTAAGATCAGGGTGCCTTAGTGCCCAAGGAAAGCATCTGTTTCTCCGCCAGTGTTAGCCTAGCATTAAATAGCATGGAAAGCTTGCTATGACCACAGTTGTGCAAGGAGAGCTATTCAGAAGGATTCCTGCACCTGTGCAGAGCTATTTACTTCAAAGGGGTTCTGCCTGTGTACTTTTCTTTCCAGTTTCAGGGCCTCTGGATCATGAGTTCAGAAATGTCATGTGATGCAGTGGATTATAATGCTGTACTATACAGGGAAACATTTGACTCCAGTTAATGAATTCCATTTTTAAAAAACAAGGAAGTAAAACAGTTTATTTCCTTACCTGGTTGCTTCTCTGTTCCTCCTTTTAAAAAAAAGGACAAAAAAAACCACTTTCTCCCAACCTTTTTTCCCCTAAGGAAGGAGGCTATCTATTTTCAGCTGTGGCTGCTGGTCTTCTGGGTCTCAGACATAAAACAGGAACCCTGGTTCAGCTGCTGTAATGTCAAAGGAGTTGGCCGGGGAGTTAAATCCTTGTTGTGGCTGCACTCTGAAGACAAGCTGCAGGAGCCAAAGAAGTCATGCATCCAAAGAAGCAGCAGATGGATAATTTAAAAAAAAAAAGGGGGGGGGGGAGGGGCAAGCAAATTAGAGGACTCAAGAATAACATTTTAATTGGCTGGCTGGATCATATGGCTGTTTTAAGCCAATTGACATCTGGATAGCAAACTGAGCAACTGAGAGCAATAATACTAAATGATTAGTCATATGATCCTGTCTGAGCCAATTGGATGGTTGAGCCATTGAACAGTGTAATAGATTCTGAAGAGTCAGAGTTGTTAATGAAAGTCAATGTTGGTAATATACTTGCTAGTTAACAGTTACTCTTAGTATAACTAATTTTTTTACTGAGGGATTATTGAAATTGTGGTTTGTTGCATTTTTTTTTAACTGTATTGGAGACATTTGAGCATTTAGTTAAACAAGATGCTCTCTCTTTTCACTGCATCTGATTATCATTCATATTGAAGTTGTAGTACATTTTAAGATCTCTAACTGAAGTTACTACTACTAAACTTAGTCAGTAGCGGCCACATAACCTTTAAGTAGTTTTTAAAACTACAGTTTCTGTTGTCTCTTGTTTTCACATGTAGTTGGGATTAAGTATTCTACAAAGCTGTTAAACTCCTTTTTTTAATACTGTAACTATATCAGAATGCCTTTATTTTGAGAGAGGAGGAAATATGCTTTATCTATACATCTTGCATTCTAGACATATTTTAATGACTGTTATATTTGTCTCTGAAATTATTAGACTGATCTGAATATTTACTTAAAAAAACCCAAACTGGTTAGAGATTGAAGAATAGGTATTTAGTAGAATACTGTTTATATATGCAGTTTTCTATTAAATATAAGTATTGTGCTTACATAATGTCAGTTGACAGATATTATTTTAATGTTCATTAATTTGATCCCTCCATACAAGGAATGCTGAATCATAAGGTTGTAGTTTGAATAAAATACAGATGAGAATTGTGGGATATGTGCATCTGCTATTGATTTAATAAACTGTTTTCAGTTTATCTGGAATCTACTTAATGTAATCCTGTTCACTAAGAGAACAATACTCAATTTAGACTGTCTACAACCTAGCTTGCCAACTTTTAAAGTCTTTAAAAGTGAGTACAACATAACCCTAGACTCACTGTAATTCAGTTGGATAACTTTTAAATGACTGTGTACATTTTGTCTCTTTCTCCAATTCTTCCATTGTAGATCTTCAGGATAGACCTGCCTCTTCATATGCACAGGGAGCAAGACCAAAAGATAATTCATTGAGCACTTTGAGGCTGAATACATCCATGAACCGCCAGTTGCCTTCTGAACATGATTCATCTTTATTCTCTGGAGTCTCTAGCAGGAGCTCTTCAAGATCTAACTATTCTACAAGGGAAATGGAATCGTCTCAAAGGAATATACAGCCAGAGTTTACCCACATTGCCATTAGAGATGAAATTCCCTCCACAAGCAGCACTGAAAGGGTTGCGTCTCAAAGGTCACTCAGTGAGCCTCCAGCAGATACTGAAGGAAGGCGTACAACTAGACAATTACTATCTCGTTTAGCTTCTAGTATGTCATCTACATTTTTCTCACGGAGGTCTAGCCAAGACTCATTAAATGCAAGATCATCAGATTCTGAAGATTCATGTGTTGTCCCAAGAGTTCAAACTTCTACCCAATCTAGCACTAATGCAACTGCACGTCCTGAAGTTCCAGGCCTTCAGACACCTGAAGCTTCTCAGGGATTTAGCTTTCTGAGACGAAGATGGGGCTTATCAGGTGTTTCACAGAATCATAGTTCTGATTCAGATGCTGAAAGTTACAGACAAGAGCCTGAAAGTAGAAATACAGGATCCTGGTTATCGTCATCTCTAAGAAATAGATGTACACCTCTGTTCTCCAGAAGAAGGCGAGAAGGAAGAGATGAATCTGCAAGAACCTCTACCTCTGAAACACCTGCTAGATCACTACACCTCTTTAGGAGAAGAGAGTCTAGCGAAGAGACTCCTCTTGAAGCACAGAGCAGCTCCCCTAGGACTGCTGCCAACAGACCACCAACACCAGCAGTATCTAGCAGTCCTACAACTACTGCTTCCACACCAGATTCAGCTCACAGTAGAAGTAGTTCTGGAATATCAGGAATTCTTCCCGGCTCTTTATTCCGGTTTGCAGTGCCCCCAGCATTAGGGAGCAGCATATCTGACAATGTGATGATAACAGTAGATATTATTCCCTCAGGTTGGAATCAACCTGATGGAGAAGAAAGTGACAAGTCTAAAATATTACCTTCAAGAGACCCTGAAAGACTCCAGAAAATTAAAGAGAGGTAAATCAATATGATATTCCCAGTAAATAAAACATATCTGAATGGGTTAATAGACTTAATGAGACTTTTCTTTAAAGTTATTTAAAGGGGCCTCTTATTTTGAGATTGTTGCAGTTCAATTCTGTGGCACCTACAATGTCACTTATCTTCAGACAAACTTGTTCTAAACTCCTTTTTCAGGTTTGAGAACTATTTGTCAAAGGAATTAAAGTTTGGAAAAAATGCCATATACGTGTAGCTTTCACCTCTGTTTGAAAAAATTGCTTTCTTCCTACTCAGCCTCCTGTCAGAGGACACTGAAGAGGAGGAAGGTGATCTATGTAGAATTTGCCAGATGTCATCTGCATCTTCTACCAACCTCCTAATAGAGCCATGCAAATGTACTGGAAGTCTGCAATATGTTCATCAGGAATGCATGAAAAAATGGCTGCAGTCCAAGATTAATTCTGGTAAGGTAGACCTTTTTAGAACAAGTTATTTTCCTGATTAAATGAAAGATATGTTGTTGGAATGACTAACTATTGCAGTAAAAATCATACAATCTTGGGACGTCATTTGATTTGTTAATTATGCAAAACAGTTGGAGACAAACCAAGAGAAGCATGGAAATTCTGAAAGGTATACCTGGCAATCCTACTTTGTCTTTTATACATGTAATTTTCAAAGTATCCCAAAATGCTTGGGGATTTCTGATTCAGTTTCTGGTGTTGCTTGGATTTACTAGTAAGATGGTATAACTACTCTACGATGTATTTTTTCTTTGTTAAAATACCTTACATTTTGATCCTTTCTTCAGTTGTATGGGGGGAGAGGTAGATACGATGGAGGGTAGGGATAGGGTCTGGAGTTACCTAGACAAATTGGAGGATTGGGCAAAAAGAAATCTGAGGTTCAACAAGGACAAGTGCAGAGTCCTGCACTTAGGATGGAAGAATCCCATGCACTGCTACAGGCTGGGGATTGACTGGTTAAGCAGCAGTTCTGCGGAAAAGGACGTGGGGATTACAGTGGATGAGAAGCTGGATATGAGTCAACAGTGTGCCCTTGTTGCCAAGAAGGCTAATGGCATATTGGGCTGCATTAGTAGGAGCGTTGTCAACAGATAGAGAAATGATTATTCCCCTCTGTTCAGCACTGGTGAGGCCACATCTGGAGTACTGTGTCCAGTTTTGGGCCCCACATTACAGAAAGGATGTGGACAAATTGGAGAGAGTCCAGTGGAGGGCAACAAAAATGATTAGAGGGGTGGGGCACATGACTTATGAGGAGAGGCTGAGGGAACTGGGGTTATTTAGTCTGCAGAAGAGAAGAGTGAGGGGGGATTTGATAGCAGCCTTCAACTACCTGAAGGGGGGTTCCATAGAGGTTGAGGCTAGGCTGTTCTCAGTGGTGGTAGATGACAGAACAAGGAGCAATGGTCTCAAGTTGTTGTGGGGGAGGTCTAAGTTGGATATTAGGAAACAGTATTTCTCTAGGAGGGTGGTGTAACTTGGGAATGGGTTACCTAGGGAGGTGGTGGAATTTCCATCCTTAGAGGTTTTAAAGGCTCGGCTTGACAAAACCCTGGCTGGGATGATTTAGTTGGGGTTGGTTCTAATTTGAGCAGGGGTTTGAACTGGATGACCTCCTGAAGTCTCTTCCAAGCCCAATCTTCTATGATTCTATAATTTTTAAATTATAATGACTTTATAACAAGGCACAATATGGCAGAGTTATAAGTATTGTGGAACCCTAGCATTCCTTAGTGATATCAAATCTGCTCAAATGAATGCCTTGTTTTAAGGAATACTAACAATTTTCAGAATAGCTATAGTTTTAAACTAATTGTTTAGCTGCAGAGCACATGAAAGTGAAAATTTGGGAAATCTTTCAGAAAATGGGACTGTCTGCATCTTTAAAAGATGTATTGCGGTCCAAAAAAATCTGTTCATTAAAAAACTTCAGCACTTAAGAGTTTGTCTATATATGTGGATGGCATTGAGATTAAAATTGGTTTGGGGTTTTTGCTGAACTGTCATAAGAGGCATATAAAAATAAAACAAGTAAACTTGGACAAAAGAAAAAAGTCTATTGTTAACCGTAACCCTGTAACAGATATTCCCTACAGTGACTTCAACACTATTGCTGTCATACTTCCTTTTTGTTTAATCTTGCTATGTAAAATAAACTTGAGTCAATCACTTATATTCAAGGCCAGATGTTATGGTCTATGATCTGACTCTCTTGTTTTGTTTCCATCAGGTTCTTCTTTGGAAGCAGTAACTACTTGTGAGCTGTGTAAAGAGAAGTTGCATCTTAATCTTGAAGATTTTGATATTCATGAACTCTATAGGGCACATGCAAATGAACAAGTTAGTATATTTTGCCTAATTTGGTAAGTGTCAGTCTAGTGCTGGAAGTACAGTTTTTGTTTGTTTGTTTGTTTTGTTTTTTGTTTTTAAAAAAGAAAAATTGGTTGGATACCATGTACATAATATAAATTTATTTAGGCCATATTCTGTCCCCTAAGTGGAGCAAAAGAAATGAAAATTGGCTGCAGATTCTCGACATAGTTCCTAGGAGGTGTAGACCCAATATAATATCTCTCCAACTTGTAGTCTGTTTTTTAGCAGTTACTCTGCTTGATGTTTCTGTAATAAGATTATATGAACCTAGAAATACTGGTATGAACCTAGGATCAAATTCCAGATGGATTCAAGGTGGCAGTCTAGCTTTCTGCATACTTAAATGTCCACATTGCAGGCATGATAAAAACTCCTTACAACTCCACGATCTCTAATTAGACTCGTAGACAAACTGAAAAATTTCCCCCTAAAATTTGCTTGCCCCATCTAGACAAAAACAAAAATGGGGCCCTGAAATAATCACTCACTGCTTAAGATATCAGCATACTTAAAAAGGAACACTAACACACTTTGGGAGTGCATATAGTGTATTTTTTATTACTAGACACATAGGTATCAAAGTACAAAATTTTGTTCAAAGGATTTTCCTACACTTTTAGCTTGGAACTTTACCTTTGTGAATATAGTACAACCTCAGTTATGTGAATAATATTAATAAGTTCAAATAACTTAAGTTTCCAATAATCTGGAAATTTCATAATTGTTACATAAGGGGGACATGACCCAATTTATGCATAACAAGAAAATTGAAAGCTGAGGTTTGCATTATGTGTACTCTGAATCAGATCTCAACCTAGACACCTATGTGGGTGTCCAAGAGGAAAAAATCACAATCTTTTAAATAACTATAAGAATCCAGTCACTTGGGGCCAGATCATGAATGTACTACTTGCATCGGTTAGCAGATACTCACAGAACTAGTCTAATTGAAATCAGTGGGACTATACCTGGAGTAACTGCTTGCTGGTGGGAGTAAGGGATTTGCAATTTGTTCCTAAGGAACTGACTCTTTTTAAAAAAAACTATTGCAACACTATTGTATGCAGTGTAGTTATAGACTTGTCAGTCCCAGGAGATTAGAGACACAAAGTAGGTGACATAGTATCTTTTATTGGACCAACTTCTGTTGGTGAGAAAGACAAAGCTTTCAAGCTTGTCTTTCTCACCAACAGAAGTTGGGCCAGTAATTGCTACACTAGTCATTTCAAGTTCTTTTGTATTACCCTACTTTAAAACTTTATTTTCTCTGCCATTAATCATTAACTATTGAAAGTTAGTTTTCCCCCATTCCTCCCCCCCTTACTGGATGAAGTTGCATACATTTTTCCTGTTATCTTTCAATGGCTCTCTCCAGTTGGGAGAAGAGAGGTTAGAGGGCATTTTTGCTTTCTGCTATTCAGCACTGAAGTGAGCTAATAGTTTTGGGATCTATGAAAAAGACTGCTTAAGCCATAAAAAAAAAAAAAAAAAAAAAGCCCCGATCCTCAAATCTTTGCTCCTAGACTACTCCCATTGACTTCAATGGAAGTTCTTGTGTGAGTAAAATCTAATTGAATGAATATGAGTTTTGAGATCAGGCCTAAGCAGTTTTTAGTTATGATTTCATAATTACTTGGAGCACTAAGATCAGAAATGTAGTAGGAGATATTTTAAAGCCTCTGCATCTGTTATCCTCCCTCAGCATACTACCATTGAAACTTGGCACTGGTATGCTTTTCATATTGCGTATACAAAAAAGTTTGATTGTTGAATTTTTCTCCTATCCCCTTCAAGGCAGACTATGAATTTATCAGCTCTGGTCTCTACCTTGTAGTATTGTTACACTTGTGTGAACAACGCTTTTCTGATATGCTGGGAACTGCAAGTGAGGCCAGCACACGTGTCAGGGTGAGTGTCTCATTTTGTGGGTGGTGTTGCTTGTATAAACATTCAGGTTGTTATTTGGTGAGTTGTTATCTTGCTATGCTCATACACTTACAGCTCATTTCCTGTGTACTTTATATTGTAATCTCTAAAATGTGGTTGTACAGTCTAGCATAATGGGGCCATGATTTTAATTGGGGCTTCTAGGTGCTACCATTGTACAAGTAATAATGATAAAATCATAGTTCCTGTCTTTGTGGGAATTGCATCATGCAGTATTAAAATAAAAGTGTATTTTGCTGACAAGACTATTAGTGGTTAAAATAAATAGGGCATTGAATATTTTGGTGGTCTGCTATGATAATGAAAACAGATGTGTTCAAAAAGTTAAAATGTAATTTCACAGAAATCGTAGAGGAGAAGTCTTAACTGGAAAAAATCTGATTACAAAATCTCCAGTGGTACAAGATGTACAGTTCCAAATATGAAAATCACAGATGTACTCAACCAGTCTCAAAGATATTACACTACACTAATATCCCTTTATTATAGTACTAGGGCCTGAACCTGTAAAGACCCATTTGCAGGATTTGGCCCTTAGTTTGAACTTCTGTATTACATTGTAGCTTGTCAATTTAGAGTGCAATTCAAGAAATAACTAGAGGAAACTCATACTAGTCGTATGATTGGATATTTATCCTTAAATTGGTGCTTATTTAGGAGTATAATAAACAATGTACTAGTAATTCAGTATCATCGGAAATTATTCTTTGACCAGGCAGCAACCTAGTTATATAGATAGAAGCTCTTTGGTATCCTATAATGGAAAAAAGCTCTTTAGCAAATTAGCTATTGAAAAGCTAGTCCTTTTAACAAGAAGCAAAACTGTAGAAAGTGTGAACTTATTCCATGAAACCTTCAAATTATCAACACATGGCCATGTCTAGTATGCCTAGACTTAAGCATTTGGAGTAGGGAACTTGTTGGCTCTAATCTCCTACTGCAAAGGGTCATGTTCATTTATGGTGCTATACATATAAAGTATATTCTTATCACTACAACTTTCAATTTATGGTGTATTGAATGTGGTTCTGAAGGCAGCTATAACTATAATAATTAGTACAGTTTAATTGCTAAAAATCTAGGTTAAGATTTTCAATGGTGCCATGGGATCTGTATACCCCATTTTCATGAAAGTTAATGGGAAACTGGGCACCCAACTCCCTCAGAGCTTTGAAAATCTCCACCCTAATCTTTTAAAGCATTAAAGTTGTAATTAGTGACTTATTTTATTGTATTTTAAGCCTTCTATTTATTATAGTTTGCATAAATTCTTTAGTGTAGATTCTCTGACCATCATTTAGTTAAGTGGGTTCTACTTCCCCCCATAAAATCCCACTATATTCAGATTAATGTAGATGAAATGAGTTCATGTAATGAAGTCATTACTCATTAGATCAATTTATATACGAAGTTGCATTTGGTTTATCTATTATTAAAATTACATTTTTGTAACACTAGGAACCAAATAGCTTTTATTAAAGTTTTTCCCATTTCCATAACTGACTGTATATTTGATTTTTGAATTAGACATGTTTTCCAGAATATAGAGCATGAACATGACACCATTGACTTTACTGTCAGGATCCTTTTTGACACAGTGGAGATTCACACTTCCAATTGGTATTACACAATAGTCTGATACAATGTGCCTTATTTTTTTAAATAACTTAAACTTTGTACTGATGGTTTATGCTGATAAGGGCATAGAGTGACTCCCTTGGAAAGGACTTTGGGGTAAAGGCATAAAATGCATTTTTTCCCCCTTTTTTTTAAAGAAGAAAGCAAACCTCTGTGCTAACTTGTTGCAAGTTTCTGCAGATTATTTTGCAACATTTAAATTACTTTCTCTTTACCTTGTTTCTAGTTTATTAACCTTGCAAGAACTCTTCAGGCACATATGGAAGATATTGAAAGTAGGTGGCTTTTCCTTTCCAGATTTGTTCAGTTTCACTTCAGGTTAAACCAACATAGGGAAACTAAACTGAAAAGAATCGTGCTTGCTATAGAACCAAACATAAGTGCTGAAGCTGGCTTGTGAGTTTATAGAGCAGTGGCTATTTCATCATGTAACACTGGAAGGGTGTTGGGAGTGAATTGGCATCTAGATTAAGGGCTCAACTTAGCTTTTCTATATGTTTATAGTCTGTTGGGGAGTGGATTTATTTTTTGAGACCAGAAAGATTATCCTCTGTAATTGAAGCCTGTGCATAACAGTACCAGGATTCTTTAATTATTCAGATTAACCTGTCTTCATTTATTGGAGTAATTAGTTCCCAAACTGTAGTTTGTGGTCACTTGGTGGTGACTGTTCCCTTTTTATAGTGGTTTTATTAGGGGAAGGCAGCTTAAATTGCAGTTGAGACCGCTCAGGTGATGACCATCTCTCCCTCTCTGGCTCCCCCTACCTGAACCATTTTGGCTATGCCTCTGTTTGTCAGCACCCGCTTTTGTAATGCACACTAGTCAGTTGCAAGACCTCTAGCAGAGTGAAAGTATAGCGACTGGGTAAACTTTTCACTATCTAATTCCTGTGCCCTGGGCTACACTGGCAGAAGCCCGCGTAGCCTAGTGTTTAAACTTGCATGGATCTAAATGTTGTCTTTTGCTTGTTGATACGTGTAGACATTGGAAAGATATTGATGACTGCTTTGATTTGTCAACCTCAGTGTATGGATGACTCTTTTTTTATAGAAAAATGTAATACAGGTCATAAGGCCTGACTATGATTTCCATCCATGAGATGAAGTGTTCGAAGTACTATAGGGATAGTTCTTTGCTTGTGCTCCAGGAAACAAATTCTAATTTAGTTTCATGAGCCTAAATGCATGACTTCATATGGTAATGGTCTAGTTAGCTAGCTAATATTTTTCTAAAACAAAGGTGACCAGAATTTTTTATAAAATAACTTATTCCTCATTTAGATAATTGTCCTTTTATAGAACAAATGAATTCTGGAATGAGCCTTGTTTCTCCTTGAGTTTGATCTGCAGAGAATTTGACAGGTGATTTATCAATTGGCATAAACATTGAGTTTGGGAGTCTGAAATTGTGCATTAAATATGCTCTCCCTCACCAGTCTTTACAAAATAATTTAGTTTTTGAGGGGAAGGGGAGGATTGAGGCCAGGCTTCCCTTTTAACTTATACTTAGGATTGGCACAATTGAATTTTTAAATTGGTAGTCATCAGTAAATGTTGAATTTACCTGACACAGAAATCAATGGAAAAAAATGTCAATCAATAATAGCAGTCTGTGAATGCCAGTTTCCCTATACCTTACACCCACAGGGATGTGGCATCATTGGTGTGCAGCAAGCCCTCTGCAGCCCCACTGAAGTGACCCTGTTCACTTGCTCACTTTCTGGGAGTGAGAGAGTTTTCCCCAGAAAGGAGGTGTTCAGCAGTGGGTGACCTCCCCAACTCTTGGGGGCTTGTCTTCCTCCCTGTAGTCCTGGCCAGAAATGTCTGCTCAGTCCCACCAGCACCACAGCCTTCCCTGCACCCTCCGCTTCCAGAGATCCAGTTTCCCCAACAATGCAGGGAATCCTCTATAGCCCTGCTGTGAAAAATGTATTACATTGATAAAATCGGGGGAGGAGGGAAGGCTAAAAATAAATACTGATTGAATTCTGCCACAGCTAGTTATATTGCAGCTATTCATGAACAAGTTGTTCCTGAATGCAAGTAGGTTTATCCAAGATGGTTCCAAAGTTTTTACACTGACAGTTTTCCATATAGACGATCCTAAGCTATCTCCCACTTAAGTATGAAAAGAATTTCAGCAAGTATGTCTTAACATGGCACTAAACAGTAAAGGAAAAGTAATTATACAATTGCATTGCTCACCCAAAAGGTGGTTGCACTTCTGTGGTGGTGGTGGAAGTGATTCCTGTGTGTACACAAACATCTTAGAGCACGTCAGGATGAGTGTTGCACAGAAATACATTACTATTTTTTTCAGTTTGCAAATGTGTATTCTTTCCTCTGTTTCCCTCTCATGCAGCCCTATATAAATTTCTACCACAATTTTCTATAGCACATAGTACTAGAGAATCTCTGAAAACCAGGAAAATTGTTACTTCGAAGCAAAAATAAATGACACAGCATGGCTGACAGCTTCATAAAACTATCAATTTTCTAAAGTATCCTCTCTGTTTGGGATAATGAATCTTTTTAGATATTTTAGAAATACCTGAACATATTTTGTTCGCTTTGACTTTTTTCACCCCCACAAGCACCACTGCTATGGTGTTTCTCTGCCATAGCTACTGGTGTTAGTCAACATAAAGAAGGGCCAGTTTATACTCAGGCTTAAGCAGGTACAGGTGTTTGGGGTGGTGGTTTTTTTTTTTGTTTTTTTTTTTTAAAGCCAATGGCAGCTGCATGTAAATGATGATAAATTTTTCTAGGCGCCTGCATTAAAACTTAGAAAATCTTGCATTTTAACATGCACTTGACTGGTCTGATTCTTGTAATAGAAAATTCTGAATTTTGGTTTTAAATTAAATCTCTTGTATTCACATTTAAACTAAAAACAATTTTAATTCTACATTTTACAGACCTTTAAGAAGGCTTTTGATTGTACTATATTCTTCCAACAGCTTCAGAGGATGATTCCGAAGACAGTGATGCTGGCAGAAGTTTTGACACTGCTTAATGCTGCAAGAGCCAAACAGAAGTGCTGCAAAGATGCTGAACTAGCAAGAAAGTACCATCAATATGCATTTATTTTTTGCTCTCTTTAGTAGAAAGTGCATTGAATATTACTATAGTTTTTAAAGCATTACTGAACTCAATCTGTTGCTGCATACCGGAACATAAACAACGAATTTGAAAACTATTCAGCAAGGTGTGCAAGAGTTAGATATACAACACCGTATCCCCTTTGAGATGGGATCTTATGCCTTGTTTTGAAAAAGTAGATTTTAAATATTTAAGGAAGTCATATCTCCCTTTATATTAATGTCTTACTGTAGTCAATTAGATTGCTGGATTGGTCTATCAAGTTTTTCTCCTATACTGGTAATTGTGCGTTTTGGGGTGGCGGGACCCATGTACTTATAGCATAAATTTTCCTTTTAAAAATGCTTATGTTGTAGTTTCTTATAATCACTTGCTTCCAGTGTTAACATAGGATGAATGGGTACTGTAAAACTACAGTGTTCAGTTTCCAAATTTTATTTGAAGAGTGTTAAACTCAATAGCAATAAGAACTTGCAAGGGGCTTCTACTATTAAAGTGTTAATGATGGCTTTTTTATGTACTGATTTGGAAATTTGAGATTATATTTGATATTATGTGGATATTCCATTAAGGAAATATTGCAGCTGTAAACTCTTGCATTTTGGCATTCCTGGCAGAAATGCAACTTGATAGGATTTAAAATCTTAATTGACCTGTTTAGTTTAAAAACCTTTTTTAGATCCCACATTCACTGTTAAAGCACTGGTTATATCAATGTGTTTTCTAGTGTTGTCACTTCTTTATAAATAAAGATGATGCATAGAACTGCGCTGGAATGTTCCTTTTTTAAGCATGGGTAATTGTAGAACTGTCTTCCTAAACTTAACATGGTAGCAAGATCTACACATCTCACCTTGTAAGTCTGGTAACATACATACTGTCTTAATGTTCTCTGTATAACCTGGGGAACAATTTACTGGTATGAAAACTAATACCACTCTGGGAATACCAACTTGGAAGAAGTTAGGTTGAATATACATTCTTGTCATGTACAGAAAAAGAGCCTTTTTCTGTAGGATACTTAAAATTATCTAGGTTCAGATATCTACCTATCTTTTTTTACAACTGCATTTGGTTAGACACATCTGTCAAGGAGTAGATTACTACTATTTTTTCAAGGGAAACAGATACATAACATGGTCAAGGAGAGTCCCTCTATTGCAACTAAATCTCTTGTTCTATACCATTATAAGTAGAATTCTTCCTTCAAACTCAATTTGTAATATGCATAAGCACTCTAGAATCTACCAATTCTGAGATTAAAAGCTGCCCTATTGGATTATCTAGGAAATGCACTGCCAATACAGGCCAGTTCTTGACAGTATATACACCTCTACCCCGATATAACACAAATTCGGATAGAACGCAGTAAAGCAGCGTCTCCAGTGGCGTGGGGCTGCGCGCTCAGGCGGATCAAAGCAAGTTCGATATAACGCAGTTTCACTTATAACATGGTAAGAGTTTTTTGGCTCCCAAGGACGGCGTTATATCAGGGTAGAGGTGTAGTTGAAACAAGTTTTAAGTGACTAGTAACATGGCTTCTACTAGTTCCTGCCATGGAGGAGGTGTGGCCAGTCAAGACTCCCCTACTAGGCCTAAGCAACATTTTGCTGGGCCCAGGACAAATTCATAACACAGGCTCCTATCCCATCCTATACAGACACACTAATGAAAGAGAAAAATATATTTTATTTTGAAAAGGGCACTCACAGGCCTTAATCACTTTACAACTTTAGTTTGGCCTTTTTCATTGCAAAATCACAAATGATCTTACTACATTTATTTTTTTTCTTGAGTTCACACACAGTAGACAAAATGACAACATGACGCAAGTGTTCCCTGTGCCACAGTAGATAATCTACAGTTTTTGAGTGCTAGCTTGCTGAAACTTTTTTCAGCTTCTGCCAATCACTGGCAGTGCACAAAAAATTCTTAAGGCTATGTACACTTCACTGAAGATTAGTTGTTTTTCTGTTGTAAATCTCCTTAAGTAAGATAAGTAATGGCAATTCAAGTTCCTTCCCCAAAGTAGATTTGAACTAGTCTCGCAGAATATATATATTTTTTTTGTACGAAGTCTTGCATTTGAGAAAAAAAATCAGGAAAACTATGGGCATCAACATCTTTTGGTATTGACTTCCAGAGCTTCTGAATTTTGAAGAAATGCAGTACACTAAATTTTTTTTTCGCTTAACAATCTAATGTGTTTAGCCACAATCCTGAACCTTAAAAAAAAAAAAGATGGGGGGGGGGGGGGAAGAACCCCAACACGCATCAGTAAGAAATGCAGCACTACTTTCTCCTGCTTGTTGAAAACTTGAGTCTGATGGTAATATTACCATGATTACCTTTGGAAGTCATTAGATTGGAATCACTATTCAGCTGGCTGCTGTCCTTCAATTTCCACAGACTCTATATTGAAATCACCACAATATTGCTGTTTCTTCATCCGGTTTCCCAGTTTGTGCATTGCTTGAACCAGGCTGTTGAGAGGCCTTGTCTGACTAGAAAAATTAGATCACTGATTGACATCCTTCAGTTTCTTTTCTTTACCTTTCTTTAAGCTCTTGGAGTTTCTGGCTGTCTGATTTGTATTTAGAGCCAGACATGGCAATATTGAGGATACACCAGTGACCAATGCCCTCTATGCAGCCTGAAGGTACTGTTATGTGTGTCAACCCTTCTAGGCACCCTGGAGGACCAGCTCACTGTTCAGAATGTTGCTTCTGTTCAAACACCGCATCTGATTGGTTCAGGTAGATTGCAAGATCTAAATGCTGCATAGATACACAGGTACAATCAAACATACTGAGATTTATATAAATAATGTTTAGTCAAACTCAAACATCTAAAAGCCTGAATTTTTTTCTCATGGTGATGGATGGGCTTGTGGCCCTCTGCCTGGGCCCATTGGTGGATCAGGCCCCCATTTCACCTCACTTTACTTGGGGCCTGCTTAACTGAATTAAAAAAATCTAGCTTCCATTACTGCTGAAGCTTACACATATTTACATTTTGTAGTGCCCTCTGAATAGACTAGTTTGCCTCTAGTGAGCACAGTTACTGCTGTCATGCCTGTGGGTATGTATGTCTACACTCCAAACAAAGAAACAACTTGGGTTAGCCTCCTCAGGTTGCTAACTTGGGTTTAGATAGCAGTGTAGACATGCCAACTGAGCTTTTAATTCAAGTTAGCAGCTCAAATTCAACCCCACACTCACCTATAAGCTTTAAAAAGTTCCTAACCCAAGTTAATAGCAGAGTTATTGTCTCCATTACTGTTTTAACACGGGATAGTGAACCAGAGTTAAGACTTTTTTGCAAAAGTAGACAGCACCCATCTATACTTCACAGGAATCTGAACCCTTAATAGAGGGGTTCAGAGCAGTAATCGTGCTCACTTATGCAAACTTAAGAAGTAAACCTCCCTAGAGGCAAACTAGTCTATTAATTAATACAATCCCCCTAATCTGTTTGTCTATGGAATATGAGAACGTTTCTCTTGTTTAGTGACTTGACAATCAATAGACCTGGAGTACTGCCTTCAGTGCGTGCATGCTTGCTTGCTCTAGTTTGTATAGCTGAGAATGCTGCCAAGGGTGGGTCACTTGATCCAGAACTTCTGTACATAAACCAGAACGCTCTTAGCTTTGCTACACCATTTTGGTTATGACTGTAAACTTAGATCTAGGGTGTCTCAACTCTGCACCAGAGTGCAGGAGTAGCTTATACTACTGTAAACTCAGAGAAGAGCTTCCATTCAATTACTTAGTGCAGGGGTCCCCGCCATGGCATCCGCATGCTGGCTGGTGGACGAGCATCTGCTGAAATGCCGCCGACAAGCAGCATCATCCAGAGGCGTCGCTGCCGATTTTTGGCGGCATTTCGGCGGCGACACCTTTGGATGACACCGCTTGTCGGTGGCATTTCGGTGGCGATGCCTATTGACGTTGCTGCTTGTCGGCGGCATTTTGGCAGATGCTCGTCCACCGCCACGGTCCTCCGTGGCTCGTCATCTGGTGCCCGCCAGACAAAAAAGGTTGGGGACCACTGACTTAGTGCATTGCTTGTTCATGATTAGTATCTTTAATACTAGGGATAGGTGCTGTCCTTTTAAAGGCTAGGCTCAGGCAAATTTGAATGGCATCTTGAGAATTTTCCCTGGTCACTCTAGAGGAATGAATATTGCTGAATACCTCAACATACATTCTATTCAGCCCTTAGACAACATACACACTAGTGCCACTCAGAGGAATGTTTAAAACATGTCATCATGTATCTTAATCACCTTTTAGCAGACAAAAGGATTAGAGCAGCAAAAATCCCTTCAGAGAAAATCTCCAACAGGTGAAAAAAGAGCAAGAGGCATAACAACAGGTTTGGTGTGCAATAGGAACATCAAATGCATAATGAAAATAGGGAGAGAAGCAGAATGGAGCAAAACAGAATCAGCAAAACAGCATTGTGGGGGAAAACACAGGGAAGGTGGCACTGGCTGGAGCAATAGGCATGAAGCTTTCTCATGTTTGAGCCATTTAGATTTTATAACAAGATTTGATGAGGAAGAGATATGACAGTGGCTATAGAAGTTGAGCTCATATCACCTAAGAAGGTGAGGAACTGCAAAAAAGACTACTAAATTTCCTACTGCTCCTATTATGTTATATCTGTAGAGAATAAGGTCAGCCTCCATTTCTTTGCAGTTCCAATCCAGTTTCTGCTCAAGAAATACAACGAGGAGTCTGGTGGAACCTTAAAGACTAACAGCTTTACCCATGAAAGCTTATGCCCAAATAAATCTGTTAGTCTTTAAGGTGCCCCGGGACTCCTCGTTGTTTTTGTGGATACAGACTAACACAGCTACCCCTCTGTTACTTGCTCAAGAAATTAAGATTTAATTCCACTAAGTTCTGAAGGAAGCATACTGTATACATATAAATATTCTGTTCCTTATCATGCTATTAACATCATTTACCGACTTTTAATTGGTGTGTATCAAATCTACCTTCTCTAATACCAATTCCTTTGCTTCACAGAGATGCGGACCTCCCTTGAGAATCTTCACAAGGTTTTGGTCTTTTTGCAGTCTCACTGGGTAAAATGCAACATTTTAAAGCATAGAAAAGAAAAGTTGTGGCAACAGAGTACACATGCACACAGCGATCTTTCAATTTTGTTTTATATATTAAAACAGTTGCAGGTTAGCCAGATGAACAGTTTGCCCACTAGTTTCCCCCTTAAAAAAATAGGATGACTACATATTGCAATCAAATAAGCATGGCTATAAATGATAGCTGCTAAACCCGGATCAGTGGAAGCAGACCCCTGTTCCTGTGCAGAGGCCAAACGATTTCCATGCATCTTTAAGGATCTGCACAACTGGGGCCAAGACTTGACCTCTTAACCCTGCAGCTACAATTAGCTGCAAATACAAAATTAGAGTTTTTGAACATTTGGACTCTAATCCTAATTTGAACTGGGCAAATAATTTGAGGAATTTCACCTCCCTCTTTTAAATTGTTTGCAGATAATTTGCTAAGTTTTGCCTGAAATTACTCATTTTGGGTAAGAGCATTTTTTTTAAACCAGTTTCATGAGTCTGAATGGTCTGAAGTTCAGACTGTTTTGACTGGATGCAGATCACGTGGCTAATTTCTGTGCATTGACTGGAAGTTCTTTGAATTAAGGTTTCAGTGCAAACACAAATTCAAATTTTCTTTCTATACTATTCATTTAAAATTAGCTAGCGTTTCAAACTTTTATTTGCTAAAACAGTCACAGGAATGAAAACCAGTCATGAACACAGATGAAACAAATGAATTTAAAACCTGTTATGGAAATCTGCGGAATTTTTGAAATCTTAACGTTTAATTAAATGCTTGCTCTTTTCAGAATGACACTTCACTGAGACAGACCAACTCATACTCCAGGTATTTCCAGGTGCACTAAATACAGTTGGAGAGAATTTTGAATATGAACTCTGACAACCCAATGGGAAATACTTTTGACTATTTTTAGTCTGTCTTCTCTATCTGTGTCCTAACAACTAGCACATTATTATGTGAGTAAAGTTATGCATGTGCTTACAGGACTGAAGCCTAAATATGGATAAGATGTAACTTTTTGGCATTTAAATAAAATTGTATAATTTTACATTTTAAGCAGTATACTCATTTTCTTCATCTATTAGAACAGTTTCATCACTGTATGGCATTTCAGCTGTTGAATGGTGTGTTATACATAAAACCCCAGAAGAAATATTTCTTTTGTACAGGAACCAAAATAATGCTGCAGAAACTGTCACAACTATGGTAAAAATTATGACCAAGGTGGTAGTCAAAGCAGTTTTATCTGAAACAAAAGAAGACAGTCTTGTAAATGACCATTCATACACAAGGCATTTATACTAAGGGGATATAAACATTAAGTGCACAGTTATCAAGTTTATTTTATAATTAATTGCATTCAGTGGCAGCACATGGAAACCTTGGGATTATTTGGCAAACATCCTAAACCATTAGCACTTCCTTTCTTGTAATCTAGTCTGTCTTCATTAGTTGACTTTTTTTGTCATTTAATTGCTTAGAAAAATTCCAACTGTTGGGACTTCTTTTCAAATCCCAGTTTCTACTCTTCCTTTTCCAGAATTCTTTAACCAAATAAATACCGTATTTTCCGGCGTATAAGACGACTGGGCGTATAAGACGACCCCCAACTTTTCCAGTTAAAATATAGAGTTTGGGATATACTCGCCGTATAAGACTACCCCTCTTCCAACGCACACCAAAAAAAAATTAAAAAAACATCAGATTTGATTTCAATATGGTAATTTTAATTCAAATGCTTATGACATGCAGGTACTTAGCAGGAAAACTGTCACTTATAAACATAAGGCTGTTTGTCATCAAACATGTAAACATAAAACAGTGCAAGTGGATTAAACTTTTCCTAATTCACTCTAAAGCTGAAAGGAAGGATAAGACAATAAACCCATGGGAGCTGCCATGCTGTTTGTTTTCTAAGCTGTCAACCAAACTGGAACTGATGATGATAGGAGGAAGATAACAAACAAGAGAGAGAGAGCAAGTGCCGGGCAAGTCCCTGGCGAGTTAGCAACGCCCATCATAACTGCAAGCTACGGTATTTTTACAGGTTTTGCTGGCGTGACAGTTTCCCTTTAAAAGCCTTCAAAATCCTCCTGTTCGTCATCTGATATCATAAGTACATCAATGACATCTTGTGATACATTTGTAAGGCAGTCATCGTATGGATCGAATTCCGTATCAGATGGTGTGGTCTCAGCTTCGGCTTCCTCTTCATCTTGCCACAAGTAGTCGTCCTCCATACCATCTAATGAATTTGATATGCCACACTTCTTGAAAGACTTGATTACTGTTTCTGCATCAATATCATTCCAGGCTTTTATGACAAACTTGCACAAAACATCCAACTGTGGAGCACGCATGTTTCCTCCTTTTGTGAATGACTTTTTGCCACTAACCATCCATTCATTCCACTGTTCTTGAATGCGATCTTTAAATGGCTTGTTTAGGCACACATCTAGTGGCTGTACCAACGATGTCAATCCTGCAGGAATAACTGCCGCATCTGTGTTTAGTCTTGCAAGCATTTGCTTGGTGCTGGGAGTTAAATGAGCCCTGAACATATCCCACACCAGTAGACTACATTTTTGAATAAGTCCACCTGGTCGCCTGCTCCATACATTATCAAGCCATAGCTTTACCCCTTCTTCATCCATCCAGCCTTTTTCATTCACATGTACAAAACAACCAACAGGGAACTTGAATTTCGGCATTGTTTTTCTTTTAAAAATAATCATTGGTCTCAGTTTGGCGCCATCAGCTGTGCATCCTAGTACCACTGTAAAACTGGACTTCTCATGTCCTGTTGTTTTAATTAAAATTGTTTTTTCACCTTTTTGATGGACAGTTTTATTTCCAACCATATCAAAATTCATTGGAGTTTCATCCATATTTCCAATACTACTTAACGCATAGCCATGTTTAGTGCGCTGTTGTATTACGTATCGATGGAAACTATTTACTTTGCTATCAAGATCTGCAGGTAATTTTGGGGCAATTTTCATCTTTTGCCTCAGTACCATATTATGCCTTCCCATGAATCTAGTACACCAGGATACAGTGGCCTTAAATCTGTTGCTGTGATCTGGGTTAGATTTGGCCCACTGAAGTGCAAACAAATGTATTTTATTTCGTGTCACTACATAACCGTTTTGGCGATGCTCATTCACCATGTCTGCTACATGTTTTTCGAGTTCTGGCCAATGTGGAGTGCCTCTTCTTAATGCACACTTACCCCTTGGCATACTCTTTAATGCTTTTTCATTTGCTTTCCAGTCCCGAACCATCTTTTCTGTTACTCCATATTGTCTTGCAGCAGCGCAATTATTATGTTCCATGGCAAAGTTTACAACTTTAAGTTTGAAACTGGCTTCATATTTCTTTCTTCTTGCTGGTGGAGCCATGATGGGGTTTTGACTGTTGGACATTTGTATACTGTACTGTATGTACTGGTGCTATACTGTATGAACAGGTACAGATACTGGTGCTGTACTGTATGTGGTACCCAGTATACAACAACCAGCCAATCACGGCAAGCGATGTACCTTACCGGCGATTGGCTGGTTGTTGTATACAAAGCCTGCTTGGATTGGTCAGCTCTCCCTGCCTGCCCAGCCCTCCCTGTCTCCAAGACTATCAGAGCGGTAGCGCAAACACGCCTCTTTCACCCGTCTGGCCCGCCCTTGTATCCTATTACCTCCTTCTCTGCCTCTCAGATCTCGCACATGCGTGCCTGCGCCGCTTCACTGCAGTCCTCAGGAGCGAGATCTGAGAGGCAGAGAAGGAGGTACGGTAATAGGATACAAGGGCGGGCCAGACGGGTGAAAGAGGCGTGTTTTTCTGGGCACAGCGCCGCTCTATCTCTTTTTTCCATACCCTGGGCGTCCCGGACGCCTGCAGCTTGCTCCGCCCTTCACTTACACCTTCCCGGTGAGGCGCCCCCTCACCTCGTCATCGGGCGGGGATGCAGCCGTGGCCGTTTTTGAGCTCCCCCCACCATATGCGGCGACCGCAGATTCTCCAGTCTGGCTCGGAAGTTTCAGCACCCGCCCTATAAGACGACACCCGGCGTATAAGACGACCCCCGACTTTTGAGAAGATTTTCCTGGGTTAAAAAGTAGTCTTATACGCCAGAAAATACAGTATTTATTCTGAGGTCAAAAAGGGATGAACTACTCTAGGCCTCGCACTTTACACATCACTAAAATAATGAATTTACTTCATTTTGGCAGAAGTATTTTATAACTGTGCCTTTTCCCAAGGGATTAATTTAATCCCAAGAGTGGAGCAAACATAATGGAAGAACAAGTTAGCATTCAGTTTGTGGTATTTTTCTGCTCTCTCAGGGGGAAATTACTTGCGGAAATTGTACATTTACAGGTGTCAGGAAATTCAATTTAGAATGTACTGCTTAGTGCTCATTGTAGGAAAACCTGCTCCTCATATACAATGTGGGGTTAAAAAAAAAATTAGACTAGCACCCACTGATCCTATGCCTTTCTTGTCAAACAGAAAGAATCTGCAGTAGTCAAGGAATGAGAATAGAACTTACCCTTAAGTGTCACAAATACTGTGAAAATACAAGAAAATATGGAGCTGTTGTATGCCTAAAGGTGATCAGTCTTTCTTTTCATTCCCCTTATTGCCTACTTGAGGTTTAAGTGGCTCCAAGAGCCTGCCATGGAAGGAGTATCCGCACAAGCTCTGAATAGACCAGCTGACAAGGGGAATTTAGACTCATGATTACACAGATCCATATTAAGCCCTCACCTCAGTGTAAATCAAGAGTAACTCCACCCAGGTCAATGGAAGCTACTCCAGATTTACAAAGGTGTAAGGAGAGGATATGGCAGTGGTCATGTCCAGTGACAAAAGAACTACTGCCTAAACCCACCCATGTGAATTCTATTCCCCACAGAAATAGCTACACAAAACCTGATTATTAGAACTTGCAGCTGAGTTGGAAGGGGTGACTCCCATCCTTTGGGCTCAGGAAAAACTAGTGCCTTTGATTATTGAAAATTTAAACTAGTTCAGAAAGTTGATTACAGCAATGGTTTGGTTCAATTGAAATGAGCAGTGACCCAGACATTTTTGAGCAAAACTACTCATTCCATAGGAAGGTTCTATTGGTTTCAGAGGAAAATATTCTGAATCAATCCAGATGCTTCAGAAATACTCCATTCAAGCTTATGTTAACCATTTAGTTCAAAACCTCCACTGATAACAGAGGATTTCTGTTTTGTATAAAGTGATAAGCTATTCAGATTTAAAGGGAGAAAAAGTAGCTTATTTAAAAAACGTTAATTTCTATTAAGAACATTACATTTCTAGTTTTGATTAACTAATATGAACCTTATGCTATTTTGTTAAAATGGGACATTAACTGCCACCAGGTAAGAGTGGGTTAACATTTGGCAGACAAGAAAACTTACACAGACATGAGGCAATTTATCTTCTAAGGCAGTCGCTTTCTCCATTTTCTTTAATTGTTTTACAGGCCTCCTAACTCAATATTGATCCAATTAGCAAATATTTCACTGAGATGACTATAAAGAAAACTGAAAATTTCTTTTGAACAAAATGAACTCAGTGTCCCGGGGGTTATGTGATAAAAGTAATGTTGATTCCTGACTTGAAGAGGTTACTATGAGCTCAGATAGGGATGCCCTCTCTTGTATTGCACTACTGAAAATCTTACTCTGCTAAAATGGTAAAATAATTGGAGTTATGGAATTAAGGTGACTAGATGACAAAAACTAAATATCGGGACACATGGAGGGGCAAGACACCGCCGAAACAAACAAAAAAAAAGCCGGAGTGCCACTGAGGCCAAATATCGGTCCCGACAATACATCCATCGGGATGCGGGACAAACAGCTGAATATCGGGACATCTGGTCACCCTATATGGAACTGGTCAATCAAAGTAACAGATATTTATAAACTAGTTCTGAATATGTATCTTTAGGACTAGTTAAGTTACATACTAGTTACTCTTACAAGTAGTAGGGCTAGCTCCAGCAAGGGACATTTGTTCCTGACCCCTTAATTTAAGGCTTGTGTAAGTACACAGGATGCCATGTTGTGTTTTTAAAAATGCTTCCTGTTACAAAAATGGTTTCAGCTCACACCTATTTGTGCCACACATGGATGAAGGTATAATTTTGAAGTGTTTCTTTTTAAAATGTTGTTAACCTGTTGGGGCCTATTCATAGTGGTGACACAACCATGTCAGCTGAAGTCATTTTTATGACAGAGTTTAAAAGCAGTTTCCAAACACAATCCATTTTGAAGTGCAGGTGGGGCCTGAAAAGCACCTTAGTTATCTGTGAACACGTACAGCCAATAACCCTAGAGATCTGCTTCCCTCATCCTCTGGTCTGAAGACCATCCTTATGTTTTAGGTTGAATAATTTTAGTACATTCTGAATTCTCAGATGATTTAGCAAATGGAGGAGGTAGGTAGAAACTAGGCAGAGGACAGGATGAGAGTTGTGTCTAGGAAGGGAGATGGATAAGGCTCCACTTGTTACTTTGAACAAACCCTTTAGGGGTTAGTCATAACAGCTGCAGGTTTGATAAAGAAAAAGGGAATTCCTATCAGTGTAGGGTTACCATATTTCAGGTTCCCAAAAAAGAGGACACTGTCGAAGGTGGGGGGGGGGGAGGAGGAGGAGCTGGAGGAGGTATTTGGGAGGATGTTGGAGGGGTATGTGTACTTGGGAGGGTACCTGGGGGAAGCTGGAGGGGGTACCTGCAGCCTCACTCTCAAGGTTGGGGGCATCATCGCTCCCTCTCAGCGTGCTGATGCAGGCCCAGGATAGAGGCAGCTATCAGTCAGCACCTGCCTTGGGGCCTCTCCCCCTCCCCAGGGATGGACGCTGGGGCCTAGCTGGGTGGGATCTGACAGCTGTGGCTGCAGGGAAGAGACCAATCAGGGTGTGGAGACAGCTCTTTCTGAGCTGCAATGTCTGCCCGCAAAAATCCCAGACACTGCCTCTTATTTGAAAAAGAATTTAAAAAAAAGAAGCGGTTGTATCCAAGAAAACCCAGACATATGGTAACCCAATATCGGTTTATTCCTTTATCTATTTTACATCTAAGAGATAAACACGAGTAATCATCCAAAGCAAGCTAAAAAAATTTCATAATCTGTGCAACTCTGACCTACCTCTCTACTAGCAGTGGGAATTTTACTAACCTCTTGCCTTTTGAAGTTCTAATATAGGTAATAAAGCTCTTTCCCTTCCTTGTGAAAGCTTAATCTAATACTATAGCAACAGAATATCAGCTGACATAATATGTATGCACATCACCCAAAATAAGGTAATAGACAAGTAAATCAAGATGTGTAGTTCTATAACCAGCAGAAATACATTGTCTTCTTTTTTGGAGGTGGGAGTTGGGAAGCAAGTGAGTGGGGCAGATTTTACATCCATAAAATGCTTGTAAACTTCAAGCAAAGGTATGCAAACACTCACCTGGTAAGTACTTCTTTTCATATGCAACTACAAGAAAAAAAAGATTTAAAATTAGGTGTTTAGCTTGTTTCATGTTTGTATGGAATAAACTACTATTTTCAAAGAAAGTTAATTTTCATCACAGTTTTTGATGTGTAAGTAATTGAGGGAAGAATGCATTCTCACAGGAAAAAGTTTACGTAACTGTATTAATAAAAAAAACGATGGTCCCACCACTCATGCCGATGTCTATGAAGTTAACCGAAAATGCAGAATAAGGTAACATAAGTGTGGATGAGGGGAGGTGTCATTTAAGTGTGAAACAAGGAGCCAGACTCTAATATCACTTCTATGACTGGCTCCTCTATGTTCTCAGTCAAGTCACTGTGGCTTCCATCTACACCAAGGGCCTTATTCTTACCCTGATGAATGAGAGAAGTGCCTTGCCTTCAACAGTTACTCCTAATTTGTACTGGTAAGAGAAGAGGACTAGGATCCTGCAAGTACAACTTTGTTTTTATAACCAGGTTGTGACATGCTCATCTGACTTGGTTGCAACAAACATAGCTGCCAAGTGTCAACACTGAACTCCCCCCCCCCCACACACACAACACAGTGATGCATCTACATGGTTCCACATCCACATAACTTATGTTTCTAAAACTAACCGCAGCACAATGCATCATCATTGTAGTGGATTAGAGGCTATTGTAATTCCTGTTAATATATGGTTCTTCAATAAGGATTTTGAGACAGAAACACAGCAAACTCATGTTTTTAGATATATTGTGTTGTCTTCTAGAAAACTGAACTACTATACAAAAAAGGATCACCCACGAACAGACATCCTGACAGTAGTGGTAGGGAAAGGCTACAGCGAGATCTCTAACATAAGCATGAACACTCCTTCTCTGTGGCTTCCCTTAGACTGAAATTATATGCACAGTCATGTGATTAACTCCTCTAGAACTTTAAATAAATTCTCTCTGCAAGCTATTCAAGGGGTCAATAATTCAGATAATTATTAGTAAATCAGAAAAACAATAGCTTTTATAGTCCACAAGACTTGTGGCTTGTCTACACTTAAAATGCTACAGCTGTACTGATGCAGCTGCACTGCTGTAGCACTTCAGTGTAGACACTGTCTACACTGATGGGAGAGATTCTCCTGTCGGCATAGGTAATACACCTCCCCAAGGGGCGGTAGCTAGGTCAATGGAAGAATTCTTCTGTCCACCTAGCACTGTCTATACAGGGATGTAGGTTGGCTTAACTACGCCTCTCTGGGGCATGGATTTTTCCACACCCCTAACCAATGTAACTAAACTGAACTAAATTTTTTATTGTAAATCAGGCCTTGGCCAAAGCAGAGTACTGGAAAACAACCCAGAACCAGCCCAAAGGAGAGAGAGGAATAGGGTTTCTTGAAGAACTGTTTAAATTATAGCACCATTAAAGTCTATTTTTAAGCATATTGTGAAATCTAGTCTATTAATTGTTAAAGACCAAACATATAGTGAAACAAAATTATTAAAAATATAGTCATGGGGGTGTGGCTAAGGCAGCAAACAAGATAGTGGCTTAATACAGCTCTCTGCAATAAACGGCAGTGGGGGAATAAATGAAAGTGATATAAAAAGATAAAAAGAACCCTGAACCCACAGATCCATGCCTTAAATTTGAGTAACTATCAGTGGAGCTATCTTTGAAAAGAAGGAGGAGAAAAAAAAAAAAAAAGGGTGAGGAGAGCTGGCAGATCCCAGTCCCACAGAGCAGCCTTGGTGGGAGAAAAATTGAGCACCTGAATCCAGTGCCATCAGCGTGCAGAATATATGAAAAATGACTCTGCAAGCCCAGAGATACTGAACTGGACCCTCATTACCCTGTAAAGAGACAGGGGTGAGTGCAGCAAAATTTAAAAAAAATCAAAATAACTTGTACTATTGTGGCTGGGAAAGGAAGCACGGCAGAGGCCATTCTGGAAAGATCAGACAAATAGAAGTGTGGCAAGAGCCATCTTTAGAGAGAAGCAACTAGCAAGAAGGAAAGACAAGAAGATCTAGATGTCTGTGAAAGGAAAGATCTTCCAATATAAAGATCCGTTCCTCCAAAACAAAGACATGGCTACTAAAGAGAGTAACTTCCTCTCCAGCAAATTATGAAGGCAGGTGGAGAAAGACCAGTCACTATCTGACCTGAAGGACCTGCTGTTAAAATAAAAAAAAAGATGAATATGGAGATGAGGGAAGAGTTCCAGGCTTACAATAAAGAAATAAAAAATGAACTTAATGATATGAATGGGAAAATATAAGATGTGGAAACAGGATTAATCAAGCACTTGGACAGCATTACTAATCTAAATGAAAGAATTCAAATAATTGAGGGGAAAAAAGAGAAGAAAAGAAAAAACAGAATTAAAGATGGAGGACATGGAAAATACAGAACACAGGAACAAAGCAAGGATTAAGAGTATTCCAGAGGAGACTGAAGGAAGAAATCTACTGGTCACACTGGATGATATTTTCCATGACATATTAAAATCGGCAAATAAAGTATGATATATTTCAGGGGAATGAGATTCCTGATTTGTGGAAAGACAACAATTGTAGCAATTCCTAAAGAAGGAAAAGATCTTACCAATTGTGCATCATAACACCTATTTATTTAATTAATGTGGATGCTAAAATTTATGCAAAGGTGTTAGCAAACAGATAATGGGTATGTCTGCAGCTGGCCCGGGTGAGCTGATTTGAGCTCATGGGGCTTTAGCCCTGAAGCCCAAGACTGCTATGTAGACTTTGGGGGGGGGGGGGGGGAGATGGAGGGGGTTGGGAGTCCCAGAGCTTGGGCTCCACCCATGCCCGAACAGCTACACAGCAATTTTATAGCCCCACAGCCCAAGTCATGAGAGCCCAAGACAGCCGACCCAGGCCAGCCATGGGTGTTTAATTGCTGTGCAGTCATACCCTGAGTGCCATCTTGCCCAAATATGTTCCGCTGGACCAGTCTGGATTTGTTGTTCAAAGGAATATCTGATCAATTCAGAGTTCTGATATTAACTATAATGTTAATTATAGCAATTCTTCCCGTGTGCTACTTTCTTTGGATGTTGAGAAAGCCTTTGACTGTCTGGAACGGGAGCACCTCAGAAAGATTTTGGAAATCAGTGTTATAGAGGCATGTCGGCACGATATACTCATCCTCGAGCATCTGCTTTGGTTAATGGTCATCAATCACCTCCTTTTAATTTGTTAAGGGGTATGAGTCAGGATTGCTTGTTATCCCCGCTGTTGTTTTCTTTGGCAATGGAGCCATTTGCAACAAAGCAGGGGTCTTAAAGTCCCGGCCTGCGGGCCATCTGCAGCCCTGAGAACCTCCCCATTGCGGCCCGCGGAGGAGAGACACATGCAGCCACGATGCCAGCAATGCTGTAGGCGCCGCCCCCCCACAGCTCCCGTTGGCTGGGGGAGACAGAGATACCATCACTAGTCACCGGGCAGAGTCAGCCATGGAGGCAGTATCATTAGTTGCTGGGCAGAGTCAACCATGGAGGCAGCGTCACTTTTTTCCACAATGAATATAAACAAGTCAAAATACCAAACACAACTATCTGATGCACACCTTGCTGCAATCCTGAAGGTTTCAACTGCTCAGTCATCTAGGCCAAACATCAAAAAACTGACAGAACTGAAGCGTTGCCAGGTGTCTGGCAAACATTAAAAACTCTCTGGCAGGCGAAGAATTGTATAAAGTTGTATGACAGTTTTATTATTTCTAAGAAATTCAAAATAAAAAATACAATATAAACGTTTTCTTTTCTGAACACCATCTTTAGTGACATTATTGGCCTGCTGGGAGGATTTGAGGACTGGCACAGGCCCTCAGGTAAATTGAGTTTGAGAGCCCTGCAATAAAGGTAAGAAGTAGCCCCTGGGTAAAGGGCATCAAAACATCTTCTGGATTAGAACACAAAATAGGTCTGCACGTGGACAATGTCCTGTTATATTCGCAGGAGTCAGAAGCCTTGTTAAAAGTTATATAACAATTGACTTTGGAACTTAGGCAGGTATCAGGCTTCAAAATAAACTACAATAAATCTGAAATTTTATGAATTAATATTCCCAAAAGCTCAAAACAAACTGTGGTGAGCTACATAAATTTAAATGGGTAAAGGAATCTTTAAAATGTGTAGGTGTAAATATTGTGGAGAAACATAAAAAAATCTCTTTAAGTGAAATTACCCTCCAGTGTGGAATAATATAATAAAACACTTGGAGGAATGGAACAAACAAAATTTCTTGGCTACTCAGGATAGCCTTGATAAAAATAAATGTCCTTCAAAAGTTGTTATTTTTGTTTCAGTGCATCCCTGTTGGTATCCCTGACATGACATTAGAAACATGGCAGGATATTTTATTAAAATGCACAAGGAAACATAAAAGACAAAGGGTGATTTCAAAAAGTTCTGTATAAACCTACAAAATGGGATGGACTAGCTTCCCTAATTTGGCATGTTATTGTTATACATTACAGTTAAAAGACGTGATCAACTAGATTAACAATAAACACCCAAACAGGGCATAAAACTCAAACAAGAATGGAGCCCAAATACAGCTATTCATAGTAGTTGCTGAGTCAGAAAGAAATTTAAATCACCAAAAATAAAAAGTCACCCATTCTTCCAGACCACCATAGCGGTTTGGGACAAATTTTCTAAATTCTTGTTGCCAAGGCTCTCTCTCTCTCAGCTATTTCCATTATCAATCAGGAATTTATCCCAAAGAAATACAAAAGTGTCTATTAATTGTGGATAAAAACTGAGATTACTGAATTCAGACATCTGTTCCTGAGTCCTGATTTGAAATCATATCAACGGTATGCAATATAGAAAATAATATAACGATACCATATTTTCAGTATTTACAAGTCAAACATTGTATTGTTAAATCTGGATACAAGGCAGCTCTAATTAGAGCTCCTCAACCACAGTTGAGGAGCTGACCCACGAGGAAGCTGGAACAAAAGGTTTAATTTCTAAGATATATACAATTTTGATGGAAAAAGATGTAGATAAGAAAACAACCCAGATGAAAAGATAGGAGAAGGATTTGGACAAAGAAATCAATCTGGATGTATACATGGGAAAGGGGATATACATCTTTAATTTGGGTAGCTCATAAAGAAAATTTGTATAAATTATTGTATAGATGGCATTTGACTCCAGGTAAGATCCATCTGCTAGAGAGATGCTATTAGAGGGGTTTTCTGTGGGAAAGTGGAACATACTTGCACATGTAGTGGTTGTGTCTAGGAATGATATAATTTTGGGAGGAATTTAAAGAAATGCCAGCTTCCTGGAGATCCCCTGACACGTTTACTGAATGCTCCTGTAGAGGATCTGCATTTTAAACAAAGGACAAATTATTTATTTTCTATTGTTAGCAGCGAGACTCTGTATTGCACACTACTGGAAAAAATATGACCCCTTCACACCAAGTATGTACAAAAGAGAAGTGCCAAAAAGAGGACAGGTATTTAGAAATTTGGTCATCTTTTCTAGCGCACTCAGAGGAGGGCTCCCAAGCTAGCAAGCCAAAATGCCACGTTCTTTGAATATTAACCTGATCCTGAACAAGTAATGTACAGTGTAGTATGTTAATGTATTATTGTAACTCTGTCATAATCAAAAGTTTAAAATGTGTGTGTGTGTGTGTGTGTGTGTGCGCGCGCACCTGTATGTACAGAGAAAAAAGGAGAGAGTCATGTGATGTAGACCCACATTGTACTTACAGGCTGTTTTACAAAGGGTCCCTGTCAGAGGAAGATCTTCACAACTGATTTTTCTCCATTCCCCAGACTTAGTGCACATAGAAGCACATGTGTTCAGGAGTTCCTCATTGCTCTCCTCTTCAATCCAATTGGTAAATTTCATTTCCGACTTGTCAAACCATTTAAAAGCATTATCTGTGATCGAAGGAATTATACATTATGTCATTCATGCAAAAACAGTTTTTCACACTTACAAATCAAACGAAATAATTGAATTTAAAAGAAAACTGAACATTTTGAAGTTATTTCTTGGTACTTTGTACAGGCTGCATCCTGGCAACATGCATCAAATGCAGTGCAGTGAGAGATGCAGTTCATGTCCAACATATACTCTCAAGAGCTTCTTGGACAAGAGAAATTCTGCCAACATACACCAGGCTGACATTTGGGCCAGATCACCATGTTTCAGGACACTTGTTACTGCTCCTTTCTCATAAAGAATATATTCATTTCTCTTGGACGATATCATATGTGGTTGTCAGTTTGGGTTCAAACATCTGTCTTTCCTAGAGACCATTCCTTTTGTGTTCATGATGCATATTCAGTCATGTTAGCCATGTGGCTGGGCTTCCATCCTTTTGCATGCCATAGCAAGATTATAATTTCTACACAAATTGTTTACACTGCTGCTTACATATTAGCTTTGAAGCTTTTCCTGTCTTCCCCTTTGTGAGCATGGGAAGGATTTTATGCCAAGACCAGGAGCTCGTTAATATACACTATTTTCCAGATCACAAGCTCAGTCTTTAGCCTGTCCTCAGCCTGCAGCCTGTCCTCAGCCTGCGCTAACTTACAAAACTCCTAAAACCAGTAGAATGATCCTTTAGGACTAGGGACATCAGAATGATCATTAATCTAAATAACTAATAATGTCAAACTCTCCTTGATGTAGGAAATTGACTTGATAATCCACAGCATGGAACCTGTAGATTGTATCATGAACAGAAGTCACACACCTGTGTCCCAGCCCAGAGAGAGTTTTGAGGTTTGTAGTATCTTCATGGAAGCTTCCACCAAAGAAAATAAGCGCAGCAAAGGGGGAGATAAAAAGAATCCTGACAAAAATGAATATTTTCCCTGCAGGGACACAGTGAGAATCCTGGTATTAGGAAGTCCAGAGGAGGAAGGTTGGTCTCATGATTAAGGTGCCAAACTTTGGCTCTGGCATGTGGGTTACATTTCCTGCCAGACTTAATGCGTGACATTGGGGGCAAGTCACATTTTCTCCCTGTTATTCAATTTCCCATCTGTATAATGGGAATAATAAATCCAGCAACATTAGGAAAAACTTCCTAATGGTTGGGTGGCTAAGCTCTGGAATAAATTGTCTAGGGAGGTTGTAGAATCTCTATCATTGGAGATTTTTAAGAGACAAATATCTGTTAGGGATGGTCTAGATAATGCTTAGTCCTGCCGTGAGTGCAGGGGACTGCACTAGATGATCACTTGAGGTCCCCTCCAGTCCTACAATTCTATGATTCAAGATCTCTATTCTGTTCTCAGATCTGTAAAGTCAAAATAATCCATTAATTTCAATGTTGTTACTTCAGATTTACATAGTGTATCTGAAATTAGTACGTATATACAAAAGGACAAATTTTATTTACAGTTTTTTTAGCTATTGATGTGAATGGAGAAAAGCAAGCAAGAGTGTTTCTATAACTACACAAACACCACATAAAGATGCTTGTAACCATCATCTGTGAAAATGAATATTGGGCTTGTCAAAATTGTCAGATTGAGAGATCTGGAGATAAATATAGGATTATCTTCTACACAGGTATAGCACAGATAGCAGCAATACAAGCTTCCATGTAGTCCTCTACTGACATGTCGCAACCCTGATTTGGAGGGACTATCTAGGGCTGAGAGATTAGTTACGTGTCTGTTCTCATTCAATCCCAGATATCGCCAACAACAGTTCTGATTAGCATGGCAAGTGTTTTTTTGGATGTGGACACCTTTTCAATAAGAACTGAACAGAGACTGTCGTATAATTTAATAATTTCACCATAAAGACCTGCATTTTCTGCAATTAATAGAGACAAAGTATTAAGATATCAACAAGGTAGTTCTCACTTACCATCTGTGTCAAAGAACATGCCCAATGAAATATAATCAGGGCCTTGCCAGTGATTTTTGAATGTTTCTTGTATAAAGGTATTCTCCTCTTTATTTTTTATACTAATAATGTCTGCTCCAGAAGCTGTATTTGAAAAAAAAATCCCCCTATAAATCTAAGTTTGAAAGCACATTTCATGCAACAGAAGTGAAACAACTATAAATACTATATTAAAAGCATCTTAACATACTGACCAACCCAGTAACCAATCGTGTACATACATTAACCACATCTCAGCAGTGCAATGACAGACTGACAGGATATACAATGCATTCACATAGTGTCATATAAATGCCATTTAAGATGTTAGCAAACACACAGGTACATTTAAATATGTACTCTGAAAAAAAAAATCTAAACAATTTAGATAATTTAATTAGATCAAAGAGTTGATTTATAGTCTCTTTTTCCCTTGATGTGTCTCAGATTTTGTACTCAATTTGAATATTCTGACTACCAGTGGATCATTCAAAAGAAAAAAAAATTTAAGCTTTTTTGTTACTTACAATATCATCATATCATTTACGTGCTGTTTGCAATACAAATCTCTTTAAAATATTAATGAGCTATGGGAAAGATCTTCACATACACATAAATAAGCCCAAACCTTTTGGTTTAATACATAAACACTACTCTGAAATAGCTAAAAGTTGGAACTGCATTCTGCTTCAGAAATTCCTTGTCAGTGCTCAGCTGATTTTTCCATTGTAAAATAAGACTTAATATAAAATAAAGTGCAGAATAGTAAATTGAATGTTAAAAAAAAATGTTGAATAGCTGATCATATTTAAGGCTACCAGAATGTCACTGAGGTCCCGGATTCTGTAACTTTCCGTGACCTCCGTGACATTGGGACCCCGCAGAAGCCCAGCTGCCACGGCAGCGGGGGACCCACCCAGAGCGCTCAGCTGCAGCATTGGGGGGCCCCCTCAGCTCCTAGTCCCATGGTCAGGGGTGCCTTCCAGGCATGGGGCAGGAGTGGGGGGGCTTCAGCTCCATGCCGCTGCATTCAGTGAGGAAGGGTGATGGACCTTCCTCCTCCCCATTTTGTCAGGGATATTTTTAGTAAAAGTCAGGAATAAGTCATGGCTTCTGTGAATTTTTGGTTGTTGCCTGTGACCTGTCCATGAGTTTTACTAAAAATATCCATGACAAAATTGTAACCTTAATCATGTTCCATTTGAAGCCACTGGGAATTTTCCCATTCCCATTAGCAAGTATATGACTGAACCAAAAATGGAAAGAAAACCAAAGTAATCTTCCATTTAAAACAAACAAACAATAAATGATGTCCCTACGGAATAAGTGATATAATATGCAAGCAATTATGGACAGTCTCTTTAACCATATATTCCAGGTTACAATGGTGGAGATGTCAGTTCAGTTTATATTTTTTTACTTTCACTACCACTGAAAGAAAATGATGGTATTTTAGAAGAAGGAACTATTATTGGTCTGTGGCTTTAAGTCCTCGCCCTGTGGCAAGGAGAGGATGTGGACATGCACGTTCTGGCAACAATACATGAGGCAGGCACAATGCTTCTGGGAATGCTGCAGAGGAAAGCCCACTACACCATGTTACAGAGTGCAGCATGAGCTCGGCTTAGCTGGCAGGGTAATGGTTTCTCTTTCCCTCCCCACAGGAGAATCCAACAACACCTGTGTCTTCATTAGACTCTGCTGGTCTTCCTGTCCCAAGAGCAGTACCATGAATTTGCCTAGCTGTGAATGGGGGCTGGGATGGGGCTGGGCAGGGGATTAAGGACAACTCCTTGCACCTCCTCTGCCATGCATCACAGCATGACTAAAAGAAGAATCTAGACTGAAATTTTAAATCTACGTCTATGATTTTTTACTGTTAGGGAAAAGCAGTAAAAATTGTGGTAATCTCTTGTCTAACAAGGATATGGTAGTGTTTCCAGAGTATCTGATTGCCACTGCAGTCTCCGTTCTCAGATAAACACCAGTACAACTTGAAGAACATTTGGAAGCTCATCCATTGAGGTGAAGTATTAAAAAAGTAGTTGCTCTACTACCATACTTTGACTATTGAGTAAGTCCTGGGTGACAGTAAAAACTTTGCTGAAATCACCAGAAACACAGGATTGGCTGTATTGGATCAGACCAGACGAGTAACTAGTACTTAGTGCTTCAAAGAAAGACAAAACAATGCCTTTAGCCAAATGTGCAACGTTCTGCCATACAAGGGGGAAATTTCTTTCCTGATCCCCTTGGGTTCTCCAAAATGATGTTTATTTACCTTTATTATTTTAGCTTGTTTAATAACAATAATGTCCTAAAATAATACAGTTATTTCATTAAATGCAACCACAGTACATATCTCTTAATAATGCATCAGAAATAAAAGAGATGGATTACAGTACCATTGCCTTTACAGAGATTTCTGGCATCATCAATACTGTCCAATTCATCGAATGTGCCTTGAAGAAAAATATAGCAGCTACTTCTAAATGGAATCCAAGCAGAGGAAGGGCATTCTACACAGAGAAGAACAAACATCATTATTCTAAACACTAAATAGTAGTATGGTTGTTCTTATGAAGAAATTGTTTCAAATGGCGATTTAGATGAAAAGAAAAATAATACAGTTTATCTTTCTGGATTGTATGCATCTCTGATGGAGCATGAAAACAATTAAATATTAATAAATATCTGGAGTAAAAATAAATACAATATTCTTAAGAATCTAATTTAGCAGGTCAGATGAAGAACAAATACAGGACATGAGGATGTGTGATATAGCAGAGAAATCAGAGACACAAAAGACTCATTAGATCACCTACTCATCCTCTAGCTAGTATTCTGCTTTTTAGAGTTTATTCTCCAGTAATTTGGCCAATATAAATTTTAAGGTCTCCAGTAGAAGAAAGGCCTTCCACCATTCCCTTGGGATAGTCTGGGCACATCTCATAGATATCACTGCTAAGAGCTGTCTTTTTGTTCAACACGAGCACAATGGGGTCCTGGTCCATAATTAGGGTTCCCAGGTGTTACAGTAATACAAATAAACACTAACAGTTAGGAGATTTCCCTTATATTCAGTGTAATTTGTCCTTTGCTTTTGTCTAGGTATTTATAAAGAGCCCATCACCATGATATTTATTTATCCCATTACTCCGAACTAGATAACCGTGGACCACTCTAAACAATTCATCTTGCTCACTCATGTTTACACCCTTTGAATACTGGGTGGTAACATAATATTTGCCTTTTTACTCATCTGTACAAGTTATATGTATTAATTTACTCTTTCATCACAAGTCAATTCCTTCATCCTTTTAGCTATTTTTATTGCTTTTTCCGGAATTTCCTCTACCTTATCTTCTTCTTTCAGGTACTGAGGTACCTAAAACTCAGTAATCTGGGAGTGATTTCATCAGTACCAAACAGAGAACAGCTGTCACCTCCCAGCTCAGTGATCCCTGTCTATGCAGCACAAAGTTGTAGTGACTCTGTTTTTTGTCAACGCTTTTGTTTTTGGACTATATGCTCTTTTACTACCCACTCTTGCCCTCTACCTCTCTTATAGCATTTCAGTTTACCAGTTATTTTCCATAAGAGCGCAGGAAAAGAGAAATAAATTCAGTAAGAAAATATGTAGTCGGGGACACACTATATAACTGCTACTTGAAGGCTCAATGGGCAGGAAGGAGAAAAGAAAAGAAAAGACAGACTTGACAACTAATCAAAACAATATATTTTCATTCTGAAAGTACTTTCTTCCTCTGGTCTGTGCCTCCTCTCACTAGTGTTCCCAAACCCATCTAACTTAATCATGTCCCTCTAGTAGTTACAAAAAGATGTGTGACTCTAAAGAATCAAAGCCAGCATTCCTGTTTATTACCTTCTATGAACCTATTTTGGTCTGTCTACCTAGCAGCACAGATCACCAGGAACATATTACCCGAGCACTCTGCTCTCTGCCTTGAATAGGGAATTCAATTCAAGGATTCATCCTCATATTCAAAGTCCTCTATTGGATTGGCCTTAGCTACCAGAGAGATCACTTATCCCTCCATGATAATGACCTCCCATGAAAGGAACATTCCAATGAAACTGTTGACCAAAACGGTGAGGCTTGTGAAAGCAGAAGGTAGAGTTTCACAGAAGCTGGACCTAGAACATGCAGCTTATTCTCGCATGTGGCCAACTGGCTGAAAATACAGTAAAGAACAAAATTATCAGACACATAGATCAACAGAATATGTTGGGGAAGAGTTAGCATAACTTTTGTAAAGAGAAGTGATCCCTCACCAATCTATTAGAATTCTTTAAGAGATTTCACAAGCATGTGGACAAGGGTGATCCAGAGGATATAGTGTACTTGGAGTTTCAGAAAGTCTTTGATAAGGTCCCTCACCAAAGGCTCTTAAGGAAACTAAGCAGTGTGATAGACGCAGACCAGTTGGGAACAGCAGAGTAGCAGAAGGGAGATATACCGGCCACTGGATAACTAGTTTTCTGTTCCCTGAGTGACCAGAGCAGGGGCTGCTCCAGGCTAATAGACCACCTGACTCCAATTAACCTGCCAAGAGTCAGGTGAGGCAGTTAAGCACCTGACTCTAATTAAGGCCCCTCTGATGCTATAAAAGGGCTCACTCCAGTCAAGCCAGGGGGAGCTAGAGGAGAGGAAGTGTGTGAGAGGAACTGGGAGCAAGAGCTGTGCAAGAAGCTGAGAGTGAGTAGGTGTACTGCTGGAGGACTGAGGTGTACAAGCGTTATCAGACATCAGGAGGAAGGTCCAGTGGTGAGGACAAAGAAGGTGTTGGGAGGAGGCCATGGGGAAGTAGCCCAGGGAGTTGTAGGTGTCGTGCAACTGTACCAGGAGGCACTCTAAACAGCTGCAGTCCACAGGGCCCTGGGCTGGAACCTGGAGTAGAGGGCGGGCCTGGGTTCCCCCCATACCTCCCAACTCCTAATCAAACACAGGAGGAATTGACCTGGACTATAGCTTCTACCAGAGGGGAAGGTCTCTGGACTGTTTCCTGACCCACAGGAATCTGTGAAGCGAGCAAATCTGCCAATAAGCGCAGGACCCACCAAGGTCGAGGAGGCACTTTGTCACAGCAGTTATGGGGTAGGAGACAAGGTCCCTGCTTGATCTGTAACTGGTTAAAAGATAGGAAACAAAGTAAATGGTCAGTTTTCACAATTGATAAATTGGTAAATAGCAGGGTCCCCAAAGGATTTGTATTGGGATCTGTGCTGTTCAACATACTCATAAATTATCTGGGAAAGGGAGTGAACAGTGAGGTGGTAAAGTTTGCAGACAATACAAAATTACTCAAGATATTTAAGTCCAAAACTGACTGAGAAGAGTTACAAAGGGATCTCACAAAACTAGGGGACATTTTGGTAGATTAAATTCAATACTGATAAGTGCAAAATAATGCACATTGGAAAAAAATCATTGCAACATCTGCTCAATATGCAGTGGCAGTCAAAAAAGCCAACAGTGTTAGGAATCATTAAGAAAAGAATAGATAATAGAACAGGAAATATAATGGAACTATATATATCCATGATATGCCCACACTTAGAATGCTGTGTGCAGTTCTGGTCACCCTATCTCAAGAAAGATTAGAATTTGAAAAAGTAGAAAGAAAGGCAACAAAAACTATTAGGTGTATGGAGCTGCTCCATACAAGGAAAGATTAAAAAGACTTGGACTTTTCATCTTAGAAAAGAGACGACTAAGGGGGGATATTATTGCGGTCCATAAAATCATTAATGGTATGGAGAAAGTGAATAGGAAAGTGCTATTTACCTGCTTCATATAACACAAGAACTAGGGGTCGCCCAATGAAATTAATAAGCAACTGGTTTAAAACAAACAAAAGGAAATACTTCTTCACATAATGCCAAGTCAGCCTGTGGATATTGCCATGGGATATTGTAAAGGGCAAAGTGTAACCGGGGTTGAAAAGGAATTAGATAAGTTCCTGAAAGATAGGTCCATGAACGCCTATTAGCCAAGATGGTCAGGACGCAACCGCATGCTCTGGGTATCCCTAATCCTCAAACGGCGAGAAGGTGGGAGTGGATGACAGGAGATGGATCACTCGAAATTGACCTGTTCTGTTCATTCCCTGTGAAGCATCTGGCACTGGCCACTGTCAGAGACAGACTACTGGGCTAGACAGACCTTTGGTCTAACCCAGTATGGCCATTCTTCTATTCTTATGTCATATGAATGACCACAGATCTCACCACTTTTCAAATGAAGAACCTGATCTAAAACGCCACTGAAGTCCATGGGAGTCTTTCTATTTGCATTCAGTCTCATAGACTTTAAGGTCAGAAAGGACCATCATGATCATCTAGTCTGACCTCCTGCACACTGCAGGACACAGAACTTCACCCACCCACTCCTGTAATAGATCCCTAACCTCTCTGGCTGAGTTACTGAAGTACTCAAAACGTGATTTAAAGACTTCAAGTTACAGAGAATCCATCATTTATAATAGTTTAAATCTGCAAGTGACCCATGTTCCATGCTGCACAGGAAGGTGAAATATAAAAATATATCCTCGAAATATAAAAGGGGGCTATTGTCTTGGCACACAGCATCATCCAGTCCTACAAATGCAGATCCAAGAGAGTTCATTCCATTTAATAAAAATCACTAGTGATGACATGTCATGGGTAATGTAACGAAACTCAGTCTGTAATATGGTGACACCCTGTTAGAGAGAGAGATCAGATTACTATATTCCTGTATAATCTCTAAACAAAAGCTCACTGTTGTAATGATTATTATTTTGTCTCTGATATTTACATGGCAAGGATATGTAAGCTTGTTAAAACTTCCTAAATAAATTGTTAAAAAAATACAAATGCAGATCTCTTACTTTGTATTTGGTCATTACATTTCATTTATCCTGAGGTTCCAGGCTACTCTAATAAAACACAAAAGCTACAAGACACTGATAGCACATACCATTTAAATAACCAAAAACTAATACATTCATACATTTGAAGGAATTAACTCCACACCTTCCAGCACTGAAACATGCTGTGTAAGCAAGATCAGATACTGCACTTTTACCTGATAAATGCAAAATATTTAAATTATATTGGAAACACCTAATTTTTTGCAATAGTAATTATAGACTGATGACAGAAAACCCCAGTAGAAACAGTATTTTTCTAAATAGCTTCCAATTAGAACCATCAAAATCCAGTGGCTTTTAAGCAGCGTAGAGAATGTAAGAGAGCATCAGAAGAATGTAGTCAAGATTTTCTGGAGTGACAAGTGATTTTGAGAACCTCCATTTTTGGGTGCCTAATTTAAGACATGTTTAAGGGGCCCAATTTTAAATAGGCTCTGGAACCGGCCCTAAATGCAAAATTGATCTCTCTTCAACGTAGTTTATCTTCAGTAAGTTACACTGCCCACACCTACTACCTCTCACACAATCAAAAATATAAACTAAAAGCAAGTTATTTCTCCTGTAGGCTGGAAAGGGATTACACATTATTTATATTTTTTAAATACTTGGGAGGTGCTCAGATACTAATTATGAGGGCCTTATAAACATATTAAACTAAGTAGTCTTCATCCTCAGAAGGACTGAATAATGCCACAAAACAAATGGATTTCTCTATGGCCTGAGCCAACAAAGGAAGAAATTATTTGAACTTTGACCTGAGTGTTCAGCCAGGGCCATGATACATGATAGGAGTGACTGCAATCAAGGGGTGAGGACAAACCTTTTTAGAAGTGGTTATTTTAGATTTGATGTTTCCTTCTAGACCTTCCAGTGCTCTTGCAACACCACTCTATACTACAGGTGGCTGGTGAAAATATTTTTTTGGGAGTGTGTGTGTCTGTGTGTGTGTGTGTGGGGGTCAGACTATCCTGCATCACCCCACAATGGCAGCTCCTGTCCCATGGGGCTCAGACTGGCTCCCCATTCTAGCCCGTTGGCTCTTGCTGGGCTGCTACATGCAGATATGGAGAAGTCCGCTCCAGTGTCACTTGATGCACCTACATGCAGGTGGGGCCCTCCCACCGCAACCCCTCCCCCCCCCCCATTCCCTTCCTGGCCCTACCAGGTACGGGGCCTCAGGATTTCTCTTTTCCCCAGGACTCCCCCCACCACCTCCTCAAGATTCTTCTTTCCCCCAGGTCTCCTCTCCCCACCATCCCCACAAGATCCCTCCTTCCCTCAGGGCTCTCACCCTGTCCCAGCGAACCTCATCCCAACCCCCAGTGCGGGGATTCTACTCTCCAATCTCTGCAAGCCACATCATCTCCTCTCAGGAATCCCCCAGGATCTCCACTCAGACAGGTCTCCTCAGACTCCATAGCTCCTCCTCCCCCATACTCTGCACCAGATGTGGCTCCTGAGCCTCGCTGCCTGTTGGAGCCTCCAACAACTGTCAATTCACAAACTTCAACTTTTCCAGGAAGTGCCATTCAGGAACCAGAAGCCAGAATCCCCTGCTGGGTCCGAAATCTAGCTCCATCTGCCAGGAATCCAGTGTGCAAGCAGGGCCCTCACCCCACAATGTCCTGCCCACTTTCTGGCCTTGGCACCACCAGATGCGGGGCTTCACTTGCTGAGCTGGGCATGCATGCAGGCAGTGGGGTGGCTCACAAAATGACCAGATACAAATTTTGGGGCTGAACCTGCTCTAGCTCTAGCTACCCGCCACTTTGTTGTACACCTCCCACTTACATACTGCCTCTAACCACTTCCATGTCATCAACTTCATTTGCTTCAAATGAACCAAGGAATAGCTGGGTCACATTCCACCTGGGTTGAACAGGCACATACAACACTTTATGGGGGAGGGAGGGAGACTCTTTGTTTCATTCTTTTCATTCACTGTTATCTTTTTAAACCTTTCATCTAACTTTGAATTAAGCAAAAGGTTTCTAAAAATGCTATAGTTAAAAAAAACAACAGCATTACTTCATTGTTTGTTTAGCAGGAGCCTCATAACTCAGCACATTTGCAACTTGAAGTCATTTTAGATATATTTCCTTCTGCATTTTTTAAATAGAAGGTTTAAACATTTTTCATCTATCCACCCTTTAATTTAATGGCCTCTCAATATATACCTGAGCAGAGAGCGAGTGAGCATGCCACACACAGTGTGAGAGTTTTGAAAACGCCTAAACATCTTAGGAGCTCAAGTCTAATTGATTTTCACTCAGGTACTTTTGAAAAATCACACCCATCACAAGTTAGCTTTTAACTATAACTGCAGAAAAGGTTCTTGACTGTCAATGCAGGGAAACATGGGGCTTAAACTAGCAGCATTAAGCACATCACTTTGGCTGCATAATGCAAAATTAAATTGGCACACTTGCTGAGCCACAGGAGAGCAAGTGGGGAACCCTTAGCCAACTGAATGAAAAAAGTTAAAAAGCCACTCAAACGTCAAAGATGTATTGCAGGGGAAGTGCTGGTGAAAGACTCAGTAATTGGGTATGTCTGCACTGCAATCAGAGGTATGATTGATGCACATGTAGACATTTGATCTAGCTGGCACAAGTACCAATAGCAGTGAAGCTGCTTCAGTGCAAGCTATATAAGCCTGCCCAAGATTGGGCTATTTACTTGTGTGGCTAGCCTGTGCTGCCGCAACTTCACTGCTATTGGTATTCCCGTTAGCTAGATTAAAGCTAGTTTGAGTACATCTGCCTGTGCTGCAATCACACTTCCAAATGCAGAATAGACATACCCAGAGACCCCTTGGAATGGGGAGGTTCTCAGAAGGAAAGGGATAGCAAGGGACAGAAACAGGAAGATATGGTCAACCTGTTTTCTCTAATCTCTTACAACCATTTCTTATTGTAAAAACGATTTAAGTATTGACAACTCACTGTTGTCTTCTGTTTGAGATTGTTTGTCCTGCACTATCATTTTTGTGTGTGCATACTATTAAATTATGCTGTATTACCATTATGGGACCATAAGACTGTTGTCCCTCACAGGATCCTCACAAAATTAGATGTGTACATCAAGAAGCTCTCTCAGTAAACAAAGCTTTAAAATTAAATATATAACAGAGCAAAAGAGGACGAAGGCAAAATGAAAAGCAGAAAATGATGAAGATTGGCCTCAGAATCTCAGATACATGTGTGCAACACCCACTGACTTCAATAGGAGCTGTGTGTATCTATCTGAAAGTAGAATTTGCCTCAAAACAGGGAAAAGGAACAGGATCAGAGCATCAGGAGACATAATACGAGAATAGGGACAACACAGTTAATAGTCACAAAAGTTTTACAGAGCAGCATAATAAAATGGTTTTAGAAGTTTTGATAAATTTAAATATTCATACTCTAAAGTACTACAAATGATTTACAAGTGGGCTACCAGCTGTGCCACATAGACAGATTTTGTAGGACTAAATACTGGTTTACTCTGAAGTTTTTAGTGCCAGTGTGTATGCTGACTTGCTGAAATGCTTCAATTATTATTTTCACTTCCTCTCCTCTCGCCTTTTACCAAAGTCAGAGCAGATATGGGAAAAGGACTTTTCCACATTATAAGATCTGATTGTGTTTGAACACAATTCTGAAGAATCACCTTACTGATACAATGCTGGACAGCATAGACCAAGACACACTGTGGTGTCTGCTAAAGAAATTAGACCCTGTTGTGACCAGCATGCCGTCATAAGGCCATGTCTACATTTGCGAGATTACAGCCACACTGCTGTACCAATACAGTTGTGCCACTGTAAGATCGCTCGTGTAGCTGCTCTATGCCAATGGGAGACAGCTCTCCCGTCGACATAATAAAACCACCTCCACAAGCGACAGTAACTAGGTCGGCAGGAGAAACTCTCCCGCTGACACAGCGCTGTCCATACTGGCACTTCTCTCGGTGAAACTCATGTCGCTTAGGAGTGTGTTTTTTCACACCCTTGCGTGACATAAATTATACCGACAAAAATGGTAGTACAGACATGGCCATAGTTAGCTTATAAGACACTGAACACAGTTTGCCCTGATTTACACTGACTGCTTAGTTGTGGTCAGCTAACAAGTGCATTTAGAATGGAATCTGTCAGAACACCCTAAAGGAAACTGATACACTGGGTGAGAGCCTTACACCAGCGAAGGGATGAAGTAGTATAACAGGGGCCTAAAAATCTATCCAGGAGAGGGTTCCTCCAGCACAGGTATTGTGGAGACAGGTGCAGCCCAGGATTGGACAGGGTCAAAGATGGCTTAAAGCTATCTTAACACCCTGCCCCCTACCTCCTTGGACTGCAAGCTCTCTCCCACTCCTCTTAGAAGAAAAAGCACAGCATCTCAACAGTTTATTTTACTTTTACACAGCCAGGAACAGAACCAGTTCCTGTGCTTTGCTCTGATCAATACACAATATCTCAAAAAGAGGCCTCTGATGAATCACAATATCTCAAAAAGATTCTCAGCTCTGGAGTGAATTCCTCATATAAGTGCCTGTTCTTCTCCTAAACCACAGAAACTCTAGATGGGGAAGTGAGTACGTTTTTCTCTCCAAACTTGCCTTGTGACATTTTGCAAAACTTCCTACTAATACTAAAATCAGTTAAATTTTACTGGTGGTAACAAAATTGAGAGTTCTAATGTATAGGGGCTGCCAGCTGCCTCCAGCATTTTAAGTACTGTGTCAATTAGACCTACAATCATTCTCTAGTGTAGGCCAGGCGTGTTTATATGACAAATCAAAATTACATTTCCAGTTGGGCAAGTCTTTCATAGGCTTGCTAATGGCCAAGAGTTTTAAGGTGCATCTGTTTGCTTTGAAATACATGATCTATGCATATGTGGTATTTATACAGTTAATAATATTAATACAATTTGAATTAATTCTAGTAGGAATTATGTGCATTACAGTAATGCCCAGTGGCCTCAGTCAGGATCAGGGCCACCTTGTGCTAGGACATGTACAAGCACATTAACAATATGCTTTCCATCCCTGATCAGATTAAAAATCTAAGATGACAAGTGACATACAGAAGGAAGAGGAAAATATTGGTTTCTAATATTATAATACACACTTTTCATATACTTTTGTTGAAATAAAAACACCTCATTATACCATCTAGACCTCACTCTATCCTTTCTTGCAGGCTATGGGGCAGTAATGTATAACTGAGATGATTTTTACTCACATTTAAAAAAAATAAAAAATATATGTTAATTATAGATTGTACAGGGAGGACGCATGGTCTGGTGGTTAAACCATAGGTGTATGGGGATCTAGGTTTTACTCAGTTCTGCCACAGACTTCCTGGGCAATTCCATTTGCACTTGAAAAATTGGCAATTTGTTTTACAGTAACAGCTAGCAATGGGGCTAAGCCACTAGCGTGGATGTTACTCAAGCACACAGGTTTTCATCCACAGTGATAAAAACATCCAAAACCTAGCTAATCTAACAGTTTAACCCAGGTATACCCAGAGTCCCGGGGGGAAGGTGGGGGTTGGGGCACAACCCCTCCCCTAACCGGCCCTCCATACAATTTATGAAACCTGATGCGGCCCTCAGGCCAAAAAGTTTGCCCGCCCCTGGTTTAGTTAGTAAGAGTTTCACATACTTATTAAGAACAAAATAGACTTTTCTAACCATAAAAATCTGAGAACTTCATATAATACTATTAAAAATAAGACAGCACTGCAGAGATGGCAATAATGCAGCCACTTAAATTCATGTAAATCACAATCCATTTTAAAAATCTCAATACTTGTCTTTTGTGTGTTTACAGTCATAAAGCCATAGAATCACTCACTAGCCACAGAATTTATTTCACCCTTTCAATTTTTTTAAAATGTGTAGCATATGTCCAGGGCAATGAACAGATGGTACATTTGATTAAAAAAGAAAGAAATAGAACCACCACAAACTCTTAAGCCCTATATTTTGCATACACAATTATATGTAGTTATTTTCGACAACAGAAAAGAGAAACTAAAATATTGTCAAGACAAAAAAAATCAACAAATGAATGACAGTTACAATACAAATTTACTGTAAATTGTGAAATGTACCATACATTCTTCAACACTCAGGCCCTACCTACACTTCAAAAACAACCATTTGTAACATGCTTGTAGTAGGCCAATGGCTCTCAACCTTTCCAGACTACTGTACCCATTTCAGGAGTCTGATTTGTCTTGCCAACCCTCCCAAGTTTCACCTCACTTAAAAACTACTTGCTTACAAAATCAGACATAAAAATACAAAAGTGTCACAGCACACTATTACTGAAAAATTGCTTGCTTCCTCATTTTTACTATATAATTATAAAATAAATCTATTGGAATATAAATATTATATAAATATATAGTACGTATATAGAGCAGTATAAACAAGTCATTGTCTGTATGAAATTTTAATTTGTACTGACTTCGCTAGTGCTTTTTACGTAGCCTGTTGTAAAACTAGGCAAACATCTAGATGAGTTGATGTACCCCCGGTAGATCTCAGTGTACCCCCAGATGAGATGAGAACCACTGTTGTAGGCTAATGGTACTATGCTGACTGAAAGGGCATTGATGGGTCTGGAGGGGAGGATGCATGTATCAAAAAGAGCAACTGCAGGCCAGAAAGGAATGGGAAGGCACAGAATCTACATCCAGATGGTCCTGTGCTTCCAGAGACCAAATGCCTTTCCCTTTTGTGGTGGAAGGGTAAAAGAGAGAATTTCCATCCTGCCCCACAGAACAATATGGGAGAAAAGTCAGCAAGGGGAACTGCATGGAATTATCATCCCTCCACCACTCTCCTCTCATGGGATTTTCTACAGACGGGGACAACCTTTCCCACAGTGCGAAGGCCAGCGTACATGGAATGGGGGACACTTCATGCATCAAGGCCAGCACAAAGTAGACAAGTAGCTCCCCAAGAAGCTCTTGCACAGTACAGGCTTGTTTACACAAATGATTAGACTGCAGCAAGCTGGAGTGTGAATCTACCATGCACTAACCTGCCCCGGTCTAACTGTTTGTATGGACCCTGCGGACGTGTGTCAATAGTTAATTAATGAGCTTTGCACATAAGCAGTTAGATAGCCCCACAGGCTAGTGAGGATCAGATTCACACCCGAGCTTGCTGCAGTCTAATTGTTTGTGTAGAGCAGGGGTCTCAAACACGCAGCCCCCGGGCCGCATAGGCACCGACTCCGTGGGTGCTCCGGGGCTGGAGCACCCACAGGGAAAAATTAGTGGGTGCTCTCACCCACTGGCAGCCAAATTTCCCTCCCCTTCCCATCGCCCAGCGCACCGCATCCCCGCTCCTCCGCCTACCTCCCAGCACTTCCCACCGCCAAACAGCTGTTTGGTGGCGCTTAGGACTTTCCAGGACGGAGGGAGGAGAAGCGGGGACACGGTGTGCTCAGGGGAGGAGGCGGAGAAGAGGAGGGGCTGGGATCTAGGGAAGGGGTTTGAATAGGGGCAGGGACTTTGGGGAAGGGGTTGGAATGGGGGCGGGGAAGGGGTGGGAAGAGGCAGGGTGGGGCGAGGCCTCATGGAAGGGGTGGAGTGGGGGTTTTGCAGTCTGTTACCAACCAATTTTGAAGTTCTCAGCTATTTTGACTTGACAATTGGTGTACAATTACAGAAAGGTGTGTTGTGTCAAGAGTACTAGACCATCGTGATATCAGAGATAACTCAACCAATCACCACCCTTATTCAATAGCTAATTTGCATGCTACAGTTTCATTGGCTGTATGAGGGAGACTTCACAGATGGTGGATTACTTGGCCCAACTGCCACACCCTTGTGCCTAGCTGCCACCTCACATATCATCAGCACAACCACCTACACAACAACACAACCAGCAAGTCCAAATACAGATAGCCCCTCACCTCAGCAAACACCCCTGATTTGTCACCAACACAAATCAATCAAAATCTCCCAGCACAACACAACCCAGGCACAAATCAACACAGCTTCCCATCACAACACACATTTGCCCACCCTCACTCATACTTACCATAAACTTGAGTGGCTAAGTGGCAAGTCTTTTGCTAGTAAGCATATATTGGGCTACTGTGACAATGCAGTAAAAGTCAGTAGAAAAATCACTGTAAGATGCTATACAATTTAAGGGCGTAGAAAAAAGGTATATATTATCTGAGAAACAGTACGTGACCCTGTAATTAAAAGATTACATGATAACAGTCTCAAAGGGGCAGAGAAAAAGTTGTGTGTGCAACCCTAATTTTGGCACAAGTGCTTAACTGTGCAGTCTTAACATTCTTTTCGTGTATTTTTTGTATGGAATATGGTACAATTTGCAAGCAACACCGAGATTGGTTTAGTCTGAGGATATCAAACCTAATATTGATGCTGATTGATGCAAAACGCTGCCAGCTAAGTGGCCAAAAAATGAAATGACTCAAAATTAGCACTGACTTTTCGCATTACAGTTTTTAAAAAGTTAATTCATTGACTTTTAATAGCATACTACATTATTCTTAATTGTTGACTATACTTTTGTATTGTTGTATGAAAAGGTGTCAGTAATGCAGCCCTCGGGCCAATGTACTAGTCCTCATGTGGCCCTCGTGGTGATTTGAGTTTGAGATCCCTGGTGTAGAGTCTGTAAACAAATCTATAGTGCTACTTGGATCCTGGCCCAAACTCTAGGGTTTTGTCCAAGAGCCAGAGTGGGCTAGTGGATAAGGCAGTGGGCTGGGACTCAGGAAGCTTGTGTTATCTTCCTAGTCCTGCTATTGACCTGCTTTGTGACTTTGGACAAGTCACTTCACCTCTCCATGCTTTGATTCTCTCCCCGCCCCCTTTCATTATTTTGTCTATTTAGATTGCAAGCTCTTCAGGGCAGACTCTCTCTTATGATGGGCTTCTACACACTACCACTTATGTCACTCGCGGGTGTGAATAAGCCACTCTCCTGAGTGATGACATAAGTTACACCAACCTAAGGCTGGTGTGGACCGCACTATGTCAGTGGGAGAGATTCTCCTGACATCATAGCTATTGCTATGGAGATGGTTTTATTATGCTCTCTCTTGTCGACACAGAGCGTCTTAACCAGACGCACTACAGCAGTGCAGCTGTAACACTTCTAGTGAAGACTAGCCCTGTTTGAGCAGTGGGGTCCTGATCTCACTTCGGCTATGTCTACACTACAGACCATAGAGTGGCTCAGATGTACTGCTGCAGATGCATCATTGTAAGGTCTCCAGGGTAGCCTAGCCGCTCTATGCCGATGGAGAGAGCTTTCCCATCCACATAATTAAACCACTCCCAACAAGCGGCGGTAGCTATGTCAGCAGGAAAACATCTCCCGCCGACAGTGCTGTCCACACCAGCGCTTCTGTCAGTGAAACTTATGTTGGTCAGAGGTGTGTTTTTTTCATACCCCTGACTGAGAAAAGTTTTACCAACAAAGGTGCTAGCGTAGACATAACCTAAGAGCCTCTAGGCATTACTGTAAATACAAATAAATAATGTTGTTCCTTTGGCAAGGGTAGCAGATTTTTGAGGCCTTGCAGTTTGGTTTCCCATCTGAAGCAGAAATCAGTTAAGCAGTCAGGTATTTTCTTACTGTAATTTATTTATTTACCAAATGTACATAAGTCTTGATTCCACAAACAAGGGTTGTAAGAAACTGCACAGAGGCAACTCCCCCTTACCCAGGTCCCAAATAAGTCTACCCTGTTCCCAGAAGCAGCTCTTCTGCCTGTCTCTTTCCTTAACAAACAGGGTATGTCTACAAGGCACAGTTTAGGCTAAAAACCAGGTAAGGGCCCCGGTTAACGTGCCTATCATCCACCAAAAAAAAAAAAAAAAAAAAAAAAAGCCACTGATCTGGGTTTGGAGGTGCTTTAAACCCAGGCTAACTTACCAGGCTGGGAGTATGAGTTAGAATCTGGGCTCTGCTTTAACTCAGGCTGGAATCCACCTTGCAATGAGGCTCTGGGGAAAAAAATCATTCAAGTGCTGATAGCCCTCCAATGCCTTGCCACAATTACCCTTGAAGGACAGACAAATTCTTCCCCAACTGACTGGAAACGAATCCTAGAGCATTTCAACACAAAGAACCATGCCCCCAGATACACACATGGGTGAGCGCAGAAACAGTGAAGATACAGTAACTAGGGTAGGGCTTTGCAGCGGGGAGGCTGATACCCAAGACTAGGCTAACTTGAGAGCTCTGACCCAGGTGCTCAGTCATCCAGGTTAACTATGCAGTGAAGAAATAGCCACTGTCACCTGAGTTTTACATCTGGGAAATCCCTAGTCTAAGGCTGTTGTGAGCTTGTGCAACAATCTTCCTACTATATGTAGCTACTCTGAGACATACAGAAATTTCAGTACCTCAACTGACAGACAAAGGAGAGCTAGTGTCTGGATTCAATTTTTACTGCACAGTATCTTTTGGTCTTTCATCCTGAATGGGGTCACAATGTATAAGCAAGCATGCAAGTCATTAGAAACTTTTACCATAACAATTAAAACTTTCTTTTTTTAATTAAAAGTTTAAATTTAAACAACAAAAAAAGTTAACATTTCCCTATACAATTTGTAACCTAAACACGGCAGTATTGTGCTGGTGCATTAACGAATAACACTGATCAGTTTATTAGTCATGTGAAATGGAAAAGTAAGTAAATAGCATTATCTAGGAAAAGTGCAGAAATGTTGAAAAATTCAAAAGGAGAAAACCCTTTTCATTTCTTTTAAAGTGTTTTGAAAAATCAAAACCACTTAATCATACAATTATGACTGTGCAGCAATGCAATTCTTTCATAAATTGCAAGACTAACATGATTTTTTTCTATGCCATAATGCTGATATACATGTTGATAATGTGCACACACCTTCTTTACCAGAATTATGTCGGATCATAGTCCTACTATATAACTAGAAATAGAAAAGCTCTATTTAAAGCCTACCCTGGGTAAGGGAAAAATATAGTTCCCAGGTATTAGGCATTTAACTGACAGGAGCACATTGCATGTGTCATTTTCCCTAGTTTAACTGGTTCTTTCCTTTGTTACTATTCATTTCACAATTAGGTTCCAAGCCTTCAAATATTTTTGCACATGCTTAACTTTACTCACTCAAACTGTCCAGCTGAAATAAAATTAATGGTACTATTCACATGCTTAGAGTTGAACATATGTGTACATTTTTGCAGGACTGGGTCATTAGTTTTGATAAGAAAGCGTGAGAAGGCACTCGCTCCAGACTATATTATGTTTTTTAATGCTCCATGTTTGAAGGGGTGTTTGCTTTGCATTGTTTTTCAATAGCTGTACATTAGCCAAATGGACTTTCCAGAAAATGAAACTTCTCAGCACACAACACAAAGCCTTCTCTCCCCTCATGAGGAACAGGAAATGAATTTGCCTCTCATCTGATTTTATAGGAGGAGGAGCAAGACTAAAAACATAACGGGACTGTGGCCCTGTCTAGATTTGGAAATAGGTTGTGTTTCAAAACGTTTGCTGGTTGTGGCTAACACTATACTCCCTTAAAGGCTGACCACAGCCGGGTAGCAGGTTTTTAACCACGACTGACCATATCTGCTGCAATGGGTGCAAAGTCCTGTTTGAGGTTGGGCTAGTTAACATGTTTTCACTCACACGTTTAAAAACATGGCCTACTTTTCTAGCCCAGATAATATCTATTTTCATGGCAGGCCAAGAGTGTCAGACAGCAGCAACCCCCAGGGGCCTGCAATGCCCAACGCAGCACCCCCCACTCTCGCAATGGGAAATATGCAACCGGCAGGGTGAACTCCTCCCCTCTGCAGACTTACAATGCACAGGGGTGGGGGACCGTCCCTCGAGCTCGGGGCCGCATCTACTCCGCAAACCCAGCAGCGTAGGCTGCGCTTCCTCCCGCAGGGGGTGTCACACCCCGCCCGCCCTGAGAGGGACAATGGCTGGGCTCGGAGCCCGAGGCCCCGCAGCCTGAGCGGAGGCTGGCGGCTGACAGGCGCGGGAGGGGAGCACCTTACCGGCTGCTCCGGAGGCGGTGGCGAGGAGGCCGAGCAGGCAGAGCAGCGCGGGGAAAGGGGGCTCCATAGCCCCGGCTCACTCCACTTCGCGCCGGCTCTCGGAAGGCTGCGCCTGCGGGGGGGAGCAGCGCGCCGGCCGGACACCACCCACTGCGGGGGCAGCCCGGGGCAGAGGCCGGGAGCGCGGCCCCCGAAAGCTGCCAAGCCCTGCAGGCTAACGCGCCGCTCCCAACAGGGCTGGCTCCGGCGCGGGGCCCATGCGGCATCTGCTGGGCATGACCGGGGCTAGCCGTCTGGGCGTGCAGGCGAGTCAGGCCGTGCAAACACGCCCAGCCCCAGGTGACTGGGGTGTCCAGGACCAGCTCTGCCTTCAGCAGCGAGGGAGCGAGCGTGCCCTGCCTTCCGAACGGTTCTATTAGCCACCACATACAGTGCACCGCACGTTGCAAATATACTAACCGAAAGAGAAATCTCCCCTCATCCCACTAGTGTAAGATGTGCTCTGTCCTCCACCTTCCCCCCTCGCTTTTAGATGGCTCCTCTAAACTCCTGGCCTCGGCACTTCTGTCAGTTCCTCTCCACGTGGAAACTAGCTTGGAATAGGCTTTGAGTACAAAAGTTTGAAAACTGAATTGAAATCTCAACAGTATTCGATTGTGCTGCGAACATGCCTGTGAACTGCAATGGAAAAGCCTGGCCTAGCTGTCTGTGTTTATCAATTGGCTCTATTCAGTGGTGGTGGTTACTTTTGGGTTATAGTGTTTGCATTTTATTTCCAAAACGAGAAAAACGGGCAACGCAGGTGTGGGGAGGGAAGCAATAACAGTAGCTACTGACTTCTGCCAGGTGACAGACACAGATCTAGAAACTTTGGTAGCCTTGACCCATGTCATGTGACTGAAGCTGGGTAAAAAAAGATCAATCTTTTACACACTCCTGTCTCACCTTTTATTACACAGGGTACTGTGCAAATACAGAAGATGTAACCCCTCCCCAAGGAATTTAAACTACACTTGACACTAATAATATAGATGCGTATAATATTTTGAGGTCCATGACTGAGCTCCCAGTGTGAGGTGAAGTAGATGGGCTTTTTAAAAAGCCCATTTTCTCATGCTTGTTCTTGTCTTTTAGCATGTTAACATTTATAATATACCCAGTGAACTTCACTCACAAATACTATTACATTAAGATAAAATAACCCCGATCTCAATTCTTGAGCACTAGTGAAGAAGATCTGCCCTGCATATAATCAGGCTCCCCCATTATAGGAGCTTTTGTCTTCTTTGCTAACAAAACAAACACACAACACACAAATTCTGCAGTCCTTAGGTAAAAGCTCCTACTAGAGTCAATGGGAGATTTATATCAGTATGAATGGCAGAATTTGGCCCAGAAAGATTTAAGAGGTCCTTTTAGGCAGGAGAGAATTCATAGTAAATCTTAAAATTTACATACCATTTTGCCTTTTTATAACTGATGTGTCTCATTATACATCAGACCGAAAGTATCTTGAGGCTGGAAGATAGATGACTACACCTGATGGGTACTTCCCCTATTTTCAGGGGAATTCCCTTGGGGGCTGTTACCGCAACTTTAGAGGTTCATTACATGGGCAGAAAGGAGCCTTGGGACACTAGTGAATCAGACCTTAGCATGTATTAAATGCTTAAATTGGCCACATTTCTCTTTAATTATTGCCAGCTCCATGCAGCAGAAGCCTGATAGTCATTAGGAGTCTTCTTGTATTCCACAGCAACATGTTTTCCTCCATTATAAAAAGAATTAAATGCCACCAATTTATCAAAGTTTCTACTAAACCCCCTTAACATTAGTTATTACTTAATTGTAGAAACACCATTGTGCTAGGTGCTGTATAGACATTCAGCTCTGTTAATTTTTCCCCACAGAAACAAACAAAAAAATTAGGCTGACTTTTTATAAATTTTATTCTTTCAAGATTTAAGAGCATGTTTTTATATTATCCTCACTGTACACTTCAATCCAGAAAGTGGGCTGTTCATTTATGCTAAGACAGTTGTGCTCACTGAAATAAAAGCTACCCAAGATTCCATTTACTAGTATATTGTAAAAAACATTGGAAGTGTGCCTTACAAAATTATTTACATAATTCACAACAATACACAAACACTTTATAAAAACACTATCCTTTTATTGTGTATGCATGTGTCTTGAAATCATAATTTAGTTATCTTGGTAATAACATTAAAAATACACTTTCTATCTGTAAATTCACATCCAGGCAAGCCCATAAGTGCAAACAGTCATAAAACTAGCAAGGCTGAACACACATGTGTCTAATTTATATTTGTACAAAAATACCTGACCTGTACTTTTGTTAGAAAAGGACAACCATATACAACTTTATTTAATACAGTACAAAACTTCTCTAAATCCACTAATTTAGACCCCATCCAGCAAAACATTTAAGCATTTATGTTAACTTAAAATTATGCATGTTAAAGTGCTTTGCTGGATCATGGCCATGCTGCCTATTGCTTTATTGATAATATTTTTATCACATTAAATACACAGTAGAGGTAAGAACTGTGTTCTCAGGTGTTTGTACAACACTTACCATAGTAAGACCCCACTCTGCTTCGTGCTACTGTAATATAAATGTTTCATAATTATAATAAAATAGAGGATTCACAAGAACCAGACTGTTGTAAAAGCAATATGTGAACCACAGCAACAAGGTTAAATAGTCTCACATTTTACCTAAACTTTACTCCAAGGTATTGCAGCCAATTTCAATAGTTTTTTGCATAAATTGCTACAAGGACAAATTTCTTTCTTACTCTCTTTTCTTAGTTATAGCCAGGTATCAAAAGGACAACGTGCTTAACTTTTTCTCCAATCAGAGATCGAATACAGAACTATTTTCTTTAGCGTGCTTGTCTGGTACCTATTCTTGTATATGGGTACTAAAACCATCTACAAAAATCTTGCTAGAAAGATACTGTACCGCCAAGTATCATTTTAAAAGACTGCATATCAGAATAGTGCAAACAAGCACAAAGGGGACTGTTGTATCAGCAACAAAAAGAGAGGCTCACAGGTTTGGCCTGTCTCCCTTAAAAGTATCTCTACTATTTTTTATTTATTTATATATTTATTTCTCAGCATATTTGGCCAAATATACTCCTGATGTAATACCACGGATGTCAATGGAATTACACCAGGAATGAATTTGGTCTTTTGTGTACAGTATGTTTTTTTACTTAAATAGCATATATTCCTTCAAAACAATAAACAGGTCTGATCTGAAAAAGGACGTGCATTAAGAAACATTTTTCTTACAATTATTATTCCACTTTCATACAGTGACTTACTATAATGGTTTAATCAAGTAATATATATTTTTAAAAACCCTTCACTCTAGTAGCCTTTTTGGAGTACATAGGAAAGGCAACTGACACAGCACATAAAAAAACAACTTTAACTTGCATGTAAATAGATCAAGAATTTGTAGCATGTATGCACACAACTTTGTTGTGAAACATTCCCTCCCACTCACTACCTGGGACATATTTTCATCTCATTTCTGAAACTGATTATAGAGGAAATACCTTATTTGTTATCAAGTTGTAAGTTGTATGTTTAATCATACCATATGTGAGTTAGGATACTATTCAGACCAAATACAGTGTTTATCCTTTTGTATTATGTGATCAGAACAGCTGTGCTAGATCATTACCTTGTATTTTAAGTCTAAACTTTCCCCCATTACTCCAGAGTCCCTGTCACAGCACTCTCTGCTGCCCTGACTTTTCTCCCACTTTACACACCACCCACTCCAAATAATATATCATTCCAACTATTCTTGAACAACAAGCATTTGCTTAGGAAGTAGTCAATGAGGCTCCTTAAATTGGCTGGCAGGACTGTGGTTCATCAACCTTATGGATTTCCTCATTAGAGAACCAGGAATACTGGCTCTGAAACACTCCTTTAGCCCTGCAATGGAGTGCAACAGACTAGGAAATGAACTGTGAGTCTTTCCCATGTGTTAGTGCAGGACATAGTCATTCAGATCTAATTCTATACCAACTTTAAAAACATAGGATGGATTTTGGCAGATTTAAAGGTTATTCTCTAAATACTAGTTTAAAGACTAGTCTTCCTTTTCTACTCCCTCCTCATTCCCAGGAATTGATTTTCAACATGCCTGCTATGGGGTACTTGCATCACCACATAGAAGAGCCTATGAAAAGACGACTGAAAATTCTTGCTTAAAAGGGACAGTCTCCTTACAGTGAAAAAATACACCATTCATTGAACTGCTTTTAGAAGGTAACATAGTGTTTACATAAGGTTTGAATTTTGCTCAGGTTTGTATTTAGACCTTAATCTCAGTTGTGCTGACACCAGTAGCATCTTCGGAGGTCATGGCTATTATGTATGAGCCTGCAATAGGCTCAGACTTAAATGTTACCTGTTTTTTTAATAGGAATATTTCCTTATTGATAGAATTCCACACTGAAAGAGCATACTCTATGTCATGATTCTAGCTCTGAAGGGCACCTGAACAATAATTCATATGAAAGGAAAGAGTGATGATGGCTTTTTGGTGACCTCTGAGGAAAAAAAAAAAATCAATGTTCAGATATAATTTCTCTCTCTCTTGCACTCAGTGGACCATAATGAGCATACCAAATGTTAAGCTTCTACCTCAGTGAGAACAGAAATTGTCAGTGGTTACAAGCCCCTCTGTATTATATTACAGTTGATCATTAATAAGTTATTACAAAAGTGGTTATTCCAAATATCATTTATCTAGTATTTATCATCATATTTTGTGCTAGTTGTTGCAGGAGGACCCAATGATAGAAACAGGGCATGTACTGTATCTCAAAATGTATGTCTTTTGACACCAACGGTTTAATCAATAATTGCCTGTAAAAAGCTAGATATTTACTTTTAAGTTTGTGTGGTTTAAATGTCTATTCCTCACCCGCAACCCCCCAAAAAGCTTTACCAAAAAAAAAGATAATGTAGGTAAAGATTTTAGAGGCAATACCCAGATTTAATATGGAATCACAGAGGTATAGAGGCTCAGGGAACTTCTACCTTGTGCAAGATTTACAGCTAAAGCCAAATTCAGTTAACTTCCACGGACTTAAAATTGCACACATGTATTAGAGGGCAGAATTTAGCCACTAGTTAATAATCTTCTTACTCGTTTTTCAGAAGGAACTAATAAAGTGTCAAGTAGCCCATTCCCCATAGTGTCACACAGTAGAATTTGTAATAAAACAATTAGCAAGAACAGTTTCTCAGTAACCATCTTTGGTAAACATGCTATCAGTCTCATCTTCATTCATCCCTCGTTCATAGCGTACTGCAAAGAAGCCACCCCACTGAAGCCGTTTCTTTTTGTAGAGATACCAAATTAATCCAGCAACCAAGACTAGGATAATTAACAGAGCAAATGTTATAGCCACTCCAGTATGATTAGTGCCTGTAAAAGAGAAATGAAAATAGTTAATCAGTGTTTTTGACTGAAAAATATTTGTTATACAGCAAAGTTTTATACGAATATGTATAAATTTACTATAAAGTCATTTTATTGAAGTTCAGGAACTCTATTTTAAGTCTTACGGACACACACACAAATATTTTCCACACCATCAATTCAAAAACTAGTTTCCTATAAGTGCCAAATATTGTAGCTGAGCACAAGCTCCACTATGATTAAGGTTAAGAAGCCCTTTCTGTTTAAAGCTGGACTGTTCTAATTGTGCTACAATCTGTCTGGTTTCAGAGTAGCAGCCGTGTTAGTCTGTATCCGCAAAAAGAACAGGAGTACTTGTGGCACCTTAGAGACTAACAAATTTATTAGAGCATAAGCTTTCGTGGACTACAGCCCACTTGAAGTGGGCTGTAGTCCACGAAAGCTTATGCTCTAATAAATTTGTTAGTCTCTAAGGTGCCACAAGTACTGGGCTGTAGTCCACGAAAGCTTATGCTCTAATAAATTTGTTAGTCTCTAAGGTGCCACAAGTACTCCTGTTCTTTTTACAATCTGTCTGGTTACTTGGATTGCCTTGAAATTTGGTTTGCCTCCTGGCGATTCAGAATAGAGTCAGTGATCTAAATTTGGGGCCATTTGCCACAGTGTCCTGGGATACAATTCCACCGAAAAACAAAACAAAAACAACCCACCCCAAACAGCTTTTCTTAAATTAAAGGTGACCTATTCTGGCAATACCTTTTTGCATATACGTGGGAATTGATTGTTGAATTTCACAAGTGTGGTAGTCTATCAGGAGATTATGTTAAGTGTTTGAGTGCAGGGCAGGTGCATATAGCTCCTTTCCTTTACAGTGAAACGACAGTGAGTATGTGTAGTATGGGTGTTTTGGGGGCACTGCTCAAAGAGGCCAAAGTTAAGGTTACATGTGGGTGTACCTTAACTCTGTATTTCCTGGTTTTCTGAAGTCTGAACTTGACATTCTGGAAGGGCGCAAGCTATTGCTGGACAATATTAACTCTGTATTAACAAAGTTTTCTGCCATTTAATCTAATAGCTAATTTTGAATCACTTTGCTGATATTTCTTAATCTATTAAGACATTATTTACAATTAAATCAATGTGGAATTGCACTCAATATAACGGAGGGGAATTTGGGTCCTCTGACATGAACATTTTTTGAAAAATAGAAGTAGCAAATTTTGAAGTGGAGACACACTTTAAAGGCATCCACTGAAGCATAAAAATGGTGACAAAGTTCCGAGCCTATAGTGGTGCGTTCCGGGCTTCCAGGCAGATTTAGTGGCCTCAGAAGCTCGCTAAGGCCCTCAATGTGACCTCCCTTTCTTTCTGTAGTGGCAAAGGTCACAGCTTTATTGAGTTACTTTAATCACAGGCCAGTATGGAAGGTGGGAATGGGGAATACCTCACAGCCTTTGTTGCTCCTCAGAGCTCAGTAGGTGCAATCCTGCCTGGATCTAGGTCTGCTCCCCGTTCAGGGGGTGCTGTGGAGCAAGGGGGTTGGAGGGAACCCAGGCCCACCCTCTATTCTGGGTTCCAGCCCAGGGACCCTAATAGTGGCAGCTGTTGGCAGCTTCCCCTTCACCACTGGTGCTGTTTTGATTCCCTGGGCCACTTCCCCATGGTCTCCTTTTCCTAGCTGTACCCTTACCTTAGGATTCAGCAATGCTTCCTCTCCTCCAGCTCCTTCCACCTGGGTTCTCTTGAGAGAACTGGAAGGAGAGCTTTTAAACACTATGAGTGGGACCTTGATTAGTTCCAGCTGTCTCCATTAGCCTAACAGCCTTAACTGACCCTTTGCCAGTTAATTGGAGCCAGGTGCCTGCATTAGCCTAACCATAGGCGCCGACTCCGGGGCTGGAGCACCCACAGGGAAAAATTGGTGGGTGCTCAACACCCACCAGCAGCTCTCCACCCCACCCTCCCATCCCAGCTCACCTCCGTCTCCTCCCGAGTGCACCGCGTGCCCGCTTTTTCCCCCTAGCTCCCAGCGCTTGCGCCGCGAAAGAGCTGTTTCGCACGGCTGGAAGGGAGGAGGGAGAACGCGGCACACTCGGGGAAGAGGCGGGTCTGGGATGGGGATTTGGAGAAGGGGTCCAATAGGGGCAGGGAGGGGGCAGAGTTGGGGTGGGGACTTTGGGGAAGGGGTTGGAATGGGGGCGGGGACAGGGTGGAGTCGGGGCAGGGCCGGGGGAGGGGGGGGAACAAGCACCCACGGGCACTGGGGAAAGTTGGCGCCTATGAGCCTAACTACCTTAATTGGTTAATTGGCATCAGGTGTCTTGATTGTCCTGGAGTAGCCTTTGTTTGGCCTGCTCATCCTGAGGCTGATATATTTGCCTTCCACTACTCTTTTATAGCCTTCTAGTCTGAATCCGTCACAAAACCTATTGTCTTTAATGTTGGTTTTCCTCACTGTTTAAATGTACTTTGTGCCTCAGTGCATACTTAATTCTGTCCCTGAGCTTCCTAGAAGCAGGAGGAAACCCATTTCTGAGGCAGGGTCAGAGAAGATCTTGTAGCTCTTCCTTAACAACATGAACAGGAACATTAGCTTCCCATTGTTCCTCCCTCTCAACTTCCATGGAGGTGTAGGCAAAATCTGAAAGATCCCATTGCTTCCAAGGACCCTTTCTGACCCAAGTAACTGATTTCTATCCTGGAAGGAGTGAAATGTGAAGTAGCAGTATGGGAACTGGATCCTTTCCCCAGCCATCAGACAGGTAAAGTTATACCAGCAAACCTTTAAGAGTAAACAAGACCTTAATCTAGTGTAGTTTGTCTGCTTGCAAGAATGGATAAACTTGCACATGGGACTTCTTACTCATAGCAAGAATTACTTTAGCTCCTCAATGGAAAGAGCGTAGTGCCGCATCCTATACAGAAATAGCTAGCAAAGACGGGTATTTTAGTAAGGGGGAAACTTGCTGCTATGAAGGAAACTTACAGAGATTATTCTATGACATGGACACGCATTGTAGATTTTGCTGAAATCTACGCAGCTGTCATGGTAACACTGCATACACAGATGAAGCCACTAAGATGCTAGTGCTCCAAACTGATCTCTCAGTGACCAGGTAGTGGCACCCTCAACTTTTCCCTGGCATGACACATACATGCACCTGCTGCCCATAGGACCAGCTCCAGTACTAAAACCATGAATGCCTGCCTCTCCATGTGAGGTCCACTGGTGTGGCAGGAAAGAAGGCAAACACTTGTATACTGTAGCCCCCATATTTATTTCTGTTGTAGCTGTTAATAAACTTTGGAAAACACACTTCTGTCCTACAGCAGACTGGATATTAGGGAATGTAGACTGATGGTATACACTTGGTACATGCCAGCAGAAGAATTCTGGAACTAGCAAATTTTGGAATTTTGCAACTAGGAAAAGACTAAAAAACTAACAGCAATTTTTTTTTAAAATGCATCAGAAGCAGGAAGCTTGCCAAGCAATCAGTGGGGCCATTGGATGATGGAGGTTCAAAGGAGCATTCAAGGAAGATAAGGTCATTGTGAAGAAGCTAAATGAATTCTTTGCATCGTTCCTCACTGCAGAGGATGTGAGGGAGATTCCCACATCTGAGCCATTCTTTTTGGTGACAAATCTGAGGAACTGTCCCAGACTGAGGTGTAAATAGAGGAGATTTTAGAACTGATTGGTAAATTAAACAGTAATAAGTCACCAGGACCAGATGGTATTCCCCCAAGAGTTCTGAAGGAACTCAAATATGAAATTGCAGAACTATTAAGTGTGGTATGTAACCTATTACTTAACTCAGCTTCTGTACCAGATGACTGGAGGATAGTTAATGTGACACCAATTTTTAAAAAAGGCTCCAGAGGCTATCCTGGCAATTACAGGTCAGTAAACCTAACTTCAGTACCAGAAAAACTGGTTAAAACTATAGTAAATAACAGAATTATCAGACACATAGATGAACTCAATTTTCTGTGGAGGAATCAGCATGGCTTTCTTAAAGGGAAATCACCAATCTATTAGAATTCTCTGAGGTGGTCAACAAACATGTGGACAAGTGTGATCCAGAGGATATAGTCTACTTGGACTTTCAGAAAGCCTTTGACAAGGTCCCTCACCAAAGGGTCTAAAGCAAAGTAAGCAGTCATGGGATAAGAGGGAAGGTCCTTTCATGAATCAGTAGCTGGTTAAAAGACAGAAAACAAAGGATAGGAATAAGTGGTCAATTTTCAGAATAAAGAGAGGTAAATAGCGGGATCCCCAAGGGATCTGGACTGGGACCAGTGCTGATCAACATATTCATAAATGATCTGGAAAAAGGGGGAAATAGTGAGAAGGCAAAATTTGCAGATGATACAAAGTTACTCAGGATAGTTAAGGCCAAAGCCCGACTGCAAGGAGTTACAAAAGAATCTCACAAAGCTGGGTGACTGGGCAACAAAATGGCAGACGAAATGTTGATAAATGCAAAGTAATGCACAATGGAAAACATATACATACAAAATGATGGGATCTAAATTGATTGTTATTATTTAAGAAAGAGAATTTGGAGTCATTGTGGATAATGCAGCAGCAGTCAAAAGAGCTAACAAAATGCTAGGAACGGGATAGATAATAAAACAGTGAATATCATAATGCCACTATATAAATCCATGGTATGCCCACACCTTGAATACTGTGTGTAGTTCTGGTCGCCCCATCTCAAAAAAGATATATTAGAATTGGAAAAGATACAGAGAAGGGCAACAAAAATAATTAAGGGTGTGGAACAGCTTCCATATGAGGAGAGATTAAAAAGACTGGGATAGTTCAGCTTGGAGAATGGATGACGAAGGGGTGATATGACAGAGATCTATAAAATCATGAATGGTGTGTAGAAAGTGAATAAGGAAGTATTATTCCTTCAAACAACAGAAGAACCAGGGGTCACCCAATGAAATTAATAGGCAGCAGGTTTAAAACAAACAAAAGGAAGTACTTCTTCACATAACGCACAGTCAACCTGTGGAACTTCTTGTCAGGGGGATGTTGTGAAGGCCAAGACTATAACTGGGTTAAAAAAAGAATTAGATAATTTCAAGGAGGATAGGTCCATCATTGGCTATTAGTCAAGATGGTCAGGGATGCAGCCCCATGCTCTGGCTGTCCCTAGTCTCTGACTGCCAGAATAGATGATAGGATGGATCACTGGACAGTTGCCCTGTTCTGTTCGTTCCCTTTGAAAGCATTTGGCAGTGGCGACTGTCAGAAGACGAGATACTAGGCTAGATGAACCATTGGTCTGACTCAGTATGGCCATTCTTATGATGAAGGCCTCTAACTATTTATTGAAAGTTACAAAGAGTCCTGTGGCACCTTATAGACTAACAGACGTATTGGAGCATAAGATTTCGTGGGTGAATACTCACTTCATCAGATGCAGTATTCACCCACGAAAGCTTATGCTGCAATACATCTGTTAGTCTATAAGGTGCCACAGGACTCTTTGTCGCTTTTTAAGGATCCAGACTAACACGGCTACCCCTTTGATACTTAACTATTTATTAATATCTATCTATGCATTTCTAGTGTGCCCATCAACACGACATTGAACCATGCATAGAAATGCAACAACCAGGTATTGAACATATAAAGATTAAAGTAGAAATTAGCTGCTTTACAAAAACAAAAGCAGCCTAAAAATAAACAGGATAAATGAACCTTGCACCACAGACTGGTCTTACAAAAAAAAAACCCCACTTGACTTAAAGCCAACATTGAAATGTAAATTAGTCCAGATTCTTCACAACTATAAAGAAAAGATAGTATCAGCTCTGTAACTCTTTTACAACTATACTGGACACATTATCCTAGCCAGAGAGCACACTGAAGGCCCATGCACCATTTAAGTCCCTCTTAAGCCATAGGTCTTCTGGAGTGAATTTCATCTGAGAGATCTGTACACAGACCTTGCCTGACATAAAAATCCTTTAGTGCAACAATTAAAAAATAGTAAATTGTATATTAAACACAAGAAAGACATACCTAGAGGAGCTTTACAAACAACTCTGCCTTTACTATGACTGCAGTCAACTTCAGACCATGTTCCATTTGTGGATAGGATAACACTGCATTTACCATTGACTTTTGAAGTTCCATTTGCCCAGTTGGCATATTTAACTGCTGAACCATCAAGCCAGTTCAAGGATTTAGCTGTAGGGAGAGATCACAAATACTGCTTTGATAAATCACCATAAAAATTTGCAATATTGCAACATAACGTGAAAATCGCAATTTATTTAGTTCATCTCATTTCTAAAAATCAACTGTAGGTACCCATCCAGTGAGCTGGGTGCCTATTACATAAATAACAAATGACAACATAAACTGCCCATAAATATAAATATATCCGCCTCAGTGCACCCTTCCTGAGAGAGACAGGCTTTGCAACATGCCCAGGTTAACAAATCTGGGATCTGGCAGACCAAGAGTTGGGGAGCGAAGTAAGTTCAATTACTGAGCAACCTGCATAGAAAATGCCCTGTCAGCACCTCAGTCTCATTTATATTGAAGAAGTTCCAGCTCAAGTGCCTTTGCTCATCCTAAATGTGGCACAGGGAGAGGTGATACCTCAGGTAACCAGGTCTCAAATCATTTAGGGCTTAAAGTCCACCTAGAAACTTATTGGAAGCCAGTGTAGATCATGGTGTACTGGTCTAATGTGCTCCCAATGTGCGACTCCACTTAATAAGAGCACTGCAGCATTTCAGCAGTAGATTCAGCTTCTAAATAGTCCCCATGTGGGGCGCATTACAGTAATCTAGTCTTGAGGTGATAAAAGCATGGATAATTCTGACAAGGTTCACATTGGAGAGAAAGGTTTATATTTGTCTTGCCAGGCGCAGATGGAAAATACTCTGTCGCAGCTGCTACCTGGTCATCTAGGACTGGCCCAGAATCTAATACCATCTCCAATTTTCACACTGTTTTACAAATGGTAGTTGCATGCCCATATAAGTTCCACTTACTCTTCAGCCTGCTTCCACCAACCCCCCATTATCTCAGTCTTGCCTGGATTAAATCACAGCCAACTAGTTCTCATCAAAATCTCAACCTCTTGTACAATGTCCCTTTGTTGATTATCTAATTTTCAATCCAAAACCACAAAAATAAAAGTGATTCTGTGAAACTCGTAAAATAAATATTTTAGAATAATTTTAAAAAGCCAACAAAAAACACCTCTCCGCATATACCCTTTTTAACCCATGTGACTTAATCTAGCAGCTAAATGTTTGAATTTAACCCACTGAATATATGAGAAAATAATTCTAAATCACAAATCAAGAAACATTCGGAATTGACACAAACTGAGAAGAGGTAGAAGTTACTATACTATATAAATTAATGCTAACAAATTGCATAGCAACGGCAGTTAATTTTTCAAATTCTAAGTATTTTTATATTATTTTCATTCATTTTTATTTACCATATAAGATATATACACACACATAGTTGGTAGTTACTTCTTACCCCTGAAATTCTGAGACAATCCAAGCCACACTCTTCTGGTGATGAGGTCATTTTGCCTTATGTGATTGCTGACAAATGTATTCTCTTCGGCATCCTTTATAGTCAATAGTGTTGCAGAAGGATCTAAGGGAAGAGTTTAATGGTCAGTACAGAAAGAAATTTTAGAGGTTTCGCTCATAGTCTTTTTAAATTAAATGGATTTTCTAAAAATTCAAAAGGGATCATTTAAGGCACAGAAATGAGAGAGAACATTTGCTAATTTGGACTCCTAAAATGTTGTGATATGTAATCTGCAGAGGAAAAAACACAGACTAGGAGAACAATGCAATGTCATGAGCAGCCTCAGATCAAAGTTAACTTCTTGTTTTATCATCTGGGCAGGTGATGCAAAATAAAATAAAGACAATTCTCCTGCAAGTCTGGAAAGATATCAAATGATACTTTATGGAAACAGAAGCATTGATCCTGTCAGGTGCTAAGCATCTTCTGTAAACCCCCTTGATTCCTATTAACCTAAATAGAGGCTCAGCACCTTGTAGGATCAAGCCATTTTTCTGTATCTAAATAACAAATCATATATTGATATATAATGTCACTGCACTTAAGGTGTAATGGCAAGTAGGGGGTGCACTGGGGGCAGGGGGTAGAGGTGGGGGGAGGCGTGCTTCAATGCACCAGATCCTGGCATAAAGGACTTTCTGTCAACAGTGTAAGTTAAAGAAGGACTACTCTTGCTCTAACCCACGCTGGGTCCAAGTGGCCCTGAATTGGGTGTCACACCTGGTAATGGGAATACCTGCTTCTTTTATTTCAGTTTATCTTACATAGTTTAATTAACCTTAAATAGTAAAAAAAATTACACAGCTAAAATTACGACAATTCAAACATCCTAAAATTGTGAAGGGAGCAAAGGATTCTGTACATGAGGAATTACATGCTGCTTATATTATCTGTCACAAAACAATCCCCAGTATTTACTAAAGAAAAGAAAAAAAGCTCTTCTTTTAGCACAAAAATTGGCCTTTCAGCTTCTGTGTGCATCATTAAGTTTAAAGTGTGAAATGTCTATTTTCAAATCCTTGGTGGGTTTTCTCTGCATTCATCCTATGCCCAGGGCTATAATAAGAATGACTTTGTAACAATACAGGCTTTAATTTGTATAAAGTGGTTTGGGTAAAATAAAAAGGTTTTCCCTTGGAAATCAGCCTTGATCTTCTGAATCCTTCTTTATCAATGGTTACGTATGAGGTATCACTTTATTTATGTACTTTCATGTTCCAGATAAGTAATTAGAACATTGCACAACTTTACCAAAAATATTAATCAAATGCTCCAAAAATCATTAGATAAAACCAGCCATTAGACATATTCCCAAATCGAAGAAACATAAAACAGAAGTTTTGCCAGTGTGTTTTTTCTAATCCTCCCTTAATGACGAGCTATTTACAAGATATAACACATTATAAATAAAACCAAACATACCCAGCTTCTGGCAGACTCTTTTAGCCTCTTCTGCAGTATATACTGAAAAATTGTATAATGCCATATCAAATGCATAGCAATGATCTTTATATTGCAACCACTGCGATGTTCTAGTACCCTGTGGACACCTGGAAGAGCCTTTGGTTTGCTGTGGCTGTAGTCGTCTCTCTGTAAAAATATAAAAACTTTGTATTATGCAAATTAGAAGAGGCTCTGCAGAGTCAAATCACTCTGGGGTAGGGATGCTATATACAAAAATACACACACATGCTGAAAATGGTCTGACTAACCGACAAAATTAATTTATATCCCATTTAGCTTGCTTCTTGAAATATAGTAGATTCATTCATTATCAGCCAATGATTACAGGAAAAGTTCCAGATATTCTGGGACTTTGATCTTCCTATTAGTGGGGGACCGCTCATTCTTACTGGATTTCAAGCATTCAAATGGCCTTGAAATATGGTATGCACATTCATTGTGAACCTCTGATTTAAGAGCTGACATTTATACCATAGGTCACAAAGAGGTAATCAGTCTAACAATTTATAAAAATTATATTAATTTATATGTATATTAATTTAATTATATTAATTTCTTCCATGAAACATTGGGTCATGTTGAAAGTGATCCCTCTAATTTGAAGAAACTATGGTAATCTGAGGTCACCAGTTTTATTTACCAGATTTTGCCAAGGTAATTGTCTAAAATGAGGGAGTATGAAACAGATACAGATGGTGACAGTCTCATGTTCCCACTACTCAAACTAAGATTCATAAATTAATATGGTAATTTTCATAGCACCTTCCACACAAGGATCTCAAAGTGCTTTATTGCTTTATAAAGGGAGGATATATATTTCCCATTTTATAAGTGGAAAACTAAGGCACAGAAAGGATGTGATTTGCCCAAGCCCCAAAGCTAAACTTGGCATAGTTGAGAATAAAACTCAGGAGTACTGACTGCGAGTCTCCTGTTCTAACTACTACTCAACACTGCCTTCCAAAAGCCTTTCAGTAATGTGTTAGTCAATGTACACCCTGCTCAGCTCAGTTTAAAGTTTCACTCCATTGATGGGCATGGGAAAGAAATGTCCTGAGCAGTTATCAAAATCTTAAAACAGAAATCCAGTGACAGCACATGACTTTGACAGAGTTAGTATTTCATGGAAGCTGAGCCAACAAAACTCTGCAGTGAAAACATTTTTGGCATAAAGAAACCCTCTCACATTAGGCTGTTTAACAAGCAGTATCTATTTTTAATGCCTGTTTAGGTATCTGGCCACCACTGTTATCAAATACCAAAGTGCCACAAAGCTTACAAGATATACTGACGAGTACTTTGCCACTCCTTCTAAACAATCAGTCTTAAAGAACAAAATGTCTGGTTTAGTCTAAATCACATTTCTTTCAGTCTTCATTTTCTGTTCATAATTCAGCATGTAAAATAGAGTATGTGTTAAATTACAGGAAAAAAGGAAATCAGGCTTACTGTCTGAAGAAGTATAGCAAATGGCACCATCAACAGCATCTGTGCACCTTTCACGTTTCCAAAATCCTTTAGTATCCAGAAAAACGCAGTTCCCAATAGATGTAGAGTTTTCTAGTTCCCAGGGACGATAGTCAAATTCACTTCCATCAGACCATTCTAAATTAGATTCACTTCCCTGATTAAAGAATAATAATTTTTATACCACTGCATTCAGACCTTTATTAATCAAATATAAACACAGATAACGTACAAAGAGTGATGCACTGAAGAGTCAAAAACCCATTTCCTTCAAGTCAGTACTGAACCAATGCCCAACATGGTTAGCAGGTTCTGTCTTCCAGGTAATAGTTAAAACTAAGGCCCTGGCCACCTGTGATCATTGAGGAGTCTGTGGTTCTCTAAGAGTACGGTTGTGGCCAGGCCAAATCCCAGACTGGAAACATTATGCCTCCCTAATTTTCCCAGATTGTTTCAGTTACATAAGGCATTCTTCACTTTCTGTCCTAACAAATCTATTACTTTGTCATGTTGTGAGCTGTTAAACCACAGGGATGGGAGCAGTATGTAAAGTTTATCAGTTTTTGATGAAAGCTACTAAGCTAGATTCACTTGGAAGTGTAGCTGGTGGAAACCATGGCAGTGGAAAGTCTGCCATGGGAGGTGAAGGGATTAGTGCAGCCCAAAAGATGGGTAGAGTGGTGGACAGATGCACTGAATTGATGTTTCCCCTGAGCACTACACCTCTATCTCGATATAACGCTGTCCTCAGGAGCCAAAAAATCTTACCGCGTTAGAGGTGAAACCGCGTTGTATCAAACTTGCTTTGATCCACTGGAGTGCGCAGTCCCGCCCCCCCCCGGAGCACTGCTTTACCGCGTTATATCTGAATTAGTGTTATATCGCGTCGCATTATATTGGGGTAGAGGTGTATTTGCTGGTGGGCCCCAAAGGGAGCTTAAAGCTACCCTCCCCTTTGAAAACCCGGAGGAAGGATGGTGGTATAATGGGCAAGGTGGAGCAGAGAGGCTGCACGCTGCACTTCCCTACGCTAGTGGGGTGAATTTGGCCCATTATGTAAGTATGAAATCAGACACTCATTCTAAAATACATTTCTAATCCCTAATAGCTAAGTGTAATAACATAACATATATTATTAGTGGTTGGGGAAAAAGAAAGCTAATAATCTTCTAGCATGAAAGTCAAGCCTCTAAAAGAGCCTGGAAAGATCACAAAGATTTTGGAAATCAACTGCAGAAAATTACTGCAGAAAAAGAAACGATGGTCATGACAGTAGAAACTTACATCAAGGCTTGATAGCCCAAGCCACAGTGGATATCCATCACGCTTTACAATATCTTCCAAAAACACCTGATGGGATTCACTGTGTATGCTGACTAAATCACTTCCATTCTGTTTGCATTCTCTTAATGCTTCATACCAGGTTATTTTTTTCTGAAGGATTCTGTATGTACTATTTCCATGTAGTATATACTCAGGCAATGGAGGCTTGTTCTCTCTGGGCCCTATTTCAAGATTAAGATCATAGTTAATTCTATACACTTCATTCATGTTATTAGAAATATGTGGAAGATATTAAAATCCATCAGTCTATAACAACTCATTCAAGCACTGAAGTGTTCAATATAAATTACTTACGGGATACACATTATCTTTTTTTATATTAAATGATGGGAGAAAGATGGAGGCACACAGCCAACATCCATCATGAGCAGAGTACTAGAATACTGACAGACAACTTCATCCTGCAGATTGAAATCCATGACAGTTTTGCCAATGAGTTCAATGGGAGCAGATGCAGAGTCTTCATTGGGAGTCCTGTTCATGGAGGGCTTGCAGGACTAGGCCTTAAAATTAACTTTACCTCCCCAGCCCCCAAAACTTTGGGTGTAATTGTTTCTGGATATTACTTACCCATTTCAATTTTACAAGCAAGAATACTGTGTTGATTAAATTGAAGAGCTTGCCAACTTTGTGTATGGTTGTAAATATCCCAAAACCCATCACGGTTCACTCCAGCAAAAAACTGATTCTTCTTTACGTTAGGTCTTCCCTGTTTCCAGTTATTGTAAGACACATAAGTTTCATCATACCATTTTAGGGAATTATCTGTGGAAAATATGAAAAAGTTTCTATATTTAGGCTTGAGCAAAGCACTGATTTTTTAAGAAACGTGAAATTCATCTACAACTGAAGATGGTGTGCTCCTGACCAGTATTAATAAACACTCACTTTAGATCAGAAAGCCTGTTATTAACTGTTTTTTGAAGTTTGCTAGAGTTTCCTCTAAGCCTTCACCAAAATTCTAAGTGTCACGAGAAAATGTTCTTTGGAGATTGCCCAAATTAGAATTGTGAAAATTCAGATTACAAAAACCAAACCAAACAAACAACAGGTGCCTTGCAAGTAACCCAGTACTATTTTCTGAAGAAGAGTGGTCTGGTGGATAATAGCTATAACTAGGAATCAGGAATTCCTGAATTCTATCCTGGCTATGATGCACACTCTCTCGGTAGCTTAATGTGACTAATGTCTCTGCCTTGTTTTCACATTTTGTAAAATGGAGATTGCCATGACCCTGTGTGTTCTGCAATTCCTTAGTCATGCAATTTGCCAGAAAATCCATTTCTGAAATAAGGTGCTCTGGAATCTAAGATTTCTTCTTTCTTTTTTTTTAAATAATGTTTCCTGTCCATGAAGATTACTTTTAAAACAAGAACTGAGTGTAATTGATGCAGTGTTGTATTTCTGAGTCTGCAGACAGTCTGAAATAATAGCTCCGAGAAGTGAGAACTACCCCATTCATCACAATGAGTTCAGTATTTGAAACCTAAAAATGAAAATTTAAGGGTCTAATACTAACATCAGATCTTTGCATCTGTATGGAACCGCTTAAGTTCCAATCCTGCTAACTACTCTACAGTTTATTGTTTAAATTGAAACGTCCAGTTCATGAACTTGCCCCACAATCCAAAACTACCTCCTGCTCCACCTTTCCAAGGGCTCCAGATTGCAATAGAATTCAGACACTCTGCTTCAGAATCTACATTCAGAATGAAGCAGAATACATGGACTCTTGGGGATCATGAAAAAATTACTGATCTACATCCCTGAGATGTTATTCATTCATCTTTGTAAAGTGCTTTGAAGATGAAAAGCACTATTATTCTAACAGAAAAATTGCAGAAGACTTACTGCACATAATAGAGAATGCAGGGTTGGTCACAAGCTGCAGCTGTAGGAGCTTTAGTAGTTTGCTACTCAGTCTGGGCTTGAAATTCCAAAGTAGCGAGCACCCAAACTGTCACTAACTTCAATGGGAGTTTTGGGTGCTCAGTATCTCTGTAAATTAGGCCTATGTATATTGCTAAAAATGTCACCACATATCATTGTGCTCTTTTTAAATCCTGCCTTTTGGTAAAATCAATAACCTGGATTAAGCAGACTGTGTAGGATCTAAATATCACTAGAACAGACAAAAGATGTCCAATTATTTCCCTTTAAAAATATAAATGAAAATATAAGGCAATTGTAAGCATTAGTATATATTTATTTTTATGGTATCTTGGATTGCTCTACCATATGTAGTATGTAAGAAATGTATCAGTTTAATGATAGGAAGTTAACAAATTTTATTAAGAACAAAATCTTACCGCTGTCATCATAAATTACACCCAACCATACCCATGTAGCTAGGCCACTGAAAGAATGTAGCTGCTCAACAACAAAGTTATTTTCTTCCTCATCTCTAATATTCAAGACAAATGCATCTGGATCTGTTGAAACAATTTTTAAAATAATAATTAGTTTATTACAAGTTTATCTATCATCTACAAAACAAATTAAATTTTGATCGCCAATGTTTAATCATTACTACACACACCCCCCCAATCATTCTAAAAGGACAGACAACACGTCAGCCAACAAAAATATTAGGAAAAATTACTATTTTTCAAAAGGCCATGTCAACACTACCTGCTCTGTGAGTATTTTGTAGATAAATGGAGGATTTCAGCTTCTAGCACTGTCAGCTATACTTTTCGGGAGCACTTCATACACTTAAAAACAAGTATGTTTTGGATATATCTATCCATTAAGGAAAACCCATCGCTGGCCAATGCCAGCTGATTCGGGCTTGTGGGGCTTAGACTATGAGGCTGTTTCATTGCTGTGCAGACTTTGGGGCTTGGGCTGGGCCATGCTCTAGGACTTTGTGGAAAGGGAGAGTCCCAGAACTCAGGCTCCAGCCCAAGCCCGGAAGTCTACACAGCAATCAAACAGCCCCACAGCCCGAGCCCGGCGAGCCTCAGTCAGCTGGCGTGGGCCAGCCACAGGCTTTTCTTTGCTGTGTAGGATACCCTTTATGCATTAAAAATTGACCCTCCGAATTTAAAAAACGGACAACTATATTTGCTAGCTTTCAAACTCCGCCTATGCTTCACCTCTCTAGTTTTTCAGTTTCTGTACAGCAGCTTAAAAGACACTGTCAATTTGAAATCTAGTAGTTAAAAGAAGTACTTACTTATTTTCTTGCATAAGTGGTGGGCTTCTTGTGATTTCATTTCTTGCCATCTATCTTTTGTTATCATAAAAGTGTAACAACTATTTTGAAATGATATCCATGGTGTATTTTTAAACTTATGAGGACATTTAATATGTTCAACAACTTGTTCTTTTTCAGTCTCATCTGGAAAAAAAAAGAAGACTCTCTTAGGTCATGCACAATTTTAAAATAAGACAGCTCATTCCTCACAACAAATTCCTGTGTAATATGAAAATCTGTTATAAAACATAAATTTAGTAGCATAATCTGACAGCATAATATGTAATATTGTTTCCACTCTTCTCAGAACAGTGATATTTCCATAAACTTAAAGATGGTAAGAAGCAATGATTTTATGAAATGGGATATGCAAATACTTTAAAAAGGCTTTTTACAGGAAGTTTTTTAGGTTAAGTAGTTTTAGGAACAAATGCATATAATAAAACCAGAACAAATATTATCCAGTAACTTAGCTTTTGCAATGATTCTTGTGTAAGCACAGACTACCTTTTACATTTGTACATAGCAATCCTGAAAGGGTAAAACATTCCAATCTTGGGGCACCATGTAATTCCCATTGAAGTCCCCAACTAAAACCTCTCCAGCACATCATCAAGGATCTACAACCTATCCTGAAGGACGATCCCTCACTCCCACAGACCTTGGGAGACAGGCCAGTCCTCACTTACAGACAGCCCCACAACCTGAAGCAAATACTCACCAGCAACTACACACCACACAACAAAAACACTAACCCAGGAACCTATCCCTGCAACAAACCCCGTTGCCAACTCTGTCCACATATCTATTCAAGGGATATCACCATAGGACCTAACCACATCAGCCACACCATCAGGGGCTCATTCACCTGCACATCTACCAATGTGACATATGCCATCATGTGCCAGCAATGCCCCTCTGCCATGTACATTGGCCAAACCGGACAGTCTCTTTGCAAAAGAATAAACGGACACAAATCAGATGTCAAGAATTATAGCATTCAAAAACCAGTCGGAGAACACTTCAACCTCCCTGGACACTCAATAACAGACTTAAAAGTGGCAATTCTTCAACTAAAAAACTTCAAAAACAGACTCCAATGAGAAACTGCAGAACTGGAATTAATTTGCAAACTGGACACCATCAAATTAGGCCTGAATAAAGACTGGGAGTGGATGGGTCACTAAAAGAACTAAAAAAACTAATTTCCCCATGCTAATTTGCCCCTACTGTTACTCACACCTTCTTGTTAACTGTTTGAAATGAGCCATCCTGATTACCACTACAAAAGTGATTTTCATCCTGTTGATAATAGCCCACTTTAATTAATTTGTCTCGACCCCCCCACTTGGTAAGGCAACTCCCACCTTTTCATGTTCTGCTATATATATCTTCCTACTGTATTTTCCACTCCATGCATCTGATGAAGTGGGTTTTAGCCCACAAAAGCTTATGCTCAAATAAAGTTGTTAGTCTATAAGGTGCCACAAGTACTCCTTGTTGTTTCCATTAAAGTTAATGAGACTATCCTCTAGTAGTTCAGACTGCAAGAATCAACTTAATTATACCATAATCACAAGGAATTTCTGGTTGCAATTTTGTTTTTAAAGCAATAGCCCATATCATGCCCTTTCACAGAAAAACCTACAAGAGTGGTATCTCATGGGGAAGAAATTTTTGTGAAGATCTCCTCAGAGGGATCCCCTCACATCATCCTTTTCTTTTCTGTTTTTTTTTGTTTGGTTTTTGAGGGGGTGGAATTGCCGTCCTCCCCCCACTGTCCTTGGCCAAACCTACAAGATCCCAAGGGACCTCTCCCTAGGGTGCATTATTCTATTTGGAACAATTTCTGTGGAGTTGGCGAAGGCTCAATTTGTACCTCCCGACTTGATCTCCACCTGCTACTCCTTCCTACCCAGTCACCAATCTCCCCCCGCAGCATGGACTCCAGACTGTATGAAGAGGCCTCCACAGGGCCCAGATGAGGGCCCAGATGGTGCAAGGGAGATGGCTAAATCCTCCTTCCACATGGAGGTGAGGGAGATCCATGTGCAGAGGGTGTACTCAGTGGGCAGATCTGGAGGGCACAATCTGGGTCAACACAGCAACCCTGAATGTTACTAAATAATTACACAGTGCTTGGGTAACTTGCTCAGGTGTGTACATGGCCCATTTCCAAGGCACCAGCGGGTTTTTTGGTACACAAACAACTAAACAAGCCTGTTCTAGAAAGTAGTCTATGTTTAGTGTATATAAATGGAACATTTTTATTTTAAAATAATTAGTAAAACTCAGTAACAAAGATGTTTTATATGTATATTACTTATGAAAGATGTTTTTTTAAAAATAATGATAATGTATTTTCTCAGAATACATACTTCTTGGCAAGTAGCAAATAGCACCTGGATTTTCAGAGGAACATGCAGAAGTTTTCCAGAATCCATCAATATCCAAAAACACACATTCTTCACTTGTTTCTTCGTCTTCTTCAGACCAGCGACTAAAATCAATGCGCTTTCCATCTGCCCAGCCATAATGTTTTCCATCCTAGCATCATACCAATAAAAGATGAGCGCTTACACACTTAAAAAAAAAGTCAAGGTACATCAAATGACATGATACTATATTTCTACTGGGTGAAATCCTGTGTTCAGCAAGAGTTGCATGTGCTCAGCAGCTCTTAGGATTTGGTCTCGTTAAAATAATAAATGAAGTCTGTCACATTCAGTTTTGCTGCTGAAAAAAACTACATTGACTATTGTGAATGGCAAATGATAACACTTATATGTTAGAGAGACAAGGTGGGTTGGGTAATATCTTTTATTGGACCAACTTCTGTTGGTGAGAGAGACAAGCTTTCAACCTTACACAGAGGTTACCTGAAGAACTACTCTGTAAGCTTGAAAGTTTGTCTCTCTCACCAAGAGAAGTTGGTCCAATAAAAATATTACCACACCCACCTCATCTCTCTAATATCCTGGGATCAACACGGCTACAACAACAGTGCAGTACTTAGATGTCTAACTATTATGCTTGATTTGTAGGCAAAGCCAGGTAGTTTGATTTCTAAATGGTATCATTTGAACCTGCAATTAATTGTGGGCAAAATTATTTGTGCATGGAAATTGGAAGCAATTTCTAAGAGTCAGTCCTGTTGTTTCCCCATGTTAGATCAAATGTAATGTATTAATGTTTAATATTAAGTACTTTTAGAATTTATAATTAGACATATTCCTGCCCTGAAGATGACAACAATAAATAATAATAATAATAAAAATAAAATATAATAATAATTAATCGTATTAAAACACAAGAAAAGTAAGTGGATCTATGCTTTAGGAAAGTTATATTTAAAAGTTTTCTTCTGTATTTAAGATCACTCTTATATTAGGAATTGATATTGTGCTAATCTTTTTTTTTTTTAGCTGAATATATTTTCCTGGTATGTTCAGTACTAGAACTGCAGGCTCTCCTGGCACTGTCTCACTGCCTACAGGCATGAGCTGCTGCGTAGGCAGTACCCCTCTATATGTTTCAGAGCTTTAGTGCCATATGCAACAGGATGAGGCATTTGATCCCCACTTAAAGGTCACCTACAAAGGGAGGAGAGGTTGTCTTCTTTTTTGCTTCTTTGTGAAGTACAGATAAGACATGAAAAGTTTGTTTTCTTTAAAAGTTCCCTGTATGTTTTATACATTAAAAGTACCAGGGTTTTCTTCCCTGTTGTTCCTGGAAAACTCTATGGACAGCTGCAGAAGTAGGAGAATTATGATGTCATAGATACATGACCATGAGAACAATTTTTATTCAGGCTATTTAAAACTTTGTTTTTTGCTTGGTTTTGGTAATACTTATTTAACTCAAACATCCATAAATGGTGAGAAGAAAAGATGTTTGTTAAAGATTCAACACCCACTCACACACCCATGCCCCAAGCTCTTTAATTAACAGATGAGAAAGCTCCCAATCCACATTGGGAATTTCCAAAAAGTCCTACAACAAACACAGAAGAAAGAACTCTTGACACTATTGATATTTTTAAGGTAAAGAAGCATATTTTTTTAAAAAATAGCCTTTCACGACTTTTCTCCATTATTAAGAAGCAATAAAGCATACAAACCCTACCTGAAAAAATCCATTCCAAGTTCTAAGATAAGATTTTACAATATATTTCAAACAATTTTTAGCAGTTGCTTTTGGATTTCATTTGCTATCTTTCAGATTTTCTATTTTTAAAACATTTTGGTTGGCCTTCCTTGACCCTGCCCCAGAATTTCAAATGACAGCAGCAATTATAGAACCACTGACAACAGAGGAACAAAGATGATGCAATGATATAGTTTGCTGCTACTATAAAACATTTTCCTCCATCTTAAAACCTGAGGGACATAGTCTCCTCTCAATCAGTCCATCAACCGGAGTTCCATACTTGAATGTGCACCTCAGAGAACTGAAAATCTAGTATATAACCCTGAGCATTAGGACTGGTTGACCTCCCAATAGACCTCTAGCTTCAAGATGGTTCTCTGCAACTGAAAATAGATGCGACTGGAAACATCTATTTAAAAATAACCCAGTAATTTTGAGTTTCATTGTTTCCCCAGTCATTCCTTTACTATTCCACCCTACCCTAAAAAATGGTTCTAAGGAGGGATGGGGAGGAGATAAAACTTACATCTTTGCTGAAGAGTCCAATCCAGAGAGGGTAATTGTGAATAGCAGCCTGCACAGTAAGAAAAGCCTGTTGGTACTGATCTGTGATGCTAACGAGCTGCATGTTTTTCTGTTTGCACTCCCGCAGTGCATCATACCAGGACAAATTCTTCAGAATTACTGTGTAATGGACATTTTGATAGGTCAGTGTTTCATTAAGGACTTGCTGTGTCTGGTTGTCAGCAGCTCCTGTAAATAATCAAGAAATAGAAGCAATAAGTAGGATAAATACTGCAAAACATTTTAGTTCTCAGTTTCTTTTGTAACAACAGCAGCAAAACTCATTCAAATTTCTTTTGGGAATAACCATCAAAAATAGAATTAAAAAAAGATTCATAGACTGTTGTAGACTACAATTTTACTATATCGGAATCGATAGAGTGTATAGCTGTGGAAAAATGTAAAGCTCTTTTTAAATGTAAATGTGTAAGTCCCTGTATAAAAGTTTGGTAGAAAGGCAGTAACAGCACTACTGGGCTTTGTGGCTTTCCAGATTCATTCAATTTAACTCAAAAGAGTTTAAGTTATTAGGGGAAAAAACATACTCTCTGTGCGAAATTAATGTGAAACTGTGGTAGCCTTCCGCAGAACTGCGCACAGATGTTGTGAAATCAACAGGGGCCATGCATCTCTGAACAGTCTGAGGGAGACAGGAATGAGTCAAGTAAAGAGCCATCAGATTCATTCTTATGTAAATCTAATGGGCAATAAACCTGGTACAGGCAGCTCTTCCAGCCAGGACATTGCAAGAGCAGGCAGAGAGGTAATAGAGTTTGCCTCCATAGCATGTGCTCAGTTTCTTGCACAAAGCCACCTGACTTGTGTATTGTGCTGGAAGTGGTGAAATTTACCATTTGGGTTCTAATTATCCAATATTATCACAATGAGCTGCATTAATTTCATCCAACCAAGTGATGCATGCAACTATAAAAAATGCAAACTTTACATGGATGGGGAATTAGAGCATGTGGATCTAATGATTCCAAGAAGTTTATGGGCTGACACCAGAGCTAAATTTGGCCCTACAATTTTGTAAAATGTGCATTGGCATCTAACACAGAGGTGTCTCAGGAATACAAAGGCTTGTCAAGGGAAAAAATTACTCTGTATAAATAAGAGCATACAAGTGACTGATGAATAGGCTGACAGACCAATACCCAAAAGACAGAGCCATAATATTAATTTTATGTTTATGCACAATTTGCAGCTGTCAGTGGATTAGAGAGGTGACATGAAAGAAACACAATGTTTGAACTAGTTCATGGCTGCTGTCAAGTGCTTCTATGTAGTAAACAGCTTCAAAAGAGAACTGTGAGACCAACAGAGACCTCACACACTTAAAGGTTAATAGTAAAGAGTTAGGGGGGAAATGTACATTTCCCAAAGATGAAAAAAGAATATTGCTGATGTTTACAAGCATAATTATCACAACCTTTTGAGATAATCATTAAATGTCTGAGATGCAGAGCGGCTCCAGGGTTTTGGCTGCCCCAAGCAGCCAAAAAAAAAAAAAAAAAAAAGCCACGATCGCGATCTGCGGTGGCAATTCGGCGGGAGGTCCTTCGCTCCAAGCCGGAGTGAGGGACCATCCGCCGAATTGCCGCCGAATAGCTGGACGTGCTGCCCCTCTCCAGAGTGGCCGCCCCAAGCATCTGCTTGACAAGCTGGTGCCTGGAGCCGGCCCTGCTGAGATGCCAAGGAATCCGAGCTGCTGACTCCCTTGCTTCTGTGACAAAGGTGACATGAAAACCATAGGGCCACATTGTACTTGTCCAAGGATGCCATGGCAGAGTGGAAAAAGTCTCCCCTGTTGCAGCATCCTGAGCTGTGGCCAGGCACAACTGCAGTTTCTGCAAGAGTCGACTGAGCGCTCCTTCCCTGCATGCCTGGGTGTTAGAGGCTTAGCAACCCAAGAATAATGGGGACCATATTGCAGCAATCACTGCACTTTCCCTGAATGTCGTGTTTCCTTTTCTGGAGAGAAATATATTTATAGCAGCTGCACTCTTTTATTGGAGTCTTACAAGCATTTTTAATGTTCAGAGCCTTTGCAGTTCATCTTAATTTTCTTTTTTTAATAATTAATAAAAAAAATCCCCTTCAGATTTTTCAGACTGAATCACTGTCCTTCCCTCCTTCAAATGTATAAATAGTTATTTAAAAGGATTTATACATAGCAGAACATACCCCAAAGATGGATGTACCGCATAATAAACCCTTGGCAGTTAAACAGGAACTAAGGCTTTGTTCAGATTGGGTAATTGCCCTGATTCGAGTAATCAGTGGGCAGCCACCAACATAGCTGCACTGGAGCAGCACCCCCTCCCCAATCCTGAGTATAAATAGGAAAGCCACACACTGTATCAGTGGAGCTGACCCCTGCTTGAAGCCAGGGCAAGTTGCACCAATGCAAATTGTGGCTCTCCTTGTCTACACCTGGAGTTTGCACTAAGGTAGCTAAACAAGTGAGCTGAAATCAAGGCTAATTCCAAGTGTAGATGAGGCCTTATATTATCCCTTCAGTGTTAAAACTCACAGGAGATGGTTAAGTGGGATTAAAACTCTGTGTGGTTCTCCTCACGGAGTTTTGATCACGTTGTTCTGGGGGAAAGCAGTCATTTGCTCCATTCCTCACTGAATGAAACAAAGTCCATCCCCAAGCCCTGTAGGTCCCCAAAGTGTCCAAAGAAGATCAGGGCCATTCACTGGGCCCCCGCCCCCTTCACTCTCAGTCAGCGTAACTCCACAGGAACTTCTCTATCAGGGCCTCCACTGCCAATGGCTTTCCCCAAACACCTCTTAAAGGGGGTTTCACACTGTGGATGGTGTCATGGAAAATGCAGGCATGGGAAATTTTTCAGGAGGGATGAGGTTTGTCCTCATGGCCCCACCACTGGATGCCCAGTATGGGCCTGCTCAGTCCCCTTCTTGAGGTGCTGTGTAGAGGGAGATTGTGGTGCTGTGTAGAAGGAGATTGTGCCTCAGGAGAGGTAATATCTCTGCATGAAGGGGCTTCTTGGCAGGTGGATATTAGGGGCACAGTCAGCCTTACCTGCTGGCTTCTGGCAGATACCCAAAAAATGCTCCTCAGCACAAGGCAAGAAATTCCATGTTCCAACATATGAAGATTTGGGGTTGTTGAGCATTACACCACACTGGTTGTTTATCTCCTCATCAAACATCTGAAAACCAGAAAACTCATCAAGTTCATGTATGATACAAGCATTCTTGTGTGGAGAGAGCGAATGAAGATCTAGTTAGGAGAATATACTTCTCTTAGTTAGTATGTGCAGAGCAGTAGTACAACACACAGCTAGTTTATTTTGCAATGTTACCTAGTTGCTGGATTGTTTGTTTGTGAAAAAAATTACCTGGACCCACTATACTCTTTGAAAATTATTGTTAATCAGTGGCATTCCATTATGTTTCTTATGCTGCTCAATGAACAGTGCAGCCAGGAAAACAATATGTATAATGGTTTATGGATGTATTCTGCAAATAACTGAACCAAAAACTATATAGTAACATCGCTCTGCTGCCTACATTTTTATGGAATGTGGCATCTCAGCTACATATTGGATATGCAAAGAGACTGAAGAGATTTCAATTTTTACATCCCTTTCCATTTTAATAATTAATTAGTGTTCAAAACATATCATCTGAATAAAGATACAAAGAGCTCAGTCATTACTGGTCACCATGTCTGCCAATTAAGAATACAATTTCTTGGTTTGGGACCTTTACATGTTTTTTCTCTTTTGTTATTTTGATACAGTTACCAAAATACCAACATTCTATACTTTTTATAGGACAAAACATCAGCTGGATTTGTATATTCAAACAGATAACTTACATCAAGTGGAATCTTCCTTAGCCTTCCTCTCAGCAATGGGTGAAAGTTACTGTACAGCAGTCTACTGCCATCTACCCATTTGTTTTCCCTTGTGCTGAAAAAAAACTTCAAACCAATCCAAATGTTTTCTTCCAAACCAGGAAGCAAGGATGTTAAAAAATCTGTTGGGCAGAAAAATAAATATTTACATACTATGATTTAGACAACCACAGTAAACATTTGAAAAACAGCTTGCATAAATAAGATAGTACAACCCCCATCTATATTAACTTAATTTCCCACCCTAGTCCTTGAAAATACAACAAGCCATTTTAATAGAGAGTATTAAGTGTTTTGCAATTTTATCATTCCATCCTTTCCCTATCCGACAAGGACATTATTTAAACAAATCATTTGAGAGGATTAGCCTTTTAACAGGCTAAGGTCTAATTGAGGGCCAGGAGATGAGTTTAACTTGTTTCTGTCTCTCTCCTCCTCTCCCTCCCTGTCATCAACCCTGTCTCCTTCCGTCTCCACCCAAATTTCCGAAGGTGCCTCCTTATTGCTCTGTAAGACCTTCTATTGACTTCCCGTAGAAGCATCAAAAGTGGGCTCCATGTCCTCTTTGAGAGGGAAGGGATCAGTTCCAATCGAGAAAGACTCTACTCAGGAATCCCAAGCCAGCCACTCTTTGTTCTCTTTGGCAATGCCCACTATTGGGAGAGGCTAAGAATGCTTAATGTGTGCCAGGGCTTGCCAGGGCTGACCCTCAGCACCCCTAGGATTGACAGTTCATAGCCCTGGGACCTCTGGGCTTGCTGCATCAGTTATGAATGTAAAATAATTGCTTGAGCCCCAGCACCTCTTTCATTACAAATTAAGCACTGAATATTAGTTAAGACATTTAGAACTAGCTACCAGCCATATGTTAGCTAGCTCCAGGCTAGTTCCAAGCTCTTTTCCTAAACTAGACAAACCCATTAAAGGTTAAAACCTCTCAGGATTAGTCACTATCCGATAGCCAGCTACAGAAAAGGCCACAGTACATGAGGGATGGAGGGAAGGCTGGCAGGAAGAGGTGGTTACCTAAGTTGTGGCAGAGCTGTCTTTCTCCACCACAGCTTTGCCATTGCACTGACTTGCCTGGCAGACAGGGCCGGCTCCAGGCACCAGCGCAGGAAGCAGGTGCTTGGGGCGGCCAACGGAAAGGGGCGGCACGTCCGGGTCTTCGGCAGCAATTCGGCGGCAGGTCCCTCAGTCCCTCTTGGAGCGAAGGACCCGCCGCTGAATTGCCACCGAGGAATGCTGCTAAGTGCCGCCAATCACGGCTTTTTTTTTTTCTTTCGCCGCTTGGGGTGGCAAAAAAGCCTGAGCCGGCCCTGCTGGCAGAAATCTGTCACCAGGACTAATTTATTATGCTAAAGATCCTTCAGTCAATTGAAATGAACCTCCATTTACACAATCATGCTAAGAAATGTTTGAAGCAGAATATGCTTTTCTAGGGTTAAAAGAGTTCTGAATTGCTCGTCTCAGTCACTTGAGTTCCAGTGTGGGTCCATCCCAATGCTGTGATAGAGCAGCAGACTGCTCTTCCACTGTGCACTGTTAACTACTGAAGTGGCCTGCCTGGTCTACTTTCTACATTCCACTGCATTGAATTGACTTGGCTGGAGGTCACTTACCTATACAAATAATGCTACACATAATATAGAGCTCTGTTGTGAGCTACATCTTCAGACATATCTGTAGGCAACTACCTGCCCACTACACAAATACAAATGTATTAACAGATGTCTCTCTCAACAGATAGGTAGTCAGACACATCTGTAGACAGCTATTTCCAGCAAATGTCTTTTCTTCACTGCATTCACCTCAATGAGGTTTTAACTTCTGAAGTAAAGCTTGGAAACTGCTTTAGACATAGTCCCTCCACTCTTCATAAATCTCTGGTAGTCTTTGCAATTTCTAATTCTCTTCATATGCAAGGATATGAACAAAAACTGGTCTTTGAACTGGTTCTTTTCCTTTTTCCACGGTTTGCCCATTGTGTGTGCATTTCCCATTCTGTGACAGGCAGAATTCCTCTGACACAGTGCAAATAATTATAATTAAAGGCATTAGTTATAGGTTTTTATTTTATTGTGAATTTTTAGAATTATTTCAGTAAGACTCAAAGTAATTGAATGATTTTACAATCAGATAACGCTGCCACATAATTCCCAGTTTGCTGCATGATTCTGTACAGTTCTGCTGCATAGACTGGGGAAGAGGCTTGACATATTATTTTGGTCTAAAGTTCTGCATAGTATAAAGAGCTTTGAATTTACCATCATACCTTGTTCTGCTTGGCTTGAGATTGATGGAAGAGTGCCTCCAAAAGTTTCACATAATTCATTGGCTTCTTTAAATGTTAAAAATCTGTGTTCTATCTTTAGAAAACACTGCAAAATAAAAATGGTAAAAGCTTATGCAATGTAGCAGGAGTTCACTTTCTCTTTACGATTTATTGTATCTTAGAGGTAATTCATAAATCAATGACCCTAAAACCTTCACACCTCACTGATTTTGCTTTCTGTGAGAAAGTATTAGAAATGCAAATATAAATAAATGCATTCAGGCTCTGATTCAGCAAGGTGACTTTAACAGGGTGACTGTCCTGTTAAGGATAGTAGGGACTAAGGGTCAGTAAACCCTGTTTTCCTTTAAGATTCCTAGGACTTTTGGACCAGATGAAGGCCTACAGAAGAACAGAGGCAGGTGTTGGGAGAGAGGAAGATGGTCCCAGAGACATAGTTAATGCTTGGGGGAAACCAAGGCTACTGTTTCTTTAAAGGCCCAGAAGCCTTGTAGTGCAGGGTGGGACAAGGTTCCCCTCTCTCCCAGCTCAGTGGGAGGAGCCTGGAGAAGGAGGGCAGCATATAGCTTCCTCCTCTTTCACAAGAGGGCAAGGATTGCCATCTGCTAATCTCTCTCAGCCCAGGGCAGAAAAGGGCTGAACTACAAAGTGGGGGAGGCAGCTGAGAAAGAAGCTGGTTTTAAGGCATCAGCTACCCTGAATTAATACAGATTGCAAGAAGAAGGCTTTTGGACTCATGAGCCTAGGAGAAGGAACTTGATGGAACTGATGCAAACATTGAGAAGGAGAGCTGTGGGACACCTGAAAGAATAGGGGTTGGGGCTGAGAGCTACTGAGTCCTCTGCAAAGGAGGGATCTGGTTTAAACACTCTGGCCTGAAAGTGAGGCTTGGTCTACACTACAAAGTTAGGTTGACGTAATGCAACTAATGATGATTGTCCTATATTCCCCCTTTACCTTGTTCTGAAACAAAACCCATTCTTTAGGGCATCCTCCTTTAGGGGGGTGATATTCTGGCTCATGTTTCTCCAGTAAGGATGCATTAGATTTTTCACATATGAAGGGCAGTTTCAGATTGCAGTTTATTGGATAGTCTGCAGGAAATATAAATAAAGTTATTATCCGTATTATGATAATGACTATGATGTGCTAGGTGCTACGTACACTTGTGGGAAAAGACAGTCCTATGTAACTATAACATATAGCTGCAAATTATGCAAAGTAAAGTATTTTAAAATGACAGTAGAACAAAGCATAAAAAATTAAATGTCTGAGAAAATATCATATTGATAATAAAGGACCAGATTTGATAACCTTATTCACTTTCAGTAGCTACTTACTCTACAAGTTGTATCACTGACTTCAGTGGAGAAATGTGGAATAAAGTCCTTACATTGTAAGTGTGGGTTTCAAAATCTGTCCCACAGCGCAAAAAGTCATTTGCTCCTGGATCTTGTATTCAATATTGCATTCTGGACAGAGCTAATATTTTTTATAATAAAGAAACAACCTTACCTCTATACCAGCCCTTCGAAGAAATATACCAACAATCCCTCCAGAATCGATCATGGAAACGTGGAAATAACTGTAAACTAGATACAAACATTTCAGAGTCAATCCCTGACAAAAGATGCTCTTTTAGGGGGAAATCCTGCGCATGGCAGCAGAACTAGCATGCCCCTGCTGCTTGGGAGAGAGAAAACTTCAAGGGCTTACACATATAAAGGGCTTGCCTGTGACCTAATGTGCAAGAGGTTTAGGGAGAGGGCTACTGTAGGGGAAAGTGGGCGGTAGGGTCAGCAGATCTGTAGTGATTTGTGTAGTCACGGATCTACTCACCAAATCAACCCTACAGAGAAGGTACACAACAAGAGCTTTGCCTGGCTACTCAGGCTGTACACTAAGGAGCTGTCTAATTGTCTGTCCCTACTGCAACCCCTCCTACATTATCATGCACTGTGAGGATAACAAACTATAGATTCTACATTCTTCTGTTCTAAATTATTCTTTTTAAAAATGTAGCATTTTGCTACTTACGCATCCTAAGATTTTCTTGGACCGGAAGGCCCTGTTCCTTAGCTGCAGCTGAGGAGCACACAGTGCAACGCAGGAGGGTTGTATAAAGGTTGCTGTAAGACATCTCTGCATTTCCCTGATCCTAGATCAACGCTGTGCCAGACTATGCCATAAACTAGAAGCAGCCTGAAGGCTGCTCTAAATTACACTGCCTGCCAATGGCACCAAGGACCAGTGATCCCCAGGGCACAAAGAAGCCCTGGGTAACTCTCAAGCCAGCCAAGGGGAGGAGTGGTGGTGTAGGAGCCTTATCCTGTTTTTACAACACCAAAGGATCCCCTAACCTAGGGTAATCTTCCTGTGGCTGGGCATGGCAGAAAGCAGAGATGAGGACAGAGGATAACTTATCCAATTTCATATGCTCTATATGTAAATATTTTGTTCATGGTTTTTAACTTACAAGATGAACTGAAAGTTTTTTGTTTTGTTGTTTTCTTTAATGGAAGAGTAAAATAATGTAAAAACCTCCAATCCTGTTTCAGAATTCAAGTCATTAATGGGCTACATGGGCAGGCTTAAAATCACAAATAAAAACATTTTAAATAGGAACCGGAAAGCGTTAACTGTTAGGACCAGGGTTCAAGCTTTCAGGGCTTCTAATGATACCACTAACATATTAAGTCCCTGGCCATTCAAAGACTTATACCTGTGCAGAAGTCTTTGGAGATAATATCTGCAAAGCACTTTAAAGACATGAAGCATCATATAAGAGCTAAGTGTTATTATTCCTGATTTAGGTGTTAGAAATGTTGCTAACCTTCGTAGTGGGAACAGCACTCTGTAAACATTCCTGCTTGAATTAGCTGCTAAGTCCTTAGTTCAAGTATTAAGTCTACACATATATTCTGTTGATTATTTATTATACTCAAGATCCCCAGTGTCCTAAACTCCTCACCAAAAGAAATAAAGACTCAGTCGGTGCTCCAGAGACCTTATACTTTAAATTTGAGATGGCAAGGAAAAGTGCAGGTCATACGCAGATAAAAAAGGGGGAAGGCAAGAGAAAGGAAAAGAGTCACAATTATCAGATAATGTGGTTTTGTTAACAAGGTTTTTCAAAGAATTATTTTATACTTTTTGTAGCTAACCTGTCAGAAGTGAGCTTTGTTAACAATTTGGGATCATTCAATAGTCATTTTAAAAAACCCACTTATTTCACTAAATTTTTCCCCATACAAGAAATGTCAACAAAAGTTTATAATAATGTTGCCTGCAAATAGAGTACATACGGTGAATGATGGCTACTTCCACGATCCATGTATTTCAGCCACCACTTCTGCTCTGCACCTGACAACTGCAAAAATAAACAAACAAACAAATAAAAAATATAAACAACTAGATTTTACCACCATGTATAATATAATATCCCAAGATAGACCACTGGTCTTCATCCACCCTTGTCGCAAAATTCCTTTTGATGTAAATGGTTTAACAGAAGCAGGACTGGAAACTTACAAGTAATATTCTTGTAAATGATTCAGAAATTCAAGTGATTAACTTCTTGGTCTGGGCTATAGACTATGCATGGGGAATTTGCAAATTCTAGTTCATAAAGGGGCATTGTCAGGTCAGATATTTTAAAATCTCAAATCTGTTTCTAGTAGTTCTTTATTATTAAAACCAATACTACATTCAAATATATTTTCCCACTGCTTACTATATTTTGAATGTTTACATTTCACTCAGTTGGGATCGTTAAATCGGGCTAATCAGTTTCAACGTTGGGTTCTCATACACAGGGGTTCTCCAATTTTTTTCATGGTAGGTCACATCTCAATAGTGATCTTAATGACATCTTCACATCTTGTGCATCCTGTCCTTCATAAAAGCATGTACCATCTACTCTCCCATTCAAGATCATATAATATCTTTGAGGCAACTACAGCAATTACTTAGATGGAAAGGTAATATAAGGACAGATTTTGTGTATTTGTAGCTGTCTTTAGTGCAATACGTTTCTTGACCTTTTTGAACAGAGATAATCTTACTGCCTTACATACTTCATTTTGGGACGGATCCTCTGGCCCAGCCAAGTAGCTCTCAGTGCACGATGAGGGGGAGGAATAAAGGGTGGTTTTAAGACACCTTTGCTAAGAACAGGAGGGGAAAAAAGCAGTGCATGAGCCTGAGGATCCGGCCCTTAATCTTTTCCTCCCATCTACATTGTTTCTCTCACCTGGAAACAAGGGTGAAAGCTAGCTCTCTGTGCACCAATAGAAAGTGCTCTTTGGACCATCAAAATCCCCTTGACCAGTATGGGAACCTCTGTGCCAGCACAATGAAGTAATATTTGCATTGCAAAGAGCACGGAGGAAAATTTAAAATAAAGAATAAAATGGTTTTAATTGAAATGAAAGTACAGTACTGCAATAAAAACTTTCGTAGGGGCCAGATCATGCCCTTAGGATACACGCAGTGATGGGACACCTCTGTGCATGGAGCCATCCTTCCACACACAGAAGGTAAAGAGAACTACTGTCTCTGTGGCAATATAGCCCTTTCACCCAGGCTGTGAGGAAGCCTTTCTGTAGGTGGGAGGGGGGGAATGAGGCAGGCTGGATTGATGTGCCTCTTCTCCCACTACTGCACAGAGAAACAGAGATTATATATAGAAACAGAGCCCCCTCTGCTATTGGAAACATCTTAAAGAGGGGTTCCAGGCACTTGCTCCAGTGTCCCTAACAACTCCAGTAGAGTCACACTGCCAGATGTGACACATAACTCTTGATGGTGGGGGGAGGGCACAATTTAAAGGTATGGGGGGCACGTAACTCTTGAAGGTGGGGGGCACGTGACCACCCATGTGTCGCCTCTGGGCTGAGGAGCAGCAGCAGAGCCAGAAGCACTAGGGTAATGGCAAGCGAGCACCTCAGGGAGCATCTCATGGCAGCTGGGCTCTGCAGACAGGGGCAAGCTCCAGGGGGCATTGCCAGCCGGCACCAGGCTCCTTCGGGTGCAGCTCAGGCTGTGCTGCCTGCCCTGCCTGGGGAGTGCGCAGCTGTGCAGAGGTGGCAGAGGTGGCCTGGCGGAGGTGGCCAGTGTGGAGAGCCAGGCGCCCAAGTGGGCCGGGCGACTCCCATCAGCTTCTGATCTGCCAGCTCCTGGCAGGAGGACAGTTTTCAAACTGTGGGGCATGCCCAGAGTTCGAAATGCTCTGTGCTAAATGGAAGGCAGAAATGCGGGGGCGGGGACATGACCCCACGTGCTCCCCCCCCCATCGCCGTTGCTGCCACAGAACCAGAGCACAGCTGCAAGGTAACCAAAGCTGGTGTGAAGTCATAGAACCTTCTTGTGGATGACCCTGTGTCTCCAGAAGATCCTCCAAAACCATGTAGGATCTGCAAAACTGGAGGGTCGGACTCACGAGTTTTATTTCCTGGGGGCAAACCCCACCTTAATCCTAATGGAACAATTCTAAGGAAACTCCATGAGGGGACCCTGTTAAATTCCCACTTCCAATAAGTAAACAGTGATGTGATGTCTCAATGACACTGAAAAAAGGCAGTAACTGAAATATGGCACTCTGAAGTCTTTTTATTTTTTTTAATGATTCTCACAGAACAGCTGATTTCCTGATTACATAAACTCTCTGCCCTACAGGGACTGATCACATCTGTCTATTGCTGATTTCTAATATACTCCTCTCATTCAGATAATGGTGTGATGTCTCCATGTTGGAACACACATATACAAAATACTATACAGTGTTACACCTCTGTCTGAATCCACGAACAACGGAATGTATATGGTAATCTTGTCACAACATCTTGCTGTTTGGAGCTTGTGTTCTGTTATTACGATTATTTTAACAGGCTGTTTTAAATTTAAATATTTAAATGCAGATTTAAAGGAGAATAAAACAAAACTGATTATTTCCTCTTTCAACTAAACTTTTCCTTTTGCAGGCATTTTAAAAACTACTACGGGTTATATGCCAGTGAAAAATTAAGAGAAAAACATTAACACTCTTATATTTGAAACACTTGGAACAAAGACAATTTCTGATGTACAATGTATTTCATTACCTTTTCTATTTTGGTTAGGAGTGCCCTTAGTTTTGTATAAGAGTCCACAGATGCTAAGTCACTATCATTGTTTGCACAGTAGAGAGCAGCTTCTTGGTAGCTCAGGTTTTTATCTGGCACAAACCAAAATTCAGCTCCATCAATAACAAGTGGTGGTCCATGAATTCCATCTACATCTGGAGAAGAAAACCACACATACACACATGGCATTAATCCTGACAAATGATTACATTCAAAAAAGGAAAGGGCTGGACAATCTGGGCCTGATGCTGAGAGGAGCTGTATTTACATCTCCCATTGAAATTAATGAGAGCTGAGGGTGTGGGCCGGTCTCTGAATCAGGCCTTTGGTGTGTCAGCATGATCTTCACTAAGATCAGAAAGGATATATAGTGAGAAACACTAGACACAAGTAACTGAAATGCATGTAAAAACTAAATCTGTTTACCTGGTGTATACCACTCTGGTGTCTTTGGGGTACTACCTGTTCAGGAGAGAAAGAAACAATCACTGATTTTGCATTCCTGATACACATACTTCCACTGAAGTCAATGGGAGCTTTGCATGCATCAGACTTAAAGTTATTTTTTCTCCTTATTAGAGATGTGTAAGCACCAAAGCTGACACTAATAATAATGCCATTTCTCCCCACTCATAGGCACTAAGATTTGGCATTTTCACTGAAAATTTCCAACAAGTCAAGGAAAGTTTTATGTCCCCAAAAGCTATTTTTCTGACCAACTACAATAATTACAAGAAGCCAAAACTACTAGATGCTAAAACTCCTAACTCCTCACAAAAACAAGTGGATCTGTGCAGAACCCTCATACCATCCTTTCTCCACCCTCACCAGAGAAACCCTTTTCTGTGTACTTTGCTACTCTGGAGACCCAAGTCATAAATTTTACAAGGAGATTAGAGGCCAAATTCAAGTCTGGAGGAATTAGCTGTCCTAGCTGTCCATGGGGTTTTCTTTTGTTTATAAATACTGCTTATACATTTTAAATAAAGCACATAAATGCTGGAACACCATGATCTGTATCTCCCCACCACACTAAGATATCTACATTCCCTGTGGCACATTTCTCACTCCAAGGGAACTTAAGGGGTAGAAGCAAGGTTGGACCCTAGAGAAGTGATACAAGGTCCTTCCCCAGTAATAGTTTATTTGTGAGTGTTTTGTATGTTTATATTTCTATGAACAGGAGCCTATGAGACATGCAAGGGATTTCAGGCCCTGTCCTCGTGTACCGTTATGGCCAGTTGGGTAGAGGATGTGGTAAAGTACTGGTTGCCAAATTTATTGTGCCCATATCCTTCTTTTCCCCAGTAGGAAAAAGACACCCAACAACCAAAAATTGTGAATTTCACACAACTTTAGAGAATATAATCGCAGCTGTTACTCATACTTCAACCTTATACTTCCTATATCAAGCATCCTTTCAACTTGATAATAAACAGCATTGCAAGTGTGACAGCCTCTCCTTATTTATTTAAAATACACAAAGTTCAAGTCTCGCTCTCACATTCTAAGGACTCCAGGTCTCAAGATTATTTTAATGCCTTCTGAGATGTTTGTTTTAAAGTCAGAGATCCTGGGTTTACTGTTAATGATGACAAAGTGAAAGAAGTAATTAAAGACATTTTAAACAAAAAACAGATGAGAGTTTAGATGAATAAATGGATGTAAATGAAGCTTACCTTTTGTTATCTGGCAAACCCATTCAAGTCTAGCATCACACTCGAAAGGTTTTAAGTAAAAATCCAATTGTCTATCATCATGGAAATGAAGTCTCCAAAAATACCTCCGTGATATTCGAGTAGTCTGCATAAAAGTAGGGGGTGGGAAACTGCGTTGGTATACTAGATACAAACTTCTGGAGCAATAAAACTGTTTATAAGATACCTTAGATATCCTTGATGACAGAAGTCATCTACCCTGTTGCCAATCCTTTGCAATTTTAACTGAATTTTTAAAATGATAAAATATAGGTACAGCTTCAAAAGCAGTCTCTGAACAACTAGAAATTACAAAGCAATCAGTTTAAAATGTATCCATTCACAAAAATCTCTTCTTGCAGCTCACTACAACACTGTGGGGTTTTTTTGTAATCCACAAATTTCATCTGTGTTTATCATGGAGTAATATTCACTGCCCCTTAAAGGATTCTCATATCTGCCCAGAAGGGACAATCGTCTGAATTGGCTCAGAAACAGAATTCTTCTTAGTATAATCAAGATAAAATAGCTCGATGCCACCTCCTAGTTTCTACAATAAAGAGAATGTTGGTTCCTTTAGTCTGACAACACAGGATAAGACTCTTGTAATTCTGAAAACAATGGTTACAAAAGCCACGATGCCCACTTCCCACTTGTTTAGGGATAGTCTTTCTTATCATCCAAAAATGTATTAGCCTAATATTTTAGATGAGAGGTTCTCAGTCTAAGGGCCATGGCTCCTGGGGGTTGCAGATAAGGGCAAGAGGGTAGTGACCACCATCCCCTTCAATGAATACTAAATGAGAGGGGGTTCTGGATAAATGGGAAGGCACGTCCCAGCGTGATCCCAATATGGGAAACCAGGTAATTGTATGGAAAAGGTTGAGAAGTACTGTTTTAGCAGTCATACCATAAGGTTAGAGTTACATAGTAATGAGACATTTATGAATATACACCTCTACCCCAAAATAACGCAACCCAATATAACATGAATTCGGATATAACGCAGTAAAGCAGCGCTCCCAGAGGGGGGGGGGGGGCTGCGCACTCCGGCAGATCAAAGCAAGTTCAATATAACGCGGTTTCACCTATAACGCAGTAAGATTTTTTGGCTCCCGAGGACAGCGTTATATCGGGGTAGAGGTGTAATAGAACCACACCAGTCTGGATTAATGACTTGTAGGACCATAATTACAGTATTTTGCTAAGTTGCTCTGTATTCTAAATATTATTACAGTACTATTTTAATAGAAGTAAAGAAATGTTGGTGAAGGAAGTCCTTGCTATATGTTGTTATTAAATATTTACTCAGTAGTGGAGGTAAAACTGCTGTTTTTTGTGAAAATTAGCAGGTTTGTGAATTAACAAAAAGAAAAGTAGCATCTTTCTAATGTATACAGTTATAAATTTACAGCAGCAGTCTAAGTTTAATGTATAAAAACTTAAAAGTATAAAGTAAATATACTGTAAATAAAAGCATCACATAAAAATATTCATATTATTAAAATCTTGAAACATACCTTTAAAGCAGCACAGTCTCTAATGTCATAGATATCTCTTTGGAAATCGTGTGACATAACAACAGTAGTTTCCTACAGAAAGGGGAGGGATGGCAGAATTGTGACTTCTTATTATTTGTATTGAAGTACTGCCTAGGGGCACATGATTTGGTCCCTTTGTGCTGGGCACTGTCCTAACACAGAATAAAAGGCTATACCTGCCCCAAACAGCTATCAATCTATGGCCCTGATTCTGCAAAGACATGTGTACATACAGTACTTAACTTTATACTAGAGGGCCGATTAATCGCAGTTAACTCACACAATTAGCTCAAAAAAATTAATCGTGATTAAAAAAATTAATTGCGATTAATCACAGTTTTAATCGCATTGTTAAATGATAGAATACCAACTGAAATTTATTAAATATTTTTGGATGTTTTTCTACATTTTCAAATATATTGATTTCAATTACAACACAGAATACAAAGTGTACACTGCTCACTTTATATTATTATTTTTTATTACAAATATTTGCACTGTAAAAACGATAAACATAAGAAATAGTATTTTGCAATTCACCTCATACAAGTACTGTAGTGTGATCTCTTTATTGTGAAAGTGCAACTTACAAATGTAGGGTTTTTTTTGTTACATAACTGCACTCAAAACCAAAACAATGCAAAACTTTAGAGCCTACAAGTCCACCAAGTCCTATGTCTCCTTCAGCAAATCATGAAGTGGGCTGTAGTCCACGAAAGCTTATGCTCTAATAAATTTGTTAGTCTCTAAGGTGCCACAAGTACTCCTGTTCTTCTTTTTAAGACAAAAAAGTTTGTTTATAATTATGGGAGATAATGCTGCTCACTTCTTATTTACATCACCAGAATGTGAGAACAGGCGTTCGCATGGCACTTTGGTAGCCAGCATTGCAAGGTATTTACATGACAGATGTGCTAAACATTCATATGCCCCTTCATGCTTCGGCCACCATTCCAGAGGACATGCTTACATGCTGATGAAGCTAGTTAGAAATATAATGTGTTAATTAAATTTGTGACTGAACTCCTTGGGGAAAACTGTATGTCTCTGGCTCTATTTTACCTGCATTCTGCCATATATATCATGTTATAGTAGTCTCTGATGATGACTCAGCACATGTTGTTCATTTTAAGAACACTTTCGCTGCAGATTTGACAAAAACGCAAAGAAGGTACCAACGTGAGATTTCTAAAGATAGCTACAGCACTCAACCCAAGGTTTAAGAATCTGAAGTGCTGTCCAAAATGAGAAGGACGAGGTGTGGAGCATGCTTTCAGAAGTCTTAAAAGAGCAACACTCGGATGCGAAAACTACAGAACCTGAACCACTGACTCAGATGATGAAAATGAACATGGGTTGGTCTGCACTGCTTTGGATTGTTATTGAGCAGAACCCATCATCAGCATGGACGCATGTCCTCTGGTATGGTGTTTGAAGCATGAAAGAACATATGAATCTTTAGCACATCTGGCATGTAAATATCTTGCGATGCCAGCTACAATATTGCCATGACAACACCTGTTCTCACTTTCAGGTGACATTTTGAATAAGACGCGGGCAGCATTATCTTCTGCAAATGTAAACAATCTTGTTTGTCTGAGCGATTGGCTGAACAAGAAATAGGAGTGAGTGGACTTGTAGGCTCTAAAGTTTGATACTGTTTTATTTTTGAATGCAGTTTTTTTTGTATATAATTTTACATTTGTAAGTTCAACTTTCATGATAAAGAGATCGCACTACAGTACTTATATCAGGTGAATTGAAAAATACGATTTCTTTTGTTTTTTACAGTGAAAATAGTTCTTAAAAATAAATATAAAGTGAGCACTGTACACTTTGTATTCTGTGTTGTAATTGAAATCAATATATTTGAAAATGTAGAAAAACATCCAAAGAAATATAAATGGTATTCTATTATTGTTTAACAGTGCGATTAACCGCGATTAATTTTTTTAATCACACGGTTAACCACAATTAATTTTTTTAGTTGCTTGACTGCCCTACTTTATACAGATAAACCAGCTTGAAAGTGAGATAGACATTTTCTGGAGAAGTCCAGACAAACCAAGGATATGGGGTTGAGAAACTGAAGTACATGTTGGGATATAAAGACACTTTGTTCTGTCCAGCAGCATTTGGATCCTTATTACATTTAAATATTTCGACAGAAATACAGTATAAAGGCAGATTATTATTTATGAGATTATTTTTAATTGAGAAACTCTTCTGAACGCAAAGTTTTACATAAGTGTTTTTCTATATTCTTCACGTGCCATAGAACAAGATTAATCTAAAATATCAGTCAGTTGATTATATTTTCAACCCAATCTAAATTCAAACAAATGTTAATATGGTAGTATTTTCTGGATGAAGATGAATGTAACTTACCGGATTGTTATCACTCCACTGCCAGGTTCCTAGAGAATCTGGATTCCTCTTATTAAGTCCCACCCAGACCCATCGGTCATTACTGTAAATATACATATAAATGAAAAACCTCAACACGAGTGTATGTTCATTCTAGCACATTAAATAAAAAGATGAATGAGTCATTTAAAAAGCCTTCCTTTAAATACCAAACTTTTGAGACAAGTACAAAAATACAAGTATAGCGTCTAATTCTGCAAACCATTCGCTTTGTCTAGGAAGCCCAGTATGAATTACTAGTATTGTATACCAGTTTAACCAGCCTCTGATAGTACGTATTAATTAAGGAAATATTAATTTGGAGTCCTGTTACCTGGGATATTTAAAACAAAAGTAGCATAGATGAAACAAGCTAAGAGAAAGGGGTTTGTGTTTTCTCTCTTCTCTTAGGTTCTGATTCAGCAAAGCACTTAGGCACATGTTTATTCCCCACTAAGTTCAATGAACTTACAAATGCAGGGCTGTCTTTTTTATTTTTGTTTTTCATTTTTTAGGAGCGGGGTAATTAAAACTTAAAATTCTCAGTTCCATTCCAAGAGAAAGGTTGTCACTATAAAAGGGGATTTCAATGCATATATTCAAAACTGCAGTAATACCATAGGTCTCTTTACTATTGATTGGGACTTTAAGGGCATTGTGACAGAGTGGGATATATCTGGGTCAGACTGTGAACTCCATTTGTATTGTAAGCTCCATTTTGGTGCATGTCCAGCCTTGCCAAAGCAAGGTTATCAAGTGTTCTAGTCAGTTACGCTGCCAAGGGAACAGCGCTTGATATCTTGATGACTTCTCAGAGATCATCCTTCAACAAGACAACAATCTAGGGCCACCGACTCTGTCTCTAAACTACCAGTCCATTCCCATGGGAAAATGGATGCTTTACACAGGACCCTGGAGGGGGAAGGGAAAAGCATCACAGTAGAGCACAAGGCAAAAAGGAAGAGAGACTTTATTTAAGGAGTGCTTTTCTGGCAAAGGATCTGTCCATCGCCACATGCAAAAAGACAGGGTTGGAGAGAGAGAGGAGGCAGGAGGGACTCTGCCTAGCCTGAAATGCTGACCATACCATGGACTCACAGAAGAGATGAGCTCAAACTAGGCAAGGCAGCATCTCAGGACTTTTAAAAAAAAATTATTTGCAAAGATCTGTATCTCTCGGGTGCTTTTTAAGAGGAAAGTGATGGTGATTAAAATTATTTTGCTAAGCCTGTGTTCCTTGCCTTACTGGCCTTGAACGGGTTAATGTAGAAGCCAGAGTGCCCAGCCTACCTGGAACTCTCAGGGAGCAGAAGTAAACAGCTGGGGGTTGGGAGATCTGAGGCACTGACTCCAGAGTCTGAGATGGCTGGACTGCTGAGTCCCATGTCCCAAGGAAGGGCTCAGACAAGAGGTATGAGTCTGAGAGTGTGCCCTAGAGACCCAGAGCTAGAAGCAGTGACTCAGCTCAGAAACACGTGGGACCTAGGCTAGAATTTGAGTCCATTTAAAATAGACTGCTGACTGTCTAGAAACGAAGTGGGACAATTTCCAAGACCATCCATTTCTATTTGTCCTCCAATTCTTTTTACGGAAATTCTTGGTCATATTTTTATTTAATTTATAGACATACACCAAATCCTTTGTTGACTTACAATCCATGTAGTCTACTGAAGTCAGTGAGGTCACTTTGGGTGTTAAGCTATCACAGAGTCTGGCCTATAGATGCAGATATTGTACGTAACTAGAGATTTTACAATTCTACATTCTAGATCATCATTTAGGGCCAAATCTTGGCTCTTACTCCAGTAACCAGATCTGCTGGGTGTAAGTCTAGGGGAAATGGCACTTAATGCACTGGAGAATGAGGGCCAGCAATTCCACACAGATAGGGCTGATCCAAAATTCTCTGAAGTCAGTGGGAAGACTCCTATTGACTTCAGATCCAAAAAAGGCATTATTCATTGTGTTTACTGGGATTTTTATTAGTAGGATAGAAGTTTTACTTTAAAAATATTCCTTTCATGGCAAATATTTTGCCCTGCTCTAACATTAACTGTCTTCATATACCAGTGTGATATAAACTTACCATGTTCAATATTTTCTGCTCTTCTATAGTGATAGGAATTAAATTTGTACAAGTGTAGACTCTAAAGAACTTAGAATGCCCTGTATCACTCCCCAGCAAACCACTCAGAAACAGGTATTTACATCTAACAGCTGAATTGCTTCTGACATTCTGCTTTTAGGATTTTATTCTTCTACAATTGTCCATCCCTGCACAGTTAATCAAGCACTGCTTAACTCTGTCTCTCTCTGAGACACAACCCAAAGCTTAGAGTGGCATAAGGAATCACCACAGACACACATACTGACTAATGACCCTAAAACACTTATTTCAGAAGGCTTTGCAATAATTACTTGAGGGAACAGAGCAATTTTCAAAATCTTTGAACTTTGATGCTCCCACCTATTTTTTAAACAGATGTCAGGTCAAGAGTTTCCCCAATTTATTTCCCAATTTGTAATAATTTACCTGATTATGTAATAAGACTTTTCAGCTGATGTGGCACTTATAATATCAATTCATAGTTTGGCTTCTTTGTGAGAGATCCAACATAATCACGAGACTTATTCAGCAACTGATCCACTATTTTTGATAGCACTCAAGCTCAAGTAAAGTCTTTTAGTACCCTACGTTGAGTGCACTATCACTTCACCACGGAGTAATTTTAGAAGGCATCCCAGGCCAAAGTATCGCTGGAATACAGCTGTTAATTAAGACTCCATCTGCACTGCAGCTATGATGGTATCAGGGAACCTTGTTACAACACTGTTGTCCCCTGCTCCAGTTACAACATGGTTAAAAGTTGTATTGTAGATTGCACCTAAATATGTTCTAGTTTAAAACCTTGAGTAGTCTAGGTTTTGGGGTGGTTACAGTTAGATCATAATATAGTGTTGTAGCACAGATGGAACCTAAAATGGATTCAATCTATGCTTTACCATGGACTCAAATTTGATTGAATGTAAAGGATTGTAAGTCTCCATCATCTGCTGTTTCTGTGCTGAAGGCTTTCCATTCAGATGAGGTGTACTCACACAGAATTAGAACTTGGTAAACGCTACTAAGGGTACGTCTTCACTACCTGCCGGATCGGCGGGTAGTAATCTATTTTGTGGGGATCGATATATCGCGTCTCGTTAAGACGCAATATATCGATCCCCGAACACGCTCCCTGTCGACTCCAGAACTCCACCAGAGCGAGCGGCGGTAGCGCAGTCGATGGGGGAGCCGTGGCTGTCGATCCCGCGCCATGTGGACCCCAGGTAATTCGATCTAAGATACTTCGACTTCAGCTACGCTATTCGCGTAGCTGAAATTCCGTATCTTAGATCGATCTTCCTCCTAGTGTAGACCAGCCCTCAGTGTGGTATGGCCTTTTTTACTACTTGATGTAAATACTATATGGATCACTGACAATACTGCAACAGAGGTAGGTATTTTGCACCTTTCAAAGATTGTTCTGAAAGGAAAAAAATAGTAACTCAGGAAATAAAAGTTCTAAATGCTTGAAAAGGGATTTTTGTCCCTTAATCTTAGCCATATGTCAGCTCAGATACAGGATTCAAAGCATGAGTGACGTCACCTGTTAATTTAACCTATAACATAAGCTAGAAATTAAAAGAGAGGGGAAAACTAACAAAAATGGCTTTGGCCCATTTGGGCCAGAGCCACAACTCTGTTACCTGAAAAAGTTTATGATCAGTTCTTAAAAGCTATTTCAGAACATGGTGACTTCCTCGGTTCAGATGGGGACTAATGGTACTACCTGGAAACTGTGGGTGTGTTTTGAGGTCTAGAGTCTTACGGTTGGGTAGAAGTCTGGGAACACCTCATTTGGACCTATATCTCCTCTTCCTGGATGAAAAGGTAATAAAGGGGAAGGCAGAACCTGCTCCTTAGCCTTCATCATTCCACTGCACGGGTGCCTGCTCAAGCGGGGCTGGTGATAATGCTGATCAGCTAGGGGCCAAGGCTACCCTTTCTTACAAGACACTCTGAAATCTATGGGAACAACAGAGACCCAATCCTCAGAACTCAGCCTATCACTGCTCCTCCTTCCAAGGTCTCCTGAAGCCATGTAAGCATGGCTTTTGTCCATACCTTGCTGCCATCACCCAATAATGCTCTTTCCAAAGTGTGGAAAAGCTGCCTCAGGGGAGTTAATGTCCTCAGCCCAGCAGCAAGTTATGATGATTTTTGTACTTTAACTTATGCTGCCTGAAAAGTGCACATGCTGTGTTAGTGGATGTTTGAATCTTTCCCTGACCATGCCCTGAGCTCTGTGGAGCCCTTTTTTTGACACAAAGTACAGGAGTAGAATTATAGGAGAAGAATACCACAGGTAGTTGGTCTTCCTTTCATACCCTACCATAGCTGAAAGTACCACACAACACTTCGGAGGTGGATGTTTAATACAATTGTATTGTTCTAGTAAAGTCATCTATTTTGCTAGATATTTTGATTGCTATGGAAAAATAAAATACGGAAATTGAAACCAATCAATATTGGCCCATAAAAGTAATCTTATATCCCTTGATGAACTGATGCATATAAAAATATAAAATCCTGGAATGTGGGAAGTTTGATCAAAACTGCCTAACAGAATTGAGTGAATAACTGATTTTTTGGTTTGGTGGCCAAAATTGAATTTTTTTGTTTTTTCTCACAGACAAAAAACTGACAAAAAATTGTTTAGGTCAAACAAATCAACATGGTCTAAACAAAACTAGCTCTTAATTGAAATGTCAACATAGTCTGTTTAGACAATGTCAAAATGAGCTGCTTTGATTTTTTTAAAATAATGAATCCTCATTTTTTATTCATCCAAAACTGCATTTTTCAGCAAATTCATTATTTGCCAGAAATGTTGCCCAGTTCTACCACTAATCTTAAGAATTATTTTGAAAAATGTACACCCTGCTGACACTGGCTGCATTACCACGTAATCTGAACATTTTTTTAAGATCCGTTTTAAAAACATCTGTTTTAGAACCTAGGAACAGGGTCCTTATAGTTGATCTAGTCAATATCTCTTGAACTAGTTCAGTTGTTTCTTGCAAACCCACATACATATTAATAGAACTTTCCAGATTCAAATCAAATGATGAAGCAGATTTGTGTACATAGTACATGTGAAGGCAAACTGGAAGCAGTAAATTGGTTCCTTTCCAATTGGTATAGCATTTTTAAATTAAGAGACATAACCAAACCCAAACTGCCACTTCCTATAACACCTCCAGAACTCCACTTCATTGCTAAGTATAAAACTGAAAAAACACTCACACACAATACTTTCATTGCTTTGAAATTTGCTCAACTGGATCTGCTACACCCATCGTTCAAACTAGCTACCACTAGACACTAGACAGCAAGTGTGAAAAACTGGGACGAGGGTGAGGGGTAATAGGTGCCTATAGAAGAAAAAGCCCTAAATATCGGAACTGTCCCTATAAAATAGGGACATGTGGTCACCCTAGCTACCACATTCGTGGTACAGCAAAGAAATTTTAGTCCTGATTTCATTTAGGCAGGAAAAGGATGGCATGCTGTACTTTACACTAACAGATACTTGGCATAATCAGAACTCTTCTGCGTCTTCTTTGCCTCCAAGGTAAAAATCTGAGAAAACAGCAAGCTGGACTAAGTTAGCTACTCTTTCTCTATTGCCAAATGGAGAAGAAAACTCTCTTTTGCTAACATTTGAAAACGCCTAACAATGAGTCATGGGAGGGAAGGATGAGGGAAGATGCAGAGGTGCTGCTTCTTCCATGAGCTAAAATTATTCTACTGTATTACCAGTTTTGGGCAGAGAATGTGACTAAATAAATCCAGGGAAGACATACTATAAACTGTGCAGTACTGCACCCTGACAATCATCCAGGGTTTTGTTGCTGAAACAATTTGCTGTTTGTTTTCTACTCTCATTTCCCCAAATATCTTATCTTGTTTTAAGAAAGTCTACATATCTCCCCGATCTCTGAAATCACTAGCTCTACATAATTAAAAAATGCAAAGCACAGTGTAAACTAATAGCACCGTGCAAATGTATTTAAAGAATAATAATTTTAATGTGCCAGTCTCCGGAGGCAATATTAACCATGTAACATCTCTTTAGTGGAAGTTAATGATCTCAAGACATAAGTGATTCACTCCCGCACTCTCACCAACATTCTCTCCATGTTTTGGGCTATTGTTGTGTGCATTCTGTTATTGCTGCTGTTTGATTACACAGTCAGTTTATACTGTGCTTACTGTATTAGGGCCAATTTAAATTCCACTGTGGTCAAGTAAAAGACCCTAAATGACTTCAAGTGGGATATCCAAGACAGGAGTAAACAAATGCCTTAAATCACGAAAGAGTCTTATAACCAGTGTTGTATCATTGGATATGACAGCTGGCAAGGCATGACTGGGGTTATGGAATGAAAGACTACGTGCAGTCAGATCCACTGAAATCGATCTGGAACCCCACGAGGGCCGATACAGACCGGTCAACGTGGATGTGCCTGAACTGTCTGTGCATACAAACTGGCAGATCAAACACTAATGTGATCAAATGGGGCTACTCTAATTACATGAGGTGAGGTGCACACCATGGAGCACCTGCTCATTTGCCAACTCTTTGGGAAGATCTGTACAAAGTAGGACCTCACTGCAGTGATGGTTCTGGAAAACCATCTAGTTTGTGACAAGGATACAAGGGGGAGGAGGAGGAGGAAAAGAGGAGGGAAATGGATTCAGCCCTTACTCTGTCGAGTGACGTTTGAGGTTCCTTACATATGACATATGCAATATCTCACATTATAACATTGCCAGAATCTTTAGAAATTGTAAATCTTCATCTCCTGACTTCTAACAAAATAAACATGGCCATTAGTTGTAATTAATATTGGATAGGTATTGGCAAGCTGTAAAGCAGTGCCACCTACCTCTGCTCAGTGGGGAAACAAAATATAATGATTCCTTAAACATATTTCATAGTGAATTGGGTACAGAAAAACATAACTTATATTTGGCAACATGACTGAGTAAAATTAGAATAGATTTACTACATCTACATACAACAAAGTTGCATAGTATATTTTATTTGAGGGACATTAGTAAGTCACCTTAATAAAGAAGTTACAAGTGCCTTTTTCTGGGCTATTCAATCTATGTATTGAGTATGTGGGTTTGTTGTTGTCTTGTATTAGTGCAAACAATGGCTGGGTCCTTTTCATAATTCGTGGATTTCCAAACAAAACAAATTGGATATTCAGTTATGCCAATCTTCAGCCACTGACTTTCAATGTTTAAAACGTATTACAAGAGACTGTACATTGGGAGCTATTAAATGCTCTTGCTTTAGTTTGTGGATAAAAATGTAAAAAGTTAAGTGAGGCTGGCTGCAACAACAAATTTAAGCTGGCAAGGGTTCTGCAAGGCTAAACTGTCAATCAAAAACCTTATTACACATGGATCTGACATCATACCCATGCATAACAAGGCTTTTCAGAGACAGCTTCTTTGACAAAAATCCAAGACTCACAATTTATGTAGCATTTAATTTCTTGATACCAGAGAACTCAACATACTCATCTAATGTCTGTACAGTGTTATCCCCGTTATGCCAAATAGAATCTGTGCCAACCAGATTGCTAGATAGCACAGTATTCATTGATTAAATTAATTAAAAAATAGAACTTTTATTTAGGCAGAGAGCATCTTGTGCACAAAAATAAAGCTCACTTTAAAAAATTTAATAATCAGCCATTCCTAGAGTAAGTTTTTTCTTCAAGTCAACCGGAATATAGCAGTCAAGAACACAGAGCAACTGTCACTATACCAAAATTCAGCAGAAAGAAGCAATCATTTTACTGTAACAATGTAGATTTAAAGTCATTGTAAAGAGAAGATGGAAAGCAAACATCTCTGCTTTGCCTCTTTATTCCTGTAGCACCAAGAAAACTTTGGCCAACTTGTGTTCCCTTTAACACTATCCAGAGAAGCGGTATTATGTTCAGCAGATTGACTGTCATGGGCTCTTCTTAGAGTAGTTAATAATTGCCTAAGCTGTCTCTGAGATGTTTCTAATGGGCAAGCCCCTGGACTTGAGTCCAATGAAGTTTTGGATCTATACTTACTACAGGACTACCCCATGTACTGGGGACATAAGAGACACAAAGGGTGACATCCTGATCCTACTGAAGTCAATGGGTGTTTTGCCCTTGACTTCAATGGGACCAGGATTTCATCCAAAATCTTGTCATCAACACGACAACAAAAATGATGATAATGAAAACATATTACTGCCTCATTTTTTAAAAAGTCACCCATTCCATTCTAGTGGGAAAGCAGAATTTTACAAGGTTGATTTAACTAATAGAATCTCTACTGCTTTGCAATAAGAAGTAAATAAATGGGTGCAGAGACAGATGAACTATCATGCAAAGAAGAGGCAATCAAATATGCAACAAAACAATTAAGGCTATTGCTATTATACAACACACATATACAGGAAAAATACAATTTTCTACTTCATTAAGAGCTTTTCAAAGTGCTGCATTGTCTCCTTCTTGACTATCTAGTGACATACACTTTAGGGACATGTCTAAGATGAATGGTGTAAGTGATCCAGGACAGTCCTAAAAAGTAATTAGTTCTTCATTGGAATGACTTATTTGGAAAAAAGATTTATAACTGTCATAAAACTAAAGTCATCTGGAATCAAGCCTGTTTCTTTTAAGGCTAAATTTGGCCAATTGTTAGAGCTTTCAATTTCATTTCTGAGGAGACTTTGACTGGTTGAAGATTTTCTCTTGATGAATAATCTGGGTTGAAACATAGCCTAAAACAAAATCAGATTTCATATACTAAATCAGAAACTTCAGGATTCTCATTTACAAAGGTAAAAACTTCACCATCTATCACAGTTATTCAAATGACAAATACACAAAACATGCAGCGTTTCTCAGATGTAAACACGGGGTTAGACTCCAATCTCAGCAGTGTGTAACTGAAATCACCATATCATCATTACATTTCTAGATTGTTACCTGATAATGTCTCTTAGTATATAATGGAGTTCCTTCATTTCTGCAGTATCACTGAAACTAGGAAGATGACCTCCTAGTGCTTCACAGAATCGTTCTGCCTCTTCCCATGTCCTGGTTCTCAGCAATCTTTCACTATGAAAGAACTTCACAAAAAAACAAAGTGACAGCATGATTCAGTGACAGCATTGTTTAGTCGCTGTTATTCTACTCAAATGTGGGCATTATTTGTAGGAACAAATTATTTCTTTCCAGGGGAAGAAAGTGGAGAGCTTGATTTAAATTTTTTTTTTAAATCATTCTTTTTCCCCAGTTTTATTTGCAGGAATGGCTGGATTCTCTGGATTTTTAGTCCAATTTTTGTTGGTCTACACTCAGCTCGACGGTATTTCTCCTCTTGTCTGTATGTACCACAATAATTTTTGAAAACGGCATCTGGTAAATTCCAAAATGCCAAGGAATGTTCTGCCAAGGACAGAACTGTATGGATTTTAGTGAAAATCTAAAAAGCCTGATTTTCACTAAAACCAGGCCAACAGAATGCCCATTTTGTGCTACTGGCAGAGGAAGCTCTCAGACATCCTCAGACATGTGCTGCCTACACATATCACAGGCAGCAATGCACCAGAGCATTGCACATTTCCTTGTTTATGTAAGCCAACCTATATTCCCAAGTTCATCCCTTACTCGCACCACAATGGCCAGCCCACTCCCACTTAGGCCCTCAGCCCCACTCTGGTCAGCTGGGCTCCTCCCCTGCCCCCCACTCTCACCAACCCCTCCTCCCAGCTCTATCCAACCTCCCAGCAGGGACTCCATTCGCACGTAAAAAGTTGGATACCCAAAGCTCAGCCTACCTGAGCAACAAAATGTGTGATCTCTAGTTTACTATCTGTCCAAAGTTTGTACTGCATCCCAAACACTGAATCCAGAAATTAGGAGGTATAAATCAAATAAGCCATTCATTTTAATGGGATTTGATTCTAAGCAATTCCATTAGGATTTTTAAATGGAAAAAAAAAGTGTGCTTCTAAATTCAAGATCAGTGAAGCCATTCCAGCCAACAGCTAATTGACTCAGAAAGCTATCTTAAAATAGCAAATACAACTTCAAAATTTGGCTATACTCTTTAGTGGATGAGATCGACATATTCCTGTAGCCATCCAGAATTAAAAGTCAAATGTCCCCATTTATGGCCTCTGACGGTACACAAGGGGATGTGAGAGGAGAGAAGCTGCAAGGTGCCAAGTGCCTTCTTTGTGCCTTTGTACAACAGCCAGACACAGTCAGGCTGGAGGGAAGACATTCCTTATTAGTGCCACCAACAGCACTAGCCTCCTGAAAGGAGACAAGGTGATGGCAGAGCTGTGCCTCAACCTTCCTTTCACTGGTCAGCAGTGTTGGCCTGGCATGGAGGGGAGTGCATGCTGCACCTTTCAAAGGATGGTAGAGTTGCTGCTCCAGTGTGCATTGCCTAAGAGCCTTTGGAGGAATTCTGCCTGAGTCAGCAAGAATTCTTCCTTGGGCTCCCAGTGCAGTATGGCCTCTCTGAAACTCCCCACAGCGCAGCTTAAAGCCACAAACTGGCCATTAACATGTATATACAGACGGCTGCAAGAGAGTGCCAGAATAAATAAGGCATTTAATAGGAAAAATGTATTACCTTATAGCAGGCAAGGCCTGATCCATTTTGCCATCCAGGAGGACAAGGGTCAGTTGGCTTAGGAAGTACTTCTGGCTGCCTGGGAGGCCCAGTATAGTTCTTGCAGATAGATAAGGCTGTAAAGGTTTTACAGTCCTTGGCCTCCCATTTTCCAAGAGATTTCCCACTTGACATTGCTACACATCCTCCAGGAAATGCTAAGATTTTAACAAACAAAGACAACATTTAAAATCTCCTTGCTGGTTTTCAGAAAGTCCACAGGTTTTTGAATTACAGTCGTGCCATTCTTGTGAGACTATAAATGCACTTTATCACAATTATTTATTTTAGTTTTCTTAACTGTTAAAGATTTTACCTGGCTGTAAGGAATTCCAGTTTGCATACATCACAGCTTCATTTTTTCTTCCATCTGCATCACCCCAAGTATACCTTCCTGACCGGTTGATATCTTGCAAGCCTGTCCAGAAATATTTTTCTTTTCCTTTACTGTATTTTCCAATCAAACTGTTTATAAATTCTTGCTCAAACCTGTAATAGTCACAATTTATTTCAAAAAGATATTAAAAGGACATCTGTAACTATCAAATCAATTTGAAAATGAAGGGATATTCTCTTCTCTATGCAGATGGGTAAGTCCAAATGGTTATAAGAGGCGATTGATGCATTCTGTACATTAAGAGAATTTAATTTCTAAATATGCACGTTTGAATTGCCTACAAAATACTAACAGCTGATAATAGCTAGGCAGGTGGTAAGCTGAGACTACTGCCTACCATGCATATCATTCTTGTTTTAATGTTACTTTGTCCTCCCACCACCAACTGTTGTTGTGTCACATAAACCTAGCTTATGAGCTCTTTAGGGTAGGAATTGTCTTATTACTTGTCTGTACTGTGCTTACCACCACAGTCCTTGATTGGAGCCTCTAGGATCTACTGTAGTACAAATAAATAAATAATAAAAGATACAGGGCTGTACCTGTTCATTATTGTAAGATTGCACTGAGCTCCAAACGATACTTTACTGTTATGAATCTTGTAACAGAAGTCTCCATGTCTCTTCCATCCCTAAAAGTTTAGAGAATGAAACATTTATATTTTTATAGGCAAGTTCTGACAGTATAGTCCAACCTACTTCCCAAAAAGAAAGCATTACACCATTGTTTGGTGTCCAGGCACAGACATGCTACTACGAATAAAACCCAAGATCAGGGTATTACAGAATTTTCACCCTCTCAGCCAGGGAAGAAAGAACATGTAAAGGAGTGACACACCATGGGCTCTATCCGACATCAAATATCCTTACTTTGAGTAAGGGCCACAGGATCAAGCCCTAGACCTATAGTGTTTGGGGAAACAAGGCAAAAGAAAATACAACACTATGTGTGCAAAACTGTACAGGAAGAGCACTGTGATTGTTGCTTGTCAAAAGTCAATACTAGAGTGAAATTCTGGCCCCACTAAGTAAATGGGAGTTTTGCCACTGACTTTAATGAGCTCAAGATTTTAAAAATGTTTATTTTAAAAATGCAATGAATAATATCAATTTAGGAACATAACTGGAATAGTGATTTAGAGGGGAATAGCCTGTTCAGGAATGTAGGTAGGGAAAAAAGGGAAGAGGTGTTGCATGATGCATCAAAATGTATTCACTTGTTCTGAGATCTGGAAGTAGCTGTGAGGCACACCATTTGAAAGTCTCGGGGTGAAAATGGTTTTAATTGAATTAAACAAACAAACCAACCCAAAGGGAATTAATGAAAACACAGCTATTAAAATTAGGGTTTGTAAAATCTATTTTTTAAAAGAAAGTAATACAATATTACAGCTTACATGTTGGGAATAAACTGCTTGCCAGCATCCCAATATACTTCTCAGTAAACAGAGGGTATGACTTTTAAAAGACAATCCCTACCAAGTGAAGAGAATTTTAAATTAAGTCAATTTTTGGGTCTAAACTACTTGTTTGTATCTTTATAAAGCTAGGACAATCCAATGTTTGATAAATTCTTTTAAAAATTAGAACTCCAAAAGTAGAGGAAATAAAAGTAATTTTATGTAGGCAGCATTTTTACACTGAAGTAAGGTAAAAGAATCACACATTTTTTAAATAATTGGCATTATGAATTATTACCTCTTTCAGGAAACAATGTTTATCAGATGTTTCATTCAAAACCTCTCCTTTTTTCATGCACACATATTTCAGTTTCTCTTCACAAGATTTGACTCTCCACCGACCCAACTATTAGAAAGGAGGAAAAAAATGGGATTTAAAAACCCCTCAAAACTTTCAAATTTGAACTTATTTCCATCTATACTTTAGTTTAAAATCATTGCTGTGATGTAGACATAAGCCAATTTAAGTTGTGGGGACTCCTCCAGGCTGAATCAGCATTTCCTGGCTCTTGCTCTTTAAGGATTAACGATTCTCCTGGCTACTGGCCCTATAAAAAGCCTGATTAATTATGCCTGCTTAAGAGACCTTTGTCTGCAGGGTGTCCTGCTATCTCCTGCCAGTGTTATCTTTTGCTCTCCTCAGCTGTCCTTTACCAAAGCATTACATGGATACCTCATTTTCTTCTTAATTGATCAGGGCCTGCGATGACCCTCTTGAAGACACCAACTCTGCTGGTCACAGCAGTACTTAATAGCTCCCCCAGGTTCACCAGATCTTTCCCTCCAAATACAAACCCAAACTGCCCTAAACTGCACTTTCAACATGCATTGCATTGTTACATCAACAGACAATGATGTTTCATCATGATGCAATACTGCCCAAACATACAAGATCACGTAAAATTCCACTGTCATCATTTTAAAAGTACATATAAAAGCCTTAATGGAGAAACCCTGAAATTCAAAGTTTGCTCAAACAACTGGTTCGGATATGTATGCAGAAATCCGGATGCTATCTAAATCAATGACACCTCCAGCCAAGCCCTGAAGCCCTCCTCCATACTACCTCTCTCTCCCCAAAACATTCCATTGCTCCCTCTCATATGTCTCCTTGGGGAAGGCCTGCTACCCTCTTCTGTGTATTTGCAGAATAGCTAGTAAGTCTTCTCCAGGGGAATAGCCCTGGCCAGCTCCCCACTCTGGCATCTTTGTGCTGTTATCAAGATCTCTCTCCCCTCCAGTCCCCTTTACTACCCTCCAAGAGCCATGGTCTCTCTCCTTCACTCCACACTCCAGGTGTCTCATTACCCCTTCTCAGAAGGGAGGGCCTAAATTGCTCATAGTGCCTCAAGCCTCTAGGGTTTGATTCAGGCTGGCTCCTCGTCTCTATAGCTCTGCCTACATCCCCCTTGGCTCTCTGTCTCCCGTACATAACAAGGAGCTGGTAAGTGGTAACTCAGAAGGCAGAGCAAGATTGTAAAGAACAACATGGAGCAGCAGGAGAAACAACTACCTGCCCCTCAACAGCAGCCAAAGCAGCAGCTGCTAGTGGCAGAATCTGAGAACTGCAAACAATTTTTTTCATTCCCTTGAAGCCCATGACACACACAGGGAAACCAGGGTACACGGTATGCAAACTTTGGATAAAATAATTTCAAGCAATTTCTTTTTTTTTTAAATAGTGTCAAATAGTTATTTCTGAAACAAAGAGATTTGCTTTCATTATCCCTATATTTCTGTATCTATCAAAGATGATTCAGTTGTATTTGGGGTTTTTTGCTCTCAGCCTTCACACATACACCACATAACACTGCATCTACTATGACTGAAAGAGCATTGAGTTCTTACCTTTCCTGAATAGGACACACAGTTAGGAGTGCTGTTAAAAGGAATTTTTGGTTCATTCTGATCCCAGTAAGTGAAAACCACTTTGGACCCATCTGACCACGTAAAGAACGCTGGAGTATCCTCATTCATGAAACCCATCCATATTTCCTCTTTAGTTTCTAAAGTTAAAATGGGGATGAGAATATAACTTTAGTTTAGTAAGTAAGATAATTGCAAATGAAAATGAAACCAACAAATGTAAGATTTAACAGCATGCAAAATACTATGAGCCTCCCAAAACCTGCCACGTCTCAGAATGCACTGCATTATTCTCAAATACCCATTCTCACAATGCGATCAGGGATCTGAGACTGGCACAAAGCATTTTTTACCATCCAGTTTTTTATTATTACGTATGAATATACGTAACTGCTTTTTTTGTGATGCTTACATGTACCAGCAAAATTACCACTAATCCAAAAAGAGAAAGAATCCTCAGTTTTAGGCAGCAGCAATGGAGAATAGGCAGACAAGTTCAATGACCAATAGCAAGTAATAACTCAAGTAACTGTATAGATTTGAATGAAGAACTATCACCATTCTGTTTAAAACATAATACAAAAAACACAAAGTAAAATAAAAATAAGCATAACCCTACCAATATAAATCAGAGTAAACAACCCTAAAAAACTTTGGAGAAAAAATATAGTTTCCTCAAGAGAGGTTGATCTTCTTGGGTCAGTTCCTCAGCTAATGTGAATCAGTTTACTACCCTGAAATCAATGTACTAATACTACTGGAGTCAATGGAGGTACACCGATGTAGACATGCTGAGGATCTGGCCTTGTATCTCTCTATCTAAACGGCTGATTCATTAATTTCTGGCCTCATAGAGCTATTGTTAATTTTGTTAATATTGTTAACTATCCAAACTTACCATTATGAAGCTTTGTAACAACCAGCTCGACATCTGCTAAAGAATGTATGCTGATGAGGTCACTTTTCTTTTCTCTGCATGACTGATTTGCCATATTCCAGGAAGCTTGGTTATTCATCAGCATATAACACAAACCACTGTATGGAAGCCAGCCTGAATCACATTGAGTCTCCAAGTACCTCCAAACATCTGAGAATGAACAGAATGTGGATTACATGCCATGTGAGTTACACAGATTATTGTATAAACTGAAAGTTGTTAAATGTTTTCTTGCAGAATCTTAAAGCTTCCAAAACAGAGGAATTATAATGTATTCACTCAGCAGGTAACTGTTAATATTTCCTCTTTCTCTGGCTCCAATCTCAATGTCCCACATTGTACCCTCTGATTCAGTGAGAAGAGGGGACCATTTTAAAAAGTAGCTACCCCAACTATGTCAAATGGAAGGAGAATTCTACTTCTGTGATACTGTTCAAGTTCTCTTCCCAAAGTACAGAAATCGCTCTAACAGGAAGCGCACAGAAAATGCTTCAGTCTCTATCAGCATTTCTGTATGTCTCACACTTATTACAAACATCACTGACTTAAAGTAAAATGGAGAGAGGTAACGTTAATAAAAACAAGTAACATGGCTCTTACAACGTTGGAACCTAAGCCAAGGGTCAAAGAGAAACATGTGGGGCTTGCATCTATCCAGCTGGTTTAGGAGGGGAGAAAGCCGTAACAGTGATTAGTAATATTTATGGGTGGTCAGGAAGGGGCAAAGAAAACACAGCTAGTTGCAACGGAAAGTAAAAGTTATCCATTACCCTAACTGTGATGTAAGTGAAAGGTATTTGTCAGAGAAACAACGACCACTGCCACATCTTCCCCTGAAACTGCATTAGAACACACTAGGGTGACCAGATAGCAAATGTGAAAAATCGGGATGGGGGCAGGGGGGTAATAGAAGCCTATATAAGAAAAAGACCCAAAAATCAGGACTGTCCCTATAAAATCGGGACATCTGGTCACCCTAGAACACACAGCCAAAGCAGCTAAAAAACAAAGCTCCAGTACTTCATTGTTAGCGGCCAGTATATCACTCCCTCAGCTTCAGCAGCTTGATTTAGAAGGAATGCATGTCAAGTATATAATATTATTTATATGTATTGTGGTATCACTGAATGGCCTCATTCAAGATTAATGCGGTGAAAACACAAAAATTCCCAGTCTCAGCCCTGAAGAACCTACTATCTTTTTCTCCCAAGTAGGTTTCCTGTAAATAGTCTCAACCTCCAATGAGGTTCAGCCTAACTGATTTAAAACACAGCTTAAAACATAAATACATTTGAAGTAATCACAAGTTGTATGGTGGAATATTACCGTAGGTAAACTTACTATTTCATACAGCCTGTCAGGCCTTTCCTAGAAGCCTACTGAATGTTTACAGCACTACACAAATTATTTTATAAAACAGAAGAGAAGACATAGACCCTGGCTCAAAGAGTTTCTATACTAACTCATACAAAACCAAGCAAGGAGACACAGTTAGGTATGGGAGGTGTGCGGACATAACTGGTAATGAGGTTAGTGTCGGAACAACACTTAGCTCTTCTCTAGTTTACATGGTCAAAACACTGTACAAACATTAACTACCTCTCAGCACACCCCTCTGCAGAAGTATCAGAGAGGTAAAGATTATACAGTGGGTCAGACACCAACTCAGGAGTTCCTGGCTTCCAATTCTGGGCTTGATATAAAGCCAATGGAGTCAATGAAAAGATTCCCATTGAGTTGAATGGGCTTTGAATCAGGTTCCCTATGCTCAATCCACCTAAAACACACATCTTGTCAATAAAGGCAAGCTTTGTGAGGGAAATGGGTTTTCAGAAGAATTTGAATGAGCAAGAGGATAGGAACTTCCAAACATTGGGTACAGCATGAAAGAAGCCACAAGCTGAAAATATGATAAAGAAAGCAGTATGGAGGAGGCAACTGGGAAGCACTCAGGGAATGTTTGAGAAAGCAGGAGGAAATGGGAGATGAGGGTGAGGGAAGATCCTGCACTGTCTTGAAACGGAAGGCAAAAAGTTTGAGTTTGATGTAGGAAAAGAAGGGACTCAGTGCAAAGGGATTTTGGGGAGGGAGGCTGATGTGGTCAGAGTGAGGAGAGGACCACTACTTTAACACTGGCAGGTGACTACAGCAGGAGTGGGCATTACCCTCATATCACTATATATTGACCAGAAACGCAGATGCATAGAGCTGGATTACCTGGTAATTCTGATTTTGTATTGTTAAGTGGCTTCTTGCAGACATATGGAAGTGGAGTCTCACAGTGGTAACTCTGCCATTGACCTGAGGCAGCATTCATCGCCACACAACTTGACCCATCCAAAGGCGACACATTTTGCATGTCTTTGGGAGAGAAAGAACTATATGTAAGAGTGCAGATTTATATAAAGTGAAGGTGATTATTGCTTCTTTTGTCTCACACTTTTTGATTCAATAATAATACTCTGTACTTCTGTAGTTTCTTCCATCTGAGGATCATAATGCACTTTACAATCTTTGGCCTAAGGAACTTGTTTTACGGTAGGTCACATAGGAAGCCTTCTGAAAGAACCAGGAATAGAGCCAAGGAATCCTCATTCCTAGTCCTGTACTTTAACCACAAGATCTAGCAGAATATTCTATCTAAACTACAATTAACACAAGGAAAATTTAAGCTATTACATAAACCAACAGATAAAAGGAAATGAATTAATGAAATAATTGTAAGTAAAAGTCAACTCTTAGATGTTCTTGTGTATATTTAGAGGTAGCTCAGTTACAAATACCTGCTCTTACGATCATTTCAATTGGAATCAGTTTCAATTGGAAACTACCAATATACTGTTTACCAAAACAGAAAGTCTGTATTAATACAGGAGTACTTGTGGCACCTGAAGGTGCCACAAGTACTCCTGTTCTTTTTGCGGATACAGACTAACACGGCTGCTACTCTGAAACCTGTATTAATACAGTAAGCACAGTAAAAGCAAAACGAAAGAATAGTGACTACATTTGCCACAGAAATCATTTGGTAATAGGCACTGCTTTATGTTTTATCATCAAGTTTTTCTGTCTTTATAATGAGTGAGGCAAGATCTCACGAAAGTTGAACTTACAAATGTAGAATTATGTACCAAAAAAACTGCATTCAAAAATAAAACAATGTAAAACTTTAGAGCCTACAAGTCTACTCATGCCTACTTCTTGGTCAGCCAAACAAGCTTGGTTACAATTTGCAGAAAATAATGCTACCTGCTTCCTGTTTACAATGTCACCTGAAAGTTAGAACAGGCGTTCACATGGCACTGTTTTAGCTGGCGTTGCAAGATATTTATATGCCAGATGCGCTAAAGATTCATATGTCCCTTCATGCTTCAACCACCATTCCAGGGGACATGTTTCCATGCTGATGACAGGTTCTGCTTGATAATGAGTCAAAGCAGTGCGGACTGACGCATGTTCATTTTCATCATCTGAGTCAGATGTCACCAGCATAAGGTTGATTTTCGTTTTTGGTGGTTTGGGTTCTGTAGTTTCCGCATCAGAGTGTTGCTCTTTTAAGACTTCTAAAAGCATACTCCACACCTCGTCCCTCTCCGATTTTAGGCAGCACTTCAGATTCTTAAACCTTGGGTCGAGTGCTGTAGCTATTTTTAGAAATCTCACATCAGTACCTTCTTTGCGTTTTGTCAAATCTGCTGTGAAAGTGTTCTTAAAACGAACATATGCTGGGTCATCATTCGAGACTGCTATAACATGAAATATATGCAGAAAGCGGGTAAAACAGAGCAGGAAACATACAATTCTCCCCCCCCAGGGAGTATAGTCACAAATTTAATTGACGCATTATTTTTTTAACGAGCATCATCAGCATGGCAGCATGTTCTCTGGATTGATGGCCGAAGCATGAAGGGGCATACGAATGTTTAGCATATCTGGCATATAAATTCATTGCAACGCCAGCTACAAAAGTGCCATGCGAATGCCTGTTCTCATTTTCTAGTGACATTGTAAGTAAGAAGCAGGCAGCAGTATCTCCGGTCAATGTAAACAAACTTGTTTGTCTTAGCGATTGGCAGAATAAGAAGTAGGACTGACTGGACTTGTAGGCGCTAAAGTTTTACACAGTTTTGTTTTTGAGTGCAGTTATGTAACCAAAAAAAATCTGCATCTGTAAGTTACACTTTCACGATAAAGAGATTGCACTTCAGTACTTGTATGAGGTGAATTGAAAAATACTATTGCTTTTGTTTATTTTTACAGTGCATATTTTTGTAACCAAAAATAACAATATAAAGTGAGCACTGTGCACTTCGCATTCTGTTTTGTAATTGAAGTCAATATTGAAAATGTAGAAAAAAATCCAAAAATATTTAATAAATTTCAATTTGTATTGTTATAAGTGCGATTGTTATAAGTGCGATTAATAGCGATTAATTTTTTTGAACATGATTAATTTTTTTGAGTTAATCGTGTGAGTTAACTGCGATTAATTGACAGCCCTACTTATGATGAACAGCACCCTGCTTTGCAAATTGTCCCATTGAAATCACAAATAAGGTGTGACTGATGTAAAAGTGGCAAAGCTGGGCCCTTAGACTTTGAAGAGATGATAAAAGAAATGCTTCATGTGGCAAATCTTATAAAAAGCTCTACTTAGCAAACTTATCCAAAAATAATAAACTCTCACAAAAGCCACATCTTATCTCTCTTCTCATTTGCTTCCTCAAACGGCCACCATTTGATGGAACAAGAGGCTATTCAATAAGCTGGAAAAAGAGAGCGCTCAGTTCCAAAAAGACTAGACAGACTTACTTTGAGGAGGGGCAGGAGCCTTAGTATTAATGTTCAGTTATACAGCAAAGATTCTCATAAATACCCACAACAAATGAAATCAGATTTCAAATGCAAGACTTCAAATTCCAAGACACTTAATTGAGCAAAACTCTCACTGATTTCAATGGAACTCTGAGCAATTAAAATAAGTTTCCCAAAATTTGTCTTTCTACCTCACCTCCTAAGAAGCCACAAGTTAATGTAACCTTAAAGTTAAGAGTTTAACTGCACAAGTCGGGCTTCTATTGCCATTTATCTCAGGTCCCTGGCACATATGTGTTATTTTATATGCTGTTAAAAGTATGCCTTCTTATAGCAGTATAATGTGGTGAATTACAGTCGTTATGGTAATCATATCTTTGAATTCCACAATTTGTGCATAAAATCTCATCCATGCTGCCAGTGGACAGAAGAAATTGTCAAAGAACCCTTGAGCTGCACCAAATATGCAGACAATCTCAAACTGAAGGTGTTTTTAAAAATTGTCTTTTTTACTTGGGGTTTATTAACCCTAATCTTCCATAATTTGAAACCTGTGTAAATAGTAGAATTCACCTTTTAAGAAAAATGTTTATGGATGTTTTTCAACTTTTTACAGCAATGGAACAATAATGTTCTCTTTGGTAAAGTGCAATAAAAGAAGCTGAGAAGTAAAGTTCCAGTGTGTGTTATGAATATACGTTCATTCAATTGAAAAGATGGTTACCTGGATTCCAGTTAAGAAAGTTCAAAGGTGTGTGGTCTGACCACTGCCAGCCTCCAGAAATGTCCAGTTGGTTTAAGCCAATCCAAAACGCCTCTGCAATGCCATCTTTAGCTGGAATTAATAATTAAAAATGGTTAACTAAAACTACGTCCATCCATTAAACAGTTGTTTTTAAACTAAGGAGCTAACTGAAAATATGTCCAATACAGAAACATTTTGCATTGAATATGGATGTGCAACTTCTACTGAAGTCAGAAGAAGGTAAGGTCCCTGGGCAGAATTTGGCCCCCTTAATATGTTACAGAATTCTGTTTCTTCCTCCTGTTCCCTCCAGAAGCTGATTGTTTTATTCTCCCATACTCAAAGACACAGTGACACCTCCTGCAGTCCAAGCCTGAATAAAGCCCTGTATGGCTGCACAGGTGATTACATGTCAATGGCACAAAACACCCTCTTCCTCAAGGGATAAGTGCACTGCTAGAATGGATATAACTAATTTGATTTCCAGATCCAAGCCTGGATCCCATGCACTGCACTGACACTAAACTGTCATGCTGACTCATTCTGCATTTTGTGTGTGGACACTGGCCGTTTACTTCTGTTTATATTCACAACACTATAATACAATCGGATGAGCTACCTGAGAAAATCTCAGGTTAGATTAGTATTCATTCCTATTATACAAGTTACAGCACCAAGAGATCTTACATGCCAGAGAATTTTAATGCTACCTTGAAATTATTCTACTTGTCAGGGTTTCCTGATATTCTGCTGCCAACATACTCCTCTCATCCATTTATTACAGACAGTTATACCTACCTTGTATATAACTTAATTCAGTTGTACTTGTGATGCTCAATAAATCTCCCCCTTGTGTTTGACATGAAATATAGGCTTCTTTCCAAGAAAGCGCAGACTGTGTGTTTAACTGGTAGCAACTTTCAGATCCTGGATCGTGTTCCCAGGTATCATGACAACCATCCTCTGTTTAACACAAACACATGATACTGGTGACTATAGCAAAACAATAACTGCATTTGGGTTTTTTCAAACATTTTAGTGAACATTATTGTAATACAGAGGAAAATGCAAGGAAGTGTTTTAGTTGTATGTTAAAATCACTCATATTACAGAGTATATTTGTATCGATTGTTATATCAATGTTCCAATATCAGTGAAACCTAATTTAAAAAGAGTTTAGTATGCATATATCGTACCATAAAATGGAACTGTACACACATGACATTGAAGAACTCTGTTAGAACATCTATTTAGAAAACCTACGTGCCTGGTTTTAAGCAGATTCCCCATTTGGCATCCTGATTGTAATTGGAGGTTGTGGCACACCATTCGCCATCTGTGTGTGTTTCATCCCGAATGCAGTCTTGATACCATGTCTTATTAACTAGGAAGGGGAACTCACAGGGCCTTCCATAGGAGTTACCATCCCTCGTATAGATCTCTGTAGGAAAAGCAACAAAACAGCAGATTTAGTATTTGAAAGAGAAATCTGAACACACCTGAAAGCATTATAATGAATGAATAATCTAAAACTCCCCTCTCACAAGTTTGTTGAGGAAGAAAAGAGTAGCAAATAAAAGCTACTACTTACATGGAGAATGTTAACTTAAAAATTACCAAATCACATTACTGTCTAGGAATATTGAACTCTATTGTTACAAATAACACATAATAATACTATAACTAGAAGTGATTAAAGAAAAATATTTTTTCTGTTCCTCCCCACTCCCCAGGCATTACTTTGTGTATTAGCCAGTTTCACTATGCTTCCTGTATGGTCAATTAGACCCCAATCCTGTGAACACACTTGTGTTGAACTTCATGCATTTCAGTAATCCCACTGAGTTCAATAAGACTCTTTACACATGTAACAATAAGCATGCATATAAGCATTTGCAGGATCATCACCTTAGTTAGTTTCCCCTTTTGTTCCTGTGAATCCTTCCCACAAGGAGTCGGGGCCAGCTAGCCACAAAGCACCACCAAAAGATCTGAGGACACAAGTGAGCCACACCCCAGTATGGGACCCCTGGATTCGATTTCAAGTTGATGGTGTCCCTTTAAACAAACACGAAAATGCTGTATATTACTGTTAACTGCTATTACTTTCTGCCCAGTCTAATGGAAATTGTAAAATGTATTATATCACCCATAAAGGGCTCTTATAGAATACTTTACCTAGCCCAAATTTGACTCCATGCCTGCTGGACTACAGAGGCATTGCACTACTCCCTTCTCAGAAGCAATAAATACAACACAGCTCCCAGAGTCAGAGATACAGAGTGCACCAAGTTTGACTGCCATGTCAATGTTGTATTCTGAGTCATCATGGCTATAGCATTGGGGGATACATTAAACACATTCAAAACACCCCCTTCCTCCTCATGAAGGGGCAGGTTATTCTCTGCATGACAGATTGTTAGTCAACTAGGGAAGAAATGCTAAAGGGACATTGTGGCCTGCAGCAACTTTTCCCCAAGGCTAGATCTATACTAGGAGCAATTTGCTGCTATAGCTATTCTGGTATAATATACCAGTGAAACTCTCCCAGCAAGGACACAGCAAAACTACATCTACACTAGAGCTTTTTCCGGCACACCTATGTCCATCAGGGATCACACCACATGACATGCCTGATCAATACAGCCATGCTAGCAAAAGTCGGAAGTGTACACATGGCCTAAGTGACAGCTCCCTCTGTTAGAGGGCGAGGAGTCATATGACCCTCAAGACTCCCCTGAGAGTCCTCTTAACCTAGACAAAAATCAAGGATCAGGAAGAGGAAAAAGGGATTCCCCCAGTAGATCTCTGATAGGGGAATCTCTTGGAGGGGAGGAAGAATGGTCTACTAGATAGGGCACTGGACTGAGACTCCAGAGACCATTGTTCAGTTCCTGGCTTAGCCACAGACTTTCTGTGTGACCTTGGGCAAGTTACTTGGGGCCAAATTTACAAAGGTATTTCGATGTCTAAAGATGCAGACAGGTGCCCAACTTCCTTAGGTACTTTTGTAAATCACACTAGGGCCCAGATCTTCAAAAGGTATTTAAGGCACCTAAGTGAGTCACACACCTAAATATCTTTGAAGATCTGGGCCTCAGTGTTCATCTGCCTCTTTAGGCACTTAAATACCCGTGTCTCTCAGTGCCTCATTCCCCATCCGTAAAATGGGGATAATAATACTTCCCTATCTAAGAGGGGTGTTGTGAGTATAAAATCCATGGATGATTGCGAGGTGCTCATTTACTATCGTGACAATAGTTGTAAAAACAGTGCTGGAAGCTGTCACTGTGGGCATAGGTTCTCTACAACTTCCAAATAGGTATAGGAAGCTGATCCTCTTCCTATTGTGGCAAACACGTGTGAGTTGCAGGGTAAGTACGCATGACCAGAACTCCCTGTAAAAATCCATGAAGCTGACACATTGTCCTCCTTTAAACCCCTCCTAAAAATTCACTTCTGCCATGTTGCCTACAGAAACTTGACAATAACAAAGCAGCTGGTGTGCTTTAACCACTGCTTCTTATGCTAAACATAATAGTCTCATTGTCACTGTGTCTGTTATATCCATCTGTTGTCTCTTGTCATATAAAAGCTTGTATAGCCTGTTGGGGGCAGTACCATCCTTTTCATCATATGTCTGTACAGCACCTTGCACAATGCAGCCCCAATCCCTGACTTGAGCCACTACTGCAATGCAAATAAATAAAATAATAAATAATAATAATAAAGTAATAACAATACATAGGGCTTCTGTTTTACAGGATATATTAATTTCATTTTGGGGGTTATTTTTGTAATTGTTGAGTTTGATGTTGATGGGATTTTCAGGGTTTTCTTTTTACATATACCATATGAATAATGTATATTATATACTGTCATGAGTAAGCTTTTTGTAATGTTCCCTGGTGCTATTTAACATAGTACTGTTTCAAACAGCACTATGTTAAAGTGCACTAGGGAACCTTTAATGTGCACCAGCAGGATCAATATGGACCAATTAATGCACAACACAGTAGTGCGCTTTAGAAATCACACCCTTATAGTTCATCTAGCTGCTCCATGTACACAAGCCCTTAGATACAAGTAACAATTTCTGTGTTTTCTAGTGTTTATTGGATAAACACCAATTTCTTTTTCCTTTTCTGTATCAGGAATGTTTTACTGGTGTTTATTGGATAAAACTGAAAATCAGAAGCCCTATAATAGGTTACTCTAGCTATGGCAGTAGCAGTAATTTTGGTAAGCTGCATGGCACCAAGAAGGAGAAGAGTGAAGAAGATCCTGGGATCCTGGAAAGAAAGGCAGGGACTGTCTTTATTTGTGTGCATCATCAATGCAAAGCATTTTAATAATAAATAAAATAAATAAAATAATAGTTAATAATAGAGAGTTTTGGAGCATGTTGCATGAGATCATCTTCCAATCAGCTCAGCAGCTGTCTGGTATTGAACTATTACTGTTTTTGGCTTTGCACAGTGTGCAGACTATTCCCCTTTACCTAGATAGCAGAGAATAAACTATTAAAGACAAAACCTGTCTCTCTGTTCTTTCTTTGCACTACTCCAGAGGCAGCTATTTCCTGCCTTTTATACAGGGCTTGTGGCAAAGATACAATCCAGGCCTATTTTTTTCAAACCAAGCAGCTAATGGTTTGTTATTAAGGGTCTGACTTTTTAAAAAAAGTTAAAATAATGCTGTTATGGAGAAAAGTAGGTCAATCTACACTTTCTCCATGAAAAACTATTTACTCGTGAACTTTCGCACAGTGATCCACCAATTATCATGGTTAAAATATTGTTTATTTAAATGCAAAAAATATTGCAGATAACCAGTTACACAGTTTTCAGATCACCACTCCTACTAATCAGTGTCAAGAACAGATTTAGGGTGGTAGGGAAAGAAAAAAAACCTGAAATCCTGGTCTGAATGAAGTTAATGGCAAAACTTCCACTGACTTAAACAGGGACAGGAAAAGGCCTATCAACTACAGTCTTGCTAGGAGGCGGCTAGTGTTTCATATATGAAAGGGATGCTATCAAAAGAATGGTAGGTGTACATGTATAAAACTAGCCTTTTACTTGACACCACTTCTCTGTAATTAATCAATCAATAAACACCACTTTATAAATTTGCAGTTCCTGAACATCATTATCTCTCTGGGGCAAACATTTCCTTCCTTTATCAGTCTTTCAAACGCTTAGAAGTTGGCATACTCCCACATATTGTTAGTGAAAATCATCACCGTATCTCCTACTTCTTCCAGAACAAAATCAAAACCACAGACTTACCACGGTAAGGGTATTCACAAATATCATCGGAAGAGTTACTTCTTCTCCAGGTGTCTGACGAATTTATACTTGCAGTCACAACATTGTCTTTTAAAGTCAGTTTGTACTGGGATGCACCAAATATGGAAGCATCAACACATCGCCACCACAGCAGAAGTTGTGAATCACAATTAACCATTTTCAATGGAGATGCTGGTTTGGCTATATTTAATCCAAGGCACTGTTGGGATCCCAAGTGGAAAAGGCGATTTTGGGAGACCCATTTCCACAAAGTTTCATCTGTCTCCTTGCAGTCTGCTGCCATGATCTGTGAGTTTTTAACTTGTAGGCACTTGCTGGTTTTTTCATGGCGAATGGTAAATGCACCATTACCTATATATAAATACACATGTGTGATTTACATGGGAAATTTTGTTTTTAAAACTAAGACAAGTTCTGATATGCTCTACCAGAAAGGACTAGCAATTGCAGTACATATACGATTGCTTATCACTTAGGCTAAGATTTTGTCATTGGAGGTTGAGACTATTTGTCATGGATATTTTTAGTAAAAGTCACGGACTGGTCAAGGGCAATAAAGAAAAATTCGGGGAAGCCCGTGACCTGTCCCTGACTTTTACTAAAAACATCCATGACAAAATGGGAAACCTCTGGGCAGCTGAGGGGCTGGATAGGAGCTCTGGGGCCCTCACCACTCATGGGGGCTTGGAGCGCCAGGGTCCCCCTTCACCTAGGCTGGGAGCTGCAGGGGTCCCCCCACACTCTGCAGCACGGCTGAGCTGCAGTGATCCCCTTGCCGACCACAACAGTGGAGGGCTGCGGGGGTCCCCCTGCCGTGGCGGGGAGCTGCAGAGATCAATGCCATGGGTGACTGGGGGCTGAAGGGTGACTCTGCTGCCACGATGGTGGGGAGCTGTGGTGGTCCCCCTGCTGCCCCTGCTGCAACGGCAGTGAGAAGCTGCAGGGATGACCTGCCACCCATGGTGGCCAGGGGTTGCAGGGATCTACCTGCTGCCCGTGATGGGGAGCTGCTGCGGTCCCCCTGCCGCTGCAGCAGCCGGGGGCTGAGGGCAGCTGGGAGCTGCCGGGTACCCGCGTCGCCATGGCGGTAGATGGCTGCAGGGTCCCACTGCCATTGTGGCGGTGGGAAGCTGCGGGTATCCCCTGCCGCCCATGGTGGTGAGAGGTTGCAGGGGTCCCCTGCGGCGGCTGGAAGCTGCAGCGGCAGGAGTATCTGGCAGCTCCCAGCCACTGTGGCTGAAGTCCTGGAGGTCTTTGGAAGTCACAGATACTGTGACTTCTGTGACCTCTGTGACAAAATCACAGTCTTACTTACCACTGGCACAACTTACATAAACCCTAGTGTTAGTAGCACATTTAATTTCATCTTCCTTAGTGAAAAATTTCTGTTAATAAAACAAAAATAATTCTTTCTAAATGTGCATAAAATGAGTTTACAATGTCAGGGCTGAGCTAAGCCCAGTGAGGTCAATGGGAGTCTTTCTATTGACGTCAGTGCACACTGGATCAAATGTTGGATTGATTTGCAAACTGCCTGGGACCGGGACCTTGTTTGCATGCCTGTGGTAAATCAACTAGCACGCTGTAGTTGATACACAAGCAGTAATAAATAATGATCATCATCATCTTTATCTGCTAATCAGCAGGAACTGTCTCTAAATGTGTGGCTGTATGGTGTCCAGCTCATTGGAACCCGCATCCAGACTGGGGTTCTTGGTTGCTACTGTTATATTAATTAATAATAACCATCATATAATAATGGACAATTATCCCATTTTGGAAATGTGCATACAACCATAAAACCATACAATTAACCAGGGCTTGAAATATTTACCCAACACTTACCAGCCTTAGGACTAAGGTAACATTTTCAGAAGAATTAGGGAGCCTAGGTCCCTTCAAGAGTGACTTAGATTTTGCCTATATGGGAAAGTTTTTTCTGGTATAACCTAAGGTGTGGATTTAAAAGGATATAGTTACACTAGTATAACTTCCCATGTGGATACTGACTGGCCTTTTTTCAATATATCTTATGTCAGTTGGGAAGGATTTGAGGCTAAACTGAAAAAACAAACAAACAATTTTTATACCAGAATAAGAGTGTCCACAGGCTTATACCAGTTTAACTATATCAGTATTATGATAAAACTGTCCTATAGGCAAGGCCTACACTATAAAGTTATGTTCACATATGCTATGTCAGCTAGGAGTGTGAAAAAATTCAAACACCCCAGCTCTGGCAGCAAAACCCCTAGTGTTGTCGCAACTATGCTGGCAGAGGAGTACGTACCTCCCCCATTTCAAGTGGTAAAGTGGGATGGGTCCTACTCCTGGGGGTGTGAGAGGCTCGGGGGAGGGGGGTTGCACAGCAAGTCTGCCCCACACACACCCCAGAGCAGCAGCTCCTGTGGCTCCTGTTCCACAGGGCTGGGTGGGCTCGGTTTCCTACTCCAGGCATTGTGGCCTGGCTGGTGTCACAGGTCCACTCACGTTTGGCCTGGTCATATCTGCTTAGGGTCCTTTCCAGCCCTACATAGCTATGATTCTTAAAAGATTGTACTTCCACTAGAAGTGCAGAACAGAGAAACACCAAGAAATCATAGCTTAAGTATCCACTTGAGTTGTAATCCTTCTCTTCTCAGGATCTGACTATGTTGGAACATCTGCAGAGATTGGAAATTACAACTGAGATGTAATCAGCACTTAGATACTGTTCTGATAGGCACCTTAGTAGTACCTGATGAGATAAAGAAAGAGAAAAAGATATATTGTGCATTTTGGTTGTCTCTTGGGCATGTGAAAAGCAGCATCCTTTGTCCTGCAGCTATGGCAAGCTTTCCCAGGCTGGAAGGCAATGTGATTTTTCCAAGCCATTTGGATAGTAAAGGATACAGATAGGGACAGTGGATTTTGAAAAAAAAAATCTGTTGTAAGTGAATTTAGAAAAGCTTCCCACACGACTTCAACCAGCATGCCTCAGCTCTCCATCTACTGGCACCTTCTCTATCTGATAGCTTTCTTTGATAGGATAACGAGTCTTGTGGATAAGGGAAAAGCGGTGGATGTGGTATACCTAGACTTTAGTAAGGCATCTGATATGGTCTCGCATAATATTCTTATTGATAAACTAGGCAAATACAACTTAGATGGGGCAACTATAAGGTAGGTGCATAACTGGCTGGATAACCGTACTCAGAGAGTAGTTGTTAACGGTTCCCAATCCTGCTGGAAAGGTATAACAAGTGGGGTTCCGCGGGGGTCTGTTTTGGGACTGGCTCTGTTCAATATCTTCATCAACGACTTAATAAGCATACTTGCTATGCCAATATCTAAGTTTGCAGATGATACCAAACTGGGAGGGAGTGCAACTGCTTTGGAGGATAGGGTCATAATTCAAAATGATCTGGACAAATTGGAGAAATGGTCTGAGGTAAACAGGATGAAGTTTAACAAAGACAAACGCAAAGTGCTCTACTTAGGAAGGAACAATCAGTTTCACACATACAGAATGGGAAGAGACGGTCTAGGAAGGAGTACGGCAGAAAGAAATCTAGGGTTATAGTGGACCACAAGCTAAATATGCGTCAACAGTGTGATGCTGTTGCAGAAAAAGCAAACATGATTCTGGGATGCATAAAAAGGTGTGTTGTGAGCAAGACACGAGAAGTCATTCTTCCGCTCTACTCTGGTTAGGCCTCAACTGGAGTATTGTGTCCAGTTCTAGGCAGCGCATTTCAAGAAAGATGTGGAGAAATTGGAGAGGTCCAGAAAGGAGCAACAAGAATGATTAAAGTCTTGAGAACATGACCTATGAAGGAAGGCTTAAAGAATTGGGTTTGTTTAGTTTGGAAAAGAGAAGACTGAGAGGGGACATGATAGCCGTTTTCAGGTATCTAAAAGGGTGTCATAAGGAGAAGGGAGAAAACTTGTTCACCTTAGCCTCTAAGGATAGAACAAGAAGCAATGGGCTTAAACTGCAGCAAGGGAGGTTTAGGTTGGACATTAGGAAAAAGTTCCTAACTTTCAGGGTGGTTAAACACTGGAATAAACTGCCTAGGGAGGTTGTGGAATCTCCATCTCTGGAGATATTTAAGACTAGGTTAGATAAATGTCTATCAGGGATGGTCTAGAAAGCATTTGGTCCTGCCATGAAGGCAGGGGATTGGACTCGATGACCTCTCAAGGTCCCTTCCAGTCCTAGAATCTATGAATCTATTCAATCTTTGGCTTCTCCTCTGAGTCTGCCAACAGGAATACCTGGAATGGCTTTGGTGATGTGGACCTTTTTTCAGTAGAGTTACAAATGAATTCAAAGTCCTTTTTATGAACATCAGATGACAACATTCATCAAATTGTAACAACTGTCAATTGTTCAACCAAGCTGTGTATGAATAAAACTGGTAATCAGATCATGAGAAATCAGCCTTAGACTATTTTAAATTTTAGAGCCCAATGAAAGCTAATCTGCCACACCAAATACTTAATATTCTAAAATATCCCTATTTGGATGAACAAATCAGCAGCTGATCTGTGTAGGATCCACCCTGACTGCCAGAAGAATTTGTCCAGCACCTGAGAGCGGGACTACACACTGGAAGAACTCCCTAGTGCCCCAATCCTAAACACATCTGCACCAGCACTTTTCTAGCAGTAGGGTCACTTTCAGAGTGAAACAGACTAGGAATTAAGCAGGCCGCAATTCTTTGGACTTTGCTATCTACCCTATTTGCCTCTACTGCTTTTAATACCTTGGTTTGCCCTTGTCACATTATATCGAAACTAAACTTCTTCCATTTCCTTGGCCCTAGCAGGCGAGTTTGCTTTGCCTCGCCTAGCAGTGAACAAACACAAACGCACGAGCTGAAATTCCCCGGCTGCAGAGGGCTGCGCCACTTCCTTATACTGCGGACCCGAACTCTCATCTCTCGGGGCTGGGTTTCCCTGGGTGTTTCGGTTCCAGGTACTGAGGCCAGGACATAGCCAGTCTAGGGCGGTGTTATTTCTGGAGACGCAAAGGGGACGATTACATGGTGGAGAAGGCGGAGGGGACTCGCCGCAAATGTGACGGGAATGAAAGTAAAAGTGAATTGGCGTTTAAGCTGAGCCCTGCCCCGCTCACTCCTACGGTGGGGCCCTCTCGCCTGTCCTTGGGACGGTCCCTCCCCCCAGTGGGGACCCCTTCACCTCTGCACGGGGCGCACATCTCTTCCCACTAGGGGATCCTGCCCCTCGCCACAGGCGCCCGCTCCTCCCAGCTAGTTACAGGCGTTTGTCCGCCCGCTCCCCCAAGTGTCCTGAAGTTGCAACTAAATGCGCCACCAAAGCGCAGATGGGACAGCGCAGCCCCCTGCAGAGACTCACCCTCCCCCCCACCCCGAAGCTTCTCCGGTGCCCAGCTGCCTGGGCTGGGCTCAGGCTCCCCGGGGCTGTGGCCCTGCTGCTCCAGGGACCTGGGCCGGGGGGGTGCCTGGAAGCAGGTAAAGGTAAAAGTCCAGCGGTGCGTTACCTGTGGATGCCCCGCGCGCAAAGCAGCAGGCTGCGAGCAGAGCCACCCAGCCTGTAGCCAGCGAGCGCCCGGGCGCCCTCCTCATCCTCTCACAGGGCGAGTGCGGAGCACGACAGGCAGCTGCCCGACCCCCGGAGAGATCCCCGAGCGCTTCCCAGCGCAGTGACACTCCCCAGTCCCACGGGCACTCGCTGCAACCCATTGGAGGAGGCTGGGGCCAATCAGTGTTCTCCTTGACTCCAGGCTGGGCGGGTAAGTTGTTGCCGGGCGAAAGCATGTCTAAGGCGTTTACCCTACTAGTTTCACCACGGACCTTACTTAAGATCACACCTCTCAGGGCATTCAGGCCCCTGGCTGGGGTGCAAAGGGGAACAAGGGCCTCACTGAGGCACACATAAAAGGAACAGTGTGAGAAGCTTTAAAAGCACAGGATTTATTTCTACTCCCCCATCAGTCTCCAGCAGTTCAGCTGCAGCCCTCCATGTCACCTCCTCTCATCCCCCATGTCACCTCCCCATCAGTTCAGCTCCAGCCCCCGCATCAGTCAACTTAACCCCTTTCTGGGCTGGGAGTACATAAGATTGTACATCTTCAGCTGCTGTTTTAGGGTTGCCAATTTTGGTTGGACATATTCCTTGAGGTTTCGTCACATGATAATCCTCAATTAAAGATCATAATCTTTCATTCCTGAAGACTCCAAGGCAATACTGTAGGATTGGCAACCCTAATTCACCCTCTCTGCCCTTTCCGAGGCCCAGGAGGGAGCAGGAGAAGCAGAGGCCTGTCCAGCTGTTCACAAGAAGGAAGGGGGAGGAGGGAGCTTCTGGGGTCCTATGAGAATGGCTTGGTGGTGCTGAGAGAGAGAGCACACTCTTCCTATAGCAGCTCTGATTGATTGATTGCTCTTCCCCAGGAGGTGGGAAGTGGGGCAGGCAGCCAATCAGAGGGGGTTCTGCCACCTCTGAACTTGCCAAAGGGCTGGAAATAGGGACCAGCACCAGCCCTAAATGTCATTTGCAACAAAACTCACAGGAGTTGGCAACAAATAGTGTCTGATTCAGCATTACTGGGGGACGGATGGAGGCCACACTTAAAGATGATCTTATAATACTAAGTTCAGAGCCTGAAACAGAGCTAGCTCTGGAATTTCCAGCTGATGCTCTAATCCAGAGCTTTGGTGGCAGCCTATGTTTATAATGTAAATGTTTGGAGCAAGGATTGGTCTAATACTGGGTCTTGTATAGAGCCTGGACCCTCCAGGTGATTAAAAAATAATACATAATAATGATGGGCCAGGTTTTCCACTGTGTAAATCTGTTTAGCCCCATTGATGTCACTGGAACTATTATAATTTACACTGGATGAGTATCTGGGGCAAGGTAATAATTAAAGAGAAATACAAGATCCTTATGGGATGTGGGCAAATTTGGGTCTGAACAAAGAGGCACTACAGAGAGGCACGCTTAAGACAATAATGTTAAAAAGGGAAAGAGAAAACATGGGGATATATATGTCCTATGGTATTGCAACATGCCAAGTAGGTCACGTCTATTCTCAGAAAAGAGAAACAAAAACCTTCAGGGAGAAAGAGGACCAAGGGAGAGAATGAGAGAGGGAAGAAGCCGAGGGTGAGAATGCAGTGAGGTGGGGAGTGAGGACTAAAGAGGAGAAGGTGGGATAAGGAGAAATGATGGAAGAAAGAAGCTCAAGGGGGAGAGTTTGGTCATTGACTTCAGTAGAAGATGGATCAGGCCTTAGCTCCTTAGTACAGTTTTAAGGCTTTCTGAGTCCAGCCTGAGCTGCCTTTGTATCTCGCTGGTGTTTCTTGGCTGAATTACTTCAGTTCAATAAGGGAAATTACAGCCTTTGACATCAACATGGCTTTGCCTCACAATCTAATAATAAGCCACATGACACTATCAAACACACAGAAAGCCTTTTCATTTAATTTTATTTTTTTAATCTGTGGAGAAAATTCTTCTCCCAACATACAGCCCTAAGAATTGGGCTGTGCCTGAATTTCTCAATTGGGACACTCTCTCCTGAGGCTGCAGCATGACAATGAAACTGCTCTGTGGCACTGTTACGTCCTGAGGGCTGTAATAGCCTCTGCTGCTGGTGCTCTCCCCCTACAGAGGAGTACAGTGTACAAGGAATGTACACAGAGAAGACCTCTGTGCACATGCAGAGGTGTGGAATCCCCATGTGAAGATCCCAAATTCTTCCCTCATCCTTTCTGCAACAGAACTGCATTTGTTTCATCAAGGCCCTCTGTGACTGTTGAGGAGGGGCTGGATTTGTGCTATACAGTCAGTCTATGTACATTATTAACATATGAGAGTTTTAAAAAATCATTTAACTCCAGTTGAGTGATAGCATTTTGCTGCTGTGCCATCCAAAACAAATTACTTCAGAGCCATTACTTACATGAGTAAGACCATCAAAAGTTGGTTCTAAAAGGTTTTACCAAGTGCAGGTTGGGAAGATGAGTGGTATTCCTTCGGATTGTAATGGAAAGTTAGTTGCCAAAGAGCCATATCAAAGCATAAAGGAGAAAGAACACAAAGTGTGGTAGACACAATCCACAGGAATGAACAGATGCCTTCTTCCCACAGATGATGAGGAGGAGAAAGGTCACTCTGTGAAGGAACTGGTAGGGGAGTTAACTGTCAGATTATAAAATTCAGGTGTCTATGGCCTCTCTGATTTGAAACAACTGCAGCTAAGAAAATGAGCATATGGGATAAGTGAGTCACAGAGACTAAAAAAAAGACTTGAAGGGGGAAAAAAAACCCAAAGCCTTCCCAAACAAAAAGGCACGTGAAATAAAATATAATCAATTTATGAAGAGATATACTGTGTATATGGTGATCCAGGGATATCTATATAGGCAGTGCCCCAGCTAGGAAAAGAATTCCCTCACTCAAAATTTGCAGAAAAAATTATTGGGGGATCTATTATAATTACATTTAGAAGACAAAACCATTTAAGGGGAGTAAGTCAGATTTCCATCACAGTGGAAGGTGCAACATTGAATCTATTTTGTTAGCCACTACCATATATTTTAGAAGGTTTATGCTAAGCTATATAACTATGAACCAAACTCATAGTATACCTTTTTAGGTATGCTAAGCTTTACAGTAGGATTGTATTAGCCAGAAAAAATTGTATAACCCCAATTTCTTGTATATGCAGGAATTGTCAGAAATGAGATGTGTGTTTTGTTAAGGTTTGCCAACTCATAATTAGTGTGGTGGGCACAAATATCAGGAATATTTGGGCTAGATAAGATGCCAGGATAATTGGTGCTGGCTCTAGAAATATTTGAGGTAGGTGTCTCTCTGTACGCTGAAAAACAGGAGGTACAAACTAGAGAAGAAACAGAAGAAAGGTCTGTGATAATTAGGGTATTTTCTATTATCTTTGGAACAGATTCGAGCTGCAGAGCCGTTTCCCAGGGACTGGTATGTATTTGCTTCTCTGTTTGTGCTGATCTATTTTTGACTAATAAACACCAACTGAGCTGAGCTATTTGACATATCATTGATCAGTATCTAAATCAACCCCACTTACAATTTTACACATCTCTAATATACCCAGTCACTTTAAAATTTGGACACCCAATTGAGAATGTAGGTAGGCTGAATATAATGCTGTCAGGTGTGATGTTGGGAGCTAACTGTCAGAAAGGAGGGACACAAACAAAACTGTATAGGGAGCAAAAATTATGTTCTTCCTGGAACTGAGCAATGAGCCCTGAGTCAGGAAGCAGGTGTTTCCAGAGATGATTTTTTTAAAAAACGTTTCAAACAGAGGGGGAAGAGAGTTCTCTGTAAGTTGCCTTAAAATTAAGATTGATGTATTAGAACAAGATATACATTTTCTGGAACACCAGAGCTGTAAATAAACAGTTAAACCAGAGTGAGGGAGAGCACAGTTCTCATTGGAAATTCTGATAATAAATAATATAATATATGGAGATATACCTATCTCATAGAACTGGAAAGGACCCTGAAAGGTCATTGAGTTGAGTTCAGCCCCCTGCCTTCACTAGCAGGACCAAGTACTGATTTTGCCCCAGATCCCTAAGTGGCCCCCTCAAGAATTAAACTCACAACCCTAGGTTTAGCAGACCAATGCTCAAACCACTGAGCTATCCCACCCCTCTGATGTTGGGGGGACCGTGGGGAGGGAGATTAAAACTAAAGTTAAAAATATATTGAGACATTATGTAGGATGACCAGACGTCCTGATAAAATTGGGACCATCCCGATTTTTAGGTGTTTGTCCCGATATTTAGCTCTGCCGGCTTTTTTTTTTTGCTCCGCCGGCGGACATCCCCCTCCTCCCCGATGGGTCCCGATATTTTCTTCCTCTCATCTGGTCACCCTAGACATTATATGATGTCTCTCTCTTCATACAATATCATAACAAGAATCACCAACACAGACACCTGTACCCATGAGTGTGAGTTCTTTAACTGTTTTCCTCCAACTTTATAACGGTCTGTCTCCAGTCTGGGTGAGGAGGGGGAACATAGTTTTAAGTTTGTAGCAAATGCTATGTGGTGCATATTTACTGCACTTACACCAACAATGATGTATATTAAGTTAAGAAAAGAATTTAAAATCTATTGAAATCTAAACTGTGCAAAGAATCATGTTTGGCTCCCCTAAAATACAGTTCCAGCTTGTGGTCTCTTTTCATATAGCTGTCTACAAGACATCACACTAGGGACCAAATCATTGGTATCATAGGCCTTGCTCCTTCATGTCTCAAGGTAAAAGAACATTTTAGAAGTGCTAAAGATGAATGTTTGTACAGTTTATTATGTTTCAGCAATGACTTTTTTTACTTAATATATTGAAATCTTGAGATAAGCGCAGTAGACATGCAGCCTGCAGATGTTCAGTTGCCAGTTAAAACACATTCATCTTCCCCTCACCCCCCACCCAAACTGGGGACAGACAGTTATAAAGTCAGGGAAAAAATAGTTAAAGAACTCACACCTGTTTTAGTTGCTCGGGTAAACTGCTTTGTTGCTCAGTATATAAACATGGGAACAAGCATTTTGATGATGAAAGTTGCTAAAAGACGCACTTGTTATTATAACATACAAAAGCACAATGTATATTAATTTATATACCCAGGTTTTATGTCCTTTAATGTTTGTATATTGTAAAAGTTTCAAAAACAATTTTTAAATTAATAATGACTATTTATGAAGTGCAAGCTCATTTCTTTTCTGAAGGAAAAGATTGTTGGGCAATAACAGTAATTAAGCCACCAAGAAAAAGCTAGGATACCAACTTGGATAGAAGGAATGATCACCAAGAGAGATATGGAGAAAGCTATTGTAGCTGATAATACAAAAAAGGAAGTACAGTATCGTGTTTCGTTTCCATGGAATATAAACACAACATTTAAAAAAAAAGTAGGAGACACAGGGAAGGTGGGGTGCCCTGGGTAAGACAGAGGTGGAAATTGAAAGCAGATGGAGGAATGCAACCACAAGGAAAACTAAAAACTGGGAAGAACAGAAGGGAAGCATGTATTTAAAACTGATATTTGCTTCTGACAGAAGAAGATCCAACTGAGAAGAGCCCAGATGAGGTCAGCACCCCAAACAGTGAATGGTAGGCACAAGCACTGAAATGGAGCAACTGGAGAGAAGGGCAAATTATCTTGTTTAGTGATTCTATAATGAGGAACATAATGGGCCTGTTATTCATTTACACTACAGCCATTTTATACAACTCTGGCCTTAACGGTGGAAAATACCCACCTTTATGGCATCTTTCAACTGCCAGAGCAGTGTAAAAGGGCCTTAGTAGAAATGAGAATCAAATCTGGAACCTGTAGCCAAACAACGAAAATATGCTCCTGAGAGCCAGCATATCAGCAGTAAGGGTTCCAGATTTCTGTAAAATGTTGGACAACTCCTACTGATCATAATTCATATGGGGACACCTGACACCTGTAAAAGAAGTTTTTGGTAATAGAGGATGACCTCAGAGGTCTGGACAAGCATCTGAGCAAGGGATCCATGCAGGTGATCTTCTTTAGCAATCATGCTGATGACAAGCGCAAATGGAGAAGGAAGACTGATAATGGAAACCTCCAGCTCATCAACAGTGATGGAGAGAGGATTTTGGATTTCTGAAGCTCTGGAATTACATCTGCCATGAGACATGACTGTATGCAATTAAGGACATGGGGGTGCCACCCTTCTGGATTCAAAATGGACAGGGCTTGTTAGGTGAGCTTTGAACTAGGTTTCTGGAGGAGGAGAGTTTTTGGTTAACTCACATGATCTGGCATGTTCCTCCAGCAAAAAAAGACTGACAATGGAGTTGTTCTGAAACAAGATGAAGAGTATGAGCATACTAATGTGTCTACATGCATACAAGGAGTATTGAGAAACAAACAAGAAGAACCAGAAACACTTCTAAATTTTAGAGATTTTGATCTAATGGGCAAACTGTAATTAAAATCTGCTAGGATAATTCTCATAACTGGAATGTGAATAGATGGGTGTAATCTGCATGGCAGAGGTGTGAGAAGAAAGGGTATTATAGGTCAAAGGTGCTTACACTGTAGTAAGCTATGAGTTTGGAGTAAAGACTCAGATGGTAAAATTTTTGATGAAAGTAACAAGAACTGAAAAACAAAAACAACAGTGAGCATCTTCTCTGGACCAGAGGAACTGGTCAAAATCAAGCAATCTGACAATAAATGCAGACTTATTAGTTATAATTGGATAATAGTTGGTTTCCATGTAATGGCTATCTCTGAAGGTGGAGCATCGAAGCCCTTAGTTTGGTTTGTCTTTTGCTGAAGTTATGAGCAAAGAGAGGTTCTGTCTACTGCCTATAAAATGTTAGGGACTTGTCTAGATCTTCAGTCTGTCAGAAATCATCCATAAGTGTATTTTATAAAGCATCTGCTAACACTATTCTCTCTAAAAATGCAAAATGAAAGTGGAGTTCTGAAGCACAACTTGGGGGGATTCTTTAAAAGTATGGTTGGATTATCAAAATGTAATACAAATTACTTTCTTTTTATGGGTGTTTGGCTGTGTGTATTTTTCGGCATTGTTGGGACATGTAAATTCTGCAAAATGATAATAAATTTGGGTGCATTTGAAATATTCATGCAAAATTAAATGCATTCCTCGAAAATAACATTTTCAACTTTTGTTACAAACAAGAAAATGGTACTTTTTCTGATTTTTTTAAATAAAAAAGAATCACTGCTGAGTGAAAACATATTTGCAATGAAAACATGCAGAGATTCATATTTTATCACTTACCTGAAATACTAAAAGTCATTTAATTGTTATTTCACATATAGAGAAGTTTGGTCTGAGTAAAACTGCAAACATTTTCACACAAAACTTTCCAAAACATGATTAAGTTTGCACTTGTCTGGTTTGGGGTCAATACTGTTTTTTATTATTGCAGAAATTAGTATGATAAATAAGGATGCAAAGAATGTGACAATAGCAACTTTCATCTTAACTATGACTGAATGCCAAATGAATGTCTTTGGAGGGATGCATGAGTTTGGCTGACCTGCCCCTGTTGGTGACCATATAACCAGTTTTGGTGACATTCTGGGGTAAGTGACACACAGCCAGCAGCTGGTTAGAAGTTAAAAGAGATGACATCAAAGATCTTTAGTCTCTAAATATGATCTTCTTCTAGATTCTTATTCAATTTGTTGGCTTATTTTGTAACCAAACATTGTATGCATAAGAATTATTTTTAAATGTTAGAGTATTTAGGGTTTTTGAATAAAAAGGGAAATCAAAGCAAAATAGGTTTGTGGTTGTTTAGACTTCCCGTTCCAGCAGCAACAGCACAGTCTTTGAAGACATTATGAAATCATTGTGTTGCATAATTTCAGCAAAGTAACTGAGAGGTAAGAGATCTAATTTTTCAACTGGATTTTTACAGATTTCTGATACTTCTTTTACAATTTTCACAGAATTCCTTAGGACAAACTTAAGGGTTTTGTTTTACATAGTATCTGACTCAGACTGCTGATTCTTATTTACATTGGCATAAGTGAGGGGAGAATAAGGTGAATGGTCACTGTTCTGAAGAATGTTAAAACTAATACTAGACAAGATGCAATGAGGGGGTAATGAGACACTAGGAACAAGTTTAGGGAAGAGAGGAAAGGAAAGGGGTAATATCAGTAAGATAGGTCCTGATGGAGCTCCTTTGACATCGGTGTGCATTTTCTGCTTATACGGATCAGGGTCATAATGAGGTACTCACTGAGGGCTACTGTGCAGCATGGTGTAGTGAAGCTTTTTTTAATGGTATAAAATAAATGTCTTAGTTAGCTAGTTTCTTGTAGGCTTTATAGAAGAGGATCTTCACGAGGGGGTTTAAATGTAGAGAAGGTAGTAGCCTTGTAGGCCAGCTCAGTAGCATGTTCCATGCATAGAAATTTTTGATCTTGAACATATTTTTCTTTCTCCCCTTTGAAGCTGGGGAACTTCCTGGCAAGTATTTCTCTGCATTCTTGTACTGCAACAGATGAAGTGACATGGTAGAAAGTTGGTGCATTGGTTGAGGAAGTCTCTTGTTGTCTCTGACTGATTGCAGCATATAGGGTTTGTAAAATCATATGATATGTGGGAAGCTAGGAAGGTTTCTTCACTTCCACCAGAATGTCTGCAAAAACTTGCACAGTGAACTGTTCAGAGTGGTTGACAGCCAGCGGTGAATCCTTGCAATTTCTACTTAATTGCTGATTTTAGTTGTTCTCATTGTGAAGAGTTGTCATATTACTTTGCGGATAAAATTGCTGAGATTCAGACTGAGATATCTGCTGCTGCAGAAACAAAACCATCTAGGACAAACATTATGTCTTTCTCTGTGTTACAGTCAATATTAGATCATAGAGGTGCTGAGGCAGCTTCATTCCACAACCTGCACATAGGAGCCCAGCTTTCCTAGATGGTGAAGGCCAGAGGGAAGTACAGGCTCCACTGCTGGTTGAGATTGCTAGTGTTTCCCTATCGGAGAGGGGCAGCATTCTTGCCTCCCTTAAAGAAGCTATTGTGAGACCCATGGTCAAGAAACCAACTCTTGATGTTGACAAATCTGGCTAACTTCCCAGTGAGATGGCTGTGACAAGGTAATGGTGGCTGTTTCTTGATGCCTCAGATTTCCAGTCAGTCTCATTATAGACTTGGATGGGATTAAAACTGTACTTTCCGAGTTAGTTGCTCACCTGCTCCTAGCACTGGATGAAGATTAAAGTGCCCATGCTGACTCTTTCAGACCTGTCAGCAGTCTTTGATACCATTGAGCACAAGACATTGTTGAGTTGTTTGTGAACACTAGTATATGTGGCTGGAGCTGCTCAAGAAGGTTCCATTCTTATTCTGAGAATACTGTTCCACTGCCTCAAGCGATCTCTCTAGTGGCCAGAGGTTGATATTGTCAGCTTTATTGTTCAGTATGAATAGGAGGGTTAGTGGGGAGACAAGGGCTGGAAAGCATTCTGTAATGCTGATGACTTCCAACTCTACATCTCTTCCATGTCTGATCCAGCAGGAGTAACCTAAGTGCCTAAATGAACTTCACCTATGTTGCCTATAGGCCTGGCTCTGGTCTGTTTACTCACCAGATGGAGACCACATAAACACCAGAGTAACAATTCCCTTCAAGGTCATGGCTTCTCTCTCCTGGTAGATGAACCTGAAACAAGAGTCCCTTTCACCACACCCTTGATGCTGAGTATCTTGGACCTCCTCAAATGGAATCTGAAGATCATTTGCTGCTCTCTGCAGGAGCTCTTGATATTGCCTGGGGTCATCAGGCGGAGATGGGGAAGATGGAACAATTGCCTCATCTGGAGAGGATGATGACACATCTGTGGTACCTGTGGATCCAATTTGATTTTCTCTCCCTCATGCTCCAACGGAGCTGGCTGATGTAATGTAGGAGAGGGTCAGTGGGACTCATGAAAGGATCAGAGATGTCTAGCATAGGGATTCCATGGACCCCAACAGGGCCAGTATGAAGAGTTGGCTGGTTGGGGAACCCCTTGGCATAGGATACCATTGGTTCCTTGAACAGTTGTATCTGGGTGAATGACAGATCCCAGATATCCTTGAGTCTCTGTCTTAACTCATCCCTTACTTAGGGATGATGATTCATCTGGAGTTTCATCAGAAAAGAAAACGGGCTCTCGTTTAACCTGTAGAGTGGTCAGTACTGATGGGTGAAAGCTCTTGCCTACACACAGGAGAGAGGAGCATCCCTGTCTCCTCAAGGTTGATTCCTCCTCTGGTGTCAGAATGTCTCTCATGAGGGTTGGACCTGAAAGAAGAAGAGATTGAGGGTAGGGAAGGATGTTGTCCTTCAGAGACATGTAGGTTTTGGTTTGCTCTGTAGTACATAGTGTTCTGGTAGTTGGGCTTGATGGATCCAGCGGGTCCATGGTCATGGTGGATAATGAGTTGGGGATGGGTTGGTACTGACAGTCTAACTGGGAACTCTTAAGGTATGTATACACTGCAGTAAAACACCAATGGCTGGCCTGTGTCAGTTGACTCCGGCTCACAGGGCTTGGGCTACAGATCTATAAAATGGCAGTGTAGATGTTTGGGCTTGGGCTGGAGCCCAGGCTCTGGGACCCTTTCCTGTTGTGGAATCCCAGATCCTGGGCTCCAGCCTGATCTTGAATGTCTACACTGCAATTTTATAGCTCTGCAGCCTGAGCCCTGTGAGCCCAAGTCAGCGGACACAAGCCAGCCATAGGTGTTTTCTTGCAGTGTAGATATATTCTTTGATGGTGTTGGTGGGTGCTGATCAGTAAGCTTATGAACCGGAGCCATTGTCAGTACCAGCAGATCCTTTGTGCCTCGTGTTTGGAGGTTTTACACAAGTCTAAGCCCTTAGGACCTGTGCATGAGGACACATATGACTTGGACAGAGTCGGGGACAGATGCTTTTTTTTTTTTTTTTTTAGAGGCAGACCTGGCAGGGTCTCTCTTCTTGTGCTTGTGAGCGTGTCCCTTACTCTCATGAGAAGCCCTAGTTGATGACTCTTTGGGCTTAGCAGCTCTAGCTTCCGCTCCTGAGCTCATGCTCAAATGGCACTGCTTGTCGGTTGAAGCGGATATACACAAGCGTCTCCCTGACCAGAGGTCTAATGGACTTCTCCATAAAGTGCTTCCCAGTCAGATTGACCTTTAGTCCCTTGAGGTTTCATGGGGGGAAGGAGCAGGAGAAGCTGCACTTAGCAGAGACACGAGCTTCTCCCAGAGAATGCTGGTGTTCGTCACTCAAGGAGAAGGAGCAGAAGCAGGAGATATAGTTCTTAAACCCCAGGACTCTGAGATTAGTTTCTCCCAAAACTCTAACAATACTAAAAACTATGCATAATATCTTAACAGGTTCCGAAGAAGAAACACGGAGAAATCTGTGGACACATATGATTCTGACTAAGGCTACATGGCCATAAGAAGGAACTAGAGAGGCGTTGGTCCACATTGCCCGAGTTATACCCTAGGTTTGGAACACAAAGATGGCAACTGTGCAGGCGCAGACCAATGAACATTACTTGCTAGAAATCTATCACAGGTATATGGTACACATGCATACCACGTGTGGAATACACATAGGGATCAGGGCTTGAAAAAGACTACACGTACACTAGCCCTTCTACAAAGACCAGTAATTGTAATCTGTGTACATAAAATCTGTAACTGTGTGCACAATTCAAGAGCATCAATCATGACACATTTGCTCTGCAATGGCAACATTTCACTCTATAAATTCCACACTTTATGTTCATGTGCATTTTACAGTGCTATCCAGCTTGTGCACATGGAATACTTGGTTTCTAACATTTATACAGCTCTTAAAATAGAAAGTGCTAAAAATGTGTCAGCATTATCTTTACCACATACCAACCCTAACCCACCTTAACTCAGGCACAAACACTGACAATATTTTTAATCTTAAACTTAAAACAAACATAAGCCTTACCAGTAACCCGAGCTGTAAGTGAAACCCTAACTCCAATCATAACTGCAAACCAAGCACTTATCTTTAACCATTACGCCTACACACGTTTATGGTCAGGCACACTGTAAGTCAAGGCATGACAGAACATTGTAAGGTGGGAACAAGCTAGAGTGAAGCCAAGAGTCTTGCTTGGCTTCAAAAGCCAAAGCGTGAGCAGAGACTCAGTCATCTGACAAAACATGCCTAAACCCAAACATTGGACACAAAAAAGAAGCACGGAGGAAACACATATTTAGTGTCTGACATTGATTTAAATAGAAGAGATGTCTTATTCTAGTTTCTTTTTATACATTATGCCACAGTTTCAGAAGACTGTTACTAACACATATTCCAGCATTAACAAGTTTTTGGTTGGCAATACTGTGCCACGTTTTTTACCCACAACATCAATGAAAAGAACAGTTGTTTTGTGCATCTTTTTTATGCTGAAATTGGTAGTCGTTCATTACACTGGTGTTAGCTTTGATTGGTTTTAGAATTAACGCTACTCCAAATTTGGTTTTAAAATAAAACTTAGAAAACGTAGTTCTGCATTCAAATTTTCCAGATAATGGTCTTCTCCCATATCCTGAGAAGCATTATAATGATGAAGTATAAAATAGGATACTTCAAACTGTTGCTAAAGGGGTCAGGAAGGATTTCCCCCCTCAGTTAATAGATAAATAATTCTTTTGACTCACATAGCACTTTTCAGCCATTGATCCCAGAATGCTTCACACTGGTGGAAACAACGAGGCGTCCTTGTGGCACCTTAGAGACTAACAAATTTATTTGGGCATAAGCTTTCGTGGGCTAAAACCCACCTCATCAGATGCATGGAGTGGAAAATACAGTAGGGAGGTATAAATACACATCATATGAAAAGATGGGAGTTGCCTTACCAAGTGGGGGAGGGAGGTCAGTGCTAATGAGCCAGTTCAATTAAGGTGGAAGTGGGCTAGTCTCAATAGTTGACAAGAAGGGGTGGAAATCACTTTTGTAGTGCTAATGAGGCCAATGTAATCGAGGTGGCCCATTTCAAACAGTTGACAAGAAGATGTGAGTATCAGCGGGGGAAATTAGTTTTTGTAGTGACCCATCCACTCCCAGTCTTTAGTCAGGCCTAATTTGATGGTGTCCAGTTTGTAAATTAATTCCAGTTCTGCAGTTTCTCGTTGGAGTCTGTTTTTGAAGTTTTGTTGTTGTTGAAGAATTGTCACTTTTAAGTCTGTTATTGAGTGTCCAGGGAAGTGTTCTCCTACTGCTTTCTGAATGTTATAATTCTTGATGTCAGATTTGTGTCCATTTATTCTTTTGCGTAGAGACTGTCTGGTTTGGCCAATGTACAGGGCAGAGGGGCATTGCTGGCACATGATTGCATACCAATGTGATATATACCTCTCTGAAACCTGTCACACTGGTGGGTAAATATCCTTATCCCCATTTTACAGATGGGCTGACTAAGACAGAGAAAGTGATGGAGTTAGCTAAGATCACGAGTCAACACCAAAGTTGGGAATAGAACGCAGGTGTGGCACCTCATTAATGCCAGCCTTGTGCTCAATCCACTAATACTGCACCTGTCCCCAAATAGCACAGCGTTAAATTATGTAACTGTCTACTTTTTTCTTTTGCTAATCTTCCTCTGAACCACAAATGATTGGCTGGTTTTTGGCCTTGTGGACTGTCTGGTGGGCCAATCTGGAATCTTTTGCTATTAAAATGATGTTTGCTTTATCAAAGGTACAATAGTAAATACCAACAATTATTGGATAGCCATCCTCTTTTTTACAAGTGAAGGCCTAAAACAAACTGGATGATTTGGGCCCACAATCCAAAACAGCTGTGACATTTTGTGGCACCTTCACCTGCTTGAAAGAGGAGTTGGTCCTTTGTTTATGCATAGCCCTTCCTCCAATGTTGAGACTTCCCCACTACTCCAGAAATGTGTGATTATATTTGGAGATTCACATTCTTGATCAGTCTGGGGCTCATTTAAACTTAATCAGTCACCGTCAACAATATTATGAATATTCACTGTGCCTTATCTGTTGCAATTTAACTCATCAGCCCAGGGAGGGATGGAAGACAATTTCAGCATTCTTGAACTGGCTCAGATGGTAATTGCTTTTTTGCATCATCTCCAGTAGCTCTCAGTATTTGCTACACATAAGCACTAGCAGACAACTAGGACTAAAGAAAGAGAGAAGGACCAGGGTGGGAAGAGATTAAAAGAAACTGAAAGTAAATTTTCTACATTATGGTAGTTTAGCAATATTAGCAGAACTTGTAATGTCACTTAAAATATTAAAACAAAAACAGAAAATATGCACACCACCAGTATTAATTTCATGGCCAACCAATTCAGCTGAAAATCACTAGGTACTAAATAATGGAGGTACAAAAAGATCAAGTCAGTATCTCAGGCGATCTGTTTAAAACAATAATGCATTCGGTTAAATCAGCGCTGGCACTTGGCTTGATAACAGCAGATGTCTCTGTTTTGCAACTGTATCAAATAGCAACATAATTCTAGCATGTTAAACAAATGGTACAAATCATTTATTCATTCCTAAATTTAATTTCTTTGCCTTTCTTTTTTTTAACTACTGGTAGGTATTATTTAATGCATTTATACTCGAGCCAAACGCTGACTTGAATGAGCCAGACTGTGGTTCGATGCCCACCCTGAAAAACCTCCTTTCCCTCTCCTGCCCCCCAATATACTACCAATTGGGAATAAATATCTGTATACTACACAACACTATCTATTTGCTAGGGATGCAGGGGAAGAATGAGGACTTTTAAGTGGAGAGGGATGGGGATATGCTGCTGTGGTGTCTACTATCCACTGACCAGTCTGTTCTTTTTATTGCTTGATACAGCCGAATAGTTGTGATTGTAAATGTAGATGGAAATTTTCAAAGGCACAAAGAGCAGATAGGTGGCCAAATCCCATTTGTGCCCTTGAAAAAAATCTCCCCCTTCATTATTGTCAGAGTGCCTACAATCCGAGAATAGGCATTCTTCTCTCTATATTTTATATCAGAACAAACATATAACTTCAACTCTTCCCATAGATCCCTTCATTAAGATTAGGCCTTATTTCAGCCTTAAGGTTGCTGAACGGTGTGGAAAAAAAATAATGGAGAAAACGAGGCTAAGACTGAATTTTTCTCCATATTCAGTTTGGGAACTTACTAGTACCTCATATAATAAAATACACCGCATTTTTCTTTCGTTACTGGTAAATATGTAAGACACATTTAAGTGTTACTTTTCAAAAGAGATCTGAATTACTTTTGATGCTTTCCTGGGATGTTTTTTATACACGCTTCAAATTCAATCTGTTCCATAGAAGTTTAACAAACAATTAACAAACTTGATCCTCCAGCTGTTTTTGGAGTCTAAATGCCATCCTCCTCCTGAATTCAATAAAGATCCACCAGAAATAAAAATATTAAACAAATCACAGTATGCTGCAGGAATCTCTTGCAAAGTTTTGGTCTGTGCCCAACAAGTTTTGTTATTTTCCATGTAAGCTTTTTTTCATTCCACATGTAGTAGTTTTATGTGAAACAATAGGACCTTTGCTTTAAAAAGCACTTATGTTACTAATAGTATCTAACACTTTATAGCATCAACATGCTTACAAACGTATACTGATTAATTAATCATCGCAATGTCTGGCCTCTCCCAAAGTGGTTAAATGTTAATACACCTATAAGGTAGTTTTAGCCCTCTGTGGTTGCAGTTCTACCCCCTTTGAGATCACTAATATTATTATTCCCATTTTACAGTTTGGGTAATTGAGGGAGCAGGATTAAGTGAGTTTTCTTAAGGCCACAGAGGAAATCAGTGCCAGAGCAGGGATGAAAAAGCAGAACTCTCTGGCTTGTAGTCTGGTACTTAGCAGCTAGTACTTTTAGTTCTGTGATTTTCTCAAGTTGAATGTTGCTTTAGCTGGGTGATATAGATGCCTAGCCCCAAACAAAGCCCTCTCGGACCTCATCTCAGCATCCTTAATGAAGGGAAGTGCTATTAGTCTCCATTTCTCTCTCGGGTATGGAGAGAATGTGGATCCCTGTAGACTGCACTTCAGGAAGGGGCCTTCAAAGTGGGGGCAGCCACTACACGTAGAAGATTGGCAGGGGAACTGGTCACCATTTTCCCAGGAGTGCAGATAATCTGCTTAGGCTCACCCTGGATAGTGAGCTCAGGCATGGTTTTTCTGGATATCTTAGCCAGAGACATTGGGAGGGCATCTGAGCCAGAATTATTTTTCTCGTGGTGATATCCAAAGCAACAAATAACATCTCTTTAAAGAAAAAGAATCGTTTTCTTTAGTGCTTCAGAGGAGTCTGGTGCTTTGTGGTAGGGCCTATCCACTCCTTCCATGGATTTGTTGCATCATGTACAATACAGATATTTTCAAGTTACTAAAATGATGAAATGACTATCAAGTGTCCAATTGCAAGTTTGTTTATGGTTTCTCTGTAAAAAATACAATGAAGAACAGACATTCTCTCTTCTTGACTCACTATCTCACTTTTCATGAGGCTTCTGTGTTGATTCCTAGTCTTCCTTAGCAATTTGCATTTCTCTTATATCTTGTGAGTGTTCTGTTTATTGTTCCTTTGCCTGTTTTTTGGCAGCTGTGGTGGGGATTGTGAAGGTTTTGTTGTCTATATACTTCCTTCCTGGCTTTCATTCTGACCCCTTTCATGGTGCATTGGAGATGTTTCCTGAATACCATTTTGGAGGGTCTTGGAATGTCAAGTTTGTGTTTGTAGAATACTTATGGGGAATGACGGCTGGTGGGGAGAGAGCAGGATGGGAATAGTGCTTCATCAATAGAGAAAATATGTTGTGATTTCTTACACAGGATCAACTGCAGGGACATCCAGTGGGGTTTCTAGTCTGTTTCCCTGCAACATTGTTGGAGTGATTTGATCATCCTAATACCATGGGTATCCAATGTAACTGCATATTTCTACTGAGGGTAATTCTACAATTTATTTTGGCAGCTTGTCCTGCTGTCTGACTGTTCCTATGGTTATAAAGATTTCCCTGCTGCTTTTTCAGTCAATTATTTCTTGTTTTGGTCTTCTTGACTAATAAGAATAATTGATCCCTGTTGTCTTTATAACACTGCTTTAGATTGTGATCTTAATTCCCCTTGGTTTTTGCTTTTAGCATTCTTGGCATTGTGCTACCTGGAACAGGTAGCTGAACACCCCATAAGGCCAACAGAAACCTATCTGACTTCACTGTATATTTTTTTATACTAGAAAAGGGTGAAGCAACTTTGTTACTGACCATAGCAAGGAGAGTGATGAGTTGGGAAGCTCATGTCTTAATATCAATAGTTAAAATCCAAATTAACAACTAAATCTACTTATGGCACTAGATTTTGGCTGCTTATGTGTGGACACATGGGTCGGGTTAGAGGGCACACGAAATAGTTTCTCCCCTTTCCTATATGCTCCTATAGCCAGAATCTTGGTGCTTGCAGTCAATAATTGCAGGAGGTAGGTGAGTATAGATACTAAACACCCCAAAGAGGGCAAGGCCTTCATGGCCAGGGTCTCATCTCCATTCCCGGCTGGAGGCCAGTGGTGGGGAGTGCTCAATGGACTCAGGAGTTAATGCCCATGTAGGTATTCTATTTGTCTCTATTCGTCACAGGCAGAAAGTTTCCAGAAGCCACTGCTGATTTGTTGTACCTCCATCCCCACCCTAAGGCACCTGTGGCTTTTAAAGCCACAGTGTAATCCCTCCCCCAATGTAAACTGAAACTTTGCAAATACATTTGCATTTAAAGTAATTTCATCTGTCCTTACCATGAAATCACTTGGAAAGTGTTTTCAGTCCACAGCCTGGCCCATTTGCCCTATGTGGCAGCAGCCATGTTAGATTCTTGCCCTTGAAGAAAGAATCCTTCCGCTCACATTGAATTTTAGGTACTCAGGAAGTACACGGATGGGACCAAGTAAATAACTAGCTAACTAATTGACTACAGATAGGTAAGTTCATTGGTGACAGTGGGAGATCTCTCAAAGGATTGTAGTGTAGGCAATGCCAGTGGAACTATTAGTGACAGTAAGGGTTGTATGCTTGAGCCCATACCTAATTAAGCCTCAGAATTATTTATTCATTTATTTGTATAGATACATTAAGAGCTATTGTAAAGTTTACATACTCCCCATCCAGTTGGCAGCAACTGAAGTTAGGGTTTCTGCATAAGTGGCTGATCAAGCCTTAAAGCATCAAGCTTTTTGACGCAATGCTGAAACAAATGTTAATGAAGCCTTTATGCCTGAAGCTGCTGACTAGCTGGACTCCACCTTTCCTTCAGTTTACAAATCATTATCTTTGTGCTGGCTTGCTCCCTACGGATCTGCAGCCAGAGGGGGTTCTCCACGTGCATATCTCCTACTTTCTGCTGGAAGGGGTAAGGGAATCCCTTATCTTGCCCCATGAGGGGAAGGGGGGGGAAGAAGGAATGTTGGGCCATGGAAAAGGGCTATGCCTTTCTTTGACTATGTTGCTGGTAACTGCCAGATGGCAGAATGAGAGGCATTCTACTCGGCCCACTTCCACGGGAGCTTTTCCAAGTTGCTGCCTCAGAGCTGGGATCTGAAGAAACAAGCTCAGGAGACAGTTTTGAAAGGGTAATTTTTAATAGTCATTTCAAAATCCCCACCACATATGGTTTTTGGGGTAGTGGAGGGGATTTTCTCAGCTGCTCCTGAAGAAAAGCTGTATAAAAAGGAAACCAATTACATGACTGAATTTTTTGATTCAAAGTTATGTGTTGATACAATATAGATACAGCTGTCAGACTCCATCAGTTTCCCTAATCATTGTGGAGGAGCTTAAAGTGCCATTGCCTGAATGGCTGGACACCGCTATTTGCGTGCTGGCCTGCCTTACAGACCGTAGTTTGTTAATTAGAGATTTAATAGGCCTGATTCTCCTCTCCTTTAAAATGCTGTATGTCACTGAAGATAAAGGACTTATACTAGTGCAAATATAAGAAGAATCAGGCCTAAAATTTTACAGGCACTCCAGTGTAACCTCAACTCAAAAATGGCTGCTATATGTTGATACAATATAGGTGCCATGTTGGTAGCAATGTCACACACAAAAGGAGAAGCCAGGGCTCCATTTCATCTCTGTCCCTTTTTACCCACTAAGAAAGATTGGGAGAGTATTAGGCATGCAGCCACCATTATTTGTCCACAGAAAGAAGATCCAGGGCATTCCTACATGATTGTATCAGGAGTAGGAGGTGAGGGGGGTGAAGAGAGACCTTATTCCTCTGTGCAACCATCCATGAGCAGGGCACAGTCTAACCATCATGAATTTGAAGAGTTGTCATATTTACAATTTAATTTTTGTTCCAATGGGATCTGTTTAGAAGCCAGTTTATTTTATTTGTTAAAATTGGAGACCCATTCAGTAGGTTGAGAGGTTGCTTTTTTTTTTTTTTTTTTTTTTAAAGAGCTTGTCAAAATTAGCAGCTGCCTAACAAAAAACAACATACTTTATTAACCCAAATACAAAGTAGTAGTAAAGGAGGGATTTTTGTTTCTACTTCTTGGAAATGTATATATGTTAGAATGGATATTACAGAAATAAGACATGATCACTTGTATGCAATCCAGTCTGATAGAATGCTTACTTTTCCTTAATCATTACCACTAGTTACTCCATTACAGAAGCATCAGGAAGTTACAGAAGAGTTAAGACACAAGAAAAAAATCCAAGAGTATCAAAAGTGAGTCTCTAATTTAAAGCGAGGTAATACTCTAGAGTATCTTTTAACCCTCTCCCTCTTTTTAATTAAGTATTTAAGATCTGAATCTAGACTGATGTCAATTTCTGCTTAAAGTCAGTGAAAACTGAGGGTGTTCAGCATGTCCAAGGCTCAGCTCCTTATGAATAAGCCCTGAGGAAGGATAAAATCTGCCTTCACTAGTGAAACAGAACTGAAACAAACAGTAGATGATACAAATGGCTTTTGCATTTTTAATTTCACACATAAAGCCTTGATAAAGAAGATATTGTGCTGAGAGTCAACAAGTAAAAGAAAGAGGAATGTATACATATCTTAAAACAAATATCGCTATAATAAATAGAGCTTGCTGGAACACTTGACAAAACACCATCAAAATCTGCTGTTTCATCAAAGCTAAAACATTTCACAGAGGTGTAAAGATTTTGATGTAGTTTTTGACAGCAAAAATTTTTGAGGTCGAAGGTGGATGTTCCAATTGATACCAGAGAGACGGGAATCTAAAATCTGACCTTTTCAATCCCAAATGGACATTCTGACACAATTTTGCTTCTCAACATTTTCAAATGATTTTGTTTTCATTCCAGTTTGGAACAAAAACAAATTCTGAAACCTTGGAAGTTGTCACAAAATGAAATTGTCATCCTCCCACTGATTCTAATTATAAATTAAATTGATGTATGTGCAAATATCATCCTAAGGGTTCAATCTTGCACCCACTAAAATCAGTGGCAACACTTGCATTAACTTCAAAAGGAGTAAGAGCTGACCCTGTACAATTCCTTATAGGTAGTACCCTATCTATTTCACTTCTAAGACCAGTTAACTTTAAATGAGTTGGCTGCTCTTATGTATACCACTGCCATCTACTGGCTAGAGTAAGACCTGCCTATGTATTTGTAATCATCGTTAGATTACGATCTCACTGTTATTGATTTATAGTGATGTAAAGGAGGTCAGAATCAGGCCGCAAGTTTCATGGGCTGGCCTATAAAGTTAGTTATACTATCCCCCATACTACTAACAGCTAATGGAGGTTTCACTGTGGCTCAGGAAGAGACTTGTGTTTTTGGAGCAGAAGGTTGAGAGTCTTGTTGCTGAATGTGCAGAGTGTAGCTGCATAATCATTATGTCAGTATGTGAGTGTGTGGGTGTGTTGTGGATTTTATTAACATGGATTTATAACATTGTCATGGCCAGGAAGGAAAAAAATTCAGCTAAAGGCAGCCCAGGTTTGTGCTGGCAGAGCTTTAGAGGTGGAAAATCCAACAGTGTGAGGCTGGGGGAAGAGGGAAGTAGCACCGGAGTGAAAAGCGACCACAGCTTCCCCTCTGGCTGAGGTCCCATTGAAATACAGCGCATCTCAAGAAAGAGATGTGGCCAAGGTGGTTAGAGATGCACGGATGCTGTGCATTGGAGGCCCCCAAGGAATTAAGTCTGCCTTCAGTCAGTGGAAAGTCTAAAAACAACACGGTAGAAGAATATCGCCTGCTCTCTTTCCCTCCAAGGGGATGGGCTGGCAGAGCAAAGTGCAATGTACACCTCCCTGCACCAGCTCTGGTGAATCCACACAAGGACAAGGAATGAATTCGCGGTTGGTGAAATAGGTGTGATTTAATTGCAGTCAGTGTTTTGTGCCTGTTTCTGTCAATGGTGAACTTGGCTCAAACACAATTTTAAAATGAAAAAGATTAAGGAGGAAAAAAAACTACAGAAAAGCATTATTTTTTTGTACACTATTTTAACTTTCCAGCTGAAATAACAGTGAAACAAATTGCCAATATCATCAATATTAGTATGAATCAGAATGAAAATGTGTTCACCAAATTTTCAGATTAGGAATAATACAAAATGCCTGTGATCCAGGAAAAGCAAGTTAGAGGAATCGAAACAGAAGTTCAATACAAGGAAGAACAGAAAACACAATCAACACAGAACACACAATCAACACTTATAGTCCTGGGCTAGTGCTAACTGTAATTATGAGAATTAGGTGGTGTAACAGTAATTCCTTATTTAAGAGAAAAGTAAAGGAAGTTCTTACCATAGCTTGAGTGAAACTGATTATAATCAGTTTCTTCATACAGACACTGACTAAAAAAATAAGATTAAAGCAAGGTGCTTAGTTTGTTGCAGAAACCCCCTCCCCCCCCCAACAAGTGTGTTATCTCAAAGTTTAATCTTTAACAGGTAACTTGGAGTAACTCCTGTTATTATACTAACAACGTGAAGAAGTCAAAGTCTGTACATCATGGCAAGTTTTAAGTATTTCAATTTAACAATGAGGTAGGAATGCTGGACTGAACTGGTCAATTCTGACACTCCCAATTTTCCCCCCCATAATTTTATATTTGCAAAACAAACAAACAACATTAAACCAAATAAAAAACTAACCCCAGCCCAACCAACCAAAAAACCCCTAAACAAAACAGGCAAGCAGACCAACCAAGAATGGCTCTACTTCTCCACATGCTGGAAATCTACATAGGGTATTCCTATGTCTGAAAAATGATACTAGTGTCATTCTCTTTGCACAAAACTGGGTATTGAGCAAAAGATTATTGTAGTAATCTGATTAGGTTTTAAATTCCTGAAACCAGGGCAAAAATTTAGTGTTAATTATGGCCAGATTTTGCCTCCTGTGTAAAATAAAATGCAACAAAAAACAACAAAATACACAGAAGGAACAAAGCTAAGTGAAAAATCTCTGCTGCCTTCAGGCCATAGGGTTTCTGTTGAATTGTCCCATGTAGTATGAGAGGTTTTGCAGATCCTGAGATCTGTGGGCCTACCCTGAGGATCTTCAAGCAACTGGAGAATTCTAGGTTCTCTCACAAGGGTTCTAACCCCTCTCTGCCCATTTGTGCTCCCTAAAAATCTGCAGAGGACTTATTGCAGAGAATTCATACAGAGAAGCTACCACAGGAACAGAGGGAGGGGACTTAGGTTTCACTCCCCTTCTTTTTGACAGATATTTGCTCCTTTGAATGTTTTTTCCACTCTTCATTTGTCCATTGCAAAAAACTGAGGTGTGATTTGGTCCTAGGTAGTAACTAGTTCATAAAATGAACTATTCTGTAGAGTTTCTTTGTATTATCTGTATTAAATGCAATTATTTTGGTCCTTCTTGCACCATTGATTTTCACTATTTCTCTCAAGATCAGAAATGAGGATGCTTTCTTCCACAGTTAGATATTCAGAGTTCATTTGTGAATAACATGGATTTCTGAACCATCGTACTCTATTGAAGAGACTGTTGTTCTTTTTGTACAGGCACCACAGAAATGTAGACATAGCAGCCACCATCACCAGGGTGACCATTACAGCTAGAGCTATGATCCCACTGTGTGATGCTAAAAGGAAAGAAGAAGCAGAAGAAAAGTTCTATAACAATGAAAGAAAGTAACGTCATAAAAATAGATGCAGAAAACATTTTAGCTTCAGTATTTCTGATAAAAATATACATGTATCACATAGTAGAATTTACCTTTTACTGTTTGCACTGTTGCAAAGAAATCTGAAACAGAATCCAGAGTTAGCATGAAAATTATTCAGACAACTTATAAAAGTTAACATACATGCTTTATTGTAAAGTTGCTACTTGTGGGGGACGGGACATACTTTATAACAATAATGGGCCCTCCCTGATTTAACTTTATTGATGTCAATGGGAGTTACAACAGACTGCGATAAATATGGCTTGATGCGTCATTTTAAATTCCTTCACTTACCAAAGTGCATGTGAGATAAGCACGGTCTAAATATGAAGGAGCTAAAGTTCAGGAATGCTCAGTTATGGTTTGATCTGCTTCTGCAGAAGTCACTGGATTTTTGCCATGGGTTTCAATGGAAGCAGGATTGGGCATCTACTGTGTGAGAGTTGTCAAGCTCTAATACTTTGAAGTCTTTTCTATTCGTACAGTGGAAAGATGGTCCCTTGGTTAAGGAATCAGCCTGGGAATAAGAAGATCTGAATTCTATTCCCGGTTCTCCCACAAATTTCCTGGGTGACTGTGGCCAAGTCCTTCTCTATAGGGGGGAAAATAACATTTACATACCTCTAGGGGAATTGTGGGGCTAATTTCATTAATATTTGTGAGACATACACTATACTACTGAGTGACATAGAAAAATTAGATCTTTGATTTCCACACTGCTACGGTTCTTATATAGATCCAGTGGATGACTGAAAGTTGTATCTAAGTATTTATGCATAGACTTTTCTATCTGCCACCTGCCTTATGAGCCAGTTGTTTCATGAGAAGAAGACTTAGAAGATTCTACTGCTTTCCCCAAAATATATTTGGCACAATTTAATGTTGGGGCACCTTTTTTTTTTCTGGGCACAAGAGAACCTTGCAAAATTATCACAAAACTTTACCATTCCCATCACATCAGCCTTGGTGATTATGAAAAAGGTAGTGATATTTACTCAAAAAAAAATAGAAATTCTCATCCTGGACAAGTAGGGGAGCACCACTACACAGGCCTGGTTTAAGACTAACTAGCAGGGCTAATGTTGATTTTAGTGGTTTTAGGTAGGCCTGCAAAATAATTTTTTCAATACACAAAATGTAATGATTCCTGTCCCCTGTGACTATAGAGTAGCACTATGTGTCAGGCCAGACTTGGTACTTCGGGGAGGGTCAGTCAGATAATTCTTTAGGATGCTCTATATTTCATTTAATTTCATTTCATGTAAAAAAGGAGAGGCAGAATCTCTTATTGTACAAATGGAGACTATTGTCTGAAGTTTCCAACACTCTAAAGTGTTTCAAAGAACAATTATTCAACTAAGCTAAGAGTTTGGGGGGTACTGGAGGCTTTTGTGCACACTCTGGTGAACGTTAGCACTTTACAATCTACTAAAGAAGTGGCATAAAGTAAGTAAGTAAAGTACTTGTAAAGTAATTATTAAATATCCCCATTTTATAGGAGGGAAGACAAAGACAGACAGGTTAAGTGACTTGATTATGGCCACAGTGGGAGTCAGAACTAGGATTAGAGTAAGGGAGCTTGCTTCTGTTCAGTCCACTATCCTAGGCTGTCTTTCACACTATTTAGCAAGCTGCCCTTGTGGCTGGAGGCCACATAGTCTGCTCAGCAGAGGAGCTGACTCAACAGTCTGGAAAGCAGCTACCACAGCTCTAGCACCATCAGTAGCAGTGCCCATTGTCCCCGCAACTACAAACTGGTCTGCATCCCCATCAAAATAAGGTGACCACAACTAAGGATTTTATGGGTCCTACAGGCTAAATCTGAATGGCATTAGGGAGGACCAGAAATAAAGAACGATCTTTAAGAAAAAAAAATCAGTGATAAAATTGCAACTTTTGAAGTTAGTTCACTTCTTCAAAGCTATATCCATCAATAAAAAGGGACAAAAAATATCTATAAAAAATGAAATATCCTTTATAGACTACCAAAATCAAGTGAGGCATGTGACTACAGGCTTCATGGATGCAAAGTCCAGTTGTGAAGAGGACTGCAGTCATATGGGAAACTGAAGGTGCAATGGCATTAAAGGCCATTAACTGAACATTTCAGATGAAGCCTAAAGCAAGGAAAAGGGGAAACCAGGGGCATATAAAACAATGTTATAAGGAGATGGTTACTCTCTTTCACATAAAACACATACCTGTATCCATTTTACATATAAATCCCTTTTTCTCTCTGCAGGGAGATAATTGCCATACTCCATCTGTGGACCTCAAAGCAACACAAAAATTCCCTTTGAGATGATCCAAGTCAGGCTCCCTGATGCCCCAGTTTGAATAATTTAAGGGAGAACCATCAATCCATGTTACTGTGTCATCTAAAGGCAAAAATATTTAAGCACCGTGAGGTCTGTGTAATTTGTGTTTAAATACTTGCTGAACAGGAAAGAATGAGGAGAGGACAACTAGATAGGGGGATTCTGAAGAGCCAACTCCCCCAAAATATGGGCAAAATTATCTTCTCTGACATGCACTGCTGGAGCTTCTTTTGTTCCCTCCATCTCCAATTGAGGAAAGCATTCCTATTCAGGAAACCACTTGCGTGTCTCCTGAATATGGATGGATGTTAGCACATTCTTGTGTGTTTTCCTAGATCAGAGCCTCAGAGAGGTAGCCTACCTGCCAGGAGCAGGCTGCATATGGGCCCAGCATTGAGAAACCTGTCTCTCACAGAAAAAACAGTGTCATCCATTATGAGCAGTTAAGGTGTAGGCAATGAAACTGGGTGTCTCTCTGCGCTGTGAAGTAGAGTGGTTGGGGATGTGAAGCAGGAGGGAATCTGCTCTGCAGTGACCATCCATCCTGCCCCGGAAAGGAATAAGGGTATTATCCTCCTGTGAGCCAGCCATTATAGTGGGACACAAGCCAGAATGTTCCAACCAAACGGTCACAGCTTTAATAGCTACAGAGATAGAACTTTGTATTTCAAGTGCACCCTAAACTGACAAAGACAGCTGAGATAAACAAGTTGAATATTCTGGTATGTGGTTGTCAACGCTAAACTAAGAAATGAAACTGGGGAGACGGTTGGGAGATGCACAGTTAATCTCCACGCCAGATTCCAGTATGGAGAAGGTGAGTAAAATGAGAGGAGAGATAGCTGTGGAGATGAGATTGGACATAGGAAGGACAGGAGGGACGGACACTAGGAGGCCCGCAACATATAGTGCTGCTAATGGGAGACGGGCTAAACGACATACATTAGGGTGTCTATACACCAATGCCAGAAGCCTAGGTAATAAAATGGAGGAATTGGAACTCCTGGTCCAAGAGCTGAAACCAGATATCGTAGGAATAACGGAAACGTGGTGGAATGACAGTCACGACTGGAACACAGGTATGGAGGGGTATGTGCTGTTTAGGAAAGACCGGAACAGAGGTAAAGGTGGGGGGGTGGCATTGTATGTCAATAGTGAAATAAACTGTAAAGAAATAATAGTAGATGGATTAGACAACTCAGAGTCCGTCTGGGCAATACTTACAATGGGTAATAGGACTTCTAGAGCCTCTCCGGGGATAGTGCTTGGAGTGTGCTATAGACCGCCGGGATCGACCCAGGATATGGATAAGGAACTATTTAATGTGCTTAGAGAAGTAATTAGCAATAGAAACTGTGTAATTATGGGGGACTTTAATTTCCCGGAAATAGATTGGGGAACAAACGCTAGTAGCAATAATAGGGCTCAGATGTTCCTAGATGTGCTTGATGATCAATTCCTCCATCAAGTGGTAGCTGAACCGACGAGGGGGGAGGCCATTTTAGATTTGATTCTGGTAAGTAGTGAGGACCTCGTTGAGGAAGTGGTAGTAGGGGACAATTTGGGCTCCAGTGATCATGAGCTAATTCGGTTTAAAATACAGGGAAGGAGTAACAGAATTAAGTCAAAGACTAGGGTTTATAATTTTAAAAAGGCCAATTTTAACAAATTAAGGGGACTGGTAAGGGAAGTGGATTGGGCAAACGTATTAATGGATTTAAAGGCAGAAGAAGCCTGGGATTACTTTAAGTTAAAGATGCATGAGCTGTCGGAGGCCTGTATTCCCAAAAAGGGAAAAAGATTACCAAGCAAGAGATTTAGACCGAGCTGGATGAGCGACCGACTCAAAGGGGCGATTAGGAAGAAACAGAAAGCGTACAAAGAGTGGAAGAGGGGAGGGATCAGTAAGGAAATGTACCAAAGTGAAGTCAGAGAATGTAGAGATAGAGTGAGAAAGGCCAAAGGCCGTGTAGAATTGGACCTAGCGAGGGGAATTAAAAGCAATAGTAAGAGGTTTTACAGCCACATAAACAGGAAGAAAGCAAAGAAAGAAGAAGTGGGACCGCTGAAGACTATTGCCGGAGAGGAGATTAAAGACAATCTAGGCATGGCGCAATATCTCAATGAATATTTTGCGTCGGTGTTTAATGAGGCCAATGAAGGGATTAGGGATACTAGCACCATTACAGAGGGGCGTTCGGGATGGGGGATTACCGTATCAGAGGTAGAAACAAAACTTGAACGCCTTAATGGGGCTAAGTCGGGAGGACCGGACGATCTTCATCCGAGAATATTGAAGGAATTGGCGCGGGAAATAGCGGGCCCGTTAGCGATAATATTTAATGAATCTGTAAACTCGGGGGTGGTCCCGTTAGACTGGAGAATAGCTAATGTGGTTCCTATTTTCAAAAAAGGGAAAAAAAGTGATCCGGGTAACTACAGGCCTGTTAGTTTAACATCTGTAGTGTGCAAGGTGTTAGAGAAAATTTTGAAGGAGAAATTAGTTGAGGACCTGGAGGGTAGTGGCAATTGCGATAATTTACAACATGGTTTTACGAAGGGCAGATCGTGCCAAACGAATCTGATCTCCTTCTTTGAGAAGGTAACGGATTTATTAGATAAGGGAAATGCGGTGGACCTAATATACCTGGATTTCAGTAAAGCGTTTGATACTGTACCCCATGAGGAATTATTGGTTAAACTAAAAAACATGGGGATCGATCTGAAAATCCAGAGATGGATAAGGAATTGGTTAATGGGGAGAATGCAGCGGGTCGTATTGAAGGGTGAACTGTCGGGTTGGAGGGAGGTTACCAGTGGAGTTCCCCAAGGTTCGGTTTTGGGACCCATTTTATTTAATCTATTTATAACTGACCTCGGAACCGATTGCAGGAGTAGGCTGGTAAAGTTTGCGGATGATACGAAGGTGGGAGGCGTTGTAAATTCAGAAGAGGATAGGGATATCCTGCAGGGAGACTTGAATGAGCTTGTGAATTGGAGTGTCAGAAATAGGATGAAATTTAATAGTGAAAAGTGTAAGGTGATGCATTTGGGGATGACCAATAACAATTTTAGTTACAAGATGGGGACGCATTGGTTAGAAGTAACGGAAGAGGAGAAGGACCTAGGGGTCCTTGTAGACCGCAGGATGACTATGAGTCGACAGTGTGACGTGGCGGTGAAAAAAGCCAATGCTGTCTTGGGATGCATTAGGCGAGGTATATCTAGTAGGGATAAGGAGGTCCTGCTTCCGTTGTACAAGGCGCTGGTGAGACCTCATTTGGAGTACTGTGTGCAGTTCTGGTCTCCCATGTTTAAAAAAGATGAACTCAAACTGGAACGGGTGCAGAGAAGGGCCACTAGGATGATCAGAGGAATGGAAAATCTGTCGTATGAAAGGAGACTAGAGGAGCTTGGGTTGTTTAGTCTGACCAAGCGAAGGCTGAGGGGTGATATGATTGCTATCTTTAAATATATTAGAGGGATTAATACAAGGGAGGGAGATGAATTATTCCAGCTTAGTACTAACGTGGATACGAGAACGAATGGATATAAACTGGCCGTGGGGAAGTTCAGGCTTGAAATTAGACGAAGGTTTCTGACCGTTAGAGGGGTGAAATATTGGAACGGCCTTCCGAGGGAAACGGTGGGGGCGAGGGACTTGTCTGGCTTTAAGATTAAGTTAGATAAATTTATGGAGGGAATGGTTTAATGGTAAAACATAGTTGTCAAGAAAAACCAAGCAATGGTAGGTAAATAGCATAATGGCTAAAAGGGGTCAGGATGGAGACTCTTGCCTATATGCTCGGGGTCTTACTGATCGCCATATTTGGGGTCGGGAAGGAATTTTCCTCCAGGGCAGATTGGCTGAGCCTCTGGAGGTTTTTCGCCTTCCTCCGCAGCATGGGGCAGGGATCTCTAGCAGGAGGGTCTCTGCCGATTGAAGTCACTAATAACAGGATTGGGGACTTCAGCAGCAGAGTCCAGGGAAGGGGCGGGGATGGTTTTATGGCCTGCAGCGTGCAGGGGGTCAGACCAGATGATCATAATGGTCCCTTCTGACCTTAAAGTCTATGAGTCTATGAGTCTATGAACTGTACCATCATATTAATGCAGTTAATCAAAGGCTGGCAACCTTTCAGCAATGGTATACCGAGGCTTCATGTATACACGAATTTAAGGCTTCGCATGCCGGTAATACATTTTAACATTTTTTAGAAGGTCTGTACCGAAAACATCCTCAATTCAGGGCAATAGGACCTTATGACACCCTACTCCAAGCTGTCATTCTCTGTCTTGTATGCAATCTCAGCAGCCCGGCAAGACTGAGCTGTCATGAAACTTAGCAGCCCAAGCAACACACTTGTTGCCCACCTCTTCTCAGGATAATGGATAAAATGATCAAACCTTAAAAGCTAACTGTAATTACATAGCAAAAAACAGTGTAATTACACTGTAATTATAAACTGCAATAAGAAAAGTCAGTGTTAGTACATTGTATTTTCCATATTTGGCTTCCAACAGAATATGTATTAAGAACACCAATGGGATGGTACGAAGTAAATCAAGCATCTAGTCAGCTTCTGATCATATGAATCAGTAGTAATGCATACTGAAAAGCAAAACCTTATTGTAATTACTATGTAACTGCATTGTAATACTTAGCCTTATTATAAAGTTTGACAAAAAATAACTAAGGATATATCTCACATTTAAAAAACCTACTTGCCCTAGAAGAGCAGAATTCTGCAAAGCTGCTGTACATACAAACACCTATCCATGTGGAAAAGAGAGCAGCAGGTAGTAGGATATGAAAAATATTTTCTTAAATGGCACCGCAAAACTGAGTGTTGAGTGATTTATGATTTATGATGGTTCTCTCTAAGTGAAACTCTCTCCTACCACACTGTTAGTTTATACAACTCATTTGCTTTGCATTTTATGAACTCATTTTTGCTGACTTCTCCCTCAAGATGGTGCCTGATCTTGTGTTTTGTTGTTATTTTTCTCTCTCTCTTTCTTTGGGAAACATCCCTTCTTCTGTGTTTGCTAGGCCTAATTCCAATTCTCCAGCTGGTGTGACTACATTGGAGTGACTCCTGATTTACATCAGCATAAATCAAGTCAGAGTCTTTTGTTCAGGGCATAACACCTGTAGAAGGAGTTACTCGTGTTGATGAGACAGTCTCCTAGAAAAATAATCCCGTTGGAAGTAATCCAGTTGAAAGAGGTTTTATGGCATATTTTAAAATACAATTTCTTGCTGACAACTGATGAATGTCTATGGGAGCTGCTCAGCTCGCCGCCTCTCTGGGGTTCCCGCTGCTGGCCCCTTGCCAGCCGGGGTCCCGCCGCTGGTCCCACTCAGCACCCACTGCTGGCCTGGGGGAAGGAACCCCAGACTGGCAGTGGGCTCTGACCACAGCTGGCAGGAGCCAGCAGCCGAAACCCCAGAGTGGCGGCGGGCTTTCCGCCAGCTCCTGCCAGCTGGGATCTCAGCCTGCTGTCAGCCTGGGGGAAGGAACCCCAGGCCAGCAGCGGGTGCTGAGTGGGACTGGCGGTGGGATCCTGGCTTGCAGGAGCCGGCAGTGGAAACCCCAGAGCGGTGGTGGGTTGAACGGCTCAGTCCGCCGCCACTCTGGGGTTTTGGCTGTGGGCTCCTGCCAGCTGGGGTCACAGCCCACTGCCAGTCTGGGATTCCTTCCCCCAGGCCAGCAGCGGGCGCTGAGTGGGACTGGCGGCGGGACCCCGGCTGGCCAGGGTGCCGAGTGGCTCAGCCCGCCCCGCATGCCATCAAAAATCGGCTCGCGTGCCATCAAAAATCGGCTCGCGTGCCACCTTTGGCACGTGTGCCGTAGGTTGCCGACCCCTGTATTAATGTATTCCATTACTTACTGTCCACAACAAACTGAATGTTCAACCAAATCCTTTGGACAGAAGAACCAAAATGGCGCAGTTCTTCCAGAACGAAAGCATTTTCATCTTCATCTTTAATAGTCAAAAGATTAGATCCTGCAGATGAAACATATATACCAAGTTACTTCATTGTTGATCATGTTCAGAACATAATTAAACTCTATTCATCTAGCTTTACAGAGTGGGAAATCATCTCCTCCAGCTGTAATCGCAATTCACTCTTCACAAAATAACTACATGCAACCCCATGCTTAGGATGTCCCTAAACCTCCGACTGCCAGAAGCTGGGACTAGACTACGGGGAATGGATCACTCGATAATTGCCCTGTCTGTTCATTCGCTCTGAAGCATCTGGCATTGGCCACTGTCAGAAGACAGGATACTGGGCTAGATGGACCATTGGTCTGACCCAGTATGGCCGTTCTTACCGTATATATTCGTTCATAAGCCGAATATTTTTGGTAAAAAAGTGACGCATCAAAGAGCAGGGGTTGGCTTATAAACAGGTCTACACCAAAATTTGATGATTTTAAACTCTATGGAATCATTGAATTGAATATCTAATACATTGTCGTTTTGTTTACCTGGAGCGTCTGCAGGCATGGAGCCCCTTGGCTCCCTGTGGGCGCGGTTCGCTGTTCCCAGCCAATGGGAGCTGTGGGAAATGGCAAACCGCAGACACTGGGAGCTGAGGGGCTCTGTGCCTGTGAACGCTCCAGGTAAACAAAACATCCAGGCCCGCTAGCGGCTTACCCTAACAGGCCAGGAGCCAAAGTTTGCCAACCCCTGAAATATAGGGTCAGCTTATGAAAGGGTCAGACAGGTTTTGCTATTTTTATCTAACCATCTTGGGGGGGGGGTCAGCTTATAAACGAACGGGCTAATGAATGAGTATATAGGAGCCTTAGGAAGTTAGTTTTCCAACCCCAAAGCAATTCAGTAGGAGTTGGGCACCTAACTCTCTTAGGCACCTTTGAAAATTCCAGCCTCTCTCTTTAAACAAAATATTTTTGTTTCATTCTCACACACCACATGGAAGTTACATTTCCCACTCACGGGCTTTTGCTACAGAAGAAATAACACCTGTTGCATAGTGTCAAAACTTAATATTGCGCTTCAAAAGTTCAACATTATGCATAGTTATCTTAGAGATTTTAAATTATGGTTACACTATATAACTTCTAAATTTACAATGTAGGTATAAATCTGAAACTGTCAGACTGTTGTGAAACTGTAATCACAGGATCTTTACAGTAATCTGAAGAGAAAGCCATTCAATTGTATGCAAATGCAAAGAAAACTTATATCCTGATGTATTTTAGAACATTTGTTAGATGTTTTAGTTAGCTACAATATCATCTTCACTCCCATATAAGACAGGCCACTATTTAAATAATTTATTTAAAATGTTCAGAAGAATACATGACATTTTATTGCTGTAAGATAACTAATAACAGATTACCTTGCTTTTTGCAAAATTCATATGCTGTATCAAAACTTGTACTCTCAAAAACTGGGGAAAACCTGTAGCAATTGCTTCTAAATTTTATCCAGGTGACATTTTTTTCTGAACATAAGCCTCTGTATTCAATTAGTTTCTTTTCTGTGATAGAAATAACATTGTAGGTTTAATGGAGTAACACAATATATTAATAAACATCCCACAAATCATTTTAGAATAATACTAGCAATAATTCTACACTTGAGAAGCATACATGTAAATGGGTAATCTTTTTACTGTATTATGGCATGGAAAATCTTTATTGTAAAAATTATAAAGAAAATGTAAACGTGACTCACCCACAGTTTAGATCTATTTTTTCTTTTTTTTGCAGGAATAAGCTAAATTGAAGTAAGCTATTCCTAAACCCAAATAAGATACAATTAAGGGATACAGCCACATAATAAATACAATCATTGTGACTGATCCTGCTCACCCTAGATTCTGTCTGGTGAGAAATTAGCTCAATATATATATTTTTAAATGGACAATAGATCTCATGCTACACCCATTGAAGTCAATAGGAGTCCAATGACAGCGGGATTGGGCCCTTGGATAGGGTAATGTGGTCCTGTATTGAAGAAATGTTTAAAGGACACTGCTTAGTACTGCAAAAGACTCGGCAGAGACAGTAACTTTAATTAAATTAAAAACTGTTAGTTACTTTTGTATAACCACTTTTGATGCATCATTTTAAGTAGATCACTAGTGTTGTTAAATATGTCCTTCTTTCCTAGGCAGTGCAATATCATTTATGATTAAAGTAAGAGAATGAAAACAGGATCTCGGGTTTTGGTCTTATTCAAAACCCCACCTGACACAGTAAATTGCCTGGAACTCTATTTACCTCAGGGCTAAGATATCCATGGAAGGATTTTAAACTGTGGTCTGGATCCAGGAAATCTAGACAAGAATCTATTCATTTCTAATTGATGACCACCAAATCATCCATGCTCAGTGAATTTTATTAAAGTGTATTATACTTCATGCTAAATCTAGTCTTAATCCAAGAAATTTAACATTTCTCATTAGTTTTTTCTAGTTACAAGAAGGTGTTTTTGTCTCTCCCATTGGCCGGAACCCAAAGTTCCGTTTTTTGTTTTTTTTTAAATTTAGCTTCACACCAACTTTTAGGCACCTAAAAATCACTAGGTTCTTCGAGTGCTTGCTCATATCGATTCCAATTAGGTGTGCGCGCGCCGCGTGCATGATCGTCGGAGAATTTTCTACCCTAGCAACACCCGGCGGGTCGGCTGTGGAGCCCCCTAGAGTGGCGCCTTCATGGCGCTGGATATATACCCCAGCCGACCCGGCGCCCCCTCAGTTCCTTCTTACCGCCCCTGACGGTCGTTGGAACTGTGGAGCGCGGCATAGCTGTTCTCCACTCTCCCTAGCTTATTCCGTTTTGTAGATAGTTGTAGTTGTTATATAGTTAGATAGTTGTTCACTTTATTCTATTAATAGTTGTTTTATAGTTAAAGGGGATTAAGGGGGTTGTTCTTTCCCCCTTTTTCCCCCGGCGCGTAGCCGGGCTCATGCCCAAGGCTCCCGGCTTTAAGCAGTGCACGTCCTGCGCTAAGCCTATGCCCACAAGTGACCCGCACGACTTGTGTCTGAAGTGCCTGGGAGAGTCCCATCAAACAGATAAGTGTAAGATCTGTAAGGCCTTCAGACCGAGAACCAAAAAGGAGCGGGACTTTAGGCTTCGACAACTCCTCATGGAGGCGGCACTTAGCCCGGACGCTCCATCGGCGTGTCAAGCCCCAGCGCCAAGCGCCTCGGTGCGCAGTGCCCCGGCGGCACCGACTGCCCCGGCTCCGCGAGTGGTGTCGGACAAGCCTCCGCGGCACCGGACCCCTTCGGCACCGCACCCGCCGCAAGTGCCTCGGCGCCGATCGTTATCACTGGGACATAAGAAATCCCGTAAGGCGCAGGAGACTGCCGTCCTGAAGACGCCGGCCCCCCCGGTGCCGGGGGTAGAGCCGCGTCCACCGGCGGAGCACCAAAAGCAGGTGCCTCCGGCACCGTCGACTCCGGCTCCGAGGCCGTTGAGTCCGGTGCAGACAGGATCACCACCGCGATCTGTGGTGGGACCGTGGTGGGACCCCGGAGACCTTTGCGACGGCGAGAGACTTGATTGCTCTCACGGAGCCGGCACCGCCACAACCACCGGCACCGTTGGCCCCTCGTCCGGTGCAATCCAGGGGGAAACCCGCCTTGATGCGCCCACCATCTCAAGGACTGGAACCACGGCACCGATCCAGGTCCCAAAGCAGGTCCCGACGCTGCTCGCAGTCCCGGCGCCGAATATCACCTCGGCACCGGTCGTACTCGTGGCTAAGATCATCGTCGCGGCACCGTTCTACGTCCCGGCACCGTTATGATCGTCGGTACCGTTCGACATCGAGACGTAGTTCCCGGCACCGGTACGAGCGACGCTCGACGTCGAGGGGCCGCTCCCGGCACCGGGCCTACTCGAGATCGCCGTCCAGGTCCAGGTCGGACTCTCGGCACCGACGCGGTCATCGGCACCGATCCCGATCTCGGCACCGCTCACCGGCCCCACGTAGAGACAGATAGTCTCCAGACCGGCACCGTACGGCACCGTACCTCCCAGAGCTCATCTCGGCGCGGTCGGCACCGCCATGGCCTTCGAGATCGGTGTCTCGCTCCTCAGATGGGGCATCGAGATCGGCATACCCCCCTCAGGGGCAGGCCAATGAACTGGACATGGGCCACTGGCAGGAGATAGCGGAGGATCCCACTCAAGGTCCTTCGCACTGGTCGTTCTGGACCCCGTGGGCGTACCACCAGGCACAAGGGGCTCCACCACCATCAGCCTCTCGCTCGGTGCACTCCGAGAGAAGGGCCCCAGAGTCCACCATCTCTCGCCCTCCTCCAGGGGGCATGGAGGCTTCCGTGCCCGCACCACCTGACGTCCTGGACCCAGGGGCAGGTGATGCTCCGCTCCAGGGCTCATTGGACCAGGACCCGCCCTTGGATCCCTTACCACCTGAGGCATCTTCCTCATCTTCCCCAGATGAGGCAGTGGCGGGCACGTCGAGCACAGGTCTACCCCCGATAGATCTCCGGGCACACCAGGACCTATTACGTAGGGTGGCACGTAATATGGACCTACAAGCAGAGGAGATAGTGGAGGTGCAGGACCCCATTGTAAACATCCTCTCTGCGGATGCCCCATCCAGAGTGGCGTTGCCCCTGATCCGTACGATCCAGGCTAACGCCAATACGATATGGCAAACTCCTGCCTCTATTCCACCCACTGCCAGAGGCGTGGAAAGAAAATACTTTGTCCCCTCAAAGGACTATGAGTACTTGTATACTCATCCCCAGCCGTGTTCACTGGTGGTGTCATCAGTGAATGCAAGGGAGCGCCACGGTCAACAGGCCGCAGCGCCCAAATCGAAGGAAGCTAAGCGCCTCGATTTGTTTGGGCGTAAGGTTTATTCAGCCGGGGGGTTACAACTTAGAGCGGCTAACCAGCAGGCGCTCCTGAGCCGCTATAACTTTAATTCCTGGAACTCTATGGGGAAGTTCAAGGAATTGGTCCCCCAAGACTCCAGGGAAGAGTTTGGGGCCTTAGTGGAGGAGGGTAAGAAGGTGGCACAGACCTCCTTACAGGCCTCCTTGGACATAGCAGACTCGGCTGCGAGAACCCTGGCTTCAGGTATCGCTATGCGGAGAATCTCCTGGCTCCAGGTTTCGGGTTTGCCTCCGGAACTGCAGCAAACCCTGCAGGATTTACCCTTTGAGGGACACGGATTGTTTTCAGATAAGACGGACTCTCGTCTGCAGAGCCTCAAGGACTCGAGAACAATCATGCGCTCCCTGGGGATGCATGTTGCGGGTCCCCAGCGCAGGCCATTTAGGCCCCAGCCTCAGCGATTCTACCCCCCCCACCTCGTCAGAGACAGGACTCTGCCAGAAGGCGGGGGCGAGGTGGTAGGAGAAGGTTGACCGGCCCTCAACCCGGTCAGAACCAGGGGCCACCAAGGCCACCTTCAGGCCCCAGGCAGAACTTTTGAAGGTGCGGTCGAGGACGGCGCCCCAGTCATCTCCCAGGATCCAGCTCCCTCCTTTCGGGATCGCCTCTCCCATTTCCACCGTGCTTGGTCCCTTATAACCTCGGACCGTTGGGTCCTTCGCACGGTGGAGAGGGGATACGCTCTCCAGTTTTCTTCTTCCCCCCTCCCCGTCCCTCTTCAGGGACCCTTCTCACGAGCAACTTCTTATACAGGAGGTTTCTATGCTCCTATCTATGGGGGCCATCGAGGAGGTTCCATTAGAGTTAAGGGGCAGGGGATTTTATTCCCGCTACTTCCTGATCCCCAAGTCCAAAGGGGGTCTGCGACCCATCTTAGACTTACGCGGACTCAACAAATTCGTAGTAAAGTTGAAGTTCCGCATGGTCTCATTGGGGACCATTATCCCTTCCCTGGATCCTGGAGACTGGTTCGCCGCCCTCGACATGAAGGACGCAAACTTCCATATAGCAATCTACCCGCCTCACAGGCGCTTCCTACGCTTTGTGGTAAACAAGGTGCATTACCAATTTGCAGTCCTTCCCTTCGGCCTATCCTCGGCCCCAAGGGTGTTCACAAAATGTATGGCCGTCGTGGCGGCATACCTTCGTCGGCAAGGGATACAGGTGTTCCCGTATCTAGACGACTGGCTGGTACGCGGTCGCACGAAAGAGCAAGTTCGAGCTCATGTCCACATAATAGTGCACACATTCAACGAGTTGGGCATCCTACTCAACGAGGAGAAATCCACTCTAGAGCCTACCCAGAGAATAGAATTTATCGGCGCAGTCCTAGACTCCGGACGTGCACAAGCTATCCTACCAGACAATCGCTTTCATACCATCACGAGCCTCATTCAAGGGCTCAGGGCCTTCCCAACTACCACGGTGAGATCGTGCCTTACCCTGCTGGGTCACATGGCTTCTTGCACGTACGTAACCAGGCATGCCAGACTTCGGCTTCGCCCACTCCAGACCTGGGTGTCATCGGTATACCGCCCATATCGGGACAGCCTGAACATGGTGATCACGGTCCCGAACTCGGTCCTGACCTCCCTCACCTGGTGGCTAGATCACAGTGTGGTTTGTGAGGGGATGCCGTTTCACGCCCCACAACCCTCTCTGCACCTGGTCACAGACGCTTCATCTCTGGGTTGGGGTGCCCATCTCAACGAACACCATACCCAGGGCCTGTGGACTGCACCCCAGCTATCCCTGCACATCAATGTTCGGGAACTGATGGCGGTGCGCTTGGCGTGCCAAGCATTTCTCAATCTCCTACGTGGCCGCTGTGTGTTAGTTCTCATCGACAACACCACGGCCATGTTTTACATCAACAGGCAAGGAGGAGCACGTTCGTCGACTCTATGCCAAGAGGCGATTCGCCTATGGGACTTCTGCATCGCCCACTCAATCCATCTCACGGCATCGTTCCTCCCTGGAGTCCAGAACACTTTAACGGACCGACTCAGCAGGTCCTTTCAGACGCACGAGTGGTCTATCCGTCCGGACATCATCTATTCCGTTTTCCAGAGGTGGGGGTTTCCCCAGGTAGACCTGTTTGCATCTCGAGCCAACAGGAAGTGCCACGTGTTCTGCTCCCTACAAGGGCGAGCTCCGGGCTCTCTATCGGATGCGTTTCTCCTCCCCTGGAAAGACCACCTGTTTTACGCCTTCCCTCCATTTCCTCTGGTCCACAAGGTGCTGCTCAAATTACGCAGAGACCAGGCACAAGTAATTCTAGTTGCTCCAGCGTGGCCAAGACAACACTGGTACACCACACTGTTAGAGCTCTCGGTTCAGACACCGATCCCGCTCCCGTTGTGTCCAGATCTCATCTCTCAGGACCACGGCCGACTACGTCACCCCGACCTACAATCACTCCACCTCACGGCGTGGTTGCTCCATGGTTCACCCAGGCAGAGCAGCAATGCTCACACTCTGTCCAGCAGATTCTGCTGAGCAGTAGGAAGCCTTCAACACGGACCACGTACTTGGCCAAGTGGAAGCGGTTCTCCTGTTGGTGCGAACAACGAGCCACGTCCCTGTTACAGGTACCTATTCCTCTCATATTGGAATATCTCCTCTCCCTAAAACAGCAGGGTTTGGCTATATCTTCAATTAGAGTTCACCTGGCCGCTATATCGGCCTTTCACCCAGGGGAACTCGCGTCCTCGGTATTCTCTAACCCGATGGTCGTTAGATTCCTCAAGGGCTTAGACCGGATGTACCCACAACAACGTCAGCCCGTTCCGACGTGGGATCTCAACCTGGTTCTCTCCAAGCTCACAGGTCCTCCATTCGAGCCACTGGCCACCTGTTCACTTCTGTACCTATCCTGGAAGACAGCCTTCCTCGTAGCCATCACCTCAGCACGGCGCGTTTCTGAACTCAGGGCGCTTACATCCGAGCCCCTTTACACAGTTTTCCATAAGGATAAAGCGCAGCTTCGTCCACATCCTGCCTTTCTTCCTAAGGTGGTCTCTCCATTTCACATGAATCAGGATATATTTCTCCCAGTCTTCCATCCTAAACCACATGCTACTCGCCATGACCAGCGTTTGCATTCTTTGGATGTACGCAGGGCCCTGGCTTTCTATATTGACCGCACAAGGCACTTTAGAAAGACGACGCAACTCTTTGTTGCAGTGGCCGACCGAATGAAAGGCTTACCGGTCTCCTCACAACGCCTATCCTCCTGGATCACGTCTTGCATCCGGACTTGCTATGACCTGGCAGGTGTCTCAACACCGCACCTCACCGCTCACTCCACGAGGGCCCAAGCTTCCTCGACTGCTTTCCTGGCTCAAGTTCCGATCCAGGACATTTGTAGAGCTGCAGTTTGGTCATCAGTCCACACATTTGCAGCTCACTACGCACTGGAACAGCAGTCCAGGGACGATGCTGCATTCGGATCAGCGGTTTTGCACACAGCAATGTCTCACTCCGACCCCACCACCTAGGTAAGGCTTGGGAGTCACCTAATTGGAATCGATATGAGCAAGCACTCGAAGAAGAAAAGACGGTTACTCACCGTTGTAACTGTTGTTCGAGATGTGTTGCTCATATCCATTCCAAACCCGCCCCCCTTCCCCACTGTCGGAGTAGCCGGCAAGAAGGAACTGAGGGGGCGCCGGGTCGGCTGGGGTATATATCCAGCGCCATGAAGGCGCCAGTCTAGGGGGCTCCACAGCCGACCTGCCGGGTGTTGCTAGGGTAGAAAATTCTCCGACGATTGTGCACGCGGCGCGCGCGCACACCTAATTGGAATGGATATGAGCAACACATCTCGAAGAACAACAGTTACAACGGTGAGTAACCGTCTTATTCACAAAGCCTGAGTTAGGCCCTATACAATGAATGGGGAGAAACTGACACCTAAGAATGGGATTCAAAAAAGCCAACATACTAGGCGGCTACTTATCTCAGCTAGCCAATGGGTGCCAAGGTGTGCTAAGCTCTGCTCCTCTAATGGAGTTAGGTGCCTAAGTGTGGGCTGCAGGGAGGTGCCTCCACCTGCTTCGGATTCTCAGTCATGGGGCCAGAGAGATTGTGAGTATGAGAATGATTCTGTGGCCTGGTAGTTAGAGCATTCACTTGGGAGGTGGGAGACCCATGACCCAGTCCCCTTGAGCCACAATGGAACAGCTTCAACAGGAGAGACTGGGAAAACCATATCAGAATATCCAATAGCTTAATGCTCAGAACAAGCTCCCAAAAGATGGGACATCACTGTTCAAATCCCTTCTCCGCCTCAGGGGTCTCCCACATCCCAAATGACTATGATATCAATGGTTATGAGGTGTAGGCTGCTGCTGCTCATTTTGTGTGAACTGGCCTATGGCGGCTTGAGCCAATAGATGAGTTCTGAGCACGTTGACTAGATCGGGCCTGCAGGTAAGTTAGGCATAGGAACACCTATCTTCCTCCAGTTAGTGCATGACTCTGGGGCTTAGGCATCTGGGACATCTGACATGGGCTGTCGTGCACATGCGCAGAGGCAGAAGAGCAGGTGCCTAGGGAACTTTTACTGCAGTCATTTAAGCACAGAGTGAGTTTAGGTGCCTATAGAGTTTGGTGGCACCTGAGTAGGAGTTTTGTGAATCCCACTGGGGCCTGATTCTGGGATTTAGTCACCTAAAGCAGTTTACGTCCTTTTGTGACTCTAGCCCTAAATACTTATATATTTTATATTATAATAATCAGTATTCAACTGTGAACCAACATACTTCTGTTCACATACTTCCATAGCCAATGTGTAAAACTAAATGAGTTGCTGCAGAGATTTAATATAAAACAAAACAATGACTTACCAGTTGGCACATGGCAAACTGCTCCTTGTAGAAGTCTTTCACAGTTAGCACTTTTCCACTGCCCATTAATATCAATATAAACACAGCTGCCCAGTGACTGTGACTCCTCGTCTCCCCAAAAGGTAAACAAAGACTTGGTACCATCTGACCACTCAAAGTTAAGCCCATTCTGCAAAAATAAATTTAGGATTATTTCTCTTTATGTGTTACTGTAACATTAGTGGCTTCTTCTTTTGTGTTGATATCCTTTTCGTGGTCTGGCAAATCTGGCTTTTCCTCCTCCAAGGCAGCTTCCTAACTAAACGATGCAGACACATTCCCAAGGACCATTACTATGTAATTCTGCAAGAGTCTCATAAACGACAGTACCTGGCCAATGGGAGCTGCGGAGCCAGCACTCAGGGCGGGGGCAGTGTGCAGAGCCGCCTAGCTGTGCCTCCGCCTAGAAACAGCAGGGACAGATTGCCGCTTGTGGGGAGCCAGCTGAGGTGAGCGCCCCCCGGATCTGGCATCCCGAAACCTCTCCCACTCCCCAACCCCCTGCCCCAAGCTCCCTCCCACATTCAAACTCTCTCCCAGAGCCTGCGCCCCAACTCCCAGCCCTGCAACCCAACTCCCTCCCTCTTAGTTAACTGGAATTTTTCACTTACCGGCACCCCCCATTTCCCTAACATGCTGGATAAAAAAGCTTTTACTGTACTAACGGAACCACTGTGGCAGCTGATCATGAATAAAGTAGTTATCTGGATCGTAAGTGTACCAAGAATGAAGCCAAAGCCACTTCAGTGGTCAGCTTACAAAAGGCTTTTTGCCTGTGAATGTTCTTCTTTCTGCCTTTAAGCTTCCTTTTAGTGCTGGGACTCTATCATCATACCAGCATCACATCATGCAGTGCCGATACCACACTGATTACAGTTTACTTTAATGAAGCTTATATGTTGTGTTACAAATATAGATAAGCCCTAGCTGCATAGTTGGGTTTTGCTTCAGGATCCAAACTTCTCCCAAGTACAGGGGTATTCAGCTTGAGGTTTTTGCTGCAAGCTCATCTCCATTTACAAATCCACCAATTTCAAGTGAATACGCATTTCCTTTTTTTTTTTTCAGCTTATTATCTTGTTAGTGTAAAAACTAATCTACAAGATCATATTCCTATGCACAGACCCCATTACGTACATCTGAGGTAGACAGTCCAATCCAATGGGCGTATCCTAGTCTGTTTACAATGACAGTGAGGAAGGCTTGGTGATAATGGTCCGTAACGCTGACCAATTCAGTTCCATTTGCCATGCAGGTTTTTAAAGCAGCAAACCAAGTCAGATTCCCATGTATTAGTTTATATGTTCTGTTTCCATATTCTAAAGTATCTGGTACTGGATACATCTCAGATGCATCTATGGCATGTTTGGATGTATCTGCAAAAAACAGAAAGAAAAAGACAAAATATCCAGGATTTTCAGTATCAAACATTTTCCTTTAACAGACAATGTTTAATAAAATACCAGTTCTCAAAGCAGAATGGCTATCCTTAAAAACAAATGTAAACCCCACAAATCTGTTAGTTCTTCTAGGAACATCCCTGAGACCATGTCAACACAGCAAACACACACACAGGACTCTTGTTTGAAATCACAGCAAAGCCAAAGATTGAATTTGTGTGGAAAATGAATGGATTCAGTACACAGAGAGGAAGGCTTTCTCTTGACTCTCAAACTTTGAATTTCAACAAGAATTCAAAGGGGAACTAATGCCAGTGGGCCTCAATCCCAGGGTAAGTACCCATAAAGCACTATATACACAGAAACATGCACCAGCTTAGTGATTCTGTTTTACAGTGATGTTTTGAGAGTACCCTTAGAGGGTCTCATTACACACCTGTTTAATGGGGATCTCCTTGATCTCCCACGGAACTGAGGAGCTGGAATAATCCAAAGGTTTGCTTATCTGCATATCATGCTAATAAGAGCCTGGTTTTGAATTGTAAAAAATACATATTTTGCACAGTGAGTAATGTACATATCCAACTGTGAGGTCTATCTTTTCAAGGAGAGAAAATTATGCATGAGTCTCAGAGCCAAAGATGAATTCAAACAGTACAAAGACTAAGGGATGACTTCAGAAATTAGCTGTAAAGAGCATCACATATCCTATGCAGTATCTCACTGATTCTGGCAAATGGATAGAATGGTAACAGAATCAGATGAGAGGGAGAAAAAAAGATCAATTGCACAAAGCTGAAAACATTTATGAGCCAAATCAGTTGGGAGGAAGAATTTAAAATCAGAAAAACGTGAATGATAATTGGGAATTATTCAGGAACTCTTTATTGGATGCCCACAATCAAGGAAGAAGGCCCTACTGGTAGAAAAATACCAACATGTTTAGAGGGGAAGAGAAGACAGCTATAAAAATAGCGAAAATGTTATAATTTGCCAAGTATGATCATCTTGTTTATATTTTTGTATCATCTTTGTATGGTGAAGTATATCTGTATTTCCAATCTTGTGCTGTGTTTCTGTTTGACGTCCCCAGACAGATTAGCATCAGCAGTGCCTAGCCTGTCCGATGGCCCTTCAAGGGTAGTCAACTGTACAATGAACCCATTGCAAGGAACCTGGGAATACACTTCATGAGTCAGCAAGGCATTTGGTATCCGTATGGACAGAATTCTAAGGCTTATCCATGCCATGTGCCGGGCAGCTTGTGTTTGGGACAAAGGAAGTACAAGCCACATGGCAAAAGAATATAAAGGGCAGCTGCATCATCTCCCTTTTGTCTTCATTCCTGCTTCTTCCCTCTGGAAGAACGTTTCTACAAACGAAGCTCTGAACAAATGACTAAATGACCCATCCCAAGTGAGAAAAGCTACGTGTAGCTCTAAAGTTTGTCTCTTTCAACAAGAGAAGTTGGTTCAATAAAAGATATTACCTCAACCACCTTGTCTCTATAATAAAAATAACATGGGACACATTAAATGGATTAAAAGCTGGCTAAATGATAGGTCTCAAAAAAGTAATTGTAAATGGGGAATCAAACGGCAGTGTTTCTAATGGGGGTCCCAATATTTAAATCAAGATGGGATGTTTTTCTAAAAGATACACTCTAAGAATTATTTTGCAGAAGTTCTATGCCTGCGTTATACAGAAGGTCAGACTAGAAGATTACAATGGTCCCTGCTGGCCTTGGAATCTATGGAAAAAACCCAACTATATTAGGTCTTCTAGTCTATCTTCCTGTCTGTGTGGATTGTTCTCTACAGTACTTTTTCCTATAGTTTTCTATAATCCAGTTTTAAAGGTCTCCTACTGAATCTCATTTTCAGTAGTTTTTTCTGGTGGTTAGTCAAATTTCATACCATTACTCCAAGTTATGCATCACCCCAAATACCTGTTTCCCTCCATGATCTAAGATATGCAATGTATAGCCAGAAGAAAAAAACAAAGATAATACTCTTCGTATTGCTCATGTAGCAATGTTGATTTATCCAAAATTCTACAGATAATTTGTAGTTTTAGGCTGTTGACATGAAACCATGTAAGAGGTAATTTACATTCCATGGTTTATAAAGAATTTCTACAACATACCACATCTGAGAGAGAAGAAAGTGAGTAAGTTAATTAACATCGGAGAGGGGTGAGAGTAAAACAAACAAATCCTTACCTTGAGTCTTTTGGCAGATAAAACCATAATTTTTCTGACAGCTTTCTAAGTACCATTTTCCCGTAAAATGAAAATTAGGGTTATTTGATACCAAGGTACACAACGGAACTTGTTCTTGAATATTAGCACTGTTATATCTCTGACCCTGTAATAAACATATAACATGATAATGAATAAGCACTGCCTAAAAACCAACTCTTAACTGATTAAAATAAAAATCATTACAAGAGAAAGCATGCAGAAGATTAACCAGCTGACAGTCACTAAACATGAACATTCCAATGTACAACATCATAATTAAAAATTGAAACATCATAATGAAAATTTTGCATAATTCAGTTGAAAGAATGTGAAATCAGAACTAACTAAATATTTCTCTATGCATAAAGCAATACACTGCACAGTATACTTCATGATAATTTTGATTCCCCAGTCTCTTTGGAGCAGATTTAAAAAACTCATTACCACTTGTTATGCCCCCAATTTTGTGCCTGTAAATAGCTGTAGGAGTAAATTATTCGATATGTGCGTCTACCCCATTGGTGGTGTAAATCAAATAGCTAGATGTCTACAGAGGATCATTTTTGCCCACATTTAATTGGACCTATGAAACTGTACCCCCCATTATTCGGATGTGCAAAAGTGAGCCCAGGTTGAGCCCCTGTCAAAAATCAGGCCCTATCCTTTTAAAAAATCATTTATCATTATGTACAAAACAACACCTCCCCACAAAACACATTTCATAAAACTTACATGAACTACTTCAACTGGAGACCAATTGGAATATACCTTCGGATGTTCATTCACCCATTTTTCATAATCATCACTCTGCAGACCTATCCAAACACTAGTCTTCTGTCCAAACAGATTCATTGTTATGAAAGCTGCAAAAAGAAAGCATGAATTTTAACACATTCGTTATTGTAAGCCAACTTACCAGCCAATGTCATTTCATAGGTATTGTCCTTATTAGAAGGAAAGAGCACTAGCAGCATTTCATTTCCATCTAATCTTAAATTTCTTGGTACTGATTGACTTCAGTGGGGTCAGGATCTAGACCATTATCTAATTAGGGTTGAAGAGGTTCCCATAGCAGTTGGAACAATTTTAGTTTTTTGATATGACTGTTTCACTGAACATGCATTTCTCCATGGTAGTTAAAAATTAGACCGTGTAACAAAGCTTGACGGCTAGATTTTTAGTTCAGCTAAAAAAACCTTTACACACATGACAAATTTTAACCTGGGACTTTTTTGAACAGGGAATATAAAAAGTGCCAAGTGCACAGGTGTTTGTTACTCTGACCAGTCCGAAGTAGAGTCTATAAAACAGGGGTAGGCAACGTATGGCACACGTGCGGAAGGCGGCACGCAAGCTGATTTTCAGTGGCACTCACACTGCCTGGGGCTTGGCCACAGATCTGGGGGGCTCTGCATTTTAATTTAATTTTAAATGAAGCTTCTTAAACATTTTTAAAACATCATTTACTTTACATACAACAATAGTTTAGTTGTATATTATAGACTTATAGAAAGAGACCTTCTAAAATCATTAAAATGGATTACTGGCATGCGAAACCTTAAATTAGAGTGAATAAATGAAGACTCGGCACACCACTTCTGAAAGGTTGCGGACCCCTGCTATAAAAAGACAATCTAATATAGTGCAGATAAGACCCAATGCACTACATTCATGTAACAAGGATACTAGCTTTTCATCATTATTACCATTATTTTTAATTAGGTAGATTTTAAAATATTATAATGTTGTTTTCCCAATATAGGAATTTTATAAAGCAATCTTTAAAAATGTATCCCTCTATCTTTGGCATTTCTAATTCATGCATCACCTTTATATGTAAGCACAAAGTGTTGTGCAAACAATAACTAATCCTCAAAATACACTTTTGAGGAACACAAGGAAATATTATCCGTTTCATAGTTTGAGAAACTGAGGAATGGAGATTTTAAAAAGATTGTTCAAAATCACATGAGAGAGTTAGTAGCATAGCCAGATTTGGAATGTGAGTGTTCTTAATTCCCAGTCCTGTAATTAAGATTATGCTTTACTTTACTAATAAAATAAATAAAGTGTCATCTTTATTATAATGCAATACGGTATGGTCAGTAAAGTACCTTGTTCTACTTCATTTTCAATAGAAGCTAGTGACCCATCCTGTTCACTGCAGAAAGTTTGGGCAGAATACCAGTTCGTCAGGTGGTCTGGATCCTTTGGAATTTGTATCAAAAAGCACTATTCCCAAAAGCAAAAAATGTTTAATTTTTTTACATTTTAAAATGAGTTTGGTGATTGTTAAAGGTGCTGTATTGACAGCCTTGTAGACTATCGTCTTCTGATTACCCACAGAATAGGTACAACAAAGGCAATGGCCTGCCATTGTGTTTGAACCCTAAGCAAGAATGACAATCATTTCAAAGGGAAGCAGGGCAGTGTCCATGCTCTTTCAGTATCTAGGCCTCTCTGCCAAGACTGTCAACAAGAGTGAAAAATCAAGATCAGTTGGGTCATGAATATTGTGATGTGGAAAACTGCCCACCAAGAACTGGGCTGAAGCCATCAAATCAATTCAAACAGGTCACTGAAAAGTAAACATTTATTTACATAAACACATCTCTTCTACATTCTTGGTATTAATTTTCAGTTACAACCGATCAGGGCTGGATTCAAACCAGTTTAAAGGTGAAATGTTCCTTGGGCCCAATTTACCCCCAAAGTCAGTGGAGTTTAACCAGGGATGAGTCTGGCTACCTGTCTGTCCTGGGGTTACAGAATACACAGGTTTAATATAAACCGAAAGAAAATTTTATCACTGCAACTCTAGTGTGTGAATAGACTTAGGTTTATAATCTTTTCTGAACATTATTGTAACAACCTGTATAGGAATGTGACAATCTCTGAAGGAAAAATACAGGGCTCCATTTAGCACACAGCCTTCTTGTCATATTGGAATCACATTCCTAGGCAATAAAAGCCTTCTAGGTGCATATGTCTTAATTGGGGTACGGAACAGGCTAAGGCCCCAATCCTGCAGACACTGAATATATGTGACACAAAAACACGAGTAACTTCACACACAAGCACTCGCATTTTACTCAACAAAGTCAAAACATTCTATAACTTAAATGGGACTACTTGTGTATAGAAGTACTGGTCAGCATAATCATTTGCAGAATTGGGGCCTATATTTATATGCCTAAAAAGCCTGTTGTCAAAAGGGAAAACAGTATCTTCAATCATTTGTAATATCCTTAAATAGTCCACTCACTATCACACATTTGTAATGGGTTTTGAATAAACAAAAATATATATATTTTTTACCTTGAATCCAAAGTACAGCCATCCTTTGGGACATACTCCTTGCTGGTTCTGGTCTTTTAGAATTTCTCTCTCTATTATCCATACAATTTCACGCTTACAAATGGAAGGAAGAGAAATGGTACAGTTTTCATCACCCCAGAGTCCTGTGAAAAATAATTATAGAAATTATGTTGTTACATTCATGTTAGAAAAGTTGCTATGTACATCAATTTGATGACTAAAAATTACTATTTCTCAGATGTTATTGTTAATATTGCTATAAATTTATTGGCCAAATGACACAAGGCTCTACATTTGACTCAATGGTATTTCTCTCTGTCTTTCTATATTAGAGGTGGCCAAGAACTGGAATTTACATTCCGCTGGAAATACTGACATTTTCAATTTTGTTTTCATTCTGAATTGGAACAAAAAGCTGAAATTTTGAGATTTGCTGTGAAATGAAAATTCAGAAAAAAACTGATTTGGGATCATTTTGAAATATTTTATTTCAATAGAGCTGAAGTGTTTTGTTTCTATCATTTTAATTCATTTAGTTTTTATATTATATTAAAATATTAAATATATATTCATATTAAATATACTATTTAAATATTTTAATATAATATGAACAAAAGGAATCAAAACAAAAATATTTCAGCACTATCAAAGTGAAACATTTAGACTTATTTCTGTTGAAAATTTGTCAGAATCAACATGTTTCTGCAAACCATTTCAATTTCAACAAAACTGTCAATGGAAATTTTTAAACCAGCTCAAATCTGTAGAACACAATGACTTTTGAAAACTGCATCTGGTCAATTCCCAAATTTCAAAATTTGAAATCCAGAAAAGTTTGATTTTCACTAAAAACAAACCCACAGACTGCCCATTTGATGCTAGAGGTAGAGGAAGCTCCCTGTCGCTCTCTGCTGCTGTCTACAAATATCACAGACAGAAGCTTACTTGAGGGCTACACATTTCCTTGCTTATGTAGATTGAGCTGTACACCATTCTGGGGCCCTTGCTCTCACCTTGGCCAGTTCCCTAAGCCGGGCCTCTTGCCCTTCCCCCTCACCCCTGCCAATCTGGCCAGCCAGCCCCCACCTTCAGGCAGGCAAATTGCTCCTTTCACCCCCCTGCTATGCCCCTCCCCACACAAGCTCCTTCCAACTTTCTGGCCAGGCCCCTTCACCCTCAGCTACATTTACATGTAAGTTGGATAACACACAACTTGAATTACATGAGCAATGAAGTGTGCAACCCTCTAGTGGCAATTTATTGCTGAGAATTATACAACATAAAGGGGCTGATGCTCCGAGGTGCTGAGCATCAGCAGCTCCCTGGGGAGTAGCAGGAGTGGAGTCCCAGCTCAATTCAGCTACTATGCTCTAAAATATTCCTGATTGTGTTGGTAGACTGTGATGACCCATACTAGAAAATAAAAAAGAGTAAATAATCACAGGGTCTCATTTCAAACTCAGCCTAAAAGTCCTGTTTTGTCTGATTTCATCTGTTCTCTTTCTTGCAAGCTCTACTAAACATCTTCACTTTTGGCCATGAGGACAGCCATGCTCTCTCTCAAAACACAGCAGTACCTTGGTTACTCCATGATGGAGCAGCGGATCCTACCATAGTTGATGCAATCCATGTGCCCCTCCGGTAAATAGTAACACCACTTGCCTACATATTTCACCTTTGGTTGCTCTCATCGTCACTTCAAAACACTGCTTCTTACAAGGTAACAAAACTACACAACTTTGCCACTCAGCCTACTCTCAACACTGAATCTATTTTGACAAACAGCAAACATCCTTTTGGTTGACACCTAGAACTTACAGTATTGCCAACCCCCAAAATTATAAGTAAGATCCCCAAAAATCATGAGATTATTAAAAATAATACATTTTAGGTTCTTTTTAAAATTTGACTTCTGCTTTTTGAGCCTAGGGATCACCTAGTTACAATTTTTAGCTTTTCTCCACTGCCACAAGGGCTAGAAAGTTAATTTAATTTAATAAAAAAAACCCAAAGCTGAGCCTCTTAAGTTACCAAATGACATCAGGCATTAAGAAAAACATCCAATATCACAAGATTCATGATAAAATTCTGAGTTGGCAACACTGTAATTTTGATAACAGTAGCAAAAATATAGATCCAGCTAATGATGCAAGGAGCTGACAAGGGAATAACAAAACATTGTGCCAACAATCCTTAAGCAAATTGGCTAAAGAACCAAAATCAAGCTAGAGCACTGAGTTAGTAAAGTTTTGTGTTGGCATAAATACAATTTACAAAAGTACTAAAAACCATTACTAAATCAATCCAACTCATTTGGGATGAAAAACTGTCTGAAAACTGGCAGTGCATTAGTTTTACTGCTGTGCAAGAAAAATGTCTAATACGCACTGAAGATTCATTGTATGACTGGATAATTTATAATTTTGATATTAAAAATTTGGAATTTTTAATATTTGTTTTAGATGCTTTGAGTCAGTCTCTGGGACTATTTTCAGGTTATTTTGCTATTGCTTTGTTCCAAATAAGAGTGTCACTATCTAGAGCAGGGATGGGCAAACTTTTTGGCCCACATCTGGGTGGGAAAATTGTATGCAGGGCCATGAATGTAGGGCTGAGGCAGCAGATTGGGGTGCAGAAGGGAGTGTGGGATATGGGAGGGGGTGCGGTGTGCAAGAAGGGGCTCAGGGCAGGGGGTTTGGGTGCAGGAGGGATACGGCAGGGGGCTCAACTTAGGGGGTTAGGGGGCTTAGGCCTGTGGGTACCACCTCCGAAGCTCCCATTGGCCACGGTTCCCTGTTCCTGGCCAATGGGAGCTGTGGGGGGCGGTGCCTGCCGGTGAGTGCAGCGCACAGAGCCCTCTGCCCCGCCCCCCGCCCCCCCCAGGGGCCGCAAGGATGTGGTGCTGGCTGCTTCTGGGAGCAGCATGGGGTCAGGGCAGGCAAGGAGGCTGCCTTAGCCCCGCTGTGCCACAGGGCTGGCAATCCTGTGGGCTGGACTGAAAACACTGACGGGCCGGATCTGGCCCATAGACCGTAGTTTGCCCTCCCCTGATCTAGAGTTCACTTACTGAAAAAAAAAAATAGATTGTGGGTTATTTTGCATGTTCTAGAGAAATATAAACCTCAATCTAATTTAGCAATAAAATGTGCAATAACCCCTTTAGGCCCATAAAATGATTAGTTTTTGATTAATGCAACAAAGGGAAATGTAATATTGACCTGTCTGTGATGAAATGAAGCCACATCTTTCACCTTGTGTGCGCACAGATCTTTCTTTTCCTTCATTCCAGTTCTCATATACTAATGGTGACCCATCTCTCCACCTGCATAGAAACATTAAACATTTAGTCTTCATGTGTCAGTATAGTAATGCCTGCATCTGTAATTTTCACTCCATGAATCTGAAGAAGTGGGTTCTTTACCCACGAAAAAATAAATATTTATGCCCAAATAAATCTGTTAGTCTTTAAGGTGCCACCGGACTCCTTGTTGTTTTTATTAAACATTTAGTGACATTCTCTTCTTTTTTCCACCCCTCAAATTGCCACTACATTAATAAATGCCACCAAACAGATACAGGATAGAAAACGTCCCTTAATTAGCTCACAAAAACCCCTATTCACATTATTGTGTTATATCCATCATAGCCCTTTCACTAGAAATACTGTTAAAATGGGGAAAAAATAGTAATAAATTCTGAATTACAGCCCGCCCCCAATAACCTAAGTGGATCCTTGACACCCCATGCAGTCATAAAACAGTCTTATTTTGACAAACTGAAGGACAACTTGTAAACAAGATATTTCAATTTAAAAAACAAAAACAAAAAACCCCCCCGACAAAAACAAAACAAAAATCTCAAGCACACTTAAGAACATTCTTACCAAAATCCATCACTAGATACTTCAGAGTGCAATCCAATCCACCAGCGTATGTCATTTTTTGATAGCTGTAAGAATTTTTTTTTTAAACCAGTGTTTAATTACATATAGTTCTCCTAGTAAAGCATAAACAAACACCTAAGACCCAGTCCTACTCCCACCAAGGTCAACGGGGGCAACATCCAGTCCAAATCCTGTTTGCCTTAATTTATATGAGTAGGCCCATTTACTTCACTGAGACTATTCATGCAAGGACAGCAAGAGTTTGCATTTGGATCTCCGATTTACAGAGGATAAATTGCTAATTTTAGGGATTTATAACTTGTTTGTAAAATTGTGCTGTGACCTGAAAATTGCTACACAGGTCTGAACCTGAACTTGTTTTGTTTACTTAAGATATATTTTTTTTTAAAAACGGGTAATTTATTTAACTTTTAAAATGCAGTTTAATTTTTAATACTAAAAGGGATAGTATTAAAATGTTAAACAGTCATTAAAGTTTGCAAGTTGGTTACATCACATTTTTAACGGCTTTATTATTACAGTTCTACATTACAGATTTCAGAGTGAGTGAGGTGTTCCTTTTAATCCAGAGAACAGATACAATACAGACAGCAACAATGTTAGCTTCTACTCACTGCTCTGCCAACATGTGTCTCTCCCCGAACTGTGGGTGGGGACCACTTCTGGGATGACATGATTGTTGAGTGTTTATAGATAAGGCTATATTTTAGTCACAGATATTTTTAGTAAAAGTCATGGACAGGTCACGGGCAGTAAACAAAAATTCACAGCCCGTGACCTGTCCATGACTTGTACTATATACCCCTAACTAAAACTTGGGCCGGGAGTGCTCTGGGAGTGCCGCGGGTGCTGGCTAACATTCAGCCCACGCCGTGTAGTTTCAGGGATGTGTTGAGACATGTGGAATTTAAATTCTCCTTGTCACATCTTGAAATACCTTCAAAAAAGTTTCTCATGCCTAATTGTGATCAGTGCAAGGACCACATTAATTCCATTCAAACGTTTTACAACTTTAATGATAGTTGCCCAGGCTTCTGCTACCACTGAAGTCAATGGTAAAACTTCCAATTCACTCTGAAGAGAACAGGATTAAGTCCGGTGTTTCATGTAGAAGCTACTGTAGCTCAAGAACACTTGGCTATACTGGGCTTTAAAACTAGTTGGAGCTCCGGTGTAGACAAGACTCTGATGGCCAGAACCGTTTTTATAACTGAGGTTTAACTAAACCAGTTACAGGAATAGTTCTGCTGCCTGCAGCTCCAGCTGGTTTTAACAATTTGATGTTTCCCCAGTGCAGACAAGGCCTGATTGGCAAGTATTACCCGATCCTCCAAGGAGCTGAGTGCCTCCTGTGAGATGCTGAGCAATCTTGACTCCTGCTGAAGTAAATATGAACTGAGGGCACTCAATACCACATGGGATCATGCTCATAATCCGACATAAAACCAGTGAATTAAGTTGAGTTACTCTAGATTATTTATATACATTAAATTTACATTAATAATTTAATTAGACTGGAGAGCAGAATCTGCCTTTTTTTTTTGTAAACACAAAATTGCAAATCCTCTTCTTACCTAGATCCTGGAAGGATATACTGGTAAAGTCAGTATTACATGCAACATGACTTGAAAACTTGTCTTATTCTTTTGACAACCCATTAATAAATATCCACTATTTGTTTTTAAAATGAAAAAATGCTATTTTTAAAAATGGTTAAGTAAAATCATCTTCATATAATCATTTTGATTTACCATTTTAAAAATGATTTTAAGTCAGAAAAATATTTTGTAAGCGTTATATATACTTCATGAATAAAATATATATTTTAAGTAAAACCAAGTTATAATCTCAACAGAGCATAAACTATAATAAGAAGCAATAGACCTGGTGATTGAAACATCTGCTGTACAACGTATACAAGGACAAGATGTTCTTTCATTACAACCTATCCCTGTTTAAATTCATTTTCAATATATTTTGTGTGAAAATTCTCACTGTCTACTACAGATGAAAACAGGCTAGTAAGTCATTGAAAGCTTAAAAAAATCCTATTGCATTAAGAAACAATCTGCTTAAGTGTTTGTTTTACTTTTTAAGGTAAAAGCAGAGAGGACTTTACATGCTGAAAGTAAAAGTAGACAGTAAACAATTACAGCTTGATATCTTTTTGGCTCAGCAATAGTTGGTGATCTTTTAAATTAGTGCTGCAGAGTGTAGTATTGCTCTGACTAAGGCACCAGAATCATAGCTATTATGTGGTTGGTTTTTTTTCTTCCTTCATTCTTTATTACTAAGGACATTTAAATGAAAACAGGCTCTTTGTTTCTTGGGAATTCATCTATTTCTGCAGCTATTTCTTCCATTTAAAATAATAATAATACTCTGCTTATTACATCACAACGATTGCTATGGAGATTCTGATTTCATATACAAATGAGAATTATGATAATTTAGAAGCAAAAATCCGGTTTTCATACAAATTACCTTAGTAACAAAGGGCTCTAATTCAGAAGCAATTGTATGCAGCATTCTAAAGAATGGGAGTTGGGAGTGACACCCTGGACTGGCCTATTCAGAGGAAAAGTTGATCTGTGGTGCAAGGGCTAAAGCAGCCAGCTTTGGAGCTGCTTAGTGAGTGGGAAGCTTGTGCATTACCGATTCCTGCTCAGCACTGCTGAGGAGTAAGTACAGCCCTTCAATTACCTTTTAGAGATGTATGCTTAAGAAGAGGACTTCAAAGCATTCAGGAGAAATTTTTTACCTGATAATTTCCTATCTGCTAGCAGCATCTCCCTCAGTTCTTATACATACGAGCTATTGCCCTGCTGTCTGCAGTTTCTGGGTGCAGTTCAATGCTGCTATAACAACCCCAGCTGGTCAGGTCCCCTTCTCCAGCTTGCCATCACATGATTCATTCCAAGCTGTATAAAAGCCTTCTAGAATATGTTTAACAACAATAGATCCAATGCCAACCAGTAAACCATGTATAGGAGGCGAACAGGCCTACAAATTGTAGATATAAAAATTAAATTTCGCTCCTTGGGTAAGAAGCCATTCAGGGAAGGTAGAGTTGTAGAAGATGCTGCTATCAGAAAGGAAATTATCGAGTATGAAATTGCCCATTCTGCAACCCAGTGTTTCTCATGAGATGTATGAGAAATAACAAAGCAGTGAACAGAAATAGGGAGGAGTAATAAAAAATGAGATATGGAAAGCACCTCCCAAAATTAATTGCTAAAGTGGCATGTAGCACCTTCTGGCCAAAGGAGGCCTCTGAAGAGGATAGAAAATCCACCTTGTAGTATCCAATAGAGGTGTTAACAGAGAACCATGCTGCTGCCCTGTAGATCTCTGCAACGAAAAACACAGATTCTTTCTGCTCATGCAGTCATCATAAACCTCATGAAAGGTGCTTGACTTCACCAGCAATAGATGAACCTGATGTCTTCTATGCCTCTACAATGCATAACCTGATCCATCTGTCCAGGGATCATTTCAATAGCAAGAGCCCTTGAAAGGACTTGAACAAGAAGCCCAGTCTTCTTGTTGATTCATTACATTTGATATAGATCCTTAGTGCTTTATGAACCATCCATATTACCCCACAGCTTTTCTGTAGGAGGCTATGGTTTTGGACAGAATGATGAATCATCTCCTTTGAGACATGAGAAGATGAGTTCACCTTTGGCAAGAAAGATACTGGGGTTCTTACCAGCACCTTGTCAAAATGGAACACACAATGAGGTTCCTGTTAAAATTGCCAACTCATCTAGCAGACAGGATAGTGACTGTGTGGAGAGGAGAGGGATGGTTTTGGTTTGGAAGCACCATCCACCAAACTCCAATTTTCCCACAAACAGGGGAGCACCTGTGAATTTGGATGAGCACAGGATTTGTTTGGAGTGACTGTCTTGCGAGGTGTAGCCAAATGTGGCACCGTGCCTGGGAGATGAGGTCTCATTGCTAGAGTCCTTGGATTTGCTGTTGGGAAGAAGGGGAGCTGTTTAGAAGTCTGCCTCTTTCCCCAAGGAGCTTAGGACGCACTTTGTTATCTGGAGGTTGGGGGTGTGTGTGAAAAGGCAGGAATGACATGGTGCCCCTTAAGGGTTTTTTCCTTATGGCCCAGGTCTGTGCTGGGACTTGCCCCCAAAGCTGGCTGACTGGCATTCCCCTTGTCTTGGATTCTTTCCCTGACATGTTCTGCGTCTGCACATTGGGCTTTTCTGCATTAGAGTCGCAGCTCCTCAGGGTGGGGAACCCGACATGCCAGTCCAACTCTAAGGCCCTGTGCTCTGGCAGAGCGAGGGTTGGCTGGCTGTGAACAGGCAGGTCATAATTCACCCTCTGGAGAACCTATAAATGCTGCCTCACATATGAGAATACCACTCTGCTTTAGCCTGGTGAGTTCTGGGCAACTCTGACATGCCTGAGGAGGAGCAGAAAAGTCTGGTAGGGAGGCTGTGACTGAGACCACAACATTGCTCAAGGGAACGGGAGGAAGGTTGCTCATTACTTCCCAAAAAACAATTAAAATTAAAGTTGGAAAAGAAATGCTTGGGAGCAAAGCGAACCACCACTGAACTGCTGAGACAGAAGATATGGATGCAATCCAGAGTAAGGGACATAATCAGCAAGGGCTGTATTACAGGATTGAAATGCCCTCAAAATTGCAGACAGGAGAATAGCCCATACATACCAGAACTGAAAGAGATGCTGAGCTGCAGAAAGATATATCCATCCCACATTAATGTTGGACATTAATCGGTCCATGTAAATTCTGCTGGTGCACTTTAAAGTAGTGCTGTTTGAAATAGTACTACATTAAAACACACTAGAGAACCTTTAGGGAGCACCAGCAGTCTCTATCAGTTAATGTGAAAAACCTTAATGCACTTTAGAAGTCACTCCCCCATACAGTGCATTGCCCCACTGTGTAGATAAGCCCTCAATATGTTCTCCAGTATCATTACCCAAAGGCCAGCTACAATTTACTATATGACAAGAGAGCATTGTTGTGCAACTGTATAAGACCAAATCTGGCCTTATGCAACTGCATCCAGAGCCCCAGTCTGTGACTGAGCTAGGAACCATGATGGCAAATTTGGACTCAATGATGCTGCAACAACTCCTATGGCCTGCACAGACACAGAGGGATGAGTGGAACAGAGGGAGAAGCTTATGATAAAATAGGTACAGTGCATGCAGTGTGGGAAGCTCCTTTACATGAACTCAACACTTCCCAAGCACTTCCACAACTTTGGAGTAAGGAGCTGTTTTTTGTTTCTCTTGACACTTATGCAGCAAGCTGACCTGTCTCTTGATTGGCTCAGACCACTGCAACTACCACTGCCCCCCAGTCCAAAAGGTTACTAACATATAGCAGGATGGTCCTTTAGAATGATAAAGTAAGAGGTAAAGATAATAGTAATAATATAAGCAGAATTGTTTCTAAAATAATATGACTTTCAACTTTTTATAAAAGGTAACTGAAAACCAGAAATGCCAAGAGATGTTATTGGTACTGACATTTAATTTTGCAAAGGTTTGTCTTGTTACCTGTTTTATTCTACTGTGAATAAATTCTTGTTCATTAGAAGATTGTATTGTGACTATTTCACCACGAAGCCAACCACAGATGAACTCAAAGTTGGTCCACTCTGAGGCACTAATATGAAAGAGGTATTCTGCTCCTTGATAATAAGACCATGGTGGTTCTAAAATAGAAGCAAAAGATTCAAATGTGTTGCAAAAGGTTTAAGACTTCCTTTCGATTCTTACATGGAAAATTCTTTGCAACTAACAAAACGTATATCTGAATATACTATATATCACAGGACAAAGATTCCATTATAAAAAAACCTCTCATTAACTTTGATCTATCACATATTATAAACTGACAGAGATACTAAGCCAAATTCTGGCTTGAATCATATCCCATGCAACTCCAATGATATTAGTGAGACTGCATGGCATATAAGCAAAGGCAGAATTTGGCACATTGATTTTAATGAGTCTCAGAGGATACCAAATTCCTACACCATCTGCTCTTGGCTAGATTCTGATATCTTTAGTTGAGTACTCCCACTATGACTAGGGGCTTGTCTTCACTATGGGGGTAAGTCGACCTAAGTTATGCTACTTCAGCTATGTGAATAATGTAGCTGGAGTCAACATAGCTTAGGTTGACTTACCCCAGTGTCTTCACTGCGCTACATCGACGGGAGATGCTCTCTGGTCAACTTCCTTTACTCTTCACGGAGAGCTGGCATACCGGGGTCGACTGGAGAGCACTCTGCTGTTGATTTAGCAAGTCTAGTTAGGACCTGCTAAATTGATTCCTGCTGCATCAATTGCAGCAGCGTTGATCTCCCCAAGTGAAGATCAGCCTTAAGAGTGGCAAAATTGGGCCTTATAGAAGCAATGAGATCAATAATTCTTACAATGTTACCTAATGGGAGTTTAACTTTTATTAATTATTTTTACTTATAGCTTAAATATATAATTCCACATAATAGCTTTTCAAGATGTGAAAACTAAAACATGCTTTTTCATACCATTTATGTACCACTGTGGACTCTTTGGCTTAACACCTGTAAAGAAATAATAATTAAGAAACAATATTTCACACACCAATCATATAGTAGAATTTAACCAAAAAATTCTATTACTTCTTTTGTTGGTCAGGTAGAAAATTCAAGAGGGAATAAAATAAATATTGGGCACGTAGTTTTTAAACTAACATGACATTTTTCAGCAATAAGGTAAGGCACTTGTTCTAGATTTTCAGCTAAACATTCATCACCACATACTGCTCATCAGTATAGGTCATTTCTAAACTATGTGCATATTGAAGGCCATCCTGCAAATGGAACACCAATCTCAATCCAAAATCTAAGGGTACTACAGTCCTGCTTTCATTCTATGCAGCAGAACTCCCATTGACATCAACACAGAGTTCTGGCATGGAATAAGAGCATTCTATGGCCCAGAAACATTTCCCCTGTCTCTTTTGGGGGGAAGGGATTGCTCAGTGGTTTGAGCATTGGCCAGGATTGTGAGCTCAATCCTTGAGGGGACCATTTAGGGATCTGGGGCAAAAATCTGTCTGGGCATTGGTCCTCCTTTGAGCGGGGGGGGGTTGGACTAGATGACCTCCTGAGGTCGCTTCCAATTCTGATATTCTATGATTCATTATAACATAATGACTAATTATAAGTAGCATACGTAAATTAAAATATAGCTTAACAACTCTTACCTTTTGGTATTTTGCATATCCATTCACGCTTCCCATTGCAATGCAATGGCAGGACTGTTCTATTTACTTTGTATGCAGCACAATTTCTTGAATCATCTTCAACATATATGCTCTCTAAAAATGCAGATACAACCTGCAAGAGACCAATGCTTTCCTCAGCCCTGACTGAGATTCCCAGATAAGATGTTTAAAAGTTTTAATACAAAATTAAACGTAAGTGTTTTGAAATGTATACGTTGCACCATTAGAAAACTGATAAACTTGGGGTACCTGAAGTATGGTGAAGAACTCTTAAAATGGGGTCCACAGCTACTCTCTTCCCGGGCCCTATTCAGTACTCCTTGCTCATTTTCAAACCCTTTTTCATATAGCTAACTGAGTAGCATTAAACAGTAACTTTTTGCCATTCCTGACAGGGGCTGCCCCATGTCTAATGTCATTTTTCCTCTATGTTCAAAGTGTTGCATGATTTGCATTTTGTATTTACGTTCTGCACTTATTTTCATCGTTAGTATAGAGAGTGTTTGCTGTAATATGTTTCTAGATACAATTCTAAGGATTATATTTTTTACTGGGAGTCTCTTCATGCCCTTGAAATGCTTTAGTACTTTTGAATGCCATGTAGCATTTCAAATAATACTCCCACACTGTGTGCGCCAAAGTCAAAACTTGCCACCATTTAAGATGTGGCACAAGAGATGTGACTAAATCTGTTAATTCAAAAGCAGATTATGGTTAGTGAAGTGGATGAGTGTGAAGGAAGAGTCCATTTTGTCTGGCCATATAGTTTGGCTATTTGGAACGTTTGCTTTTAAATTGTGGTCTCATGATCAGAAATAATTTAATAGGTCCTTAGAATATATAGCATATGAGTATTTACAGGAGTTCCATCAGACCACTCCCATGTTCCTCCAGACAAGGGGTTTCTTTTATTAAATCCAATCCAGAATTGTCTTTCTTCAGCCCTGTGACAGACAAAAAAGAAAACAGCTGAAGAACATGCTGATATGTTTGTCTTGTCTAGCTTCATAAAGCCTTTTTACAATGTATAAATAGCCTGCAAATCCATAGCAAATTCTGGTAATTGAGATATGTCAAATTGTGATGTATTTATTAGAGTTCTTAGGAATGTTCTGCAGAGTTGCTGGCATCAACAAAATAATTTCTGTTTCTCTGATTAAAAAATACCAAGTTATCTATTTAAAGATGGCAATGTAAAAAATATTGGGTCAGATGGCGAAGCCCCTTTTCCTACTGGTGAGAAGTTACTCATGTGGTTACAATGACTTTAATGAATATTCACAGAGTAAACTATTACTTAGTATTGATAAGGATCTGGGCCACACAGAGCACATCTTGACATAAAAATATAGCAAATTGTGGCTGCATACTGCGAGACTGAAATCAGAACGTTCACCAAAAAAAATGCACAGTCTCTAGCCACTTATGATAGAGGAGTAATTCATTTGGTTTAATAGGCCGTTTCAGTAGCCGGGAGCTAGCAACAACAGAAAGACACAATCACATGCATTAAGATTATGAGGACAACACTGAGTAAAATCTCCTGGGTATGCATTGCTCAATAAAATGCCATCTGACCACATCTTCTGCTTTTTCGATGTATTTTGTTATCGAAAGATTCCAAATTTAGGACCTGGTCTTACTCCCATTCAAATCAATGGACGTCAATGGGAGCAGCAACAGACCCTTTAAAAATCATTAGGATTAATAAACAGACCACCCTATCATGGAGGGTTTGAGCATGATGAAAAATAGTGGACTATGGTAAGACTTGTTCCAGCCCTGGCACAGATAAAGCTGGTCTTTAAAAGGAATTACATTAGAATTTTGCTATTGTGCTTCTTTTGGAAGAACAAATTCATTTTCAACTTCACTTCAGTCAGCGAGGGAGATTTAAGTCAGTTATTGGCCACTGTTAATGAGGATGTAGAGGCACAGAGAGTTCTCTTTGTTTAAAAAAAATCTTTGGTGATATTAAATTTTATAAATACATGTTTACCGATCAAACATTTTGTTTAAAAACGTGTTCAAAAAATCCTCTTCATACACATGGGTAAAACTGGCAAGATGTGCTCCAAGATCTTGGCATAATGCTTCTGCTTCATCCCATGTTCTTTTCATCAGGACTTTCTCATTGTGAAATACCTGCATATAAAATAAGTACCACCACAAATGTGAGAACAAAATTGATTTTGGGTGGCTAATATAATTTTTTTTTTTTAAGGAAGTGCAATTTGCCCTTGCAATAAAAGACATTTTGCTCGGTCTGTTTCTGAAACTAATCTTACCTTGGCTTTCATTAACTTTGAAATGCTGTATAAAATGGTACTGATAAGTTTGCAGTCCCAGTCCAATGGAGAAAAGATCAAATGCAACAAGGAGTCTTGGATTCTTTTAGAAAATTTAGAATTTTAAGTTTAAATGAAGAATTTTCTCTCTTTAAACAATGTTGTCTGGAACAGTAGGTAAAATCCTGACACAAATCAAGAGATTTAGGTAACCCTTTTTTACCTTATAGCAGTTGAGCAGATTAGATTCTGATTCCCATCCAGGATAACATACATCCAAAGGTTCTTCAAAATTAGGCTCGTTTTCTTCATATGATTCAATTTTTTGCTTACACAATGACATAGCTTTGAAGCTTTTACAGTTTTTCACCTCCCAGTAACCAAGAGGCTGCCCTCTGCGAACAACAACACACCCTCCAGAATGGCCTAAGACAAGGAAAACAAGAGTATTCAGCATCAGAACAAAACATTCTGTGCCCAACCAGGACATAGTTTTATGAATTAGTAATGGTCATCTTTTTATGAGGTGCCCAAAGGTATCAAATTAAATAGATTTAAACCATTTTTCTTAATAAACTCAACATTTAGTGAGACAAGGTGGCTGAGGTAAAATCTTTTATTGGAACGTCCATTAAACGATGACACAACTGTAGATTTTACTCTTCGATCAACAATACGATAGCACTGAGAACTCATTTTGGAGTGAGTATGATTGTGCCATGACCCTGAGATTCCATGGATTGGTTGAGACTGGAAATAAAGGGATACATTATTATAGCCTTTACTCAGTCATACACGGGAGCGGGAAGCAGAGGTTACTCGCCTGATACTGCTGGCTGTGAGCAAATGGGCTGGGAGGAGGCCGACTGTGGGAGGTCCCCTGGCTGTACCTCCCCTCCCCCAACCTTCGTAGCTGGACAGATTACCTGGCTGGGTGCACAGTGGGGAGTATGTTGCTCATGGGGAGGTGCCGTTATGTGCCATCACTTCCTCAGGGCAGACTGTAAAATTACAGTCTGATCCAAAGTGAGCCTAATGCTACACATATCTTGGGCAGAGTGAGGGAAGAAAAGTGATGTTGGCTATGTAAAAAGGGTGGCAAAAGTAATCTTGGCTCAAGAATATAGTGGGAGATATTAGAATTTAATGAGAAGTTGCCATTTATCACTACAGTATATTACTCACTTGGCTGATGCTTGTTCCAGTTTGTATAGCTCACAGGCTGATTCTTCCCCTCTGTAGTTAGCCAGAAGTATTCTCCTGTATTGTTAAGGTCTTGTAGGGCTATCCAAAAATAGGTGTTATCAGTTTCCACCATGCTACGAATCATACTGTTGATAAAAGCTTGTTCAAATCTTTAAAAAGGTCAAGATAAAAGTGTTGTGAGAATAAGATACCCTAATTCACATTTCCGTGAATAATTCTCATGAAATATTTTGAATAATGCAAAAGAGAGAAATATCCGAAGCCATCTACACTTTCTAATAAATGTCAGTCGTGTATTTGCAATAGAGGCAGAATTTGGCTATTATCGCGTATGCCCAAATGCTATACAAAACAATCGTTGAAGCTATCTAATTTGCATATAAAGCAATAACCTCAATGCTAATGGTACAATATATGGAAAGAAAACAGAACACCCAGAAGGTATTATTTATAAATAATGCAGTGCTCAACAATGAGACTCTTCATATGCATGATGAGGGAGGAGTGGTGTAGAAGTTAAAAGGGAGTTACAGAGAATATTGAGGGGGGAAAAGAAAAAAGACTTGTCACAACAATGTTTTGTCAGGATTTGATTTGGACACTCCAGTGGCACTGAGTAACTAGTGGCACTACACCAATAGCTCTGACATTTGCAGATGAAGATGTTCTGTGGGTGAGTAAGCTTTTTTAAATTAATAAATGGTATATTTAATCCTGTTTTTACTACATAAACATAATTTATTGGTATAGCATTATACAAATAAATGCCTTAACTTGTCAACACATTTAATCAGCTTCCTATGAAATTACATACAGTGCATTAAGGACCCAATTCTGCAGAGACTTATACACTCTTAACTTTAGGCACTGTGAGCAGAACTATTGACTTCCATGGGAATGGTCAGACAGTGTAAAGTTAAACATGTGCATAAGTCTTAGCAGGATTTGGGCCTATGTAGGTACTATTCATTTATTTTTTATTTATGACTTTTTGCTTTTCCTCCATCCTTCTTAGTAATATGCTCTTTATTGCCAGAGATGATGATAATTTAGGATATTCTAAGTATCATTAATTCTGAAGAAACAGGTTTGTAGTTGTCATATCAGGACCAAGAACCTAAACAATAAATAAAATGCCATGTTTACTACTACTTTCTCAGCTAGTGCAGTATGGCAACTGGAAACCAGGGTCTGAAACAATGATAATGTGGAAGTGATGAACAGTTATCACACCTGTGCCTCCAGTGAGGTGCTTTGTATCCTCAATTCCCATTGATGCTAATGAGAGTTGTAGATACTCAGCAACTCAGCAGGATCTTTCCTTTGTATTCACAACATGCATTACTATTCTACTAAGATATTCATTGAGTATTAGGGACAATGTAGGGAATCACTGTCCTAGCAAGAAGAATCTCCATCAACCTAACTCCTGGATTTTTAAATCCATCCCACTGAATTATTCTCTTGAACCTGACAATGCTGTCTGTCATTTTTTCAACTGACCGGGTTCCTCATTCTTTATTTCTCCATGCCACTAATGTTGGGGGAAATCTATTCTTTTCCAAAAGTGAGCAAGCACGTATCTGGCTGCTAGTAGTAACTGTGTTATAAATGTGTTTTACCTCCCACCCCCATTCAGTCACCTCCTTTAGACTATAACCTAATTGAACTATGGATTCTGTGGGTAGCCTAACTTTGAGTTATCTTGAAAAATTCTATTTATTATTTTTCTACAAAATATTATGATGATAGGACATTCCCACCATATATGCAGACAGGTCCCTATTCCTCCACATCCAGGATCAAGTAGGGTTTATCATGTCTAGTAAACATTTTTCAATTTTGAAAAGATAAATGGACAGTTGAGAAGAGGTTCACCAAACACGAAGAGGTCTCTTAATGGTAACAAATGCAGGATATGAGTAAGCTTTGTTAATATTTGTACATATGTGTAAATAATGATCAAATAAAAAGGTTAAAAAATAAAATATTTCCTTATATTTTATGCATATTTGAACATTACTTATTTAGAGCTTGATCCAGCCAGGTGCTGAGGACTCCAGCCCCAATCCAGCAAAGAACTGAAAAATGTGCTTAATTTTAAGCAAGAGTAGTTCTACTAAAGTCAAGCATGTAATTTAGTGCTTTGCTGGAGTGGGGCCAGAGTGCTCAGGATCAAGGCTTTACAGTTATATCCTGCAAAGTAACCTCTATTTCCACTAAACCTGGTATCTGTCCCTGTGTAATTTACTACTGTAGAGTGGTAGCAATTTCATAAAGGGAGCAAAAAAGGAGACACAACAGCATTGACTGGTGACCCACATTTCCAAGAATTCTATGAAACCAGGGCAGGGCGAGTAGGGAACCACCCATGGCGCAAAGCTGCAGGATTGGAAAAATGGGGCGGAAATGGAGGTGACATGTAAAGGGGCTCAGGGAGGGAGTTCCACCTCCAACCTGACTCACCTCAGCGGGCCACCCAGCCAGTCTGGGGGTGGGAGCTCAACCAAAAAAATCAGGGGCGGGGGAGGCGGGGGGTTTGAGCCAATGTGCCCTCCCCATATCACCTCTGGGCGGAAAAATAATGATAAAAATGGTAGAAGACGCAAATACGTTTGCTGTCCCTGGCTGCTAAAATGGCTAGTTATGGTTCTATATGAATCAATTCCATGGGTCAAGTTTAGAGGTCAGTTACCCAATTGTATCTTTTGGCAGCCTAATAAGCTCCTATGTAACTGATAATTTTTATTGCTCCTGTAGTAACAGAAAAGAATTGGATACAGGGTTAGAACATGTAAAAGGGTTTCTCCTCAGGCCATTTGTCCTCAGACACTCTAAATGTTTCCTTGGAGCAAAGGTGCTCACAAGCCTTGTTAACATTGCCAGTTTTTTTCCAACTTTTCCACACAACTAATTCTGGATGGAATCAAAAAGAATGTGTTTGTAGTAAAATAAATCTTGACAAGCTAGGATCTCCTCTTACAACATTTACATCTATGTATCATTGACCATTAGTGTATCTACACTAATATACTTTATAATTGATTTAAGAGTATCAACTTTTTCCCCCCCCTGCCCTCCCCACTGGCTATATAGAAAGTGGAGCTGATAGAAAATTTTCACAGAAATCAGATTTTGTTTTTGAAAAAAAAAATGTTTAAATGAAAATGCAATTTTCCATCAATAAACCGCTTCAATGGAAATTTTTCTCTTATTTTTTGTCAAAAAAATGAATTCTAAAACCCAAAATGCTTTCAGTTTAAAATGCTGCCCTGGTGCCTCATAAGAGTCTGATCAAGTTGTCCAGCCTATAGAGGAGTATGGGAACTTGAGGGACCTGAAGTATTAACCCCCCCGTAGCGTGAAGCACTATGGTGGCATTTCAGAATGGAAGTATTTTGGATTTTGATTTTTTTCAACAAAAAAATTTCTGTAGAAGTCTCCCCCCACACACACACACACACATACACACACACAGTCCATCAGGTCAGTAATTGCACTCTACCAAATTTAATCCCACCTCAGGAAGAAAGCAATGACAAAATGAACATTTGATTTTAGTCAGTCATTAATCTATGTAGTATTATTTATAAATAGTAACATTTTCTCTATGCTTTTTTATAGTTAGAATAACATGTTACAAATATCTTTGCACTGTCTAATAGTATTAACTACCTGTTTGTTACTGTTACAAGTGAAGGAGGACAGTAATAGCCACTGGAAGCATGTTCAAAACTTCGAGGGGTATTGTCGATTTTGTAACAAAATCCACCATGTCTCTCCCATCCCTTAAAAAAAAAAAAAGGGTTATTTATATATAATATATATATGCACAATTGGTTTGGTTGTTAAGCAAGTGATCCCTCTTTGTACTTTCTATGTAATCATCACTAATTATGTTATCATATGTGCCCCTTTCCTTTTTGCTCTGGTGGGGTCCTTGTGACCATACCTGATTGACAGTCTGATGAGCCGGGCTTTCAGTAGCCCTGTTTCCTGCTATCATGTGATGAACTATTCCATTCATAAACCGGAGCTGGTTTTGATTTACTTTAAAATGAATACAAATACAATACAAGAAAGAAAAGGATTACTGGATACATATTGAAATATGACTTTGCTTTGTAAAAACAAGAAGCTAATATTAAGTTAAATACCAGTATTCATTTTTTTTTAAAAAGAATGTTGTATCTCAGAGAGGTAGGTAAGTAGATGTATCCCAATTTTACAGAATCAAAAACTGAGAGTTTAAATCCATTAAACATGAAAAATATTACTTGAAAAGTTTATTTCATGATCTGTGATTTGTAGCCTGTAGGTATAAGTATTTGCTAGGTAAGGCATAGGTATAAATTAAGGCAGTAACACAATAAACCTACAAGCCTCAAGGACTGTAAAATAATATATTAGCTAAACTAATCAAGGTCTAAGTCCCAAAAATCCTAACCAGGAGTAACCCTAGACCATAAGATATCACAATACAGAATGGTATAATAAATAAGTAACACTGAACTGCAGACAGCTAACCACAAGATGCCAGATTATGCCAGCTTTAGATAATTTAAGTTAGGAACATCAGCAGATATCCAGCAACAAGAATGCCATGGTAACTAACTGATGTACAAATGAGCTTGAGGTAAAAGGCCCAGTAACCTAAAAGGGAGAAGGGCACCCCTACATTCCTCACCCTAGGGTGAGGAAATACAGATAAGGAAAAGGGGCTGAAATCCCTACTGAATATGCATTAGGCAAAGCGGACATCAGCGTAACACATTATAAAAGCTGTATCTTGGCCAGTGGCGGATTAGCCACTGGGCCAACAGGGCCCGTGCCCAGGGACCCTGGCCAACTGGTGGGCCCTGGAAAAATGGGTACCCCTGCACCCCGACCCACTCTGCCTGCCTGGCGCTCCTGCTGTGGAGTGGGGTCAGGGTGCTGGGGTTTGCTCCTGCCGGGGAGTGGGGTTGGGGCATGGGTGGCTTATAGGGTGACCAGATGAGAGGAAGAAAATAATCGGGACACCAGGGAGAAAAAAAAAAAAAGATTTTAATCGAGACATCTGATCACCCTAGCAGCTTGACACACTCCACCTGCCCAACCAGCACTCCTACCAGGGAGCAGGGAAAGCCCCCACGCCCCAACTCTGCTCCCTCACCCAGCAGAAGCGCTGGGCAGGTGGGGAAAGCCCCTGTGCCCAACCCTGCTCCCTGGCAGGAGCACCGGGGGAGGAGGGGACTGCAGATGGAAGGGGTGGGGGTTGGGGGCCACTTGCTCTGGCCCAGGGCCCCACAAAACCATAATCCACCTCTGATCCTGGCCTGCATACCTTGGGAGATGCCATGATGATGACCAATGGTGGGGATGGTGAGGATAATGACTAACGCTTAGGGATTTTCTGCAGGGAGTGGTGAGAGTATATAGATGCTCATATGTGGGATGTTTTGACCATCTTATATTATTTGTCTGCTGGGTTGGAGTGTTTGTGATTTTGCTAACTGTATTAATAAAAATATTAAAAAGACAGAACACCTTTCCGAAATGTAACTAACTGTCTCCTTCGGGCACACGGGATTCCTTGTAATAGCCTTAATATTTCTGGATCTGATCAGGAGGCAGAACCTTGCCAAACCACAGAATGCTAACTGGGAATTAATACATAATGAATAGATCAGGCAACATATTGAATACAGGGTAATGAGTTTACTTACTGAATCTTGGGGGTACACGCCAGGACATTTAGATATGTCATTTTGGGATGAAGTGTTTAATTGTGCTTGTTAGTTTTTAGTTGTGATAACTCACTACTGATGCAGAATATCAAAAGTGTAAGAAACATTACATGTTGATTCAACTTAGCTAGTATTTGTGACCGTCTGTATCCCTATGTTTACCCATTTTATAAGTTTATGGTATTTTTGGTACAAAGTATCCTTGTGAGGTATCATTTGAAAACTCATAATTTGCTGATCATTACTGTCATGTTAAGATGTGTGTGGCAACATTGTATGTAAAGTTATAATATTCTACTGTATGATATTACTAAGACATGTTCCAAGTCTGGAGAGCAGTCACAGTTTCCCAGAGACAAAAGGCTAGCCAGTGCCTCAGACAGGTGTCAACAAAATCAAATGGACCATCACCTGGTTAAGTGGCCATTCTTTGGCAGGAAAGAGGATGTGGGCAAAAAATTACATCTAGACAAAGAAACAACTGGGGGTTCCTGTCCACACATCCTTTCTGTCTCCTGAACCTTAGCTGGAGATGATTCTCAATGAAGGGAAAGAACTATAAGAAGGGAGAGCAGACACCCTAAATGATCTCTCCCCTTCTCTCTACCCCTAGCATCGACAACACTTAAAGAACAAAGGAAGCAGCACTGGACTGGGGGAGGGATCCTGACTGAAAGAAATTCAGCCAGTAAGATTGCTGAAACATTGGGTCAGAGAGATCTTTGCTTTGAATTGACTTAGTTTATTAAATTGGGCATTAGCTGTGTTTTACTTTTATTTTCTTGTAATCAATTGAGACTTTTATTCATTATGTGTAGTCACTTAAAATCTTTCTGTAGTTAACAAAATTGTTTTATTGTTCTAAACCACTGTGTTTGGACTGAAGTGTTTGGGAAACTACACTTGGGATAACGGGATTTGTGCATCTCATTTTCTATTAATGATGAGCTTTGTATGAGCTTGTATTGTCCAGAAGGGGATGGGCAGTACAAGACATATTTCTGGGAGAAAGTCTGGGACTGGGACTGCAGGTGTTGCGCTGCAGTGTAATTCAAGGGTGGCTGGCTATAGCACTGATACAATATAACGGGGGTAACTTACATGCTGGAAGCTGTGTGAGAGCAGACCAAGAGTGGTAGCTGTCACAGAGAAACAGTGTAAAAGGCACCTCAGGTTGGGGAATTGAGGGAACTCAGCTATTCATCAATCCAGATTGTACCCTGTCACAGTATTATATGTTACAGCTGTATGATTTTTGTTTTGAACTGAAAATGAAATGTTTACTTAATACTAAAAGTGGTCTCACTGCTGACCTTTGATAAGGCAAATCATCCTTCTTGTTATTTACTTCGTATTATTTTCCTGCTCTGTTTTCAAACCCAGTAATACTTTTAATTTTCTTCAATCATTTTTTAAAATGCCAATAGCACAGGATAAAATAAATGAAGCACATTATAGCTTACACAGGTCTAATTTTTTTCACCCAAGAGGTTCACATTGGGGAAGAGTTGACAGAGCTTTTGTAAAGGGAAGTCATGCCCCACCAATCTATTAAAATGCTTTGAGGGTCTCAACAAGCACATGGACAAGGATGATCCAGTCGATATAGTGTAGTTGGACTTTCAGAAAGCTTTTGACACGGTCTCACACCAAAGGCTCTTAATCAAAGTAAGCAGTCATGGGATAAGAAGGAAGGTCCTGTCAGGGATTAGTAACTGGGTAAAAGATATAGAACAAGGGTAAGAATAAAGGGTCAGCTTTCACAAATGGAGAGAAGTAAATAGCAGGGTCCCCTAAGGATCTGGACTGGGACCTGTGCAGTTCAACATATTCATAAAAGATCTGGAAAAGGGGATAAACAGTGAAGTGGCAAAGTGTGCAGACAGTAAAATATTACTCAAGATTGCTAAGTCCAAACCTGACTGTAAAGAGTTACAAAGGGATCTCACAAAACTGGGTGATTAAGCAACCAAATTTCATAAATAACCAACCCTCCACACAAATGGACTTTACTAAAATAAGACAGGAGATCTACATTACACACTTCACCTCTCTACAAAGGAAAAAGGACCGTAAGCTGTCTAAAATCCTACCTGCCACATGGGGCCACAACAGGCCCCTAACTCACCCAGCAATATCGTCAATTTATCCAGCTACACACTCAACCCAGCAGAAGAGTCTGTCCTATCTCGGGGAATCTCTTTTTGCCCCAGCACCCCCACGAACATGATACAGTTCTGCGGTGATCTGGAAGCCTACTTTTGCCGCCTCCGACTCAAAGAATACTTTCAAGATAACACTGAACAGCGCACTGAACAACAACACAGGCAGAAGAACTCCACATGGACTCCTCCTGAGGGTCGAAATGACAGTCTGGACCTATACATAGAATGCTTCCGCCGACGTGCACAGGCAGAAATTGTGGAAAAACAACATTGCTTGCCTCATAACCTAAGTCGTGCAGAACGCAATGCCATCCACAGCCTCAGAAACCACCCTGACATTATCATTAAAGAGGCCGATAAAGGAGGTGCTGTTGTCATCATGAACAGGTCTAACTACCAGAAGGAGGCTGCCAGACAACTCTCCAATACCAAATTCTACAGGCCATTCTCCTCAGATCCCACTGAGGAATACACTAAGAAACTGCACCATCTACTCAGGACACTCCCTACACTAACACAGGAACAAACCAACATACCCTTAGAGCCCCGACCGGGGTTATTCTATCTACTACCTAAGATCCACAAACCTGGAAATCCTGGACGCCCCATCATCTCGGGCATTGGCACTCTCACTGAAGGACTGTCTGGATATGGGGACTCCCTACTCAGACCCTACGCCACCAGCACTCCCAACTATCTCCGTGACACCACAGATTTCCTGAGAAAACTACAATGCATTGGTGACCTCCCAGAAAACACCATCCTAGCCACCCTGGATGTAGAGGCTCTCTACACAAACATCCCACACACAGATGGAATACAAGCTGTCAGGAACAGTATCTGATGATGACACAGCACAACTTATTGCTGAGCTCTGTGACTTTATCCTCACGCACAATTATTTCAAATTTGGTGACAATATATACCTCCAGACCAGTGGCACCGCTATGGGCACCCGCATGGCTCCACAATATGCCAACATTTTTATGGCTGACCTGGAACAACACTTCCTCAGCTCTCGTCCACTCATGCCCCTTCTCTACCTACGCTATATTGATGACATCTTCATCATCTGGACCCATGGGAAGGAGACCCTGGAAGAATTCCACCATGATTTCAACAGCTTCCACCCCACCATCAACCTCAGCTTGGACCAATCTACACGGGAGGTCCACTTCCTAGACACCACCGTACAAATAAGCGATGGCCAGATTAACACCACCCTATACCGAAAACCCACTGACCACTACGCCTATCTTCATGCCTCCAGCTTCCACCCCGGTCACACCACACGATCCATCGTCTACAGCCAAGCACTGAGGTACAATCGCATCTGCGTCAACCCCTCAGACAGAGACCAATACCTACAAGATCTTCACCAAGCATTCTCAAAACTACGATACCCACACAAGGAAATAAAGAAACAAATCAACAGAGCCAGACGTGTACCCAGAAGCCTCCTGCTACAAGACAGGCCCAAAAAAGAAACAAACAGAACTCCACTGGCCATCACCTACAGTCCTCAGCTTAAACCTCTCCAGCGCATCATCAGTGATCTACAACCCATCCTGGACAATGATCCCTCACTTTCACAGACCTTGGGAGGCAGGCCAGTCCTCGCACCGCACCATAACAACTCTAACTCAGGAACCAACCCATGCAACAAACAAACCTCGATGCCAACTCTGCCCACATATCTACACCAGCAACACCATCACAGGACCTAACCAGATCAGCTACAACATCGCTGGCTCATTCACCTGCACGTCCACCAATGTTATATAAGCCATCATACGCCAGCAATGCCCCTCTGCTATGTACATTGGCCAAACTGGACAGTCACTACGCAAGAGGATAAATGGACACAAGTCAGATATCAGGAATGGCAATATACAAAAACCTGTAGGAGAACACTTCAACCTCCCTGGCCACACAATAGCAGATGTAAAGGTAGCCATTTTACAGCAAAAAAACTTCAGGACCAGACTCCAAAGAGAAACTGCTGAGCTCCAGTTCATTTGCAAATTTGACACCATCAGATCAGGATTAAACAAAGACTGTGAATGGCTATCCAACTACAGAAGTAGTTTCTCCTCCCTTGGTGTTCACACCTCAACTGCTAGCAGAGCACCTCACCCTCCCTGATTGAACTAACCTCATTATCTCCATACGGATTTATACCTGCCTCTGGAGATTTCCATTACTTGCATCTGAAGAAGTGAGGTTCTTACCCATGAAAGCTTATGCTCCCAATACTTCTGTTAGTCTTAAAGGTGCCACAGGACCCTCTGTTGCTTTTTACAAATGGCAGTAGAAATTCAATGTTGACAAGTGCAAAGTAGTGAACATTGGGAAACATAATCCCAGTTATACATACAAAATGATTGGGTCTAAATTAGCTGTTACCATTCAAGAAAGATCTTGGAGTCATTGTGGACAGTTTTCTGAAAACATCCACTGAGTGTTCAATGGCAGTCAAAAAAGCTAACAAATTGTTAGGAACCATTAGGAAAGGGATAGATAAAAAGACAGAAAATATCACAATGACACTGCATATGTCCTTTGTACACCAGAACTTGAATACTGCATGCAATTCTGGTTTCTCCATCTCAAAAAAAAGATTTATTAGAACCGGAAAAAGTACAGAGAAGGGAAACAAAAATGATTAGAGGTATGGAATTGCTTCCATATGAGGCACATTTTTGTAGTGTTTTGCAGATTTCCTTACAGAATGAGGACTGAAGTTCAGATATAGAGTGAACGTTTTGTGAGAAGTATTCACCCACAGATGAACAATCCTTGGAGCTTAAATTCATAACTTCGTTGTAATAAGCCATGAATTTTAGTGTCTAGCAATCTATAACCCACTAACAATCCCCTGCACCGGCTTCCAGGTTAACAGGCCACTTCACCTTGAACAGTCCCCTGAAATATGTGTTAATTACTTATGCTCAATAATGTGTTCCATCTTGTATTTAGCTGTGACACTCTGAGTACATTTCCCCAGACCTGAAGAGCTCTGTTTGTAAGCTGGAAAGCTTGTCTAGCTCACCAACAGAAATTGGTCCAATAAAAGATATTATCTCACCGACCTTGTCTCTCTATTTCATTTTTGTTCATCAATTGTACTTGGCATTCCATCCCTTAAATGCACCTCCTTCTTTCCTATCTTATTTTCTGCAGGCCTGGTAACATAATAGTATCAGTATTGGGAGATGGGCCCTTTTTACCACAAGTGACAAGCAGTAAATAAGAGAAATGCCTGTTTTAGTGCTATGCTATGGTAGCTTTGAACATGTCAATTAAATTATTGAGGAGCATAACTGCCCACGGATATAGGTGTATGCAGTGTTGTTGTAGCTGTGGTAGTCCCAGGATATTAGAGAGATAAGGTGGGTGAAATAATATCTTTTATTGGACCAACTTCTCAAAAGCTTGTCTCTCTCACCAACAGAAGTTGGTCCAATAAAATATATTACCTCACTCACCTTGTCTCTCACTTCTCTCTCTGTCATCAAGTAACTGACAGCTCCAGAACTCCTACCAGAAACTGGTTTAAGGAAAGTTCTTAAAATCATTGTTTTTGGACAAATTGCCATAGAGAAGCTGACCTTTGTTACAAGACATTTTCTCCCTGTTAACAGATAATAGGTTAAACAAATAGTTGAATTAGTAAATAAATAAAAGTTTAAAAAGAGCCAAATAGTTCATGGTGAGTTGAGAGAAGAGGAAAAATAGTGATTTCTGCAATTATTGGCTAAAGATGCAGTGCAAAAATCAGAATCATCAGCTGATCAGATGCACAAGAGATTTTTAATGCTAATCAGTCTGAGGATCAAGTAATAAAATCAACAGAAGATAAAAACCCTCAGTAAAATAGATAAGACTAGAAAGCTTCATAAAGACAAACAAACATGCCGGGGGTAAGAATCCTTGAGAGAAAAATAAGAGGCATAATGAATTAAAAATCAGATGTTAGACAAGCCACCAGAATTCACCTATAGTTAATGTACATCAACAATGACAAAGAAAAGGAAGAATAAGTAAACCTGGAAGAGCCCATAGAATGAAACAAAGAATAAAGTTAATTTTCTTTCTAGTAACAGGCAGAATTTTCTATGACTTGATGGCAGCTATGCTAATACAGAAAACTACAGTTTGGGGATGCAACATCTATTTAACCAACACACATAGAATAGATGGAAAAAGAAAATTAATTAACAAGATAAAGAGTCCAAAATAAAAATTTAAACGTACTGACTACTTTTGATCAAATGCACACAACTGCTTCTATCAAGTTAAAAATTAACAGACCCATAGAAATCAAGGAACTATACCAGGCTTGAGCATGTTTTATAGGATGAAAAACAACAGAGAGCGAATAAGAGGCAACTCCCACAGTACATTCCACTATTTATGACCTATGAGTCAGACGTGAGTTCTGATCCTGGGAGGTGCTTCACTGCCTTTTGCAATGGTTGAATGCCTTAAAATCACACTAAGTTGAGAGTGCTCAGCATCTCTCATTCACTGCTTGGTCTAATGAAACTGGCTCTGTTCAACCCAATGAGGGGCAAAGGAGAGAGGGAACAAAATTAAGAATATCTTTCTGAAGAAAAATGTGAGCGTGATGGGGTATATAAACTCAACACTGGGATAGAAGGAGCAGTTCTAGGCCTACGTAGCCCCACCCTATTGCACCTGCAGAACCTGCTCCAGCTGGAGGAGGAGTTTAAAATAGAGCTGGACAGCTCAGAAGGGTGAGGAGAAGAGATAGGATAGAATAGGAGATAGACTGGTAGGGGAGCCCAGGCTCTCAAGTCTGCTGTGAGGTGGTATAAACCCCTCCCTCCTTGAGATAAGGGGATTAAAGACATTGTAAGCCCTGAAGTAACGATGTGAGGCCTTTGGGGGCCCTCAGTTGGGCTGGAAACTCCTTTTTTGGGGGTGGGGGGGTGTCTTTGGACTTCTATACCTTGTTGCACTCTATCCCAGAAAGGGATGATTTCAGGTGTGACCTGGCTAGAGGGTTGAGTTACAATCTGTAATCCTGGACAACCAGGTCAGATCAGGACCCCAGGCCAATTCACTTGTGTATTAGTACAGCTCAAAGTAATGTGTAAGCGTGTATTGAGATGTTTAAATGTCATGAAATCTAGTGGAATGTTATGTATTATTTTCACTTATTTGTTCCTATTATAATATAATAGCAAACATTTACTTTGTGTATACCCCTGTAACTAAATAATCCAAAGAAATCTTGTGAAATACTAATGAAGGACTTAAGGACTTTAACAGAAAATGCTAATTTCAAAGCAAGTGGCCATTATGTGATAGTTGGCGATTAGAGGCTATGTGCATTCCTCACTCGAAGGAAAAGTCCATTTGGGTAGCGATATTGTCAGCTTGTTTTCTTTGTGAAGATACTATAAATATGGATTAAAAGAAAGACCCTTTATCTCTGGACTGTTTGGATTCTAACAGGGCAGAATAACTAAATGAGAAGACGGAGATACCAGAGTTATTCCTGATAGCCCTCCGAGACCTTTAGGAAACTGGCAGATGACAATATCTTGCTACCATTTGGAATTATAGACTATGATTCTCTGGTACATATATTTTACCTGCTTTAACCTCCCAACAACTCTCATTGTTTTTCTTAGCTAATAAACCTTTAGTTAATTTACTATAGAATTGGCTGCCAGCATTGTCTTGGTGTAAGATCTGGAGTACCAATTATTGTGGGTAAGTGACTGGTCTCTTGGGAGAAACCTGATGTGGTGCGATTTTAGGTTTAAGTGAACTTTTAATCACAAAGTCCAGTTTGTCTCAGTGGCAAGACAGGCTGGAGAGTCTAAGGGGATGGTCTGTGACTCCACGGTAAGACTGGTATAGTGATCTAGGAGTTCACATTTGTTACTGGCTTGGTGAAATCTAATTATAGAACACACTACCAGTTTTGGGTGTCTGCCCTGTTGTCTGACAGTCTGCCCTGAGGTAGGCACTCACAGTCGTGAGCCACTCCAGACAGTGTGACAATATCTACTCAAAGAGAGATTGCCAACATGCTGGAGCGACCACTGGAAGGCAATACTAGAGATGGGGGAGAGTTGCAACCCAGGGACCTAACCACCTGCCAGTACCACTCGTAATCAACAGCCCCGTCACAGCGAGGAAATTTTCTTTTTAATAGAATCTCTGTTTGTGTGAAATATTCAAATAGAAAGAAAAAGAGTGTAGTGACAGGGGGGGTCAAAGAAATTATAAATGTGTACAACCTGCAGGTAGATGGAAAGATCTAAATACAACAAAACTCTTGATATCTGAATGTTACTCCAAGTTCTTCATTCACAAGTACACTATTGAATGATAATCAAAGGTCATACTACTTCTAATTACTAATAAGAACCACCCTTACCTAAAGATGATGGATGCAGTCACAAGGTCAAATTCCACATTCTTTTCCCAAGCAAAGTCCCATTCACTTCTGTCTACTTTAATCTAACCTAAATATTTATATCGGCCCCATCACCAGGTATTTGAATGCTTTACTAATTTGTTAAAGCATACACATGAAATTTGCTGTCTCTCTTCTTCCCCCACTAGCCTGGAGAGAAAAGTTGCCCACTCTTGATTTTGACGAGGTCTTTCCTGGGCTTGCAACTTTATAAATTATACAAAAATGACATGTTCTTACTAAAGTGCAAGAATCTTAACAGCCTGTGCCCAAGAGCTGAGATGAAGGAGTAGGGTCTTTGAAAGAAAAAGACATCTATAACAATTCTGTCAGTTCAATGACTTTAAATAATTAACTGCTGGTAACTGTATCATAATACCATTTTCTACTTTTAAACACAAGAAGGAAACAAGATTCAGTGAACTCAGAACCTGTTCCGTGATCCGATTTTTAAACTTCATCTTTAATAGTACTCATAACACAACACACCTTAGAATGACAAAACACCTGAGAATAATATAGTATATCTATTTACTTGATATACCTCAAAATAGAGATTGGCTCAAGTGAAATGCCCTTATGCAAGCACCCTAACTTTGGGGAATTTTCTATTTGGCTCCAGATGTGGATACAAATATCACAGGAAGTCTCTATCTCCATAATGATAGGAACAGAAATCTAAATTCTTAATAGACCTGAATTTGGGGGGAAATTGGATCTAGGTCCTAACTTTTTAGCTTGGTCCCTTCTCCAATTTAAATTGAATCTGTCATGTTTCTTGACCTCTGCACATAGCTTTGTTATTCAAATATCAAAAGGGAACGCAAAACAAAAAAAAATGGGGGGGGGAGGAAACCATTACATTGTGCAGCAATACTGCTTCACAACCAAAGAAAGGACAAATATTTCTATTGAAAAAGCTTTTATAAAACTTCTCTATAAAGTTTTGAGCAATTTTCAAGGACACCAAAACCCATCAATCCCAGAATGTTTCTTTATAGTGTGTCTGTTGAACAAACTGGTAGCAAAAACAAAAACGTTTTACCACTGGACCACATAGTTTAAAAAGCTTGAATTCCTATTATTTTCTCCCTTTTAGATAGCTTCATGCCTTTCTATTTGTTTTACAAAAGTGAAAGGAAAGTCAGATTGAGTGTAAAAGTTCATTCTCCATATAAAAAAAAATTGATTGTTTTTCACCCTGACATTCCACTTGAAACTATGAAAACCATGTGGGAGGTGGGGCATCATGTAACAGTCATTATTTGCACAGATGGTCTGCAAGAGTATTTTGACTTTTGATCTAGAAAGAAACAGGAACTTGGGTCATAACTTCAGACAAGGCAGTGATCCATAAAAGGAGCACTTCAAATCTTACATTAATCTTTGGTTTATACATTTTTCAAACCAACAACAGGAATGAGATTTTTCCTAGGAAAACTCAAGTATATTTTTAATGTGAAAAAACAAACATATTAGTTATATACAAATGCGTAAAGGTTTCCGATCACATTTTATGAAGTAAAAGAAGCACTATGCAAACTCACCCCTGGACAGTCTGATTCCTCCTTGGACGTGTCATTTTCAAGCTGTCCTGCTATTTTACAAATGTAAAAATATCTATCCTCACAATTTTTAACTTGCCAGTGTCCTGCCTAATAAAAAAAACAAAAAAACCCAAATCAAACGCGCACACGATTAAGTAGTTTCTTTTCCTATTTAACAGACCCTTTTGGACGAGAGGATAAACAGACAAATTCTCCTCCCTTGATTCCTGTGTTTAGTCTTCCCATTGACTTCTGCAAAAACCTTCAATACTATTTGTGTGAGTAAGGCAAGAAGGATTTGTCTCTTTGAATATTAAAATGAAATGCCCTTTAACTGACTGAAGCCAATGAAAACTGCTGTTGCTAGCCCTCTCAGAATCATGTCTTAGATGTTTCTTAGCTACCACTGGGCCTGACACTATTAATCCTTTTTCGTGTTCATAGTCTTTACTCAAGCAAGTAAAGGTTTGTGGGACTGGGCCCCTAGGCATTTTTAAACTATTTTAGGGTTACCATATGTCCAGATTTTCCCGGACATGTCCGGCTTTTTGGTGCTCAAATCCCCGTCGACGGGAAATTGCCAAAAAACCGAACATGTCCGGGAAAACACCAGCATCCCTGCCCCAGTCCCCTGCTTACCTGAGTGGCTCCGGCAGCCTGCGAGCTGCAGGTGGATTGCCCGCTGCGGCGGTGGCTGCTGCTGCTCCCCCAGACACCTCAGCTCTGTGTAGCTGAAGAGTGGAGTTGCCCGAGCGCTACCAGCTTCACAGTTTGCCAGGCAGCCCCCAGACCTCCAGACCCTGCGACCCGGGCCGGGCGCTTCCCCAGCGCAGCCGGAGCCCGGGAAGGGAAGTGCCTGGCTGGGGGCGAAGGGTCTGGGGGCTGATCAGCAAACCGTGAAGCCCGTAGCGCTCGGGAAGCCCTTTTTGCGTGGCTGGAAGGGAGGAGGAGGGGAAATGTGGGGCGCTCAGGGGAAGGGCGGAGTTGGGGCGGGGACTTTGGGGAAGGGGCGGGGCCCCGTGGAGTGTTCTCTTTTTAAAAACCTTTAATATGGTAATCCTAAACTATTTGACATGCAGAAAATGAATGCTTTAAAAATTAAATTTTGTCCCTTGGTCTCTGCTATGCTGCACTTTCTATAGTCATTTACACCTGTGCAGAATGCTCATGTGTATCTAAATTATAATTTAATTAATTATCTTCAGCTCCAAGACATTAGGCCTGATCTTCCAGTTCTCAGTTACTAAGAGTAATCCTTGGTTTCTGTGGAACTACTCCTATTAGTAAGGATTAATCACATGAGGAAGGGTTTTGCAGGACTGGGCCAATTATTAGGGACTAGATAGAATTTCTGATAATTGTGCAGAATAGTGTATTCTTTGGCAAAAACCATACTTTACTATAAAACCTGAAAATGGTATCACATGGCATTAAGGAAAGAGTTTATTAGTGGTTTGGGCATTACTGAATTATCCTTTGGCCAGATAAAACATTGGTGAATGTTTTTAGACATCCTTGTTTGGCTAGTAGGAACTGTAATTTACTTTTTTTTTTTTTAAATGTATGCATATTGCTCCCAGTCTCAAAACCTCTGGCAGATTTGGAGTTCAATCCTGCTGCCACTAAAAACAATGGCAAAACTTCCAATGATTTGGAGTGGACAGTATATGCTGCTCCTTGTATATTTTTACAAGATGTTCCATAAACTGCTATAAATGCTGAGAACTGAGAGCAACATGAAACCGGCATACTTTATCACAAAAATTTATTTGGAGCTTTCAAGTTAATAACCTAAATACAATAAATTAAGATGCACTTTATATGGATTTTAAATTATTTTCTCTTCACTGAAATAAAACTACCTGCTCACTGATTTTTGTCTTCTTCCATTTGGCAAGCATTGCATTATTCCATTTCTTATTGAGGATGAGGCCCAATGGTTATGATTCATTCTCTATTTTGTTTGTGCATCAGCACAGTCCTAAGACTGATTTTTAAGGCTATATCATACTTTTCAAGACTCAGAGTCATTAAGCATCAACAGGCAATGTTGTAATGTGGTTAGGGATGGAAAAATATATGCATATTAAAAAGCCCGACACTGATCATGACCAAAATTGATTAACCTAACTTTATTTTTAAAGGAAAGGAGGAAAGAAAACTTACAGATCCTTGTGCTGAAACACAAAGTTGACTTGTTCTCTGAAAGATATTAGGCTCTTGTTTGTGCCAGTTAGTGAAGGTTACTGAGGAGCCATCAGACCATTGAAAAATAACTGGGGTTTTATTACTGTTCAAGCCAATCCATGTTTCGGTTACATTTTCTGTAAAAGAGATTTTAAATTTTGATGAAGCAGAAATAAATGATAAATGCTAATTATTTCCATAGGATTAACAGCACCTTTTTAAAAAAATGCATAATTTCAGTCAATTTCACCTTTTTTTTTTTTTTTTTTTTTTTTTTAAACAGAGATATGTTTCTACTTTACTTTATAAAAACCGGCTTCAAAAGTAAACCAATGTATGTGATGTTATGATCTGTAAATGCCTCTGGGGGAAAAAAAATTGGGAGCATATGCATGCAAGGGGGGAGAAAAAATGGTATAGAAGAGGAAGTGGACTATGGAGTAGTATCCTTTTTAGGGCTATCAAGAAATTAAAAAAATTAATTGTGTGATTAAAAAAATTAATCACGATTAATTGCACAATAATAGAATAGCATTTATTTAAATATTTTTGGATATTTTCTACATTTTCAAATATATTGATTTCAATTACAACACAGAATACAAAGTGTACAGTGCTCACTTTATATTTATTTTTTATTACAAATATTTGTACTGTAAAAAAAGAAATAGTATTTTTCAATTCACCTAATACAAGTACTGTAGTGCAATCTCTTTATCGTGAAAGTTGAACTTACAAATGTAAATATAAACAAACTTGTTTCTCTTAGCGATTGGCTGAACAAGAAGTAGGACTGAGTAGACTTGTAGGCTCTAAAGTTTTACATTGTTTTGTTTGAGTCCAGTTATGTAACAAAAAAACCCTACATTTGTAAGTTGCACTTCCATGATAAAGAGATTGCACTATAGTCCTTGTATTAGGTGAATTGAAAAATACTATTTCTCTTGTTTTTTACAGTGCAAATATTTGTAATAAAAATATAAAGTGAGCACTGTACACTTTGTATTCTGTGTTGTAACTGAAATCAATATATTTGAAAATGTAGAAAATATCCAAAAATATTGAAGACATTTCAATTGGTATTCTATTGTTTAACAGTGCAACTAACTGCAATTAATGTTTTTAATTGTGATTAATTTTTTTTTAGTTAATTGCGATTAATTGACAGCCCTAATCCTTTTCCACCCAGCCTCTGTGGCTGGGAACTAATGGGAGCTCTACTCTACATGGGTGGGGAGACATGACCTCTTGGAAGAGCCACTGTAGATTCCCTACTCAGGGCAACTTAAGTTGCAAAGAAAAAGGTATAATAAACATTGCTGCTTTGAGCAATAGTAGTTCTTGCTCCATAGCTTTTGCACAGGGATTATTATTGAATTAAATAAAAGCCCATGCTGTCATACAGGTGTAATTTGTAAAGTGTAAAAAAAAATATGAAAAAATTCCTGAGAACTTAACAATTGGGCAGCAACAGACCATGAATTCCAGTTATGATTGAACCTGGTGATACTGTAAACCCAATGAGCACTCAGCCAGTCTGAAACGATGGAAACAGCTACAAGCATGACTCAGACATTCTAGGCTTCAGAGTGACAATCCTGGAATTTTACTATATAGATGCTTGGGAGCAGTTTGCAGGGGCACAGCCAATAATAAAATGAAAAGGATAAGAATCAGACTGCAAAGGGCTTATTCAGGACTTGCTCAGAAGCTAGAATATGCCAAGATCCATGGTAAGAGACATTTGACCATTAGACTCTGATGCTAGTCCCACTTCCTAGAGGGAACAGTGTTTTCTGGAGCCTTACAAAAGGGCGTTGAATTGCATGGGCTACTGCTCTTCTTTTGCATGAAGGGGAGAATATGGCCCTTCACTGCCTTCATACACATTCATTTTGTTTATTTAATTACAACAGTGCTCATTGGGGTAGCAGATGAGATACACATCTCATTGTTGTGAGGATCCTAGAGCAGGGGTGGGCAAACTATGGCCCAGGGGCCACATCTGGCCCTCCAGACATTTTAATCTGGTCCTCAAGCTCCCATCAGGAACCAGGGTCCAGGACTTGCCCTGCTCTGGCGCTCCAGCCAGGGAGCGGGGTCAGAGGCTTGCCCCACTCTGTGCAGCTCCCAGAAGCAGTGGCATGTCCCTTCTCCCTCCGCAGCTCCCATTGGCCAGGAACCGTGGCCAATGGGAGCTGCAGGGGCAGCACTGGCAGACAGGGCAGCACGCAGAGCCACCTGGCTGTGCCTCCATGTAGGAGCCGGAGTGTGGACATGCTGCTGCTTCTGGAAGCTACTTGAGATAAACGCCGCCTGGAGCCTGCACCCCTGACCCCCTTCTGCGACCCAACCCCCTGCCCCAGTCCTGATCCCACTCCCACCCTCTGAATCCTTCGGTCCCAGCCTGGAACACCCTCCCTCCTGCACCCTGAACTTCTCATTTCTGGCCCCACCCCAGAGCCTTCACCCCCTCCCACACCCCAATCCCAAATTTTGTGAGCATTCATGGCCCGCCATACAATAGGGTTACCATATTTTGTGCCTCCCAATGGAGGACACTCCCCGGGGCCCCGCCCCCTCCCCCCGCCCCGCCCACGCCCCCCCCGCCCCAACTCCGCCCCCTCCCAAAGTCTCCGCCCCCTCCCCTGCTTCCCGCGAACATTTAATTCGCGGGAAGCCTGAAGCAGGTAAGGGGGGCGTGGGGGGGTGGGGAGGAGGCGCGGCCCAGGCTGGCCCCCCGGCGGCTCCAGCCTGGGTCGGCTCGGGCCCTGGTGTGCTGGCCCCGGCCGACCACCCCCGGCGGCCCGGCGCATCCCCCGGCTCCCGGCTCCGCGACCCCGGCTCCCAGCCCCGCGGGCCCGGCTCCCCGACCCCGACCCCGGCCCCCGGCTCCCCGGCTCCCCGACCCCGGCCCGGCCCCCGACCCCGACCCCGGCCCCGCGCGCCCGGCCCCCGGCCCCGCGCGCCCGGCCCGGCCCCCGGCCCCGCGCGCCCGGCCCGGCCCCCGGCCCCGCGCGCCCGGCCCGGCACTATGCCCCCGGCCCCGCGACCCCGCACCGGCCCCGGCCCCGCACCGGCCCCGGCCCCAGACAAAGAGGCCCCGGCCGAGCCTCCCGATTTTCCCGGACATGCCCGGCTTTTGGGGATTTCCCCCCGGACGGGGATTTGAGCCCCCAAAGGCCGGACATGTCCGGGAAAATCCGGACGTATGGTAACCCTACCATACAATTTCCATTCCCAAATGTGGCCCTCGGGCCAAAAACTTTGACCACCCCTGTCCTAGAAGGAGCAGGCATCATAAATTCGGATTCTATCGTATATCTGTACAAGACAAATAATATCATGCCTGAGTCATGTGGAAACCCATCATTAAAAGAACTTAATGAATCAAAAAGAATTCAGTTATTAAAAGTAACACAGTTTAAACTAACTCTCCAGCACTCACCATCTTCAAGAAGGTTAATAAATAACTCCACATCTGCCAAGGAAGTTATACTAATGAGATTGCTATTATCAGTCTTGCAAGAGAGTAAAGCCTCATTCCAGCTCTTTTCCTCTTTATGAAGTTTGTAGCAGTTGCAGTTGTAGGGATACCAGCCAGTGTTACAGCGGGTAGGATGATACTTCCATATATCTTATGGAAACAATAAAAGATAAAAATATATTACACAAAATTAATTTCAGGCTATGCTCTATTGTTTTCTTAATACAGTCATAGCATTTTTTTTTAATTTACAAAAGTAGAAATATAAAACCATCCAAAACTACTAGGTAAAGACAGAACATTTCCATATACGAACATGCAGTATCATGTATCAAAATACAAATGCTAAATATAGATGATACTTTATTGTAAAAAAAAAGAAAAAAAGAAAAAACACCACACCCCAAATGAAATATTACCATTGAGAGACTTACCAAATGTTTCATATTCTGTACTATTTCCATATTTTTTGCATACATAAGGCAATCCAGATTCACATTTATAACTTTGCCAGTCATACTGCTCCTTTGAATTAAACACCACACAGTGATTTTCTCCAAGTGCGCGATTGGTGAGACCTACAACCAATTAAAAACAAAACAAAACATAAAATTAACCATAATTTACTTTTGAATTGCAAAACAGGCTTATAATCTTCTACAGGTGTTATCATATTGATACACAAACCAAAAGCTCTCAGTAAAGTAAAACAAGTTTTATTGCTCAGCACTGGGTAATGCAAAGGAACTGATTGAATTCACAGGAATTGGATGGTTGAACATCACAATCTATATTTGTTGGTACGTGTTTGCTCACTGAGTGCTATCCCATGAAATACCTGAAAAGTTCCAGTGTCCATTTTCTGTGGAAATGAATAGCCTTGAAATATGGGACAAGGGATGTCATAGGGCTTATCATAGTAACGTGAGACTAATCAGTTAAAATTCCCAATAGAATACATCTTTAAAATACCCTTTAAAAAGTCCGATCAATGAAACCCTGATCTATGTCCCTGGAATTTTGAATAGCCCTCCAAACGAAAACACAAAAAAGGCCAATACTCTTATAAATTTCAGTTATAGAGAACATACAATTACAATGCAATAATATAGTGCAAGAGGAACATCAAGTACTTGATCTCCAGTTCACAAATGCCAATGGTGCTCCATCGGACCACTGCCAGCCAGAAGATTCATCCAGTCTATTTAGCCCTGTCCATAGCAGAATTTCTTTAGTGCTTAACTTCTCTGAAATATAAAAAATAACCAAAACATGTTGAACATTTCAGATGCAGATATACTGTTCTGATTTCTCATGATGATAACAAAGCAAAGCTTAAAACAAGTCTCCAGAAGGCTTAGGAATGCTAATGGCATTTAATCTTTGCTCTTGAAAACGTTCTATTCCATTACTAATCAGTATTATACTGAAAGACAACTAACTCAGCCAGTCACAGTGCAGGGATAACATATGTCTGCAACAACATGATCTTTTCACCTTCCATCCTGTTTCAGGTTTTCTTGCTCATTATGAATGAAATATGATTTTAAGGTCAATTATAGTAAACAAAATTGTCAGACACTTAAATGAACATAATTTGTTGGAGAAGAGTCAACATGTTTTTTGTAAAGGGAAATCATGCCTCACCAATCTACTAGAATTCGTTGAGGGGGTCAACAAACATGTGGACAAGGGGGATCCAGCTGATATAGTGTACTTAGATTTTCAGAAAGCCTTTGACAAGGTCCCTCACCAACGGCTGTTAAGCAAAGTAAGCGATCATGGGATAAAAGGGAAGGGTCTCTCACGGATTGGTAACTGGTTAAAAATTAGGAAACAGAGGGTAGGAATAAATGGTCAATTTTCAAAATGGAGAGAGGTAAAGAGTGGTGTCCCCCACGAGTCTGTAATGGGACGAGTCCTATTCAACATATTCATATACAATCTGGAAAAAGGTTAAACAGCAGACTACTCAAGATAGTTAAGTCCCAGGCAGACTGCGAAGAGCTACAAAAGGATCTCTCAAAATTAGGTGACTGGGCAACAAAATGACAGACGAAATTCAATGTTGATAAATGCAAAGTAATGCACATTGGAAAACATAATCCCAACTATATATATATATAAAATGATGGGGTCTAAATTAGCTGTTACCACTCAAGAAAGAGATCTTGGAGTCATTGTGGATAGTTCTCTGAAAACATCCACTCAATGTGCAGCAGCAATCAAAAAAGCGAACAAAATATTGGGCATCATTAGGAAAGGGATAGATAATAAGACAGAAAATATCATATTGCCTCTATATAAATCCATAATGCCCACATCTTGAATACTGCGCGCAGATGTGGTCATCCCATCTCAAAAAAAGATATATTGGAATTGGAAAAGGTTCAGAAAGGGGCAACAAAAATGACTAGGTGTATGGAACGGCCTCAGTATGAGGAGAGATTAATAAAACTGGGATTTTTCAGCTTGGAAAAGAGAGGACTTGGGGGGATATGACTGAGGTCTATTAAATCATGACTGGTGTGGAGAAAGTAAATAAGGAAGTGTTATTTACTCCTCATAACACAAGAACTAGGGGTCACCAAATGAAATTAAGAAGCAGCAGGTTTAAAACAAACAAAAGGAAGTATTTCTTCACACAACACACAGTCAACCTGTGGAACTCTTTGCCAGAAGACGTTGTGAAGGCCAAGGCTATAACAGGGTTCAAAAAATAACTAAATAAATTCATGGAGGATAGGTCCATCAATGGCTATTAGCCAAGATGGGCAGGGATGGGGTCCCTAGCCTCTGTTTGCCAGAAGCTGGGAAATGAGCGACAGGGAATGGAACACTTGATGATTATCTGTTCTGTTCATTCCCTCTGGGGCACCTGGCATTGGCCACTGTCGGAAGACAGTATACTGGGCTAGATGGACCTTTGGTCTGACACAGTATGGCCATTCTTATGTATAAAAATATTTAGTGCCTTCACCTGCAAACTGTAGACATTTCAAATCCTAGTGTAATAGGAATTTCAGAGTTTCCTGAATCTTATAATTGAAAGTGAGAATTGTTGGGATTCCCTCCAAGACCTCTTTCCACTTGGCTTCCCAAGAACTCAGTTTGACTCCAGACTTTGTCACTCAGGTATCTTCATTTGGCATACAGCAATGCTACACTGAGTTGATCAGGCTCAAACGCAGTGGGAATAGATGAAGGGTCCAGAATAGCTCCAAAATTGCACAGAAACTCTCCCTTTATATACATATCTCATTTCATTTACTATACATTGCATCACATGTTTTTGGATTGGATTGGTTACTTTGAGCTGTCCATGCATTGTCCATCCTGACCTCCTCTTTACCACCTCTTTACATTCCTTCTTTATCTTGTTTGCAGTAGATGGTTCCCTGGTTGTCCTCCCTCTGATCCTGGCTGGCCCAGACATTCTATCTTTTTAGCCTAACGATCGGTTTACCTCCAAAGTCTATCTTCAAGAAATGGGGACTCCTTCAATGTGTTAATCACTCATGTCAGGCCAGGCCTCAGCTACATTCCCTGCTTCTGTTTTATATTAGCATTCATTTCATCTGAATCATATTCCTGTCGTTCTGTGCTCTCTGTTTTAAAGTTTATTATCCAGCAACACATGCCTAAGACCGCAGTAGTTGTAATTATTTGAACCACCATCAATATTAGACTTAAAGTAGGAAGCAGGGGATGCAAGTTCATCTCTTCTGGTACAGCCCACCATGGTGTTTCCACTGCCTGAACAATAGCATCCCAATGATAACAATATAATTGCTCGGCTATTAATTGGGCAATGGACACAAACTGCTCTATTTTCCTTTGTATCAAATCAGTGATGTTAATGGACAAGGAATGTACGGGTGCAAAGAGATTGGTCACCAGTGATTCCCATTTGGTGTTGTCTGTCATGACCTCTGTCACATTCTCCTTCATCTTCACACTTGGCCATAGGGCATGGGTCCCAATCTGAGTCAGAGAGGTGAGGTTCAGACAAAATCCATCCAGCGTCCTGTCATGGTTTTGTCGCCACTGAAAAGCTGTGGTATCCCAGAGCACATACTGTGTCCCCAAGCCGTACCACCTCCTTCATTCTCTCTCTTTAATGACTAGTTGGGCCCAACCTCCCTTGCTTGTGGGAGGTTCATTCGGGCTGAGCACTCACAGAACCAGCTGTGCTTGATTTGTTTACAGCAGGCTGTGTTTATTTCATCTACTCATGTTGCCATCTTCACACTGGGAAATGTTGTTTATAGGTCCCATTCTCTATTGTACTGTTAACATATACCATACATACTGTTAACATATACCAATCTTTTAGGATTCCTGGCCTGTCCATCTAGGAATAGCAATCACAATTGTCACAGTTGAATTATTAATTTCATGTGGTGCCCAAGATCCAGGACCTTTTAGCCTCGCAAATTGCAAATTTTCCTTCCCGATATTCTTAAATCCCGTATCCATTAGTGTGGTTCAGATAAGTGTGCTGTTTAACATTCACCCCATTTTATTTCTTCTATTATCTCCATTAGATGCATACCAAATTTGGTACCATATGCAGCACACAATATTTAATGAATCAATCACAGTATTCACAGATATATTAATCCATTTTAAAGTTTGTGCAACGGAGTGCATATTACTAATAGTTAATACCTCCCGCTGCAAGTACTAATCCCCCCTCCCTTTTTAATGCTCAACCTAAACTATCAGTTAGCAAGTTAATCTTAAGGTTCAATTCCTTGATATCAGCATAATTCCATAGAGAGACCCCAACTCCAGTGCTACACATATGGTGCCACTGTGTCCCTTTTGGCTGTATGATTTTTGTGTCCTTCTTGGAATATGCCTCCCACTGGATCCTCCCATAATCAAATGTGTGCCCTGATATTATTGGTAAACTATTTTTTTTTTACACGGTGCTGGGCAGGTTCCAGTCAACCTGTGTTTTGTACAGTCTAAAATATACCTACTGCCACTGTTTCATGAGTGAGGTATATAAAAATACCATTTTCTAGCTATGGAGCTAGACTGGATAAAATAGAGGGGGGAAGTTGAGCCCTGTGGAGGGAGAATAGTGTGGATATGCATAGGAGTCTGTGGGACCATGGGCTCACTGTTTCGAACCACCCTCCACCAAACCAGTGAAAAAGAATTGATGATAATGTCAACTATCCATCTGGGTCCAATGTCAGTACAATTAGCATATATAAGCACACCCATAGTTCTGAAATTCTAGTGCATGCCATAGTTCCCTAAGTCCATGTCAACCACCTGGACTTCATTAGCCATCTTGACGTTCCGGACCCACAAGACCTGGAGTCAGAGTCCCGACAGCTGCAGGTTTTTGTCAGTCAGAATTCGTATGCCCTGTAGGTAGCCAGATAGCAGGCCCCCTGACACCTACACATGGCAAGGTAAATCACCTCTCGCCACTATGATCTTAAGCACGGTGCCAGAGGGGTTTACCACAAGACCAGATGAACATTCATCTTCTGAGGCACGTCAACATCTTTGGCTTTCTGCTTGGATAGGAGTGATCTGAATAGCTGTAAAAATTCACCACAGATCTAATGCCACACCAAGCCACAAGAGTGTGCCCAATGTTGGAAGCCACCACCACTGCTTCCAAAAAGGGAAGAAACCATTTCTAGATTCTCTCTTTTACTGAACTTTGTGAATTTTGAGCTGGCTTGCATGAACTCAACTCTACCCTTTACTTCCCAGGTCTACCAACTATACAGAGGGTCCAAGCTGATCCAATATCACACATGGACCATACCTCTTTGCCTTTGGGAAAGTGTAGTAGGAAGCTAGATTGTGGATCATGAATTTAGATCCTACTTGATGTTCAGTTAGATCTCCTTTTGCATTGAACCATGCCTTTGCCTTCTGTACTTCTGCCTCATTGGTTACCACCATGCTTTTTTAGACCTGTAAAATTTGCATCTGCCAGTCCTGTACCCAGGCTTCTGATAGAGCTACTGTAGCCAGATGGGCTGGAACTGGGTTAATCCCATCCTCCCACAGTGTCATTTGTCTTCCCATCAGGTACTACTTCCACTATTCACTTTTAATCCTGACCACTGCAGACACAGCAAAGCCTCAAACAAATCCTGTTTATGTTCCTCTTCCGTAGGGGATTGAATTAGTATTTCATCAATGTACTGGATGGGTCTGTCTGGCTGAGGGAAGTCCCAGAGTCCATGCTCACATGAAGCAGTGTAAATGGTGGGGGAATCTTTGTACCCCTGGGGCAGTACAGTACATGCATATTATGTGCCCTCCCCCATGTAAAAGCCATTCTGTACTGACACTCTGGGAGTAGGGGGAGGGACCAGAACCCATTACTAATGTTCAGCACAAAAAAACACTTCATTCTATGAGAGATTTTTGCAGTCATCTCAGGATAAGCTGTCACTAAAGCAGCCACAGATTTTGCCCTATAGTTTACGCTCCTATAGTTTACGGTCAACCTCCATCCCCCTCCTGGCTTCTGCGCTGGCCAGGCTGTGGAATTACACACAGAGGACATTGGCTCTATCACACCTTGCTCTAACAATGCCTCCACTATCTCCTGAATTGGACTGAAGGATTCCTTAGGTACTGGATATTGACTCTGGGGTGGTGGACTTGGCCCATATCTCTGAAAAGGTCTCCATTAGTTGGGGTACCCAAGCAGGTGTGTCCTGTTCATATCATAGAGCAATTTCTTATGCATTGGGCATGACACCTCCTTTCACATTCCCCCAAAGCACCATATTAGTCAAATCCACCACTAATTTCATTTCCACTAACACCCGAATCCCTAGAATTTCTTCTTGTGAATTTACTACCATGTCACAATCTCCATGTTCCTATTATAATTGGTTCCTTTTCCCTAATCTGAACTGGACAAGTTACTCCAGTAACTTCCTGAATCTCCCTTCCTCTGTCCCTTTTGGCAAGTGCCCTGTCATGGTTATTGCTACCCCACTGTCTAGTAACATGTCCTCTTCCACTCCCACTATAGTGATGTTTACCATGGGGCATGCCAGCCATTCTGTAAAACGGGTGCTACGAGAGACAGCTGGGGTGCAAGAGTCTGGCAGCCCTATTGGGAGCTCACTGGGTGAGGCTGCTCAGACTGGCTACCTTGCAGAGCTTTCAATCTCTTCACTTCCTCCTCCAGTTCCTCCTCCTCATTCTTAAGCTGTCAGAATGGCACCCAGGGTCTTCCGTGTTCCTGATCTACTTGTCTCTTTCCCCAGAGTCCCTTGCCCCTAGGGCTGGATTTCACTTGGAAAATCTTGGCTTCTGCCACCAACGCTGTGGATGTAGCCCCCACGGTGCTCTCCTCTGGACAACAGACTGTCCAACTTAGAAGGATTAAGGTCAAATTGTAAAACACAATCCTTGCATTCCGGTGACAGCACAACTAGCAACATTTCAATGTGTGTTCTCTCTCCTGTAAACTAGTAAACTATGCATATTAGGCTTCCGTAGATTCAACCACTGAAGGAGGCAATCTGCTAGTTCACTCAGACCCTCCTTCGGGAAGAACTTCATATTAAACACCTCTGCTTGAGCTGATCTTAAATTGTAAAGCACCCATGCCAACTGTGCCCCTAAAACTGAATCCTCCAGGGTATGCGCTATTACCCGTGTCCACAAACTTCCCAAAGATTTCTGCAATACCTTCTCCCAATCCTGCATAGTTAAGTGGTTCATATTTTTCAAGGCCATTCCTTTACAAAACCACTGAGTATACCTATTCCAATCATCCCTCTACTGCACAAGCACGTCCCATAGCTACACTGCAAATTGGGAAAACCCTGCTGGGTCCCATCTCCCATCATGCTGGCACTGTCACAACTAGTCCTGTAAATTTGCTACTTGTTCCATGAGCTGGTCTTGTTCCTCCTTAATGCCTCACAGCTTTCATTCTTCTCCAAACATGTCTTGTTGGATTGTATTGCATGTACCTTGTATATTTCTTTGTTCCTCCAGCCATTTCTTTCCTTTTCCAATTTGTGGACTTGAATCTTTAAGTCCTTCAGTTGTTTATCCAAGGCTCGGATTCCCAATATTAAGCCTTGTAACAAAGTCTTTTGCTTGTCTGTTTTACATTTCTTATCCAGCACTAGGTGTTGGAGTTCCTTTTCCACCCAGTTCCAGTCTCCCCCAAACACATGTCTGGGGAGTCCATAGGGGCCTCTTTTGGATACAACCCACCCCTCCAGTGCCCTGGCAACTTCTTCAAATTTAAACCCTTCTAATGCCATTGCAAACCTTGACACATACAATAAACTATACATTACCTGCTCCAGACGAATGGATCCAGGTTGAGGCATGACACCACTATGTTGGGATTCCCTCTGAGACTTCTTTCCATTTGGCTTCCCAAGAATTCTGTTCAACTCCAGACTGTGTCCCTCAGGTATCTTTACTTGGCATACAGCAACACTACGCTGAATTGATCAGATTCAAATGCAGTGGGCATGGATGCAGGGTACAGAACAGCTCCGAAGTTACACAGAAAGCCTCTCCCTTTATATACATTACATATCTCATGACATTTACTATACAGTGCATCACACATTTTTGGATTGGCTTGGTTACTTTGCAAGAAGCAATTGCTGTGCAGCATATCCTGTCCATGTGCAACCTCCTCTTTACCACCTCTCTACATTCCTACCTTATCTTGTTCATCATTATTTTGCTTGTAGTAAATGGTCCTTCCTCTTATCTTGGCTGGTCCAGACATTCTGTCTTTTTAGCCTAATGATCTGTTTACCTCCAAAGTCTATCTTCAAGAAATGGGGCCTCTTTCCATGTGTTAATGACTCATGTCAGGCCAAGCCTCAGCTACAACAACAGTAAAAAACTGATATTTGTAGAGAAGGGAAGTATCAGGATTCAGAGCAGTCTTTAGAACACAAAACTAGAAGCCCGATTCTGCAACTCTTTACCTATACTTATATTCTTTAGTCAAACTAGAAATCCCATTGACTTCAAGGGTTTCAGGATCAGGCTCTAAGGGAAGATCACAAACAAAGGCTTATTTAAGAGACCCTTTCCACAAGCAGGAAAACAAATATATCAAAGACAAAGAAGTGTTTTCTGTTTATGAAGAGAGAGTGTCATTCCCCCATACCCGATATTTACTTAAAACCTGCAAAACCTTCTGGTCAACCCAATACAGTTAGTATAGGTACCGCAGAATAAATAGAGTTTGACACAGGGAAGAAGGTAGTTATAGCTTTCAATTAAAATGCTCTCACATTGTATTTGTGAAATTCTCCAGGGAAAATGAACACACCTGTAACTTCCTGTAATGGGGGCACTCATCTCTTGAGTGCTGGGTGTGAAACTGCAGTCCTTTTCTCACTGCAGGTCTTCAGCAGCTTGTTCCTCCGGCCAAGTCAATAAATGTAAATGAAGCCTTTCTGCAGTACCAAAGTGTACAATAACTAATAGTCTATTTGCTCTCGCTAGGGTCTTGAGCTCCAGCTCTGGGCCCATTAAATTCGGCCCTTTGTTCTAGCTCCAAAACAAGGCCTATCCCTTTCTTGGGAATTACACCACTTTGCCTGTGGCTCTTAGGGGAACCTAGGCTCACCCACTACTCCAGGTTCTAACCCAAGAATCCTATAAACAGCAGCCATGTACTACTTACTCCAATCTATGGCTGCTATTTTCCTGGGTCTCTTCCTAGTACCGGACTCCTTTTATCTCCAGCCCTATTTCAGGGCCAGCATCCTCTGGTTCTCTCTCTCTTCTTCACTCCATTGGTCCCAACTAGGAACTGACGTGTTAAAGACACTGCAGTGTATTTTTTTCTAAGCCTGCTGGTCTCTGATTAGTTGCTTCTGTGAGGTTTCTCTAGGCAGGCCTGGAAGACCCACCTTTGCTGTTCCTTTCCTGTTACTTCACTGCTTCCTGGGGTGGCATGTAGTAGGACTGTAGGGTCTCCCTTAGTGAGCTGCAGAGGCCAGATACACCCCATCACATACCTTCCCCTGCAGAAGGGAGTTGGGGTGGTGGTTCTGTCTGAGGGTAACATTCCTTCTTGTCCAGGCTTTGGCCTGCTTCCTCAGGGTCTTCTCTCCCAGACCTCTCTGCCTGGAAAACGTTCAATTTAGGCTCCTTGGGAGTTCCCCTGCTCTGGAGTCAACATACATCAAAAGGTCGGTTTGACCAAAGTGACCCTTTAACTATGTTCTCTAGCCAGGGGACACTTTTTGTTTAGCTATTACAAGGAAGTCAGCCAGGTTCTTGGCAATACCCTTATCTTCCTCAGAGAAACATGAAGTGGCGAAAGCCTGGAGTTCCCCCATTATAGGTATCCCATACAGTGCACATAGTCCTCAACAGTCCATGGCATGCTGTAATTTATGATGTGCCGAGTGTTCAGCTAGTTGAAGCCCTTTTTCATCTCTAGAGTGGTTAACAGCATTGAGATTTCACTAGAAAGAAACTTTTCTGCTGTGGCCTCCTGAGCTGGAGAGGAATCTGCATGTACAACCTTCAGAGATAAGGCTCTCACAAGCTACATTTAGATCACTTTCAGAGTTTCCAAAAAACAGGGATTGCACTGTTTTGCTCACTGCTTGTAGTATCTGGCTTAGCAACACCTGCTTTTGTTCTTTCTGTACCAATGCTATTTTATGGATGAAATTCAGTATATCGGGATCACTTTTATCTTCCTTTTTCCTCTGGCTATAGCTCTTCTTTTTAGCAGAGGTCCAGTTGTGGCTTTGGCTTGCAGCTTCATTGTGATCTCATATCATTAGCTCTATAGCAGGGCAGCTCCTAATTACAACTGGCTCATGTCCCTCCTTGTAGTGGTTGCACCCTGCACGATTCCAACTCTTTTCAAAGGATGGGCTACCTCAGCCTTCAGGCTCTCTCACTCTTTATCTTTAACCTGCTAGACTTCAACCCTGACTGGACCTAAAGCAAATTATGGAGCTAAGTCAGCAACTTCTGCAGCAAACACTGCTGTTCCCCAGTCTCTTTTTCAATTATGAGATGGGTCCTGTTCCCACTGCACTGCTTGGGCTAAGATTTGGTCCCTTGAGGAGCGCATCTCTTTGAGTTCCTACATGGCCTTGACCTTTTAGACCTGTAGGACGTTGAGTTGAGCCATGACTTCCTGTTTGACCCCATCACCTGCAGTGACCCTATCTTCTACTTTTCTCCACTTCAGTAGGGGTTGGGTAGCTGTAAAGGCTACTGCCATTATTGGAGCCTCTACAGTCGACAGAGGCTTGGTACTGGCAGCTGTTGATACTAAGTCCTTCACTGGGCGGTGAATCCATATCCTCACACCATTTTCCTGGCTGCTCAAATCCTTACCCCGCTCCTTGTGGGGATGTAAGCTTCCTGGTCAACTATCACCCTGCTTTCCACTTCAAGTCCATACTTGTGTTTTTAATCACACCTCTCTGCCTTCTCCTGGACCATCATCCTCTGTCCTCTCAATTCCTCAAATTTGTTTCAGAAAGTGGTTGCTGGCTCAGATGGATTCTCGTAGCTGAGCGCTGAAGTCATCCCATTGTCCTATGAACATCTCCTTCTTGCTCCGTTGTTGCTGCAGCTTACAGCACTAAATTCTGATCTTGCAGACTCATCTGATGTGCTTCCAAGATCTGTATCTGGTCCCAGAGGGCTTGTAGAACTACCTTGTGTTGGTAGCTGGTCCTACATCTTGGAGATATTCTGCAAAACTCTCTGTAAATCCTGATGTAACTTCATGTTACAAAGTTTGCACAGATGTCAGCACCTTTGCTCTACCAGATCACCTCAATCTTGGCTCCGCTGTCAATGTAAAGAGTTTTCTTCTCCATCTGTTGTTGCCTGCAACTCTTTTGATTCTCCTTTAACTCCTCCGTGAGCTTGTCTAGCTGTTCTTGGAGCTAGGAGGTCTTAATCTGCTTCACTACCTGCAGACTTTGCAGTTGCTCCTTTAGCAGCCTCTTTAATCACTTAGTCACTTCTGAAGCTTGTTTGCTCTCTTCTATTCCAGCTGCAGCAGTTGCTTCAAATTCTTTTGCATGGTACTGTATTGTCCATCCACAGTGTCTTGGCTGGTTGATGGCTTCTGTCAACTAGTTCCCTGTTCCCCTTAGCTGTCTGGTGGCCATCAGCCTGGCATTTCTTGGACTCTGAATCCCATAGCTGTTTTAGCAGCACTACCTTCACCTCTAAAGCAGCGAGGGAAGATCTGATTTAGACACCATCATACCTCTTCTCAGCCTAGACTGTATAATTGTTGTCCTAAACGGATCATCCCAAGTTGTGCTATGGCTTTGACTGTCTTCAATTCAAACTATCCCAATCTCAGAGCTCTGTTTTCCTTCTAAAATAGGGGTTCTCTGGTCCTGTGTATTGGCCACCACCATGATTGGTTCCTCCTGGTATGGCTTTGTTGGGCCCTAGTAACCTTTTTCAGGTGTCCTGTTAAACGATTGGAGTATTTTAAACATCTGTCTACACACCCTTAACTGTTGGCTTCTTGAGCACTACCCTATGCTTTCTGCTGAGGAAGACCCTGTTAAGAATACAAGACATACTGGGTCAGACAAAGATCCATTCAGCCCAGCATCCTGTCTTCCGACCAGTGGCCAATGACAGATGCTTCAGAGGTAATGAACAGATTAGGTAATATCAAGTGATCCATCTCCTGTCACCCATTCCCAGCTTCTGGCAAACCAAGGCTAGGGACACTTCAGAGCATGGGATTGTATCCCTGACCACGTTGGCTAACAGCCATTGATGGCTCTATCCTCCATGAACTTCTCTAATTCTTTTTTTAAACCGGTTATGCTTCTGGCATTCACAACATCCCCTGGCAATGTGTTCCACAGGCTGACCTTGCATTGTGTGAAGAAGTACTTATCTTTGTTTTAAACCTGTTGCCTATTAATTTCATTGGGTGACCCATGGCTCTTGTGTTATGTGAAGGCGTAAATAACACTCCTCTATTTACTTTCTCCACACAATTCATGATTTTATAGACCTCCACTATATCCCACCTTCATTGTCCCTTTACTAAGCTGAGCAGTCCCAGTCTTTTTAATCTCTCCTCATATGGAGATTGTTCCATGCCCTTCTCTGTACTTTTTCCAATTCCAATATATCTTGTTTGCGATGGGGCAACCCGAACTGTATGCAGTATTCATTATGCGGGCATACAATGGATTACTGTAGTGGCATTATGGTATTTTCTGTCTTATTATTTATCCCTTTCCCAATGGCTCATAACATTGTTAGCTTTTTGACTGCCACTGCACATCAAGCAGATGTTTTCGGAAAATTATTCACGATCACACCAAGATTTTTCTTGAGTGGTGACATAATTTAGACCCCATCCTTTGTGTGTACAGTTGGGATTACGTTTCCAGTGTGCATTACTTTGCATTTATCAACATTGAATTTAATCTGCCAATGTGTTGCCCCTTACCCAGTTTTGGGAGATCCCTTTGTAATTCTTCACAGTCAGCTTTGGACTTAACTATCCCAAGTAATCTTGTACTGTCTGCAAAATTTGCCACCTCCTCTATTTATCCTTTTCCAGATCATTTATGAATATGTTGAACTGCACAGGTCACAGTACAGATCCTTGGGGGATCCCACTATTTACCTCCCTCCTCTGTGAAAACTGACCATTAATTCATACCCATGTTTCCTATCCTTTACCCAGTTACTGATCCATGAGGGGACCTTCCCTCTTATCTTAGGACTGCTTACTTTGCTTAAGAGCCTTTGGTGTAGGCCTTTATAAAAGGTTTTCTGAAAGTCCAAGCATGTTATCTCAACTGGATCACCCTTGTACACATAGTTGTTGAACCCCTCAAAGAATTCTAATAGCTTGGTGAGCCGTGATTTCCCTTCACAAAAGCCATGCTGACTCTTTCCCAACAAATCATGTTCATCTAGGTGTCTGATAATTCTATTCTTTAATATAGTTTCAACCAACTTATTTCCCTGGTACTGAAGTTAGGTTTATTGGCCTGAAATTACCAGGATCGCCTCTGGAACCTTCTAAAAAAATTGGTGTCAAATTAGCTATCCTCCAGTCATCTGGTACAGAAGCTGATTTTAAGTGATAGGTTACATACCACACTTCGTAGTTCTGCAATTTCATATTTGAGTTCTTTCAGAACTCTTGGGGAAACTCCATCTGGTTCTCATGACTTATTACACTTTAATTTATGAATTTGTTTCAAAACCTCCTCTATTGACAGCTCAACGTGGGACAGTTCTTCGAATTTGTCATCTAAACAGAATGGTGCAAGTGTGGGAATCTCCCTCATGTCTTCTGCAGTGAAGACCATCTGCAGATCTGGGATATCAGACATCTCATACTTGATGCAGTTAAATGCTTACCCCTGTCTCTTCATCCTACCCTGATGGGATAGGGATTTGAATCCCACTTCTGGCACAAAGTTGTAACCAGGGCATTCACTGCCTGATCACCTCCTAGTGGCTAGGTGTGGTAATGCAGTCCTTTTCTCACCTCTGGCACCCCCTGAAGGCTGCAGTTGACTTTGGCAGGTCTTCAGGGGCTTGGCCCTCCAGCCAGGTCACAAAGTCCAAAGAAGCCCTTTCTGGGGTATTAAAGAATCCAATAACAAACAGTCTATTTGCCCTCGCTAGGGTCTTCAGCCCTGGCTGCTATAGATTCAGCCCTTTGTTTGGGGTCCAAAACAAGGCCAGTCCTCTACTTAGGGTTTACACCACTTTACCTGTGGCTGTTAGGGGAACCTGGGCTCACCCACTATTCTGGGTTCCAACTCAGGGACCCAATGAACAGAAGCCACGTACTACTTACTCCAATTTCACTGCCATTTCCCTGGGCCTCTTCCTACTGGGCCCCTTTTATCTTCAACCTTATCTCAGGCCCAGTTCCCTCAGGTTCTTCTCTACCTCCAGGCAAGAGAGGAGCACCCTTTTTCACTCCTCTGGTCTCAGCCAGGAACTGACCTGCTAAGGTCCTGCAGCTTCTTTTAGTTAAGGCTACCGGGCTCTGATTTGCTGCTTCCATGAGGTTTCTCTATGTAGTCCTGGAGGACCCACCTTTACTGTTCCTTTCCTGTCACTTCACTGCTTCCTGGGTTGGGATGTATAGGACTTCAGAGCTACCCGTATGGAGCTGCAAAGGCCAGATACACCTCAGCACACTTCCAAAAAGGCTTCAATTTCAAGAATGGAATAATAAGCCTTATGGTAAACCATTTGGAAGGGGAAAAAATTAATAAAATAACTACATCCTGGAGTAACATATACATAAACCTTGGACTTTGTTTGTTAAGCCCATAGCTTACTTGCACTCAGATTTAAAAATTTTTATTACTGGAACAAATGGTGTGGAAAGGTCCTGAAAACAGAAGTGGGTAAGAAAAGAGGTGTATATGCTAGATACAGGTGGCTATGTTGCAGCATCTCTTTGCAAATCTATGGAAACCCTTCTGCATGAATACACTGGTTGGGGCTCCACAGATCTAAGTAATGAATAGCCACTCTATACAGCCTGCTCCTCAGGCAACCTGGCTGAAATATCCCAAAACTGTAAAGTTTTGATCTAGACTTGGGTCTGAACTTCTCCATAGTCTGGGGATGTTTGGGTCCAGCTTTTGGTTGGGGCCCATTTCTACTAAAGAGCAGTATTTGACACATGGGATGAAATCCTGGCCCTTCTGAAATGAATAGAACTGCCCAGCTAAACAAGCAAAATATATTTAAGTAAGTTTTAACATAACTACACATCTACTCACCACTTATATACTTCTGTTCTGCCATGTCTGTGATACTCAGCAAATCTCCTCCTTGTGTCTGACAGGCAACACGTGCCTCATTCCAAGAAAGAATAGAAAAAAGATTGAACTGGTAGCAAATTTGGGTGTCAGGGTTCTTCTCCCAAAAAATATCACTACCAGGCTCTGTGTGAAAATCAGTTAAAAAACAACATGATGCAACAAAACAATTACAGAGAACACTATAATATAACAATCTAGTTAATGTTGAACACAATGTGGAAATGCTATTGAAGCATGAGTTTGAACTCATTTTCAGTGTTTAGTGTTAAAAGCACACAAGAAAATAGGATGCTATGTGAATTTTAAAAGTTTAAAAATTTTCACCAATGTAAATGAACTGTTCGGCTTTTCACAAAGTTAGTATTAGGGGGAAGGGCCTCACCTGGTGTAAATTGTCATAGCTTCACTGCAGTCAGAGCTATGACAATTTGCACCAGCTCCTAGAAGCTTAATGGTGAAACTAACTCAGTGAATTTTATAGGAACAGGGCGAACCCCGACCCCCACACCAGAGGGGAAGGCAGTTACATTTCCCCTTACCCAGTGTCCAAGAGGGATGAACACATTATGAACAATTAATGAAGGCAAGGCTGGTAGTACTGCTTATTAAGATTTCCTGACATTTCTCCATTGTAAAACCCTGTTTTTAGTTGCTTATAACTTTGCTGAACTCTAACCATTTGGGCTGCAATTTTCCACCTTGCTTGTCTGTCTCCGGCAGAATTTTTTTGGTGGAAATTTGCCCAAAATAGCTCCGCTGTTTCCGAGAACATAGGTAGGGGGAAATATGTTGATCTACCAATGTTAAGAAATTCTGGAGACCTTTTCCTTCAAAACGCTATAGTGTCCCCATGCTTTGGAGTGGGGACTTGAAATTTGGCAGTGCGTGGTCTTGGGTGTCATGATGTGTCTTTTGCTATCTGTGATGGGTCAGCTGCTCCACACTATCAAAAAGGGGGTTAAAAGCAGCCCTAGGGAGGCTGTGCCAGAGGCAGCCAATTAGAAAAGGTCTGAGGGGAGCAGCCAATCATGGCCCGGCAGGCTCACATAAGAAGGGCTGCAGGGCAGAGCAGGAGGAGTCACTCCCTGGAGCTTGAGGAGGGAGGTAGACTGGCTGCCTTGCAGGCTGAGGGCAGCAAGCACCCTGGACATAGCAGTGCTGGAGGCTGAGGCCCTGAGGCTAGGGCAAAGAGGGTGCTGGGGCCACGGGGAAGTGGCCCAGGGAGCTCCACAGAGGAGTTGGAGGGGATGCAGTAATTGGCTGCTATCTATAGGGTCCCTGGGCTGGGACCCAGAGTAGTGGGTGGGCCTGGGTCCCTCCCACCCTGCTCCTCACCACTGGGGAAGTGGCTAAACAGTAGACTGCACTTGCCATGAAAGGAAGTGGCTGGACAGTGGATTGTAGCTCCCCCGGAAAGGGGGAGAACCAAGTGCCAAATACTGAGCCTGTTAAAGGCAGTGTGGGACCAAAAGCAGCTTAAAAAGGTGTGCTGTAGTCAAAAACAGTAGAGGCCCTGTACCGAATGAATCATCATCCACCTGCATGCTGTGGAGAAAGTCTCCATAGATCATCTGGATGGGTGGTCTGGTAAAAGGGCAAGGGTCCAGTCAGTGGACATCCCTTATATTTATATTTTGCTCTAGGGATCTGGGTCTCAGAGATAAGCATAAAGAATTATAGTAATGGCTATAATTTTTTGAAGAAACATCCATACTAACAGAATGGCAATGATCTTGCAATTCATAAAACAACCTGCTCTCCTTGAACTAGTGTACGACATCAGACAAACTTTTATTTACAAAACAGAGAAGAAAGGCAGTACATACCAGCATTTGGGCAAAAGCCCCATTTTTCATCTCGTTCATACTGACTTGTTGTGGCACACCAGTAAAATTCCCTGCTCTCTCTGGTGCATTCGTAGTACCATTTGTTCTTATATTTAAATGGAAAAATACAAGGGAGACCAAGAGAATTTCCCAGCAGGGTATATGTTTCTACAATAAATAAAATAAAAGGAAATGGAAAAATCTGTATCAGTCAAATACTAGTTTCTTTTCTCCTTTTTTTTTAAACTTGATATCATAGCAATGCTGTTATTAAGACTACAGCAGCATACCCTACATCAGCAGAAGTTTATTTTTTAAAAATTCCAGTCAACCTAAGATTTTCAGGCAATTTTTCAAAACTGTGACCCTGATTTACTACTATAAAAATGTATATGCAAAATGTAATTATGCATACAAAATCTGCATTTGCGACTAATTGCACATAGAAATGTCCATGCAATTTGCCTGACCTGCATGCACAAGTCCTTTTAGATACATTTTCAAGAGCAGGGCTTTGAACATCACATCCTTCTTTGTATATATTCAATGCCAAACAAACCCCAAGAATTTTATGGTTTTCTACTATTCTTGAATTTTCCCTGTTTATTCCTCTCTTCTATAGTTCCTTGACGCTAGAATTTTAATAAGTGTATTTTACCAAAGGGAAAAAAAATATTTTACAGTGTGAATGGTAACAATCTGACTTTGGGGGAAGAGTAACCAATGCTATTTGAATTCACTATATCTTTGGTTAATGCCTTTATAAAACAATCTAGATTTTTTCCTACCACATTAACAAAATATGGAAAAAATTAAGTACATCTGAAAGCTGCAAAGAAGCTTTACCTCACTAAATAATTTATTAACTTCATAGTATTGCCCTTCAGAATAGGGGCATTTTTAAAGCACCATAATTGTTTTTAGCATGGAACTAATATTTGTGAAAAGTGCTGGACTGATAGCCTGGAGATCAAAGTCCTCTGTCTATAGCTCATGCACAGCATACAGAGTTTTAGTTTCCCAGAGCTGATGGCAGTCCATCTCAATAAGGGTGGGAGAGTAGTTTATTCACTATGAATCTCGTTCAAAGCCCAACAACGTTAACGGACAGTGTGGGACACATGGGAGATAGCTGTATTATTTTTATGAATATTATACATACCTCATTCTATTTGATTACTATCATGCTATCAGTCCTGAGTGATTTTTTGCACATCAGCACAAACCCAAAATCAATGGCTGTAAGTAGCCAATCACTGGTATTTAAACGATATAGGTGTCAATACCACTGAAGATTTGTCCTCATCATGCTCTGATCAGCAGGCTGGCTTAGCAACCCCCAGAGGGTGGGGGAATACAAGTGGGGGAAAATGAAGCAAAGGATTTGGGATGGATTAAAGCCTCAGCCCTGAACCTCAGAGGGACACAGAAGGAGGTAGTGATTGCTGAGAAGACACTGATCCTCCTCTCCCAGATGTTGGAGTACAGGGATGAGTCAGGCCTACCTAAGCTTAGCATTTATCTCAAGATTTAAGACAGACAATGTTTGTTTAGGCCTTTTTGCTGTTTTAAACCTTTTCTCTCTGATTGCTATGTTTCTATAGGTGAATAAATACTATTTTTTTTAATGAAGCTGTTCTAACTCACTGCATTTTTATGCTGCTTACAGCTCCCAACAGGACGTCTATCTCAGGGGCCAAACCTAGTTGGACCTGCTGAGCAAACATGGTTGGCAAAGTGGGATGCTGTAATCTGGAGAATCATCCTAACAGTGGGGTGAATTGCAGGAGAGAAGTGCAGGTCCTGGCCCTGTCACTTGAAAGGGGTCCTCATGGAGAGACTGAGTGAGGGGGTCAAATGTACAGCTCATGCTGGAAATGTGACAGTGAAACAGTTTTATCTCTGTATCTTCATTTCTTTTTTATGAATGTTAACATATTTGGATGCTTGTATTGTCTGTAAATATGGAAACCTATACTCTTTAGTTTATATGCAACACCCACCACTTAGCCAAAACACCAGATCAAAATACCCCTAAACTTTAAGTGTTTGAAATCTGAGCCTGGATCCTGAAATTTGCTCTTGGTCCCTTTCTCTATAATAGGATAAACCAAAGTACCGATCTCCATACCCCAGTGTTTCAGGTGTTCAAAATCCAGACCTTGAGGTTGCCAGTCCTCATATTGCTATACTGTATTGTGACCTCTGGTCAATGTTGTATCTTACAGACAGGAGCCTATACCTTCACTAACTCACTCTCATTGCACTGGGGAGGTGAGGCCACTACTGCTGAGCTTGGTGGGGGCAATGGGGTGGCTCTACTATTCTATTCAGGGGTCTGCCCTACTCAGAACAAAGAGGCACCTGGAAACTGCAGACAGCTGCTAGTGCTTCCACATGCTCAGAAATGTTCCTGTGCTGCCTGCAGTTCCCACTTTGATAGCTGTGCTATAGAGGAGTGAAACTACAGGCTCATGGGTGAACAGCGATTGCCACTTCCCTGGGAGGACAGCTGATGGAGCCTGAAAGGTAGGAGGAATAGGGTCTACGGCTGGTTGGAGGAGGGCACTGGAATCTGCAGGGGTGATGAAGGCTGCTGGAGCCTTCAGGGATTGGGGAAGGGAACATGTGGCAGCTTGCTTGGGCTACAAAAAAGGAGATTCTGGAGCCTGCCAGGGAGCAACGGGGTGCGACTGGAATTACCAAGAAGAGGGCAGACTGCAATTTACACAGGGAAAGGAAAGAAACTGGGGAAGGGAGTGCTGAGTGCTTAGGAAAGGTGAACAGGGGGTCAGAGGAGAGAATGCTGGCCCAGGGGTTAAGAGGGAAATATGGAGTCCATGTCAGGGGGAAGTTAGAGAAATTCCCTCCTGATATTTGTGCACACATATTGTGTGTTTGAGCTTGACTTTTTCCTCTTGAAACATAATACATGCACTGAAATGGAGGGCGAGGGAGGGAATGATGGGATCTGTGAAGACTTTGAAAGTCAACACCAGACTCAAAGTACATCATGCTTTTTTAAAAATCAAATCTGATGATTATTTGTAGTTTGCCTGAGGATTTTTAAAATCACAGGGCTTGTAATATTGGGATCCTGATCCAACTTGTGATGCTTTATAATACTGTAAAAAAACCAAACGCACACACACCCTAATTTTAAGACTCAGCATGATCAGGTCAGGAATGATAATGAAATTGATAAGTTATGTCTCACCTTGCTTCAGAGAAACTGTACAAAATTCTAATGGCAATGTGGATGGAGACTGTTTTATTTTTACCTTGAAATGGACGTTCACAAAGATCTTCATCATAGGACATGTACTGCTTCCACTCGTGATTAGTGATTCTTTTTGCCACAACGTGTTTGCCATTTTCAGCTGCTAGTTTGTATTGTGATGCACCAACCAACAGCTTTCCCTTACAGTTCCACCATAATGAATGCTGAGCAGAATCACATTCTAACAGGCTTAATGGTTGCTCTTCATTACTGATGTTCAGTCCTAGACAAGTGCTTCTGCCTATGTTGAAAAGATGACGTTTCGATACCCATTTCCACAACATATATTTGGAAAGTTGATTGCAGTCTTCAAGAACAAGTCTAAATGCATCTGCTTTAATGCACAGGTTGAGATGTTCACTTTGGATGATAAACATCCCTTTGTCTGGGGAAAAAAGAAGTTTCAGTTCATGATACTTTTTTGCAGATTATTATACGTTATGCAGGACCAGGGCCTTAGTTTTGACCATTTGAATTAAAACATGCTTAGCTTTTACAAAGAACTTTGAAATTATCTTTCAAATTACATATAAAATATTAAAAACAAACAGGTACTCCAAAGACAAGAAGACTGTTCCAAGTTGGTGGTGGCATAAAAAAAAAAAATGCATTAAGCTCTCAGCAATCCTTCAGAGCCCAATGCAAATAATCCCACCCTTTTATTTAAGGCTAGTACTTCTGAACTCACTCTTTCTTGTTTTTAAGTATTCGGCATTGTGACACCTATTTTATGTTGTATAAAATGTTAACTACATAGGCCGAGACTTTCAAGAGCAATCAGTAATTTTTATTCTCGGTTGAGACCTGCTCAGCACTTTCTACAAATCAGGCCTGTTCAATATAGCTCAAGCTGGCCACCCAAATAATAAGGCACCCAAAATCATTAGTCACAAAATCTTGGCCATAGAGAATTCATAGAATCATGGAAATGTAGAACTAGAAGGGACTCCAAGAGGTCATCTAGTCCATCCCCCCTGCGCTGAGGCAGGACCAAGTAAACCTACACCAGCGGTAGGCAACCTATGGCACGCGCGCCAAAGGCGGCATGTGAGCTGATTTTCACACTGCCCAGATCCTGGCCACCAGTCCGGGGGGCTCTGCATTTTAATTTAATTTTAAATTAAGCTTCTTAAACATTTAAAAAACCTTATTTAATTTACATACAACAATAGTTTATTTATATATTACAGACTTATAGAAAGAGATCGTCTAAAAACGTTAAAATGTATTACTGGCAAGCGAAACCTTAAATTAGAGTGAATAAATGAAGACTTGGCACACCATTTCTGAACGGTTGCTGACCCCTGACCTACACCATCTCTGATAGGTGTTTGTACAACCTGTTCTTAAAAACCTCTAATGATGGGGATTCCACAACCTCCCTTGGAAGCCTATTCAACTATAACCATAGTTAAGCTCTGGAAAGATTTTCCTAAAATCTAACCTAAATCTCCTCTGTTGTAGATTAAGCCCGTTATTTCTTGTGTTCCCATCTGCGTACATGGACAACAAAGAACATTTATAAGTTCTGCAAGTTTGCAAGCGTCAGTGAGAAGAGTCCAATCATAGGACTGGAAGAAACCTTGAGAGGTCTCATGGCAGGACTAAGTATTATCTAGAGTCTAGAACATCCTTGACAGAAGTTTGTCTAACCTACTCTTAAAATTCTCCAGTGATGGATATTCCACAACCTCCCTAGGGCAATTTATTTCAGTGCTTAACTACCCTGACAGGAAGTTTTTCCTAATGTCCAACTTAAACTGCCCTTGTTGCAATTTAAGCTCATTGCTTTTTGTCCTGTCCTCAAAGGTTAAGGAGAACAATTTTTCTCCCTCATCCTTGTAACAGAATGATGTCTGCTTGTTTTGCAACAGAGTTACACTGTTAACTCCCAGATCTCTTTCTGCAGTACTTCTTCCTAGGCAGTCATTTCCCATTTTGTAAGTGTGCAACTGATTGTTCTGTCCTAAGTGAAGTACTTTTCATTTGTCCTTATTGAATTTCATCCTATTTACTCCAGACCATTTCTGCAGTTTGTCATGTTCATTTTGAATTTTAATCCTATCCTCCAAAGAACTTGCATCCCCTCCCAGCTTCATATCATCTGCAAACTTTATAAGTGTACTCTCTATGCCATTATCTAAATCATTGATAAAGATATTGAACAGAACCGGACCCAGAACTGATCCCTGTGGGACACCACTTGATATGCCCTTCAAACATAAATGTCAACCGCTTTAGAATTGCTGGCTTTTCTCTATCCAGTATAGGGAGATGGACAAGCCTAGTATAGGAAAAACATACTGTGAATAAAACAATATGCTTAGGTCATCATTCTATGCAAAAAAAAAAAAAAAAAAAAAGTCCGATTGCAAGGGGTAAAAGGCCAACAGCTGTCAGCACTCTCAGTTCCTGTTTACTATGTTCAACACTGCAAGAGGGCACCTTCACTTCCCACAAAAGGCAGTGGGAAACTTCTCATGCTGGTAATGAGAGTGTTTTACTCCCCTCAGCAGCAGCAGATGGGAGAGTAGTAGGGAGTTGCTCGGAATAGGGAGAACTTCACTGTCCTCTGACAAGACATTGGGAAGGAGAGCAATGGTGAAAACCTGATGGGATGCCTACAGTTTGTTCTACCAGGATAAAAGGCAGCCATTGAGGTGGGAGAGGGGATCTTTGTTTTCCTCCCACCAAGGGTCCGTCTTCACTGCAGAATTAACCAGGGCTCTTACTTGGGAGTTGTCTCTAACCCCCTTCCTGTCCACACACAAAACTTTTATCTCAATGTGATGGTACTTTCAACCCAGACTAACTGGCCTATCCTGGAGGTGTAGCCAGAATATGAGGCTTTCACTCAGGCTGGTAACACACTCACTCTGCAGTGAGGACCCAGGCTAGATCACTTAGTTCTCTACTCCCTTCCCACAATTCCCCTATGTGCCCAGAAAGCCAGAGGAGTTCTCCCACAATTCACTGGGAAAGAATCATACAGCAGCTCAGTTTACTGCGGCACAGAGAACCATGGGATTTGCCCCCCAAAGTCCTAATGCCGCACACCAGTCAGGCTCTGTAGTGTGGCTGCTCACATCTCAGGTAGGTTCACTCTGGTGTGAACACCCGAACACTTAGCTCTGCAGTAAAGACATGTCTAAAGACAGAGAAGAGAGGCCGGGATCCAGAGTAACAGCCGTGTTAGTCTGTATCCGCAAAAAGAAGAACAGGAATACTTGTGGCACCTTAGAGACTAACAAATTTATTAGAGCATAAGCTTTCATGGACTACAGCCCACTTCTTCGGATGCATATAGAATGGCTATCAGAAGGGTAAATAGAGATGTGCATTCCCCTCCCCAAAAGCAGAGGAAAGAAGAGCAGATCTTCAGCCCTCTGCCTTCTGGCAGGTAGGTGAACCTAGCATGGAGGAATCCTTACGCTTCTCACCAAACATATAATTGCTGGGGTGGGGAAAGGAACATCTTCACTCCCCTCCCTAAAGTTCAGTACAGAGCCCTGAGGAGAGTGGGCTTCCCTCAGGAGAATGGGGACAGCACCACTATCCTCCCCTAGGGCAGAGTATAGAGGACATGGGGGAAGCTGGCACGGTGGCAGTGGGGATGGTGAAACTTTTCTCCAGAACAGGAAGGAAGAAGCAGAGAGGACTCCCCAGAAGAGGAGAGGGATCTGGTTTGAAAAACGGAGAGCATTTCCTAATGTAACCTGGTGATTATGTTCCCAAACAAAAGCCAGAGTCCCATGCTGCTGCCAAAGAGCTGCACATGTAAACATGCTGTCAGTGTGAACACATCCCCCAAACAGGCTGAGTGCAGTCTATAACTGCAGGACAGACCAGGAGGAAAACAAAAAGGAAAAGGAAAACTGCAGGACAGAACAGGAGGAGGAAAAGGAAAAAGCAACAACATTAAGCCCAGGGCTGTTCAAAGCAGCTGCCTTTCGCACTAGTTGCTCAACATGGGTGGCTCATTGCTTCACTTACTCAAAAAGTAGGGCACTTGGTCTTGACTCAAAGCTGCATCGTCTTCAGCCAAACTGCAGCAAACTAGCAGCATGGAACAAACCAGGAGTTGGATCTGCACACACAGCATTTCTGCAGAGTAACAGCTCCTGGCAAACACTTTCCTATGGACTCAGTCGATGCAAGAATACCACACTTTTCAGGGAGAGGGCGATCCTGGATATGCAGCTGTTTCCCGGACCACCACAGCCACTCTGACTCCTCCTGGATTGATGAGGGGGGAGGGACATGCAAACCCCCACCTCCGCTAACAGCAACTGCTTTCTGAACAAGGGGGAGGGACGTGTCCCGCCAGCCCTTGCCTAAGGAAGGGAAATGCAGGAACCCCACACTGTTAATTTGTTTCTGCCTAGAGGAGGGACATGCAGCACCGACTCCCTCCAACCCCTGCTTGGGGAAGTGACATGTAACTTCCCAATCTCACCCACTCTGCCCTGCAGCCCGAGGGAGGAAACGGCAGGGACCTTCTGCACCCTCCACGTCACTGCCACATGCAGCCTGAGGGAGGGGAAGTGAAATACACCACACTTCTTTCCTGGCCCCAGAAAATCCCAAGTGAGGTACAGGCAGCTCCCCTGCTCACCCCACCCCTCCCGCTGGTCTGAGGAAGCAGAAGTGCCATGCAGTTTCCCCCAAAGCAGCTGTATCTTCATTCCCCCAGCCCCACCCCAGCTTCAGAGCAAACTTCTTGGAACTTGAGTGACGTTCTGGGGGACTCTCTCTGGGAAGCTGATAGGGAAAGAGGTCTCTGTTTAAGGAAAGAGGGACATGCTAAACAGAAGGGGGAGAACTGTTAGCTGGTATAAAGTTAACAGCTGGTACAAATACACTTCTAATCTTAATGGTATCAATACATTTCTAATTAAGAGGTCAGGACAATGTTTTTAATGCTAGAAAGCAAATTCAGAGTAGAGATTAGTATGAAATGGTGTGCGGAGCACTATACAAGACTGAATCTGTGACTGATTGGGGGTTAGCCAGCAGTGGGCTCAGACTGACTAGAGCAAAATCTGACATGGGCTCCCTGGCTGGTGAATGGCTCAAGTGACACAATTAAGACATGCCAAATTAGAAGACATGGATTTACTTGAAATCTGAAAATCACAGACTCTGTTCCCTACGCCCCTGCCCTGTACCCAATTGCAAGTATCCTGAAAAAGAGCAGGAAAATTACAGGAGGACACTAGGCAGAAACAGGCGATGCAGCAATTTCTGGCAGTGTCCAGTCACATGTACTGACTGGACACTAAAAATCCCGTTACTGCAGGCAGCTCAGGGGAGAGTGGCAGCCTGTGGCCCGGCCCTGAAGTGGCAGTTACCATGGTAGCCTATGTGAACCAGCTTGGGCTGCCCCTTTGAGGAGCATGGTTTGCAGGGCTGCAGTGGAGGACAGAGGGCGGGGGGGGGGAGGGGCATGGCAAGGGGGTAAGGAGCTCCCAGCAGGCATGGAATGTTCCCTGGGACAGGAGGAACACAAACTGCTCCACCAGCCAGTGTTTCCCCAGCCCACACTCTCAGGCAGCTCCAGGGCCCGCGCGGGTGGGGATGGGGGTTGCTGGGCAGCAATGCACAGGGAGGCAGGAGGGCTGTATCCTAGTTCGCAAGCAGGGTGGCCTGGTTGCTCCCATGGTTGCAGTGCTCTTCTGACCTGCACTCCCAGGCAGCCTGCTGAAGCTGGGGTTTGCAAGTCCCTTGGGGCTGCTCACGCTGGAATTGAGGGGGAGAGCAGTGAGCGATGAGGCCTGGAGGATGGTGTGGGGCTGGTTTTCAGACATTAGAAAGTTGGCCACCCTAGTTACCAATTTAGTCATTTTCCAACCCTTTCCAAAATTCAAACACCCCCACTAATTTCAATTTCTGGGGAAAGTACTGGGACAGAACACAGATGGGTGGAATTAATATGAAGGTACAGTTTTAATCTGGGTAGGCTCTTCCCTCCCTGGCTCTGCTACTCATGAGAAGAGATAACAAAAGTCCATGTTTGTGTTCAGAGCATAGCTGAAATCCCTGCTTGATTTCCAGCTATTGTTGTGGTGACTTGTCATCTTGTTTCTTTTTCTCTTTCTTCCCCCTTTTATCATATCCCCTGCTTCCCCCACCCCCATCTCCCCCCAAAAAAGATACAAGGGAGGAAAACAGAGTCCTTGGGTTTGAGGGAGTTGAGTGAAGGTCTATCAGGGAGAATGGGGAACCAGGAGGTCAGGGCAGGCTACTAGGTCTGAGGCTACTAGGAGTCAGTAAGTGGCTGTCATTCTCCCTGCACAGAAAGACAAACAAATGGCTGGCAGATGAGGCACTGCATCATATTTCGCATCAAAAAACAGCAGCAGTAGTCAAAAGAAAGGGGCTGAATTACAGAACTAGCTGGGGCAAATCACGTTCTCTGGATGGTTTGGCAAGTTGCAGTGCTCTAAGAACTGTAATGCTTCCTTCACAAAGGCTGAAATTTTCAGACAGGCTCAGACCCCGCAGCTGGGATCAGTAAGATTTCGGTATGTTGGGTGATGAGTAATTTCTTAGAATCTAGCCATTAATGAGATCCCTAAATGGGAACCAAGCTCTTTTGGAAAAATCTAGCCCCAACTCTGGGTGCTAAGCATTTGAAAATCTGGCCCTGAGTTCTTTTGAAAATCTGGCCGATAATGACCCTCTGGTCCAGTTAACATTTGATGACCTTGTTGCCTGAAATCTGCCCAGCAATGCCTCGCTTTTCCTATGGGACCTTCTGGGTCACACCGAGGGATTGCACTGCTCACATAGCTGTACATTCAAAAATAAAACTATCCAGCAAACCATAAAGTTCTGAGTGGAGAGAGTATCACCTGACTGTTTAAAGCCCAGCTCCTTTTTGTGTATTTTAATGTAAACAGAGTTGGTATCATAGATTTCAAATATTAAAACAAATGTTTTATAAAATAAAATTAGCAATTTATTAATTCTAAGTGACTTTACTTCCTCCATCCCCATTCTTCACATTTTCCTCCCTAACTAGATGCTTCTTCAGTCTCTTTTAGGCCCATATTAGGAGAGTTTTGCCAATTTAACTATACATCTTCCTCCAAGAGATTTTCTTCACTGTTTTGGGCTCATTTATTTCCCTCTGTTTCACATCCCTCTTTTCTAAACGTGCCTCTCAATTTCCCAGTCCACCATCTTCTTTCCCTGTCCCTTCACACATTAGTTGCCTCCACATATACTAGTGACACCCTGTAACCATGTTGCCAGGGTGGCAAATCCCAGTGGTTCTTCAGGGCACAACTCACCCCGCTGCAGCTCTCCACTAGTATGTCTATTCTCAGAGGTCCAGTATAGTGGTGTTTTGGCCCTCAGGCCAGAGTACCCTTTGGTCCTACTCCTTTCAGGGCACTGAGGCTCAAAGGTAATCTGGAACAAAACAAAAACAGGGCTATCCACAGATCTTCTGTAGGACCTCACCCTTCCATTCTTGGCTGGTCTCTCAACCTATCTGTACTCCTGCCAAGTCCCCCTCAGGGGTGTCTGGTTGTTCCTGCTACGAGAGCTGATCCAGTTGGCAAGCGAGCTCCATTTCAGGGCTGAAACCAGGCTTCTCTCCCACCTACAAAGGCAGAGCTCTGGACTCCTTCTTGGTCAGGCCCAAACTGGGCTAGCTATTCTCTCCACATCCGCCAATGGCTGTGGGTGTAGCGGGACAGGGCCATCTGGGTCCACAGGCTTTCCCTAACCTTTTCATTGCCAATGGAGAGCCCGTCAGCCTCCTTAATCCTCTCATTGCCAGTGTGAGGCCTCTCTGTCCCATCACACCCCATTATTTCCCCACATACTAGTCTGTATACACTCCTGGTACTGCTTCACACACCAACTCCCCCCACTATGGCCTCCACACACAGTCACTAACCTCACACCTCACTAGAGCCCATCCACAAACACTAGCCACTCTCTTGCCAGTGCTAGGGTTGCCAACTTTCTAACTGCACAAAACCAAACACCCTAGCCCCGCCCCTTCCCCAAGGCCCCACTACCTGCTCACTACATTTCCCCCTCCTTCGGTAGCTCGCTCTCCCCCCCCTCACTCACTTTCACTGGGCTGGGGGAGGAGGTTGGGGTTCTAACTGGGGATGCAGGCTCCAGGGTGGGGCCAGAAAGGAGGGGTTCAGGGTATGGGATGGGGCTCCGGGCTGATGCAGGGAGTTGGGGTGCAAGAGGGGTGAGGGTGTCATGGAGTGTGGGGGGGCACAAGGCCCTGCACCCCTGGCTTCCTGCGATTTAGCCAGCCAGTAAAGCAGGTGGCTTATTTAGACGACAGGAACACAGTCCAAGACAGGTCTTGCAGGCACAGACAACAGGATCCCCCCAGTTAGGTCCATCTTGGGGTCCCAGGGCACCACAGCCCCCTTGGGAGGTCAGAGCCCTGTCTGCCTCCCAGCCATTCCATCAGCCAGCTCCTGAAACTCTCCCTTCAGCGACCCCTCTCACAGCCTTTGTTCAGTTCCCCGGGCAAAGGTGTCACCTGGCCTCTAACCCCTTCCTGGGTTCTCATGTTACATGCTCAGGTATCTTCCCTCAAGGACAGTCTCCCATCCCCCAATGCAGACCGTCCTAGCCAACCTCCCCTGCCTTCCCAGCCAACAGTCCCCACTCAGCATTCAAAGACCACATTAAGAACAGTCCCAGTTCGTCACAGAGGGCTCTGGCTGCAGGCTCCGGGGTGGGGCCAGGAATGAGGGGTTTGCGATGCAGGAGGGGGCTCTGAGTTTGTGGGGGGCTCGGGGCTGAGGCAGGGGGTTGGGGCACGGGGTTACCTCAGGCGGCTCCTGGTCAGCGGTACAGCAGGGCTAAGGCAGGCTCCCTGCCTGTCCTGGCACCGCGCTGTGCCCCGGAAGCAGCCAGCACCAGGTCTGGCTCCTAGGTGTGTGTGTGGGGGGGGGGGGCAGGAGGCTCTGTGCACCGCTCTCACCTGCGGGCACCGCCCACCAGATCCCTTTGGCCATGGTTCCCAGCCAATGGGAGTGCGGAGCCAGTGCTCAGGGCAGGGGCAGCGCACAGAGCCCCGTGGCCCCCCTCCCTGCCTAGGAGCCAGACATGCTGCTGCTGGCTGCTTCTGGGGCGCAGTGCAGAGGCAGGACAGGTAGGGACTAGCCTACCTTAGCCCTGCAGCACCGCCGACCGGACTTTTAATGGCCTGGTCGGCAGTGCTGATCAGAGCCGACAGGGTCCCTTTTCGACCAGGCGTTCCGGTCAAAAACCGGACACCAGGCAACCCTAGCCAGTGCCCTATAGGTGTACAAGCTTCCCTCCCTTCACAAAGTAGCCCACCACCTTCACTAGAGACCCTCCACACACACACACTGGCCATCCTCTTGCTAGGGCCCCCACACTCTCACACATTAGCAGCTGTCCATATTCCCATGGCCCAGTGGAGAATAGAAATGTCACATGTTTAGCTGAACTGTAATTGAGATGGCAACTAAGCAGCCTCTATTTTGCTGTTCTATTTAATGAGCTGATTTGTAAATAATTTGCATTAAACATTACACATGTTGCTTCACAGAACTTGGCAGCTATGCATTAGTTCCTCCAGGGAGGGCCCCGCTGTCACATACTCTAGCAATAGTGCCAAGAACAAACAGGCCCCCAAAATCATGAGATCTTTTGAAAAATATAATTTTTTTTTAAATTTGACTTAATAGTTTTTGATCATTTAGGTTCCACTTTTCAAGCATTTATCTACATCAAAGAGGGCTAGAAAAATTACCTTTTTAAAAATGAAAACACTTCCAGCATAAAAATGGCATTCAACTCTGACACCTCCTTCTGCCACTAATCCCCCTCCCAAAAGAAAAAGCCCCCAAACCTATTGCAAGCAGAGTTTTTACCCCAAGAAGGGAGAAATGCCAGAGCGTCCATGAAGTCTAGTATAGCTTTGGTATTAAGAAAACACATCAACTATTGCAAGACTTGCATCACAAGGTTCACTCACCACTAGGGGAGCCTCTTCCTGGCTCTGCTCCAGTCCAACGCCCCCTTCTATGGGTCATTCATGCTCTCTCTTCATGACTTGGCCCTCCTGTCAGGTCACCATACCCCTCCCCTTTCGGGATACCAAAGTCCCTCTGGATGACTGTCCTAGGCAGTCTTCGCTCCATTGCCTGGTCTGTGCCACTTCCCTAGCAGCTCGTAGGGGAACCCAGGCCCACCAATAACTCTGGGTTCCAGGCCAGGGACCCTGCAACCAGCAGCCAAGGTCTGCACAGTCCCAAACCTTGCTACTGTTTCCTTGAGCTGCTCCTACTTCATCTCTATCAGGCTTTTTGCCCCTATCAGGCTCTTTCTCTACCTTCCTCTGGGTATGCGCTTCCCTCAGGGCCAGGGCCCCAGCACTTTGATTCTCCCCTGCTTTCCTCCTTTCCCTCTCTACAGCTAGGGAGTGACTGTAGGGCTCCACACTGCAGACCCCTTTCTGCTGCCAACTCCCTGACTTTATCATAGATCTGCCTGTCCCTTCTCAGCTGGGCTCTATTCCCAATCAGGGGCCTCTCTAGTGTGACCTATCAAGTTAATTGGCCCCCCTTCTCAGCCTCATTAACCTTTTCAGGGCTTGTGTGGAGGTGAACACCCCGTCACAACTTGCAATAAAATTGTGAGAGTTAGCAACAGTGCACTGGTCTCCCCACACACTATCCCATCCCTCACTAGATCCCCTGTACACACACACTACATCACCTAATTCATCTTCCGCCCTTCAGGCCTCACCCACACATACACTAGCTTCCCTTCACTAGCTCCCTTTGCACAGTAACCCTCCCACCTACATAACCCTACATCCCACCACATATTAATAATATCTCACCTCCTTGGGCCCTACTCACATGTAAACTTGCCTCCCTTCATTAGGTCCTTTTCCTCACACATGGTTGGTTTCAGGGTCTGCCTACCAGCTACTTCACCCTGTACATACACACAGCTGGTTTGTGTCTCCCCTATTCCCAGCAGGGCCAGCTCCAGGCACCAGCGAACGAAGCAGGTGCTTGGGGCAGCCAACGGAAAGGGGCGGCACGTCCGGGTCTTCGGCGACAATTCGGCGACGGGTCCCTCAGTCCCTCTTGGAGTGAAGGACCCGCCGCCGAATTGCCGCAGAAGAATGAAGCGGTGCGGTCGAGCTGCTGCTGAAGTGCCACCGATCGCGGCTTTATTTATCTATTTATTTATTTTTTCGCCGCTTGGAGCGGCAAAAAAGCTGGAGCCGGCCCTGAAAGCTGGACTCATACACACATTAGCACCTCTCCTCTTATAAACACAGTTGTAAACTGTGGGAGTCTCCTTCCTCCCCTACTTGCAGCCTACCCTCCTCCCAGGACTGGGGCCTGCAGTGTGTTGACTGAAAGGAGGGAAACAGAAACAGGCAGCTGTGTACAGACGCCCCAGCATGCCATCAGCATCTCTGCCGGGGGAGAGGAAGAAGCACAGAAGCAGCTGCAGCTCCTCCTCCCCTGCTGCCACATCCCATGAGAAAAGAAAGGCTGCACTGCGCAGAGGGGCTATAGCGAGGGATACTTTGTATTGTTTTCACCTGTCCTGCTCTAACCGAGGATTTGGGAGCAGCAAAAGAGGGAAATAAAGTTTGTGGGGATCTGTCTCTTCACCCTCCCCATAAAATCATGCATTTTCTTTTAGTTACAATGACTGTAGTTGGAACAGAATGGCAACAACAAAGTACCAATAAAAACGAATCAAGTTGACACAGTAAGAAGAAGCCTTACGTACAAGCTAGATACTTATAGTGCAACTTCATTTCTAGCATTAGACCCAAGCAACTTTCAGCTGAACCTGCTTCCAGCTCATCTAGTGCTAACAAAGTTGAGAGCCCTAGTGTAGATAGCTGACCAGCTGCTACCAGCATTTTAAGCACTAGGTCATGTAACCCTGCTCAACATGTAACTGATATAGGCCAAGATCCAACAAAGAATTTAACCATGTACTTAACTTTAAACATGTAAATAAGACCATTAAAGTCATGGGACAACTGATTTGTTTAAGTTATTTGCTAGATTGGAGACATGGTGCTTAAAATTCAGGTAGCTTCTGGTTAGCTATATACAGTAGGGATCTCAATGTTGCTAACACCAGTGGGGTGGAACCAGTGTTAGTAAACTGTTAGAAATTGGCAAAGTGTCTCTAGAGAAGATATGACTTAAAAGAGGTTAGTATTGCTTGGGGACACACGGAATCATAGAATATCAGGGTTGGAAGGGACCTCAGGAGGTCATCTAGTTCAACCCCCTGCTCAAAGCAGGACCAATCCCCAACTAAATCATCCCAGCCAGAGATTTGTCAAGCCTGACCTTAAAAACATCTAAGGAAGGTGATTCCACCACCTCTCTAGGTAACCCGTTCCAGTGCTTCACCACTCTCCTAGTGAAAAAGTTTTCCCTAATATCCAAACTAAACTTCCCCCACTGCAACTTGAGACCATTACTCCTTGTTCTGTCATCTGGTACCACTGAGAACAGTCTACATCCATCCTCTTTGGTACCCCCTCTCAGGTAGTTGAAAGCAGCTATCAAATCCCCCCTCATTCTTCTCTTCTGCAGACTAAACAATCCCAGTTCCCTCAGCCTCTCCTCATAAGTCATGTGCTCCAAACCCCTAATCATTTTTGTTGCCCTCCACTGGACTCTTTCCAATTTTTCCACATCCTTCTTTTAGTGTGGGGCCCAAAACTGGACACAGTACTCCAGATGAGGCCTCACCAATGCAGAATAGAGGGGAATGATCACGTCCCTCGATCTGCTGGCAATGCCACTACTTATACAGCCCAAAATGCCGTTAGCCTTCTTGGCAACAAGGACACACTGTTGATTCATATCCAGTTTCTCGTCCACTGTAACCCCTAGGTCCTTTTCTGCAGAACTGCTGCCTAGCCATTCGGTCCCTAGTCTGTAGTAGTGCATGAGATTCTTCTGTCCTAAGTGCAGGACTCTGCACTTGTTCTTGTTGAACCTCATCAGATTTCTTTTGGCCCAATCCTCTAATTTATCTCTACCCTCCAGCGTATCTACCACTCCTCCCAGTTTAGTGTCATCTGCAAACTTGCTGAGGGTGCAGTCCACGCCATCCTCCAGATCATTAATTAAGATATTGAACAAAATTGGCCCCAGGACCGACCCTTGAGGCGCTCCACTTGATACCAGCTGCTAACTAGACATGGAGCCATTGATCACTACCCATTGAGCCCGATGATTTAGCCAGCTTTCTATCCACCTTATAGTCCATTCATCCAGCCCATACTTTAACTTGCTGGCAAGAATTCTGTGGGAGACCATATCAAAAGCTTTGCTAAAGTCAAGGAATAACATGTCCACTGCTTTCCCCTCATCCACAGAGCCAGTTTTCTCATCATAGAAGGCAATTAGGTTAGTCAGGCATGACTTGCCCTTGGTGAATCCATGCTGACTGTTCCTGATCACTTTCCTCTCCTCTAAATGCTTCAGAATTGATTCCTTGAGGACCTGCTCCATGATTTTTCCAGGGATTGAGGTGAGGCTGACTGGCCTGTAGTTCCCCGGATCCTCCTTCTTCCCTTTTTAAAAGATGGGCACTACATTAGCCTTTTTCCAGTCATCTGGGACCTCCACCGATTGCCATGAGTTTTCAAAGATAATGGCCAATGGCTCTGCAATCACATCCGCCAACTCCTTTAGCACCCTCGGATGCAGTGCATCTAGCCCCATGGATTTGTGGTCATACAGCTTTTCTAAATAGTTCTGAACCACTTCTTTCTCCACAGAGGGCTGGTCACCTCCTCTCCATGCTGTGCTGCTCAGTGCAACAGTCTGGGAGCTGACCTTGTTCGTGAAAAAAGGGGCAAAAAAAAGGATTGAGTACATTAGCTTTTTCCACATCCTCTGTCACTAGGTTGCCTCCCTCATTCAGTAAGGGGCCCACACTTTCCTTTACTTTCTTCATGTTGCTAACATACCTGAAGAAACCCTTCTTGTTACTCTTAACATCTCTTGCTAGCTGCAACTCCAAGTGTGATTTGGCCTTCCTGATTTCACTCAGCAATATTTTTATTCTCCTCCCTGGTCATTTGTCCAATCTTCCACTTCTTGTAAGTTTCTTTCTTGTGTTTAAGATCAGCAAGGATTTCACTGTTAAGCCAAGCTGGTCGCCTGCCATATTTACTATTCTTTCTACACATTGGGATGGTTTGTTCCTGCAACCTCAATAAGGTTATCAATTATCAATACCATTGCATTTACTCATGTACTAACACATAATTATGACTTTTTTAGAATCAAAAATAGTATTTACTTTAATGTGCAGCTGCAAAAAATATTTAACATTTGCAAAAATTATCACATAATTGCATGCAAAAAGTTGAGTAAAAATAATGTTGTTTTGAGTTCTAAGAATGAAGGAAATTATCTGTACCCCACAAAAATAAACATTACCACAATTACATTACAAATTACAGAAGCTCGGCTTTAGTTATCTGGTTCTCGCTATATATACACATGGAGAGAGAGAGAGAGAGAGAGAAATAGATTTAATTTCTCCAAATAGCTTTGTCACATTTGAAAAAGAAGCAAAATAGGTTTGACAGAGGATAATGGAATTTTGATTTCAGTTCATGTGGCAAAAAGAAAGACACAAGGCTATTTTTGAATAAAGCTGGTCAAATAATGAAAAGAAAAACTTTCAAATAATTTACATGAAAGATATTTTTAAATTTGCTGAATTTTTATTGTATAATTATATTGTGAGTTATTATTAGACCACCTCTTAGGATTTATATTGTTTGATTACAACATTGCACCTGTACCTCCCTAGACCTAGATGTGTATATCTGAAATGTGTTATGACTTATTTGCAAAAGATATTGTTATGGGCATTATTTTTTCTAGAAGAGATCAATTTGATTTGGATAATGCTGTTCCTCATTTGGTAAATGTTCTGCAGAAGGATGACAGAATGAGAAACCTCAGACAAATAAAACTAAAACACTTAACTGTAGCCCCAGATGTGGGAACTAAATGTTAGTTGACCATTAATCATAAGTTTTGATCTACAATTCACTTCCATAGCGAAATCTACACATTGAGATAAGTTTTAGTTAAGAAAATAACTGGTAAAAGTTGCAAAATTCTGAGTCCCCATGAAGCTCAGCCAAAAAACAGAAGTTTTAGCTCAAGGATCTTCCAGATGGAATAATTTTGCCGTACGTGTCTTATTTTGCATTCAGTAGAATTAAATACAAACATATACTGTGTTCTCTTTGATATTTTCTTTTGGTATAAATCCAATATATATTTTCCAAAGGGAAAAGATTATGGTCCCATATTTGATGTAATTACATGAATTTATACAAAGTAAGAAGAAGTCAGTGGAAAAACTTCCATTGACTTCAATAAGAGAAGGATCAGTCTTCATGTTTGGATAATTCAAATTCTTTTTGTCATTGCTCATAACACAGTCTCTGGCCTCAGGTAATTGTTGGCAGCACAGAACCACTTTTGATACAATTTTTTCCCCTGAGTCCTACATTTTGAATCATGGATATTTACATTATTCAAACATTGAAAGGATGTGGAAACATTCAATTTTTCTGTGGATGAACATTTGTAGAGACATAATAGAGATTTCATTTGATTCACAAAATACAATCATCTGCTACCATTGATCACGGCAGCGTGGAGCAGATCAGCACTTCTCAACGTACTAGGTGACTTTGTTATGAAGGAAGCTGGATGTGTTCCTGAGAATAGCATCAGTTGACTGAGCAACTAGCATGAGGCCAAGAATGTCATCAAACATAAACACACAGGCAACAAAAAGAAACACATTTATTGTAAATAATAGGCCAGATGCTCTGAACATAGTACACTAAACTTAGCCAAAATCTTTGATATCAATGAGAATTATTTATCAGCACCAAAGCCATTAGATCAGTAAATCCAGACATGTAGAATTGCAAATCTTTGGTCCTTGGGATGGAGAGGAGGCTAGACAAGCTCTCCTCAAGTACTTTGTACAGGCACCTTTGTGTGTTTTCTGCTTCCAGCTTTTTTCTTTCTTGGGGCTTGTCTACATGGGGATCTGGCCTACATTACAAAGTTTTGCCACCATAACTATTTTGGATAGGTTTCAGAGTAGCAGCCGTGTTAGTCTGTATCCGCAAAAAGAAGAACAGGAGTACTTGTGGCACCTTAGAGACTAACACATTTATTAGAGCATAAGCTTTCGTGGACTACAGCCCACTTCTTCGGATGCATATACTATAGTATATCCGAAGAAGTGGGCTGTAGTCCTCGAAAGCTTATGCTCTAATAAATGTGTTAGTCTCTAAGGTGCCACAAGTACTCCTATTTTGGATAGGAGTGTGAAAAAATTACGCCCCAACCAACATAGCTAGGATGGCAAAAACCCTTAGTGTTGACACAATTATACTAGCAAAAGTGTCCTTCTGTCAGCATAATTTATATAATACAGGGGTGTGGTTTAACTATGCTGGCAGAAGAATTCCTTTTGCTTCAATACAAGCAGTGTCTCCACTAGGGGGCTTTGCTAGAGGAGCTATACTCATATAGGTATGCTAAGAAGAGTTTGTTGTGTAGACCAGGCCTCAGGACTTCATCTGAATCAACTCATGGCGTGAATTTAAAGTGCATAAATTAAAGTGCATTAAATCCCTGCATGGATACTCAGCTTCAGAAGTGGCCTTTAAGGAGGATTAAGCTACAGCGAACTAAGGCCATTTTACTTCTGAATCAGAGCATCCAAGAGGGGTTTAATGCTATTTAATGTATGTGCATTTACTTCACAGTTTCCACTGATTTGTCTTAACTTCCCTGAGTATTCTCATGTAGACAAGCCCTCAATGTCAGTCTTCCAACTGCTTCTTGTAGAGGTGGGCAAATTATTCATAGTGAAAACTATATTCCGGGGGGGAAAAACACTCCATCTGTACAAAGCCCATATAATCAAGCTCAATATAGCTGGAGTTGGAGAGGCTAGGAAGTGGAATCCAACCCCACAACCCACGGGCAGTGAATGGAGCTGCTGTGCGGTCTCCTTGAGGTTGCTATTCCAGCTGGCCTGGAACAGTAACCACAATCCCTGCAGGTCAACTGTGATAGATATTGGGGCCACTGGATCTGTGGCACTTCTCCAGTTACAGCCTTCTGTGCTGGCCTGTGTGGCCTTGGTGCAGAGACCCTCTGTACAGCCCAGAGTGGGTGCTCAAGCACCTTTGCACAGACACTATGTAACGCCAATAGACCCCATTTTTGTAGCTGGCAGGATCAAACCTGGGACCTCTGAAGCTAAATGTGTAAGTCTCTACTGCATGAGCTAAAAACCACACGGCTCTTAGCCAAGTCTGTAGCAGACTCATCAATCTCTAGGTGGTCTAGGTGCCACTAGAGGGGGACAGAGCACCACACTCAGCCGGCCTGGGTTACAACTGCATGGATTCAAAGATTTTAAGGACAGAAGGGATCATTAGCTCATCTAGTCTGACCCTGCTGTATAGGGTGACCAGACGTTCCAATAAAATCGGGACCGTCCTGATATTCAGTCGTTTGTTCTGCGTCCCAATGGATGTATGGTCTGGACGCCCTTTGTCCCAACATTCTGGCTCGGGTTTTATTTTTTGCTTCGGCGGCGCTCCGGACCTACCCCCCCATGAGTCCCGATATTTTGTTCATGTAATCTGGTCACCCTACTGTTGTATAACATGGAAATAAAACCATCATAATAGTCACTTCTGACCTTAAAACCTATGAACCTATATGCTCTATGAGTCTATGTAATGGGTGGCTGTACCTGAACACCGAGGTAGCACAGTATAGACAGACCTGTGGGGGAGAGTTTAACAAACAAAGGAAATAAAAGGGCATATAGAGGAGTCTGTATAGAAGTTAGAGAAGAAAACACTGTTGCTAAATGGTACAGAAAATAGAGAAAATAAGTATAGCATGAAAGTCCTTAAATACTGCTATTTTTATTAAAAGGCTTTCTCCCACTTAATTCCAAATGTTCCTTGACTGCCTCTATCTTTTCAGATGCCTTTATTTTATTTTTTCCTAGGAATTTAATGGTTATACTATGTTCACTTGACCTGGCAATGGTTGGATGGGCCTCCTACAGCTTGAAATAGAATCTCTTGGGGTTCATTATATAGAAATTTTGATCCTGACACTGAAGTCATTTGGGCCAAGTCTTGAAGTCAGTGAGAGTTTTGGTAGGAGCAAGATCGGACCTACACATGTAACTTTGATCTAACGGAGATCAGCATGAAGGCATCATTTTCCTTAAGATGAGCTATTATGTAAAGCCCAACTATCTTTAACATTTCAATTAGTATGTGCCATTTCTCTCTGCATTTAGCCCTCAGGTTTATTTAACTCCTTAGTTTGCCCAAATTTGGAAGCTGTTATTAAGAAAACTATTGCCGAGAAAAGTTACTTTGCAGACAAGTAGCTTGTAGAAAAAATATCAAGCCACACTCCTTTTCTATCTGAAAATGACATTTCTTGCCATAGTTTTTAAATTACCTAGTTTTATTTAGAAATACAAACTTGAATTCATCCATTGTATAAATAATTCTCCGAAAAGTTAAAGGTTGCAGAGAAAATCAATTCCTGGTTCATATTTGCTCTCCTGAATTCTTATTGATAAAAGTTCAGATTGGGACAAAATTTAAAAGAAAAAGTTCTCAACTTCCTAGAATCTCTGGTAAGTTCATGCCTTTTTATCATGCTAGACATGTGTCATTTTTGTCCTTTTCTTGATAGTCTCTCAATCTTTACCAATATGAACCACAATGAATAAGAGAGAAGAAAAGTTTCAAAGTATGGACCTTTCTGGGAATCAAGAAAATAAAGATTTATAGAGAATTGGTATAGGTAGAATCCGCTATAAATTATGCACCATAGATACATGCTATAGAAACAAATCAATTTCAACTTTCACATCCCACTGTGAAATATGAGAGGACATTTTCTCATTTTGCACTGGGGAAATATGATAAACTGGCAATATAGTTCTATCAAGGATATAGAGCAATGCTTTCTTCCTCACAGCAGGATATTAACAAACAAGACAACAATATATATGAATTTTCATTAGAACAGAAAAAGGAGAAGTACCCTACAGATAAAATAGAAAATATGAACTTTGCCCTAGAGCTTCAAAGAGAAGTAAAACAGTTCTTATAATGATTAATGGAAGACCCTTAGCTGTAAGCATGTTGTGCACTTTAGGAATCACTCTATATAACCCTCTCATACATAATCACATCATATTTTGGAAAAACAGGTTGAGCATAAAGCTTATTCATTTACCTAAGAGCCTCTTGAAAAGTAAATAGATCACAAACAGGAGACCATCTAGTCATATTACACTTCATAAAGAAAGCAACATCATAAACTATAGGGCACAACAGAGCAAACAAAGATGTTAAATAAAAACAATGAATTTCAGCAGACCAAATTATGGAAGCATGAGGGAGTTGCTAGGAATAATCGAATGACATGAAGCAACAGATAAGGACAGGCTGACACATAAAAGATTTAGAGAAAAAAGAATTTACTGTAAATACACTTGAACCAACAAATAAACCAAAAAAAAAAAAAAAAGGATACAATTTTGCAGTCTTTACTCAAGATTAAATAATTCCCTCCTTACAGAAGGAGAATTCAGTGGGAGTTACTCATTCCCTGCAGAAGAATGGAGGAACAAATGGGTTCCTTCAGGTTTTACTCATGTAGCTTGTGTGTGATCATTCCACTCGGACAATGTTCCCCTTCCACCTACTGTAAAACAAGCCAGGAAGTTCGGGTTTAAAAGGCTTGACCGGCATACAGGAAGTGTGGCTTTGTACTCAGAACTCAGGGCAAACATGCAGAGCTGTGCAGCATTAAGGAAAAAAATTCACCTAGGACTCCACTTTTTGGATCACATTGTGTGGCTGATTCCAAACACTCCAACAGCAGGTCTCTCATCACAGAGGATGTTTCTATGTAAGATAAGGATTGGTGTTATCTTATGAGATAAATCTCTATGGGTTTTGAGGAGGAGGATGCTTTGTAGAACAGCTACTCCTCCCAGCTTCATCCACCCACCCTGTCCCACCTTTCCCTCTGAAACCAGGGAGCTGTAAGTCTGTGAGGGACTTTAGGGAGAGGCGGACAGTGCTGTTTCTGCACATCTCCTCCCAGTCTGTGGATACTTGCAGATACTTCAGCTCCTTGATGCTTGGTCTCTAGTTAGGGTGACCAGATGTCCTGATTTTATAGGGACAGTCCCGATTTTTGGGTCTTTTCCTTATATAGACTCCTATTACCCCCCCACCCTGTCCCGATTTTCCCATTTGTTGTCTGGTCACCCTATCTCTAGTCCTATCTCAATTCTCATTGGTGTCAATGTGAGATTTGCCTCTAGGAACATATGATGAATATCACAGATTTTTAGCAGGTAAAACTCATAGCCCAACTCCTGGAACTAGCTTACAGTCCGAGTAGCCTGGCTGTACACTGGGTATTTCCTCAGGGTGTTGGAGGGCAGGAATCCTCTCACTCGAAGCCAGAGAGCCCACCACAACTGCAACTACAACGTCAAGACTACAGCAGCCCAGACTGCCATTGGTCTCCCTTACCATCCTCCCTGCTATAGGGGAAAATGGTTGACTGGAACTATATACTTGTGGATCCCTTGGCCCTCTCCTGATTTATTCTGCATGCTGGGAGTCAGTGAGATATAGTGGAATACAGCTCGATAGCCTGTAGGAAGTGTGGACCCTCTGTATCGCCAAATCCTGCCCTCCTTTTCTCCCCTGAGAGAACTGGTCTGACTTAGGTGAGTCAGAGCACCCCATAGCCAGAGAGGAAGATGCAGGATTTGGCCCTCTGCATTACTATATACAATGCACAAAGAGTACTGCCCTGACATTCGACTCCTGGATTCATTACCTATTTTCTGTATTATGTTGTTTCCTGAAATTGAAAAAGCCATACACAGGAAATGCAATCTGGACACACAGTACATATATACATTTTTGTAAATCAAAATGAAAATTATCCATGCAAGACAAATTACTTAAATTACATTTTTAATGTATGTCAGATACACAAATACAAAAAAAAATGTTATGAACATTCTTTTATTTACTTAGTTTAACTCTTCAGTGAACAGAAGTACATCTATTAATAATGTTTTGCCCTTTTTCCAGGTCCAGCCTTAGGTCAAAACATCATCCATGTCAACAGCAAAAAAAAGACTTTTCCATCCTCTCCGCCGCCCCCCTCCTCCTCCACCACACTCAGAGTTTGAAAAAGGAAAAAAGGGTTGTAAAAGTTTGCTAAAAGTATCTACAAGATAACAAATATTACCATCCAACTAAAAGGATAAACCCCACTCCTGGAGTTGGGGAAAATGCCACTGGTCTCTGATCAACATCTTATAATATGCTGTATGACCTCTGGGAAGCTTGCAGCACATATTTTAATTAAAAATAGCTTTCAGCATGATCTGTATTTGAGAGGTCTCCTATAGAATGTAAGCTCTTCAGGGCAGCGACTTTCATATAGTGACTTGCACAATGGGGCCCATTCTTGGTTGATCTCTAGGCACTATTGTAATAAACATGATTAATTATAACAGTAAATAATCCATGAAACTGGCTATTTTCTCTGTTCTGATGAATTCTTACTATAAAAAGTAGTTGATTGATTTTCATTCTGGCAAAAAGTGCTCGACCGAGAGCTCTGATGCACAGAAATGGTACAGCACAAGCAGCCTTCTTCACCACACTGCCTTGCCAATGTGCCTCTGGCCTGCCAGGGCTCCCTGCCAGGGGATGAATGAGTTCTGTAGTTCAGTCTGTGCATTAGGAGACACTGAATAGTGTTCAGAGGGTAACAACATTCAAACACTACAGAGCTGTTCTATATATAAACTGGTGACCTAAAGATGAAAGGCTCTTCTTGCTATTACTGATCCATTGAGTCAGCCATTCTGAAATACAACTTAAAAGGTGTTTAATAAAATAATAGGCATTTGGTTACTTTAGAGATACCAAATGGAAGATGCTTTTTAATCTTTTAAAAATGATTCCCATTTGATACTTTTACTTTAAAACCAAACACAGAAGTAATATCTATTTTACCTTTACATTCTTTCCATGGTCCAAATTCTGCTATCCTTACTTGTGCAATAATCCTACTGAAGTCAGTGGGTAAATCCTGGCCCCATTGAAGTCAATGGCAAAACTCCCATTAACTTCAATGGAGCCATGATTTTGCTCAATGGGACTATTCATGTGGTTAAGGAAGCAGGATTTCATGCTATATGTAACTTTCACTGACTTCAGTATGAGTTAAGTGAATGGAAGGACTGCAGATCTGGGCCCTCTGCATACGCGTAGCTTCCACTATGAGTTGTGAAAGAATAGAGAAAAGTACAGATGCCTAATTAACTTATTCCAGTTCCAGTGATTAGATTTACAGTAAGCCTTTCACACTGCAATTATGGGGAAAGATAGGGAAAGAGTTTAGATTTTAACAAATAAAATAAAATATATGTGCTGTAAGTTTCAGAGCAATATATACATCATTCTGATGTGTTGGAATTTAGTCTAAAGTCTGGTTACTGAGGTAGAACAACTTGAACTGATTTCAAGCTGTTTAAAAGATATTCTGCAATTCAAATAGAGAGAGGTGACAACCGCAGAGCAATGGACTTCTGTTTTTATGTCTCTCCAGACATTAAGGGCTCATCCATCCTTACCAATTGACTTCAGTAGACTTTGGATCAGGCCCAGAAAAACAGGTATGATTCAGTGCTACGTGCTAAATCAATTCACACCACATCCTGTATTTGCAATGTACGGACATAAAAGCTTGAAGTTGCACATGCTGTTGGAATAAATATTTATTTCAAAATGGCCACCTACAAGGATTTTTAGATCAAAATTTTGGTTTAATGAAGAGAAAAATATAGTTTTTGGTAGTCTGTCAATAGGTTAACATGTTGTTTTTTAAAAAATATTTTCAGATGGCATATGTATCTGTCGTAAAAATAGTCTGCACTCTGAATCTTTTTACCATGGATCCCAGAAGGTTAAAACATTTCAGAAGAAACTAATATCTAGGTCAATACAGTATTTTTTTCTCTCTCTCTCAAAAAAAAAATCTTGATAGTGTCATTAACATGTTATCACATCAGCTGTTTTTTTTCAGTACTGTGCATGCCATCAGCATTTTTGACTAAGGGTCTATGGCAAGTAGTTAGCAACTCTAGTTAAAAACTGAGTTTTTAAGGTCACTGCCATGAATAGCAAGTGGAATTAGTAATTACTAACTGCTTATTTTGAAAATCTGCCAAAAAGGGCCAAATATATTTTCTTTACTAGAATAAATGGACTGGCAGGTTAGAATACGCTGCTGCTATGGACACCTAAAAATCTCATCATTTGTGTGTGTGGTATCCACAAAACAATGCTATTATAGGTATGATAATTACAAATGTGCCTCATGTATGAAATTCTCTTCTATGCAAAGGGCTTGCACAATAGCCTGTGCAGCTCCTAGGCATGTCTTGAAACCTAATTAGGATTAAGTGGTGTATAGGCCTTGTGTAGGATCTCTGCACAGGAGGTAGATTTTTCAGAACCCTCAGGGTCCTCTTCAGGTTTAAAGCTGCTCTATTGAGTTTTCTGAACTATGACAAACTTTTATTTTTTGTACAAGAATCTCTCCACTAGAACTCAGAGGAAAGAGGAGGAAGTGATCTGGCTGTGTTTAAACAGGATTCACTTTTGGCAGTGCCTTAGAATGGGTCCTTAAAGAAAGGGGTAGAACACCAAAGGGAGAAGAGTCAGGGGCAGGGAAGGAGACAGGCAAAGGAAGAGGGAAAGGCAAAGAGGTTGAGGAGATATTTATGTAAGCTTTGGATCCCTGTAAGCTAGGCTATACATTCAGGTGTTTCTGATTAAATCACTATCCAGGCCCATAGTTTGGCATCAGGACCCCCTAGCCCTGCTCGCATTAGTCTTGTCATCCATAAATTCCTATCTTTTATTTTATGTAAGCCAACAGCGTAGACTGATTGTGTTTGGGCATGCACCATATGTGTGGCATTGTAGTGTGACCAGCGTAAAGTAAAATTCACCATAAATAGCAAATATAAAGTAGACTCACCAAATGTGCTTATTGATGGTGAATTTTTATTCTATTTGTGGAGCAAATTCCACAGAACTCTTCAGTGCTTTTTTCTTTAAGACTAATTTGTGGGTCTGAATGTTAAATGTGTTTCTCTGTAATGTTCCTGTTAACTGCTGTGTGACTAAAAATTATCTACAGTACCTTCAATACACACAAAATATATTTGCTCTAGCTGAATTATATCACTAAGATGTGCTAACAAACATCCATGTAATCAGTTATAAAGAAATAAAAACGAAATAGTGCTTTTATATTTCTTGTCAGTAAAACTAATTTTTCAGTGTCTGAAGTGCTAATAGAAATCTGCAGTAATGTCCACTTTTTGCTTTTCTTGGTGCTTGTAAGTTACATTTTTAAATGTAGTTGTTGAGCCTCGGTACAGGGGATTTGTTCCCTAAAAAGAAAAAAAAAAAGAAAAAATGCTAGTAAATTAAATATAATTTTTCTTAAATCTGCCATTTGACCATTGACTCATTTGCACATGTGTGTAGATGCAGCCCATTAACTTTAATGCTACCTCTTCAGCTTTAGAGCAGTGTGGGTCACCATCATGTAAATGATTCCTGACCTGATTCAGTCTGGTAATGCAAACCACACACAAACTCAGTAGTATCTTTTATTCCTTATATGTGGAAGTAATGTGCTTATTGCTGCATTACAGAATATAGCACAGTAAATTTGTCATGTGCAGATCCATTGAAGATCATAATATGGCATAATTATGATCAGTCTACACAGAGTATAACAAATCAGTCCAGAACTAGGAAAAATGTAACAACAAACAAACCTGTCTCCCAGGTTAAAAAAACAAATCTAGTCAAACAGTATGTTGTCAAAGATGTAGTTAACCATATCTCTTACATTATTTTCATGCAGAGCATCATGACTGGATCGTTCTAGAAGGAAAAGACTATAAAAAGTGTTTTCTATAAAGGGTCATTTAAATTGTTTATGCTGCCACCATTCCCCTACTTGATCTCTGCAGGCTACTCAGATGAAAGGGTTGTTCCCCTGGTCCCTTGATAGCAGATGTAACAGAGTGGCAGATCAGTCTAAAACTTCCCAGTTGTAATCACATATAACTATGAATAATCAATCAAATGATAGATTTATTATTTCTGGCACTCAGAACTATGGGCCAAGTAAAAAAAGCAATAGATGTGTTTTAAAATGATAGTAAGAACACCATGTACATTTATTATAGAATGAAACACTTTATATACAGAAGTCATGCATCAATACCCCTTCAGGCAAGTGTGCTTTGCTGGTCTGCACCTGTGGAATAAGATCCCTTCCAGTGGTATCAGCGGTTTTGTGCTATCTGAAACTACAGATATCCTTATCCTTGCCTTGAGGATTACAAAGCTTTCCAAGTTCTTAACACACAGTTATTTACCACCCACAATGAGCTAGAGCACTCCTTCTCCCCTTGAGGCCAGTCCCTCACTGAACCACCTTCCTTACGTAGGCACCTAAAAGTTGCCTTCAGATGGCATTTCTGCTTTCAGCATTGACACTGAAATGTCACTCCTCAATGTTCCCCATCACATTGCCGAATCCTTCAAGCAGAGTGTGTCTAATTACACAGATGGTATAATTATATTTTGCAGTACAGTTTCCTGAATTATTTTGGGGGGATTTTTAGGCAAATTCTCTCCATTTCCCCCTACTTTCCCCTCATTCTTACAATCTTCGGGTGAATCCCCCATGCCCACCCTAGACCCACAGAAACTGGCTGGTTGCAGCTTTCTCAGCAGCTTGTCAATGTTATTATGACTTGAACTCTGGTCAGATGCAGCTACTTGGAGGCGAGGTGTCCTGACTCTCATACTGTTTCCCTCTGTGGTCTCTAGCAAGTGCCTTAACTACCTCAGTTGTCTGTGAGCAAAATGGCACTAATAATACTTTCCTACCTGAGGATTAGTTAGATGATGATGGAGAAGTGCCTTGAAAATGAAAAGTGCTAGATAAGTATTATTCGGTAATGCATATCCGTTCCGGCTTTAATTAATTACCAACCCATGTAAATTCTCAACATGTTATTTTCTGTTTTAGATTTTTTTAAAAAGAATCACAAAGTTTACACCTTAATTTCAATTATGTGCTAATCCTAGATAAAATGTTCTGTAGTCACTTTGGGAGGAGAGGGGGATGATTCACCATTAAACTGCTCAGTTAATTATAAAGATAGTACTCATTTGTCAAGCCTGGTTTTTTTCTATAAAAACACAAATTTGTGCCAATTAGTGTATGCAATGTATATTAACATGAATTTGTTCATCGCTTCTTTTAATCGTGTTTAAACAAAGCTGTAGCAACTCACTAGTCTGCAGTTGATATTGCATGTCTTTTCAGGTCTGCTGGTTAACCCATTTTTACTGCTATCAACACAGTGAAATGTCACGTACACCTCTACCCCGATATAACGCTGTCTTCGGGAGCCAAAAACTCTTACCGCGTTATAGGTGAAACTGCATTATATCGAACTTGCTTTGATCCGCCGGAGTGCGCAGCCCCGCCCCCCCGGAGCACTGCTTTACCGTGTTATATCCGAATTCATGTTATATCGGGTCATGTTATAGCAGGGTAGAGGTGTAACAGTTTTCTGTTTGAATAAAAATGTTCTCGCAAAATGCTGCTTTTATTCTTTTATATGCAAGTAGTACTAATGAGGCAGTTAAAGTGTTTGTTGTATAGCAACATTGACATTACCATTATTTGGTCATGCAGAGAACTAAGGGGGAGTAGAGCTGTACAGAGTGTGGCTTTGGCTACAGAGGGAGATCAGAGAATGATCAATCAGGACTCTCCACTGTAAGCAAGTAGTGTGTGGGGGGGGAAGATAGGGGATGGATGGGGCAGGGAGTGGGTCCACCACGCTACTCACCAGTCAGAATAGCTGGTTGAGTTCACAGGGTGGGGGAGCAAACTGCACTCCAAAACAGGGGTGAAGTAACTTACTCCCCATCAGAGCAAGGGGAGAACTGGAGTGGAATTGTAATTCTGAGACATAATTCTTTGCCTGACCTTTTCTTGGAAGGGCACAGTTGCACCCGTCCCTTGCTCTGGGCTCAGCTTAATGGCTCAATCTAGCTCAAAGTGCTTTCCAAACTATGCTGTGAGCTGCTGAGTGCCTTCAGTCTTCACAGTCAATGGAAGTTGAGGATGCTCAACTCCTCACAAGATCAGGCTCTCTGATTTTGCTTACCCATGTAGTACAGGCATTTCTGGGGTGAAATGCATCAGCTATTTAAGAGATGAGCCTAAATCTTGGAACAAAGTTCACAGCTTACACCTAGCTCCATAACATAAGAACAGCCATACTGGGTCAGACCAATGGTCCATCTAGCCCAACATCCTGTCTTCTGATAGTGGCCAATGTAAGGTGCTTCAGAGGGAAAGAACAGAACAGGTAATCATCAAGTGATCCAGCCCTGGTCGCCCATTCCAAGTTCTGGCAAATATGCCCAACATAAACATCCCTGAACATGTGGACAGTTCAGATCCAGAACCTTGACATTTGGGAGTTTGGTTTTGCCTGTTATAGAACTTTAAGGGTACACAGTAACTCCACCAAATAGTTTAAGACAGGAGTGAGGAATACAATATCTGAGAGTACAGGAAGAATTTAGATAAGCAGAATGTAACTGGAATTTGGGCAGCTCACTTCACCCCAACTCTTGTAGAAGGTTCCCTGGGATTTTTAATATAACAATATGTCAACTCCAAAGCTATGCACTCCTTTCAGAACAAAACCTGAAGCAATGCAGAAAACCTCTGTGGTTCCAGGCTTTAGATGAAAATGAGGCTTCTTTATCTTTTACACAAACTTTTAGCCGAGGTTCAGGATCCTGAGCCTGAGATGCAAGTAAACCTCAGAATGCTCAGATGGCCTCCCACTTCCCCAAGAGGTGTCTTCCCACCACAGGCCTGTGACCTTTCATTTATCTGTTGTCAATCTTCTTGGGGCATGGCAGTGGCTTCCCCATCTCCTACTATGGGCAGCTGACAGGCCTTGGAAATACCTTCTCTCCCATTTTCAGCAAGAGTGGTGGAATTTTATTCAGCTCTACTGTAGTCAGACACTTCAGACTGTACCACGTGGTTAATTAGGGAAACCCCAGGGATTTTCAGGGCTAACACTAGGTATGTTAATGCTGGTTTGCAGTGCCCTTTGTCTGGCCTCACTGATTTTCCCTTCAGAAGCTTCTTTATTTTCCCTCCTGATGGCTCTTCTATTCCTTCACCTCCCTCTTACCAGCCTTGGCTAACCAAAGGCATTGTGGAAACATTCTTGGAGTTAAATTATACCTATGTTTCTTTCTCAGATGCTGGAGAATATGTAGTGACTAGTCCTGCTGAAGTGTGTCAATCATGATGCTACTTTGCTTAGTGTAGCTTTGCCTTAGTCAATGAATCAGTATTTAATACATCATAATACATTAAAATCCCTTCCACTCTTCTCTAGAAAAGCTTATGAACATATGCTTCCCAGCCTTTTTCATTTAAAGACTATTGCAAAAGAGCAAAAGTTCCAGGCAGAAGGAACATGTGATATTTATGGGAACAGGATTGTGCCTCTAATCTTAATCAAACTATTTACTAATAGATGCATATAAAATTATTCATTAGATGCCCAGCTGTTCGTTAAAAAACCAACATCTCAGTGCACCATATTTGTGTGTGGAAGAAATAAAATGAAGAATATTGAAATCCATCTATTTTTCATTCATTCCTAAAAACCCATTACAATTTTAATTTATAGCATGCTATATAGTGAAAATCTACTGACACAAAAGCATGGTTTGGGAAATCTGTCCAATTCCTTTATTACTTGAGAGCCATTGAGCCAAATCATAGAGACTTGTATAAAATTAATGCAAGTACATACCGTTTGCCATTTGGCCTTTGATCTTTCTGCTTCAAACTTGGCAACCTCTTTTCGGTCTTGAAAAGAAACTAGCAATTTCCATATACAAAGTAGAAAAATGCCAATCAGAAGGATAGCAAGAGAAACACCCAACATTATCATTGGAATGTTTGGAGGTTGTGGGCAATCTGTAGAAACAAAGCAAGCTATGAGTGTTATTTACAAGTATAATTGAAAACAGCTGAGAAGAACCTGCTGGTTTTCCTTGCTGAGTGTTGCATGTGCCTTTTCTTTCAAGTTCATGTACCTTTCCAGACCCTGAATACGAACCCAGGAATTCAAAGTGAAGCTCAGCTGAAATCGTTTTATCTGAAGCCACCATTTAGCTTGGGTTTCCATGAAATTCAAAACAGGCTTACGAAAAGGTTTGAGAAACTGGCCCAGAAGGATTATACTGCAAGAGTAAAAAGTATTCACTATGGAGGTTTCTCATAGCTCTAATACAAAATTAACTAGATACGGATTCTCTGGAGTTAAATTTGGAACACCAAAAATAAAAATCCAAAAGTGATTTTTCCAAAAGAAATGAGAAAAGTGGTTGGTTTAGTGGTAGCATGAAGTCTCACAATAATCTCACTTCTTGGATTTACAGCACTCAGGCATATTGCAGAGGGAAAGATGCTGACTAGATCGTCGGCAGTTTAGTGGATGACTACTAACACAGGGAAACAGCATTGGTGAAATGGAGAAGCTAGGGGGAAATGGCATCTAAAAAATAAAGAAAAGCAAGAAAACCCAAGATTCCCCTTGAAATGCCTCAGATGTGGGACTGGGATTTGACTCAAATAAATAAGATTAGAGTTGCTCGGAAAAAGTTACAACTGAACCATTTTCCATCAGAGAATGCAGCTGTCGAAAATAGAAATGCTGGGAAATCATGTCAATTTTGCAGAAAGTTCATTTAGGAGAAAAAACAAGGGAAAACGTTCAGACAATGTTGAAATGTCTCATTTCAACATTTTCAAGATGAAATATTTCAATTTTTAATTTTGAATCTTTTTGTTTGGAATTTTTAAAATTCAGTATGATTTCTTTATATTACAATATGTAATGTAACATTTTTTAAAAGTGATAATATCAATGAAACATTTTGATTTTGTCTAAACAAAATGTTCTGACTGATCCAAAATGATTATTTTTCTGGAATTTTCTTTCATGGAGAATTTTGAAATGTTCAGGTTTTGGGCTGATTCAGAGTGAAGCCAAATTTTGAAATATCAAAATTCTGTGCGAAACGGAATTTAAATTCTTCACACAGGTCTAAATGAGATATAGAAAAACTTCCGCTGTTTTCCAATGTCTGTTGCCATAATGTAAATAGTATTGCTAACCTAGCTCCCACTAGAATCCATTGACTTCAGTGGGGCAGGACCAGACCCCTAGAAACTACACTGAAGGTGCTTTGTCTTGGGCTCCATTGATTTGAATATACTCATAAAAATACAGACATGGTCTTGCGCATGTGAATCCAGTCAGTTCTGAGTTCTGAACAGATGTCACTTTCAGCCCTATCTGAAATGGTCATGTCCTTTCCATTCAGTGACCAAACCTCATGAGTAAAGATGGAGTGAAGGTAAGCTGAAGTATTGGATAAGGTGATACTGCATCAAATCAGATGCCCAATTTTCAAACAAAAGCACCTAAGTAAGACTCGGAATAACACACTTGATTGCTCAGTTTGGCACTTCAGTGCATAAATGTTCATTATACACATCTGGATGCTAATTACGAGGGTCCAGGTGTGGGATTTGTAAAGTTTGTTAGGGTACCTGTGTTTAAAAACAGGAACTAACATCTTTGAACCAGACAGAAGTATTCTAGATACCTCAGTTTTGGAAATATTTCACTTTCATTTCCATGATGAATGTAAGTTGTTACCATGCTAGAAGTTGAATACTACTTTTTAAATGGTTTAATTTTTTTTTCTTTTTGGTTCTATAAAGGCTAGCTAGCAATCCTAGGTCGAATATGGGCATTTTAGAATAGAAAATCAGTATTATTCTGGGATAGATTTTTTTTCTAGAATTCAACATAATAATAGGTTTGTAAAGCCCAGAGGGCATGTTCTTTTTGTCAGCTCTCAAATAAAGGATCATTTTAATATTAACCAGTATTACTCATAAAAGTCAATGAAGGTTACTATTTTATGAAATTTGCTGCTGAACCATGGCCTGGTGACATTTAGAATTTGTTTCAGTGTGGCATAATTTACACAGATTTTATTTTGCATGACTATTTTGATTGATGTTATTATGCAACTCATTTTGAGAGGTCTAGTTTGAACACTGGATGAAGGCATTAGCTGTTCATGCAGACTGAACTTCAGATCCATAAGTGAAAATGAGCTTTTGAGCGTTCATGGTGTTCTCATCTTAGTTCACATTTGCATACATCACAAAACCATAGCATAATTGTTCCTCTACTTGAGACAGGCCGGGAAGTGGAACAGCAGATTAGAATTTAGGTTTATTGTCAGAATTGTGTGGGGAATGCTGCAAACCATTTGCATGCAGTATGCCTGCGGTAAGCTATTTCTATCAGTCCTGATCTTTAAAGAAACACAGTAAATATATTTAATAAAGTGACTATCATACAGCTATGAAAATATTTTATGATCTTGAATCTGGGGAGTGCAGTTTACACGTGTAGACCTTCCATCCTTATTGTAAAGCTTTGCTTCAACATTCTTTGGTATAAAGCTACTGTATATAATAGCACACTACTATTATTAAACAATAATATTCTTACAGGAATAGCTGATTATTTCCAGTCCAATCCCTTTAATTCCTGACACAGATACTGCAGAAACACTGCACACAGAATTAATAAAGATGATGAGTGGCTGGAGAAATTTTCCAAACCTCAAGTTATACTGCCAGAAGGAAAGCAAGCATGTGCAGTGATTTCCTTAATGATGTAACTAACTTTTAGAAGTGAGACACTGGGTGTGTCTAGGGTTGGCATGCATCTGCTTTTTGACTGGAATGCCCGTTCGAAATGGGACCCTGGCAGCTCCGGTCAGCACCACTGACTGGGCTGTTATATATCCAGTTGGCGGCACAGTGGGGGCCCAGGGCTAAGGCAGGCTCCCTGGCTGCCCTAGCTCCACGCAGCTCCCGGAAGCAGCCACCAAATCCTTGCGTTCCCTGGTGCATGGGTGGCCAGGGAGGCTCCGCACGCTGCCCCCGCCCCAAGTGCTGGCTCTGCAGCTCCCAGCTGACTGGGAACCGTGACCAATGGGAGCTGCAGGGGCAGTGCCTGTGGGTGTGAAGGCAGCGCAAGGTGCCTCCCTAGCCACCCATGTGCCTAGGGGTCTCAGGGACCTGATGGCTGCTTCCTGGGAGCTGCAGTAAGCGCTGCCGGGACCCCATACTCCAATCCCCTGCCCGGAGTCCCCTCCCACACCTGCACCCGCAGCCGGAGTCTGCACCCCCCCCATACTCCAAACACCTGCCCCAGCCTGGAGCTCTCTCCTGTACCCTGAACCCCACATTTCTGGCCCTACCCCCAGCCCAGAGTCCATACCCCCCACACCTCAATCCCCTACCCCAGCCTGGAGCCCACTCCTGCACCACAAACCCATAATTCCTGCCCCCACCCCAGAGCCCGCACTCCCAGCCGGAGCCCTCACCCCCCCTCCTGCACCTCAACCTCCTGCTCCAGCCTGGTGAAAGTGAGAGAGGGTGGGAGAGAGTGAGCGACAGAGGGGGGTGGGGCCTCTGAGGAGGGGCGGGGCCTCAGGGAAGGGACAGGGAAGGGGTGTTCGGTTTTGTACCATTAGAAAGTTGGCAACCCTAGGTGTATCCAAAAATTTATTTGACTGCCTGGAAATGTGCTATCTAGTAACTGAGAAGAGGAGTGTGTTCTCTCATGTCCCACATGATTAGGATCTTTAAATGAAAGATAGGCAAAGACAAATAACACCATAAATAAATAAATAAATATTTTTAAATGAAAAGACATACCTTAGTAAAAATGACTGTTGAATATCTAGGGTAACTTTGTGAAAATCATTCAAAACTTGGTAATAGTGCTGTGTTAAATGTAATTACAGTATGTGGACTGGGCATGATTTTAAAAAATATTTGCACATAATATAAAATAGTATTTACTTCATCAAGCCTAGCATAACTATTATGGATTCTTGTTAATCTATTAACATTTTTTGTATCTATATGAATAAGATTTTACAGGTAATTTGTCATGTAATGTGATGGTATTTGCTATCATCATCATTTTCATAATGTTTAGTACTCCCATAGTGCTTTTGAAAAACTAACTAATTAATCCTCACATCACTTCTGTGTTGTAGAGAATGAAATGTTATACAAACTCTACAGATGAGGAAACTGAAACAGAGATAGAGTGAGTTGCCTCAAGGCCACAGAGGGAGTCAGAGCTGGATTTAGATCAGCAATGTCTCGTTCCTAGCCTTGTGCTCAGTCCACTAGTCCATACTGCCTGTATTGCAAGAACGGTCATATCTCATTTCACCATCACATGAAAGAAATATTTTAGGAGGTGCTTTTTTTTTATTAGGTAGAGAAAACTATTAACACAAGAAAATACAGTACTGTACATAACATCTCAGTTTGCTAATCTTCCAATATGTATGGCTTGATTCTCCCATCTGTACTTTTAGTTCACAATGTGCATATATTAAAAAGGTGATATTAACAACTCACCTTTCTGCTTTATGCTATGAATGATTGTCCTTCCCTGTTCATCTGTAGCCATTAGAAATGTAGTAACACATTCATTTTCCCCTTGTAAAGAGCAGGGAATAGATTTATCCTTTGAGAAATCTGTGGAAAAAGAAGCCACCCAGTAGGTCAAATGCAATTTAACATGTAATAAAAACAGAGACTATGGATTAATGTGTGTCATGGCCTCTTCAACATATAGTAAGTCAGGAAGAGAAGGAAATATCCTAAGAATGTCCACTATATTTAACAACTTTTTCTTCCACTCTAAACGGCTTTTTGTTTTTGTTTTAGATTTTCCACTTATGTTTCAGAAGAGTACGTCCAGGTGTTGTCAATCTGCACTGACCATCAAGTGCACCTATCAATCTGCTGTAGTGTGAATTTCAATGAATTGCAAATACTTCTAAGACACTTTCCACCAGTTGTCTAGGGAATATAATAGCCCTGATTCTAGTACAAAGTAAACAATATGTTCTCTTTGGCTTAGAGCTACTGGTAGTATGTCTAGATTACATTTCAGAAGTAGATAGTCACATATCAAACAGATACTGATACCTTTAAAAGGACTACCATTTATTCCTTCCACAATGCTGTTCCTAAAGAATATTGTGGCATGTATTGTAACAATAATAAAATATAAATTAATAACAGAAGTAGTTGTGGGATCATTGTAATGTGATTCAGCGGAAGGCAGATACAAAAGTAATCCATTATGACAATCTGCCCAGTTTTACTTGCCCCTTCACTTAATGTATTTGTGCAGAAAAACTTAATCCAGTATTTTTTTCAAACCTTTCCGAAGTAGGGAACCTTTCATGTTGGGTTCATTCAAGAGGTCGGGGGCGGGGGGGCAATGAATAGTTGTGGCAGACAGTAAAGAAGAAGCAAAATGATTGGAATCTGAGACTGTATATCCAATTCCAGAAGTGCCACAATTCCAATTCTAACATTATATAAAATCTTTATGTTAAGAAAATATCCTTCATTTTTAGCAATGCCTGCTAACACCTCTGTAGCTGAACATCTGTTGTTGCTTCTGTTATAAACTATGGTTTCAAGACATTTATACAATAACTCAGCTCTAAAAATTAGCTTTTCCTTTTAATGGATTTTTAAAGAAGCCTGTCGGTCTTTGTTATTTTTAGATAGATGTGAGAAAACTAGAAGTTTGTCAAATGGATTTTTAAAAATGAAATGTTATTGGCTTTTAAGGCTCTATTCACCACTCCTTCAGACAAAACACTATGGAAGTTTGGCTGAGTAAGAAGTGCCAAATAGCCCAACCTTAACCTTTCAAACATCCAAATCACAAAAAAGGAAACAAACAAAGAAATAATTTGGCTACAATAATGGAATTTTCAAGGAAGCTATTGTACATACACAATGTCAACTTTTATTTACTATGTATCACATGCTTTCATATAATTTGGCCTTTATTTATATCATACATAGGGGATGCAATGTGGCCATGTAGTCAAGTGATTATAAGGGAATCTCAGTTTTCATTAAAAAAAAAAGTAAGTTTCTAGTTGTCAGTACAGTAGAGAAAAGCTTGAAAAGTGTGACCCAAGTGCATTCAAAAGGCTCAAGAACCAGAAGGCAAATAAAAGGAACCCCAAATTTATTACTTTTTTAAAATGCCATGACTTAAACTAATCTCAGGATTTTTCAGGGCTTGATGCCAGATTTTTGACAACACTGCTTTAATTTCTTAAATTTAATTTACACTGAATATATTTATTCCTCCTCCAAGGTGTCCCACTGTTTTAGTATATGAGGTCATTAACACTAGGCATTATCTAGGTTTTTTAAAAATTCATACTCAAAATACAGCCCTCTATAGTGCACAGTGAGTTTTATTAACAAGACAACACAAAAAATATATTTAGAAGACATGTGTAATTTGCACTAATTATGGTATCTGTGGCCATGATTCACTACATTACTCCAATTTTATACCAGCATAATACCATTGATTTCAGCAGAGTTTGAAATCAATGGAGTTATACCAGTATAAAACTGCAACGACACAGTGGTGAACTGGGGCCTGAGAACACACAAAACTCAGTTAAACCTGAATGGGTTCCTGGACATGCTAGTGGATGCAAAAAGAATTTTAGATTGCAGCATTATTCAGGTCATCTGGAAAATTTCTTGTTTGTCTTTTAAAAAAGGTATCCCTACCACTCCCCATCTCAAAAAAGAAACAAGAATTTAAACAAAACAACAGTAAGGAGCTGATTTTAAAAACACATGTATCTGAAAAATAAGGATAAAAATTGTACACACCAGTTCAGGGGTGCTGGAACTAGGGATGCTGGGGGTGTGGTCTTACAGTTTTGTTCAATGGGTTTCAGCACCCCCATTATGAAAACTGTTCCAACTGCACCAGTTTGATTCCTTCTGAAGTGTTTCAGCTTTGTACTGGGTCAGATAGCATGCAAGGCTTATCCTAGGCAGCAGGACTGCAGGATTAGTGCCTGAGGTTTATGTTGCACTGAGATGGGAAGCTGACAGCTTTAAAGGGGTGCCTCCACTTAAATGTTCTTAATTATGCCAAAGTGGAACAAAATCACTTTTGTCAAATATATCTGCCGCTTATGCTCCTTTTAGTTCTTTCCTAATCATACTGTCCTGGGCTTTTAGAATTGCTTTATTGTGACTCATACAAACAGTAAGGGAACATGTATAGACCTGATAGGATGTGTGTGCAGAGCAGAGCTGGGGGAGGAGTATGGGAACACACTGAACCCTAGCTGTGCACGTGCCTCAGGGATGCAGCTCAAAGCAAGTGCCTGGCCCTCTCCCCAATCTGCAGCTCATTTCCCTGATCCTCTCCTCTGCTGGCTCTATAAGCTGGTTGAGTATGTTCCTCCTAACCCTGCTCCCTGGCTTGTAGCTCCATACCTAGCTACATGGAGGGACAGATGCCTCCTTGACCTTTCTTCAGTTTCCATCTCTGGCTCCTGTAGTTCATATAGATTTTTTCAGCTATCTCAGCATTTTTAGAAATTTTCAATTTTTAATACTTAACATTAATTTGACAATTTCTCTTCATCCATGAAAAACAGTAACATAAAGTAGCACCTAAAAAACTCAGAAACTTCAGCATCTCCACAGTTGTTGTGTTATATCGACACCCTATTGGAGTATAAGGACAAGAACATTCAAGTGAGCTTCCTGCACAGCACTTATAAATGTGATGTTAGCACTTAAAAAGTGGGAAGTGAAACTGACTTTGCACAGTGCACTGCCAAGTGCACAAAGTAGGCAATCTGAAGAAACAGAAAAAAACATGTATGTGTTTTTGTGTGTATTTTGGGTGTTTGTGTTTAACTGTTTCTCAATTGTAATCAGCTCAGGTTTTACGTGTAACAATTATTAGTAAAGGAATCTTTCAGACAAAAATCTATTTAGAAATTTTTAATATTCTATATAAAATATTTTTTAAAAATATTCAAATTTCACAATGAAGCACTCAAAAATCAGGAAACACCCAAGTTGAGGTTGCAACCTTGCCCAGAAGGAGGACTCCTAAAATGCAACAGAACAGGCTCCCTTTGTGACTCTTACAAAATGGGCAACCCTTCTTAACTTCTTTGCCGCTTACAAGGTCTATGGGAAAGGAGTGAAGGGATCCTCTAAACTTCTTGCCTCAATCCATATGCAGCTACGTTAGCCATGCATAGTGCAGTCTTCCTTAGCTGCACTCTTTGGACTTGACCAAACTCCTATTGAAGTCAATGGGAGCTTTTATACTGACTTTAATGGGATTTGGATCAGACTTTTCAGAGACTAACAAACACCCCTCGCACAGATACATACACACTATATACAATTTCAAATTTCAAAGGGTTTGAACTTGTTAAGTTAAAGCCAACGAGTATTATTATTTATCACAGTAGCACCTAGATGCCTCAGTCAGGATTGAGGCCCCATCGTGCTAACCACTGTACAAACATAGATTAAAAGATGGTCCCTGCCTCAAATATCTTACAGTCAAAATATAGGATGAAATGCAACAAATATGTATAGCTAACAATGAACAAGAAGCCGGGGGAGGAAGAACAAGGGTAACAGTGACAAATTTATGCAGTTACATAGGGCAAGTAATGCACAACTTGATTAATTCTCATTGCATTGCAGTTCAATGAGAGGGAGGGATAGCTCAGTGGTTTGAGCATTGCTAAACCCAGGGTTGTGAGTTCAATCCTTGAGGGGGCCATTTAGGGACCTGGGGTAAAAATCTGTTTTGGGATTGGTCCTGCTTTGAGCAGGGGGTTGGACTAGATGACCTCCTGAGGTCCCTTCCAAACCTGATATTCTATGATTCTGTTGTTTTTGGAACCTCTGATTATTATTTTCTTTTAAGTATTCATTTTCTCCAGACCACTTAAAGTCACTTCTCATTGAGGGCTATTTCCATGCCCAAATCAATCATTCCACCCATCACTCTCAACCATTTTGGATTAAGTGTAGAGCTGTTCAAATAAAGTTTGCAATAATTATTTTATTTGTGGAGTTAGAATGGAAACTATCATGCAGTTTTTACTACAGCAGTTGTTACTACTGTTATGAACAAAATCAAAGTCTACAGTTGCTGAAGATTATGGTCAGGGAAGGGTAGAATTTGAAAGAGGTTCAAGTGCAAAATTAGGACAAAGCAGTGTCAACCCAGATTCTCTCTCTCTAAACACACAAGGATATAGACAATGCAATGGGCTAGTCCCAGTTTTCAGTAGTATTGTGGATACCTTAAATAGAATGCTCTGTGTGTCCTTGGCTACAAAGATCTGCCATTCAATGATAGCTTTTTGAAAATTTGTACTAAGAATACCAAATGATACCAAAAACTGTATGGAAGGTACTCAGATACCAAATATCCATGCTACCCACAGTCTTCTAAATAACTATCCAAACAAACCTGTTCATTCAATTTATTATGTTTATGTATATGTTTCTGAGAATTTTTGCCATAAATATATACTACTTATTGTACTTTTACCATAAACTATAGGAACTTATTTGGATTTATAGATTAGTATCATCCAAAGAAATGCATCTATCATTTGAACAATGAATAATTGCTTTTATGAACTTATTTACAGTTTATAGAATTCCATATGTTCATGAATACATACCACATATATTAATCATTGTAACTTATTGTTAAGTTCTGGAATACAATGTTGCCACCACTGCCCCCAAAGATAAATTCTTACAAATTTTTGCACGTTGTATTTGATAGCTGTAATAGAAACCACAAAATACAACTGTGCTGAAGCTCATCTCAGAAAGGATGCAAATGTCACTGGATTGCTGCTATTTGTGATCCTGTGGATAAATTCCCAGCGGTTTAGTGCAAACAATCTCAAGATATGCATACAGCATTCTGCATTGTTGTCCTAATTATTGTATTTGCCTGATCTAGAGGTGAAGTCATATCTGTGATATGTTTACAGCATAGTGATTGTGCTGCCTTGCCTCAGAATTACAATATGTCAGGGTATTAGCTGGCACTGGAAGTAATTACAGATTGTCTGCATAACTATATGCAGGCCCCTCCCTTTTTTTCTTTTTAGAAAAAGCAACGATATTGCTTAGTGGTCTTGTTTAAAGTTTTATTTCTTTGTCTATCAGGGTAATATTTTATTCAATTTCTGTCCTGGAAGTTCTCATGAACTTCAAAGGGGTCACTGCATGTGCATCTGAGGGCAGAAATCACAATGAAACTTATGGGTTGGGTATAATTTTACACCCAGATGCTTTTGTCAGGATACTGCTTTCATTGGGAGTTTGTATTAGTGCACGTAAGACTAAAATTCAGCCATAGGTGGATTATAGTTTTCAAAGGTTGGTTAGAAAACTGTGTATAGTGGTGAGTTAATTAACCTGAAGGGATAAATAGTTCTGACTGCTATTAATAAGAATGTTTTTCAGTGCAGTACTGTATATGTAGATAGATAGTGATTGGGTCAAATAACTGGTATAATTTTTTAAGCCAATCCCATGGAAAAAAATGATGTATGTACTGCAGTAATTTTCAGATATTGTATATACTTTTATGTAAAACTAATGAAAAATAAAGCTATTAATAAGGCAGACAGCAAAAGGCAGTTAAATAAAAGATGTACAAACCTTCTGCACTGTTGACAATTGCATCAACTAATCTACATTTTTCATTGCATTCTGCCTCTGACTGGACATCAGAAGCCAAATGACATTCTATGCAGCTCCTGTGAAAAATAATTCAAAAGCTCATCAATCTCTGTCTGTTACAAAGCACAAATATAAAGGAGAATATATATGCTGTCTACTTTTTAAAAAGAAGCCAACAAAAGGTCTTGTGCTATAGATACAGTAGTTCTCAGAAATGTGATATGTATTGCCTCCAAAAAACCCTGAATAAAGGTACTGTAGTTAAGTACTCTTTTGCCCTCTTTCTCTCTGAGCTCTTGTTAGTTACCAGACAGAACTCCAGGCAACATTATTCATGTATGTCTGATAAAGAAATGTGGTTACTCATACATAGCATTCATTTTTAAAGATAAAGGTTCTGAATTAAGCCTACACTAAATACTTGTCAGAAGAATGTCTACCAAATGGACTAATATTTGATATTGACTTCAATGTCAGGAGGCTGAGAATCTAATATAAAACTCCCTAAGTTTAAAATCTCTTAAATATTGTGTTATATTTACCAAGTAACTAAAAACATACTCAGGTATCTTAACAGATGTCTCTCAAATATGATTCACTTGTCTCAGGAGCTACTAACACAGATGCTAATTAAGCTGATGCAAGTTATTGGCAAAATAACTTCAAAATATCTTATTTACTTTATTTACTTGTACAATTACTGGAATATTTAAAAACAAACTCAGGGTCTGATCCAACTTCCACTGAAGTCAATAGAAAGTCTCCCAGTGATTCAATGGGAGTTGGAGCTGGTCTAGAGTCTGCTAGTGGAATAAAGAAAATACATAAAGAAAATTCACGTAGGAAAATTGTTGCAAAGTATATTGGAAGAATTCTAGGTTTACAGCATTGACTGGATTCAGAGGCTGAGACTCTGAGAACAACAACTCTGTAGGACTGACTGTTTAAAAAGAAACTGGCCATCACAGTTGTTGCATTGAATTACATCCCTCTATGAGAATAATGCTGAGGGTACTGTGATTGTTTTCATGAGATGGGGGTGACCTTATCACTCACAAGTGAAGCAGTGAATAGAATACATGAGTGGGTAATGGGATAGTCCCTATCAAATGTAGATACATTCAGTGTTGTTGGTGTTTTTGTCATATTTGCCATGTTTCTCAAACTACTGCCCTCACTTTCTCAGCTGCCTAACCATGTCTCTCAGTCCCCTCTGACTTGGTCTCTTAACTTAGCCATGTCTTCCAATCTTCTCTCTCTTGGCTTTTCCAGCCATATGTTTCAGCTGTCATGGCAGTGACAAAAAAAGAGGAGAGATGGAAAAGGTCTGACAAATGGATGATGTGGAATATATTTTTAATATGCTAACTCAATGCCCACCAGATAACTAAATATCTCCTATTAGTCTGCTGAATTAGTCAGAGTATAAACAGATCAATAATATTTACTGCATAATGTACTTATACTCAAGGGCTATGTTTACTCAAAATATTATGCACTTAGCTTATCCATGTGAGTCTTGAGCAAACTGTATTGGCCTTCTGGGACCTGATCCACTAGTTGTAGAGAGCCATGGTAGTATAAGTTACACATCATGGAATGGGTTCCTTTCTCATTTACAATGTTATATTGAGAATAAGGCAATGGAATTCCAAAGGGGTAAAGACAGTGTGGGAGAAGAAGCGGGCCTCAGGTATAAATCAATATAAGTAGCAGAGTAGTGATACTTCAACGTAATTTGCACTGATTCAGCACTCCGTGAACGTGCAAATGTACTTCGCACCAATTTGGTATTCTATGGAAAGCAATTCAAGCACCTTGCCTAATTGGGCAGTTGTGCCTACTTATATCAAGTAGGCACTACTGCAGATAAATTCAAGGCTGAATTTATCTTCGGACGATTTGGCGATAGTGCAGGCATACGAATGTGTGTTTAGAGGATCTGCTTTTCTTACCCTCTTTTTACATGCTTTTACTGGTATACCCGCGCATGCAAGCTCCACTTCTTTTACATATCTCAATGAAGGTGAAATCAGTGCCTCTTTGCCACTTATGATCAGTCTCAGATCAGCTTATACCTGATGCATAACTTACACCACTGCTTTTATCTCCACTGAACTCACCCAGACACTCCTATGACAGCGGCATCTGCTTAATCCACGCTCCATTTAGCTGAATTTGGTATTTGAGTTGCTATATATGTGTAAATCTGGTGTAGCTTCTGAGAGCAGAACTTGGCCTTCTGAATCCGTAGACATAAATAATGTAACAGTCATGTTGCAAACTTTATTTTATGGTCCTTCCCTGTCTGTTTTTCTTTCTGTGACATTGGTTATGCTGCTGTGTTGTTGTTCTGTTCCATGAACAGATGTCAGTATTGCTCAGCTGAATTCATTGTAGGACTTTTCCCTGAAGTTCATTTTGAGATCCAGCGGATCAATGCTGAGAAATGTTTGGTTTCTGCATTAAGATTAGATCGCACAGAAGAAGCAGAGAGGCCCTTAGGTTCTAGGACCCACACCCAGGAAAAATGGGGTGGGAACCCCAGAGCTATTACTATACTACACACATCTGAATGAAGCAGAAAATACAAACATGGTAAAAACAATACCTTACCGTTTGGAACTACAAGGATCACCACATATAGGGCATCTTTCACATGTGCTACCAGAGGCCCCGGGATTTGTGCAAACACATGTTCCACAAATGCATTCACCTCTTCCACTGCACAGTATTCCATCCTCAGAAACACAGGAGTTAGTGTCAGTTGTGCAGTTACAATATTCACCAGTCCATCCGCTGTGGCATACACATTCACCACAGTCACAATCACCATTACCTAGAAAAGTAATGGTTATCTTGCCAGGTTAGTGTTTTCATTTAAAAGTGACAGAAGAAGTCATTATAAGCATTCTATTTCAGAATGCACATTTTCATTACTACCAGCACCTCTCATATTTAAAACCCCCCCACCCTTTTCAATATATAGTTAAACATAAAGGGCCTGATTCGCATCTCACTTAAACTAGTGCAACTGTATTCACTTTAATGGAGTCACTCCTGATATATATGAACAGGGCCGGCTCTGGCTTTTTTGCCGCCCCAGGCAAAAAAGCCTCCCGCCGCCCCCCCTCCCCCCAGCGCGGCAGGGGAGGGCACCAAGCCCGGCAGCAGGCCGCTCTCCCCGACCGGCCAGAGTGCTGGGGGGAGGGCGGCGAGCCTGCCACGGCTCCACTGGCTGCCGGAGCCCTGGGAGGAGGGCGGAGAGCCCGGCCGGGGCTCCGCTCTCCCCGGCGGCCAGAGCACCGAGAAGAGGGCGGCGAGCCCGCCGCGGCTCCGCTCTCCCCGGCGGCCAGAGCGCCGGGGGGAGGGCAGCGAGCTGGCCGCGGCTCCGCTCTCCCCGGCTGCCAGAGCGCCGGGAGTAGGGCGGAGAGCCCACCGCGGCTCCGCTCTCCCCGGCTGCCAGAGCGCCGGGGGGAGGGCAGCGAGCCCGCCGCGGCTCCGCTCTCCCCGGCGGCCAGAGTGCCGGGGGGAGGGCGGCAAGCCAGCCGCGGCTCCGCTGGCTGCCGGAGCCCCGGGAGGAGGGCGGAGAGTCCGGCTGGGGCTCCGCTCTCCCTGGCGGCCAGAGCGCCGGGGGGAGGGCAGCGAGCTGGCCAGGGCTCCGCTCTCCCCGGCGACCAGAGTGCCGGAAGGAGGGCGGAGAGCCCGCCGTGGCTCCACTCTCCCCGGCGGCCAGAGCGCCGGGAGGAGGGCGGCGAGCCCGCCACGGCTCCGCTCTCCCCGGCGGCCAGAGCGCCGGGGGGAGGGCAGCGAGCTGGCCGGGGCTCTGCTCTCCCCGGCGGCCACAGTGCCGGAGGGAGGGCGGAGAGTCCGCCGCGGCTCCGCTCTCCCCGGTGGCCAGAGCGCCGGGTGGAGGGCGGCGAGCCCGCCGCGGCTCCGCTCTCCCCTGTGGCAAGAGCACCAGGGGGAGGGTGGAGTGGCAGCCAGAGCGCCGGGTGGAGGGCAGAGTGCTGGCTGGGGCTCTGCTCTCCCCGGCGGCCAGAGTGCCGGGGGGAGGGCGGAGAGTCCGCCGCGGCTCCGCTCTCCCCGGTGGCCAGAGCGCCGGGAGGAGGGCGGAGAGCCCGCCGCGGCTCTGCTCTCCCCGGTGGCCAGAGCGCCGGGTGGAGGGCAGCGAGCCCGCCGCGGCTCCGCTCTCCCCTGTGGCCAGAGCACCAGGGGGAGGGTGGAGTGGCAGCCAGAGCGCCGGGTGGAGGGCGGAGTGCTGGCCGGGGCTCCGCTCTCCCCGGTGGCCGGAGCCGGAGCACCACGCCACCCCCCTCCAGGTGCCGCCCCAAGCACAAGCTTGATGGGCTGGTGCCTGGAGCCAGCCCTGTATATGTGTGGGAGATAAGACTCGATCCTCATGGGCCAAATTGTCTTTTCATTGACACTGGGATAACTCCAACCTACCTGATTCACTACTGTGCTACTCCAGAGAGATGCCAGTTTAACTCTATTCCCATTGTTTTTAATGGATTTGCTCTGGATTTACAACACTGTAGCAGACAGAATGCAGTCCAGAAGAAGAAAATAAATATAAAGGGTCTGATTCTTACTTCACTGACACTGGTATAAATCAAGAGCAATTACACTTATATCATTGGCATTACTGGTATAAAACCAGTGTGAGCTCTGAATCAGGCTCAAAGTGATTAAATACAGGAGGGCATACTTGGATAATTATAAAACAAAGAAATGGTACAGTTTTGGGGACAGATCTGGAAATGACAAAATGAGAGACACACACCCTGGAGTTGCGAATAGCCTGGTGGTTAAGGCACTCATCTGGGATGTGGAAGACACAGGAACTTGTCCTAACCACTGGGGTACAGTCCCTCATTCTCTCTGGTCCAATTAATATTTAATTATTTATTTGTAGAAAATGGAAGAGCTCCAACAGGAAAGATTGAGACACTGCTGCTATAGCATCGCAATTAGGGCACTCACCTAGCATGTAGGAGACCCACAAACTGGGACTCCCACATGCCAGGTGAGTGCCATAACCATGGGGCTATGGGGATATTCTGGGGTGGGAAGGGATCTCTCTCTCTCTCTCTCATTTTTTTGCAGAAATTTTTGAAAGGTTCTGGTTTCATGCCAACGTGGAATGAAAACAAATGTCAAAACCTTGAAATTAGTTCACATCTGGGAATACACCTATAATGAAGGTTACATGTACATAAAAGGTTATAATATAGATCTTAAAAATAGTTTAAGGGGGACATACCTCCACATTGCAATCCTTTAAATCTCACGCAAGAAAAATTGTCACATTCACAGTATGGCCCATAAATATTTCCATACATTGAGAAATGGCAAATACACTGCCCGCAGTAACAGTCGCCTCTCCCGCTACAGGAGCTCTGCTCTGGAGACCTTTTACAGGAATTTGTGCTCAGAGAGTTTTCATTACATTCACAATAAGGACCCATGTAGCCAGGGTTGCAGGCACACACACCGCACTCAAAAGAGCCCTTTCCTTCGCTGCATTTGGAACTGTTCATCTCAGCCTCCTTCTGACAGTTACAGCTGCATTCCAGCTGAATATCAATTTCCAGGGCATCACTCAGGCCCACAGGCTTTATTACAATCTGCCTCCACCTTTTCTCACAGGTAGGTAGGCTTACTGTCATGTTGAAAGAGACCTGGGAAAGAAAATATATTAACCATTCGTGGCTGCAGCATACAAAATGCAAAGAATACTCTGGACATATAATGCACAGCCAAGAACAAGAATTTATTAGGTATTGCCTAATAACTCTCAATTTGTTTGGAAGAGATTTATTAAATAAAGGAAGCAAGATTTCTGCCTTGGTGTTCTAAAAAAATCTCTCTCAGTTTTACGGGAATGAATGTTATTTGAGAATCTGTTATCTACTTACTGTCTCTCCCACTTTTATATGGGAACATTTCCTCTGGTGCGGAAAAATGGTACCATTGTTACAGATTGCCGTGAAAGAGAGATTGAGTCCTTCTGTGTCTCCTAACACCTCCAGCTCCACTTCAGATCGTAGCTCCTTAAAGAAAAGGAACACGATGGATGGAATGGTTGCTAATGCTCCACGTCTTTGTGACGTATATTGGAAAAACTCAACCTTATCGATGCAGTAAAGAATTCCGAATTTTGATACTTTATTTACATACTTCTTTCTTACAAGAAAAATGGAAAATGAATGAAGTATTGGCTTTTAGGCTAATGTCAACAGCCGTATCAGCAGAATATCTGATACCAGAGCGACCATATCCTGCACTTGTAGGGTAATGTACTTAATGCTCTAATAATAAGTCTTCTTTCATTTCTAAGTACTCTGCTCCCTTCTGTAGGTTTTAATTTAGCCATGGCCTTACTGAGGAATTTATATGATCACTTTGCTAACACTGTAGCTTTCCTTGTTTAGCATGTAACCTTAGAGTCTTTGCTCAGGCATGACACCCATTGACTTCAGTTTTGTCTGAGAATGGCCAGAGAAAAGACTCCAGGATTTGGCCCTATCTTTCCAGGACCAGAGCCAGCCCTAATCCTCTGGCTCTGGCTCACTCCATTGTGTAAATCTAAGGCTGGGTCTACACTACCCGCCTGAATCGGCGGGTAGAAATCGATCCCCAAATCGACGCTCTTACTCCACCAGCGGAGGTGGGAGTAAGCGCCGTCGACGGGAAGCCGCAGAGGTCGATTTTGCCACCGTCCCTACAGCGGGGTAAGTCGGCTGCGATACGTCGAATTCAGCTACGCTATTCGCGTAGCTGAATTTGCGTATCTTAAATTGACCCCCCCCCCCCCCCGTAGTGTAGATGTAGCCTAAGTCTCTTCTTCTTCCTGTTTTCTTCTGTTCCCCAGATGGAAACTCTTTCAGTTTATGAGCTTTCACTTGGATTTCAAAACGGGTTCAGTAATGCCAGAAATCATGCTATTATTGCTTCAGGAAGAGAGACTCTTCATGTTGCTGCCTGCGCTCCCTCACACTCTGCTTTCTGGGTTTCATTCTTAAATGTTTTAGTATTACACTTTTGACAATATACTGAGACTTGATCTAAAGCTCACTGAAGACTGCGGCAAGATGGACTCCTATGGACTTTAATGGGCTTTCTAATTCAATCAATAGTGTGCATCAGGCTAAACCTCAGATACATAATCCGTTTGATGGGAAATTTTCATAAGTGCTTAAGGGATTTAGGAGCACAAGTCCCACTGACTTCCAATGGGATTTGTGTTCCTAAGTACTTTAGATGCTTTTGAAAATGTCCACTTTTTCTTAATTTCCCTGGAGACTCTCAGGTGAGTCATCCTAATGAATGGGACCACTCACTTGAGTAAAGGTTTGCAGGACTAGGTGCAATGGGCATTAGCTGAAACTTCAAGTGGAATATGTATAAACTTGCATAACTGTCTCATTTGTATAAGCTTTGGATTCTCTACATCTGTTTATCTACCTCATTTTAATTGTGTCTTTCCATCTGAAAAACCTCACTGAAGTATTATTTTAATAAGATAAATGATAGCAGCCCATTTGTTAAGCAAGATTTTTAATATATTCATTTAGCTCCAAATCCACTCTATAGTACACAGCTTGAGCAACAAGGCTGTGCAGTGAGGATCAAGTTGGGGAGCTGGATGGGATGCAATCTCTCCCTCCTCGCTGCTACTCCAGCCACAGGCTGAAGTAGCCTCTGTGCTGCCTGCATCTCCCTCTGAAGCAGGAAGATGGGCACCTCCTCTGGCTCTGCTGTTCTCTGTTTGGAAGTACAAAGGAACCTCCTTAGAGAGCTCTAATTCCGCTGGCAGGGTCTGTGCAATCCGTGTGTGGCATCCCCAAATCCTGCCTACTCTCCAGGCAGTGGAACTATACAGTTTCTGCTGCCACCAAGGTCTTGTATGCCCATATAGGGTGGGACAGAGATTTACCCCTTAGTGAAAGTGACATTATTGCCAACTCCAAGCATTCAAAAATTATGAGTCCAGCCCCAGAAAATCATGAGATTTGCTTAAAAATCATGAGATTCAAAATAATAAATATTGTGTTCTTTTGATTTGCCATCTGGTGTGGGGATGTTTAGGGTCACATGGTCAAGCTTTTCTCTGCAGTCATGAAGGCAAGAAAATTCCTTAAAAAAAATAAAAACAAACAAACAAACCCCCCCCCCAAAAAAAACAAAAGCAGAGATTCTCGCACAATAACTGATTCCAGCAGCTGGGGGTCTAACAAAAGCATCAACTACCATGAGAATGATGCTAAAATAAGGAGACTTTATAAGATGTACCACACAATAGTCTGGTTTTCAACTCCTCACTCCATCAACTGGATTGGAGGTCCAGGGCTGGAATTGAGGTGCAGCACTGCAAAACTATTTAAAAGTGAAATTGTAATTGTAAGTACAAATTAAACGCAGCTGTGCATAATCCCATCATCCTTTTAGTCAGATGGATGGGATAGATCTTTATCACCACGTCTCCATTTTCTATTTGTGAAATGTTTTTTTAAATTAAAAATATGTATCATCTTCAGCCGAAAATGAATGAAAATCCAGGGTCAAACTCCATCCTGTTTTCACCTCCATGACTTCAAGGGAAGACTCAAATCTAGTGGGTTATATGGGCATAACTGGGAGCAGAATCTGGCTCCCAAGTACAGTGAGCATTAAAACATTCCTGCAGAAGCACTTTTAACTCAAAGATTTCCTGAATGAAACAGGCATCAGCGGTGTTACAAACTTGAGCCTTTGCCAGCAGCTCCCTCTGATCTGTTTAAAATATTATTCCTTCAATCTTTATTACCCTGTAAGCCAAAAGGGACCTGGCTGCTGGAGAGAACGGAATTCTTTGTATTTTTAAGAATGCTGGAATAACTTGGGAATCAACAGGCTTGATTTCAGATATAATGCAACTTGAATGAGTGCTTTGAAGATACAAAGCTAATACAGAATTTACCCTTTGTCAAAGCAGGTCGCGACATGCTTACTGGAGACTATGAATCACACTGGGGGCGGGGGGTGGAGCGGGGGAGGGGGACGCGGGGAAAGATGAGAACATTTTACAACAAATATTTTGACAGCTCATAGTTTCTTTTTGCTTACTCCCACTGAAGATTTTAGAGGCCAATACATCTGTGAGTGATATTAATAATAACTTGAGTTTCTATAGTGTATGTCATATAAAGAACATAAAGCATTTTAGAAACATTCACAGATTTAACCTAACACCATCTTTCTGAGGTAGGTAATTATTATTATTCCTAGTTTACAGATGGGGAAACTGAGGCAGAGAGGGACAATGCAAGGTGACACAGGAGTGTGGCATAGCTGGAACTAGAACCTAGAATTTCTAAGTCCCAATCATGTGATTTTTAACAAGTCCACCTTTATTCCCACCACAATTTCAGCTTTTCTACATTCCCACCAAATATAAGGAAATGGTGTTTCATTCATTTTTATTTAAAATATTCTGCAAAATAAATCTTCAAAGAACTCAAGGAGGTGGGAAAGAGGATTTTCTTAGTGTTTGTGTTAACTTGCTTTTTGTGCTTAAAAGAGTTTCAAACATGAACTAATGGAATAATTAACCTTTAGCATTAATACAATGGGCACGAATAAATTCTGAAAGTCTCTCAGCCAGGGGGCCTTGATTCATATGTGGCAACATAGGTATCTACATGAGGCTCTAATTGGCACTCCCCTCTCACTCTCTACCCTGATCAGAGGAACCCTGTACTTTTCAAACTAGCCAAACTATTTGTGGAGTGCTGAGCAATGTGTGGGAGCAGCCAGGATCCATTTTCCAGCTTCACCTCTCTTGCAGATAGTAAGTAAAAGTGGCTTTTCATCCATTAAAGGTGGAGTAACAGTAGCTATGTCCTAAAATTCCATCCTCAATTAACCCTAACAGAAGGCATTTACCCGTAGTCCTATGTTAAACTCCAGAGGGGGAATCCTGGCTCCACTGGAAGTTTTACTATTGAGCTCAATGGGGCCAGGATTTCACCCCAGGTCTATTACAATAGTAGTCCCTTGATTGATTGATTTTAAAGTGCACTGTCATATTTATTTTTTAACTTTATAGAAAATCTGTTGGTGTTTATTAGAAACCCATAGTAGAAAAAGCTATTACAATCAATTATAAAAGATTTCACAATTCATGTTATTTTTTTCTTTGTCCTGTAAATCAAAATAATTTGGTTGAACATATTAGAGATATGATATAAATAAAGGATGTGAGAATAAAAAAGTGGGAAATGATAATTACAAAGAGGGTTTTTTAAAAATGTAGTAATTGCTAGAGTACATGCTTGTAATAAAGAAAAGTGAAGTAAAGAAAAAAAAAACCCAGGGACTAGCACCCTCAATATATTACTGTAAATGTACCCAGAGAGATTCCCCTGACTTCCAAGAGCAAGGCAGCCAGGATCTATTTTATAAACAAAGCTCTGAAAGGCAGCACCAGGTTTATGTCCCTATTTGTATTTCCCCACATAATCTTAAACACATTCAAATCTTTTTTTCCTGCCTATATTCTATCCTTTAAAAATATTAGAACAACCTCACAGCGGCACCACCACCTAGCTAAAGCAGAGAATAGCATTCTTAGTGCATTGCTTTCCAATATTACTGCAAAACAGTGTGATGTATATGCTCAAACAACATTTGAACTTGCATGTTCTTTTTTTCAGGACCGATGGAAAGTTTCTATAATGCTGGGCATCTGTGCACAACTGATGCACTTATTGTAAACAATGCAGAAACAAAACCAAAGGCATTTGTTTTCACCAAATCACAATTTAATATCTGAGAATAGCAGACATGCAGAGAAGTATGTTATAAACATACCTTATATGCACCAATGATCAATTGGAGAATATTTCCAGAATCTTTCTGAAGTTGTCCAACAGTAGCTCCAGGAATAAGTTTGGCATAATTCTGGAAAGAGCAAGTATAAAATATAGACTTAAGCTGTTAATAATAATTTGAAAGCATAAATTGGTAATAGGTGGTATCGTCCATCTTACTGGCAACATACCCCACCCCCCAAGCCCATAACTACCAATCTAAAGAATTATGAGTAGGATTTTCCAAAGCACCTAAGTGACTTCAGAGCGAGCACAAGTCCTTTTGAAAGTCAATGGAGGAGCACAAGTCACTTAGGAGTTTTTGAAAATCTCACCTATAGTGTTCTCCAATTAAAGTGAAAATATACTCTCAACACTTCTATTTGTTTTTAATAAAAATAATCAGAGCCTGATTCTGCTATTCTTACTACTATTGTAATGTTGTTCCCAGGGGCCCTATATGCATTTGTTTAAGAAACTACTTTTCTGAGGCAGGAACATGTTAACTAGCATATAGTGTACTGTGCACAAGGGCTCAGCGATGAAGGGGCCATAAGGCCTCAATAAGCATGAGACTGGTGAGCCTGAAACATAGGCTCTGAACTATTTGCTGCTGTTTTATGACTGGAATAGAAATACCACATGTTAATCATTGGTTAGTTATAATTCAGGAAGGATTGCCTGACTATTGCCATTGGGGCGGCTCTATGTTTTTTGCAGCCCCAAGCACAGTAGTCAGGCGGCCTTCGGCGGCATGCCTGCGGGCGGTCTGCGGTCACGTGGCTTCGGTGGCGTTTCTGCGAGTGATCTGCCGGTCCTGCGGCTTCGGCGTACCTGCCGCCGAATTGCCCCCGAAACTGCGGGACCGACGGACCTCCCGCAGGCAGCCTGCCAAAGGCTGCCTGACTGCTGCCCTCACAGTGACCAACAGGCTGCCCCCCATGGCTTGCCGCCCCATGCATGCGCTTGCTGCGCTGGTGCCTGGAGCCACCCTGATTGCCATGATTATATGCTAGTTTTGTGTTAACAAAACTGTGGTCATTTAATGTCCAGTCTCACCTTTGTGCTGTCATTGTAGCATGACACTCAGCAGCTAGTTGTTAGAACTAGTAGCTAATATTAATCTCATCTGGTGGTTACTACAGTGCATTTAGGGCTTGAACCAATGCCTTTTGAAGTCAATGGGACTCCTTAGAGATAATGAGATGGGCAGTTAAAAGAGAAAATTGGTAACTTGATAAACTCTGCTGAAGAAAGCTGCTGTTATAATGCTGATTTTTTAAACATTAAAAACATTTTAAAAAAATCAATGAAGATGGACAATTTGATTCCCTTAAATCCCTCTTATACTTTGCACTTCCATCAGTATTATGCTTACTTTAAATATTATGTATGAAATACCTACCATTCATTACATTACTAAAGTGCTATTTTAAATCAGCAGGATTAAACACATTTTATGTTACAACAGGCGATTTGGCATGCCCGACTCCTGTGAATTATAGCACTCCGTCTTTGAAAGATCGTTCTTAGCATTTTGTAAACATGGCCGTTTTGCAGGCTGATTATAAATGAGAGTTGGAGAGTTTGGAATCTAAAATATCATTGCCTTTTATCTGGGGCATGCAAAACAAACAGCAGGAACATAGTGGGCTTAGGGCCATATTCTACCTTTCCTCTTTGCACAAGAATGCCATGGATGACAATGTGAATTCCATGGAAGGCACAGGTGCAGACTATGGATTGATTTTAAGAAAGTTTCCATCTTTGAGCATATGTTTTAATGTTTTTCCATATAAAGTTTCTGAGCCGATTTACCAGTGTGGTGTGATTGCTTTGGATCGCATGGTTAATATTGTTAACCAGTTACGGCAGGTTGTCTTTTTAGTGCTAGTGTGACACAAATAGACCTTCTATCTTTTTAGCATGCGTTTACTAAATAGTTGATTTATTTTATTTACAGATATATTTGCAAAATTCTGCTCTCCATTCTTAGTGGAGTTAATTTGAAATTGCTCCACTGAGGTCAGTGGAGTTGCAGATGATCTGCACCAGTGTAAATGAGAACAGAACTTGTGACATGATCAGGGTGGAAGAGTATTATGCCAAATTTAGAAGAACCACGTGACATTTTTTGAACAGATCTTAAGCCTAGAGAGCTTCTAGTGCCATTTGGCTATGTTGAAATGAGAGTATTGAGCAGCTCATGTTTAAACTATATTCTCTTTGTCTAGAAGCAAAAGAAGAATTGCTTCAAAAGAAGAATATTTTTGTTTGCATGGCACAGGATTCCATTTAGTTAGAAATACATTTTTGTTGTTTTTTCCTCAGCTTTAATTAGAATGATTTTTAACATAATTTTCCTTGAAAATAAATTTCAGTTAAGGAAAAACTGTTTTGCAAATCTCCAAAAAAATTCCAAGAAACCCAAAGCTTTAGACAAAATTAGCAGTTTCATTAAAACCTAAAACACCAGTGGATTCCCCTTCCCTAAATGTGGTACACATAGTCTGTCAAACTCTCACTGTCATCACAATACTCATAAAAATAATTTTCAAATCAATAGCTTTTAAAAAGAAATTATTTTCTTACTCTATTATAAACAGCTTTCAGCTAAGAATAATGATATATTATTTGGTCAGCCATATGTGAATATATTCCAGAGGAAGGTCTTTTTTGTTTGTTTTCCTGACCTTTTCTTTTTTATAAACTATTTTAAGCCGACATGCCTCATTTGTAAACAACTTCCTTCCCCCTCACGTGCCCATGCCCCTCGGTTTTTAGCTTTGGAGTAATCTTGGCAAATGTTTAATTTAAAACCACTAGTTCAATGCTACTTTAAAAGCAACTGTGGTCATGTAATACTTTGCTGTTTTAGTTTTGATTCTCCCATGCAACATGACAACTGCTATTTTAAAATTAGGGGAACAGTTTGGTGTTTAGTGACATAAAATACATGTATTTGTTGTCTGGGTATACCGCAAGAAGGACAGGAGACTTGTTATGGGTTTTAATCAGGCCGCAACTTTATTATATAGATGTCTGGGACTACCCGGCAGATAAAGTGTACAGTGCAGGCAAATCCACGCTTATTTAAATCAATTCTCTGGGGCTTTCACCAGCCCCCCCCCTTTGTTTAATCCATACTTATTCAACTCAGTTTTCTAGGGCTTTCACCAGCCCCCCTTTGTTTCCATCCAGGTCCCCCAGCCGACCCATGGCTTGGACCTTACCATCCACCAGCCTCATGAGAGGGTTTAGGAGGGCTATGAGAACGGAGGGGGTTGGCTCCCTGCCGTGCCAATCATAGGAGTCCCCGAACCCCCTCCCCATTCTGTCCCTTTATCCAGGATCTCCTTTTAAGTCCTTTACCAGGCCATTTATCTGATCACTGACTGCCCTCCCTATGGAGTACCTGCACTGAACATCCACCCAATATTACAAAATAAGTTGCGACTTATGGCCTACCACCTTTTCTATTGACCAGAAAAGGTCCATCCTCACACCTGCTGTGAGGAAGGCAAAAAAACCACACTCCACCGAAGCCAATTCTGGTGGTGCGGGAAAAATTCCTTCCCAGCCCTGCTTTAAAAGGGGCGACTAGCGTAATGCCCACAGCAAGTCCTAACCCAGCCTGCCAGTCGCTTCCACAAGGGGAGGGAGGGTGGGTGTTGGCTTCCTTGCTGCTTGGACATAGAGACTTGCCCCACCCAGGTTTCGTACCTTTATGCACATTCCTGGAGGGGGAGGGAGGTGAGTCACCGCTGCAAAGCACCTTTTGCAGCAGTTTCTGACCTTCCTCCCTTCCCCCTCCCACCCCAACCAACCACAAAGCAGAGCTGCCTTCTTTGGGTAAGCCCAGACAACTTTTGCCCCACCTTTAATAACAATATACACACCTATGTGGGAGGTAGGTCTGAGCCTACATTGGATCTGAAGGGGATTAGGAATATTAAATGAATACATAATTGACATATGCCAGGCTAAACTAAAGGGGGATTATAAATAGCTAGAAATATAATGGTACATTTGATTATTTGACTACTACATTTATTTTAGACTAATGCCATCTATCCAAACTATTTAAGGAGCTTCTGGATAAATTCTAGTATAGTGTTTGCCCTCCTTAGAAACTAAATTATCATCTGTCAAGATCAATTTTATTTTTTGGTCCAATAAAATACAGTTTCAAGTTTCTGGGCCTGATCCTGCAAACTTAATGTCATTTAGGGAAAGCTCGATTAGGCTCAATTATAGTGGTTTCAACTGAAGTTTTGCCTGAGGAAGGCACCGTCTGTAAAGGTGCCACCAAAATGTTTGACTAAAGACATGAACCTTTGAGCATAGGGGTCCTTCACATACTAAAACTAGGTTACCAACCAAAGTCAAAAGTGCCCTGTTTCTTGGCAGCACTGATTGGCTGATACTATTTCCAGATGTGCCGAAAACTGATCTTTCACAGGCGGAGTTAAGGTTTGTCATTACATAAAGTGGCCGAGAACAGTGCACACAGGTAGCTTTGGTGTTATGGATGAGTACATCTGCATATACTGAGTGATGATTTGGGTTCAGCTGCATTTGCTATTATATCTTATTAAATAATGAGCTCTTTGTTCAATGAGAAACCCTTAGCTCTGACTGTATAAGCACAATAGGCTTCCATTCCATTCCAAGCCTACTCTTGTTTCTGGAACCAAAGTCATCCATTTTCCTCAAAATAGTTTAGATTCCTTCTTTAGTTTCCTCCCGACACACCCACTCCTTCCATATAACAATGGAATGCATACGTTTCCCAACACATACATGATCTCATGAAAAAAATCATGGTTAGTTTTTTGACTCTTGGATTTCAGTTCATCCTTTGTCAACAATAGATAATACATCACTTGTGCAAAAACTAAGAGGTTATGCATTTTAAAGTCTCGTTGACTTCAATGGGACTTAAGCACTTGCTTAAAGTTAAGAATATGCTTAAGGGCTTTCCAGAATTGGAGCCAAAATGCATGCTTGCAGCTTGATCCTGCTCCCTGTGAAGTCAATGATAAAATTCCAGTGGACTTCAGTGGACCAGGATCAAGTCCTTAAGCAAGTCGCTGTCCTCCCTTGTCTCCTAGCACTCTGTCCTCTTCTTATTCCCCTAGTACCCTTCTAATTGCTCCTTCATCATATCCTTTGGAGGATCTTCCTTATTCCCCCTCTTTCCCCACCCTCCCACACCAGGTTTCTGTGGGGATTTCACAGGACTCTGTCCTTGGTCCACTTATCTTCTCCTTCTATACCTCATCTCTGGGTAATCCCACCTGCAAACGCAAGTTCAACTACCATCTCTATGCTGAGGACTCACAGATCTTTCTTTCTCTCTCTCCACTCCAGACTTGTCTCCTTCTGTCCAAACAAATCTTGGCTTGTCTCTCTGACAACCCCCTCCTGGATGTCTAGCCATCAGCTCAAGTTCAACATGGCTAAAACAGGGCTTTAAATGTTCACCTCAGTCCTTCTTGCTTGCATCCTTTCTTGGTCACTCTGGGTGACACTGCCATCCTGTCTGTCCTGGGTGTCATCTTTGATTCGGACGTCTCTCTAGGTCCTCACGTCCCAGCTATCTAAATCTTGCTATATTCTTTCACTATAATACCTGTAAGGGTGTGTGTCTATGCTGCAATCACAGGGTGTGACTGCAGCTCACGTAGACACACCTATGCTAGCTTTAATCTAGCTAGCTTGGGTATTGGAGCGAGACTGCAGCAGCATGGGTTTCAGTGCAGACTTCTCAAGTCTGTCCGGAACCCTGACCCTGAGTGGCCAGCCCACACAGACACCTGCGTGGGACAGCTAGGTTAAAGCTAATTCAGGTATGCTGCCTGCTGAACTAGCCTCTGACTACACCCAGGGTTAAGGGGGAAAGTGGAAGCTAGATTTGCTCCCATTGCTTTAGTGCACTAACCCCCTAAGGACTGCTCTGGTGCACCTGAGGAGTAAGCCTTAGGTTGTGGTTGCAGAAAAAGATATTTAAAGCAAAAAAAAAAAAATTAAAACCAAAATACACGTTTTTAAGGTGAGTCCAATCTCCATGCTCCGGGGAAATAGTGCACTCTGAGTTCAACAGATAAGGAACTAGTAGACGTCACTCAAGTATAATCACACTGCAACATATAGTTACATAATCAAAGGGTATAACTTGCTAAATATTTATGGCATCCACAGAACAGGTATTAAAATTCTATCACCTAAGGTTTGCTGGCTGGGGGCCTGATCCTATGGCCAATACAATCTTTCCACTGACATTAATGGGTGCTGGATTAAGTTCTACACCTAAATTTGGAGCTATGCAGCTCCTCTTAATCTACTGTCTTATTGCACCGAAAAGATCCATCCCTCACTGACTGCATGAAGGTTTCGTTTGGAAATTTCCAGTGGTCACAGTCTGCGCTAGCCAACACCGTTCTGATCAAAGGTTTTATGTTTCAGTATCTCTGTGTCAGTTTTATACCAGTATCAAAGTTATCAAGTGGCATGCTTTGTTCACTGGGAACTCTATACTAAGATTTACAACAAACAAAAAACGTGAGCCATTGTTAATCCATCTATTATTTTTTGTTCTCTACTTTCTTTGTCAGAAAAATAAAGTGGCACCATTTTCTGTCTTGTATAGAATATAGCAATTATTTTAAACATATTCTATCTACTGCTTTCATCTTTTGCATGTGGCACTCTGTCACTTAACTGAGTATCTGCTGTTATTGTTCCTTGCGCACAGCCTCACTAACCTGCGGGTTAGATGGATAGTTAGTCAAAGCAAATACAAAATAATAATAATAATAAAAAAAAATCAGACTTTTAAGGCTGTCTTTCACAAACATCAAAGAGCATATCTAAAACTATGGGACAGTATTGTTACATTCCCCACCTGTGTCAGTCAAACGCAGAATATTAACCTAGAAGTCTGATTCGCTCATGCTTATGATTATAAAGAAAACGTAATATGACAATATAAATCAAGATTATAAGACTGCAAACACTGAATTCTGATCTAGGATTTATTTTTAGACACTGCAGATTTCTTCACAACAGCCAGACTGGGCAAAAATATACATAATAAAGTAAGATGGATACTGGCAGTTCTCTTAATGGGGGCATTGTGCCTACCCACTGCACAACTCAGAGTGAAAGAGAAGAGAGGGAAAGGCCCCTTATGTGTTGGAAGAGCTCCCTGTAAAAATCCCCAAAGATATTACAACTTCCAACTCTCTCCTTAACCCACCTGCGCTGTGACTTCTCTTCTACCCCAGTTCAGGGAGCATTGGCTGGAGGACATAGGGAAAAAGGCCAACAATAGCATGGCAGGGAAGCTGAAACCAGGGACTGCATGGATGGTTAGGTCTTCATGTGTAATCTGGGATAGGTGAGACTACAGCCGATCTTTTCTATAGATCCTCCAGATCCAGTGTTATAAGGCCATGGGTATAAGTTTCAAGAGTGTTTTCAATGGAACATAGGCCCCTTAGCCATGCTGTCCCCTCTACAGCATGGGTGGTGGGTATAATAGGCCAGGGGAGGCTCAGCTTCCCCTAGCGTAGCCGCTGCTGCTGGACCCCGGTTGCAGGTTTGATGGGGGAAATTTTTGCTTTTTATTATGCCCCATGCAGGTTCCGGGGCAGCTGAGGAGGCGGTATGTGCTACTCAGCTTCCTGGGTTCATCAGTAATCTCCCTGGAGTCCAGAGAGATTACTAATGAACCCAGGAAGTTGAGTAAGACATACTGCCTCCTCAGTCACCCCGGAACCTGCATGCTGCATATCAAAAGCTCAGGTTCCTCTTCCAGAAGAGAAAAGAACTTTTGAATTTTCCCGGGGAGCGGAATAGGGTCTGCAGTGGCTCTGGCTGACCTGGGGCTCCTCTGGGCAGGTTGGGGGGGGGGGGGTTGAAGGGCTCAGGGCTCTGGCTGGCCCAGGGCTCCTCTGGCATGAGAGGGAGGTGTAGGGGGCCTCGGGACTCCAGAAGGGGGGGCAGGCGGGAGAAGGGGTGAGCTGGGGGCTAGCCTCCCTGAAGTGGGGCTCCATCTGCCGCCCATGCTCCACAATGACACAGACACCTCATAATGGAGGGGAAGGGGCTTATCAAGCACAGAATTGTCAGATTACTTTTCTGTGGTTTTACTGCAGACAGGAAACAGGCTTTTTTTCTCTCCCATCTTCTACTTATTTTTACTCATCATTTTAAACAGGAACTTTAAGTGCTGTGGGCCCACTCTGCTGGTACTGGTCACTGGGAAATTCCCCAGCTACAGGAGTATATTCAGTCTAGGGGACAAACTGGGGGTACCTGGGGAAAATGTGCATGCCGACACAAGTTATGGCTGCTTTAGTTTCGCTGAGGGATGGAACCACCTCTGGCCAAACCCTGAATAGATGCACAACAGTGGCGCAAAGTATCTTTTCCCCTCCTTGCCCCAGTCCCATTTGCAATAAAATGTCTAATCTCCTCTCCACTCTCTCTGCTCCCATTGCCATGCAATGACTTTTTAAACAAAAGAGTCTTCATGTAACTGAGACTTGTATTCTTCACTTCAAACAATGCTAAGTATCTTTTCTCCCTTCAGTGCATACAGGCAGTTAGATGTCGGGGGGGGGGGGGGGAGAAGTTCTCCCTTCTATTTTGCCATTTTGTACTTTATATTTTCTGCTATCTTCCAACTTATCTCACTGAAAAGAAGTTTCAAACTGAAGAGCAGGAAGAAAACTCTCAGATCAGGTGAAAACACATTATCTGAGAGATGAATAAAAGTTCATGATGACATTTTGTTTCAAGGGGTATCCCTGTCTCACAGGAGAAAGAACAGGCTCAAGTATTAGTACCCAGCATCTTAAGATATAACTGTCTAACGCTAGTGATTATGCTGAACAGTTTAGATAAGCTTCAGGGTTGAACATCCTTATCTACTATGACTTAAAAAGTAGGTATTCACAGTGTGATTCAACATAAAACCCAATTTACAATTACATAAAGAACCATAAAAGCAGTACATGACAAGGTGCTTTCAAAGTAACTGAGTTTTTAGATGTTCTAAATCAGGTATCTAATTTTCTAGCTATATGTTTAATTAAATATGCACCTTGCAGTGTTGAATCCTCAATGCTAGTCTTCTCAAGCGGTACTGTATAAATAGGGCCCTTCACTTTCAATTTTTATTTTTATTTTATTTAATTTTTCTTGGGAATTTATCAGACAACAACCAACCAACCAACCAACAACAAAATCACATAAAAATCAGTGCAAACATCTATTAATAATTTTTCTGGGTAAATATCAGTATAAAAAAACAGTATATCTTTAATCCCCAGATAAAACTTTTCACTTGAATAAAAAGTTTACTGTTGTAGACTTAGAACTATTAGACTATGAATATTTACATTTAATAATTGGGCCACACCATTTGCAGTGCATACATTCAACATCATCCTTTTCTCCTATTTTTGTTTTTTTAAAACTTTTGAATAGTTCCTTGTGTTCTGAAACATATTCTGATACAGATTTTAATTTTCTTCCTATTTTAGTGTGTTAAATCTTTAAAGCATTATCTGCTAACAGCTTGAAATGTGGTGGCATGAGATTCATCAGTGTGTTCAGATGCACACACAATTCCGAGCTTGCATGCGGGCCTGTTTATTGTGTGTATCTTCTAGACCAGGGGTCGAGAACCTTTCAGAAGTGGTGTGTCAAGTCTTCATTTATTCACTCTGATTTAAGGTTTTGCGTGTCACTAATACGTTTTAATGTTTTTAGAAGGTCTCTTTCTATAAGGGTACATCTATACTTACCTCTGGGGTCGGCGGTAAGCAATCGATCTTCTGGGATCGATTTATCGCATCTTGTCTAGACGTGATAAATCGATCCCGGAAGTGCTCGCCGTCGACGCCGGTACTCCTGCTCCGCGAGAGGAGTACGCGGAGTCGACGGGGGTGCCTGCCTGCCACGTGTGAACCCGCAGTAAGTACCTTGTAGTTCGAACTAAGGTACTTCGACTTCAGCTACGTTATTCACGTAGCTGAAGTTGCGTATCTTAGTTCGAACTGGGGGGGTTAGTGTGGACCAGCCCTTAGTCTATAATATATAACTAAACTATTGTTGTATATAAAGTAAATAAGGTTTTGAAAATGTTTAAGAAGCTTCATTTAAAATTAAATTAAAATGCAGAGCCCCCCGGACCGGTGGCCAGGACCCGGGCAGTGTGAGTGCCACTGAAAATCAGCTCACATGACGCTTTTGGCATACGTGCCATAGGTTGCCTACCCCTGTTCTAGACTAATACATAGCCTTACTTCAACAGGCAGCTTTGCATATACACACAGACTAATATATTATCATAATACATATCTCATGCAATGTATTGTATTTTCTTGAAAAAAAGTTATTTTTTATATATTTGAATGATACAAAAGTAGGGTGAAAATTGGAAATAAACTGAATAATACTTTTTGTAAAACCCGGGAAATTTTTGGAAAAAATCAGTTTAAACTGAAAAAGAAAGGGCTTATGTATAAACATTATCAAAAGGAACATTAAGGTAAAACACTGGAGAGTTACAAATTTTAGTTACCTCACCTCATATAAGTAAACTTGTTCCTTTGTTACAGCAAAAATTAGTAAAACGTTATTTTGCACAAGCTTGTCTGTTAGTTGTCCAATTGTTGGATACTCCTGAAAACAAATATAGAGAGCCAAATCAATCTCTGTTTTACAAAAGGACCAAGGAGTTAAAAATAGTGATGAAAAACATTGCATGTTATCTTTGATGAATATACATGCATACCATGCTTAGTGTAATATAAACATGTAATTACACACTACATGTGTACAGAGTAAGTGTGTATGTGTACATAGAGCCTTTCCTTCTGGTGCTCACAATTACCCTGAAGAGACTACGTGATCCACCTGTATGTCATGCTTCTGTGCCTGGGGTCAGGAGGTTTTAGTCCACACTGGAACACAGGCCTTTGGAATCTTCTTTAAATCTCTTAATTCTTGAATTTAGACTTTAAGAAGGTGAGAAAACTAACTCTTTGAGGCAAGGACACTACTTACCTTTGTGTTTGTACAGCACCTAGCACAATATGGCCCACATCCTAACAGGGGCCTCTAAATATCACCACAATAGAACTATTAAATTACAGTATTAGTCTGAGCACTTAACTCTTGGTTTGAAATGTTTTTCTGACCTCAGCAGTGTCCTACACATTCCTGAACCACTCCTTAATTCACTTCCTTTAAGACAAGTGATGAAAGCATATTTTTGCTCCTCTCTCAGGAGAGGATGCCAATAGGTCCTGTTCCACATGTTACCCATGGTGGCAGTTATTGGGAGTAAGAGGCATCACTTTTTCTAATCATAACATGTTCTGAGATCACTTAGGTCAATATGCTGTGTTCTTAGTTTTGATTTTATGAAAATATGTGATTAAAATTAAAATGGATGACATAAAATAACTGGATTTCCCAACTCCTACTGCATATCACTGAACACTATCATTAATATTCCAATTCATCTTTCCTGTACTTTAAAATTCCCCAATGAAAGAATTGTACGAATCACATTACCAAAACTGTTGACATGGAATATTCATTATTGTGGTCCAAGTGACAATGCCCATCATTTGGAATAACAATCCCTGCCAGTTTACTGTCCATCCCAAAATGGGAATCAGCATCACTCACAAACACCAGCAGATGTAGAGAGTCATTTCTCCACCCAATCTTTTCCTGTAATTAAAATGTAACGGTTTAGTATAGACTTTGATTATATTGATAGAAATAATACAGGATGATGGGGTAGAAAATAGAAGAAGAGGTCTTTCAAAGAGATCTTTAAAAGATAATGTCCTCTCTGCTTTAAGCAGATATCGAAAGACACCATGACAATTATTTAACAGAGTTCACCCCATTGCCTCTGACCAACATATCTCCTCTTCCCATTGTTGTGTTGAGTGAAGTGTGTATAGCTGCTTGTCATCTATATAAAATATTGTTAATCATTAAAATATTTAAAGAGAAAAAATTGAAGAAAATATTATGATTATGTGGTAATTTTATTGCTTTTCATTTCCCATAGACTCTTGATTATTACACGATCAGTGCTTTTATTGATGGAAACTACAAAACAATCATTTTTCAATGTGTGTATTTAACTTGATTATATATACTTTTCTAATGAAAAAAAGATAATTTGAATATACCTTTACAGTCTGACCAAATACCCACTGAAATCAGTGGGGGTCCTTCCATTGATTTTAGTGGAGTCAGATCAGGGTCAAAGTCTACATTTTGAGAAAACAAGAGCTGCTTTTTAAAAAAAAAATCCATAAAAATCTATTAATATTAAAATGTGGAGTAATAAATATTACACCTAGAGGTTTCATTACCTTGCAAACAGCTGCCTGCATAATTGCATCAAATCCTCCCTCTGGAGTATCTATATTAGCTGAGATTTTCTGTTCTTTCACAATTTCATTGAATTTTTCAGCGTCATTTGTTAATGGCAAAACATGTTTGTATCCAAAGGTGGGTAAGCAATCAAGTGGAACACTTCTATAAAATAAATGATATATCTATGTCTATATCTTACAGCCAAAGCAGAGAGAGAATGCACACACTGTCGTTTCTTTGTAACTCTATCTAGCTTAGTTTTCAGGTGAACATCTCTTCTGTGTAACTAGTTTTATTAATATCATTGCTGAAAGTAGTACCTTTATAGTTCAGTGAAACAGACCAAGTGGAAAAACTTCAAGGTTAAAACATAACATGGCACTCAGTTAATTTTAATGAGAAACCATGCATTTAGATACGCTGTGGCTAAAGAGTGGTGTGTAACCTGCACTTCCCCAGGAATAGCCCTGGGAGGCATTGTACCCCAGTGATACCCCACAGTGGCATACTCCTCCTATGCTCCTCTTATGCTCCTCTTGTAATCTGCTCCAGCCCTTTACAGGGCACAGTATACTCCCACCTTCACATCCAGATAGGCCCACTGGGCGCCTCCCCACTTGCTCTGAGGAGGAGAAGAGTATCAGGCATGCAGCCCCCACTCTCCCCAATCACCCCAGAGTTGTGATCTGGGCAGGACTCATGCAGCATGGGGCTCAGGGGACTGTTCCTGGTTCTTTAAAACAAATAAATAATAAGAACATTAATAAATATACTGCACTGTTGTTGTTTGGTATTTTTGAGTACCCAAAAGTATGGTGAGCCTTTACAGCTGTAACAGGAATAATCCAGGATTTAAATAATAATATATATTTCAAGCAAATTAAAGAGACATATAACTTGAGTGTCAATGTGCTAATCAGTCAAACACACCTGTAACTAGCAGGAAAATCTAAACAGCAAGCAAAAAGGCAAACCTCTTCCCCCCTAAACTCCCCCTCCCCCCAACAACCCAATGAGGTATAGAAAACGACCAGAGTATGAACCAAGAGCCAAGTCCCATTTGCTTTATTAGCTCAACTGCAAGTGAGTAAGGTGGAAAGGCTCCAGTGAGGGCTGTGAGCAGGATTTTGTCCCCAGTGTTCAATCTTATCTGTGTTCCTATATTAAATAATAACACACACATAGGTGCTTTCTTTGCCTACCTGCAAGGGTTGTTTATTTCTTCAGCTGTGGTTTTGATGAATGGTGAAACTGGTTTTTCAACAAAAGACCCAAAGCCCAGTCTAAAGTTGCTTGTTAGTTTTGACATTTCTTTGGAAAGAGTTGAGCCTAATTCCTTTATTGTATTCAGATCATCATCCATGGAAGCGGAAAGGTCCATGAGGTAATAGAGATCAACTGGATAATCTTCAGTCTGGCGAACTTTAATCTCTATTGTTTCTTCATTTCCTAGTAAAGCCATAGGGGAAATGGAGAAGAAATTAACACATTTAACTTTAGACAATGTTATGGGCAATATAGCAATGATGCTGTCTGTTTATTCTTAATGCTACCGTATGTGCCATTGGTGGAATTAACAGAAATGTATAAAATCATCAATAAAAATTCCAAATAGAAAATCTGAAAGGCCTTAAGTAGGTATTACGTGAGTGGTACAGTAAAAGTTAAGTACTAACTTTAGGTTTAGGACTATTTGATTCCTGTAGATCTAGTGTGTTAGAAAAAACAAATGGCAGAGTGCAGCTTTAAAACCTTCAAATATGAATCTATAACAAAACAGAAGTTAGCACTTGTAGGAGAGAGTGCAAGTGTTAGTGGTCTGAGAATGTCACTGGGAGAGTAGATTACAAGTGCGTCTGGGTTCTATTCCTGGTTCTAATACAAACATACTGTGTGTTATTCAAACCTCTCTGCGCCTCATTTTTCCCTAGAACAAATTCTGATCTATGTTATATTGGTGTAAATCCACAGTAACGCCATAGACCTCAGGAGATCTTGCAAATCACATTGATATCCTTAGATAAAAACACTATACGGCAGATTCTCTGCTGCAATTGAGATTTTCTCAGGGTAGCAATGAAGAGGCGAGACACTGGGGAGCTGGCTATGGTGGCAGTTTCCCAATTCTCTCCTCATCTCTGCCATGGCCTGAGTGCAGGTTAGAGAAGCCTCCAGAATAGGTGCTGCTGCCGTGCCCCCTGGCCTGAAGTGGATTCCATTTTATATAAGGTTTACAGTTTGGTTCAATGGCTCTTAGCAAACCCACTATAAAAACTGTTCCAGCACCCCTGGCCTCAGACTCCTCTAACCAATAACAGCTGGCTACATCCCCTGGGATAGCTTGCCTACTGTGCTATGGCCACGGCCCCTTCATTTCCACCCTCAATACATGGCACAAGAGGAACGGTATAGGAACTAGCTCTTCCAGCTTTACACCCACGGGGGGAATTCCCAGCCCGATAGATGTGACACATTTCCATTCCCTTTGTGCTGCCCCGGGCCATGAAGAGAATAGAGCAGGGAGATTAATCTCCTTTTACATAAATACAAAGTACTTTGTGGGGAATTTAAATAGTGTACATTTTAGATCTATCCATCAGATTAACACATGATAAATATTCACTAGGTCTTATTTGATTACAAATAATGCTTAATTTTGAATTTGTTAATACATTTTATTTAAATACAGTAAATACATTCTGTTTTTTAGATCATTAACAATTTAGTCTGAGAAACCTGGAAAGATAGCATCAGCAGGAAAGAATCACAGTTATGAACTGAATAACTTACCTGGTCGCAGTCTAAAAGTTAACTTTTGAGGGGAAATCTGTGTAACATCAGAGTTATTCTTCTGGATTCCTATGCTAAGGGGGTTATTTTTGTGAATTTCTACTTTAGAAATGGGAAATTCAATAAAGTTCAACTGACATCCTTTTGACAAAAGATTTTCTGGAGTATCACACCTTCCGTGAATTCCAGATGAGTCTGTATAATTCTGAAACAATCAGCAGAAAGAATGGAAGAGCTAAATTTATTATTGAACAATGGAAAATATATTATTTTCTGACCATCGTACACCTGATGTTTAATTAACACCATATTTTCATGACCATGAATTTAGCCCAGAGATATACGTGGCACTTGTATTCACTTCCTTGAATTCAGCCCTGTGTGCTGTTTGGCCTTCTCCTGCACTTAGGACCTGATCAATCTAAAGCCCATTGAAGTCAACAGGAGACTTTCCACTGACTTCAATAGTCTTTGGATCAGGCCCCTGCATTCCTACTCAAGCAAAACTCTCACCAACTGGAATGGAGTTTTATGATTATATATTATTCTTCCTCTTCAAAGCACTATACTCACATTAATTTTCACAACATTGTTGTAAGGTATTATCATCATTGCCGTGTGAAAACTTTGGCAGAGAGGCTAAGTGATTTGACCAAGGCCACAGAAAGACTCCATGTCAAAGCTGGGATTAAAATTTGGAAATTCCTGGTTTCCAATCCTGTGCTCATACCACTGATCCATACTCTTTTCTTGTGCCTATATAGGGAATTTAAACTTTGGCCCTTAAACTGCAAATGTCCCCTGAATTTTGTCACTGAGAAACACTATGTTAAAGTTACATCAAAATTACTTTAAATCCACAAAAGCCCAGAAATTCAGAGTTAATGCTAAGACTCCGCTCTTTACTTCCCACTGGGAGTCAAATTCTGTTCATGGATATGTGTGAGTCTCATTGATTTCAGTGGAAACGTAGGATGGAAAAATTTGCCTTTCTGTACTTGGACCACTTCTGATATCTACTCAGACAAAACACCCATTGACTAAAGGATCAAATCCAGTGTATGTAAAAATCACCTATTATTATGAAACCCTTGGAAAGCAAAGCATACCGTCTGCAGTAGCTAACACTGAATTTTCTGGCTTCTCAAAACATGCATTATCAGGTAAACACATGGTTCAGGGCTAGTTAGAATGTGTATTTTTATCCAATAGACCAGGGGTCGGCAACCTTTCAGAAGTGGTGTGCCGACTCTTCATTTATTCACTCTAATTTAAGGTTTTGTGTGCCAGTAATACATTTTAATGTTTTAGAAGGTCTCTTTCTATAAGTCTATAATATATAACTAAACTATTGTTGTATGTAAAGTAAATAATGTTTTTAAAATGTGGCCAGGACCTGGGCAGTGTGAGTGCCACTGAAAATCAGCTCGCGTGACGCCTTCAGCACGCGTGCCAGAGGTTGCCTATCCCTGCAATAGACTATGATGGCAACTTTTATTGAGTGTAGCCTGACACTAAAATAAATATACAGATTTTAAATATACAGATTCTTTGCCTGCCCCACATCACATGAGTGCAGCAAATAAATCCATGCGCAAACATTATATTTATTCCACTGCCATTTCCAATAAGTGCACATGATCTATACATGATCATCTATACATGATCTATACATCTATACATTCCAAACTCAAGAACTTAGTTGTTTTCTTTTTGTGTTTTATGAAAACACTCAATGGCAATTGGCCTAATTATGTACCTAATAGCATGGAAAATTTCATATTATGAAATCCTGCATTTTGAGTTGTACAGGAATATTTTTTTAAAAAGCATAGAAAAGCCACTTTTTTGGGGGGTGGGGGAACTTTCCTAGTGTTATATCTTGCAAATTGCTAAATTGCTTTTAGTAAAAACTGGATTAAAAAAGAACGGTATGTCAGTTTCATCCAAGATGGTATTTTTACTGTTCAATTAAAACCCCCTAAGGAAAGCGTTTATAAATTATGTAAAGAGTCCCTTAAAAGAGAGCTGTAGAGGTATGAACAGTAAACCACCACAATAAAGTATTTTAACACACATTCTGTTTCTCTCTCATATCTGATCTATGTATTGTGTTTATATATTTATGACATGCTTTATCAGAGGAGGGCAGCTCCTCTGATAGGGAGAAACAACGGTGCTAAAAGCTGGGGATCTTTTTTGACCTTTGAAATGCTTAGCACTCTCTATTGCCACTGAAATCAATGGCTGTGAAGGGTGCTCAGCAGGACAGAAGTATCAAAACAATCCACTTGACTAAGACATTATTTTAATAAATTTTGCAGTACATACCTATCTGATCAATAATTCAAAAACTATCTAGCAATTGACTTGCTTGCTGTTGGCTGAAACAGATTCACAAAACCGTGTTCGTCTATCTGTATTTATAAGAGCCGAGATTTCCAAAATCTAAAGTTAGGCTTCTAAAAGTCATATTTAGGCTCCTGCATAAGCAGCCATCTTTTCAAAAGTGCTGAGCACCTAATAGTTCACCTTCTGCTTTAAAAGGGAGAGGGACATGTGGCTCTCATTTGAACCCTGCTTATTTTATTTATTTATAGCCATGTCTATTGAGCCTGTAATCGCAGTAGCCGACTGCTTCACAAACACTAACAAACTGAGGCTCAGAACACCTGCTGTGAGGTATTCCTATTTTACACATTAAGAACTGAGCCACAGATAAGTTAAATGACTTGCCTGGGGTCACACAGGAAGTCAGTGACATATCTGGGAACCAAATCCACATCTGTTTCCCAGCCCCATACTTTAGCCATAAGACCTCCATATCTTGGGCGCTCTATCCAGTATCACAGGAGCTGTACAATCCTACCATATTTACTTCCAGAATGATGAGGGCAGCTCCTCCGATAGGGAGAAACAAAAGTGCTAAAAGCTAGGGATCTTTTTTTAGAGAAACAGAGAACAATAAAGCAGAATTTCCAGATGTACCACTTTTGATTTCCAGAGAAAATTACACAGGCAATTTTTCCCCTCTAAATTCCTCATGCATTACAAAAGCACCGGCTGACCCAATTAATTCAATAATTCCCTCACTCATAGCCACTGCAAACACTCAAATTGTATGGCTTTGAAATTTTAAGATCATTTACTTTACCTCTTGAGAACACCAAGCACACTGTGGTCCAGAAAACAAACAATCTTCACAAGTCACTGCACTCCCTGGAGAACAATTTCCTGTATTTAAACCCAGGAAGGTAAGAAATTAATAATGGGTTTAATTATTCTTTTTATAAAGTGTCCCATTTTGTTAAAAATATTGGAGATAAACAATAGTGACACATTAGGACATACTTAAGATTATTGATAAAATTCCATCATTAAAATATTTATATTAGTTTAGTATTTAACTTTATCAATAATTACACTATTACTGGTAATTAATAAAAATGTGAGCACCTGAAGGTCACTCATCTATGAACAATATGCATACTATTATTTGTTTTCTGAAATGCATTTCATAATTGTTAAATTTGTTTCATCATAACCAGAATTTTTAGCAAAATAGATCTGTCTACATTGTACACATTACAGTTGTTACATTCTGCTTTCCAATGTATTTGCTCTGGAAGTTAAAATTATGCCAGGTTCCATAAACACACTACCAGAATCACAGATGTAGTGTGAAATTTCATGATGGATCAAACTCTGATTTGTTTAATTAAAATGGCTCAAAAGCCTGTGTGTTTTGTGCAGGTAGTTCTATATTATGAACAGATGTACTCTAAATACATTTATTGGCTATGTAGTCATACTACACTCTGTCAAAACATTCATTAAGTGGAAAGGAATGACTGAACAGACAACATGGGAAGCTAGTTAATATAAAGTTGTTAAACAAAAAACAATGTAAAATATGCTTTTAAAGAAGCAGAGTTCACTAATTGTATGCCTTACCTTGTACATTGTTATTTCTTTGCAGAAATAGAAAGAACAGGAAAAGCAATACAATCCCCATTCGTTTTCAGTTCTGGCTGTGTGAATTAAAAGTATAAAAGAATAATTACCTTCAGGGTAAATGATTAATGTGGAATGTTGTAAAAGTCATAGATTCCTGAAGTGTGTATTCTAAGATGATACTTACACTGGTTTGAAGAGAAACTTCCAAAATGCCAGGACAGAACATTAATACAAAGAAAACAAAAGCTACCTGAATAGGTAAAGACGACAAGCTGTGCATAAAAGCAACTTCAACATGGTTATGGAACTTAACACTGCTCTTTATCTTACTTCCTTATTTTCCTTATAAGGAAAACAGGTACACAATTATAAGAAGGTGGGGGAATTCATTCAGGTACTGATTTTTTTTTTCTTTTTTCGGTCAACACTCACAGTCTCCCTGGGTCCTAGAGAAATTTGTCCAGGAGATTTTTATCAAGTGTACAAGAACTCTAAAATACTGGTACTCCTTAGACTGTTTTCTGACTGAGTTCAATATACTGGCAAGTCATACAAATAGTGAGGTGAATATACCTGGAGAGATGTATAAATCCCATTTTTTCAGGTTTCATGTTGTGGAATGAACCTTCTAAAACCAGCTGTGAAAAGAAAACAAATCACCAGAACTTATTATAACACTATAATAGAAAGCCATTTTAGGAATACAAAATGTCTTTTGTTTTACGGTGTAGAGTTTATATATGCTTTATTAGCATTATAAAGTGAAAAAGAAATAAATCAAACCGACATTATTGTGAAATGCAGTTACTATTGTACAGGTGTGGCCATCTGCATGTTACTACCCCAAGAGAGAGTGTGTCTTCTGTGATGGAATTCAAGGTAATTTCCCCTGCAGCTATTAATACATTCAGGTAACTATGACTAGAAAGAGGTTTTCATTGCATTTCAAAGCATGTGGGGAACAAAAAAAACTCACCCAACCTTCACAACAGTGAAACAACAGTAGTGAGTACAAGATGCAAGGAAAGACAGTATGGTTAGAGAAGGGGAATGGTGGCTTGAACACCAGGCTTCAATTCCCAACTCTGCCACTGACTCACAGTATAGCCTTGGGAAAGTCACAATCTTTAAGATGTTGTGAGGTGGTTTTTAAGACACATTTAACTCCTTGGAGGAAAGGTTACTATTATTATGAAAGGAAATTTAAAAATAACAAAAACCCATGTTTATATGTTGTTTTATTCCCCCCCACCTTTTATCCTTTTGTCCTTTTTAGCGTATAAGTTGTTTGGAACAGGGACTCTCTCTTCATAATGTGTTTGTAACAGCACATGTCAAACATTAGACTCTACTGTATAAATTATAAGTAATGTTAATAATAACCTGTGTACCAAAATAAAACTTACAAATACATACGTCATTCCATTTTTGATCATTTCAGTATGTCTGAGCCAGTTCATTACACTAGGAGTTACAGGGACCCAAGTTGTCCCTGACGTTAGATCTCACAAGTCTTGGTGATTTATTTTAACTAAAATTTGCCCTTTCTATGCTTCACAAACTGATTCCAATTTCAGCTAATGTATTTGCTGTTCATAATATTCACCAAATAGTTTATGTGAACAAATACGCTATTGTTTTTGTCCCTTGGATGGACAATGTTTAAAATAAAACAGACTAAAAATTACAGCATATTTACAAACTAACTAAATAAAAATTCACATGCACTAGTCATACTGCCTTTGACCTTAAGAACATAAGAAAGGCCATACTAGGTCAGACCAAAGACCCATCCAGCCCAGTATCCTATCTATCGACAGTGGCCAATGCCAGGTACCCCAGAGGGAGCGAACCTAACAGGTAATGATCAAGTGATCTCTCTCCTGCTATCCATCTCCATCCTTTGACAAACAGAGGCTCGGGACACCATTCCTTATTCATCCTGGCTAATAGTCATTAATGGACTTAACCTCCAAGAATTTATCTAGTTCTCTTTTAAACCCTGTTATAGTCCTAGCCTTCTCAACCTCCTCAGGCAAGGAGTTCCACAGGTTAACTGTGCACTGTGTGAAGAAGAGCTCCCTTTTATTTGTTTTAAACCTGCTGCCCATTAATTTCATTTGGTGGTCCATAGTTCTTATATTATGGGAACAAGTAAATAACTTTTCCTTATTCACTTTCTCCACACCACTCATGATTTTATATACCTCTATCATATCCCCCCTTTGGTCTTGGCTACACTTGCGAGTTACAGTGCAATAAAGGAGCCCCAGATGCACTAGTGCACTACCTGTCCACACTGGCAAGGCACGTAGAGTGTTCTGACTCTGTGACTACAGCACTGCTGGTACTCCACCTCGGCGAGTGAAATAACATTTGCTGCGCCCCTGCTGGAGCGCCACGGCACCAGTGTGAACAAGGTGTTGCATTACTGCGCTCTGATTGACCGCCAGAAACATCCCATAATCCACTTAAGTCAAGTGGCCACTCTTGTCATTGTTTTGAACTCGCTGTACAATTGCTGTAGGAATGCAGATATGCCCTTTCAAAGCTCCGTTTCTGACAGCTGGCTGCTTATCTGCTCTGGGACAAAGGAACCATTACTGAGGAATGCTGCTTCCTTTGAGTGAGTGAGAGAGAGGCAGGGGTGGGGGAGGGAGGTTTGCTGCTGTCTGAACTTGCAAGACAGCATGCTGACACACACTCAGCCCCCCCAAAACCCACTCTCTCTCCCTCCACATACACACAATGCACTCCCTGTCACACTTCACCTCACCCCCCGCATTTGAAAAGCACATTGCAGCCACTTGCATGCTGGGATAACTATCACAATGCACTGCTCTCTGTGGTGTTGCAAGAGCTGATAATGTGGCCATGCCAGCGCGCTTCCAGCTGAGAGTGTAAACACTCGGCAGCGTTTTCCTTACTGCAGTAACTCCCAGTGCTCTACAACTGCAAGTGTAGCCATGCCCTTAGTCTCCTCTTTTCTAAACTGAAATCTCTTTAATCTTTAATCTCTCCTCATATGGGACCTGTTCCAAACCCCTAATCATTTTAGTTGTCCTTCTCTGAACCTTTTCTATTGCCAGTATATCTCTTTTGAGATGAGGAGACCACATCTGTACGCAGTATTCAAGGTGTGGGCGTACCATGGATTTATATAAGGGCAATAAGATATTCTTCATCTTATTCTCCATCCCTTTTTTAATGATTCCGAACATCCTGCTTGCTTTTTTGACTGCTGCTGCACACTGCATGGACGTCTTCAGAGATCTATCCACGAACTATCTCTTTCCTGATTAGTTGTAGATAAATTAGCCCCCATCATATTGTATGTATAGTTGGGGTTATTTTTTCCAATGTGCATTACTTTACATTTATCCACATTAAATTTCATTTGCCATTTTGTTGCCCAATCACTTAGTTTTGTGAGATCTTTTTGAAGTTCTTCACAGACTGCTTTGGTCTTAACTATCTTGAGCAGTTTAGTATCATCTTCAAACTTTGCCACCTCACTGCTTACCCCTTTCTCCAGATCATTGATGAATAAGTTGAATAGGGTTGGTCCTAGGACTGACCCTTGGGGAACACCACTAGTTACCCCTCTCCATTCTGAAAATTTACCATTTATTCCTACCCTTTGTTCCCTGTCTTTTAACCAGTTCTCAATCTATGAAAGGATCTTCCCTCTTATCCCATGACAATTTCATTTACATAAGAGCCTTTGGTGACGGACCTTATTAAAGGCTATCTGGAAATCTAAGTACACTTAACATATCTTCTAAGGTTGGATCCTTCAAACATATATACATATCTTTTTAAGGATGAGCAGTCTACTTCCTGAAAACCATTATTTCCTTTTCTCCTCCCCAAACACTGCACATCTTTCACGGATCATAATGACCCCATTTTTCTGTCTGTACCTGCAAACTCTCCCCTTAGACTAGATCTGCTGTTTCCAGGACCAATTCCTTCTCTCCCTGTTTACCCTTTCATCCATCTTCTTTTTTCATGGCCACTTTGAAGCATCAGCACTAAGAATACTATTATATTGATTTCTATCAGCTCTGGGCCCCTTGCATATTCCTATTAGGCCAAATTCTGCTCTCAGTTACACCAGTGCAACACAGTAGAATTTGGCTCATTATTTTAAAAGATGGGCAACACTAAAAATATAGGTTTCAGAGTAGCAGCCGTGTTAGTCTGTATCCGCAAAAAGAAGAACAGGAGTACTTGTGGCACCTTAGAGACTAACAAATAAATTTGTTAGTCTCCAAGGTGCCACAAGTACTCCTGTTCTTCTTTTTACTAAAAATATAAGCTTTTTGTGATCATGGAACCTGGGACATTTCAAAAGATTCTGCCCTGTGAATAAGATTTCTGTGGTCTCAGAGTGTATGTGCAGTCTTTCTCTTATTCCTACCCTTTATAGTATATCAAAGATAGCACAAAAAGACATTATAGCTGCCCGCTGAAAAAAATCAGAAATCTGGTAGTGAAAAAGCTTTGAAAAGGTACAAAACCAGGGAAGATGCGTCTTAGGCACATATGAAGCCAAACTAAAATATATCCTAAAGGAATGCAAAAAAAAAAAAAGTATTTTCTTTCTATAGCTAATGTGTAGCTTTCCTGACAAGCAAGATCTTGTTTCATTCATTGAGTCAAATCCAAATGGAAGGGTGGTGGCCAGAAATAAAGATTGTGTAAAGATTCTAAAACAGAACATGTTTGCATACAAAAGAATGCCTAATAGTTCATGCATCTTCATCTGAATAAACACTTTCCCTTTGAAAAAAGCCAAGCTCTGAAGCTAGTAAGTTAGGAATTGATGTATTAGATATGACAGTTACACTTTAGGAACCCAGTCCCGGACAAAACGTCTATGGGTTCTTTCCAAACTAGGCAAGCTCTGGAAGAGAGGGGATGCTGGCTCCACAGAAGACTGATCTACCCAGGAAAAAAGGTCAGTAGGACACACAGATGCCTGAAGGCAAGGAAAAACCCATCTCAATAACTGGGAATTGGAGAGCTACCCACTAAGAAGAAAAGTTCATACACATGAACTTTTTACTTCATAGGCTACATACCTTCTGATTCTTGGGACTGCTTACTACTCCCACCCCCATAAAACCATGTAGCATGTGGGATTTATTACAGCTGAAAAGTTACAGTAATTCCCTTGAATGGTCATTGTTGGGGAATTCAAGGGCTTGGTGTCTACAGGCAGAGATTGTTTTAAATCCACCCCTGTTCTTGGAGAATGGTGTGGCAAGTGGACACAGTGGGCCAGCTTCTCAGTTGCCCTGCAGCTTAGTCATTTACACCTCTGCAAAGTGGGTGTAAAATGCCTAATCAGAATGGTAATGATTTAGAACCCCTTGCACTCAGGGCTGGAGGGAGGTGACTTTACATTTGGGTCACATGGCTAGTTCTTCCTTTCCCCATCTGGCCTCCAGAACAGATTGCCAGCCAAGGAATTCCCAAGAAAAACCTCTTAAAAGATTTCCTACCTGACTGTCACTCATTCCCAAGAATTTATTTGCTCAGTATGGCGATTGGGAGGGTGGAGTTGCAAACTCTGTGCCCGTCAGTAGTGCTTGGTCACTTAATAGAGATACTTCCCGTCTAAATAAGATGTTACCTTTATATCTGCTGAGCCAAGAAGCTTGAGGCTTTCTGTAGGACAGCAGACAGAGAGACTCATTTTCTCTGGATTGGGTGACTGCCCAGAAAGATATTCCTGTCAACTGGAAACACCTGGTTCCAAAGACCATCTATAACAGAGATTCTTCAAAGGCTGCGTATTGATTACCCAAATAAGGTTCCCTGAAAAAAGGTCTAAAACTTCAGAGCTTACACTAGCCCTTCTGAACTACTGCTGATTCAAGTAACCCCATGGAGATTTGAATACTTGTAAACATGGAATGGTCAGATGTAGATAAAACAACTACCCACAGCAGCAGTAATTTGATGTAGAAGACAGTGTCGTGCGCCTGTCCGCTACAGCATCACTCCTGGCTGTATGGGGAGGTACAGTTGGCAGTAGTACCTCAATGCCTGCTGGAAGACGTAATGCCTCTGGCAATTTTATATAATAGGGAAACTCATATTACACAGCCAGGTGAGATTTTTAATTTTTTTAATTTTTGTGTGTATGGAACCCTCTTGGTATTTAATGATGTCACCGAATGGAGCACTTCACAAAATAAATAAAACTAGTCTGAACTCATATGCTTTAATGTCAGTTAATGTGGCTTGCTGCCTCTTGCTCCCTTTGTTCATTAGCACAGCTGGAGATGGATGATATCACTGCAACAGAAAATGTCCCAGATACAAAGAAACAGCTGTAAACATTCAGGGCTAGCTTGTCAGCCCTTACTTGGCTATACAAGGGAGTAAGGAGCAGTAATGCCCCACTGCTCAGACTGTGTCTGCAGGCCCATTGAGCTGCTTGCCCAGTGCTCCCCCCTGAGAGAAACAGACAAAATGGGAGGAGCTTTGGCACCACATCCCCTGTTCCTTAGTCACTGTAACTAGCCGATTACACAGAGGGAAGTCATTTCCTCCCCCACCCACCCTGAGCAAAGTGAAATGGAGGCCTGGAGGGTGTTGAAGAACTGTGACTCAGTGAGTTATGATTCATTCTCCAGTCTGCCCTGAACTCAGGTAGAGACATAATCTAGCTCTAAAACAGATCTGCACAGAAAGACAAAGAGCCAAAATGCTTACAAATGCTGAAATGAAAAGTAAACAGTTCACTAAGAGTAGTTTTTCAATTTATATGTACCTCAGCCAGAAGTCAGGACTTGGTGGCTTCAGTTCAGGGTGTGTGTTTGTGCGCGTGCGTGTTCTGAATTTGCTTTGCACGGGTGACCACTCCTAGAGATTTGTTTGATTTTCAGATTTGGACAAACTTTCACACTCAAAGCAAAAATAACCTGCTAAAGTTCTCCTGGACTCAGGTGGAAACGCTGCAAAGCGACGAGGCTTCTGTCCTTGACTGCAAGCCAACTCAACACTGTTCAGAGCCAGGCAGCTGCAGGACTCCTGCCTGAGTTTGGGTTTTACCTTCTTGGTTACATCGTCAAAGTTTTCCCCACTTCCAGGGAGGTCACTTTACTGTATGGTACAGCTTAGTACCATTTTGGCTCCTTTTCGGGTCCATGGGGAAACCTCTGTGCCCGGCTACTTTTCAATATCTCACAGCTTCAAGTGCTGAGGGGCTTCCTTCTCCCTCAAACACATGGAGGACACAGAGGTCCTGCCTATGCCCCCACTTTTAAAGGGCCAGGAGCACTCCTGAAACACCTACTCCTTTGCTCCACAGCTAGTTCTGCATCCCCTCCTCTCTGACCCCAGAGCAACCCCCACTCCTTCCAGGGCTGAGGAAGCTCCCCTCCTGCCCTATGGAGAGGTGAGGGATTCCCAGGTGAGCCCCATCAGGGCAGCACCGAGAGGCATGAGGAAGCGCAGTGCTAAGGGGGGCGGTGAGAGGACAGGGACCAGTGGCCGTGTCTGGACAGGTGTGTCTGGGGTATAATGGGGGTTGGGCTTGTGAGGAGTGGCAGGTTAGTTCATTTGGGGGGCTAGGCCCTATTCTGTTTAAACTTCCAGAAGCTGTCAGGAACTCCCCCAGCAAGCCCTATCCAGCCATCCTCAGCCAAGGAAGGTGCCATGATACAGGACCTGGAGCATGGAAAGGGGGCTTCTCATTTTGCCAGCCCTCTGCTATGTCAGATCCACATTTGTCATTGGATTTTCCCCTCTCTGCCTCTCCTTACCTCAGCTCTCAAGCACAATGTGAACCAGTTAATGTATAAAGTTCAGACAATCCTACTTCTAAAAAAAGGGAAAATGGATTTGCCCACCCTGTGTGATTCTCTTTTGCCACCAGTCAGTTTCTCACCAAGAACAGGTAACATTTAAAGACTCTAGTGGGAGCAATCCCTTTCACCAGTGCGCACTAAGAATTTCTCCCGAGGACTGTCCTCATAGTTCCTATTAAAACTATAAACATCTTGCTGAAGTTACATATATGGCAGGCTGATTCTTTGCTGAAATACAGCTTGAATGTGGCTAGCATAGGGAGAGTCACTGAAATTGGTAACTATATTCTGGTCAGTGCCAAATGGCTTAGCAGACCTGAGACAGTGGGTTCAAGCAACAAACAAAACACACGAGAATGGTAAGGTTCCGATATGTCATTTTGAATCTTGACCACATTGGCTCCATTTACAGTAACATGTTCAAACCCTTTAGACCTGTGAATGGATTCACTCACACCTGTTATTTCAGGGAAAAGTCTCATACTTGGGTTTTCAAAAGCTCTTCACACAAAGTGCTGCCATCTTCTGGGGACTTTACTGTTCTGTGCCTGAGAAACAACGTTCTCCCTATAGTGGGACTTTATAGTGGAAGTTTATACGCAGTGCAGGTAGTACATTACCTCTCTGCCTCTAGCAATGTTCAACCAAACTATATATTTAAGAACCTTACATAATATTGATTCAGCTTCTTTGCTGAATATTTCTCAGGCTATTAATGTTAATATGTTTTTTCAAACTCATCCTGTAAAATCCTTACCTCTCTATAATGGAATAAACGGAACATTCCTTCTATCATTTTTAGTATGTGCTCAGTGAGATATATGGCTCTAAAACTAAAGCAAACTGTTTCTAATGTCTTGATCAGTGAATTGTATTTTAAATACATTGCCATTACTGTAACACAATACAGTCTCATGAAAATGGTAGAAAAGGAATTAAAAGGGACACTGTCAACTTATGTTTAACCTAAAATTTAAATGTTGTAAAACAACTTTTTATCAAAGATAAGACCATTGTTGCCATAATACTTAAATTTCATTAAAAACTGTTGTCTTTAAATACACAAACATTTCCAAGCAGTGTTTGAAACTCACACTGCAGCACTAAAAACCTGAAATTGAAACTGTCTATAAACAAAAATGAAACTGATTTAATTGATTTGAATTGTCCTTGTTGTGTTATACAAAGAAAATAGAGACAAATAAATTTGATTTTAAAAATTGTCACTTTTAATAATTTAAAATGTTGTTACTAACAAAAGTAAAGAAATGTGTGATTTTTATTTAACAGTTTGTAATTTTTAAGTTACCAGTGTTCCTTTTTGGTCTGAAATTGGTGAGTATTTCGTACTGCTGCTAACTGTGATAATGCAATGCGTGCTGCCATGTTGGTTATGTAGAAAATAGTGTTGGACAGAAATTTCTTAAATGTATGCAATTTGTTCAGAATGATTCATCACATAACATCCATGAATATAGTTCTTTCTGTTGCTCATTGCAAGTATTTGAAGTTAGAAATTATGAACAGCATTATGAAAGTATGAACAGCATTGCTTAGACACCCAGCTCATAGGGGGTTCTTTCTGTTTTCTGATTAGATTAGCATCACTATTAGGAGTTAGGTTTCTATTGCAAATATACACTAAAACTGCTTTACATGAATATTCTCTAGTATTCAGTGAACATTTATTGGTTTTGCAAACATTCCTGGCAATCTTGTTTACTAGAGTTTTCATGAACAGTGAACAAAAAAGGGTTTTGAATGCAATCAAAGACGATCTAAAAATTCAAACTACTATTCATAGCAAGCTTTCTGAAGAATTCACCCAGCTGTAATGGAAAGTCTGATTTATTGTAATCTTGTTATATTCTGATAGTGAATACTGTAACTGTTTTTGCCTGTTACATTCACTCTGTTGCCTTTGAAAAAATAAAGCCAGACCTTTGCCTCCTCTAACAATCACCCAAAAGGCAAATATTGCATGGAAAATAAGTTTTAACATGCATGTGCAAATGAATGATTTATGTATGTGACATAATTCTTCAATTTACATCTGTATCATGAACATGTAAATGTTTAAGGTATTGTGTTTTATACATCATTGTACACCTCTGCTTACCCAGGGAGTGTCAGTGTCAGTGACTAAACATTAACAAATTCATGATAGAGTACCTCATTTACTTATTTTAAGATCATAATATCTAGAGACTGTGCAGTCATAAATCCATCCCCCTGCTAGGACTGGTTTGATAACAGCATAGAGAATTTTTAAACTCCTATGCTGCAGCTGTCATGGAGATAAAAGAAGATTCGCTGTACCACCCTGTCTGTGTCTCAGAAGTTCTGCCCACTGGAATTTTTTTAAATCCTGGTTTCCTTTGCTTGGAAATAATCAGATTTTTCTCAGTGTATAGAATTTCCCATCTACTTGTGGGCAAGCTTGATCAAATTCAGGTTGAGTGGGCTGATGTTGTGATCATGAATCTGTTTCTGCCCGGGGTAAACCCAATGGGTTCTCTCTATCTTCTGGCATATTGGTGCTGCTTTGTGCTGCTCAGGTCATGCATGGTAGCCCTAAGGCAATTTTAGTCAGGGAAATTCCACATGGCATTCAGCCATTGTACAGTCTCCTACCCCTTCACCTCCTTGCTAACCATGTGCCCTGGTGATCCCTGGTAATCCATTGCTACTGGAATGGCGCTCAGGAGCCTTTGTGGCCAGAGCAAATTAGAGTAGCCTTAAGACATGCACTGAAAGCCAGACTGGTACCTGAATTGCCTCAGTATTAGGGGAGTAAAAAGAAGGCTTAAAGGTGCCTTTTCACACACACGGATCCCTGCTGTGCCGATCACTCCTCACCAGGGATTCTAGGAACAATGTCTTCAACAAAATGAGAACAAAGGATGGACAAATCTTAATTATGAGGGCAGAAACTACCCTGCCCTAGACAAGATCCTTCATCCAGATAAGTAGCATCTCCCTCATTGTGTCTGGATGTAGACCTGAACAACTCACTCATATCCAGGTCCTTTTCTCGGACACTGGGAAAGTCGAGACTCTGCACCATCTGTGTCCAATGAAAAAGTAGATGCAGAAGTGACTGTTGGCTTTCAGAGCATGATGCGCAGCTATGTCTTCAGGCTTCTTCTTGAATCAGAGCTGAGTGCAAGACTGGCATTTTGTGAAAAAAATCAATACAGTTCTTCTCTTGCTGACATGGATCCTCAGAATAATGTTTTCCCCCCCCAAGTCAGGCCATGGGATGCTTTATTTTATAAATCAATAGAGATCACATGACACTTTAAACTGATACCACACATGATCTTAGCTGAGAAGTGATTTTTACACTTTGAAGTCTTGATTGGCACACTTAGCTCAAATGTAGGTAGCAAGCAGTCCACAACTGCCTAGAGCAGGGGTGGGCAAACTACGGCCCACGGGACCGTCCTACCCGACCCCCGAGCTCCTGGCCCGGGAGGCTCGCCCCCGGCCCCTACCCTGCTGTCCCCCCTCCCCCACAGCCTCAGCTCGCTTGCTCCGCCACCGGCGCAATGCTCTGGGCGGTGAGTTCCTGGGGCAGCGCAGCTGCAGAGCCCGGCCTGACCCGGTGCTCTGTGCTGTGTGGTGGTTGTGGCAGCGTGGCCCGGTGCTCCAGGCAGCACGGGCAGGGAGCAGCGGGGGTTGGATAGGGGGCAGGGGAGTTCGGGGTGGTGGTCAGGGGGCGGGGGTGTGGATAGGGGTTGGGGCGGTTGGAGGAGAAACAGGGGTCCTGGGGGGCAGTCAGGGGTAGGGGGTTGGATGGGGTGGCAGGGGGCAGTCAGGGGTAGAGGTTCCGGGGGCAATCAGGGGACAGGGAGAAGGGGTAGGAGTCCCAGGGGGGCCGTTAGGAATGAGAGGAGGGATTGGATGGGACGGGGGATAGGGTCCGGGGGCAGTCAGGGGGACAGGGAGCGGGGGAGTGTGGATGGGGCAGGGGGTCACAGAGGGGCCATCAGGGAACAGGGCCAGGGGAGGTTGGATGGGGCAGGAGTCCGGGGGGGGTGCAGATAGGAGGTGGGGGCCGAGCAACGACCCCCTCCCCTGACCAGCCCTCCGTACAATTTACGAAACCCGATGCAGCCCTCAGGCCAAAAAGTTTGCCCGCCCCTGGCCTAGAGCCCTGCAGCTTTAAAAAGCAAGAAAAGTAAGCTTACCTGTAGGCTCAATGCAATGGGTACTAGAGATGGCACTCAGTAAAATGCCTGGTCAGGATAAATTTTCTGGAGAATTAAGTCTAGTATTCCAAACAAACATTAATGATACTGGGGATCACAGAGAGAACTATCTTGGGAAAATCCAATGGTACTTTTCACAAGAGGAGAAGAGTTAGCCATAGTGTCCTGCCCAATTCGCCCTTTATTTTCATACTGTATTCTTCGTCACTTCCTGTCCTTATGCAGTTTTCCTACAATATATACTGTTAAACATCTGTTATGTCCCACCCAAGAGATGGCTGCAGTTCTATGGTTGTTGAAATGACTTCTGTTTATGTATATTATACATCGATTATACAAACTCATACACACTTTATATACATGTAGCTAGTGAATAGAATCCTTTTGGATAATGGAAATATTTAATGAAGATACTGACTTTATTTTTATAAGACATGGGACAACTTTAAAATTAAATAGTTCTCAAGTTTTATGAAGAAATATTTTTGAATGGAAGAAGAGCTATGGGAACAACTTGACTATACTTTTGAACTTAACTATTTGTCAAATGTCTCAACGCTCCTCCTGAAGGTATTTTAGTCAGTTACAGTTAATCATTACCTGAAACTATGTGAAAAATCTATCCAGAACCAGTGGACAGTACACTGTTGTTTTGCTAGACAGGGAAGAAAGGTAGACAGTTGAGTCATAGCTATTAGTTATTCATTACACTTAAATTTAGTCAACGACTATAGGATTTTCCAACGCTATTCCCACTTTTGATTTATAGTGTTACTGATCTCCTAGGATAAGCTCCTCTAAAAGAGGGCAGAATCCTACTTCTCCCATTTAGCCAGGCTAATTGCTTTGTGGTGGGAAGAACAGGGAGTCCAGAGGCCATGCACAAGGGGCTTCACAACCCCCGGCTTGCTGTGGATCATGTCTCTCTAAAGAAGCATCCAGGCAGAGTTCAGGGGTGGGTTAGGGAAATGGTGGAGCTATGGAGAAGAGTTCTGCCAACTGCACAGAATCACTAGCTAGGAGCCCTGCTGTAGCAGCAGCCATGGACTGGTTGTGAAGATGCGCTGCATCCTGGACACAGGTGATGGGCAGCGAAAGATTCCATTCTTCGAGCCATGTGAAGCCTGTTTACTTGGGTTTTGTGCCAGTCATATGAATTTCACCTAAGGTGAGAAATCTAAAGAAACATGTTGGAAGTACCCTCTATGCACAAGCCATGCTGGAGTAAAGGTGGGTGGTAAAGAATACAGATGAGCATTTACTAATTTCCACTCTTGCAGAGTATGTAACTCATGAGCCACAATCATGGATGTGATTTCAATTAGGGTCCTTTAAGACACAGTACCAGCAATGGAGTGCGGTTGCTAATGATCTCTTATACCAGTTAAGTATTTATCATAATTGGATGAAATTTTTAAGCTTCATTTTTATTTCTTGTTTCTTAAAAATATTAAACAATTATCATGATTAAAGGATAATGTGAAAAAAGCAGATATACAATTTTATAACCCTCTATTCAAACTGCTGCGGCTTTTGAAATCCACCAAGATCTAACTTCCATAAAATGCGTGCATAAAGCAGCATTCCTGATATAATACTTGCTTTCGCCAGAGTTCCCTCACCACGAGTTTGCTCGCTCTGAATAATAAAACTTGTTTTCACCTCCAAGTACTGAACTGAGTTTATATCGTCACTTTCTACTACTTTTTGTATGATTTTCAGGGGATTTTTTGCTGGCTCTTCAGAAGACCCCATTCATTTTGTTTGCTTTTTTTTTTTGGAATGAACTATAATAACCTGATTTTTGCCAGTGCTTTGAAAATTATCAGTAATGAACCTTCAGAGACTTCGCTTTTTACCTGCATTCTTCTTTCATCTGTTCGTAATCTTCATGGAGATTACTCAAAGGATGCATTTTTGCTTCATTAGTTGTTATGGTGATGTGCTTGACGAAGATATTATAATTATTGTTTGCTTGAAAGAAGCACCTGTGCTTCAGGAAGTAGGTTTCACTAGAATCAGTTCAGGCTTGGGCACAGACACAGAATCACTAGCATTTGCTTGAGTGGCCCTTCTTGGCTTAAGAACTTTCTTAGTGCATTCTTGTGAGAAACCTTTACGTCTGCTCTTCTTTGGATTTTTATTTTCCCTATTAACATTCTGCTTAACAGCCCAGGCATCATCATGGGCTTGGTTCACTTCCACTGACATACTGAGGGGCAAACTATACTTTCCTGTGCAAACAGGGGTCACTGCTTGCAAGTAGGTATTCAGGCCTGGGGAGGACAGATGGTATTTTCACCTCCACACTTTTGAGGGTCTCACCAGGAGAGGATAGCTTTAATCTCCACTGGGCAGCCATAGGAGCCATGTTTTCAGAAGTTGTTTGGGGACTGTACTGAATCAATGCATTTCCTGGTGCTTCAGGAGTATCTCATCTCTACTCCACACCTTTCGCTTCAATCCAATTCAGATCGTGGTTTTTCTTTCTGACATCCTGTCATGGATGTCTAGCTGTGAGCTCAAGCTCAACAAGGCTTAAACAGAGCTTTTAATGACCCCCCCCCATTTGTTGCTCCCCACTACCTCATTCTTGACTTCTGTGGGTGACACCACCAGCCTGTTTGTCTCTTAGACCCATAACCTGAGTGTACTCTGACTCATGCCTCTCTTTAGGTCCCCCCATCCAGACTATGCCCAAGTCTTGTTGATTGTTTCTGCATAATGTCTCTAAAATAAAGCCTTTCCCCTACCCATCCACACTGCTAAAACTCTCATCCTGGCTGTCAGCATCTCACATCTCAATTACTGCCACACACGTGTGCCTGGCCTTGACAAATACAACATTGTCCTGCTCGCATCCATTCAGAATACTGCTGCAAAATTCGTTCTCGTAGCTTTTCACTCTCACCATACTTTGCTCTGTTGGCTCCCCATTCTCTATCACATCAATTAAAAACTTCACATTCAAGGCCTTTCATGGCCTATCCCCACCCTACCTACCATTTCTCACTCAATGTCAAGATGCTGACTTCCTCCTGTGCTTGTCCCCGCTTTTCAAACAAGCACCTTTGTGCTTTCTCCCATGCTGCCCCTCAGGCATGGGAGGAGCCGCCAATACACATCTGCAAAGGGCTTCCTTGTTATCCTCTTTCAGATTTCTCCATAAAGCTCAGCTTTTTTGTGGTGCTTTTCTGACATCACACCGTGTCCCAGCAAACACATAGGAGTTATTGCAGGAGTCCTTTGATTCATGAGAGCTGCTTTAGTTGGAGCTGGAACAAACACGCAGGAAAATCCCAGCTACTGATTTGCATTTTCTTATTAGTTGTTTGTGATACTGAATTTAAGAGAAGAGTTTCAGATCCACCCAGACACTGTCCAAGCCACTCCAGTGGTTTGACAGACCCTCACTTCAGTGACACATACTTCTCTCAATGAACTTCTAAAAATGAAATCTTGATAATCACAGGACATTCATCTGATCAGAGATGCCCAAAATCCAGTCACTCTTACATTTTTTAAACAATCAATGGGCACTTTCTTGTACCCAGAACCTTGGTAGAGGGACACTCCATCAGTTTCCTTTCATTGCAAGTTTCAGTGAGCTGATGGAGTCTGCCAGGTTGATGAGCTGCACGTACATTGTAAAAGACACCATGAATCTGGCTGAGCATATTGAAGTGCTTCTTAGATTATCATGTTCCTTAATTTAAAATGTCAGTGTAGCTGATGAATCACTCATACTTATCACAATGTTTATTCTAAAAGGAGCAGTCATCCAGAAATAAATGTAACATGACATAAAAAGTCTGAATAACTAACGTGGACAAATAGCAATACTAAGCATTGCTTTTGTTTATTCTACAAAAAGAGGATTAGACAAATGAATCAGTGTCCATATGAGACAAATATCGTTTTACCTGGGCTGGTATACAAAGGGTGCAGACATTAGATCATGATTTAAATATGTAGACATATGCATTTCAATGATTATAAGGCCATTCTTATTTCAATCAAGATACCATCATGGCTTTGGGGGGATGGATGATTATTTTTCTATTGGGACAAAATTTGTTTGGTCCCTGAAGTTAGGCAACTATATCTATTGTTAGGCACCTTAATAAGGGGCCAGATTTTCAGACATGCTGAGCACGATATCACCCAATCAAGTCCGTGGGACTTGCACCAGCTGAGGATGGTCTCCTAAGGACCATATACCAGTTACGGATATCTAAAGTGCTCAACTGAATGAGACAAGAGTCCTGTGGGGAAAAAATAGTACAAGGTCATGAAATTAATCCATATGCCCAAGGAAGCACAATTAAGATTGCACAGCCAACCTTATTCTGGCACTTTCTAACTGCTGAGTGCTTGGCTTTGCAACCATAATATTCTTTTAATGTAATTTATTTGTATAGAATTCCGACTCACACATGTGTGTATCTATTACCTACAAGGAATATAATAAGGTACCATAATAAAATAGCATCAAATATTTGTTTCACATCTGAATTTTGGCAACCAATACTTTTTATAGCTCATTTTGTTGACTTGCTTTGCCCATAAAGAACCCTGAAGGATTCAAGATTTTTTAGATCTAGCTTCAGATTACATCTTTCCTACCTGTGGATGTCGGGAAAATGCACAAGCACCAGCTCCTAAAAATGCAGAAGCACCAGCTCCTAAAGTGGAAACTTTTCAACTGGTTTGTTAAAAGGCCAAGGTAGGGATGTAAAAGGGTGTGTCAAAAATGTGCATATGACACCATAATTGAATATCGTCATATTGAGTGACTGTTGGTTTGTTTCTGGGGTCTTTTTAAAGAGACATTTAACACAGCAGGGGAGTGAAATGAATAGTGGATTTTTAAAGTGAGAAAATGTAAAGACCCATTTTGGATCTGTGTGTAACTGTGTAAGGAACAAAGATAAGGAATACAAAATAAGAACCTATATCCATAAATTCATCTCTCACGGGAAGGGAATCTCTGTTCACTTACAAGAAGGAAGACCAAAATAATCCGACCGTATGCTTCATCAACACAAAGAAAAATTATACCATAATTATATTCAACTGGATTATCACAACCAATTTTCTTTTGCAGGGATGTGCATATTCAGTTTAGAGAAGAGCTATTTAATTGATTAAAGGTACAGATTGCTTTTAGCTATGATGGCAGAGGCATTTAGGCCAATTTTTAATGTTGCCAACTATCATGATTTTTGTCCAGAGTCCTGTGGTATTTGGTATTTTTCTTAGAGCCCCAGCTGATGGAATCAAGAGATTGCATGACAATCTCAGCTTTCATTAAAAATAACAGACACTCATAGCACCTCAGAATGCACAATACTTAAGCTACAGGTATTCCCTCTCACAGTAGGATTAAACTTAACACCAGTGTTGAGATCAGGAAGAAATTTTCCACTACCACATGTTTGCATTGCATATTTTTACCTTCCTCTGAACTGAGCAGGCATCATATGTTAGGGTCACGTATGTTTGTCCCATGTGATTGGTTTTCTTGCAGTTGAGAGGAGGGCATTCATGTATCTTGGTCCTTTCTTTCTTCTATTTCAATGCTAATGCTAAAAAAATAAAATTCCAAAATAACTTTTCAGTATTGAATCCTGTGAGGTCAAATTAAACTTTGTACTAAACCGAATTGCTTAGTTCGCTCCCAATGAATATCACATTGGAAAACAAAATAGGAGATGAACTGAATTCCTTTGTAGTCAGGCCAACTGACCTCTCCACCCTCTTTCTTTGAGGAGGGATCCATGAATGGTTTTCCAGGCTCCAGAAAATTAAACAAGTAAAGTACTCTGAAGGGATCTTGGGTAAAAGGACACTACTGGATGCTTCCTTTTCAGTAGTTCTATTTCTCTTATTTGGTGTGATCAGTGGAGCCTTCAATTGCAGTCCATGCTTAGATATCACAGTGTTGGAGTCTCATGGCTTTTCTACACAGAGCTGCAGCGTGCTCTACAGGGGTGGGCGCTATCTCGTGTGCATTAATGTAGTCCGTGTGAAACCATAGGTGCTGGAACTAGGGGGTGCTGCCGCACCCCCTGGCTTGAAGTGGTTTCCAGGATATGGAGTTTGCAGTTTGGTTCAGTAGCTCTCAGCACCCCGACTATACAAATTGTTCGAGCACCTCTGTGTGACACGGACAGGACTATATCAAGATGGGAACTATGTACCTTTTAGTTTGTGCCAGCAGGATCTACACAGGGCAGATAAAGCACTCCATGGTTTAAACCCCTGTAGGGTGCACTGCGGCACTGTGTAGACAAGCCCTTAATATAAGTGATGCCCTCTGAGAAGTTTGAAAACAAAATTTCTAGCCCTGCAAATTTATTCTTATTAAAATCTCCATGTTTGTCAAGCTCTTTTTTCAAACTCTGTTGGAATGTACATTTTTAGCTATAGTTGGTAATGACCTTGTTGATTACATCTTGCCTATGTTCTAAGGGAACAGGCTCTTTAATTGTACATCAATAGATATTGAGCAAGTTCCAAGCTTTTAAAGCACAGTTTATTATGCGGTTTGCACAACTCTACTGTATTAATTCTCAGATTACGGGTATTTGAGACAGGGTAATTCTAAACACTTTAGCCCTTTCTCTGTTTACTAGATAGAGTTTGAAACACTACCAATAAGCTATTTTGTTAACCATGCTGGATAACTACAGTTGGCGAGACAGGCAATAAACCAGCATCTGCTTTTGTATTTTCTGTAAATCAGGCTGCAAATAATTAAACTTCAGATTTCTGGAATCTACCCAATTAATGGGAAAAAAGCCTGCTGCGTTCAGTGCCCTGGAATGTTCTTTTACCATGAAGTCATAACTGATATTGTACTAGTTGAAGAGTATTCTGCTCATCTCCTTATAGATCTTTATAATTTAGACCCATCTATTAGCAGGATGAATTAATTTCCGCTGACGGTGGTCTGGGGTCCTAAAGAAATATTGTTCTTCTTGAGGCATTAAACATCTCCATCACAGGATACAGTCCTGAAAGCACCTATAGATTACTCACTCTGATGCTACTACCTTGAGTAGTCATATTAAAAATCAATGGATTACTCATGACAGTAAAACCTAGTAAAGCTAGTAAACATTTGCAGGCTCTATAACATTTCCATACTTCAGGCAATATTCTATAATTATTCATCCTTTTTCTCCGTCTTTGTCTATATTTATGTGTGTCTGTAGACCCAATCACTGCTATAAAAGTAAAAGATTTGACATAACTACACATGAAAATTCATCTGGACAAACCAATTGTGTATACAGGGGTCGGCAACCTTTCAGAAGTGGTGTGCCAAGTCTTCATTTAGTCACTCTAATTTAGGGTTTTGCGTGCCAGTAATACATTTTAATGTTTTTAGAAAGTCTCTTTCTATAAGTCTATAATATATAACTAAACTATTGTTGTATGTAAAGTAAATAAGGCTTTAAAAATGTTTAAGAAGCTTCATTTAAAATTAAATTAAAATGCAGAGCCCCCTGGACCGGTGGCCAGGACCCGGACAGTGTGAGTGCCACTGAAAATCAGCTCGCGTGCTGCCTTCGGCATGTGTGCCATAGGTTGCCTACCCTTGGTGTATAGTCTGATACTTTCCATCAGCTCTTAACACAGTCCCCTTAAGACAGTAATGGGAAAAGCTCAAACAATTCAGGGCAGAAACCCCCCCAAAAGAAAGACAGAGCAGAAAGGGAGACACCCGATAATAAGGTAGCACTGGGAGCAAGGAAACATACAGTAAAAGGAGTGAAACCTTTAGGAATTTGGTAGAAAACACAGCAAAGTGCTGGGACAGGATGAGAATTCAGACTGGGATGTGCAGAAGTAGTTACTTGTTCTGCCGAGTACAAAAATATATAGTGGTGTTTCATTGTGAAAATAGTCATCTCACAGAAACATGATTTGACTCAATTTCTCACTCTTGGCCAGCGAGCCTGGAAGTGCTATAGAAGTACTCAGTTGAGGGGAAGGTGGGGCTTTTTATGACCCACAGCAACAACTCTGGCTGAGAAATCATATCAAGTCCCTCCCAGCTACAAGAACCGTAGCTGTGATGGGGGGGTGGGGCACACTTCAAGAGTGATGATGTTGTAAATGGCTATAAAAAGGGAAGTAGGGAAGTTAACAGAGAAGATAAACATATTTCAGCGCTTTGGTTACACCTGATGATTCAAGTGATCAAGCGTTAACAATGCACTGAACTCAGTGCCTTAAATTGTGGGGGTTATGGGAGAGCAAACTCACCAACACACTTCAGCATTATGTCCAAATCTCTAAATACGAATTCTTTTTTGTGCGTGGTGTTTTTTTCACTTCAGAAGCATATCCTTACTTGTGTTTTCAGTACTTGGTTCCAGCCTGCTTGGGATCAATTAGCATAAGGCAGTGTGCATAGTATTCAGCATGGTTTATAACTATGATCTGGTTTAAAAAAAAAGAATGGCTATTAACAAAGGTAAGTTTCTGATAGATAAACATACTTTTGAGCCTGTGTAATGCTGTCTTCTCTTGGAGATAAATCCTGCAATTCTTCACTCTACACTCCAGTTGACTTCAGTGGGAGTTTAGCCTGAATAAAGACTGCAGGACTTGCCCTTTGTTTGAAGAGAAGATATATAGACAGAATAACAACCTAATATTTTATGAAATCTCAAGAAGAACCTGAGTAAACTGATGTCACACTGAGGTAAACTGGGCTTGTGTTGTGCTGCGGGCATTGGGCATTTAAGAAAATATTTAACTCGTGGCTTACACTTGTATTATGCAGATGAAATAGGTTAGAAACCATCTTGGAAAAGCTCTTCTGCAGGCGACATGGTCTGCAGTAGTCTGCCCTGAGCTTCATATCATCATTCAGGACCTTGTCAATTTCTGAGAAGGACTGAGCTTGATAGTTGCGGCAGATGTTGTCGGCATAGATAAACTTGCAGGAAAGTGTTGCTGGCAAGTTGTTGATGTACACATTGTACGGTATTGGTGAAAGAACTGAATCTTGAAGAAGACTGTTAATCTGACAGTTCCAGGAACTGCAATGGTCGCCTATGTGTATTCTGAACTGCCTATTTTGGAGGAAGAGCTCTACTACTTCACCCAAAGTGGGGCAATGCGAGAGAGTTTACACGGAAGGCCTCTCTGCAAACCATGTCATAAGCAGCAGTCCAGGAAGATGGCTCCTGTCTTTGGTTTTCAACAAAATCTATTTTCTATAAAGGTTGTCAAGGCCAAGACTTGATCACAGGTGCTACGTTCTTTCCTGAACCCTGCCTGCTCAACCTGCAAAACATTGTCCAACTCCAGAGCAATTTGTTAGAAGATCAAGCACTCAGACACCTTAAGACACCTTCAGACACACTGACAGCAAGCCATGTGGTGAGGGTCCTTGCCCAGCATGAGCATGGCAATAATCTTTGCTTGACGCCAAGTACATGGCAGCTTCTTCTCATTAATGACTCGTATATAGAAATTAGTGAGCCACTGTGATGCCTTTGGTCCAAGGTGCTTAAGGAATTCTGGCAAGATGTTATCGTACCCTGCCACTGTACCTGGTTTGATGGAGTTAAGGGCCTTATCTAGCTCATCGACCGTAATTAACTTTGGTTGACTCCTGCCTACATTCTAATGTTGAAGTTGACACCATTCATCATGTACTTTGTGTTTAATCATTTCTCCAGCAGAACCTTTGCTTTGCTTGCAACCTCACTGGGTGGTTTTGGCCTGGTGATCACTGAACAACACCCAGCCAATAGATCAGATTCCACCACTTCTGGCTGGAATAAGTGAAGTCAAGCTTCCCCATAAATTCCTTCCACCAAGCAGTGTCCAGAGACTCATCAGATGGTCTGCAATGTCTAGGACACCAGATAATTCAAATTTCTGGAGCAGGGCTTGGTAATCGGCACTCAGGCAGAGCGTTTAAATTGATTGACAACAGCCTTGTGGTATAGCTAAACATGCAGCTTTGTAAATGGCTCCTTGGAATCAGCGTAGGCTTCATTGACTGGGGTACAGTGTGATCGAATGGTAACCACACTACCAGTTCAAGAGCATTGCAGAACTTTTCCCAATCTGCCTTACGAAAATTCCACCTGACACTTGATTGAACTTCAAATGGTGGGTAGCTGGAGCCCAATGAGGGCATCAGCTAATTTGTTACTAATTTAAATTAGTTAATAATCTCTCAAGTGCAACTCTCCCTGTCCTTTCTTCATTGAAGTGTTTCTAGTCAACTTCACGACCAGGTACAATAAACATCTTTTTAAAAAAAAAAAACCCCAAAAACCCCAAACCAGATGATTTGATGGAGGATGCGTATTAATGGTCCATCCTTCAAGATGCAGAATCCATCCTGAGAAGAGCAGAACAGCCTTGTGACAGGGCAGAGTCCTGCTCCTGTCTCTTTTCAAGCAACAAACCTCTCAGGGACCTTCTTCTGGTCAAACATCTCATGGTTTATGTCACAGTGTTCTCCCCACCACTTCTATAAACTCACGCAACTCTGTATATACAAGATCATAAAACCCTTAGCTCACTCAGCCAATGAGGAGGGACACAGAAGATATCTTCCCCCTGAGAGAGCTCTGGCAAGCCTGCAGATCTCTCTCTTCCCCTGAGTACTTCCTTTACGTACCTTTTCTACCGCTTGGGTAATGGGCTAATTAGCCTTTTGGGCTCTTCTCAGCCAAACCCAATCCACAGGTTAGGCACAGCTCTTCTTAATCAGGGCTAATTGAGAGCAACTACTTGTAGTGGCAGTGACCAGAGTGCTGCATCAGTTGCTGTTTCCCAGCACTCTGTCACAACCCTCATCGCCTATTAATTTCTACTGGGCCTTAACTCAGACAGCTCAGGGTTATAATAAGGTGTTGTGCTCTTAGACTTTTTGCACCTACTGTCTACTGAGTCTTACAAATGAGAAATTATGAACCTTTACTTGTAACTCTAATAGCTAAAACTCCCTCCTCTTTAAAGAAGCATTGAATACGTGACATCCCCCATCCACCCAATGAAGCGAGAGAGCTTCAAACATTGATATGGGAGGCTGCAGTGTAGCAGGAATGGCTGGACTAAGATTAAGAAAGGAATGGACATGAAGAGTTCATGCAGTTGTTAGCTCTAGGGAGCCATTAGTGTGGGGAACAGACTCCCTAGCAGCAGCTGAAGCTGCATTTAGAAATATTTGGAAGAATACAAAGAGTAATTGGGGCAGTGGACACTGAGGCCCTGATCTTGTTTTCACTAGAGTTGATAGTTTTGCCACTGACTTCAGTGTAGTAGGACTGGGTCCTAAAGGGCTAAGATGAAATTCTGTCCTCAGATATGTAACATAGGCATACCTCCCTCTGAAGTACATTGGAGTTTGTACTGATCTAAATACGTTATGTGGACTCAGTACTGTAAATTAGCATTTCATTTACAACAGTGAATCAAAAATCAATTTCCTTTTGAATCACAAGTTCTGCAGCCAAGTTCATTCCTGTGTAACTCCAATAACTTCCACTCCATTTGGCCCCTCATGTCTCAGGAGTAAAGAAGTATGGAACCCTCATTGGAAAAAAGTGTTAATTAAATACAAACACATGCACTTTAGTCCATTAAAGCCATCACTGCTTTCTCTGAGTAAAATGTGTTCAGAACAAGCAGTTAATGGTGAAGCAAGGTGTCCTGAAAGAGACTTCACTCCCAGCTATGAGAACAGCATTAGTAAAACACAGTATCTAACAAGTCACAAGGTGTTACCTAGTGTTACTGTGCACTACCCAACAGGACCAAATTCTGCCCTCAGCCATGACTGTACACCCCATTTGACCATAATGAACCTGCATGGGTGTAGCTGAGAGTAGAATCAGCACCATATTGTGGCCCAAAAGCCTAACAGACTTGCATTTAAGAACTTCTCTAAAACCTGAGGGACGAGCTGGTGAGCAACTTCCTATAGTGCAATCCATTCCCTAAAATTAACCAAATGTAAAACCCTCAAGAAGCTACCTAGAATATCTTCTGGAGCAAAAGCCTTGCAATTTGTATTTATTCAAGATAACATTTATGGGTGTTTAAAGTTAGGCCTCTCCTTCTGTATTTAGGACTCTAAGTCAAACTGACCCAAGGACTTTCAGTTGCTATTAATACCTAGCTCTTATAAACCTTTCCATCAGTAGTTCTCAAAGTGCTTTACAAAGGAGGTTAGTATCATTATCCCCATTTCAGGCACAAGAGGGGAAATGACTTGCCCAAGTGGCCAACTGGCTGAGCCAGGATTAGAGCCCAGCTCTCCTGAGTCCTGCTCCAGTGGTCTGTCCATTAGAACCACACTGCTGTCTGTGCATTTTTATGTCATGGGCAATTTCTGCCACACACCCAGTCTGTGGAACCAATTTAATTATTATTACTTGTCTTACAGTAGTGACTAGAGTTCTCAGTCAGAATCACAGCTGCATTGTACAAACACATAATAAGACAACCCCTGCCCCAAACAACTTGTAATCACCCAATTGGGGTGTGGGAGGTCAGGATTTGGGGATCACCCCTTGCTTGTTGCAGAGGACAGTTTAGTGGGGCCTTCAACAATTATGTTGAGAAAGAGGGGTTTGGAGAGTGGGGATGGGCTGAAAGAATGATGGGACCATCAACCATTCTCTCCTTCCACTGCTGAATAGGGGTAGAGTAGAGGGTTTACTGTGCTAGTGGAAATGGGGGAGTTTCATTTCTGCCCTGTGGCCTTCATGGGCCTGTCCCAATGGGATTCCTTGAGCTGTGTGCTGAGGAGAGGGTTTACTGTTTCCGTGCATGTGTGCAATAACAGCTATGATGCCATGAATGATTATTAAAGATAGAACATACCAGTAAATGAGTGTAGCTTTATCTTTTCTGTTGTAAACCTGAGTGAAGTGTTCAATCACTGGGTTAATACATAATTTTTACATATTTTTCATTAATAGGATCATTTGATCTGGATCAGTCAAAGCAAAGCTCTTATTTTCATGATGATTAATAGGTTAACAGTTGTAGAGTACATGGAATTTGTAAAGGATTACAAACCATGTATTGTGTGGGACTGGATTCTTGGCAGACTTCTCTGATTATTCTAATACATGTTTATAACCACATTTATATATTTTAGACCTTTTAATGCAGTAAAATGTTTGAAAATACCAAAATGTGCTTTAACCTACATTGAAGGACTAATCACCTTCACCATTTCATGTTTAATACAAAAGAAACAAAGACAGTGCTTAGGTCATAGCCACTCTTACAAAACATCTAAAACTGGTAAATGAAAAGAGTGAATATTCATAGCCAAAAGTGAAAGGAAATGCTAGCAGATCCTTAAATTTTAACTGCACAAGCTGCTACTCAATATCAAGAGAAACTAAAGGAGACATTCACTAATATATCTACTTTTCAGTATATTTCAGAATGAAACATGTCCTCTTTAGCAATCAGCATTAGTATCTCTTAAAAAACCCTGTTGTATGAACTATAATAAACCAAAATGTGATTACTTTTAAATACATTTATGAATTCATCATAGATGTGTATTTCCTCTATGCCCAGTTGTAACTTAAAATAACAAGAATATAGATCTAGAATTTGTGTAGCAAGTTTTTTAGCCATGCATTATAGTGAGATTTTTAGCCATGCATATACCACTTACCTTTCAGGGCAGGCCTTTAATTTCGGAAAGTGCTGAAAGGCATTACCGTACCCATTATCAAAAATCTTTTCTAGACATATCATTTATCTTTGTTGTGGTAATAAACAGATTCCCAGTGTTCTGGTATTAACAGTCCAGAAGTAACATATTAGCTTTAATTTTCCTTCCACAAGTTAAAATGATTATTTTGGGTAAAGCACATGGTTTTAGAAGACTATGAAGATACAGCCCTAGTAAAAGACAGAATGGCTGGTTGATTTACATGAAATACCAAGTGCTTGTGTGAGAAAAGGTTAAAATTAGATTGACGAGCAAATGTGTTACCAGACTGCTGGCTGACAAATGGCAAAGCTATGCCAATGTATTACTTATACTGGAGATGTACTAAAAGTAAGCAGGAGGATAAAAACTATGTGCTAGAATACATTCAAACTTAGCATAAACAAAGAATGCTGGGGTGGCCACAACAGAGGCATGCCAGGGATTTACATATTTTGTGGCAATAAAATACAGCGTGGGTACAATTTAACAATTAGATATGGAGATCCAGACGCCTGTTTTGTGAACAAGTCAAGAGGGGCTGCTTTGATGGTATACAAATTCGTTTACAATGATATTCTTGTTGTATGACTATACATCAATTTTCTGATAAACTTCTTTCACTGACCATGGAGACTAAATGGTCCTACTTCCTAAGACACTCTTTCTCAGTTAGGAGAGACAATGCAAATAAGAATGAATCATATAACACAGCAACAGAGGGTCCTGTGGCACCTTTGAGACTAACAGAAGTACTGGGAGCATAAGCTTTCGTGGGTCAGAACCTCACTTCTTCAGATGCATCTGAAGAAGTGAGGTTCTGACCCACGAAAGCTTATGCTCCCAGTACTTCTGTTAGTCTCAAAGGTGCCACAGGACCCTCTGTCGCTTTTTACAGATTCAGACTAACACGGCTACCCCTCTGATACTCATATAACACAGTCGTTCCCATCTTGACCAAGATCTGATTGCTTCTTAGTGGCCAGTGAAGAGCAGTCTGGTCACATGGCACTGTCCCCCGTTTTCTCCCAGCAATTTCTACAGTGATACAGGTTTTAGCCAAATTATAACTATTTAGGACAAAAATTTCAAAAGTATCCGTTAATTGTACATGCCTCGCTTGAGACACCAGGGGCTTCATATTTGGAGATGCTGGGAACCGACAACTCACATTGACGTCAACTAGAGTTGTGGGTGCTCGGCCCATCTGAAAATCAGGTCCTAGATGAGTCTAGTTGGACACACAAATACTGAAGCACCAAAAACTTAGTAGACATTTTAAAAAATATTGGTCTTATTGACTTATCAACTAAGTAGATAGGTAGTCTGATATGCGTGTGATGTTTCTACAAAATGTAGGTACAATATTTAAATAGAAACAAAATTATAAATGTTTCAGGCTGCTACTTCATAATCACAACCTCACCATGCTGCTATACGTGTATTTTAAATAGCAACTGTTAAAAATTTTAGCTAGCATGCAGGACCCTTACTCATGATGAATATAATCTGTATGTCTACAGCAATACTCTATGGGCTCCAACATGTAACATGTTCCCTTTGAAGTTAATGGAAATTCTGCCATTGACTTCAATGAGATTAGAATTTGGCCATAGCGTGAACTTTACAACATTTATTGTGTAAACTCCCATTTAGTCAATTCTTAGACTTCATGGACCATATCCTGCTCTCCAGTGGGTCCGTTTTGTACAACTCTGCTAGTGTGGAATTGCCCTGAAACTGGCTTACCAAGTCCTAAAACCAGTTTGCCCGGCTCCCCCTGAAGGACCTCCCCCTGTTCATGTCATATGGTCAACATAGGGGGCATGGCCCTGAGAGAGGGGTCAGCCATTCCTTTGCCCCAGCAGTCGGTTTGGTGCATCAGCCTATTGGAGCTGCTGGAAGCTGGTGGAAGGTAGAGCAATCTTCAGGCTTCTCAGACTTCTGGACGACTAGCCTAGTTCAAAGCATCTCCAGAACTTGGGGACAGGAAACGTCGCTTAAAGTTACCTTTGTACCCACCTGCTCCTCAGCAACAGCTGTGGATCTGGCCCTGTGTATTATGCTGAGCCTCTAATATGTCTGACTTATTTCTCCCTCATTACCATGAAGTAACGGAAGAAGGAAAATAATTGAACATTCCCTTAATGCCACAAAACTAAACTGGTGTTGAAATTCCAGTGGTTTGCCAAGATATTGCAGATGTGATGGTGTAAGCAGAATGTATGTGCTGCAATATCCAGAAACAATAAAGGGATGTTATTAAATATTGTGTGAAAAACATAACTTTCACCAAAACAGAAGTTTAAAATAATCAATGTGTCATTTTTACAACTGAAAATCTACCACTTTAATGAGACACTTTGAAGGAAGAGGCCCTGCTTCATAAATCAGGTGGTATGATTGAGATCCAATATGCTGCATAGTACAAAAAGCCTTTATCGTGCCTACCTAGCAGTCAAATTAACTGTACTACAAATATTAGAGAACATATAGAAAGGACCACAAATAACTAGAGAAAGGCTGAACAAAATATCCAGGTCTGAACTGTGCTGCTAGCCATTATCTTTGCAACAAATAGTGATGATAATAAAAAATGCAGATCCTCCCCAAACATTTGGATCTGGATCTGTACAAAGAACAAACGCTGCTGCTGTTAAATCAGCAATTGCACGTGTATTTTCTGCCCACCCATGAGTAAGTCAGGCATGCAGTGAGTGCGTGCTAAACCCCAAAAACCTGCTGGGTCCCATGAGCCAAGCATAATCTGAATAGCTCTTTTCATTGCAGTAGTAAAGGAATAAGAATGAGAACTATTATGTTTTGGCTCAAAGATCAAATGGCAAAAACAGATTGTGCTTGACTGATTGAAAACCAGGCAATCAGACATTTTAACAGGTATTCTTAAACCGTAAGATTACAAAATGGGTGTTTTGAGACACTGGTAAGGTTCTTCTTTCTCTTATTGACACTCCAAAGCAACTCCTTAAAGTAACAAAGGACTAAACCCTGCAACTGCAATGTTCTCCCCTATTGACTTCTATGAAACAGAGGAGATTGGGCCCTAAAGGGCAGACCCTGCACTCCTTAGGTAGAGAGAACCTCAAATCCATGGCAGGATCAAGCCCTACATATCTGTTTTCAGCTACCAAATCCAGGATTAATCACTTAACCTTGCTTTTCAATAGAGAGGTGAGGCTGCTACATCTCAGTCTTAACTTACTATATGTGCCTGGAGGTTATTTTACATTGGGAGACTGCTGAAATCCAGTGAAGGTGGTTCCTTCTGTGGCTTGCACTACTTTCAGTGTACACTTGTCTGCACAGCCCTATACACATCAAAGCAATATCTGATTTTGTGCAACTAGCATAGATATCAATATAACAAAAAGCAGCCCATAGTCCTGAAATTCTAACTGTGCACTGACTTATATGAATGGATTAACGTAAAATTTACTTTGCACTAAGCAGCCTGAGGTCAGGGGTGTATGCAAAATCATAGCTTTAAATTTTAGGCTTTACAATATTTTATATTTGCTATTCAAGAGGGGCATACACTGACTGGCTTGCTCAAGTTGTTCTCTGTCTGTACCCTGCAATTTGAACAGGCGAAGAAGCGAGTCACTTAATTGCTTGCAAGCAAGAAGGAAAGCTTGGCAGAAATTTCCAGAATGGTTTTGGTATTCCAGGTCCAAGAATAGGACTGTGTGGGTGAAAAAAGGCTGTTGGCCTTATCTTGTGCTTTCCCCATACAGTGTATTTTACTGTTGGGCATTCCACAGCATACAGAGCCATACACAACTCTCTTCAATGTTTATGGGTTAAATTCTGAAATCTTTACACAAGCCAATTTCCATTGGTCCCATGGGAGTTTGGCCTGCATAAGGACTTCAGGATCTGAACACCTAATAGCCTGTGCTGCTGCTTATTCATTGGTTCAAACTGCCTTGTCTTAATCATATGCAATATGACGAGACAAAACATTTTTCCCCATTAAGAATTTGGAGAAGAATGCCAGATCTTATTTTGATAGCTAGTAGAGGATGATTTGTTGAGGTAGGTTTGCAGAGAAGAGCAGGGAGAGGTGTTTGACACACAACAATCAGAAACCATGCAAAATTTGCCTGATTTAAATTTTCAGTACATCCTCTTCACTCCTTCTGTGTGTATTGAAACATTCAAAGCATCTGAATGACCCACGTGCTTGTTCCCTGACAACATGAAACATGGGGGTTTTGCCTGAGTTACACCCTGAGTTTTTTGGGTACTTGAAACTATAAACTCAAAGCAAAACCAAGAGCTGCCTGTCCCCAAGAGTGAAAACCAGAGATAAGACATGCAGACGCTCTGGGCTGAAATGGCTGACTCTCTTGGAGCTGAAAGAACCGTCTAGACCCGGTGTAAAGTTAAATCCTTCAACTTGAGATTATTATAAGAAGCCAATGCTGCCAAATTGTCTCTTACGTGCCCAGAACACCCTGAAATGAGAAACTGGTTTAGTATTTCTCCCCCTCCGCCCATCCCCACCTGTGAGCAGCTTTGCTTTTTTTTCTAGTTACACTATTCAGCTTCCTCTCCCCATTCCCATGATGGGCACCCATTATAAGAAGAGTGTCCAGTTGGGATAAATATAAGCTGGCTTTATGTATTTCACTTCTCAAATCAAAATGATAAAGGTTTCTTCTCCTTCGAGACAAACTTGTTTTTCTTTGTGATGGAAAAATCACAATCTTGGGAGTGTGAAAGGTTATGTTGTGTTTTGCAGGGGCTGGATAAAGTTATTCTTTTAATGACAATCCTATAAATATATAAGATCCTAGGCACATATAGAGAATGGGATTCAACTACTGATTATTAATAAAATGAAGATGCCCTCTAGTGGTTAAATAAAATAAAGCCCTGCACTCTCTTTTGCTCAAGGGAATTACCCCCACCTCACTTTTTCTTTTCTCAAAACTGCTGTGAACAAGATTCCACACCATTCTTACACTCCCTCCCCCCAGGATGCTTGGGTACAGAGGATCATTTGAAATGGTTGTGTTTAGTGATGCAGAGCATCAAATAAGCTTAGTAAATTCACTACAGTTTCTATCAGGGCCATATCTGAACACAGTAGGGCTGGTCACATGATCACCATCTGGAATAGATGAGAATCATATAACTTACAGTGGTGTGTTCTTTTTGTAGCCAACTATTTCCTCAGACACGACTGGTGACTTTTTCATCTGTAAAATATTTTCAGGAAAAGAATTGCTGGAACTGTTCAAATCATTTTTGTAACTGAATGATGAATTTTCACCAGCATTTCAGTACTGTGAGGTGAAGTCCCAGTGCTACATTTCTTCCAGTGAAAGGCATGGTGTTATGTCACTCTTAAGTCAGAGTTGTGATCTTACCACTTCCTTTTTATAAGGCTATCCTTGGAAAAAAGAGTAGTGCAAATGTTAGGGAGGTGCATTGTAAAAGAAAGGGGAACCTTAAAACCACATTTTTGGACATAGAGGCTTTAGAAACACGGGCAGCCCAAGATTTAAAATGAAACAAAAAACCCCACCACTACATGCCTTATAAGGATAGACTCAAGGAACTCAACCTATTTAATTTAATGAAGAGAAGGTTAAGGGGTGCCTTGATTACAGTATACAAGTACCTACATTGGGAACAAATATTTAATAACTGGCTCTTTAGTTTAGCAGAGAAAGGTGTAACATCATGCAAGGGCTGGAAGTTGAAGCGAGACAAATTCAGACCGAAAAGAAGGTGTAAATTTTTATCAGTGAGAGTAATTAACCATTGGAGCAATTTACCAAGGGTGTTGGTGGAGTCTCCATCACTGACAATTTTTAAATCAAGATTGGTTTTTCCCCCCGTAACAGATATGCTCTAGGAGTAATTTTTAGGGGATGTTCTGTGGCCTGTGTTATACAAGAGGTCAGACTAGATGATCACAATGGTCCCTTCTAGTCTTGGAATCTAAGATGATTTGGTCTCACATGTGGTTCAAGATGCCATATGGTTCTTCTCTGAAAAGTGATGATACAAGTTGCATTGTGGCACTCTACATCTGTTATACCACCCTGCTTCCATCTCATTGACAAGCTGCCTCCCACCCAGTCACATGTGAAAGCTACTCCTGCTGACAGCTGGAGTCATTTTTGCATGTTGAAATATTCCATATGAGGCTGGGATGTTGAAGGTAGGTGTGGAACTCAGGACAGCGCGCAGATGATGACAGTTGATTATCTTTTCTTTTAGTTTATACTCTTCCAGGACAGGCTGGCTTTTCTAAGGCATGTTTGAAATGAACTCACTCTGTTGTTTAAGAGACGAGTGAAATTTTGGAGTTCTCTGAAAACATACTCCTCCAATTCCACTTGAATAATAGTCTTACTGCATTGCCATGCATGGAATATTAATAAATACATAGAAGTCTAGATAAAATTAGCCAAGTCTATTTTTTCTATAAGCAGTTCCTAAGGAAAGCTTTAAATAACACAAGGGACAAAGTCATTTGCCACTGCTGACCACAAGTAGTTAGAATATGCAATGTGGGACAATTTGATCCACTTGCTAAATGATCCTGTTTGGGCACCCTCTATTTCTAGCTCCTTTTCTCGAAACCGGTGTTTAACTCCATTAATTTCAAACCCTTTCTAGATGTAGCTTAGGGATATATGCAACCCAAAAATGTATCACAATTTCAATATAACCAGTTGATGAACAAATTGGTCAAGTAAATCTGGCGTGATTCCCGGGAGCTCAGTAAAGTTGCACCAGCACAAGTGCAGAGTAAATGGGAGCAAGAGTTAGTCTGTTGTTTCAGATTCCACTTCCCCCCTGCTAACACCTGTAAAACAATAAGGCTACTTGGAATAAGGTGCTGTTCAGAGTAAGCTAGGGGATCTGAATGTGGACCACTGTGCTTATTAGGGGTGGGCTGTAATTATGGAAGTAGTTAGGGAACAATTACATTAATTCCTTAAGTCTGTGACAGTCTCACCGTAAATTAGTTGGAGGAATGAATTGTTAATTGGCTGAAGGCAGGTTAATGAACTATAGCAGAATTCAGAATGATTTGTTAACTGTGGTTCTAATATATTAAGTAAATTAATGCTGCTGAAAGGGGCAGGATTGATAGCTTGAACTATGCCTCAGTCTTGTTCTGAAAACATCACCTTCAGTCTTCTACTCCAGTCACCAATTCTCTTTTCCGCTGAGACTAGGGGGAAAAAGATCCAAATATAATGGTGATTTTTGTGATGTGGCCACTCATTTGCTAGGAAATGAACTCTTTCTATAAGCCACTGCACGGCTAGCAGCTGACAATGACTTTCAGCTACTACTGAGGTGGGTTAGATGTGAACTTGTCACCTGAAAGGTAAAGACTCCTAGTTCTACTACCAGAGCCCTTCAGCCACCCATGCCCCATAATCTTTGATATTCTGACATAGTTTGTTTTCTTAACAGCTGTAAAAGAAGTTACCAGACAGAATTGTTTTTGTATATTCTAGCCATATTTCGGGCAGAATTAAATGGTCAAGTGAGAAAGCCAAGAAGCTCAGCCTTGTTTGGTATTAATCAATGCCAGGATCCATTGGCTAGGAAACTGACACAGATGATCTTTCTCACTTGAAAGGAGTATGCCAGTTTTGCAAGCTCTGTTAGTGCATTTGGGAGGTAACTGCACGTATGGCTTAAAGACCATCAAAATAACATGCTAGCTTGTTCACATTAAGACATTGTTGGACAGCAGAGGCTTGGATGTTGTATCCCAATGCACATGAAGGTTTGCAAATAATTCCAGAGTGGCTGGCAAGAGGAGAATGGACAAGTCAGGGGCGGCTCTATGTTTTTTGCTGCCCCAAGCACGGCAGGCAGGCGGCTTGCCTGCGGGCGGTCTGCTGGTCACGCGGATTCGGCAGCATGCCTGCAGGAGGTCTGCCGGTGCCGCACCATCGGCGTCCCTGCTGCCGAATTGCCACCAAAACCACGGGACTGGCGGACCTCCCGCAGGCATGCCGCCGAAAGCCGCCTGCCTGCCGCCCTCACAGCGACCAGCAGGACGCCCCCTGCGGCTTGCCGCCCCAGGCACGTGCTTGCTGCGCTGGTGCCTGGAGCCGCCCATGGGATAAGCGTAGTGAGTGTACGTGGGGCATACAGCTACATACAGTGCCATTGCTTGTGGTTGGGATCCATTTTTCAGATGTTGGATATTTTTCAGTTAGCTATTGTCAAGGTTTTTGGAGAAGGTGATGTCATGGCTTTGGTTTACTAGTAAGTACAGAATTACTGCTTATGGTGGAGCTACCTCAGCACAAATCAACTCTCCTTTTTGTGCGAGAGCTCCGAGCTGGAAGGGGAAAGGAGGGAGGATCAGGGCTGGTGTTCAGAAAAGCTGACAGAGACATCCTCCACAGGCACCACAACAAAGAGGATGCTAGAATATAGCTAGGACTGCCCCACTCATTTGTCTCCAAGTGAGGCATCTGATTGTGAGATCCTCATCTGCAACTTGTTCAAGGAATTTTCTGATGTAGTCTGGAGCAATGGGAATGGCAGATTGTGTCTTCACCGAAGAGGCTAACATGTCCTGGCCAGTACGTTAGATATACATACATCAAACTCAGATGTATTTGGAGAGGTGGCCTACGGATTAGGTAGAAATAGTTGACAGCGTTGGAATTGTCTCATTTATTATTTGGTTCTTGTAAAGTTAATTACAAGAATAGCATTTTTATCTGAACAAGATTCAATTTATTTGTATTCACATTTGTTTGTCTTAACTTTATACAAAGTAAGTATATAAAAACACTGAAGAAATATATTCACAGTATTTGTTGTAAAACCCCACTTATTTCTAAATTAATATTAGCAAAATCAACAAACAAAATACCCTTCCAAAAAACAGACAGTCAACCAAGCAACAGAAACACACAGGAAGGACAAACCACATATACACAAAAAGCACCATTTGTTTCTGTGATTGAAGACTAAGCAGTAAATTAACCATAAGAGACATCATACAAACACAGGAAAACTAAAAAAGGAAGAATTAATAAAACGAATCCTTCTCAAAGTGTAGCAGTTACATTCCCAAGAGTACACAACATACTGTGGGTGTCCTGCAGATGAATCACAAAGTAGTGGCCAGATCTTTTCAAAGTGATATTTAGTTTAACCATTTATTTATTCATGATTCTCCTATTTACTTTTGTTTCCATTAGTTTTATCAAGGAGTAAGGGTTTTTTCCTATCCCATTCGCATTTATATTTTTGGGCAAATATATAAATATTGGAAACTGTGGTTGAAGCTTTCAGAAACACTTAAGTCACGTAGGAGCTCACAGAAAGTTAATAGAACGAAGACATTTTTGAAAACTTCACCTTTCTTGAAATGACTTTGCAAAGACGTTCAGGAGATAAGGCCAACTGTAATAGCAACTTGAGATCCAGATTCATTCAAGAGAAGAGGTATAACCAAAATGGCTCAACTCTTGGCCAGGCCCTAATAAGTGAACTTCAGAAACCTGATGAACATCATGCAATTCATTCTTAAGCATATTATTTGGATTGGTATTCCAGTTACATTGTGATACTTTGCTTTTCATATCAAATTTATAAATCTTTTATACTCAAATGGGAAGCCCAGGTCGGAATTGAGAAAGACCTTGTCTAGCGACACTAGACAACACAATCTAATTAGTTTGGGGAACTGGAATGAGAGCTAAATGGTCTTGGTCCAACATTCTCAGTAATAGGATTCCTTTCCTATTAATTTACCACCACGAGATATGATCAAAGAGTTATCCAGTGAACAAGTTTCACATGTGATTATAGTTGCATAAAACTGTAGTTTTACAGAACTTTTATAACTAATACTAATTTAGCTAACAATAGAGAGCATGTTTTTATTAACAGCATCTTGGCAAATAAGCTACAAAATAACAAAGCAAAACTGTGTTCAATGATCAGTCAAGTCAATTTTTGAACAAGAGACCTGTTACCTGTTGGTGAAAGAAAGACCAGTTTTGAACTACAGAGCTCTTCTTCAGTAATTTTGCGATATATAATAATATATATATATATATATAATTGTGTGATATACACTGAGTTTTAGGTGTGTATTTAAAGTATATTGCATACAGAGCATGGGCACCAGGACTGGAAGAATTGGGGGGCGAAGCCCCCACGCACAACAGCCCAACCCTCTCAGAGCCTGAGCTCCCTCTCCTCCCGCCTTACTAGAGCTCCTGCCCCTCCTACCACATCCATCCTCCCACCCCACTTTCCTTATCTTACTCTCTCTGCTGATCAGTCCGAAGCCCGCTGGTGACAGGTCTTTCCTGCTTCCCAGACCTGGAGGGTCCCCGGCACCTTTCCGCTGTAGTTTTGCTAGCCGACAGGTGAGGGCTCAGTTGCTGGCATGTGGCTCAATGTGGAGTGGGACCCAGGTGCCGGCCAGGTCACAGTGCTCTCTCTCCCAGTCTGGTTTTAAGGGGTGGGGGACAATGGCTCTTTATGTGCCGGAACCTTTGTAGAAGTGTGTATGGTGGTGGTGATGGACATGGCCAAAGTGGCAGAGGAATTAATACTTAAATATCTCACAAAGCGCATATGTTTCTTTTGTTAAGAAGTGTGTGTGAGGGGTTATGGCACTCTGGCCTCCCCAACGCCAGTGATACAGAGATCTGTATTATTGAAGACTGGGTGATATATTGTGTGGCATATTCACCAGCCAGGCAGAAACCACTGATCTCAGAGTATTGATTCTTTTCAAATACATTTGATTATGTAATAAAGAGCTAATGTGCATCATAGTGCTAATAAGAAAAGCTATTAAGACGCCATATAAAATTGGCAATAAAATAGAACATTCGTATTTGAATAGATGAATACTATTTATTCATTCCAATTAATTTAAGAGTGATAGTAAAGAGGAATATGGTCCCTCACAGATTTGTGTAAATCTTCACGCTCATTTCATTTTAGATGGGTGAATTGTTGAGCCACAGGTTAGATGAACAGCTCGACAAAGCAGTAAACACAGTATACATTCACTTATGGATGTCTCTAAATTTTATTTATCCTTAATTAGTATGCAGTATAGTCCAGTCTTTTCATTTATGCAATAAGAATTAGTACAGATGTTATTTTATTACGTAAGTCTAAAATAACAATCATCTCCCCTTCCCTGGCCCCCAGAGACAAACCGGAACTCAAAGCTCCTTTGATCAGCTCCAAAGGAGAAAAATCATGCTGTCAGCATCCTGGCTGTCACTACATTTGTATGTATGTGTTATAATATATATAAAAAAGCAATTTTTTGTTATTTTCCCTTTCCTTGGAAACAGACCTATATTATATATATATAAAAATAGGGCTGTTTCTAAGGAGAGGGAAAGTAACAAAAATGGCTAGCGCGTAGTGAGTCTGCTTCACACTATATCTACAACATCCCAGAAACGGCTATATTTTAGATCAGGGGTCGACAACCTTTCAGAAGTGGTGTACCAAGTCTTCATTTAGTCACTCTAATTTAAGGTTTTGCATGCCAGTAATACATTTTAACATTTTTAGAAGGTCTCTTTCTATAAGTTTATAATATATAACTAAACTATTGTTGTATGTAAAGTAAAGAAGGTTTTAAAAATGTTTAAGAAGCTTCATTTAAAATTAAATTAAAATGCAGATCCCCCCAGACCGGTGGCCAGGGCACGGGCAGTGTGAGTACCACTGAAAATCAGCTCGCGTGCCGCCTTCGGCACACATGCCATAGGTTGCCTACCCGTTTTAGATATTTGGCTATTTAATGCTTGGTCGGGGGAAAGAGTTTTTGATATTTTGCGGTAAGTTATTTGGTTTAGAAGCCTGGGGCAGGACAACACACACATACCACATGGAACAGCACCTCTTGCTACAGATAGCACAATTGGAGGGAAATCTCTTTAGAACATCAATGTGTTTGTGTCCTTCTGTATGTTTTCTTTTTCAGACTGAGGCTAAAGGTGACCAATTAACATCATACAATTGCACTGAAGTGATGCTAATGCTCTGAGTGAAATTCACTGGGATTGTACATCCTCAGCCAATTTAATTCACAGCAGCTGGCACTGGCAAAGCACTTTTATGCAGCAGTGTGATGTTACTGACTGTAACTGTTAAATCCCATGTTGCTTGCAGACTTTTTATGGAGAAAGCTAGGCCTGAATTTACCATTAGGTGCGTAGGCCTGAACTGAGGCAAAGAAGGGCATAGCTTTTGCATTCAAATCAGATATTTGATAAAACTATTATAATAAATCATTTCCTGTTTGCTCTTAAAGAACAATAAATAACCTGTAGTTTAAGAAAGCTAAAATTCCATTTTAATTAAACATTTGGGAGGGAAGGGGAGCCTCTGAGAAGTGGAATCCAAATTTGAGCAGTTCAACATGAAGAAACGCTAAAGTTTCACCATAAGCTGTTTGGGGTCAATCCGTTCTCCAGATATAGTCAGAATTGAAGAGAAAGAAGACATTTTCATTTTTTCAATCTTTTTTATTCAAAAGTTTTCAAAAGAAATAAAACAGAAAAAAGCTAACAATCTAATCAAATGTACAGTTCAAAAATGTCTTTTGGCGTTTAACAACAAGTCCTAGGAAACAAAACTACAGAGTTATCTTGAACCGGACAAATAAGTTACCACTGGCAAGTTTGTGGCACTAGAAAAACAAAAATAAAAAATTAACTCTCTTGATCATATAGATATCTCTATGAAAATCTTTTTTTTTCAATCTGTACAAAAGGTCTTTCTTCATAAATTAATTTTTTTTTATAATTTAATGGCTGTCTACTATGTGATGTTTAAGTAACTGATTATTTCTTTATGTACAGAGGTTAAATTTCCCAAATCTTACCCAGACAATGAGTATGGCACTTAGTTCAGACGTTTCTAGCAGCAGCTCTTCCCTCCCTCTAACACAGCTATTATATTGCAATTTTAACGAATGCAAAAAATATCAAGTAGTGAGAGATCCAAGAATGGCAATATACCAGATACAGGGAAGGTGCTGCAGGAAGTCTGGACTTTTACAAAGCAGTAATATTCCAGGGAGCATAGAACCAATAATACCACAACTTTTTTTAAAAAAAAGAAAAGAAAAAACAAACATCTCTTATGACTATGTAATTCACTAGAATCTACACTTCTCAGAGCAGCAATTTACTTTTGAAACTATGAAATGTCACCGACATCTATACTCCAATACTCACACAATTTAAAAACTAAAAAATACTTGAATGAAGTAACTGCTTAGCCCTAGCTCCTGAGCTAGGATGATTTGGTCTGTGGAAACAGGGAGGGCCAGCAACCTGTCCCAGTACAAAAAGAAATAAACTTTGAGGTAGATAACTGATCATATACAGCTGACCAGACAAGTACACAGTTTTGGAAGACAACTTAATTTATCATTTGATTTAAAACATATGCCATTGTAATAAAAGAGCTTAATAGCAGTGAATTATCTAATACGTAAAAATACAAATAACTGTGTATTTATGAATCAGGAATTTCATAGTTTCAAAATTGGTTTTCTTTACACTTAACACTTGTAGTGATGATGTAAAGCGTGGCACTGCTTGGATCCAAGTCTTCCTTCATGCTTTTTGTGTCCATACATCAATTAAAATTATAAAACCTAAATGCAAATGTACAAAAAAAGGCACATTCTCCTAACCGCAAACTGGTCCGGCGAAAATAAAGAGTACAGAAGACGTAATGCTGAGACAAATCAGAATTATTGGTTACTGGCTCTTTGTTCTTTGGTAAAGTTACCTTTAAAAGTGCCAAGTCTTTTTATTTTTATTTACCTACTATAGAGAGCTAGTACCCAATCAATTATGCGTCTACTTACATCTCAGCTTATGTTTGCAAACAAGTCCTTAGCTTTTGCCATTTTGCTGTAATAGCAAATTTTCTGTTTGCTAGGTCTCAGCACAATCATCAATCTAAAGCACTATCATTAGTATAAAGGAAGGACAAAAACATTCTGTGATATTCCCACCCCAAATTCCCCCCTCTACCTACACTAAAACTAGAACATCAAGTTAGTTTCTGAAAAAAGGCAAAAAAAGATTTTACATTGCATCATACAGCAGAGTTCCTAAATCATTCAAACTATCAGAGGAAACTATTGGCATATGGCCTTACAAACAATTTATCCTATTAAAATTCCCCCAGTCAGAAAATGTGTTTCACACAAAACATTTTTCCCCTCTTGCATTTCACTACCTTACATATTATGTGAAAAAATCATTAAAAACACCTACTACACATTAAAAAAAGCCAAATTTTCAGCAATTTTTATTGACTACCTTTTAAAAGCCCTATGCTGCTGTTTTACAAGGCATAATAGACCAGCTCATTTGGTCAAAGCATTCTACACCATTAGTTTGGACTACTTACTGAAACAGCTACAGCATGAAAGATTTAAGGCAAATTGGAATTTATAGAAAAGGATAAGACACTTCACACTACATTAAAAGAAAAACAGAAAGCTAAGAGAACAGACACTAACTGCAACACTGCACTGTAGCAACACTCACACACTGCAAGCACAGATCATCATTTTAGATGTTTTACTATTTTAAACTTCAGAAAACCCATTTCATACAATAAAAAAACAAAACAAAAGAAACAAAAACAAACAAACAAAAAAAAACCAAAATACAAATTCTGCCATGCACGTGAATAAGTCTTCGTGGTCATCTGTGCATACCCAGAAATTTGGAAAAAAAAAAATGCGTCATAACACTTGATAAAAATTTTCTTACTAAAATAAACCTGTTCACAGGAACAGCTACTAGATGAATTTAAGGATTTTTTTTATGCACCTTATAGAACTTATAGCAAAAATAGTTTTAGTTGATTTCATTATAAATAATGTTTTCAAGAACCTGTGCAAAACTGTCAATAATTCCTAAAGCACAATTGATCAGTAAAATCCATGATTGTTTCAGCCTTTGCACCCTTCTCCAGGCAAGTCAACACTGGATATCTGTAACATAAAGAAGTTGGAGCTAGAGCAGAGTTACTTTTGCATTGTCTTCTATTGTAGACATCTATGAACTAAATTGTTTCTTACCTCAGATATAGTTTTGAGAGGACCAAGTGAGCCTATGTACATACTTGACACCTGATCAGGGAGGTGCCAAGTGCCCTGGGAGTTGAGGGTGCTCAGCACCTGCCTGGATAGGTCCTTTGCCTAATTACAACCTTTTTTTCCCCCTCACACACAACCTTACTGATTCCCCACTGGAAGTTCTGCTTACTGAGAGCTTAGGGACTGTGACCCTGCACTCAAACTGCTGAGTGTTTTGTTTTTTTTTAAAATGGTAACTACTGTTGGCGCATTCATGGGGAGGAACATTATTTTGCAGATTCAGTTTAGTAATTTTAATACTCTTCTCCACCCTGCTATTCATTACTTATAGGGACCATACTGACTCATAGTGCATGTAAACACTGATAACAATGCTTCTTAAGACATTACGTTCATGCAATATTGACTTTTAAGGGGAGTGCTCAGTGTTTCCAATGGTGGCTACTATAATATGCCTCAGAGAAACTGGGTAGCAGTTTTACCATCTCTTCAAGAGGCCAAATGCTGTCCCTTCTGCTCTGTGAAAATGCAAAGCCCCAAATGAGTGGAGATAATACTGATCTGTTGCTAGGGACAGGATATGAAGAGCAGAACTTTGCTTCCCTGTGCGCCCTGGATCACTGCTTGGCAGCAGCAATCTCCACAGGCCCACAGAGAAGGCTTAGGACAAGACCATGCATCCGATATATACTGACCCACAAGCCAGATGCCCTGAATTGGGAGCATGCAGGGGCCATGGTGCAGTAACAGTCCACAGGATGTGCCTGGGTAATCGCGAAGTGTAGGATTTAGGCCCCTCAACCTCAAAAGGAAGAATGGGAATGTGCAAGGCCTGTTTACTTGGGATTCCTGTAGGGGCCAGTATTTGGCCGATATCAAGTAACAAACATGCAGACACGTTCACTATTATATGGAATCGGATAAAATGTGCTCAGCTACTGAATTTGTTTATATGACAATTATTAGACTTCTTGAGTACAGAAGAAATTCTTATCTGAATACTTGGGATGAGAGCAGTTACCACAGAACATACCTGACCTGCAAAACCAAAGATAATTGAGAAATGTATGTATCAGTGAATGTGCAGTAGGAAAACAGGATTTGGTTCAGAAGGAGAGGGTCATATGTACAGAAGGTGCACAAACATAAAACTGCTGGTGCTTTCTGTGTTTCTAATAAACCTGTGTCATGAGAGCTATGGAAATGAACTTTTATGAACCTTTCGGGGCACATAAACAATGCAGCAAGAGATTCACTTTCTAGTGCATGAATAAAGTTCTTTCAGTGTGAAGTCTAACAAAACTTTATAAAAATGTATGCAACTGAAGTATAGGGTTCACAATGGTTGGGGGAAAGACAAAGCAGAGAAGCGTAGGTCTTGGAAGGATGGAATGAAGAAAATGGAATGCTAGGGAAATGGTCAAAGCAAACAACACTTTAAAGGTGGCAAGCTATAAAAAGCAGTGCTGCATGGAAGGGGTTACAGTCCAAACAAATGAGTGACTTATTAAGAAAAGCAAATGGAACATTCTCTATGAAAAGGAGGAAATTAACTAACTCTGAGACAAATTTAAGCCAGGACTAATACTTTGTTGACCAGTCGGTCTCCTTTCTACAGTAGTAAAGACATGGAAGGGGAGTCTTTACAAGTGAAATTCAACAAGGATTTCCTTGAGGAGATTCCATTGCATCATTCCACTGGGGGTGGCACTGCTTCTCTGTAGGAAACCCACTTCCAAGTTAGTGCTGGGATTCAAACTGTTCTCTGAACAAGTCCGATGACATGCATGGAAGCACTGATGTCTCAATGTGAAAAGTTAAGGTAGAATGGCATGCAATTGTGCGCCAGAGAAAGTACTAATAAATTATTTCAGATAATTCATTAAGGGCCTAATCTTGAAGCCTGTACTCTATTTTTTCTAATTTCTTACTCTGGCAAAACTCAAATTGACGCTGGGCACTGGCCCTAAATTATTAGCAGTTTTATTTAGATTACATCATTTTTGTAAGCTACAGTATATTGTACATTTAGTTTTGAATTCATGTCTTTTTCAGAGTAATAGGACAAGCCCCTACCTCAGTTATTTGTTTTGCTGATACGTATATGGAGAATGGTCACTGGACGTCTCTACTGTAACCTGCTGTTGACCACTAGCTTCCTGTAAAAAAGAGGAAAAGGGGTTGAGACATGATGCCCAGCGATGCCTAGAGATTTTGGATGCCTCTGTATTCTGTTGACACAAGACTCTTGACTGGGCCTGGCTTTCAGGAACTGTTAAGCATCTTCTCCTCCATCCTTCTAAAAAAACCAAGCCCCTCTCTAAGGTTTCTCAAGTTAGGCACCCCAAATCTGATGCATCCATCTTGGCCTTAATTTTTATTTATAATAGAAGATCTAATGAAATATAAAGTGATCAAGTACATGTTCTATTTCCTAAATTGCTATAACAATAACTAGACAATGTGATGAGATTAACAGAATAGAACCAAACAAACATATTAAAAAATGAGTGAATAAATTCTGAAGTTTTCTGTAGACCACCACAAGTCACCATCTTTGTGCTGTGAGTCAGTGTGAAAAACAGATGTCTGTATTCCCATAAATTTTGTGTCTATCTGCTTGAGTACTGTAGTGTGGCTGGCTCTATGGAACACTAAGGATTAGTTCCGCTAGAGCTCTCAACACATACCCCAGTAACCAGGCGATGACTAATTCAACTGCTAGAGACACAAGGTGAGTGGGCTAGTATTTTTTATTGGACCAACTTTTGTTGGTGAGAGAGACAAGTTTTCAAGCTTATACAGAGCTCTTCTTTAGGCCAATGAAAGCCTTTTCACCAACATAAGTTGGTCCGATAAAAGATATCAGATGAGATGAGATGAGATGAGATGAAATGAGGTAATATCACAGTACCCGCACAGCTACAATACCACAGCATAATTCAATGTCTGGTACTTAAAAGGACAATACAGTGAATCCACCACTGGAAGTTTGCCTCTGACACATCTGGGGAGATGTGTAAATCATACTGACCAGGATCAAGTGTCTCAGGACAAACAGACTCTGAAATGGATAAAAGCTGGCCTGTAAACTTCAGGGCGTAGGCAGAGGGAGATAAAAGAAACACAAGGGAATGAGAAGGTGCAGGGATGAAATCTGCCTTGCCCAGTCCCAATGCTGGGGGTTCTTCGGATAAGTGGGGCCTATGTAAACTTGCAAGGAAATGCTAAGGTTTAAGTAAGATAATACACATATAGGCTTTTTGTTCCTTAACCCTTTTCCTTCCTGTGGATGAATAAATAATACTTTGATTTGAACACGCTATTCTCTGTCACTACATTTTTTTAGTGGCCATGGGTCAGAAGTCTAAGCAGGGGCCAAAATCCAGCTGGACCTGCTGAGGACATGGTTGATGGACAGGAGTGGTGTACATAGTGTGATTACACCCTGAGAGTTACAGGCCTGTAACTGGGAAAGACTGCCCAAGGAGAGACTGAGAATGGTCAATGGTATAGCTCCCCCTGGAACTGCAACATGCAGTCACATCTCAAAGCTAAGCAGGGCGGGGCTGGGTTGCTGCTTGGATGGAAGAACTAACCATTAGAAGTTCACATTGGTGCAGTACATTTATTAGATGAAAATAATGACATGGTGGTAGTTTAGTAAAACTGAATTTGTACTTAAAGGTCCTGCATAATGTAATGTTTTCATCTGTATGTTTTTTTCTGGCAAAACAATAAATATAACAATTTTGGCTATAACAGCTTGCCTCGTATAAAATTTACCAACCTCAACAGGAACAGCTGCTGTCTGAACATGGGTATACTGGGGTATGTAGGCTCCTTGCATAGCTGTTGTGGCTGGCATGTACTAAAAAGACAGAGAATACGTTCAGCTAAAATAAAATCTGATACACACCCCATAAGATTTTTTTAAATATATATTTGAGTGCTCTGGTAAGGAAGAGGATTCAAAGCAAGCTTCATCAAAATGCAGAGAGGTGAGGTGTACTCCACTGAGCAGTGTTATTACACAAACTCAACTTTGGCCTTCAGAAACAAAGAGGTTAAGTATTTTCCTTCCAAAAAAATTCCAGTCTGAGTCTTTTTCTTAACAGTATGTACCCAAGGAGGAAGGATGATCTTATGGTTAAGGAACTGGCTTGTAACAGAAGATCTGTGTCAAATTCTTGTTCTGCCATACACCGTGTGACTTTGAGCAAGGCTCTTATCTTTGTGCCTTAGTTTCACATCTGTGAACATAGAGGATAGTATTTCTCTGCTTGACAGAGGTGTTATGAGGATAATTACATTTATATTTGAGAAGTGGCAAGAAAGTACACTGATGGAGGCCAGACTTTATCTAAATAAAGTATGCCATGTATTTTTTATGAATTTAGTGTATTTGTTTCCATGAGGAATGCAGTTTAAACTAGGAAGCTCATGGTGTTCCTTTAGGTCAGTGTCAAATTTAGCTTAAGTCAATAACGAGCAAAAGTTACCATCAGACGGGTCTCTTCAATCATCTGTATTAAATTAATTGGTATAGGTACTTCTCTATGTCAAACTACCATCTGGTATGCTAGATATAACATTGCACAGAATTTAATATTCAGATGTAAGAGGTTTTTAGCAGATCAAATGTCTTCATATCAGACAAATGTATGTGAATCAAACAATTTATTTACAACACTGAACCCTTCAGAGTGAACTCAGCACCACTGTTTCTGCTTCAAGTCCAGTTCTAGAATTAAAACTGCTTAAACTGGGCTACTTTCATTTGCTTTGTTCCATGTATTTGGAGTGCATTTCACACTACTACACTAGCTTGTCTGCTTACTCTTCTGCCCTAAAGAATCTGTACTGAAGTGTGGAAACAGCTATTTACATTCTGAGGAGGAAAAACACTTAGTGGGCTGGTTTTCATGTACACTACACAGATATTGTAATCAATACACAACATTTTCCCTTTGTATATGCTGAGCTTTATATTATTAAATTGCCACATACTGTTCCAGTACTGCCTAATGAAAGGTGACTCATCTGTTGTGTCAGAGGGTTTATCATTGATGCAGGCTGTAGTGACATGGTGTGGTCCATGGAGGGAGTCAATACAGCACCCTATAGGAGAAAAAAAACAAGTTTAAGAATGAGACCATCCAGATTTTAATAACACTTCTCTTTTGGCTCAGGCATGTAAAACATGGACTTTAATTCCGAGAGCGTATACCAATAGGGTTTTCCCTAACCCATAACAACGAGTCTGGATACTAGCTGGTCTTGAAGATCCTAAGGATTTTACTCCATTTTATAGCTAACTACCCGATTTATACATGCACCAATCTGAATTTGTAAACTAATTGCTTAACTACCAACCAAAAGTGCAAGATTTGATGTACAATGGATAGACCTGCAAATACACCTCTACCCCGATATAATGCTGTCCTCGGGAGCCAAAAAATCTTACCGTGTTATAGGTGAAACCGCGTTATATCGAACTTGCTTTGATCCGCCAGAGTGCACAGCCCCGCCTCCCCGGAGCGCTGCTTTACTGCGTTATATCCGAATTCATGTTATATCGGGTCGCGTTATATCAGGGTAGAGGTGTATTTCATGTGCCACTGTCTTATAGAGAGAATATTTTCCTCAACAGCAACAAATGATGCACTTCCATGACTGCCTGTGCAAGTTTAATACCCTTGAGTTAGGCATTGTAACTTTTGATCAGGGAAGAAACTGTTTCACTAGGGCACAAGTACCAGAGGGCTATGTTGTAAATACCATTTCTTCTGTAGAAAGTCTATCTAACATGATGGGATTACCACATTTGTGTCACGTCTCTCCATCTTCGTATGTACAGTGGACATAGTTTTTAAGCAGCTGAAGTTGCCAAATATTCAGTTGCTGTACAGGTGCTCAGAAAACTCATAAGAATGCATGGTGGTTAATTTAAATGGATGGATACAGATGGGGTTTATTTCCACCCTAAGATATTCCTATAAAATTAGGTTTCTAAATATATTGTATGTGTTATATATGCAGGTGTGTGACTGAAAAGTGGCTTAGGCTGAAAATTAATAGAAATAATTATAGCATACTGAAAGTCAGTGTTTTTGAATGAATAATTTATTCCTTTTACAGCAGGTCTTATATTTTGTATAAAGTACTGAGTGTAGTTAGAAAAACAACCATGTGACCAGTGTCGATGAAATGAGTCACAGGCACAAACACTGCAAGAATTTCCTGTTCTGCAGACTGCAAGCGTCTCTGCAAAGCAAATGAGAGAGAGCGAGCGAGAGAGAGCGAGAGCATGCACAAGCTTCCACACAGGCCGAAAACCAAAACTGAGAAGTCAGGAATCTAGATCTTTCATTTCACCGAGATAATAGCTAGAATTGCACACCTGTAAATGGAATATCCCTAATAGCATGATAACCTATTAATTTGCATTTCTCACAGGATAACTTGCAGGCTTTCATCCTTGTTTATCATTTCAAAACTCTACATTGATAAAGGGTGTAAATAAAATCAGTTGTCTCCATTAATGACAAACTTGGAAAAAATATGCATCAGTTGGGCATGTTGAAAGGATGTAAGTGTTCAACACCATCTTTTTTGCTTGCACAAACAGAAAACACTTTGCCAAAAAGATTTACATTTTCCAGCCTGCATAAGGAGGTTAATTAAAGTCAAGGCAATTTCCTTGCTAAATTTGAAAATGTGCTTGTTTGTCAGCCATGGCACTGCATATATTAAAGCACGAGTCAGTGTATATAATGTCAGTACCAATAAACTCAGTCATTTTGATGTGGAATGGTACTGATGAGGGGGGAAATATGATGGGCAAATTATATATATAAAAATACATGACTGTGTGATATAAAAATATCATAGCCACGAGGGGGGTGACCTGCATTACTCATGAGCGGGGAAGCCATGGGCAACTAAATGAGTGCCCATAAATCTGTGTATATCATACCATATATTTTGCTTCTGTAAAACAGGTGGCCTGAATTATTTTAGATCTGCTCTAGAGCATTTTTAAAATTGGCTCTGCAATTTATCACATGGATATTACCACCACATGGGCTATGTCACAAAGTGTTTAATCTCAGCATCCTAAAAAAGGATGTACTTATCCCTCGAGAAATTGCGCTAGGGATAAATGTAGTTGTCCTCATCAACCTGCCTTTCTGAACACACAGACCATGTCCCTTTTCCTTCCTATCTTTCACTTTCAAAGTGACAAAAAAAAAAAAATGAGAATGACTATAGCCCAGTGGTTAGGGCCCTCACTTGAGAGGTTCAAGTTCTCTCATCTCATCATTTGGGAGTGGAGAGGAATTGAACTGGGAGTCTCCCACATCTCAGGTGAGTTTCCTAACCACTAGGGTGAAGATTATAAGGAAGGCCACTGCCACCTCTTCCTCCTGGCTGTTTTGTATGGGGATAGACAGGCTTTGAGTATGTCTACTGGATTAGCTCCCACAGGCAAAATAGGCAGGGACATGACTATCTCCATCTGGACTGAAGATCATGTTGGGACTTAGGCATACAATGCATCTCGGCGTCTGCCTGAGAAGCAGTGCACATGCCCAGAGACAGAAACTTTGGCACCTAAGGGAATTCTACAGCAAATATTTAGGTGATGAATGAGCTTAGGTACCTAGTGTTCAGTGGCAGCTGAGCAGGATTTTGTGGATTGCAGTGGTGCCTAAATATTGGCGTTAGGCACTTAAGTCCCTTAGTGAATCTGGGCCATTGTTACTGAGGACCAGCAAAGGGGAGAGCTGAGCTCTGGCACAGAAAGGCTGGGCTAGTTAAAATGTGAAGTAGCAGGAGTCATGACTGAACCCCAATTCCAACTGATCACCTCCTCTTCCCTCCTTCTTAGCCTACAGAGTCCCACGGTGGAATCACCAAAATCCAAGAAAAAATATGGAAAGGAGAGTTACTTACCTTGTACAGAAATTGTAATTCTTTTAGATGTTTTGTCCCTATGGTGCTCCCACTTCAGGATGTGTGCACAACTGTGCACTCTTGATTGGAGATTTTGTCAGCAGCACCCATGGGTCCACACCTGCCTCTTACGCAACTTTGTGCTCCAGTGTGAGGATGTTTAGGTGAAAGTGGACCTGCCACTGCTCCAGTTCCTTCTGAACCCCAAAGCTCAAGAATAACTCCAGAACATAGGGAAGGAGGGCAGGTAATGCATCAGCTCTGTAAGCATGCACAAGAGCACCATGCTGGGAAAAAGCATGCACTGATGACCAAGTGGCAGCTCTGCAAATGTCTGAGACATGTCCCTTCTTCAGTAAGGCTATAGAAGTAGACTGCACTCTGGTGGAGTGAGCCATCACTCCAGGAGTGGGATGCACCCCTGAAACTTAGTAATCCTGAAACCCATTTAGACAGTCTTTGGGTGGAGATCGGGTGCCCTTTTGTTCTTTCTGTGGTGGAAAGTAAACATCTAGGAGAAGCCCTGAAGGGCTTAGTCCTATCAACGTTAAAAGCAAAAGCTCTTCTTATGTCTAGTGTATGGAGACTAGCTCCTTCTCTTGAAGGGTAAGGCTTGAGGTAAACCATCAGTAGATTAATTAGGACATTCATGTGGAACTCTGAAGATACCTTAGGTAGGAAATGGGGGTGAGGGAAATGATGTCCCTTTGTCACAATAAAACACCATGTCTGGTGGGCCAGCCATAAGGGCCTCCTAGCTCTTCTACTATCCTGGCTGAGGAGATGGCTATAAGGAATGAGATCTTGAGAGATAGATGAAGGAGGCAACAGCTCTCCAGAGGTTCAAATGGGCTTTTCTTAGCATGTTAAGAACTAAATTGAGGTCCCTTGGAGGAGCTGGTTTCTTGACAGTAAGAAAAAGGTTAAACAGGCTTTTAATGAACTTTGCAGCGGTTGGGTGAGCAAAGACTGAAAACTCCTCAAAGGTAGGTAGGTAGGTAGGTAGGTAGGTAGATAGGTAGGTAGGGTGTGTGTGTGTGTGTGTGTGTGTGTGTGTGTGTGTGTGTGTGTGTGTGTGTGTGTGTGTGTGTGTGTGTGTGTGTGTGTAAGAGAGAGAGGATTCTTCTAGCTGCCATTAGAGCCTATCTGAGTTCAGCTATAACCCTGCAGTTTGCAAATTTACAAATTATGAATGTTGGAAAGGCGAGACTCGAGAGGCGGTACCAGATCAGAAAATGTTTCTATATTTGGGTTTCCCATTACTGAGTAGCAGTCTGGATCTCTGGAGAGCTGTCCTGGTTTATGTTCCAGAGAGCCATCTAATACCCATGCCTTGAAATGACGTAACAAGAGGCTGGGGTGAATCATGGATCCGGATTCCTGGGTGTAACGATTCACTGACAGAGGAAGACAGAGAGATGGTTGCAGGAACAGTCAAAGAAGCTTTGGGAACCATATTTGCCTTATCTATGATTGTGCAAAGAGGATAGCCATTGATCTCTCCCGTTTCAGCTTATTCAGGAGATTGAAGAGTAATGACATCGGGGATAAGCACAGAGGAATACACTAGGCCGACGGATACTGACAGCACCTCCCAGTGAATTGCGACAATGTCCTCCCCTTAACCAGAACCACTGGCACTCATCAGTTAGTGACAGTAGAGTGTTGTTGATGGTAAGGCAATTTTGCTCTGCAGTGAGGCCTGGAGAATGTCCAGCAAGGAATGCTGAGATTTTACATCTCCTCTAGTGGGATTTGTAAGATCTCTGTAGTTCTTTTCACAAGTTCCTGGAAGGCCTTGAAATCATCTAGGATGGGAAGCGGGGACATAACAGTCTCTTCTGGTGAGGAGGAGGATTTGTGGGAAGGAGGTGTCTCCTCTTCTGAACCTGGCTGCTCCTCCTCTGGAGGCTCCTCCTGTGAACTAAGACTGGTGACAGTTGTTGCTGTTCTTGAGGAGTCCTCTTATGAGGGTACCCTGTAAAAGTGCTCACCATAGGGGGCTCACTGTGGTGGGATGTAAAGAAAAGAGGTAGGACCCAAAGGTTGTTTCTGCCAGATGTATATGCTACTGGGACTCTCCTCCTTGAGATGCACTCCAAGGGAAAGAGACTGTAATGAAAAGCGTGAGAAACCTTAAACCAACAACTCAGAAGTCAGATGATGTTTTGGGGGCAAGTGGTGTTTGCACAGGTTTCCAGTGAGGGACCAGTGACTGCATCAGTACTGGCTGTTGAGAATTCACAGATGGAACCATCAGCTCTGGAGCTATGAATTGGTACCAGCGGGAAGTCTCTCTCAGTACCCTTCCTGTGGGTAGCCAGAGAGCACATCAATGCCAGAGGTCAAGTCCCCCGTGTATACCTGGAGACCACACTGATACCAGAGGTCAAGTTGTCATGGAAGGGTAAGTAGACTCTAGAAGATAAACTGGTGCTGGAGGGAAATCCCTGCCAGTACCTCTCAAAGGAGAGAATTCAGTTTCTTCTAGGTACTGGGAAGTTTGGATAGTGCCTTGGGAGGCTGCACATTGGGAGGTACCAGAGACAATATCAAGGAATGGTCCATGCATTCTTTACCATTAGCTGAGGAAGACAGTACCAAGGACTTGAACACCTTGATGTTTGAGGAGTCCTTATATTTCACAGGCACTGAGTCCAGTACCATCTCTGATGCCCCTTGAAGTTGCTTGCTGGATGCTTATCAGTATTCAGCAAGGTCTTTTGAGCCAGTGCTGGGGTCTCAGTACTAGAGGGAGTAGAAGCCTCAGCAGCACCCATACTGGGATGCGAGGACTCATTAATCCCAGTTTGAGGGGGTGACTTTCCACTCCTCTTGGGTTTCTTGTTTTTTGGTGTTTTGGAAGAATCTGAAGGGCCTCCACAATCTTTGCTTACTGGAGCAGAAACAGTCACCAGGGAGCTCTGAGGTCTGAAGCTGATGTACAGTGGGTGGGAAACTGACTCAGACCCCACAAGTCTCAGAGAACTTTCCATAAGAGGAAGTTTTAGTTTATCCTCCCTCTGTTTATTTTTTTAGATCTTTTGAATCCAGTGCAGATCTCACACCTGGAGGGGATTTGGAGTCTCCCCAAGGCAGCCAAAGTGCCTGTCGCTACAGGGCAAAGGTATGTGGCAAGTCAGACAGGTTTGAAGCCTAGTATCTTGGCATAACCCATTAGGAAAGTCTGCAGAAGAGAGCCAAGTTGGACTATAGACCTACCCCAGGCAAAAAAGGGAGGGGGAATCCCCCAAAGCACAAACTGTACTAAACAAATGAAAAACGAAGAGAAAAAAGTTAGCAAGCTGTGCAGCTAGCTAAGTGGGCACTGCAACACTCCATCTCAAGCTGCAGGTGGCTGAGAAGGAACTGAAATGGTAATGGGCCTGTCTTCCCTATATACCATCGCACCAGATCATGAGGAATGTGTAAGGTGCAGTCATGGACCCACAGGCACTGCTGGCAAAATATCCACTCAAGAGTGCACATCCTGAAGTGGAGCATTGGTAGGGACAATTACTTGAAGAAGAATGTTTGAGATCTTCAGAAAGCTGTGAAGTGTTTTATATCTACACAAACACAAGCGACAGTGGGAGAAGGAAGCATAAGAACTTACGGGGTGCTGCATTATATATGGTTGAGGTTGCATCCAAGAAGGACTCTGAACCTAGAACAAAAATAAGATTTAATTTTCATCATCACACTATTTTTCTTGAATGCACCCATTTTAAATATCATGATTATTTTATCAATCATAACATAAAAAGCCTTCACTCGTTCATCTGCTTACCTAAACCAGCCTCTGTCTGATGTAGACTAGGAAACACGGATTCTTATTAAAACTTCTATTTACAAACCTCAGCTCTGTTGGAAGGAGTAAAACTACAGCCTAATGGGAAGGCAAGATATGGACATAACATATCATGTGCAACTCTCAAAGCAGTATGTTTTATTCACTTTAATCTAATTTGTAGTGCAGGCCTTAGAAACACTTTGGAATACTCTGTAAAGGTCACAGTGGAAAGAGAAGTTTGGCTTCCACTCATGTTGAAGTGTGAAATGCCTATGTGTCCTTGGAAATCCCAAAGGGAAAAGTAACCAGGAAGTCTTGGAAAGCACAAGATTGTTTGCTCTGAGTTTATGCTCACGTGGCTTTGGAATGAAAGGACTGGCTAGTCTGATAGTAGTTTCTATTCAGTTTGCAATGGATAAAATACTAGTAATTCTGCTTCAATCTGTTACAGGGACAAGAATAATGATTAGCAAAGTTGGGTTTCTCCTGATAGGCCAAAAGAGTACAGTACTCTCAAATACCAGGAAGAGGGAGTGTGGTTCTGACAAGCACTCTCTCCTCAACAGCAAGCAGCTCTTTGATTTTCAGAGAAAATGAGATTGACTGTCTGAGACTTTCTGACTTAATGCAGGATAACTTTAAAAGAGTCTTATAACTACACTGATAAGCTAGTCTGCTTCTCTAAATTGAAAGAGGCCGGTTTAAAGAACCATCTAGTACTCCTGCTTTTACAAAAAACTTTTTTGTGAGAGAAGTCAAGGCAGGCTAGAAACATGGAGCTGTCACCTCTCCATCGCCTACCAAGAAAGTATGCAGAGGATGAGGAAGGTTTCTGATCTCTTCTGTGCACCTAAAATAGGTTAATTAGTGCTGCTGGAGACTTAAGGCCACAAGGTGCCTAAACCACCTCACATGGAGTCCTGTGAGGAGTAAAGGCAGTTAGACCTTGTTGGGAATTGAGGTGACTTTCTGCAAGATCAATATTTCCTGCCCTTCTTTCTCAATTATTTTTCTGTTGAGTCACACTGAATGACTCTTCCTTTTCAATCATTAAAGAGCAGAAGCCTGCTTCTGCAACTCACTTTATAGAAGGCAGATCGAGGACCAGGGAATTCAGGAACCCAGAGTCTTTAATGCCAAAACGGTTGGTGCAATTTCACTGGTGCTTTGACTGATCTCTTCACCTGACTCATGACTTTCATCTGGGTGTATCAGAGGTGCAGAAAGAGTACGAACAAACACTAACCAAACGTTATGAAATCTGATGTCCTTCAGTAAAACTAACTCTAAGAACAGGTTTTGCTGCACCTCAAGGAAAAAAAGTCTCATTTTCATGATGCATTCTGATTGTGTAAGTGATAGAATGTTCAGCAAGCATGGATCTGTAATTAAGATGTGACTAATACACATATTATGAAACTCTTTTGGCCAGAAAAAATATCACTTCCTTCTACACAGAATTATTCTTTCATTTTCATTTCTAATTAAAAGGATGCAACCATTTCAGATAGTACAGTGTGAACAGTGTTTAAACTGTTTCATTCTCTAGAATCTGAGCCTTGTGCCACATATTGAAAAACACTGCTAGTAACAGATATTTGGAAATATGCAATACCATATGCTGCAGATTTGAATGGGAAATAGCCTAGAAAACCTGCATTTTATTCACAAGTAACTTCTCAGTGTTTCCATGTCAAATTCCAGTTTTCACATGCAATGAAGGAAAGAATCGGAGAGATTCCCTGAAGGACAGTGAGAGCCTAACAAGGATTCACTTTGTGTTTTTAACAAGGAATAAAAAACTAAAATCACTGGAATTTTGCAGGGTAGGGGGGCGGAATGGTGGAAGCTAATAATAATTCTCAAAATTTACTGACTATCAAGGCAGTACCATAATGTCCCCTCCCCCCCCCCCCAGGATGACCAATTTTCAATAGGTAGTGGAAGCACAGATTAATAGGCCCAGTCTCGTTCGCTTTCCTCACCTGGGGCTGCTGAACCATCTGAAGTTTCTACAAGGGGACAATATAGGCCTTAAGTGGGAACAGAGGAACATGCAGGTCTTGTGCTGACTCTCTGTATGGGGCGGTATTTCACCTGTTCTGCACAAATGGTTCAGTTTTGCCCTTAAACTCAGTTTTATGCTAGGAAATGGGAGGTAATTGCTAAATTTAACAAAACCAAAATCTTCAGCACTTCATATGTTAGGATTTTTTACTCCCTTGGTTTAATCTTTGAACAAATCTACTTTGCTTTTGGATGTCTCTCCTATATGAAGTAAATGCCTACAATAGCTAAATTAGAGAGACATGGTGGGTGAGGTCATATATTTTATTGCACCAACTTCTGGTGAAAGAGAGAAGCTTTTAAGCTTACGCAAAGCTCTTCTTCAGACCTGAGGAAGAAGTGAAGCTCTGTGTAAGCTTGAAAGCTTGTCTCTTTCACCAACAGAAGTTGGTGCAATAAAAGATAATACCTTACCCAACGTGTCTCTCAAATATCCTGGGCCCAACACAGCTACAATAGCACTGCAAACAGCAACAGCTAAATGTCTCTTTAAGCGGTGGTGTGGCAAGTCGGCCTTTCCCTGATGCTACTGAACTGCAGCAGTAAATCCGGACTCCTGCTTTGCTCATATGTGGAAATATTTGTACTTGACCTCACGGCTGTCCATGATTTTCTTCCAGACATCTGAACTCTTCTTCAAGCTCTCTCCCCTAGGGTGTAGTGAGTGTCTAAATCTCTTCTCAGGACTCCTTACGCTTAAAGGAAGCCCCAGCTTCATGGGCAAATCTTCAAGCAAAAGCCGGCCAACCAAATCAAAGAGGGTTTAAATAAAGGTATTCTCTTACAAATACACCACAGACACAAAAAGGATTCAGCAAACTGCCACGGAGGACAATAGGGAACTATATATGAAATCTACAAGTGGCCAACAAATACCTTAGCTGTAACCACAAGCAACAGCCTTTACTTTGCAAGATCCCTTACATCTAATTACATTGCTGTGCTACATAAAATAAGCAGCACTTCAAAACAAGCACCCTGTTAGTCACTCATGTGGCATTTGTGCTAATCCTGTATGGAATTTAATAGCTATTATTCATTTAAGTTTAGCATCTTTGTAGAGACCCATAAAAAAAGATGTAGCAGCTAGTAAATAAGCATCAGTCCCTATGAATCAATTCCGCGATTGAGCTCTAAGTACAAACCTGGTACGTAGAAACCGGAGAAGCAATATATGGCGTAATAGATGTTTGAGTGATCATCCTGTTTGTTGCAATACTGTATGGGGAAGGATAAAATCTACAAAATAAAATAAAAAAAAATTAACCCTACAAATGTAATAACTCTATGTATCTTTCATAATGCAGAAAATTCTTTTGTTTAGTGTCACCACTTGACGTACCCATTTTGTAAAGCAGCTGTAGTTGGATCATAAGTAAGCGTCATTCCAGCCTTTAAGGAAAAAAATAAATATGTACATATATATATATAAAAAATGGAAGAGTTGACAAAATTCTATTTTGGAAATGTTTTACATAAATCCTTCTTTAAATATATTATTTTTAGTAAAAAAAATAATCAGCGATATTTTATTTTCTTGTGCTGAGGGAAAGGTTAACAGTAGGCGAAAGTAATTAAATAGTAAAAGGAGTCACTGAACTATAACGTTGGCTCAGAATACAGAGTTTCAGTATGAAGAGAGAAATGCACTATCTGAAAAATTGGGGTGTGTGTGTGTGTTTTGCCTGTGTGCATTAACTGTACAAATGAATGTGGAGAACTGTTCTTCAGAAGATAGATGTGAACATTTTCATAGCCTCAAATGTTTAATCTTACTAAAGACAGTAAAAGCATATGGAAGAATTATCTTGGATATTAAAAATTTAAGAAAGACTATGATATCAGTGTGATTGGGAAAAACAGTATGTTGCCCTGTATTTGTGTATTTCTCTCATATGTTGTAAAATAGGTACAGCACTGTATTTCAATCTTAACTGACTTACAACATTCACATGACTTAACCCATTTCAATGCTGTATGAACAAAATGTTTAGTTATATATGACTGAAGTTATGTTTTTTTGGCAGTTTTTACACTGGTTGTATATATTGTGGGTAAAATCCTGCTCCCCTGCAAACTTCAATTGAGTTCAAGAGGATCAGGATTTCATCTTTTGCATTTACATAGGGACACAGGACTGGAATGGGCCTCCTGGGTCACCAAGCTCAGTTCCTTACTATCACAGTCAACTCTGTCATATAAATCCCATTCATAAATTTATCAAAAACCGTCCTATAACCAGTTAGATTGTTTGCCCCCACTAGTCCGATTGGGAGGCTGTTCCAGAACCTCCCTCCTCTGCGGGTTAGAAATCTTCTTCTAATTTCCAGCCTAAAAATTATTCATGTCCAGCTTGTATCCATCTGTTCTTGTGCCAACACTATCCTCTAGCTTAAATAGCTCTTCTCCCTCCCTGGTATTTACTCCCTCAACGTATTTATAGAGAGCAATCATATCCCCTCTCAGCCTTCCCTTTACTAGGCTAAACAAGCGAAGCTCTCTTAGTCTCCTCTTGCAAGGACTCATCGATTACCAGAACTGTACAAAGTATTCCAGATGAGATCTTACCAGTACAATGGCATTAATACTTCCCAATCTTTACTGGAAATACCTTCCCTGATATATCCTAGAATTGCATTTACTGTTTTCATGGTCACATTACATTGGCTACTCATAGTCTTCCTGTCATTCCCAATACGTCAGGTCTTTTTCATCCTCTGTTGTTTCCAAATGATGAGCCCCAATTTATTAGAAATTTTTATTAGTCCCTAAATGAATGACCTTGTACTATTAAATTTCATCTATTTCTATTACTCTAGTCCTCAAGGCCATCCAATTCCTCCTGTATAATATTCCAATCCTCCTTTGCATTGATGATCAAGTTTTTTTAAAGAAAAATAAAGATGCATTTAAATATTTTATAAAAAGTTACAAACTGGCATGAGAGAGGTGCTGGTACACATTTAATATGCCAAAAGGCCAAGCCAAGAAGTCTATATGCTTATCATTTTTGTAAGTATTCATCATCACACACCCATACTAAAGCTTGAAGGGAGGACTTACAAGTCTCACCTCGCCTTCTCTATGCCACGCTCTCCCGTTCTGTATGTATTTGTTCTGATTCTGTCTCTTTTTCTGTCCTCCATCTGCAAATTTGCACAATAAAGGTTCTGCAGGAGCTAAAGGAATAAGGAATACTTTGAATTAGGCATTTTTGTATAAAATGTATTAGGCATTCCAAATATTGTATACATTTATAAGTAAACACATTAAATTTTATTTACTTTTAAAAATATTTAATGTTAAAATTACAGCATTAACAGAGACCCTTGATAGAGCATCAACTAGTGGGCAGGACTGAACATGAGAATACCTATTCCACAATACACTGTACCATCAATAATTGACAATCAAGTCACATGCAACTAAAGAATACAAATCTTGAGGGATACGGGGACCAATCAATTTTCTTCTAACCATATATATCCAAAATTGTTTAAACTACTTTTCTTTTTTTAATTTTTTAAAATAGTTTAATGTGTTGTAAAGGGGCATTCTCAATTTAAAATCTAGTCAGTTTCTAAAAGTCAATAGGGGTCTACATGGGCACTGTGGTGTGCAGTATGGAATTAGTTGTGAGACAGGTGCTTAACTATCTATGAAGGGTAAATAGCTAAACTGATCACATACAAATACCGTCAAATGCCGAAAGCAAACTAAATGGAAAAAGAAATAACATTTTCTCTACAGAGAATCTCTTTCAGTTACAGTCATCATGTGTTACTTCTAACAACAGGTTAAATGAGATATAAAATGAAAAATTTAAATTGACTTGTCTCTTTAAGATAGAGATATAACAAGACAGTAACATCAGGTACAGCTATGGACTAGTTTCTTCTTAGCTCTTCCAGTTAAATTATTATATTTCAATTTAAAATGCTGACATAGTAAGACTGTTAGCAAGACACACGGCCATGATGTGTTCTACCACGTATCCCATGTGTGTTCCATTGTTCTGTGAACTAATGAAGACTGTGGATCTAGTTCTGAGCTGTGCCTTTCATGAGGTGCAGTCCAGGAAGATAGTGGGTTGGGGCGTGGGGCTTTATGTCACTTTTGGGCTTCCTGATTCTGGGTCAGGTTCCCATTGTCAGTTATAGCAGCCCTTAGACATTTCAGTAGCTTCTCACAGGTGCATACATTCTGCTGGGCTAGGCCAGAATAGCCAGAGCTCAGGCACTCTGGCACAAAACTCCCTTTCTTAACACTGCTTCTGCTCCCCCTGTCATGCCACAACACTGAAGGTTTGATGTGGAAGCAGTGTAGGCTGTTAATTCAGTCTTACGCCACTTTACACTGGCAGATTCCCAGCTGCTTTCCCCTTTTCACCTCTGCAGCATAGAGGGGACAGAGCCCAGAACTGAAACCTGAAATTATTGACTATTTTCCTTTTACCCCACTCTTTGGTCAGCCTCAGAAAAAGGGATCACCTACAGCTTGATGGTGTTTTCCCTTTTCTAGTCTTTACATAGCAGACTAACCATGATCACTTCTATTTCTTATCTCAAAATGTAAGCAGTCATAATGAGAAAATATAGGTGGAAAAGTTTGCATCTTACTCATTCCCTATTATTACCCTAAATTATCACCCTTCCGAGCACCTTTCACTGATGCACAGTCTTTTCCCACCCCACGTCTCCCACAGGGTGGAAGTATTATTGTGACTTGGCTCTTCACAAATCACTGCCAATAATTCCTACTACATCAGCTGTCTATGCTGTTTCATGACACTCCTTTATCCTTTCTCTAATAGGTAACACTCCAGTGAGAGAAGGCTGGATCTAAAAACGTGTAGGTTTCCAAATGTGAAGTAGACATACAGGATTAGGAGACAAGAATCAAAATGGTAGCACACCTGTAACAAAATAAGCAAAAATCTTTCAATATAGATATAATTAGTGCCCAAACGCTATTCATACTGTCTAAAGGTGCTAAAGCTGATTGCTTCTTTCATCTTTTGTATGACTTGTTTCTGAACCTTCAAACAGTGTGGACTGGATAGCTCAGAGGATTAATAACAAGGCAAAGACTTTCACCTCTAAGCCATCAGTTTAAGTCTGCCTCAGGCTGGGTGGTCAAGTCATTATCTGGGGCTGGCCTATATGAAATCAATTATTGATACTATTTCTGGTTCTACTGGGAAAATACTCACATCATACCTGCATACTTCTTGGCAGTCTTTCCATGAAAGATGCATGGACTTAGAGGCAGAAACACCCTCACAGGTGGTCCCTCGTGGTCAAGGTTGAATATGAGGCATATCAGTGAGGAAGCTTGCACCGCTACGGCCTACATTGTATATACACCTCTACCTCGATATAATGCTGTCCTCGGGAGCCAAAAAATCTTACTGCATTATAGGTGAAACAGCGTTATATCGAACTTGGTTTGCTCCGCCGGAGTGCGCAGCCCCGCCCCCCCAGAGCGCTGCCTTACCGCATTATATACGAATTCGTGTTATATTGGGTCGCGTTATATCGGAGTAGAGGTGTATTCAGTAGACAAATGGAAATATTCAGTGTCTGGGTCTAGAAATCTGGCACCTTCCATGAAAACACTTAAAAATAAATGTTAAGGGGAAATTACTTAATATTGCATAGTGATAAATTAAGATAGGGACAATTTAGGCTGACAATATGGAAAAAAAATTCTTTGAGATGTATAGGACCATAGAGTAGTCCCTCAAGGGAAGTGGTGGAAGCCCCAAATGGAAAGGACAAATACTGAAAAACATACTATAGGGAGCAATGCTGCACTAGCAAGGAAATGGACTCTAAAGCCAAGAGTCATTTCCCATCTCTGATGTCTACTGTTGTTAGAAGGGGCTTTTTATTTCTTATCCTTCTATATCTTTTTGGGGAAAGTCTCTTATGAAGGTACTGAAGGACATGTACTAGAAAGGCCATATTTCTATACTCCTGCCTATGTTGGATAGCATCTTACTCCACAAATTGTCCCATTGAAGTCAATGGGACTACTCTGGATCAGGCGCTACTCATAGTGAGTAAAGATATTGGACTCTGGCCCTAAATATTTTTAACTCCTTGATTTCAGCATTTTGATGCATCCATTGTAATGCATGTAAGCTTATGATTTAACACAGGGAAACATTTATGGCACAGAAGGAGCCAGTGATCCTATATATGTCTGTTTTTTTTATAGGTTACTTTAAACTGTGTCTAATGATACAGGAAGGAGATGTATTTTCTAAAAATATACTGTAAATTTTGATGTGGTGAAGAGAAATTGGCTTGAGTCATATAAAGGTGTTAAAAAATTCCCGCTATATACTTCCAACCACACGGGTATATATTAGTATAGCGTTCACAGATAGTGAACACTTACAGCTGCATTATTCTTTCTTTATAAACCCCTACAGTGAGATGTGCAAAACTTTCACACAAGGGTTCCTTTGGAAGTTATGTTTTCCACCTGTGTTCTTATACCAAAAGAGTGATTTACTTTGTATTGTCCAAACAAAATCTGATCAAACATTTGAAAAAAGAAAACACAAAACTTTCTGCATAGCTCAGTGGAAACAGTCCCCTGGCAAATTTAAGAAGAAAAAAAGTCAAACAAACGATGTATAAATGATTGAAAAATTACTTTTATGCATTGGACTCTCAATAGCCAAATAGCCATGGCAAAAAACAACAACAACAAAAAAACCCAGCAACCCACATCCACCTGCAACTTGCCTGAAGATTGTGCCCCACCTTTTGGGCACGGACCTGGCCATGGTGATCCATGTGTTTTTGCCTTCCAGGCTTGATTATTGCTACTCATACCCAGAAATGAAGCCATATGCTTTGCAAGTTCCAACTGGTATAAAATGCAGCCACCCATAGGGTTAAGTCCACAAACTGCTGTGAGCACACTGCATAGTGCTCTGGTTTTTGCATTGACTCCCCAGTCCAATTGGACTGACCCATTGCAATTCAAGTTCTCTGTCCAGACCCCCACATGCATCACCTGTTTGAGCCTAACTATTAGCTCCCCCTCTGCAACCATGACTTCCCACAAAAGCTATGTTCATCAGAACCATGAACCAGTCAGCCACCAATGGGAGGCTCCTGAATACAGGACACAACCTGCAGAGAATCTGATCCTACACTATGGAACTCACTCCTGAAACACATAAGAATGACAGGCCTCGCTGCATTCAGATATTTAAAATAATAATAATAATAATAATTAAAAAAAAAAGAAAAAAAAATAATTTCTGCAGCACAGATTTCCTTTAGTAAGTTCCACAAATACACATTTCACTTGAACATACAGACATATAAAAACTTCCTGCTAGTCAAGCTATTTTTCCATCAGGCTGGGAAGGAAGAAAGATATATAGTTATTTCTATTTTTTAATAGTTGGGAAGTGCTCAGGCACCTAACATGATGGGGACCATTTAATTACCTAGATAGACATTAGACAGATTTGTAGTATAGAAACTGTCATTATATCGTTGAAAGAGAGTGGAATTTTAAAAAACACCTCAGTGGGTTAGAAACAAGTCTCATGACTTCCAATTGAATTTGTGCTCCTAAATCACTGAGGTGCTTTTGAAAATCCCATCCTATATAATTACCGGTAGTTGTAATAAACTACTATAGTGATGTCCTTTGTGCTATTAGACTGAGGTGTTCTTTATCTGTTGCATGCATTTTTCCTCAGTTAAACTGGTAGAGTGATTAGTGCTTCATGGCTGGAAGTACAGAACACCTGCACCTCTCATGAAGTCTTTTTCATCTTACCACAAATTTCTTCTCTCCCTCCCCCCTTTAAAAGGAGAAGACGACTGTAATGTTACTCAGGCAATTCAAATGCTACGTTTTCTATAAGGATGTAAATTCTTCTGTTGCATATACAGGACATGTATGTACAATAGCAGTCTGTGTTGCTTGTTAAATGTATACCTTCATATACTCTGAGCTGAGCTGTCAAATATTTACCATAAAATATACAGTGGCAAAGTTAGTGTTACTGTAGCACACTAAAGTTTTGAATTCCTTTACTTCTGCATGCTAATTTTCTCAACATTACAGTTGCGTTCACTTTTGCATTTAAAATACAGAAAACTCAACAAGGTGGTTTTAAAATACTACTTTTTTAAACAGTTTGCTTAAATGCTGCATATTTTAGTATTTTTTTCACAGCATATTGCCAAGTAACAAAGCATATGGTACCAATGAATTCTGACATTAAAACATCACTACAACGATGCGGAAAGACCATACAGCTAGACACTTTTGCCAAAAACTGGATTTTTTTTTAAACTAAATCATGTCTGTCTAGCGCAGGCCCAAAATCATAACAAATATCGGTAGCTTTATTTTTTTTGAGAGAGAAACTAAATGGACTCCACTGTCATCAAATTAATCCTCGTTTTGTTGAATATAAAGCTCAGGGGCCAAACGTCATCTCCCTGATCCTTCTAATAGTGCCACAGTAGCACATTTTGAGTTGTCACAATTAACTTCTCTCTCTCTTCAATTACTGTTCCTTAAAATTAAACAGCAGGCACAAGATGAGAGAATTAAGAAAAAAATAAAATGTTATCCTAAATTTAACATTTTATTCTAGACTTAACAGGTGAAATCCTGGCCCCACTGACTTCAGAGGGGCCAAGGTTTTACCCAATAACTCCAAGGCCTACAGTAACTGTGGTTCTTTCAAAGGTGCTGTCCACATGTATTCCACCTCTGGTACATACGCGTTCCATGCCCACAAGATCTGAATTTTTTTGAATAGTATTGTCCATTGGGGCCGCATCTGAACCCTGTAGCTGAGGGCACAGAGTGGGTCAGCTGCAACCGTCCATCAGTTCTTTCACTAAAGCAGAGTTCACCTGAGATAGAACTCCATAATATCAGGGAAGGAAGGCAGTTCATGGAATGCATGTGGAAAGCATATTCTGAAGAACCAGTTACTAACCGGCCTTTCTCCTTCTAGTGATTGTCCATATGGATTCCATTCCTGGTGACTCACAAATAGTGAGCTCATTTCCTGGAGATGGGTGCTCTGAACTGGAACACTCTACCAAAGAGGAATGCTGAGTGAAGCTGTGAACAGAACTCCAGGTAGCTAGATAGATCTGAATCCCTGTCTCCTTAGATGTGCTGTCACAACCGCCCACCACTTGGTGAATTCGCTCAAAGCCATGGAGAGTCTGAAGAGAAGCACCTTGTGTTGAGACTTTCCCACCAGGAACCTGAGGTATTTTCTGTGAGCCAGATGAACTGTAATGTGCAAAAAGATGTCTTGCAAGTCAAAAGACATAAATCAATGTTGCAGATCTAAGCCAGGAATTATAGAAGCTAATGTTACCATCCTGAACTTGAAATGACTGACAAATTAGAGTTGAAGGACCAGAACGAGGCACCAAACACTTTTCTTTTTTGGGATCAGGAAAAAATGAGAGTAAAACTCTCTGCCTTGGAACTCCATGATTACTTCTACAGCTCCATTTTGCAGAAGGGAGTCCACTTGCTTTCTTAGCAATATCTTGTGAGACCGGTCCTGAAGAGTGATGGCGAAAGGGAGATGGCGGGACTGGAACTGGATGGGAGTATCCCTTGTCGGCTGTTTCCAGTACCCACTGGTCTGAGGTTATCCGTTTTCAGGACTCCCCAAAACAGTTCCTAAACAGAGATGGGATGTGAGAGGGGCAAGGAGGAAGGAGAGAAAGGTAGATCCTGTGGGTCTAAGCGACTCTTGACTGTACTATCAGAACTGCTGATAGAAGGTCGATGCAGAATGTGTGGTGGAGGAGAAACGGGAAGAGTGTCTCTTCCTCTGAAACCTCAGCCTCTTCCTTAGAGGCTTGGACAATCTTTGCTAGCTGCAGTAGTATGAAGGAGGTTGTCTCTGTTCGATAGTTCTGAGACCTATATTATTTTCTCCTGGGGACTAGGATGTACACCCCCAGAGAGCACATGGTGGCCCATGAGTCCTTTCATATGTCCAGGGCTCTGTCAGGAAGAAGAGATTGCAGCCTTCAAAGCGTTGGTCCTTGATGGTCATTTGGACCTCCTTCAGTATTCCAGAGGGGCCCGGTGCATTGTGATTGCAGTTGCCATACCATGAGCTACTATGTCCACGGCATTAGTGGCCTGTAATGAGGTCCATGCAACCAGTTACCCCTCTAACACCAGCGACTTGAGCTCCTTTGTGTGTTCCTGCAGGAGCGACAGTTGATGCGAGTTCAGGAAGGTGTATTTAGCCATGAGTGCTTGGTAATTTGATATGGGTATCCGTATACTGGCTGAGGAGTATGTCTTATGCTCAAAGAGTTCCAGCTTTTTGGGGTCCTTGTCCCGAGATGTTGCCTTAAGTGGTCCCTGCTGTTTAGATTTCTTTTGGAGTCAGCCACTTCCAAGGACGGGTGTTGGATGCTTATAAAAATATTCAACTCCCTTAGTGGAGACTTGGTAGTGTCTTTGACATGGGTGGATGTTGCTCCCAAGAGAGTCTCAATGTCTTTGCAATGTAAGAGCATCTTCTGGATTCCCTGTCTGAATAGCTTGGTTTATGGGGCAATGAGTGGGCAAATACATGAGTGACATTTTCTCAAGCCCTTCAGAAGTAGAGGAGGAACAGGAATATAATGCTTTCATAGGTGGAGCCATTTTTTTGGGATTTTAAGGTCCCAAAATATCCTGTACTGGGATGGAGGTGGTGGCTGTAGTCAGTGCTGGGGCCAATAATGTCCCAGTGGAGGCCAAAAATGGTGACTGGCTGGTTGGATACTGTGTTGTGCTCTGGTGAACCTCGTGGGCAACAACAAAGTCAGCTCTGAGAATGTTCCTGGCACTCCGGAAGTGTGTTCAGTACTGCAAAGCGCAGTCTGGGGTGCTCTGATGTCAGTACTGAGGGTGGGAGCTTAGATGCTTGTGCTGGGTTCTTTGGTGCTGGCAAGGGAAGCTCTGATGATTGTGCCCATTGCTTTGGTGCTGCAGTTTTGGTGTTGAGATCTTTGGTGCCAGATACTTGGATTCCAATGTATCTGAGTGGTGTTGAGGCAACAGTTGGACCTACTCTGGGCCTTGAACTGCTTCCTAAGCTAGATCTATTCAGTGCAGGAGAGGGAGATCTAGGTCTCTGGTCACCATGAATGTGATATTCCTTACTTCCTCTTTCCTCAGAGAAGAGGGTATGGAAACTCCGGTCAATTCGATAGTTGAGGAGTAAGGCTTTCTCAATGCTAAATGAGCTCTGGATCTCGAGGTAAATCCTTGGCTTACCAAGGTACTAAGAGTCAGTCTGATCCTGTGTGGCTGTCTTTTCCCCTTCAGGAACCGATAAAGCAGTCACGAACCTCTAAGAGGAAAAGCTTCAGGTGGAATTCTTTCACTTTTTGGGTCCTTTTGGTAAAGGAGCAGCATATACAGCATATGTGTGGTATATGTGCTTCCCTGTGGCAGATGATGTTTTTAGACTGTCAGCATTAATGGAAATAATTACCTCGCAGAAGGGACAGGATTTGAATGTTGGAGACTTCAATGCCTCCATGTCCAGGACGGTCCAGTGCCAGGGCACCTCCCGGATTTGAAGACTTCTTTCTTTGTCAAAGAGCTTAAAGTCTGTAAATCTAATTGCACTAACTATATACTAACTAAAGAGAAAACAACTGCACAGTGTGCAGAGATGGGGACATTAAAGGGTTCTGTCTCAAAGCGTCGGGGGTAAGAAGGAATTTAAGGGTAAATGGAACTGCCCTGACGTTTATGCCCTTGACTATGGGTTCCAGGGGGCATGCAAAGTGCAGGTGCAGTCCCAATGGATACTACTATTCAAAAAGATTCTGATCCCTCATTCATGGTGTGCACACTCACCAGAAGTGGAATACACATGGACAATCCCTAGAAACATTCTATTTCACAGCCATGCAATTCACCTCTTGCCACATAATTATGCTTCAGAATCTAAGCTTTCATTTAAAATAATAAAATGGTTGTGAAGAAAGCCTTTGAAACTTAACCAAGTGCAAAACTGATGTTGTGGTGTCTGCCCAATAGCTCAGAGATGTTAACTGCCCTATTATTCTCCATGGAGTATTAACTTTTGAAACCTAATGACGACAATTTACATTTTAGCATTTAACTATTTCAGCTTATCATTTTAGCAGGAACATCCAGGTAATGTGCACATCCATCAATTCCAAATTGCATTCCACACCTTCCTAGGTGCCAAACCTTATCTGTCCCCACCACTGAGCTGCCAAAATTTCCAGGCTCCCTCTGACAATTTCAGTTACATGTTTTCTATATATTTTTTTTAAATCAGTAGTACTTTGAAAACTAAAGACTATGGGTCTGTTTAAAATTAAATATTACACAGGATACTATAATTGACTTTCATTTTCATTATTAAGTCAAGAAAAAAAAACCCTCAATTTAAAATGTATTTGTGACAGGCAAATACATTTCCAGAATGCTGCACTTTTTTGTCTGAGAATTTAGATTAAGATTGTTAGAACATGCACAGGCACTTGCCTGTATCTAACTCTCTAACAGAACCTCAAAGTTACGAACTGAATGGTCAACCACACAACCTCATTTGGAACCATAAGTATGCAATCAGGCAGCAGCAGAGACCAAAACAAAAAAAGGGCAAATACAGTACAGTACTGTGTTAAACAAACTACTAAAAAAATAAAGGGTAAGTTTAAAAAAAGATTTCACAAGAAAAGGAAACTGTTTCTGTGCTTGTTTCATTTAAATTAAGATGGTTAAAAGCAGCATTTTTCTTCTGCATAATAAAGTTTCAAAGCTGCATTAAATCAATTTCCAGCTGTAAACTTTTGAAAGAACAACCATAATGTTTTGTTCAGTTACAAACATTTCAGAGTTATGAACATTCGTAACTGTGAGATTCTACTATATATTGATAGTTAATAGAGATCACTGCTACAGATAGTACCAAACAACTTTATGAAAACAAATTGTTCTATAATGACCTAATAATAAAAATTAAGGGTCAGATTCTGATTCCCATACTCGCAGTGAATAGTACCTTACACCATGGATAGTCCCAATGACTTCAATGGAACTACTCATGGAGAAAGGAGCCACTTGGTGTGAAGTATGATGAAAGCAACAGGCTTAACCTAGTGGATACATAAGAAAATTAAAATTAATTTACAAAATTAAAAACACACAGCGCTGATCTCTTCTGGTAGTTAAAAGAATTTTCCAACTCTGACTCCTAAATCTTTTGAGAAGGCGAAGAGAGATAAGGACCACAATCTGGATTTAGGGTCTTCTGAAAATTCTTTTGCTACTTCTATTCTCTACCAATTTACCAAGGGCCAGATTCTTACATTGAGCAGTACCTTACTCTATGAGTAGTCTCACTAATTTCATGAGATTATTCATGGAGGAAGGCATTACGTAGCATGAGTAAAGGTGGCAGAGTATGGCTCCAAATTAGGGCAAAACTAAAATACCGCCCCCCCCCCCCACTTTTTTTTTGGTCTTCCAGCTCAGAACTTCAAACCATAAATCAGACCAATTTTATAGAACCTCTGGATTGGCTTTTAGCTCTGGAATGAGCTATAAAACAGATTTCACACAAAAAATGTCTGGGATTTGCTTTCATGAGTTGTTGTGGAGAAGACATTCAAACACTTGAGTTCTGATGCACACACAGACACACTTACATTCCAGATCACTGATGAAAGATTAAATTTAAAACACAATTTAAGTTAACTTGGGTTAAATTTGGATAATGGGCCAGTTTGACTATGATGGCAGATAGTGAAACTTGTAAAAGTCAGCTGCGTGTGTTGTAGTTGTGCAAGGTACTTGCAATGCTCACTTCACTGGAGATCTGCAGTTGGTCAATGCCACCTAAAAAATAGCTAGTACTGGTTGGCAGAAGCTGGAACACACCACAAATTATAGAAACTAATCCATGTAAACTCCCATTTTGCTAATTAATCAGAATATGAATTAAATTGGACTTAATATTTTTAAATAAAACTTAGGCACCCTTTTTAAAACTGTAGAAAGTTACTTTAAACTCAATGGACCAAAATCTGCCTTCAGTTACACTCATGCAACCCAATTCTTCCAGCCAGAGCACAACTATAACTTTAAAGGAGCTGCTCTAACTATCGACCATCTTGAATATTTGGGCCAAATTCTGTTAATTGACCACAATGGAGATCAGAGGGGTCCATACCTCAATCTGCCAAATATTTTATGTGATATGAAAGAAAAATCCAAAACCGAGGAAAAAAAAACAACACAATCATTTCTGCAGGGAAAGTCACAGTGCTATGGGATTCATTTCCTAAATGTAAATTCACTTCAGTGACACAATTCACTTCAGTGACATTCAGATTTCACAGCTTGAGAACCTTTAAACACTCCATTCTTCAGTAAAGACCATTACTTTTCTTAAAAAAGAAAAAGGAAATGAAATGCAAGTTATGTTAAGGTAATATCAAAACTAACTAATTGCACAGGTAAAGTTAAAAAGGCAGCATATGCAAAAGTTAAGGCTCTCCCAGTAATGTTACATGAGTCATGACACATCTCATTTTATGGCATAAAATGAGAGAGAAATATTCATCTAACATAGTTAACAAAATCCCAGGAAAAGAAACAATTGTTAAAAGAAATCATACTTTAGTGTTCGGCAAATTAGAAATGCTTCAAGAGATAGTAGGTACTACTGTGGATTTATAACATGGTTGATTTAACATTGACCTTTGAGCCTTATCTTTTTGCATGACTTAAAAAACCCCAAACCAAAACAACCCTTTGTAATCTTGACACCACATCAATATTGGGGTGAGGGAGTGAGTTTGCACTTAATACAGGATATAGGTATTTGGGTAAAGAACCAGCTTAATATTAATCTTGGTTAACTCTCAGGGTTGGGCACTTGTAACTGTTGATTGTTTAATAGTCTGCATAAGGAAATAGTTCTACCCTGCACCTCCCTTAGAAGTTCCACTGTCAGGATACATACTTGAGTCGCATTCATTATTTTTGCCTTTACAGGGCACTTTGCATTAAGGTTTCCTGATCTGTCTTCTCATGCTGCTCAGGAGGTCCAGCTCTGTTTCCTAGAACTACTTTCATTTAAATCCAATCTTTGTTATTTTGACTAAAAGAGATGTTCTTCCTCCTACACCTATTTCATTACAATCCTCCTCTCCTACACTCTCCATCCTGGAAAGTGTTTAAATATCCAGCTCCGTTTGCTGATTTTAGCCAAGTTTTTAGTACACAGTGTTTCAGTTTAAACATGCAGTTCTACTTCTGCAGTTTCATTTTGTATGGCTCTAAACTTGCTCCCTTCTCACTCCCCCAAAGGATAACCATCTACTTTATACAACTTTTACCCTCTTGCTATCCATTTAGCAGCAGACTGTGCCTGGAGCTTACATGGGTGTGAGCCTTCTCCACTGCCTTTGCATGGCCTGCTAAGGGCCAGGAAGCTGCCCCATGGCCTAGTCCCCTTCTGTGTCAGACTGCAGTGCAGGGTGGGGAATCGGCTGCACCTCCTGCAGGACTACAGTAACTCCTCACTTAACGTTGTCCCGCGTCGCTGATCAATTAGAGAACATGCTTGTGTAAAGTTGCGCAATGCTCCCTTATAACATTGTTTGGCAGCCACCTGGTTTTTCCACTGGTTGCAGAAAGAGCAATCCATTGGAGCTATCTGGTGGGGACTTGGAACCAGGGAGGACCAGCAGTCCTCCAACAGCTCCCCTAAGTTCCCTGTGCGGCAACTGCCCAGCAGGCTATCAACTGCCGGCAGTTCAGCTGTCCCTTCCCCCACTGCCATGTGCTGCTCCTGCCCTCTGCCTTGGAGCTGCTCCTGGGAGCCTCTTGCTTGCTGTGCAGGGGTGGGAGGGGGAAGAGGGGTACCCCTTCCCCCCGCTCCTGTACCTTATCTCCACAGAGGGGGGCACAGGAAGGACGTAGCTTGCTGGCAGCAGCTGCTGTCTCAACTTGCTGATCTACTTAAAAAAGGCAGTGTACTTAGAGTGGGGTCAGCGTACTTAACGGGGCAATGCACGTCTCTCTCTCACACACACAGTGTAGGTCTCTGACTCTCTCTCCCTCGTGTTAACTCTTGAGGGCTCAGCCAAGTGCTAGTTCATCATTTAGCAGTAAGGCATTCCCTGGGAAATATCCCACCCTCTTGCACCCTCTGACTCCACCACCTCAGCAAGCTTCACAATCATCATTGCTGTGTACAGTATTAAAAATTGTTTGTTTAAAATTTATACTGTGTGTGTATACATATACACACATATATATATATACATGCAGTCTTTTGTCTGTCGAAAAATTTCCCCCTGGAACCTAATCCCCTCTATTTACATTAATTCTTACGTGGAAACTGGATTCGCTTAACATTGTTTCGCTTAAAGTAGCATTTTTCAGGAACATAACTACAATGTTAAGCGAGGAGTTACTGTATATCAAGAACTCCGCCTGTGTCAGGGAGCATTAGGAGCAATTCTACCGCCACAGAAATCCTCCCCAAGGGACAGGGCAGCTTCTCACCACCCACAACTCCAGGCTGTGCCTACATGGTAGCACCACTGAGCATTTAATGATGTAGCTTCTCTCAGTGACGTCCTTCCTCACCTACTTATTTGAATAATGAGCAGTGGAATACTAAGTATTTGTAGTATTAACAATGAGTGCATCTTAGTGTCCCCGGATAGTCACATTTACATAGTATGTGCCCCCATCCCACTTGTTCTACAAATCACTCCTATAATATAATCCTGCCCAATAACTTGCTGCTTCTACCTGGTAAAAGCAGATAGCACAAGGGTGTAACTCTGGCTTCAAAAAGGGCCCACTGTAGGCAGGGTGTGATCAGCTATGATAAGCTGACAGCTGCCCATCCAGGCGTGGGTTGGACACAGAGCTGCAAATGAGCAAGCTAAAAAGCACTAGCAGGAGCTCCCACAATTTTGCAGTTGCCAGTTTTGAACAGAATCTACACAGTCCTTTCCTTTTGGTTAGAAATATCTAAATATTGATTAGAGCTTTGTCTGCTCCTACTCATGAGACTTTTAGTGGTGTCTAAGCAATTTCAGTATTATAAAACAAAGCAAAATGAAAGGGGACAAGAGAGCAGTTAACATTCAGTGAAAATAGTACCATTATCTACCTGCTGCCTCATGGATTTTCCACCTCACAAAATAATTCTCTACATGGGATATTTGCAAAGATAGTCAACAGGAAAATGGAAGTTACAGCCCCTAACCCTAAAGTCCACAGTTTTCATGCAATTATTATTTGGTAGGCTATGAAACGCATCCCAGTGCAGAGAGTTTGCAAAAGGCACTCAGGTCAAAATGTCACCCTGCAATAGATCAAGCTGGATAAGGGGAAGCAGCCTCCCATGCCTACCAAACCATAGTTTGACTCATGCAGGAGTCATCTTTCAAGCATGAGGCATGTATGTAGTGTTATTAAACAAGCTAAATTATTTTTTTGCTGTTTGTTGTTTTCCCTTTCCTGTGTTCTCTGTGCCAAGGTTTGGGCATGAAGGATGTGTCATCAATGGGAGGAGAACTCCAGTCAATGTGTCAATAGCACTGTAACTTGTCAAATTCTTTCTTGAGTGTCCCTGTAAAATAGTTACCAAAGGAAGCCTGGAATCTTAGCCATGTATTCTTTCCTCATGTATTGTCCCATTTTGCTTCCTAATTTACTCTGCTGCTCTGTGTGATAAAATTCTCTTTCTGTGTTATATAGAGTGACTTCAAATTTAATTCATGGAATATGTGTTTTCCTGTAATTATATTTTTAACAGGCAAGATATCAGTGAAGGTGGTGTGAGCATAGTCTCTCGCCACTGAGCTCCTATGCATTTTGACTCTGAATTCTTTTGTATTTTTCTGGCATTTTCTGTGGGTCTCTTTTTTCCCTTGCTCAAGAACTTGAAAATATGTTTCTGATGCCAGAGTGGAAAAATTCAATGCACTTCAAAAGGATTTTATGTAGGCAGGCCACAAAGATGTTGCTCATGGGATCCAGTTTGCCAGGAAGTGAATGACTTCAAACAAAAGCATGGGTAGATGGCAAAACAGTAAGTTTAGGTCACTTTTTTTTTTTTTAAACGAACAGCAACTAATTGATCCATGGGTCACCAATGAACCTCTGCTCTAATGAGTATACAATTAACTTCAGTTGGGGTTACATAGGATGTAAGTTAGTGCAGAATTTGGCTCAAGACTGTTTTTCTACTTTGTAGAGTGGAACACAACAGCACAGCTTCCCAGTGAAGCTCTACTGTGAAAATGAAAACAATCATGGTGTTATTTTCTACAGAAGTGGCATTACTGTGTTCCAGACCAGCAAAATTCTAGCTATCCAGGGAAGCAGTGTTACATTTTAATGAATGACAAACCAGGTATAACAATCCCCAGGATATGCTTAAACTATAAGGATAGTCATCTATTGATATATGTTGTCAGAATAGCAATATAAGCAACATACCAGAAACTCCCGGTGGTGTCTTAATGAATTTTCCATTAAAATGAGCAATCACTGCTTCACATTTTTCTGTTGATTCCATCCTATATAAATAAAGGATAAAATAGAAATTAAACTTTTGTCTGGTTTCTGCGTTTGAAAAAAACCAAAAACAGATTTACTATGGTTTCTTACTCTCCTTTCACTTTTGTGACTTCCTTTTGTGTGTGAGAGCAACAGGGTAAAATTAAGGGTAAAATTAAAGAGAATTAACTTTTTGTGCAAAGTGATAGAAATTAAATTTTCAGAGTGTCGAGTTTCTGTTTATTAGGTCATGCCCTGCAGAGCTCAGATAATATGGGTTATACAAGTTAGCCCATGTATACTCAATTTCCAAGGGTTGGCAATGGGACTATTACTACAGGATTCTTGGTGTTTGGATCCTAAACCCAATGCTTCAAGAAACCCTCCCTAATTTCTTCCTCCCGCCCACCTTCTTAAAGATAGAGGAGGCATGTAACAGGAAAACCCTCACCCCTGAATTCTCCTCAAGAGGGTCTCTCTTTCACCATCTTCCAACTTTATAAGGAAGGACAAAGAAAGGCCAATGCCTTAACCCAAAATTTAGTTAGGTTCTGCAGTAAGTGGAACAGAAAGCAGCTTAGCATCTCAATGATGCAGAAGGAGCAGGAACACTCGCTCCCGCAAAATCCTAGATAATGCAAAAACAGAGATGCCCAGTAAACCTTATAATGGAAGTCAGGGAATCCACCGGCTTCCCTGGCAATGACATAATAGCTGGAACTGCTCATAATTGCTAGCTAGAGTTGCCCTAGAAGAACTAAGCCACAAGGGGTGTGACCATTGCTTTGCTTAGTATAGGAGCCACAGCAGGCACGGTAGTGTTTCCCCATTCCTGCTGTTGGAGGGGGGGGGCACAGTGGCCCTGACCTAATTACTCCATTGCTCCTTCAGAAAGTCCTACGGGAAGGGCAACTTGCACCAGGTGGAGTGGGAATAGGATGTGTCAGGACAGCAAAAAGGTAAGGTTAGGCTAAGAGGAGACCTCAAGGCATCTAACAGTAGATGCTATGGGGTGAGTTTAGAAAGCCAGAACTGCAAATAGCATTGACTTAGCTCAGCACATATGTTGTGAATCCAAGAAGACCTTCATGAGCTGAGACAGAGTTTGAACCCGTTTATGATTATTGGCAGATTCGGGATTCTAGCCAAACACATCTAGTATGGCATAGGCAGTAGCAGTGAAAAGTCCATTCAATGGTACCGAACAGACAGGTTAATTCACATTCATTCATTCAAATTTCAAACCACAGCCTCTTTGAGACAGACACCAAAGGGCAGTACCACTGTTGGCAGTGGTTTTTGCAATGTCCACTAGGCATTAGAGTAAGAAAGCCAACTCCATTCACACAGCACACTGAACTACCTTCAGACAGTCCTGACTTTTAGTCATTACCAACCTGGACTGAATTGGAACTGCTCACCCAGAGATGAAAAGCAAAGAGATAGCAATTTTAATAGGAGTATAAATTTAACAGCTGTTTGTAAAATGAAGTCAAGGTAATATATACAAAATCATTAAAGGGGATTATTATCTGCATATTACATTTGTGAAACTCAGATCCACAAGTTAGGCCATAAGACTAAATCACCTTCCACTCATCAGCAAACTACAGTAACCAATGAGAGGTAAAAATTGGTGCTTTTGGACTCCCGGTAGTCTTCCCACTCAGACCCTGGGAAATTCTTCCATAGCCAAGAACCAGGATCAGCAAATGGGCAGACAGAACAAAAGGGTTTGTTCACAAATGTAATTGGAGAACCAAGAGAGCTTGGAGAGGGCTCTGGATTGCTGGATCTGAATCACTGTGTTAGTCTCAGATTCAAATCTGGACTTGACAAAATCTATTCTGAGGTTACTTTCTACTAACCTCCTAAAACATCATGGACACAAGAACTGAAAGCTTACTGTACATTCATTCGCATGTCCCTTAAAAACCTTCAGTCTCAAAAAGGCATTCACCCATTAATGTTCAGACATCTAACTTGCAGTACTTGAGTATATGTGGATAGATGTCAAAATATGGTCTTATACAACTCATCTACATAGGTTTCCTCTCCTGTTACTGTAAAAGCCAGCCATATTTCTAAATGAACATAGAGCTGTTTCAGTCTTAGTATAGTAGAGAACCCACTTAGAAAGTACAGATTTTGAAGCTAAGGTCTTTTTTCCAACACACCCACAACACAAATGGTGATTTGGATTTGCATATCTCTTGTGCACTTTCCAGGTAGAATTTTAATGCTCTTCTGGCATCTAATGCCACAAGAGTTTAGGGTAAAATCTTGCCCCAAATACCTCTTGTTTAACAGAATGAGAAGCAACTTGCAAAGAGAACCATTTCAGGGAGACCCTATCATCTTGTTAATTTCCCATAAGCAAACTCACTCTCTAAAATATTTGGATTTGACTGAACAAATCAACAGACTTCTGACTATATGTCAGGTGGCATACAATGTTCAGATTCTTCTCTGTACAGTTCATGAGAGCACCAACAATTTTATATTCTCCTACTTTTTCAAATACAAAACTACCACAACATAGACAAACTATCAGAAATGCTTATCCAGTCATCTGGTCTTCGAAATCCAAGAGGACTAATTCAACCTATCATCAGTGTTTTTGTGGCACATCTATATGCTTAATCATATATCTTTTAGGCTCTACTTCCTAGATATATTCAAGGAGTGCTCCCCACTGCAGACACTGTTAACAGAAATCTCCAATCCAGTTCTCAAATGTGGTCATTCAGCTTGCACACAAAAGAGATCTTGACTGTTTTAAAGAGTGACCATGAGTTGATTTAGGCTTAATGCAGGACATAGAGACAGAGAAAATAAATGCTAAAGGGCCACAGGAGAACTCTTGGCATGGAAATCTGCTATAGTCAAATAGCCAGTAACTAAAGGAAATGCAGACCCTCAGGGGCGGGATATTTGAGAGCTGAGCTGACCATGGAAATAGTGTTTGTTCTTATTGTCTCAAAGGGAGAACCATTCCCATTTAGATGTCAAATGCTTTTGGTGTAAGATTTATTATGGAGGATCAAAAATATATTTTTCTCCAAAATGGCAACAGGCGCATGAGCCAGAATATGCCAAGCACTCACAATACAGAGTGATGGGTCTCTTTCTTCAGAAAAATTGATGCAAAGAAAGGTGTTTCAGTAGTGCAGGAGACCTCCCACATCTCCTCCATCAGGAAACCTAGCCTCAAAACTGGATTAGAGAGGCCAGGGTGGCGTTCTGCTCATACAGTACTTAACAGGGAGAATTTCCCTTTGCACTTGAAGAGGCCCTATTTAGGGGAAGTAGAGGTCTGATTATCAGCCTGAGGCACTGTTATAAGTTCTCCTAATGGATGGGCTTAGGGGGATGTGGAAAGGAGGGTCTGTGATGAGAGGATTTCAGCCCAAATCCTTCCATGGATGTTGGCTATCATTAGGGGTGGTTGAGAAGGCTCCACATACTTCCTGCCCACTTACTCGGGTGTGGGGGAGGTAGGAGCAATAGCTGTGCAAGGAGACCCCTGCAGAAGTGAAAAGTGGAGTCTTGTTCCCGCTTGAACCCCTGCACTGGTGCCCAGAGCAAGCCAAAATTAGCCCCAAATCTTAGTTGGGAGTCTGGCATATTTGGCTAAGCAAGGCACAAATTACCAAAGTCCTGCTGCATCTCTTAATTAAAAAGGGATTCAAATTAAAAGTATGGTATGCTTTCTGTAATCACTTCTTCTTTCTCCTATTCTGGGTGAACTCTGATTGACAATAGCTAGAAAAAGACATTTTTATGATGAACACTATTGATGGACACATGGTTTACATAGTACAGAATGAAAAAAGCGAATAAGCAAACTACAATACCTTGCAAAGCCAACACCACGACTTGTGCCACTGGAATCACGAAGTATCCTTGTAGAGATAACTTGCCCAAATGGCTTAAGCATATTCTCAAGCTCCTGCTCGTCCATTGACAGCGGCAAATTGGAAATATATAAGTTAGTTGGATCTTGTTCTTGTTGCTGAAACAGAATTAAAAACTGCCATTTAATTTTCAAAAATCAATAGAGTTGAAAGGAATCTTAAGAATAAACTATGTCTATCATTACATCTGTTTTTCTATGTTTATGATTCTCAGGTCCCATATACAAGCCTTTCTTTCCCTGCATCACCCACTTTAAACAACTGTCTCAGTATAATTATTCAAGCAAGAAAAAAAACCACTTAAAGCATGTCTAGAGTGACTTTTTATTAATCTTAACCATTCAGAAAAAAAGTGGAGATTAGTACGAACAAATGACCAGTCTTAACATATATATCATATCTTTGTTTTAAGGTTTTTGGAAAGAGGGAAAATATTAGAGAGGAGCAACTCAGGGAAAAACAGGATTGAAGCTGGGAGAAAAGAAAAATTAGACTGAAGGAATGGCACCCTAAAAATGGAGGAGGAAAAGAGATAAGACAAATAATAGGAAAGGAAGAAAAAACTGGAGTGAAGAGATAAAAGGGATGGAAAAGACAAATGATACAGTGCATTTTTTTTTAAAGTATACTGGCAAAATGTAACAATAAAAATAGGCAGTTGTCCGATGCAGATAAAGCTGGGCAGGAAATGGTTTTCCTAACCTGTGAAAATTCTCTCATTCCACATTGGGACGACAAACAGACACACAAGCACACAGTGAGATGGAGCATGAGCAGAACAGTCAATAACCCAGCTGTTAAGACATGCACCTGGGATCTGGGAGACCAGATTCACACCCGAGATTTGAACTTAGGTCTCCCACATCCCAGATGAGAGCCTTGACCACCAGGCTATTAGCTGTTCTGGGCTCTCCCTCTCTCTCACTGGTTTTGATCAGAAATTCCATCCTGGACCTGATAAACCTTTTTGTCAAAATGAATACATTCCAGAAAAATTCCTGACCAGCTCCAGATTTATCCAAACAAAATTATTTGAGTGAGCTATAGAAATCCATGAATTTAGTCAAATAATGTGTGTCCAGTTTTATATTACCTGGAATACTAAATATAGTTAATTAAATACTGCTTCCTTACTGGATTCACCAGAACCAGGGCTGGATGCGCTTTAGGACATATTGCAAGGTACACCTATATTCCTTGGCTTTTACAGAAGACATAGGGAGGGATGAGTGGAGTGTGATTGGTATTGTGTGAGAGCTTGTGATGGAAGCGGCTTTTTAATATTACTAATTATTATCGTACAATACCCCAAAATGTGCTTCACAAAGAAGAGGAACACAGTCTCTGTCCCAAAGAGCTTGCAGTCTAAATATAATATAAAAGAACAAGTCAGAACAAATAACGAGTGGGGAAGAAAGGGAGGACGAAGGACAGAGTGACAAGGTCACACAGTTACTCAGGTTGATTGTGCACATTTGGTAGTCTAACAGGTTTTCCCTCCATTATACTTAATTTTATACAGAATTTTAATTGTCCCATTTCTCTCTGAGAAAGGACACAAGAGGGAAAAAAAATCTTTGCCGCACCCTCAGCCATTGCTCTAAGCTTTACTGACCAAATCCTTCTCTATAAACTTGTGATTACTTTGATTTTTTTTTCTTGAAGATAAACCCACTTAAATCCTGGCCCACGATCCCTCACAATCTAACTACAGGATAATGCCTCAACAAAGCATGCCTTTGCCATCTCCCATCTGAAATACAGCAACGAAACATACGTGAGCATGAATCTAACAACCCTTAGGGAGCTTTCTAACATAGGGTAAAGCTCATCTGTGCAGGAAACAGAACCTTCTCGGGGCTGGTCTAGGAGTCAGGAACAATTCACAAAGGAACTAAGGACCATTACAAACCCCACCATCTTCTGCTCCATGTGCAAAGCACATTTCTTTACCCTTCCTTCCCCAATATAAATTCATAGCAGCGTGTACATTTAAAAAATAAAAAACAAAAACAGAAAAGAAACCCAAAACCCTACCAAAAGAATCCCCTGCACAATACACACAATTCTCCCCCTGGATACAAGGTCTGGTCTAGGTCTAGGTCTACACTACAGACCGATGCCAGCAAAGCTATGTCAGTCCAGGGTGTGAAGAGGCCGCACAGTTGTATCAGTCAGGGATCGCACCAGAAGTCCCTAGTGTAGATACAGCTATATTGGCAAAACTGAGCTTTTACTAGTATTGCTTGTTATGCTTGTGTGGGGATGGTTTTATTATGCCAGGAGAAAGCACAACTTTGCCAATGTAGCTGTGTCCACACTAGGAACTCTTTGCCAGTATAGTACATCAGTATTTTTATACCATTGAGGCAGTGCTAGTGTAGACATGGCCAGGATGAGAGACAGAATGAATCCCATGTGACAAGATGTTAGTTACTTCACTTAATGTACTACTGGAAGGTGCTCAGATGATGATGAGGATGATATAAGAACCTATACAGAATTACACACAACCCCTCCTCTGTGTTAAAAGAACATTAATAAGGTCGCAAAGTCAAGCACCGAAAAGTTAGGAAATGCCAGAATTAAGGCTGACTGGGCAACCTTATTTCAACCTCTTTGTGCCTTTAAATTAAAATACAATCTTTCTTTACATGAAACCGTACTATTTTCCCTGCCTCACTGAGTGAGCAGAATGGATGGTGCTTACTTAAACAGTTATTCAATATTTTGTTTTATCCAACTTGTTCCATGTGGGGCCCTACATCTTACTTACTTCCCACTATTCAAACCCCACTCTGATGTTGGAATTATTAATTTCCTCACGAGTTTGTCTATGGTGCTCATCCCCTTTGTATAATTTATTCAAATATTAATGAATTTATTTTCAAAACACTCCTATGAGATGAAGGGGTATTATTATCCTCATTTTTCAAATAAGAAATTAAGGAACAGAGATTAAGGTCAAAATATGTGGTAATTTTGGGTTCCCAATTTGAGATTCCTAGAATCTCATTTTTCAGAGTACTTAGCATTATAGATCACTGTAGCCTTGAATGGGTGCATGCTCAGTGCAGACTGAATCTTCGAGGAATTTAGCTACTAGAATTTAAGAACCTTTTTCTAAGCATATGTGAACTGAACTGTGATTTTCCAATGACTTATAACTTGGCCAAATTGGTGCAGAGATTCATGGGGACAATAAATGGCACATTCTTGACAAAATGGCTGCCAAATTCCTGCTCCAAAGCATAGGGGTGCTAAAGCTTTTCAAGTAAAAGGTTGACAGAATTTTTAAAATAGGCAACATAGTGTATTTTTTTCCTAGCCTTCTTCTCAGAAATAATAGAGCCATTTGGAAGAAATTTTCCAACAATATTCAGTCTGAGGCAGATACTTGGAATTGAAAATTTCACTCCAGATTGCTGAAGTTTGGCAAAGTTATAAGCAATTGAAAAAAGTCTTATTAACATTGCCCAACACTTCCATTATAATAGGGGTGCTCCCAGCTCTGCCTGTAAACAGAACATATCCGAACCCCTGATCTTCCCTCCACATAGTACATATCAGCCATGCCCCCTGCAACTTTCTACACACTTTGATGTTCCCCTATACAAGTATCCATCCTCTCCACAGCTGCAGAATTCAGAAAAGTCACTTCTAACAGAGGGTCTAGGGAACATGGCTTGAGAGGGGGCTTCAAAGAAAGCCACAAATATTGGGATCGTGAGCTTTGCTTTAAAGATACCTTTAAGATTAAATTGTTGCATTATATTAAAAATGTGTGTTTACACAAAATTATGTAGCATACGAGACAGACCCAATGAAAGTTTGCATCAACATACAGTACCATTTGTTTTTATACACATACTCTGTACACAAACCATTCTGGGAAAACAACAACTGAGGCAGAATTTTATGAGCCAGATTATGTTCTTTTGAGCAGGAGGCTTTCTCCTTCCAGTCTAGCCCTACGTGAAAGTTGGGTGGGGAATATTTGAGATGGAGCAGAAGAGGTTCTACCAATCTCAGCTGAGAGTATTTGGTGTTCAGAAAAGGCTGGTAAGAATGTTTTCTGGGGGGGTCTCAAGCTATGTTGTGCCCCTGCTGCCCTCTGATACTACTAATGCTGGCCATGTATCAAGATAACATTAATCCTTTACCTGTGAAAAGATGTACAAGGGCAGACCCTTATGCTCATGTGAAGTTCTAATTAAGTTCTAATTAAGTCAATGGGACTCTAAGTGGATGCAAGGGTCCATTTTAGTGAACCCCTGTGATGGAACTATTCTATTCCCTTGTCCACATGGGCAAGGGTTTTTTGGTAAGAGGGCGTTTTTTGGTTTAGCTGATCTCACTGGGAAAGGAGTTTAAGCCAAACCGGGGGGGTGGGAGGGCAGGGGGAGGCGGGAGGAGGGAGGGGAAGATCGCAAACACTCATACCAGAATAAGAGTGTGCAAACAAAGTACAACTATACCACTGTAACTATGCCAGTGTAACTTGTAAGCAATTTTCCTGTGTAGATAAGACCGATACAGGTTCTTATATCATCTGTATGATTGTAATATCTGAGTGCCTTCCAGGAGCTCATTAACACCAACAGATATTAAAGATATTACCTCACCAACCTTGTCTTCGATGACAAACATCTGTCATGGATCAAGGTCACAGATAGCAGCTCTCAGCTGTGGTGGGGGTGGGGGAGTGGGGTGTTTCCAAGGAAAAAATTTGGTCAGGATCTGTGGTGCTCCAAAAACCTCTCAAATTTGTAAAGTGTGTGCATCTAAATATATTATACACACACACACATATATATAAATAAAGATTGAAAAATGAATATTACAAGTTATATATTTGTATGCCAAAGAAAACATGCTATATTCAGAAACAATATTTTATATATATTTTATATATATAAAATATGTGTGTGTGTATATGTACACACACACACACGTACGTACATAGATATATACACACATATATAAAAATATCTTCATTGTTCATTTATTCATCTTGACTCTTACTTTCCAAAGAAGTGAGTGCTTTGTTTTCAAATCTCCTCTAATGGGGTTGAATAACTCTCAAGTTCAAAGAATCCTCCAAAGAGAAATGTATTCCCATCCCAGAGATTCTTCCCTTGTCTGTTCACTCTCGTCAATAGGATTTTAATTCTCAATCAAATCATATCACCACATCACAACTGATAATTTTCTGGGTTCAAGGCAAAATTTGTGTTATCTTAATGATGTCTCCTTCACTGCATTTCAAATGGTCAGTGAGTGACAAACATGATGGGTTTATTATTATTATTATTTTGTATTGAAAAAATGATTTACCTAGTATGAGGCAGGTCATGCAGCAATCTGATGGCTTCAGGCACTTACTGAAAATAATACTGAATTCATATAGTATACAGTGAGGGCCTGTGGCTTCAGTTATCTTAGATCATCTCATTTCTCCTTTGCATTAGACGAGTCAGCAGAAAAAGAAGACAAGAAAATGGATCCACTGAGAGTCTACAGCTCACATTAATATTCATTACTGTGCACTGTTCAAACCACAAGGGAAAAAGCCTACATTACGATAGCAATATTTTTGACATAAAGTTCAGATTTCTCTGCTACAAATTTGAGATGAGGATAGCTTTAATGATTTTAGAATTAGCTTGTTATTTAGGTTCTATTAGACAATTATATTTTTATACATTGAGCTGGGTGAGCTGTGGGTTTTCAGTTTCTTCTTTAATGAACGCTATTAGTAAAGGATTTAATTGAAGTTTCTGCCTTGGGCAACACAACGTTTTATTCCCAGTCATATTTTAATTTTCTGAAACTCAGGCTGTTCTTTGCAAGAATACTTCATTTGGATTTTTCACATTTTAGTACTGGATGTAAAATATGTTTGCACTCAAGTGTCCTAAAACTTATCACTTTAAAATGTATACCGTACAAGTCTGAAATTAGCTCCTTAGAGTGTTTTACTAACATTATTACTGTATAATAAACAAGCTTGCATTAAAATCGGAGACTCTCTCATTACAAAAGCTTGCCAACATTTGGGAAGATTGAAAAATAAATATTACAAATTATATACTTGTATACTGTATTCAGAAACAAGGAATAAAGGGGGATATTCACTTTACTCACATAAAAGTCAGAATAATTAGGCTTTATGTAGGTGAATTGGAGGGTCCCCCTGTCTGGAGCTGCTTCTCCAATCCAGGGGTTGGAGTTGCTGCTACTGCTCCTTCGTGCTGCATGTAAGGTGCATTAAGGCTGGTAGATCACAATCATCCTTGGCAAGTAGGGGGAACTAAGCCCTCTCCCCATTCACTATGCCATAGATGGCTCTCCCTACACAGCTTCAACACAGCGCTTTAACCCTTCTGCCCATCCTCCTCTCCAAAGTGAATTTCACTCTAGAAGAGCACAAGTGTTCTACAAAAGCATATCAATAGTTTGTCAGTGGAAGAGTCTAGATTATTTAATACATTTTCAGGGTTAGCAAGAATATCACCAGCTATACATGTAAATCCCTTTCAAGTTGGAAATGCAAAGATATTAAATTATTCCCTCTAAAAGAGGTGACATTTCTTGAAGGAAATGTAAGAGCTCTTATGCTTTAAAAATTTCTGTACTCAAATTCCTTATTTTGCATCCAAAAATTGGTTGTTTTAAAAATAAGCAAAATTTTCTAAAGATACCTGGGGTGAATTATGGCCAAGTTTGTAAGCCAAGCTACATATTATCAGCATCAAATCATCTCGCTTTACAAATGAGGGGGTGTACCATGTAAAACAAAGGAAAGTCTTTTTATTTAGAATATGTATTAGAACATTACAGCAACATGACATTTATAGTAAACAGCGTAAAGGTTTGATGCCTGACACTGAAATGCGCTGGACCATCCTTATGGTCTTAAAACCTATGGGATTTAATTGAGACTTTTCTGAATCACCCTGTAGAGCAGTAAAATATATTTAAATTCTATAGGATGGTACAAAAAACAATGAAAAGGTTATCATTTTCTATTTAATTATATAGGACATATCTATAAGGACAAATTCATTGCTGACCTTACTGAGTGCACTGCATCTTTAATTGCAATGGAATTGTACTCCCTTACTTCAGTGGTAAATTTAGCTCATTGGGAGGTCTGCATTAAGGAAAAGTTCTGTGCTCCAAGACAAGAACTCAGATATCTACGGAAAACTCCAAATATATAACGAGTCTTTGTTTATTTTTCTTCTATTTTTTGCACATGCAAACAAACGCATACTGTTAATACTAGGTTTCCCAGCCCCCCCAAATTTGCTCCGTCTTCTTCCTGTGTTATAACCTGTATTCCAAATGAGCACATTAGATTGGGGTTCTCTGAGGTCTGAAAGCCTAAGTGGGCAATTGGAGATTACGTCAATAAAAATTCTACCTTCTTGAAGTGTGTGTGTGCATGTGTGTAAGAGAGAGACTTACAGCCACCTGCATCACCTAGAAGGGCTTCCTTCAAAGCTCAGTTAACTCCATTCCTGATACTACAACAGGACATCCCAACCATATTGTCAGAGTGGATGGCACAGCGAGAAGACGGGACTCTGAGGTGCTCTCTCCTCTCCCCACAACTAGGCAAATAAAAGTATGGAAGTGGTAGCAGTGTTGCCAGCTCCACATAGCAGGAAGTCACCAGACAAGCCCTTAAAAGTTGCTAGATGTAGTTGTTTAAGCACTCAAAAGGAGTCAGAAGTGTCACCAAACAAAATTTCCAGAGAATTCAACAGAGAAGAAGATTATATATATATATATACACACACACACACACATATACACATATACGCACACACACACAGGCGAGTACAGTCACAAAACCATTCACAAGCAGCTCAACAGTGCCGATAAGATCCATTCCATGCTCTTCTTACTACATTCTGTTGCACACCAGAAGCAACTAAAACAGTACGCTGTCAACATCAGGAGGCTCCAAGGCACCCTCTGCTCATTGGGAAGGAAACTGCAGCCCTCTGCTCATTGGGAAGAGCGCTCTGTACACTGCAGTCCAGGTTGGCTGGGGTTGGTTAATTTCAGCTGAGCCTTGCCTTTCTTGCCAGCCTGGATTTAAGCCAGCAGGTTAGTGAAAGGGAGAGCCCAGAACCAGGGGGAAGAGGGCATTCGCCTGACCTGAGCTCAACGCTGCAGGGAGCTAAGAAAGTAGATTTAAAAACAAAAGTCTGCTAGCCGGACCCCTTCCCCCCGTTTCCAGGGTTTCATTTCTGAAAACAGCTGGGCAGCTAACCCCAGGCCAACCCAGGGGAAGGAGTAAAGGGGAACTGAAATCAAGCTCGCTCCACCTTTGATCCTGTACTAAGAGTTTCATTCTGGGAGGCATGGTGCCCCCTACCCCATTGGGGCACATGGTCCTGTCTCATTCCACTCCACCTTCCATCTGTGTGGCTCTCCTCGCTGGCTAACCTGCCTCCCCCACCCAGCCCGCTTCATTAGCCATCTTTCCCTGCATTACAGGGGGTGCTGCCTAATATGGAGCAGTGAAAAAGAACACATTTGGGTAAAAACAAGCCCTGGCTAATGTGCTGCTCTCTCCAAAGTGCGCCTGGCTTTAGCAAAGTGTTTAATTAGCCTCCACAAACTTCTTTTCCTCGCCTGCAGATTATAGTGATCTCAGCCAAAGAAGTCCTGGAATGTGATTCCTTTCGAGGACATGCTCAATTGAGACATGACGACATTGGCGTACATCAAAATGTAGTACGAAGAGCATGGAATGGATTTTATTAACATTACTGAGCTGCTTGGGAATGATTTTGTAACTACATATTGGTGACTCCTTTCTCTGAATGTCTCTGTATTTGGCAGTGAAAGTCACTAGATTTGTCACTGGTCACTTTGACACTTATTTTCTTGCTAGGGAAACCAAAAAGTCATTAAATCTAGTGACAAAGTCGCTAAGTTGGAAACACTGATGGTAGGGAGGGCAAAAATAAAATAAAAAGAGTGTGAGAGAGAGCGCGCAGACACAGGACAGAAAGGGAGGGCTGGGGATCTCCCTGTGAAAAGTCGGGAATACTACGTAAAATTTCCTGCATCTTAGACTAAAATGTTTTATGCAAAAAGCAAATAAACTGAACATAAAACAATAAAAGGAATCCTATCTGGGATTTCAGAATAACTTGACAGTGGAAAAATTATATTACAAAATGTGCACCAGAAACCCAGATGTGATCATCCAGCTTCTGTCACACTCACAAACCTAGAAAACCTTTAAAAAAAATCCATCAGGATAAGTTTTGAATGTTTATGTAAAGCAAATTATATCCTTCTCCCTAGGACACTAGATTTCCACACCCACTTCCAAACTACAACCATAACCAGGGCTCCCAATGTTTCTTTGTCCTACACAAAAGAGTACCATACAAACCAGATGTTTGCTTTTATGTAATATTTTGGCACCAAACTTGGTTAAACAGTTTAAAATTCAGGAAGTCAGGAGAACAAACAAACAAACTTGTTAACTTGTCCCTCTGTCTGACTCTGGCAGGCAGTGGCCTAGTACATTATTAACTTCTGTAATTCCCCACCTTACTGAGAACTGTCTCATTGTACTTTGTTTCACATCAAAATTATACACCAATTTTACAAGGGAAAATTGGTTTCTTTGAGTTCATAGTTATGTTGTTTCACCACAGTTGAGGTCTACCCTCACTTCCATGTCTGGCAAATCAGTAAACTGTGGCAAACACATGCAAGCAAGCACAAACCCACAACTTGCCTCTGTATTAGAGATTTGACTGTGAAAAACCTGAGTTTATTCAAATGTAAATCTTTCATGAACAACTGATGAACCAAGCAGGGTTTGCATAGCTCTAAGGACCTGATCCAAAAGTTCACTAAAATCAATGGAAAGACTCCTACTGACTTCATTGGGCTTTGGATCAGGCACCAAGGAAATCAATCATGACATTCACACGTGTTTCTCATCTGACAGTACACACAGTACTAAATTCTAAGCCACTGAGCCATCCAGATTTCATAAATTTTGATTCAGTAATTTATAGGGCTGTTGACTAATTGCAGTTAACGTATTTGATTAACTCAAAAAAATTAATCGCGATTTAATCAGTTTTAATTGCACTGTTGAACAACAGAATACCAATTGAAATTTATTAAATATTTTGGATGTTTTTCTACATTTTCATATTGTATTGTGTTGTAATTGAAATCAAAGTGTATATTATTTTTTATTACAAATATTTGCACTGTAAAAATGATAAAAGAAATAGTATTTTTCAATTCGCTTCACACAAGTACTGTAGTACAATCTCTGTCATGTAAGTGGAACTTTCAAATGTATATATTTTTTGTTACATAACTGCACTTAAAAGCAAAACAATATAAAACTTCAGAGCCTACAAGTCCACTCAGTCCTACTACTTGTTCTGCAATCGCTAAGACAAACAAGTTTGTTTACATTTACAGGAGATAATGCTGCCCTCTTCTTATTTACGTCACCAAAAAATGAGAACAGGCATTTGCATGGCACTTTTGTAGCCAGCATTGAAACAGGCATTTACATGCCAGATCTGCTAAACATTCGTATGCCCCTTCATGCTTTGGCCATCATTCCAGAGGACATGCTTCCATGCTGATGACACTAGTTAAAAAAATAATATGTTAATTAAATTTGTGACTGAACTCCTTGGGGGAGAACTGTATGTCCCCTGCTCTGGTTTACTTGCATTCTGCTATATATTTCATCTTATAGCAGTCTTGGATGATGACCCAGCACATGTTGTTCATTTTAAGAACACTTTCACTGCAGATTTCACAAAACACAAAGAAGGTACCAATGTGAGATTTCTAAAGACACCTATAGCACTCGACCCAAGGTTTAAGAATCTGAAGTGCCTTCCAAAATCTGAGAGGGACGAGATGTGGAACATGGTTTCAGACGTCTTAAAAGAGCAACACTCCAATGTGGAAACTACAGAACCCGAACCACCAAAAAAAAAAAAAAAAAAAAAAAAAAAAAAAATCAACCTTCTGCTGATGGCATCTGACTCAGATAATGAAAATTAACATGCATCTGTCCGCACTGGTTTGGATTCTTTTTCAGCAGCACCCGCCATCAGCATGGACGCATGGCCCCTGGAGTGGTGGTTGAAGCATGAAGGGACATGTGAATCTTTAGTGCATCTGGCACGTAAATATCTTGTGACGCCAGCTACAACAGTGCCATGAGAATGCCTATTCTCACTGTCAGGTGACACTGTAAATAAGAAGCGGGCAATATTATCGCCTGCAAATGTAAACAAACTTGTTTGTCTGAGTGATTGGCTGACCAAGAAGTAGGACTGAGTGGACTTGCAGGCTCTAAAATTTTACATTGTTTTATTTTTGAATGCAGTTATTTTTGTACATAATTCTACATTTGTAAGTTCAACTTTCATGATGAAGAGATTGCACTACAGTATTTGTATTAGGTGAATTGAAAAATACTATTGCTGTTTTTTTTTTACAGTGCAAATACTTGTAATAAAAAATAAAGTGAGCATTGTACACTTTGTATTCTGTGTTGTAATTGAAATCACTATATTTGAAAATGTAGAAAACACCCAAAAATATTTAAATAAATATTTGTTGTTTGACAGTGCAATTAATTGTGATTAATTTTTTTAATTGCTTGACAGGCCCTAGTAATCTACGTAGAGCATTTTACCTCATAATTGGCACAATGCGATCATATGCCCAGCACCCTCAACTCCCATCGACTTCAGTGGGTACCCTCTGAGGGCACTCAGCCCCCTTCAGGAAATGGCCTAATGTTGGGGGCTTCGGGAGCATAATAAATGATTGCTCTACTGAAAAAAAAATAGGAAGGTTTACTTTTAGCAACAGGAATCAGAATGTTTCCCTTACTCTTTTCTCACCACACACTTCCAAGTTTGTCTCAGAGACATGTCTGATTGGACATGATGAGACAAACATAGAAAGAGTGCTCCATATTCCTCAAGGCACTGAAGGGTTTAATGCCTACCTTAATAAGCTGAAAACTAGGTTCAACATTTGTTGTAAAAGGGACAAGAACAAACAGCCACTAATGTTAATTTAAGTAGAAAAGTGGTGATGAGGGGTCCTACATGGTGTAAAATGCTCAGCCATCATCTGAAAGAAATTAATAAAAGCCTCCCTGTGCATGTGGAACAGATCCTGAAACACAAGAAAGAAACTTGGCAAAATGATAAGACATCTGTTTTCTCTTGCTCTGGACAGGGTCACAGCTAACAGATAGTTATTCAGAAACATGTGACTCGGCAGTGCTCGCAGCATGGAAGATCCTCAGGCTGATACAGCAGGGATTAAATGCTTGTCTGCCTTTTTACAGAAACTCTTCAAGTTTACAACTGGCCCATATCTAATTTAAATATCAGTTGTGGCTCCAGCTTTAAGACAGTTTGGCCAATGACTGTAAGTGAGTTGAAACGGCATTAGCTTAATTTTGACTTGTTATCTAGCATTCCAAACAAACGGTATATTTTTAATTAGCTACCTAAATATCTTAATTTGTTTTCACAAAGCACAGCTATAGTATAAATGATTAGAGCAAGACTGGTTTAAAAGGTAGTTTTTAGCTACAGTACAACACTGCAATCAAGTTTGCAACCATCTATGTAATAATATGCTTCTTGTCTTCCTTGGCACTCTTGCTTTCTCCTTAAATCTACTGCAGGGGAACACGCAACAATTCTGTAACATGGCCCATTATCATCCTCATCTTCAACACAGACCTACAGCCCACCAAGAGGTCCCAGCATGGGAACAAAATGCAGCACCACAGGCTGAGATGGGTAATTTCTGTGGGCTGCAGCTCTGAATTGAAGACAAGTAATTGCTAACTGTTCCATTTTATGCAAATTAGGTTTTAGCCCTTGGGCTCCTGAAGTGATGGTCATTCAGTCCTCAGGTGGGAAAGGTTTGGCCCTCCTTTAATCTACTGTATAAACAATTTTAATCAACTTTCTTGTAAAGTAATATACCTACACGTTCCCTGTGTTTTCTATACAGCTAATTAGAGTTTGCTAGTGGGAAAGTTAAGGAAAACTGCTTAATTTTCTTAAACTAATCCATCGTCATTCTAATATGGGTTTTTATTGTACTGTCTATAGAAATGCCTGCAAAATGGGCAGATAAAATATATTTATGTGAAGTATTCAGTGTCCATAAATGGCTGTGAAAAAAGTTTGCTAGAACTCGTCTGTTTGCATGTAACCTGTTTTAGACATTCAGGAGTCATTATATAGCAGAGTCCACTTGCAAAATAAAACGTTGTAATATTCCTCACCATATATTTTTACTACCCTAACTAATCAGATTTAGTGCACTAGTTACCATGGTAACCCACAATTATTTACTTCCCTTTCTCTGCAGGAATGTAAACTGACTTAATTCTCCAGCAGGCTGTCATGGTGAAGACCAGTACAAAAACCCAGTACATTCTCAAAAGTCATATGAGTTAGCCATTTGCCATAGCTGTTCACTCAAAACCATGTTCTTTGGCAGTGACCTAAGGGGATGTCTGCCCTACAACATTAAACAGAGATAAAAAATGGTTAACCTTTAACTTCTCTTACAGAGATGGTTACAGGTGGCACACAAGGTCTTTTTTAGATACAAGCAGGGACAACAATGTGCAAGTCAGATTTTATGTAATGGTGACAATGCATATCTCCCAAATACGTTTAAAAAATGAAATGTCAACTAAAAGTGAGTTAGTGCATTAAAAAATGATTGTGTAACACTTCTGGCTGGGCTGTCAGCATGTGGTGAGTGCTTCACGGCTCTGTCTTCTTAATTGTTAGGAAAAGAATATAAAGATTACTGGCCGACATTTGCACACAGATCATTCTGGGACGAGACAGTGGCCTAATATTAGCTCATTACATTGTCATGTGGGAGATATTTGGTCTTCTGCTTTCTGAGCCAGCAGAACTTGGCAGAACAGAGAGATGATGCTCTCAAGGATAGAGGGAGAAACAGGGAAAGGGTGGGGTGGAAAATGTGCTTTGCATTGCTATCACAGGCATCCCTAATAGACAATCTGGGTGGGAAACAGTGTTCTATAAGGGCCCTGTTACCTGCTCATCCCTGGAGGATGTTGGGATGGCTGGAATTGTTTTAGCTGGAGATCTGATGCTATGTCCTGTAAGGCAGAGGCATTCCCCAGTTGTTATGGAGTCAGAAAGTAAGGGAAGGTTTAAAAGGGAGGAAAATATGACAATATGAAACTCGAAGTCCTGGTTCCTAGGAAGGTGCTGCTATGGGGGCAGTATAAAGCCAACAGCAGTTGAGTAGGATTGGGCAAATCTCTAAATGGATTAGCAGTAGCTCCTTCCTCCACAAAAATTAAATGTAAACATTAACACATGGAACACCCATCTCTGCTATTGGTTTAAGCTACATAAACCTTCTCAATCCATCCTGTGAAATTCTTACTGAATATATTAAAAGCTCTTTATGAGGAAGAAAAATTTCAAATATTATCCAATAAAGACTCAACATACAGAATAGTTATTAAAAACAAACCATACACCTTTCACCATATTACTTAGGAAACCTGAACCAAATAAAATAGGTCATATTGTTATACTAGCAACCTAGGTGAGCTCAACAAAGGAGAAACCAAAATGCCATATGAAATAAGTAGAAAACTCTGGATTCAAAAAACTGTCATCTAATTACTGACCCTGAAAAATGGAAGGTTATCTCTCTGTTCCTTAAGGGTCCCATTCTCTCTTACTCAATTCAACAGGAGCAGGATTGGCACTAATTATTTTCTATCCACTTCAACAAGCAGTATACAAAATACCATGCCATCACACAGTAAACTCCATTATTTATCATCTAAGAATGCCCTAACACACATTTTTGCAGTTATATTTTATTGCAGTTAACATCATATACAGTATTACAAGATTTAAGTTAACTGGAGACTGCAGAAGCAATCCTTCAGTTATATCCCAGTTTATGTATCTTCCAGGTTATCTATCTCAGAATTATGGAGGGCTAAATCCACTCTACCAGGATTCAATCGTATGATTTCAGGGAATAAGTAGTTTAATCCTAGTCCTTAAAGCCTCTAAACCTTTTCCCACTGGCATTTAAAGTATGATTTGTTAATTTCAAGATGGCATTTTAAACATCACTTCTACAAAAGGCCTTTTTCAACAACAACATTTTAATGCTCTGAGGAGAGTCTATGTATGCCAAAACCTGGCTTACCTCCATAGATCCCTGAACATTACAGCATTCAAACAAGACAAGAGGCATGCTTAAAAGGGATCTTTATTTCTTGTCAATCGTAGTAATGGAACATTGCTGAACAAGTCTTAGACACAATTCATTGTCAATTCATGAGGATGGAGACATTCCTAAGTGCCTCTTTGACAAAAGGACAATCCTTACTATGAAGATGCTGTGCAGAGCTTTCAAAGAATACAAAGTAGTAGGTTCTTCAGAGCTATTAAGGTCTCTTTTATTAATCTGATTTAGGGAGCCACAGCAGAGCACAATCACTAAATTTGAAATAGTAAATGAGAGATTTTTATTTTTATTTTATATGTTGAAGTGTTTGTCTAGATACTCCAAGTGCATGTACAATTAGGCAATTACCTGCGTTTCAAAAAGAATATAAAATAATTAGAAATTGGACTCTCCCTTTTGGATAGTCAATTAATTCATCAAGACTAACAACACCTTCATCTGCACGATTAGTATTCATGCCTGGTACTAGGGTTACCATTCGTCCGGATTTACCCGGACATGTCCTCCTTTTGTGTGCTAAAAATAGCGTCCGGGGGGAATTTGTGAAGCACTCACAATGTCCGGGATTTCCCCCTCCCCCCGGCTGGGAGGGCTGCAGGAAAGTCCCGGGCTGGACTCCGGAGCAGCTTCCTCCTCCCACCCCCCCCTCCCTGCATTCTGAGCCGGCCGGCAGCTCCTGCTCCTGCAGCCCGCTCCGGCAACCCTGTGCAGGGCCAGGGACCGGGTTTTGTGTTTTGCAGGGGAGCTCAGCCATGTGTCCGGCTGGCACAGAGCCCAACACCCTGTTCTGAGCAGCAGGAGAAGGGACAGGGAGGTTCTGGGGGGGCTTTTGGAGGGGAGTGGAGAAAGTTTTGGGCAGTCAGGGTACAGGTAGGGGGTAGGGTCCTGGGGGGCAGTTGGGGGGGGGTCTTAGGAAGGGGCAGTTAGGGGACAAGGAACAGGGAGTCTTAGGTAGGGGGTGGGGTTCTGGAGGGCAGTTAGGAGCAGGGGTCCCAGGAGGGGGCAGTCAGGGGACAAGGAGCGGGGGGTAGGGGGCTGGGAGTTCTGGGGGGGAGCTGTCAGGGGGCAGGAGTGGGGAGAGGGATCGGAGCAGTCAGGGGACAGGGAGCAGAGGGGTTTAGATGGATCGGGAGTTCTGGGGGGGAGCTGTCAGGGGGCAGGAGTGTGGAGAGGGATCGGAGCAGTCAGGGGACAGGGAGCAGAAGGGTTTAGATGGGTTGGGAGTTCTGGGGGGGCTGTCAGGGGGCAGGAGTGTGGAGAGGGATCGGAGCAGTCAGGGGACAGGGAGCAGAGGGGTTTAGATATGTTGGGAGTTCTGGGGGGGGCTGTCAGGGGGTGGGGAGTGGTTGGATGGGGCGTGGGAGTCCCAGGGGTCTGTCTGGGGGTGGGGGTGTGGATAATGGTTGGGGCAGTCAGGGGACAAGAGGCAGGGAGGCTTAGATAGGGAGTGGAGTCCCGGGGGGCAGTTAGGGGCAGGGGTCCCAGGAGGGGGCAGTCAGGGGACAAGGAACGGGGGGAGGGTTGGGGGTTCTGGGGGGGCGGGAAGTGGGAGGGGCAGGGGCGGGGCTAGGGCGGGGCTCCTCCCGTCCTCTTTTTTGCTTGCTGAAATATGGTAACCCTACCTGGTACACACCTTGTCTTCCTGCCTCAAGAGCCTGTGATGAGATCCAGGCCTTGCATTATGCCCTGAATGTCATCAGACTCTGGTTCTGTCAGACCAAGTGAGGAAGGTGAGAATGCCCCTTACAGAAAAATTATCCTCTGGGAGGGTGAGAGTTTGAGTGCCACAGCTGATCAATGAGGGCATCTCTCAGCTATTCAGGGCCAAACTATTTAGAATATTACACAAAGCCAACGTCAAGTTGCACCCAGAAACCAACTGGAGGCCACCACCTCCTAATTCACCTCATAGCTTACATCACAACAGCCCCATATACACACTGAAAAAGAGGGGTAACACAATGGGATCCTACATGAAATACCACTTGGGACAATTGCTCAATACCACCCTCGGGGAATCTTCCAGAATAAAAAGGAATGAAGCCACTTGAATCCACAGGTGAGTCAATAACATCTCATGGTAAACAGTATGAAAGACCTCTGACAGCTTTAGAAGAATCAAGATGGACACCTGATCGCCATCACCGAGAGCCATCATCAACCAACACAACCAGACACTGTTGAAGTTGCCTCACCACAAACTTCCCAATAATGTTCCCTAAGTTTAGAAAGAGGGGTAGAATTGAAAACATCAGAACCAAGAGATAGTTTCTTGTGCAAGAGCTAACAATTGCGTCTTAAACAGATGCTGGCATTTCAACATCCCTAAGGAAGATAAATGCCAATTATCTACAATGACCCATATCCATAGTAGTATTCAGCAACCAGGGAGGACGCGGATCTAATTCGCAGGATGTGGCTTGAATCCTATGACTCAGGCCCCCAAATCACCTCAGTGACCAACAATAGCTGAAACACAAGTAGAGAAGATTATGTTCTCTTGCCACGAGATCCACTTCCAAAGCACAAAGCTCAGTCAGATTCTGAATGATCTTATCCACAAAATAGCTTGACAGCGCACCAAGTCAAATATTTAACATAATCACTGGGAATAAACAACTTGGCTTAATTATACTGTTCACAACTTGAAGAGTTCTACCAACTGGGACTTGCAGATGCTGTAGTGGAAGCAAATCATTTTTAATTCAGATCCTGCACAGCTACAGCATGAGATTGCAAAAGTGCTGCCACAGTCAGATTTAGAACAAGACTTCCGCCAGCTAGATTTCTTTCCTACTGCTTTATCTGCTGAAGGTCCTCAGAATACCATACTGACTGTGAGCAAGATGAGGGTGTTTAGGAGCCACATTATTGATCATTTGGCGAATACGGTCTTATTATATCAATGACAGGTCAAGTCAATCAGTTGACCAGTATTCCTCCCCAAGCTCACTTGAAACTGGTTGCATCAGTCTCTGAGGCAGACCATGAGCAAGTAGGGTGACCAGATGTCCCAATTTTATAGTCTTTCTTATATAGGTTCCTATTACCCCCCACCCCCGTCCCGATTTTTTACACTTGCTCTCTGGTCACCCTATGAGCAAGTGGTTGTTATGGAAAAGGTACACCCCAACCTTTTCAAATGACAAGGCTGTAAACTACACTGTGAGCAAATTGGACCGCACAATTTAATTATAACAAAATTTAAAGCAGAAGGCAGCATGCAAAATGGGTAAAAATATACATACTATTTTATATAGTTTCCTGTATATAAAAAGATTGATTTTCCAAATCTTGGCCAAAATTATTTTAAAATGACTAGTGATTCTGAATGCCTCAATTTTTAGGCATCCAAGATGAGACATCTTAAATAGGCCTGATTTGCAGAGAGAAGCAGGCCCTCTTAAGGTATTACAGATTAGATGATCAATATTGAGGCACTTAAAATCACTGGGCACCTTGGAAAATCTTGGGTTTGGTTCACATTTTGAAAAGAAACAAAAATTACTCTCATATCAAAAGGTGGCACACCAATTTCCAGTCCAAAACAAACTTGTACGGATGCAAATGACTTATTTTAGGCACTCAAGTTTGAAAAATGTGGCCTGTGTGTTCTTGAGTGGTTCAGAAATTCAACAAAATTTTTACATATTCAGGACTCAGTTTTAACATTAGTGCTTACATAAAGCAATATCAACATATTTCATTGCTATTCAAAACCTGCTCCTGTTTGCTACCAGGTAGGGTAGACCCATTATATACGTATTTCAAAATGATTGTCTCAAACTAGAATGTTGGTCTTGCTCTGAAGGCATTATTGGTCATCAAAAATTATATTATTTATTTAGACAAAACATTCATCATCATTTTAACATACCATATCTTAAAAAAAAAAAATTAAAACATTAAATGACCACCAATGAAAACACACACATGCACACACAAAGAAATTTCACACCTCCCTGTATGTACGTACGTTCATGTGTGCCCATCTGTGGTGAAATATACATTAAGTACTAAACATTTGGTTTCTATTTTGTTGACCTGGAACCTGTCCAAACACATCTCGTGTTGTTAGCTTAACTGTTCTCCTCAGCTGAGAAGCTGTGGAAAAAATATCTCAACCAAAAAAAAAAAAGTCTGTACATAGAACCCCATGAATAGCTCCTAAGGCTTTCTTGATCTGTTGTATACTGTAATATTTTTTAAAAAACAGATTATTTAATCACTTGAATATTTTGTCTAGCTAGAATTCCACCTCAGAATTATTGGTTTTAAGAACTACTAAAAACTATTTATATACACAAAATATGCACAAATATTGTCTTTATTTATAAATTTGCATCGGTTTTTACGGCATTCTACTGGAAACAGGGCATTTAACAAAATGATTATTCATGTATTACCTCCCCAAATTTATGTCTTTCTGGATTTACAAAACTCACCCTCTATTAAAAAAACAAGAGTAATTGTTAACTGCAAATCTGATGCACAGGCAGGTACCATGAAAGGCAGACATTATAGCTGTTCAGAGATAATTCAGCTTCATGGAAGATTTTGATATTTTGGAATGAGAACCAAAAATTTTGAAATTCTCCAAAAACTTGACTGGATCCCTGGCCCTGAGGCAGTCTGTCATGTGGCTCTGGGACAGCACACTCTGGAAGCCTGGGGTCCCTGGCTCTCAGCTGGTGGGCTGCCCCAGGGCAACAGACCCTGGAAGTTCTGGGGTCCCTAGCCCCGGTGCATCCACTTGGTGGGATGCTCCGGAGCCACAAACCATGTAAGCCTCTGGTTTCCCAAAAAGCCCACCAGGCAGGCTATTGAAAAGCCAAGTGGTCTAGCAGGAAACCAGGCAGGTTTTGAAACCTGCCTGAGCCCCACTCCTATCAGAATTTTGGTGAAGCCAGTCTGTCTTCAAGGAACATTTTTTGATTTTGATAAATCTGAAGAAACACTGTTCTGCTGGAATTTTTTCAATTACCTTTCCAATTACCTTGACACCCTATACAAGAATACCTTGACAAATATTTTGGGACTTTCAATTATCTATGTGCACCTAACTCCTACAGGCTTCTGAAAATCCCACATTTAAGTTTTAATTCAGTTAACATAAAATATACTACAAGCCCTACAGAAACAATTCCAGTATATGCTGTTGAAAATTCACACCCCCGCCTGCCCCACCCCCGCAAAAAAAGAAATTTAGAGTGTGCTTCCCTATCATTACTGAGGCGCACCATCTGTAGATACATTAGGAACCGTCTCTACTCCTGGATTCTTTGGTAACTAGAACTGCTATTTTTCTCCTTCTGTACCAACCAGAAACTTGTAATCTATCATGTTAGCTGTGGATTTAGCTACAGTTATATAGAGTGGATTTCTCCAATGTGTTCTATTTGAAGATCCCCATAATGACCACTTGAAAGATTCAGCTAGTAAAGAATATGGCAGACTGATTACTCCGTGGTGCTCCACATACAGAGCACATAATAGCTGTGTCCTACAAACTACAGAAACTACTAATTTGTTTCCAGCTACAATTTGAGATGTTGACTTTAATCTGTGAAGTTTTATAGTGGTTATTTTAGGGCCTACTCTTTCTCCTACTGCAATCAGTGGCCAAAAAAAAAAAAAAAAAATCCCATTCAGTTCAGCGGGGGGTGGGTGGGGGGAAGGCCACCTTTCTAAGGCTGAGTCCTAGCTAACTATCCCCATTTTTAAACTCTGAAGTATGGTGGGGATTGGAGACACTGCATCCTCAATAGGGGGCCTTCAGCTTTTGAATGTGTGTTGCCAATGATCTAAAAAAGCACAAGTTTGTTCACTTTCAGGTTACACTGCAAGAATTTGCAGAGTACTTTTAAACTTACCTTTGCCATCTGTGCTTGGACTCCGCTAGCCTTCAGAGCGGAAACAGCCTTCTGAGCAGCTGCTGGGCTGTCAAAATCTACAAAACCGTAACCTGAAATTTAAAACATCTTTTACTGAGAAGCAAACAACCATTTTATAATGAAACAGTGCAAAAGCATTTTTTTTTTAAACGCGAAATTTGTGCGGGTGGAAGGGGACAATTTGATAGCCTTGGAAGCTGAAGATCTTCATTTAGTCACAGAACAGAACAGCAGTTGCCCAGCACTGTCCCACCAATGTCCTTCAACCACGAGTTGGAGGAACTACTTCTCGCAGTAAGAAGACAAGTCAGTTTTCATGCCCATTCATTTGTGGCTTATGCCAAAGCTTCCAACAATTATTATAATACTTTGTGTGATCTGGTTATTAGTCCATTAGGAACTAACCTGAGATCATATAGGCCACTAAATAGCAATCTCATGTTTACTTTTGGTCACTAAAATCCTTGCCCAGATTTTAACAAGCAACCTAGAAATGAAAGCCTCTGTACCCTATTACCAATCACCTAAACCATGGTGTGCTGATAAAATTGGTAAGCTATAGTTATTCCATCATGTGTACACAAGAAACAGTGGTTAGTTTAATTATACGATACGTGAAATCCTGTCCACCAGTGAAGTCAATGGGAGCTTTGCATTGACCTCATTGGGGCCAAGATTTCACCAAGTGTTTCTAAAATGCTTTATATTGCAGCAACACAGAGAGATGCTATAGACAACACCACATTTTTTATTTTTAAGTACAATAAACTAAATAAATAACAGTCATTTTTAATTCTAAAAATTGTCCCTGATAATTCTGGGAAGTACAAGAATTTTTTACATGTTACAAGTTGGTTATTAAGAAGGAATCTACCAATAGACTCCAGTGGAATTGGATGGCAAACAAATAACGCCTTTTATCAGGCAGTAACCTTACAGGCTAGGGTTTTCAAAGCTATCTAGGTGTTGGGTGCCATTACCTAATGAAACTAGCCACTGTCTGTCTTCAGGTCCCACTGAAAATCACTAGGAGTTAGGTGACTTAATCCCCTTGGTGCTTTTCAAAATCCCACTCAAAATAAACAGCCCTGTAAAAACAAGAGCAATCTTTGACTCAAGTCTACTTTGATAACAATAAATAAAATCCCAGTGCAGCGGAAAATGGCCCTGTGTCTCAGAAAGTGGCACTATTCGCTCTTAAGTATTGAAGCAAATCACGAAATAGGTCATTACAGCACACTGTGCTGCTGGAAATGCCACATTTTAGATGAGATGTAAAACTAATCCACTGGCTGCTTGTAATCATTAAAAATCCCACATCACTTTTGGAAAGAGTAAGGGTGTTATCAGAATGAAAATTTAGCTTCAAATACTAAACATATAAGGCTTGCAATACAATTAAATGTACCTTATGGATTCTGTATAGAGAAAACTATGTGCCAAAACATAACTTCTCGGAAGGAATATTGCCATTAAAAGGACACCCATCAGCTTTAAATCTGGTCACTTAAAAATTATTATAAGTAATTTCATGCAAAAGTGTTAGCAGGATTCGAGCCATAAACAGTATTCATCAGTTGACTTCCATAAGTCTTTTCTGGATTGGTGTGGGTGTGAGACAAACTAAGTACTGTCAAACGCATTAATAAATTGAAAGTGTAGAAAAATAGTTCTCTATTTTTTCCCCAGTTACAGTATAGCAGGTGTACATGTAAAACTTGGAGGTAAAAAGTTTTCAGATAAGTACAGATTTTGAATTCAGTGTTCCTTTGATTGATTGATTGATCCTGTGTTTAGAACCCATTCTGCATCATTGCCTCTAAGTTCCCCACAAAAAGATGGAACTCTATTAATGATGAGCTTTCCTTTCCTGCCCCTGCTTGTCAGCTTTGTACTCGTTCATGAGGTCAGTAGTTAACATTGCTAAGTCAGCCGACTCCATTCTTCCCTTTGCTTAGAAATTATCCTCATTATTGTCAGAAAGAATGTCTGAAACCTGATACGTGAGTGTCTGTTGCTACACCTCCACACACCACTTGTGTTGCTGGAGTATGCTCTCATAATAATTATATGAAATTTTGAAGGACAGTGCACTAAATTAACATATCCAGTGTATCTGAAAGAAGTTTATTATTTTTTCCAGCTATAATTATGTTCATGAAAACAAACCCTTTCTCTCCCACCAATATATTCAACAGGCATAGAACAAAAACACAATTAGGGTATTGGAACATGTAATTAAGTACTGCTTAAAACTACTCTGTTCTAATTAATAGAGCCAATTTGCACAATGTGTAATGTTTCCAGATACTTAGTACAGTCTAATGGTCTTTTGTAAAGCACTCTAATCTCCCCAAGCAAGGGGGAAAAAAAGCTGTTTTCTAACTCCATTCTCCTTTTTTAAAGCAGGGGCTAAATACCAGCAGTGCTGTGCCTATTAACTTAACTGGAGTCATCTGAAGTTTTGGCACACTGCTTGGGCATGGACTATTTGCCAATTGTACTGGGGACAAATATACAGACATTGGGCAAGACTAAACTTTGGTTTGGAATAAGAATGTATTTCATACATTCACTCACTCACTCACTCTCTCACACACGTTAAGAATATTTTAAAATCATTTGAAAACAAGTAGGCAAATATAATTTAAAGACAAACATACCTTTGCATTTGTTTGTTGTCTTATCCAAAATAGCCTTTGTGGATACAATTTTCCCATATCTAAAATTTTTTTAAAAAGGAAATAAAATATTATACTTGTGACATCCTGTTACAACAGAGTCCAAGATTGTGTAATTTTATTATTAAAATGTATTATTAAATCTTTATTATAAATTATTAAATCTTCTGTTCACTTTTAATTTATAATGTAACAAAATATAAGAATATATTGATAGAAACAGAAAAAAAATCATAAAGAAAAAACTTCAAACTTTAATCCTTGATTTATTAGATTTATATAGTAAGGTTTCCACTCTAATTTTCCATAACTATATAAAGATGACAAATGTAATATGTTAAAGATGGAGCTTATTCTTACTTTTGAAAATGTTTAATTTAAATAACACTTAGATCTTATTTTCATCTACAAGTCTGAAACCACTTTAAAAAGGTGGGCATACATCATTATTCCTACGTTACCTTATGTGTAACACATACTGCTTACCCAAACTCGGGAAAAGTATGAGTGTAATTTTAAACAAATAAAAACATGTGCTAGCTAACACATGTTAAAACCCTAAACATGATAAGAAGTGGTTTTAACAAGTGTTAGCTGATTTAGATGAACTCCACCAGATAATACATGGACCAGTAACAATGTGTTAAAACTAGAAGCTGCCCTGACTTCACTAGGATTCTAAAACATATTTGCTGACACTTTAAAACTAAAAATAACCACACTCTCTTTTTCCTAGTACTGACAACCCCAAAAGGAAAGAAATTCTCAAACCTGCAAAGTGCTGAATAGAACTGGTCAGGAATTTTCCACTGAAAAACTCACTTTCCACAGAATCAAAATTTTCCACCGAAATTTTTTGATTTTCCATCTGAAAATCATTTACAGTTCCATGGCTTTCCCACTCGTTGGCAGCCAGTCTAGGCTTCCCAGACATTTTGTTTCCACTGGCGGGCAGCCAGGAATCCGAGGGCGTTTATTTTGTTTCAGAAACATCATATTGTCCCGTTATGGGATGTTCTGCGCTTCTGAAACAAAATACTGTGGGATTTCAATTCCATGAAGAATTTCTAGTGGAAGTGGAGGGGTGGGCAGTTTGCCCAGATTTGGGATGTAAATATTTCCAAAAAAATTTAAATTTTTCATAGTATGGAGATTTTGTTTCCCAGTTCGCCTCTAGTACTAAGTACTCAACTCCACTTTGCTGCTGGCATTCAGCACTTCACACACTCAGGACCAGAAGTCATTGAGAGAGTTAGTGGCAGAATTAGGAACAGAACGTGGGTCTCTTGACTCCCACTAGACCACAACTTCCTCTATTTGCTTTCAAACTACATTTAATCCAGACACAAGCAGTACACGAGAAGGAGGAATATGGAACACAGCTAGTTCTTTACACAGAACAATAATATACTGTATTACATTAATACCTAACAGGATACTGTGCTTTCAATGTACAAGAATTGAAAATGCTAACTGAATTACACAAGTTGGAAAATGCTAAAACTCATCACAAATATGCATAAACCAACATATTATGGAATGCAGGAGAGAATGCAGCATAGGCAGCTCGTCAGCTGATATATAACCACAATAAAGAGGGGGAGGCAACTTTGAGTTGCCGGGTTCTTATGGAGCTCAGTAAGCAGTCAGACACCACTAGGGATGGTGATAAGGCAACATGTTAGACCACAGCAGCCACATAGTCTAAAAGTTATTTCATTTCCTGGTATAATACAGGAATATATGCAGATCTTTGCATATTTAGCATATTATGTAAAAAGTTGTAATGTAGCAATAGCAAGTTGTCACAATTCAGGGCAACTGCACTTGTATTCATGAAGTTTCACTGAAATGTTTCTGAAAGAGGCAGGAATGTACTTATGAGTCAAGAAGCCAGGTGGTCAAAGCCCTGGGATCTAACAGAGGCCAGTGCTAGTTGCATAGAGGCCCTGTACCTTCACCAGTACTATGTGTACTCTGCCTCCTTGCCTTCTAGACAGCATAGCTCCTACAAATAACCAGCTGCCCTGGAAACCCATAAAGGGGTTTCAATAGCATGAAGCTGTGCTAGTTGCTGGAGACCTGTCAAGCCACGGGGCTAGAACTCTAGAGCCATCACAGTATTTTTGTGATAGTCATACAGCAGAGGTGGCACTTTCCCTTTTTAATTCCCCATCTCCAAGCTAGAATATGAGGTTGTAGGCTTTCCTGTACTCACAGAAACATTCTGGTCCTTTATTTAGCTGGGTATGTACACATAAAGTAATGTAAATCACAGGAGTTGTTTCCTAAATATACAAGTGACTGAAGGAAGATGAGAGGTTTTGGTAGGTACACTAGAAATGAGACACTGTCCTTCTACATTAGAGTAGAACATATAGCAACTTTTTGTCAGACTGTACATCTCACAGTTATTTAGGGTTTTGTGTGCCACACAGAGGGACTCATGAAAACTTTTATGATCCCCGAGCATGCCCGATTCTTGTTTCTCTAGGGAACTAATATTGGGGAAATCACTTGTGTTTTAAAAGAGGTACAAGGAGGAAATAACCCAGTTTGATTCTCAGATCCCAAACTTAGTTTTCATGGCTCACAGTTGGAAATCCCCACCATCCTTTTATTTGTGAACTGAACGTGAAACTCATCGGATAGATGACAGACAGTAAACCCACTCTGCCATTTTTACAGAGTAGAACCATCTTCAGAGTAGAATCACACTTTATGAAAAACAGTGCTTTAAAAATACTGGGAAATCTCAAAGTACTGAATGACTGCTAAGATGATGATTATAAATTGGTGCATAATATTTTTCCCCCAGATGAACTGTTCTCCCTCCCTACCAGGACTGATCTTCTGATCTTGTGTGTTATCTTCTCCTTCTAACTGATTCAGCCTCACTTGCTTAATGTTATTAAGCCTTCTTTACACATTACCTTGTTTTAAAATATGCTTTTTTGAAATAGTATAGCAAAAAAGTACATCCACACCCTTTGTTTATTCTAGCTTAAACTACTTCTCTTGAGAATCATTGCATCCACGCAGCTCTGCATTTTTTTGAAATAGTCACAAGGCACTGTTGTTACTGTTTTTTGCTCCATTGTGGGATGCCTACTGGAATCTACTGGAATTCTGGGATTTGATGTCAAATGAAACTCCCATCATTCCCCTCCTGGCATCCCTATAAATCATCTCTTTTTTGCAGGCCATGCCATTTTTGAGTTACTGATAGGTATCCTGGAGAAAACACTGCTCACTGTTAGGGTTGAGATTAATTCTGATAAGCTTATTGGCATACGTGTAGGTTCTTCTATTATTTTTAATACTTTTTTCTGCAATGCTTTTTACCTCAAGAATAAAGTAGGTTTGCATAGGAAGTTCTGTTTGGTAACTTACAGCTGTTGACAATCACTCTTATCAGTCTCTGAAGAGAAAACAGGCAGGTATCCTTGGCAAACTGTCTGCTGGGAAATACAAAGTGAAGACCAGGAGCTGTGCAGCCAGGGAATACCCTGGTTAGAAGGAAGAGAGATGTGGGTCCCCATGAAGAAAGGCAATGGCTGGGGAGCTGGAAGCTGAGTGTGGGTGCTCTTGCTGAGTCACTGATAGGTTAGCTACAGAGTGATCACTTTGTAAAACACGTTTACACACGGATGATGTGGTGTTTTCATCTTTTATCATTTAACATTTTATTAGGAATTGATGTATTGGGGGAATTCCAATGAAACTTCTCAGCCTAATTTTTCATAATAAAACTTCTATTGATTCAACGTAATATTACAAACTTAAAACCAGTGGAACCGTGGCCAAACATGCATAAAGTATTGAAGTGCTTCCATATCTCGACTGATGAGCTCACATAGGTGTGTTGGTGGGGAAGGAGGGCTCCAAACCGTTCTCCTTTTTCTGGGGATGGAATGGTGTGGGATGGGATCAGATTTGGTGACTAAGAATGGGATCCCCCTGTAATCTGGAGGGCTGAAAGTCAGCTGCCAGTATTCTGTATTCCCCACATGGTGCAGGACATAGCCAGGTGGGGGGACATTGTTCACAACCAGAACCACAATATGCTCTAGAAGAGCTGCTTGCTTGTGAATCATTGCCAGCAGCCTTTCCTGCACGTCCCTTTCTGTGTCTCGGTACTCCCTTGAAAGCCTCTGGGCCCTCTGCCAAGATGCACTGACAAAGTCAGCAAACATCTCCTGCCTTGTCTTCTTTTGCTTCACTTGAAAGGTTTTTCAGGTGCTCAGCAGCTAATAAGCCTCCTATCCACAAGGACTGGGGCACTTCAGGTGTTACAGGAACAGACAAATAATACAAGATGCTGTTGGCCCAATAATGGTCTCCACACCAACAGTGATAAAAAGTTATTTGTCCCCCTCACATTTGGAATCCTACTGTCATCTTCTCTTCCCAGGCTGGAGAGATGGTATGTGGTTTTCCTGTCTCATTTCCCTTTTCTATAGGGCTCCGGTACTAATGCAGGCTTGAGTATTGGTGGTGAGCTGTGGGTGGGTGAAGAAGGGGTAGGGGTAACTGCATGTGCATCTCTGCGGGCTGTCCTTACGCTGGAGGATGTTTTCTTGAGGCATGTCCCCAAGAGGCAGAGAAGAGTCTTGTTCACCGAGGTAATAAGCAAACTGGGAAGATATGCAATGCCACTATTTGCTTCCAGTTTGTGCAGAAGTGGAAGGGATACACCATCTCTCTTGGCTGCCCTGAGAAAGCTGCAAGTGCCTTGCAACATCCATGTAAAAATAGAGCATCGCCTTTGCTTTAAATTCTCTTTCATAACTTCTACATAGCAGTACAAAGTGCACTACAAAATAGACTTCTGCAGTAATTGGTTTGAACCTACAGGGTTAATTCTGAGAGTCTCATTAAAAATAGTCATGAATGCTGTACAATTTCTATGCATTTTGAAATGTGTCAGTAGCCTAGTTTTAGCAATTTACTTCATAGAATGCAAAGGCAGCTAAAAGCTGAGGGCAGTGATTAAGTTGTGAGCCCAAGTACTTTTTCTATTGCTTTTCTGTTTCTGTATTTGCTGTTACAATAAACATGCCAGCATTGAATGTGTTTTATTTTTAACCCCTGCGGGGCCATCATCTTGAGCAGGGGCATGGCAGTCGACCAGAAGGAAGGAAGAATTACATGGCGCAAGGGGGTGGCATGTTTGGCCAAAGGTTTTGGGACATGATACTTCACAGAACTAAACGCTTTAGAGCTTAAAGTCTCTGCTAAAGATGCCACTTTGAGCAGGGCTGGTGTTTTGGGGGGGGGGGAGGGTATGAGAGGGAGACATGGGTAGCTGAGCATGTGGTGAGAGGCTCTGTTCAAAATGGTAGCTGCCAGATAGTACATGAAACAAAATTGTTTAAATCCCCCTTTACTGTTGTATTGTAATTCAGCACATAATACTTACTAGTAGTCTCCCCTATGCAGTAATTTCAGGCTGGCACTCAGCCTGGGTTTTGGAGGGCATCTCTGGCACCTCAGTGTCTGGCTCAGAATTTGGCATCCTGAAGAGATCTTGGCTATTCAGGAGAGTCTCCTCCTGGTCGGTGCCTTTGAAGATTGCTTGGGTGCCTTCTGTAGCCCTCCTCCCCAGATTGCCCAGAAGCCTATCCCAGGGTTTGATGGTGGCTTTCCTTGCCAAAATCTGGGTCGGTTCCTCACGGACCAGGCAGGTAGCTGGAGGCTTACTGGAGGTCCTGTTGCTGTCCCTTGTATTACCGTAGCCCTGCAGAGCCCCTTTGCTCTGTGACAGCACTGTTCCATATCCTGGGAATACCCCTTTTCCTTCATTTGCTCTGACAGACATTCATAGATTCAAGGACTGGAAGGGACCTCGAGAGGTCATCGAGTCCAGTCCCCTTCCCGCATGGCAGGACCAAATACTGTCTAGACCATCCCTGATAGACATTTATCTAACCTATTCTTAAATATCTCCAGAGATGGAGATTCCACAACCTCCCTAGGCAATTTATTCCAGTGTTTAACCACCCTGACAGTTAGGAACTTTTTCCTAATGTCCAACCTAGACCTCCCTTGCTGCAGTTTAAGCCCATTGCTTCTTGTTCTATCCTTAGAGGCTAAGGTGAACAAGTTTTCTCCCTCCTCCTTATGACACCCTTTTAGATACCTGAAAACTGCTATCATGTCCCCTCTCAGTCTTCTCTTTTCCAAACTAAACAAACCCAATTCCTTCAGCCTTCCTTCATAGGTCATGTTCTCAAGACCTTTAATCATTCTTGTTGCTCTTCTCTGGACTCTTTCCAATTTCTCCACATCTTTCTTGAAATGCGGTGCCCAGAACTGGACACAATACTCCAGCTGAGGCCTAACCAGAGCAGATTCGTAGATTGTGGCATTCCAGTGACAACTGTTCAGAAGGGCCTGGATATGCACCTCTGTCTAGAGGGCAAGGAAGTGCAGGATCTCCATACAGGATCACGCAAACACACAGGGCATGGCTGATATAAATGATATGTGGCTCCATGTGTGTGAACTCGCCACGATTTGGAATCTCAAAGGGGAGCTCTTGGCCAGGGGCGGCTCCAGGCACCAGTGCATGTGCCTGGGGCGGCAAGCTGCAGGGGGCGGCCTGACGGTCGCCATGAGGGCGGCAGTCAGGCTGCCTTCGATGGCATGCCTGCGGGAGTTCCACCGGTCCTGCAGCTTTGGCGGCAATTACACCGAAGGTGCGGGACTGGCAGACCTCCCGCAGGCATGCCGCCGAATCCGCGTTACCAGCGGACCTCTCGCAGGCATGCTGCCGAAAGCTGCCTGACTGCCGTGCTTGGGGCAGCAAAATACATAGAGCCGCCCCTGCTCTTGGCTGAATGCTAGCATTTAATTGTGGAGATGACATGCAGTAAAAATGACCTTGACGCAGTACAGGGCACAGAAATAAACAGACAAGCCAATCCAGGCAAGAAACCATGCAGTGTGGGATAACAGTGGGAGGACCGCCAGAAGCAGAATAGTTAATCCAAAATGCTACCGCTGTTGCACACATCCACATGTACCCTATTCAAAAAACAAACAAAACCCACCCTCATTCCAGTCTAGAGTTAATAAATCCACTTTGGAAGTGCAATTATGCAAAATAAGATGTCAGATAATTCAAAAAAATAACTTGTGTGTGGATGCAAAACAGTTTATCTGGAAAAAAATAAGGTAGCCCAAAGAATAAAACAAAAAGCTTTGCCATGTAGACAAGGCCTTACTGTGTACCTTATGTGGTCTCTATGCAACTTATACACATTCTGCATGTTGCTAGATCCCTTTCTGAGAGGGAGAAGCAGAGGGCTCCGTCAGTGTGTCGCCCTGGCTTCCAGGCACGCCCCCCCCCAGCTCCCATTGGCCGGGAACGGGGAACCACGGCCAATGGGAGTTTTGGGGGAGGTACCTGGAGGAGCGGCAAGCAGCGTGAGGAGCCCTGCATCCCCCTCCCCCAGGGGCCGCAGGGACATGGTTCCAGCTACTTCCTGGAGCGGAGCCGAGGCCGGCAACCTGCCCCTGCCCCGGTGTGCGCCGCTGCCACCCCAGAGCCCGAAGCCCTCCTGCACCCTGTCCCCCAACTCCCTGCCCTGAGCCCCCCCTGCTGCACCCTACACCCCAACCCCCTGCCCTGAGACCCCTGACCCATCCCACACCCCTCCTGCACTCAAACCCCCTGCCATGAGCCCCCTGCTGCCCCCCAATCCCCTGCCTGCACCTCAACTCCCTGCCCTGAGCCCCCACCACACCCCTCATACACCCTCTGGGGGCAGGGAGGGGACGGAGTTGGGGTGGGGACTTCGGGGAAGGGGTTGGAATGGGGGCAGAGAAGGGGTGGGAAGAGGCGGGGCCCCATGGAAGGGGTGGAGTGGGGGCAGGGCCGGGAGCAGCGACGGAGGGAGGTGTCAGTGATGCGACCATTGGGCCAATGAACTAGCCCTCATGTGGCCCTCGTGGTCATTTGAGTTTGAGACCCCTGATTTAGTCTGACTTTCTTATAACACTGGCCTCTGGATTTACTTCAATTAATTCTTCTTTAAACTAGAGCATTTCTCTTTGTATTTGTCCCTTTGACTCTCCACCATTTCAGAATGAAGGATGGGATTTTCAAAAACTCAGAATTCATTTAAGTCTCACTGTTTTTAAGTAACTCATTTCAGTGCTTTTGAAAGTCTCACTTGAAGTGTTTTATAGGGAATAAATACCATCTAACCCAGTGGATTACATTTACTAGTGATACCAAGTAATCAAGGAATTTATGAGAATATTTTTGCTGATTCAGGCATATGTTTTGACTAGGCCTACAAAATGATGGAGATGATATTTTTTGTCGGTTTGTAGAAAGTCTACTTTTTCATGCTGTAGAAGGATCTTAAATACAAAGGTTTGGTTAGAGTGCAATTTTTACAATTATTATTATGATGAAATCCAATCCCTGAGCATGTATATTCCCTGGAATACCAAGAATACTCCTTCTTTGCATTTTCCCCACCTTTAATTCAACATTTAGATGAAAATATAAATATGTACAATTGACAGTTATTGTAGGAACTAGATATTATTATTGATGTATAGCAATTACCAATAATAATTTGGTACAAACAGGTGAGCTGCTCTTCAGGTTCAAAACCAATAATTGGAAGGTTTGGTTGTGTATATCATACTTTAAGAATTGCTGTAGGAGGAGCAAAAAGGAATCTCAGTCACTGGAGGTTTTTAAGAACAAGTTAGACAAATACCTGTCAGGAACGGTCTAGGTCCTGCCTCACTGCAAGAAGGATAGATTAGATGACCTCCTGAGGTCCCTTCCAACCCTACATTTCTATGCGTCTATGAAAAGCAGAAACAGCTATTCTATTAACCCTTGTAGTTTAGTAATCTCTTTGGATCTAATCACTGAAGTTAATTTTTTGAGGTGTAATATGTAGAAGAACAGATATATTGCAGTATAAAATTATATAACTTATCAATAGAGAACTGGGAAACAGCTTCCAAATTTTTGTGCAGTGTTGAATACAATAGATAAAAAGGTCACTATGTACTTTAAGAATAGGTATTTTGTTATATAGTGGTCTAGCTCTTTATACACTAATAAATTTTGAATGATGGGTCTGTAATTCTTTCTTTGGGCTCTGGTGATTTCACATGTGACTATAGCCTAGTCTTTTAAGCTATGGCATCACCAAAAACACGCCATGGAATTATGGCTCCACTATTCAGTCACCTGTCATTTAGGGTAGGATTTTCAAAGGTGCTCAGCATGGGTCTAACTCTGCTCCCACTCCAAAAGGAGTTTTACCATGGGACCAATTCTACTCCCACTGAAGTCAAGGTAATCACCCACTGATTTCAAAAGGGATCACAGGTAGGTCAAAACTGAGCACTTCTGAAAATTACACCCCAAATCTAACTGTAAGCAGAAAGCCACACAGCCAGGATGCTCAACATTAACACAGCAGTGAAATTACTAAACTTAGTTTGGTGTGCACCTATTCAGGCAGTCGTTTCCTCATAATCAAGTTACATAATGCTTGCTTGACTTGCCATATTACCAGTATGAATAGATAGAAATTAAGACGAAAGAAACTGGAAAAGTGGGAAAAAAAATCATCAACTAGCAACTCTCCCCCTTTAACTTTACCTCTCCCAAAGAGGTCATTTTATATGTATGTAACTCAGTAAACATGCAAAGATCTCTGTCATAAGAACATAAGAATGGCCATACTGGGTCAGACCAAAGGTCCATCCAGCCCAGTATCCGGTCTTCCGACAGTGGCCAATGCCAGGTGCCCCAGAGGGAGTGAACATAACAGGTAATGATCACGTGATCTCTCTCCTGCCATCCATCTCCACCCTCTGACAAACAGAGGCTAGGGACACCATTCTTTAATTTCTCATAAACATGAAACTACTGACAGAGTTGTCCTGAGGACACACGTTATTTATACCAGTTCCCACTTCCTACCAAAAAAAAAAAAAAAAAAAAAAAAAGTGTCCATGTGCTGAGGGAACATAAGGAGAGTTGGAGTTTAAGCAGCAAACTATAAAATGAGAAAAGAATACTTTTTCTGTATTCTTTACAGACCCTTCCACTCCAGGAACCCAACCTATTTTCTGACAACCTAAGGTGATTTAGCATAAGCTCTGAACCATCTGCCAGGGTGTCTATCAGTTTAGTAGTCTGGTTTCCTTACAGTTTATGGGTTAAGAAGGATAAACCATCTAGCAGAAACACAAAGTGATTTGATCTTTGACTCACACTTCAGAAGTACATATGTAGTCTAAGTAATTGTGCCATACTTAAATTTTTTCAAATACTAACGTATGTGTCAATCAAAACATTTTTATCTTAACAGAACAGAGGTAAATATGTTATTTGACTAGGCAGAATTTGATATTATATTTTTTATAATACAGATGTTTATTTTTAAACATTTTTTCTATTTTTACCTATTTAGATGTTCACAGTTGCAGGAAATTATGGGGTTGAGGGGTCAGACAATTATTTAATGATAGTAGACTTTGAGATACAAGAAAGGACAGTTACTTGTTCCGTAACTGGTGTTCTGCGAGATGTTTTGCTCAGGTGTATTCCACAGTAGGTGTGCATGCTCGTCATGTGCACCGGTGCCAGAACCCGTAGCGGGGAGCACCACTGCGACCCCTGGAGTGGCGCCTCTATGTTGCGCCATAAAGGAGGCTGCGCGCTCCCCACACCCTCAGTTCCTTCTTGCCAGACAACTCTGACAGAGGAGAAGGAGGGCGGGATGTGGAATACACCTGAGCAACACATCTCAAAGAATGCCAGTTACGGAACAGGTAACTGTCCTTTCTTCTTCGAGTGATTGCTAATGTGTATTCCACAGTAGGTGACTCCAAGCTATACCTGATGGAGGCGGGTAGGAGTCATTATCCCTTGTTTGGGAGACGATGACATAGTGCGATGAAAAGGTGTGGACAGAGGACCATGTAGCAGCCCTGCAGATGTCCCGAATGGGGACATAAGCCACGTAGGCTGCTGACGAGGCCTGAGCTCTCGTCAAATGAGCCTTCACTATATTAGGTGGGTGAACCCCTGCGAGGTCATAACACGTGCGTATACACGAGGTGATCCAGCAGGAGATCTGCTGGGTGGAAACCGGTCGCCCCCTCATGCGCTCAGCTGAAGCAATGAAAAGCTGAGGGGATTTCCGGAATGGGCTGGTTCTGTCTAGGTAAAAGGCCAGCGCTCTACGCGCATCTAGCATGTGTAGGCGTCGTTCCTCATTGGAGGAATGGGATTTAGGACAGAGGACCAGGAGGAAAATGTCCTGATCCATGTGAAAAGCCGAGACTACTTTTGGCAGGAAGGCAAGGTGCAGACGGAGCTGGACCTTATCCCTATGGAAGACCATATAGGCTCGGAGGTCAGGGCCTTAAGCTCCGAGACCCGGCGGGCTGAGGTGATAGCCACCAGGAACGCCACTTTCCACGACAAGTGGGACCAAGAACATGTGGCCAAGGGCTCGAAGGGAAGCCCTGTGAGGTGGGAGAGCACTAGGTTCAGGTCCCAGGGCGGAACCAGGGGTCTAGCGTAAGGGAAAGCCCGATCCAGCCCTTTTAGGAACCGGGATGTCATGTGGTGTGAAAACACTGAGTGGCCCTGCACCGGTGGGTGGAAGGCAGAAATGGCTGCCAGGTGCACCCTGACCGAGGAGGGCACCAGCCCCTGGGACCTAAGAGATGAGAGGTAGTCGAGGATGAGCTGGAGAGATGCGGAGGAGGGGGAGGAGCCCCTCTCCCTCGCCCACATGGAGAACTGATATCATTTGGCCAGAAGGAACTGAGGGTGGGGGGGAGCACGCAGCCCTCTTTATGGCGTGACAAAGAGGCGCCACTCCGGGGGTCGCAGCGGTGCTCCCCGTTACGGGTACTGCTAAGGGAAAAACTTCCGGCACCGGTGCACGTGGCGAGCACGCACACCTATTGTGGAATACACATAAGCAATCACTCGAAGAAGTTGTTAAAACTTTATAACCATGAAAACATATCATCACATGTCAAAAAATACATATACACATGATAAATGTCCTAAAAAAAAAAAAAAAACCAACACACTCTAGTAAGTTATCAAGCAGCATTTTCCCTACTTTGCTATAAATTCAATCATCAACAATGGTCAGTTTGTGTGTATATGGTGAAATCAACATTTACAGATAAAAATCTAATCCTGCCAAACTTGCATTCTACCATAAAATATTTGGTAGTAACATTTTCCTTTTTACATTAGGTGAAATTGACAGCTTAGCAGAGTTTACTAAAAAGTTCAAAGTATATTTTTGTTTATATAAGATAGGAGCTTTTCTATTTATTCTGTGAATCTATTAAATATTTTTGAGGGGCATGAATTTACATTTACTGTCTAATAAATACTCTAATCACAAATGCTGGCCGATATTGAAGACTAGTACTCTTGTTATTTTATTGCATGAAAGCATATCCAAAGTTAAATAATTCAGGTCAGTACGAACATCAAAAGCTACTTCTATTAAATATTGCAAATATGCATTTTATGTTGATTAGGCAGCATTGTGTTCTATTTAGGAACACTATTTTTAAAGCAGATTAAATGTGCAGTTGTATGTGGATGTTTATTAGACAGATCTATTTAGAAACTGACATACTACCATTATATTTTCAGTGTGGCCCAATGCAGCTGGCAACTAACGTAAGGTAGTTCTACAATCAAAAGATTATAAACTTCCAAAACAAAGTCACCTGGTGAGGGTCATTTCTGTTATCTAATGAAAATATTTTTACAGCTACTCAGCAGCACTTACAGATGATCAAACCAAATCTACAAATGCTATTTAATCAAAATGTAAGAATATCTATTGTTAAAACAATCACACAAAATATCAGCAGTAATTATTATTAGAAAAATCAGGTTAACATCAACCAGTCCCTATTTTCTTTCTTCCAGACTAATCGGTATCTAGTTTAATAAAGGAAACTCTTTGGAAAACTCTTAACAACATAGATATAGAAAAATGATTACAAAAAGACCTGGAATTCTTACCTGCTTACCTTTATAAAAAAGGTACAAAAATTCCTTATGTCATTATCAATAAAATCATAAATGAGAATCAATATTTTGCTACAGAATATTCACAACATATGCCTGTGTCTTAACTAGCTTAAAGGCATTTCAGTACATGGAAGGGGGTTGCTGTTTCATACAGCTATGCAGAATAAGTGTTCTAAGCACAAAATACACTTCAATGTAAAAAGATGATCTGAAAATAATCCCAGTTTTGGGGGGAATGTGTGTGTGGGGGAGAGAGAGGTGTCAGTGCATTGTGGAAAGAAATGGAAGCGCAAAGTGGTATTTATTTTTAAAAAAAGCAAACAGTCTCACCCTGTTCTCTTGCTTTAAGACTACAGAATTCACAGGAAGTATTTGTGAATTAGGACTAAAACGCTGAATAAAAGCTGCATTTCAAAACACCCCCCACCAAAAATGAAAGCCATCTATTAAATACAATAAACCAACAATAACATTGTTCGTGTGGCTCATACCAGAAGTATAAAAAGGGAGAAAGAAAATGGAGTTCCACATAAACAATAGAAAAACTAACTCATTTGGAGGCAAAAAGAAGAAGTCCTCCTCAGCTTTAAGCAACTCAACCCTGGAGCGTTTTTACTACAGTCTGACAACTTCTTTTAGCTCTTGGTTTCCTGTCCAGACGTGATCCCAAATCTACGTAAGGAATCTGGAAGCTGAGAAATTAAACAAGGCGGAATGCTAATATATGTTTACAGACAAGCATATGATAACTATGTAGACCTACACATGTGGATTTACAAATGCACGTTGCCCTAATCTGAAGGCAAGGAAACATTTGTATATTCAGTCATAAATCCTAGCAACAAAGTCTGAAAGCTAGTTGGGAAATGGAGTTAAAGGGAAAAGGTCCATTTCATAAAGCCCAGACTAAAAGCTCACCAGGAATAACTGTGAACAGACACAGAATGCAGTTAAAGAACATGCACCACAGTATGTAACCCTCTCCTTTCCCTTCATGCTCTAACCAGTCAAGATCAGCTGGAAAGCGTGAGTTGATGATTCCTAGATTTGTATATCTAGAGGCTGGTTAATGTACGTTGTCAGTGGGAGGCCTCTGAAAGCATGCCACACAAGTCAGAGAAAGACCTACTGCCAGTTTGTATGACTAAGATGACACAAAGCAGACTTAATGGGCCTTAGATCTGGTGCACTGGTGTTCAAACCATTTTTAGGCAAAGGTACTCATTTGTTCTTAAATCAAGCTCTCATGAGGAGCTAAGTGACTTCAGCTCTGTTGGGCGGGCAGGGGGGAAGCCTTACTTGTTCAAATAATCTTTGATCCCTTTCAACTTTATGTGAACTGTAGTATATAACTAGATTAATGCCATAAATCTATTAGTAAAACATGCAGAACAATATATGCTCTGCTTTAAACTAGCAGTAGTATGATGGTACTTAACTCCTGATTAAAGGGTCTGTGAATTAACTTCAAACTAACATTATGGGGTTTCTGTTGTATCCATTAGCACTCTGATTATTTTCTTTAACGTCTAATAACAATGTCAATCTTATTGAAACTGCATTAAAAGGACAAGTTATTCTAAATCACTGCTTGAACCTCCACAGGCACCATTTCTTGTCACCTTAATAAGCTGGCACATAGATTTGATTCTGACTTGGTACTGCTTTCCTGGTCTCAAATCACAGCTGTGCTGAATAGCAAATATCTCAGTTTCAATAGGGAAAAGGTTGGCTCTCAAGTAGTTCACCCCAGGGGTCAAAATACTGCAGCAGGGCATTTAAGTGCCTTTATGTTATTGAGCGGAAACATCAACTCACATATTATTGATCATAATTGGGTAGCTCTGTTGCAAGTTGTCTGCAGTAGTCTTAAGTGCTGAGAGACTGGGGCAGAGGAATGTTATGCTTTTAGAAAAAATGCAATCCATCTGCTGCCCAATTTTAGATACACAAGAGCAATAGCTAGTTCTAGCACAAAATCTAAAATGCAACCTTGGTTGTTGATGCATCAGGATCATATTCAGTACCACTTCCTTAGGTTTTCACTGCTGAAGAAAGGCAGACCTGTGAATACTGATTAAAACAAGCAGGAGGCAGAGCTTGCTTTCTACAGTTTTGCAGCCAGAAGAAATGGTAGTTACTTATCTGGAAATTTGTTTTCTGTAACCTAGACATATACTGTTTCAGTTCAAATCACCATTATGCAGCTCTGGTCCCATTAGTCAAGTAACCTTAGCCAATCCTGACTGAAGTCTTTTGGAGTTCTCAACCTAATTTTATTCTCAGATGACCACTCCATTGCTTGTGAAAGGATCAGCAGCGTGAACCTTCCCCCTTTAGGATGCTAAATGACTATCTGAAAGAAACCAAAAGCTGAACATGAGGATGAATTACAGTATCTGAATCTTTGCTACTGAAGTGGTTATCTGACAATGCCCTCTTCTAAGTCTAACTGGAAAACTTCGAACATGCTTGGATGAAAGCTACTCAGAAGGGGGGAAACATAATGGACAATGCAATCTTTTTTTTATTTTATTTTTTTTAAAGAAAGAAAAAGAAGATAGAATCCAGAGAAACTATATGGACATGTGAGGAGGAACTAATTCTTCAATAACCCTGTAATGTCTGCATCCAGCGTCAGAAAACTACTCCTTATACTGTATCTAGGTCAGTCTGCAGTTCTTCCTGCATACCCATAGGATCACTACAGAGGGGAAATGCTGTGTGGGAAGGCCAGGGAATGAACCTTGCAGATCAAATGACTCAGACCACAATATCTCAAAAAGTTTAGTAGCAGTTAGACATCTAACAATGAATGCCAGTGAAAATGAAGTAGGATCAGAAGCTAAGAGAGAGAAAGAACAAGTTAAAAATTACTTAGAAAAGTTAGATGTTTTCAAGTCACCAGGGCCTATTAAATACATCCTAGAATACACAAGGAGCTGACTCAGGAGATAACTGAGCCATTGGCGATTATCTTTGCAAAGTCATGGAAGGCGGGTGAGATTCCAGAGGACTGGAAAAGGACAAATATAGTGCCAATCTATAAAAAAGGAATAAGGACAACCTGGGGAATTACAAACCAGTCAGCTTAACTTCAATAGCTGGAAAGATAATGGAGCAACTAATCAGGCAATCAATTTGCAAACACCTAAAAGATAATACAGTGCTAAGTAACAGTCAGCATGGATTTGTCAAGAACAAATCATATTTAAGCAACCTAATAGTTTTCTTTGACAGAGTAACAAGCCTTGTGGATGGGGAGGCTGGAGGGGGAAAGAGCCAGATGTGGTATATATTGACTTTAGTTAACACTTTTGATACTGGCTCGCATGACCTTCTCATAAAACAAACTAGGGAAATACAACCTAGATGGAGCTACATAGGGTGGGTGCATAACTGGTTGGAAAACCATTCTCAGAAAGTAGTTATCAGTGGTTCACAGTCAAGCTGGAAGGGCATATTGAGTGGGGTCCCGCAGAGATCAGTTCTGGGTCCGGTTCTGTTCAATATCTTGACCAACGATTTAGATAATGGCATAGAGAGTACACTTATAAAGTTGGTGGACGATACCAAGCTGGGAGGGGTTGCGAGTGCTTTGGAGGATAGGTTTAAAATTCAAAATTATCTCGACAAACTGGAGAAATGGTCTGAAGTAAATAGGATGAAATTCAATACGGACAAATGCAATACTCCACTTAGGAAGGAACAATCAGTTTCACACATACAAAATGGGAAATGATTGCCTAGGAAGGAGTACTGCAGAAAGTGATCTCGGGGTCATAGTGGATCAAAAGCTAAATATGAGTCAACAGTGTAAAACTGTTGCAAAAAAGCCAAACATCATTCCAGGAGTGTCGTAAAGAAGACATGAGAAGTAATTCTTCTGCTCTACTCCATACTAATTAGGCCTCAACTGAAGTACTGTGTTTGGGCACTGCATTTCAGGAAAGATGTGGATAAATTGTAGAAAGTCCATAGAAGAACAAAAAAAAAAAAATGATTAAAGGTCTAGAAAACATGACCTATGAGGGAAGATTGAAAATATTGGGTTTGTTTAGTCTGGAGAAGAGAAGATTGAGGCAGGACATCATAACAGTTTTCAAGTACACCTCTACCTCTTTATAACGCTGTCCTCGGGAGCCAAAAAATCTTACCGGGTTATAGGTGAAACCGCGTTATATCGATCCACCGGAGTGTGCACACCCCCCCCCCAGAGCACTGCTTTACAGCCAAATTTGTGTTATATCGGGTGGCGTTATATCGGGGTAGAGGTGTATATAAAAGGTTGTTACAAGAAGGAGGGCAAAAAATTGTTCTCTTTAACCTTTGAGGATAGGACAAGAAGCAATGGGCTTAAACTGCAGCAAGGGCAGTTTAGGTTAGACATTTGGAAAAACTTCCTGGCAGGGTGGTTAAGCACTGAAATAAATAGCCTAAAAAGGTTGTGGAATTTCCATCATTGGAGATTTTTAAGAGCAGGTTAGACAAACACCTATTAGGAATGGTCTAGATAATACTTAGTCCTGCCTTGAGTGCAGGGGACTGGACGAGATGACCTCTCGAGGTCCCTTCTGATCCTATGAATTCAGTCATTTTTTTCAAAAGCTGTTCCAGGGATTAAAAGAACCCACACCTTTCAAAGGTATAATATGAAACCCAATTACAGTGAACCACAAATTCACAGACTACTGGGTCAATAAGAGAGATCTGCAAGCAAATTAATGCTTACTGAGAAAGGACTGGGACTGTCTTCTATACCACACTATATTGCCAGACCATCAGAGGGTGAAGAAATTGACACTCAGTCAGATGTTCTTCTGAAATTCCTAGTTGGGATGACCTCAGCAAGGAGCATGGCAGGGAACTGCCTGCCAGAAAAATAAAGGAGAGCAGTTACTGCCAAGTTCTGACCTCTACCACTATAGCAAAGCAATTTGAAGGAAAAATCCTCCGTATGTGTCAACTTAGGGTTGTCAAAATGAGACAAACAAGGATGAGCAGAAGAGAACTCTCCTGGATTCTGCAGCGATAGGAATCACTGACTCAAGCACCTATCATGACACTCTCATGGTAAGCTTCCCAAGAACCATTTACAATTCTACTGACCTAAGTCTCTCCCACTGATGAAAACTGGGAACAAAGACGAACACTGCGATGAGAGGTACTCTTCTCTGGACCACGAGCTAAAGTTAAGACAGTTTATTATATTCTTCCCCAAAAAGTATTTCAGTTTCTGCCTGTTGCTTATGGAAAGAAGAGGGTTAGTCTAACTACCAGAGAGATGAAATGGGAAAATGCCCTTGAGACACTACAATGTCTGCTACCGTAGAAGCGCATTAATTCTCCATTCACAGAATCACTAACCCATAGCTTTTGCCTTAAAACCTGGTGGCCCTCTCCTCCCTTTGCAGCAGAGATTTAAACAAGTGTCTGGATTCTCTACAATGATTTCTGTGGAGCTGCACTGTTTAAGTGAACCAGAACATATGCTCTGCACTAAATTACCGTACACCAATGGGCTAGTTCTCCAGCCCAGCATGAATCCATACCACACCAGTATAGTTCAGGGCCTTGCCTCAGGACACAATTTATTAGTTAAAAGAAGAACTTAAGCTAAGTATCAAAATAAAGCATTTTCTTTGCCAAACACGGGCTATAATTGCCTGAGGCTTTCCCCCACTCGCCTCTCAGCCAGAGCCCAGACCCAGCAACTCCCATAGGAGTCTTTCTACACCCTCAAGTTCTCACTCCTCAAGCATCCTGGGGACCTATGGCTGGGTTCTTTCTCCTAACCCAGGGACTCCTGCCATTCTCCAGTTCAACTGACCTCTTTATAAGGACTAGGTGCTCTTCAAGCCATCACCTGACCCCTAACTCCACAGCCTCAGCTGATAAGCCACAGGTGGGGCTGGGCCCATCTCCCCTTAAAAGGACTAGTCACCCTGCAACACCCTGTTCGGTCCAAAAAGCAAACAGAATGTTAGGGATCATTAAAAAGGGGATAGAGAATAAGACTGAGAATATATTATTGCCCTTATGTAAATCGATGGTACGCCCACGTCTCAAATACTGCGTACAGATGTGGTCTCCTCATCTCAAAAAAGATATACTGGCACTAGAAAAGGTTCAGAAAAGGGCAACTAAAATGATTAGGGGTTTGGAACGGGTCCCATATGAGGAGAGATTAAAGAGGCTAGGACTCTTCAGCTTGGAAAAGAGGAGACTAAGGGGGGATATAATAGAGGTATATAAAATCATAAGTGATGTGGAGAAAGTGGATAAGGAAAAGTTATTTACTTATTCCCATAATACAAGAACTAGGGGTCACCAAATGAAATTAATAGGCAGCAGGTTTAAAACAAATACAAGGAAGTTCTTCTTCATGCAGCGCACAGTCAACTTGTGGAACTCCTTACCTGAGGAGGTTGTGAAGGCTAGGACTATAACAGCGTTTAAAAGAGAACTGGATAAATTCATGGAGGTTAAGTCCATTAATGGCTATTAGCCAGGATGGGTAAGGAATGGTGTCCCTAGCCTCTGTCTGTCAGAGGGTGGAGATGGATGGCAGGAGAGAGATCACTTGATCATTGCCTGTTAGGTCCACTCCCTCTGGGGCACCTGACATTGGCCACTGTCGGTAGACAGGATACTGGGCTAGATGGACCTTTGGTCTGACCCGGTACGGCCGTTCTTATGCTCTAACAGTTACACCTTTCAAAATAACACTGCTCTACAGCCAAAATGCTTCTGAAATAAATGTAGTCAAACTTTACTAATTCTGGGTCACTGAGAACGAAAATGATGCTTAAAATTGTTGATTGGCTCTAGTTTTCAAGATATGCTATTGGGTCAGTATATACGACCTTTGACTTGGGAATGGCAGAGGATAAGTGAGTTATAAAGGGAAGGGATCTCAATGTAAACCAGAAATGACTAAAATATATCTTTGACTGGATCTATGAATAAATCTATGACTGGGTTTGGACAGTACTTGCTTTTTAGGCAAAAAAAGGAATGATGCAATCTGAAGCTGGTATTGCATCATACAGGATATGAGTTGCATCATGTTATTCCTAGAAGTCATGGATGATGCAATCATAACGAAGCTTACATCACTCTGCTGAACAAATTGCCCTATATCAGCTCTAGAAATCATAGTGTTGTGCTCTCTTATTTGTCAGTGTTTGATTTTGCAAAGGGACACATTTCTGTTTAGCCAAAGTGAGCAGAGATGCCTCGTACTTGTGTGAACAGTGCAGATAACTTCTGCTATGTTTGTGGTGAAGTGACTTTTGCATCACAAAAGCGCAGTATAACTACTAAGGTTAAGAAAGCCTATCACCTTTATTTTGGCTGCAAAATTGGAGATCAGGACAAGAGGTGGGCCCCACACATATGCTGCAACACCTGTGCAACAAATCTTCACCAGTGGTTGAACAGGAAAAGGAAATCTATGCCTTTTGCAGTGCCAATGATTTGGAGAGAGCCAACAGATCATACCAGCAATTGTTACTTCTGCATGGTGCCTCCAGTTGGGAAAGGTATGTCAAAGAAGAAAAAGTGGACTGTGCATTATCCAAACATTCCATCAGCTATACACCCAGTACCCCACGGAGAAGGACTGCCGGTTCCTGATGCACCAGAATCATTCTCACTTGAGTCAGACGAGGAAGAGGAAGAGGATGAAACTTCTGGTCCTGAACTATCAATGTCACAGGACCCACATTTTCTCCCATCCTCCTCCTCTGAGCCACACCTCATAACACAAGGTGAACTGAATGACCTTGTCAGGGATTTGGAACTACCCAAGAGTAAGGCAGAGCTGTTGGGCTCCAGACTACAGCAGTGGAATCTCCTGGCAGGTGATGTTAGGGTTTCCATGTTCCGTGACCGTCAAAAGGATCTTGTCTCATTCTTCTTCATGGAAGGTGATCTTGTAGCCTGCAACAACATCGATGGTGTGATGGCAGCCCTCAACATCGTTCACGATCCAGATGAGTGGAGACCGTTCACTGATTCATCGAAGACGAGTCTTAAAGCTGTTTTACTGCATAATGGCAATGTTTTGCCATCAATTCCAGTTGGTCATGCAGTCCATATGAAGGAAACCTATGACAACATGAAACAACTTTTGAGGTACATAAACGATGACCAACATCAGTGGCAGCTTTGTGGCGATTTGAAGGTTGTTGCTCTCTTGCTTGGTCTGCAGACTGGATACGCAAAGTACTGCTGTTTTCTCTGCGAATGGGATAGTTGTGCAAGAGATTCCCACTACATCAAGAAAGATTGGCCACTCCGACAGTCATTGGAGCCTGGGAGGAAAAGTGTTCAGCATCCACCACTTGTTGAATCAAGGAAGATTTTGTTACTACCCTTACACATCAAGCTGGTCCGATGAAGAACTTTGTCAAGGCCATTGACAAAACACAAGCAGCTTTCAAGTACCTCCGTGGAAAATTTCCAAGGTTAAGTGAAGCTAAGATAAAGGAAGGTGTCTTTGTTGGTCCTCAGATTCGTGAACTTCTTCGAGATGATGCATTTGACCATGCACTGCGTGGCAAGGAAAAGACGGAATGGAAAGCCTTCCAGTTAGTGGCAATACATTTTCTCAGAAACAACAAGGCAGACAACTACAGGTTGTTGGTGGAAAACCTCCTCAAGGCATACAAAAGCCTTGGTTGCAACATGTCACTAAAGATACATTTTTTGCACTCTCATCTAGATTTTTTTCCACCGAACTGCGGAGCAGTGAGCGACGAGCACGGCGAGCGATTTCACCAGGACATTGCAACAATGGAGAAACGCTATCAGGGCAAATGGAGCCCATCAATGCTTGCAGACTATTGCTGGACAGTGACAAGAGATGCTCCATTTAATGAATACAAGATACAAGCTAAGAAGCGCCGAGTAGACACTGAATAGGACTAAAATATGGCCATAATCGTTTTTTGCCTTTTGTTTCATAATACATTTTATTTATATAACCCTTTTGCTGATTTTTAAAGTGTTACATAAACAGGACAGGTGAAATATTATCATGTAAAGCAACCATAAACACATGAAAAGACCTAGGTTTACAATTTATGATTAAAACTCTACTATCTACACAATATACATAGAAATAAAATGTAAAAACTTAAATATCTTAGAAACAGTAGCCAATCAGTTGTTTTAATTGTCATATTTGAATTCAGCACATCAAAATACATAATAAATAGCACATTTTATCTCTGAAGCAGACGACTTCTCAAAAATTGTAGACCAGTGTAATTTGACAGAGAGCATTTTGTGATGCCACATCCTTGATTGTATCATCCTATTTGCTCACATACTTGCTCTTCTGCAAAATTTTGTAATGTGCAGTGGCTGTCCCTGATTTTAAGGGAAATTAGTGAAGTTTGACTGCATAAGCAATTTAAGAAATTGGTGGAAATAATCCTAAAATTCCCTATTGAACAAAACAACACACAGCTCACCTGGGAAGAAGCAGAAAACTCATCTTGAGTCTCTTCGCATCATTTTTATATTGGCATAGCACTGTATAGTCAAGTGGCATGACTTTCAACAAGTTACTCATGATTAATCTCAATGTAAGAAACAGCAGAATCAGGCCCAGCAGCCTGACATCAATATACGTTTAAAATACTTTAATTCTGGTATGCTATCTGCAATAATGCAAAGGTTCATAAACCTCAGAAAGACAAAACCTGCTATCTACTTTACAGGTGCAGAAGTCTATTTTGCAGCAGAACTAGCATGGTTCTACTGTGCAGGCGGGGGTGAGAGGTATAGGGTGGTGAGTAACTGAAATCATCACACATGGGTTACACACACCCTATGCACAAGCCATTGATCCATAAAGGAGCTCTGTACAGTATTATACAGAGAGATGTGATGTGGGGCAGGAGGATCAGATACTACATGGCTTCCCCCACCCCCCACTATGCTGGAGGGAAAAGAATGCTTATAGTACAGAAGTGACATACAGAAACTCTGCTACCACTCTGACCTTGAGAGGAGGAGTGCTCTCTCACTTTACCTCGGACAGTTTCCAAGCACCCAGCCAAATTATTCAGGCTGAATACTATGGAGAAGATTTTTGCCTTAGTGTACCGTGCAACAAGAGGGGCGGGGGGAGACAGTGAGCATGCAGTTCAACTGGCAGTGTGCTTTTATACTGCTAAAATGCTAAGCCTTTTGCAACACAGACCTAACATTAGTTTGATAGCAAACTGGGGAGTCTTCTTGCTCCCATTACAGCCAATGGGAATGGTAGGCTCTTGCAGGTGGTGATCAGTGCTTTTCAGGATTAGGCCCTTGGGATCATACTGCAAATATATAACAAGCAAAAATTAAGGCTGCTGTTCTCTTGTGGGCATATTATTTTTTACACACACACCCCATTTGTTAACATGGAGTGAAACAAGCTAAGATGCCAGTTCAAATGATGGAAAGGGGCGGGGGGGAGGTAGGAAAAAAGAAAGCACAATGATATGAAATATTATTTAGGATTTGGATATAAACAATGTCTTTTTAAAAATAAAACATAATTAACTACAATGTATTTTAAAGTAGTATGTCTCTATATACACACACAAGATACAAAAAATTAACATTCTTTGGAATAAAAAGGTCACAATTTTTTGCCCAAAATATATGGCAATGTCATTCTACTATGAGAGGTTAAGAGGGAACTTTTGGTAGCAACTTATATTAAAAACAAGTCAAAGATCAGATCCTCTGCAAAATATTTATCTCGTTCTCAGCAAATCAGTGTACTTCAAAGCTTTTTCTCTGGGGATAATGGAGTTGGATTCTAAACTAGATGAAAGAGAGGACATGGAAACAACAGGATAAAAGTGCAGAACACACATTGCAATTTATTTTTGTTACTAAAGTCATGATCCTGAAACCCATTGCACAAGTAGCCCTTACTCACATGAGTTGCCCCACTTACTTCAATGAAACTGTTTGTGTGAGTAAAGGTTACAAGAACAGTCTCCAAAATCAGCTGTTTCATTTTATCATCATCACAAATGATTCTTTTATATTTCCCGTACTGTAACATTTGGCATTCCAATTAATTGTTTTCTCTATACTATATCTCTGTTTGCAAGCATTAATATTTTAAATGGCAGGGTATTAGCTACATTCCAGAGGGGGGGAAAAATTCTATAGGTTTGATTTGCGTCAAGGGTTGTTTAAATTACACCAATGCAAGAGGCACTGTTTTGAACGTCATTACAAGATAGAACGGTAGGGATTGTGGGGAAGATTTCAAGCCCTGGGTTAACATTTTATACCATACTTTGAAGATAATTTACAGTTTTCTCTCCACTTTCTCAGTAACAAAGGACAGTCAGAGCTGGCAGGGTCTGAATTTGCTTGTTTATTTACATTTGCTGTTCTTTTTAAATGCAAAGAAACATTGTAATGGTTTATTTTTCATTTTGCTTATGATTTGGGCATAGGGTTATTTTATCAAACCTACCGAGAGTGCTGAACATTAGCAATGCTGCACTAAAATCCCCCTAATAAAATGTTACCAATATAAATAATTGGTCTTAGAATGTGACAAGAGAAAACTGTTCACTTTTCTCCTTCACAGGGCTGGATAATTTTAACATTACATCGTTCAGACTTTAGTAGAATGAGCTTTTTACAATATGGGTAACAAGACAACTATTGTTTCAAAGAGTTAAGTGAAACTGCATTGGAGCCTAAGCTGTATTTGATTTTAAAATCTTGTTCTCATATGTGACCTCCTTTTCTTCACAGAAAACTGCCCCCATTGTTGTCAAGATAGCAGTCTGAAAGTTCATGTGGGGAGAATCCAACTTAGAGTCCAAGCTGTGAAGCACTTTTGAAGAGTCTGTAGCTGAAAATGAACATGTCTGAATCTTCGGATCATGCCGGATAGCTTATGGAGAAGTGACAGTTTTTGGAATCTAAACTGCCAGCTAAACTGATTGTTTTAATACTTGTTAACATTTATAGTAGCCTACATTGATGCTACTTATTAAGGATCATGTTCCCATATCCCACATGAGACCAGACCACACCCTGCCACAGAAAAACCTCCAAGAAGGGTCCTTGGGGAAGAATACACCATAAGCTGCCCCGAGCAGATTTTTCCCTAAGCTCTTCTGCAGGGGAGAAGGATTGCCCCGCCACAGAATGAAAGCCTGTGGATCCCATAGCACGTACAGGCAACATGCTGCCATATCAACTCTCTCCTACTTGAGATCCTCAGCTGAGTGGCTGCAGACCACTGCAGCCAGTGCTTCCTTCACCAGCAGCTGCCTTTGAAACATAAAGAGTGAATTCCCCTCCCATAGTCCATGCCTCACCCTGCATCAGAACCCTGACCCCACAGACGACTTTCCATGGGATGCGGCCTGGGGTGGAGTGCTGAGGTGGCTGACTCCCACTTCTGTGAGCAAAGAACAAGCTGTGCATGCTGACTGACTCATCCATGTGTGGATCTCGCTGAAGGGTGGGAACAACTGGACCCAGGGTTGCCAATGTGCTGTTGCCATCAAAGGAAATTCTGACTCCGGCTGTCAAAATTATTATTTGACTTATTCTTACATCTAGAATAAATTTAATCATCACAGTGAAGATGGAGTTTAAAATGGTCGCTATTATTAAGTTAAGATTTTACCTGCTTTTGCTTTAAACACAAAAGCCTCTCAGGAGGTGCACAGCACCTCAAAGGATCAGGCGTGAAATGACAACTCTCTCTTCCCTTCCGGGTCTTCCTTCAAGCTCCCCCTAAAAACATACAAAGCCTTTCAATAATAATCCACTAGAAGATATGAATCTAGAACAAAAAGATCCATGCACCCATCAAGATTACTTTGAGAGTGGGCCTTTATTTGATCATGCACTATAAACATCTTTCAACTTTACTTTCTGTCCAGTTAATATGTAATCACTTAGGAGAGGGGACAGTGTCTTCCTTCGTCTGTGCAATGTCAGTACAGCCACTCATTATAACCCACACAAGAAGCTTTGATTGCTTACAGTTAAATTTGCTCAAGTGCACTAGCAAATCACCACAAGTAACGGAAATTACCACTTAAGACAACATTAACTAACACCTTATGCCAAGCACAATTCCCATGACATGCCACCCAAACGCCATTATTCACAAATGCCTCTATGCTGACTTGAAAAGATAACCCGTCAGTCTCGGGCCTCTCTATTAAAAATGACAACAAGGGCTCCTATAGAAATGAGGTCCCTTCTTTTTTCAGCTCAACTCAGCTGAGAATCAGTGGCAACCACCAACAGGCAGAAAAGGTTTTTAATGAAATACTAGTTTTAGAAAATAGACGAGTGAAGCGCCAGGAGAAGACACAATTAAGAGAGTTATGTGTTGCAGACTCTGTGTTAAATAAGGCCAACAGCAGCAGTCCTTGAAGAAGGAACACAGAGTAGCTGCTGGTACCAGACAGTATATAACTGAACATAGTCATTTACTGTGAAGTTCTATTTTTTCCCCCCAAATAAAAAGTAGAATAAAACTCTTCTATAAACAAGATGTTACTCATTTCTTGTCCAGAGATGTTTGCAAAAAGTAATACATAAATATAAATCTCGTAAGAATTATTTAAAAACCTCCCCCCCAACATATTTCACTATTCTGTTTAATTATAATGCAAAATGAATGTGAAGTTTCACTGCAACTATGAGATACAGACACACCTAGATTCATATACTCCAAGACCAGAAGGAACCACTGTGATCATCTAGTCTGACTTCCTGTATGACACAGGCCACAGAACTTCCCCAAAATAATTCCTAAAGAGTATCTTTTAGAAAAAAAATCCAATCTGGACTTAAAAGTTGTCAGTAACGGAGAATCCACCACAACCCTTGGTAAATTGATGTTAAAAATGTACACCTTATTTCCAGTCTGGATTCATCAAGCTTTAACTTCCAGCCACTGAATGGTGTTGCAACTTTCTCGGCTAGACTGAAAATCCCTTTATTAAATATTTGTTTCCCATGTAGATACTCAGATTAATCAAGTCACCCCTTTATCTATTTAACTTAACAAAAAGAAGCTGGACTCAAGGAGCTCTATCGTTATAGTCTCTAGTCCAAAAGGAAAGGAGTGAATAAGTAGAGAAAAAGGAATACAGGAGAACTTACAGAACGGGAAGATACTCAGAGAAAATACTTTTGTGAATTTAGCTTTTAATTCCCCCATTTCCTTGAACTGTATATCCATTAAAAATCTGAATGAGATGTACAAGGTTCTTTAAAGATTGTGATCAGAGAGAACACCTTTCTGAATGAGTTAAAAACAAAACAGAATTGGTAAAGCTGTTCACTATATCCCAACCACATCTATCTCCTAATGAACTTCACTTGTAAAAAAAGGTGTCTGTGCTGATCTTAACTGAGTGGAGTGGCAGCAGCTCCCTCCTACAGTAAATCTTAAAACTCTAATTCACATCATATCAATACTGAACGTAAATGAACAGCGCAGACAAATGACAACCCAATCAGAGGTCATAATCATATAGCAGCAAAGAACAGTGAAGCAGAAGCATGTCAAATGGCTGGTCACATGACAAGTTTCAGTTATAAAATGATATTAATATTTCTTTTTGCACATTTTTGGACGCTCTTGACCAACACAAATAAAAATTAAACTAGTCAACAAAAATCTTAGATTGTGAAAACAAAGCTGTCTGCCACATCTGATTCGATCATTTCAATATGAACAGGCCCCTTCCAGGAAAACAGTTTTAGTTACCTCGCTTCCACAATGCTGAATTTTTAAAGTTGTGCAGCTACTTTTTTGCTGAAACAAGTGCTTAAAATAAAAAAAAACTCTACAAGATTTATGATTTCCCGTGTACATATAAAACAAGGCCAACCATTACAAGATTGTGTTTCAATGTTCTGACCATCCTGGAACAGAACAATGGTCTGCAGTGGTAATTATATCACTAATTTTATTATCTGAAACCAGCTGCTTTCCTAGTTGTAATCCAATTAAACATCTACATAATATCCAGTACAACAATAACATAATAAGGAGGAAGCCCCCTAAGTGAAGCTATCCAGAGCAAAAATGGTTTAAAAATATATTAAACTAGTTTGTGAACAGTTTATAAGCGATACAGTGCTACCAACCAGGCTTGGAACTGAACATACCTAAGCTGGTCTGGTGATTTAGGCTGCACTGGAATACAAGAAATTTAAGTTCAGCAGCAATAGTTAAACGCTCTTCCTGGGATTATGGAGCATCAATGAGAAGGAGGAAGGCCTGCTGCATTACTCTCTGTACTCCCATCCTGAATTAGTGATGTAATGCAGTGGTCCCCAGACTTTTCAGGGTCAGCCCCCAAGCAAGTGGCTGGGGGCAGAGCTGCAGCCTGGGCCTGCCACACCTCCTTGAACACTCCTCTGCACCCTCCCTCTCCCCCTCCAGTTTGGGGACCTCTGATATAATGGCAGTAGAAGAGGACCTGGGACCTTTCAGATCTTCCTGCTGAAGATGATGCAACACTGCAGAGGAGAGTGGCAGGTAAACTGTAGGCAAAAAGAAAGAGGAGGATGAAGGGCTGACAACCACGTGGATTGAGCATAAAGGTCACGAGTGGTAAGGCACGGTTCACACGGAGATGCTGGAAAGCACCTAGAGTACATGTCAGAGCAAGTTACCAATTAGGGGCTGAATCCTGCAAGCTCTGGCTCACATTAGTGGACCTTAATCCCATCAGTAGTCTCACTTGAGTCAGTGTGACTGCTGGTATGAGTAAGAGTTTGCAATTTCAGATCCTCATACATTAACTGTAAACTGTAAGTAATGAGCTTTTGCATAACAGTGCCCAAATAAAAGCTATAGTTAAAACAAGCCCCATATAATGTATTCTGGAGTGCAAAAACCAGCACAGCACACTTTCACCAGCTACTTCTGCACTGAAGGAGAGGGTGTAAAATGAGACCCAGATGGTACCAACCCTATATCCCAGAACTGTGCAGGGGAGATCTACTCCAGGGCATGAGAACCTATGTGGCACTCCCAGCCATATGGGCTTGGGGAAAGAAACTGCAGGAAGGAGCCAGCCAGAAACTGAAGACAGCAGAACAGCTGCAAAAACAGTTCATGCAGGGACAGACAGAGACTGATGATATCATCATTGCTTTCTGCAGTTTTCACTGTGAGCATTCTCGCCTGGGCTGATTGGCTGTTTGCTACAACCCCTCCTGTTCCCCCCCTTCCTTTGTCTTTCCACTTAACTAATATCCTCCTAACATAACATCACCCCCACCACTCCACATACTGAAAACATGACGACATTTGCCAGCCATCACACTGATCATGCTGTTTGTATGTTACATTCATTTCCTCTGCCCTCCATCTGTATTGTCTATTTAGATTGTAAGCTCTTGGGGGCAAGGGCAGTCTATTGCAGATTTGTACAGGTGCCTAGCACAATGGGGCCCTGTTCCCAGATGACCCCTAGGCACTACCCTAATAAACATGATAAATATTTTACTTTTTCAATATTTCTGCCCCTGGCAGACCAGATATGTTTTTGCTTTTACAGTGCAGGATTGGAATAGTAGGCTTGTGTTTAAAAGTCCTATTCAGAAATGTAGGTTTTTCATTTTCAATGGAAATGCCACTAATACCATCTGAAAATATCTGCACTCCCAGGTGATCCACCTTCACAAAAAGTACAATACGCTGTTTCAATCTGGCAGAAAAAGGACAAGCTGCTCCTACTGGTATGTTGTTAAAAGGGCCAGAGGAAAGGAGGTGGGGAGTAGTAGATTTCTATAGTGGGAAAAATATTGGCCAAAAAATGTTCTATTTCTCCAGAAAACTACCATACTTCTCAAAAAATCATAAAAGCATTATTTAAAGTGGTGCATAAATGAAGACAATTTACATATAAACTATAGGGCCTCACTGCAAATAGAACAACAAGCTCTACCGTTCTATAGTTAGATAAGAGCTTTCTATAGCAACTTCCCAAAAGAATGTAATCAAAATGAAAACCACCGTTCATGTTCATCACTGCCAGCTCCTCAATGCCAGAACTGAACTTACTAAATGAAGCAATGAGAAGAAAAACAAAGTCTTTGTACCACCAGAACCACATATGCAACTTTTTATAGAAGAATCTGTATAGTAACTCAAATACTCTGATTAATTATATTTAAAGATCAGTTATTTTGCTATAAAATAATCCCAATTGAATATGACCTTTCAATATTATAGTATAATGTGCAAAGCTGTTTTGGAAAGGGAAATAAAAATTGATATGCATGACAAGTAGCTTGTGCTCTAACTGTTGTTTATTTGGATACTTAAAACATCTATATATAGCACAATAAATGTATAACTATTTATTTTATGGACAAAATTAACTCCTCTCTCCATGAGACCTGAAGAAACGGGCATAGCACAAAGAATTAAGTAGGAGTTGGTGGATGGAATTCAGCTCGTAGCATCAAGGCTGGCTATGAGACTACAGCTTAATCCTTCCACACTCTTGTTGTATAGGTTTCTAGATCCTGGATCTGCCAAAGAGTATATCTATTAGGCCACTTCCTAACCTACTCACCACACACCTATTAACCACTGCTTATTGTGAGCCAGAGAGGAAACCACTTCTGCAACATGCAGGTATACTGTGGACTCTGCACTCACACACCTTGCTCAAGACTATCCCTGGAGTTTGACAGCTCAGGGGACTTTGTGTAGGCCTTCTTGTAAGAGAGTGAATTCCATCCTATAAAGGGACATTGTCCAGTTAAAATTATTACAGGTGTTTCTAATAACATCTTGAATTGTAAGAACAACCAACATTTAAAGATCTAAGGTAAGATCCTGATTCCTTTTAGCATCAATGGCAGCTTTGCAACGGACTTTAATGGGTCAAGGATTTCACCCCAGTTTAATTTTGTATTTGACTCAGTCTGAACAAAGAAAACAGACCATCAGTTTCACTTCGTGGCTTTTATGTGACAGCACAATGATGCAGTGTTTTGTTGTAAACACTTCAAGGAAAGGTCTGAATACACATAAAAACCTGTTTTCAGTTAATCAAATCAAACATACCACATTTTTACTAATTTTATGTTCTATAATAAATAAATAAATGAAAACACCGTTTTTCCTGAAAGCAGCCTGGCAATATCTGTTTAGTAAAAAAAAAATTAAATAAAGTGTGAGTAATTAATGTTGGATTAATATAAACTGAGTTAGACAAGACAAAAACAGAATTTCTCTTGATTTCTCATTTACTAAGTGCATGTTAAAGGTTGTTTATGAATTTTTTAGCAGTTATAAGATCAGTAAGTTGCAAGGAAGCCCCAGTAGAGCAGCTGGATATTGCAAAACCCAGTTTGGAAACTAAATACCATGCCTCCCAACTACTTCCTGGAAGGCTGAACAGTTTAGACAGAATTGCAGAAAGTGAGAATTTGGCATCTGGAACTTTCCACAATTCATAAAAGTGAGCCTCTAATACTAAGCCTCTGAATCAGAAGAGTCTTGTTTCCAGAGGATAGAACTGACATCAACTCCAGTTGCTAAAGGGCTATGTTGGCAGAGAAGCCTACAGTTTTTAATAAACTACCCAGATTTTTGATCAAATGTTCCAAGTCTTGGATTTTAAAATCTTCTGGAAATCTCACTTGGTTCCTCAGCAGAAATGGAGACTTTTGAGATAGGACATTCTCCTCTTCTAACATAGCAATCTCTTACCAGAGAAATTACTCATAGAAACCAAACTCTCAGAAGCTTCATCTATCCTCAGAGGTCTCAAGCTCACATTCAGGAACCATTTGTCTTGCAAACAAAAAAGGCAAGAGCCAGCAGCTCCTGAACTGCAGCTAGGTACAGAAGAGTTATCCCAGAATAGGCTCTGTAGCGAAGACATAGCCAAAGATCATTCTATAATGAACTACAGATTGAGCAAATAATTCAGAACCTTTGCCCAATTCAAGAGGCAAAGAACAAAACCAGAAAAAGATCACAATTTTTTTCCTCTGATTGCCAGAAACACACACACACACACACACAAACTGGGGAAGCTCCAAGAGAGATAAGAGAAGTCTGCTCAAGATGACAAAATGTTTAAAGTTATGAGCGCTTCCTGATACCAGTCAAGCTACTGAAGAGAAGCAACAACCGCTTCAATCTCAACTTGGAGGATCCTGAAGGTGCTTCTGTATTGTTTTTTTTTAAAAAACACACAAATTAAAAAAAAATAAGGGCGGGGGGAAACTCTTCTACCACACATGTATCTAGAATGAGTTAAATCTCAGAGAAGTCATCTTCATGTGCAAGGCTGTAGTATTTCATAAGTTATGAATGGCTCCTTTCACAAAATTAATTATCTGCTCCATTTTTAGTAAGATTTATGAGAATCTTTTTCTGTTTGGAATATGTCCAAATGGAGCCAGTTTATTCTTTCAGGACATACACTATAATAAGTCAAATTTTTTCTGTTAGGTGGTCCAGCTCTTTCATTATAATCACAAGACTATTGAAACAGTGAGTATTATCCTGAAAGCAAGAAGTTTTATTTTTGCAATAAACATAAAATTTCTCAAACCAGAAGTTGGTAATTTTCTCTCAAAAATTTCATTTTTCTAAATTAGGTGTAATATTATTTTCTCTCTACAGATACAATATTCAGCCATGAAGATCTGGAACTGTTATAATAATGTCTTTCAAACAAACCAGTCCTTAATAAAAAATTATTTTGAAAATCTAAAAGTCTAAAGTTCTTCTGACCATATTATGTCATTCAAGAAAGAGCTATTATATAGTTTTAGATTTTTATATTATTGTTTTTTCTCCCCTTACCCCCCCCCCATCCCTACCACTTTTTGCATTGGTAGCCCATGATTTTTAATTATGCTATCTTTGTATATAATTTGATCTGAACTGGATATAAAGACTACAGGAATAATGGACGCTGCCTGTTTAAGAAAATAAGGAGAACAAAATTATGAGAAATGGGACAAAAATGCAACAACAAAAACACTGCTGGAAGTAGCTAGACAACTGGTAGTAATATTTGGTAGTGGCTGGCAAGAACTATTGCTGAGCAGGTAAACAAAGTTAGGAGGGATATGGATGTGGCAGACAAGAGAGAAAGAACAGTAAGAAGAGAGGACCTGTGAGCCTGATGTTTACAGTGATGCCAAAATTTTCAAAAACAGCCACTTATTTTAGATGCTGCAATTTTTGGGTACTCAATATCTTTGGGCCTGATTTTTTAGAAGTGCTGAGCACTTTTATAGGAGTTGTAAATATTTAGATCTATCCAGCTGAACATACCTTCCCGTAACAGGAAGTTGATGAGCTATTTGAAGAGGGAGGAGATCATGGAAATATACCAGCATTGTGCAGTCACTATTTGGAAAGAGGACAAGTGGTGCCCATGAAACAGGCATGTAGTCAGGGAGGTGTGAAGAACTTCTGAGAGCGAGCCATAAAGGCAGATATGGATTGGTACAGTCTCTGGAATAACTAATTCTGGACTCATTTTCATCAGTGAAAATGATAAGAATACTGGCATAACATACACCGATCTAATCAGTATAAAACAAAGCTTCATCAACTGACCTGCACTACTCACACTACTTTTAAGGAAAAAAAGTAAAATAAACTTCAGTAAGATTATAGACAGTTATATGGGCACCAAAATTGATCAAAGAATCCTGTTTTTATAAGAGGGAGCAAGAAGGGGGGAAACCCAGCCCTCCTTAAAAGAGAGAGGCTCTACTTGCATGTAGGAGAGCAAGGACTCTAAAAATAAAAAAGTGAACAAATGTCATGTATGCATCTAATTGCACCTTCTGAACATAATTTGAAAATCTGGAAACTGTGAGATCATTTAGACTTTGGAATACAGTTTAGAGAAAGTGGTGAAAGCTCCATCACTGGGATAATGAAATGCAGAGGACAACATTCAAAGATATAATACAGAACAATCCTGCTTTGCCAGACGAATTGACAAGATCAAACTAATATGAGTGATTAGGCTGGAAAGATTTATTTTTATCGGTAAGTGTCAGTAAACGTTGATTCCACCACATACGCACACAATTTTTTCAAATCAATAACAACTGAAATTTATAGACAAAGTCAGAAAAATGTTGCTTGAGAACTTAGAGTCTGATTTAAGGATATTTACTTTGCATATTGTAATGTGATGTTGACAATTTGTGTTTTAATGTTTATAAAGCTTCAATCTTTTGAATCTGAATGACTACTGTCATTAATTATTGGCTGATATCTCCGCCCATAATTTCACAGCAACTGTGAAAATTTAAAATAGATACAAATAGAAAAAATGCTTAAAAACATAGATATTATCCATTGAAATTATAAATCAAATTCTAGCAAACCTAAATATGACCCCTCCAGATTTAATTTACATGAATTTATGAAATTACAGACAGAACGGCAAAAAAGTTTTGCTAAAGTACAAATCAACAGTCCAGCATCTATTTTTCCAGAGTGTCATCTAATGGTTCAAATAAACTGGGGGCCAGGACTTATGGTTCTTTTCCTGGCTGTGTTGGTGACTAGTGGTGTGACCAGGGACAAGTCTTTTGACATATCCTCATTTACTAATCTGTTAAATGGGGGACAAAAGCTTGTGTAATTAATAAGGTTATTTGAGGTTTAATCAGTGTTTGAGAATCTCAAAGAGGTTCCTTATAAATCTAAACTACTGAAGTGTACTTTTGCAGGAATGAAAAATTCGGGGCTTTCCTTGTTTACCAGATAGCCTGTAAGTTTCAGTTTCCACTTTCCATCAGTGAATTTTACAAGTATAATATTTTGTTTCAATAATAGTCTGGCAAGTCTTTTGTGAATCTTGAAATTTTTTCATTTTTTAGAAAGTCAATGTAGCAGTCAAGAATTATATGTTCCAGAGAAGAAAGTGATTTAAAAAAATAGTGTAAATAATATAATTACACACCCACCCCATATTCAGAAATGCCCCAAATGCATGGATTTATACAACAGCCCATTGATATGAACTTTGCTAAACAGTGTTGTCTGAAAAAAGATTCTTTAGGTTATGTCCACACAGTGTTTTTTAGCCCTGATGTAGCTGCACTATAGCAAACCCCTAGTGCAATCGTACAGCACTAGTGTAAATCCTAGTTTGAAACTGGTGAAAGCTGCCCCAGTGCAAGTTTACACTGGTGCAGCTTTATTACACTAGAGGTTTGTCTTGGTGCAGCTACATCAGTTGCTAACGGAGAAGATCTTCATCATATGCTTTTAAAAACAAGCTACACAATTGTTTGATAATTTTCAAATGTTTTTAATCTTTTGTGATTACAGCAGATAAACAAGCAGTCAGGAGCATGGGTGTCCATGGTTTTTAAATCAGGAACCTGGGATACACGTCTTTACTATATATTTAGTCTGTTCTCTGCTTCTGAAGGTGCCACACACGCTCAGCTCCTACTGATTTCAAAAGCTGACATTTTGCATCACATCGCAGAATCAAGAATACTAAACATGGGGCTAGATTTCTTCTCGCCTCATAACATTAGCACTTACATCACAAACGTCCTGTAAGTTTTAAAAGACTGAATTTTTAAGAGTAGTACTTACGGTTGACATAGTTTTACCAGGTCCTGGTCAGTGGTGTTTGGAGGCAGTCCTCTTATGTAAAGGTTTGTTTTACTTAATTGATCCCAACCTGAGTTGCTGCTGCTACTGCTGTTGTTATTACTGCTGGTGGTGCTGGGGCTAGGAGGAGCCATTGGGTGGGATGGTACAATGGACGGCTGCAAAATAAAGACAGAGCGAATTGTCAGAATGAAATACAGACTAATTGCAGAATGAACAACACATTTGCCACTCTGAACATGTTAACTCTGTGCAGTTACTCGTATTCTAAATACACCCGTTTTCACCATATTGGCATGGGATCATTAGGCATACTCTAATACACAGAGTAATAATCTCAAAACACTCTAAATGCAGGACACTGATTCAAATTACATATACCCTCTGCATGTCTTCTGGATCCCTCTTTCTGGGCTGTTCTGATCAGGACACCTCTCAGGATTAGGATGAAAATGGTCTGGGCTCCCAGGAGATGGGGGGGGAGAGGTGGCAGCCATGATAGTGAATCTCACGCCAGTAGACTCCATATGATCTCTTATTTTCCCCCAAAGTCTGATGTCAAAAAGAGAGTGAGTGGCGAGTGAAATATCCCTTCCCCCTCATTATTTTGTCCACCAGTTAAGCCTAATATCGGATACATCAATTTTGGTCCATTAATTCCTGGTTTCACATTTTCCATTATTCCGAAGCATGATTTTAACATTGTGCTTGATCATATCAGTGGGCCCTTTTTGTTGGGTTAATCCAGTGTTTCTTTCTCCTTTTCCCATCAACATTTATTATAGGGTATTGTGGCATCTTACAAACTTTCACATACTTATTTACAGTGAGTTCACAACTAGAGTAAATGTGTACTTCTTATGACAGCAGAACTATAGAAGGTAAAAATTAAATTTCATAGCAAAAATCCTCCTTTATCACTCTTGCCTCTGCGTACCTTACACAGATTGATCTATCCTCAACTCCCCTGCATAGTAGGGAAGTATTTTTATTATGTCACTATTTTACAGACAGAGAACAAAGGTTACAGGCCAGATTTTTAAACGTATTTAAGCACCTAGGTACCCAGTGGAATTTTCAGGAGTGCCTATGTGACTAATTCCTACTGATTTCAGTATTTTTGAAATACTTCGAGAATCTCAGATAAAGGGCTCATAGAAATCCAAATTATTAAAGTTTCAGTGGGAGTTAGGAACCAAGGCACGGTGAAATACCATTAGGCACCTCTCAGCATCTTTAGGCACCTAAATACTTTTTAATGATCTGGCCCTAAGTGACCTGCCTACAGTCCTACAGAAAGTATGTGGCTGAACTGGGAACTGATTTCAGAACTCCCGAATCCTAATCCTGTGCCTTAACCACAGCACAATATGACACACTATAACCAGAAAGGAATTCCCTTACAAAAAAGTATGTGATGTTGTAATTAAAGAGCATTTTAATGCATATGCATAGACATGGGGCAGAGCTAAGGTTACATATGTAAATTCCATAAACTGCAAGGTTTATCCTGGTAGAGTGTGTCCACAGGGCAGAGCCCCTTTCCTGAAAAACTTCAGAGCTACACAGCTTGGGAAGGTAGGAGTAAAGAGTCACAAGAGATTAGGATGGAAGACAAGATGAAAAAAAGTGAATTCTAATATAGATTTGGAGGTGGACACTTAGGACACAAGAAGAGTGAAACTATTCAGGAGTCATGCGGGGTCATGTATTTCTCTCTTTTGTGTTTTCTTGGGAGGATACTGTAATCTCTTTTAATTCAGTATATTAAAAAGGTTTATTATACAATAACAATAAAATTTAGTTGCAACATCCAGTTTAACACCATAAAATTAGGTTCGAAATGCAGAAATATGAATTTTGGACAACATCGATACCCAACTGAAATGTTATGTAAAGGAGCTCTCATGCATGCTCAACTGTTAAAAAACGTCAAATTTAAATCTCAAAGGATTATTTTAAATATGAAAAAAAATCTGTCCCCTAGAGCATTTTTTTTGCAATTTTATAATTCAAAAGCAGTCACTGTAGAAAACTTTTCATAAAATATCAAATTTCTTTTGAAAGATTTACATTTTGAGCTCAAGCCTTGACCCAAAGTTTTGTCCAGGAATGATTCAAAATCGGAAAGAAATTAAACTCTCCCTTCAAATTTGTAATAGAAACACTGAGGGATTCTTAACTGTAGCATCACTACACATGCAGTTAGAGCATACTGCTTCCACTAACGCAAAGCAATTTTTTTAGGGTGGTAAACTAGGCGCAAAGCAGTTAACTTCAAAATATTTTCATACTGCACTAAAAGCTAGGCTTGCATAATGCTATTCCCTTCCCTAAATCGGTCTCTTTTGAAAGGTACACTAATGTATAAGTTGACGAAAGATACAATTGTTCTGTTTAAAGTTTCACAGTCAACTGCTTTCCTCCTATTATATTACACACACACACACACACACACACACACCCCTTCCACTGAAATCAGTCACACCCATGCATATATGTCTGAGGCCAAAATTTGGCTCCCAGGTGGCAATTATAATATACACATAGCAAACAGAAACTATTTTCAATGCTTTTTTTCTGTGAGCTTTGTATACAATTCGGATCATAAAATCTTGTTATATTATGAAGAGTGTAAACATTATAACAGGGGTGGCCAAACCGGGCTCTTTTACAGTTAAAGTGCAGCTCGTAGAGCCCCCTACATCCCCTCATCCACCTACCAGACCAGGGGAGTGGGAGAAGCTCGGTACCTCTGCCTTGCATCAGAGTGATGGAGTAGGGGCTTCTGCCCAGCAGGGAGGGAGGTCTCAGGGCTTCAGCCCCGCAGGGCATGCCTCTCGGGGCTTGGGGCTTCAGCAGGAGCAGAGCTGAAGCCCAAAGTCCTGGCAGGTACTTCCCGTGGGGCTGAAGCCTCATCAGGTGTGTCCCAGCTCTCAAAATTCAGAAGATTGTCGCATTGTCGTGGCTCAGAGGGTCAGTCAGTAAGTTTGGCCACCCCAGCACTATAAACTGGTTGGGGGGCGGGGGGGTAGACAAAAAAAACAAAAACAAAGAACACCTCACTTACTAGTCTGTGGCAAGTGGAGAGTGAGTTTTTCCTCGTGAGTGCAGGGGGAAAGTCCCAGGACACATATTTATGAAGAATTTAAGCTTTTTCTTAAATATGAAATTGCTTCTAGTCCTAGTGGTTATATTCAAATAGGAAGTGAATGTAAGTCTATTCAGTGTTGTGTTCCTAAAGCTACAGACAGCTTTCAGTGGCTGCCAGCTTCTCCTAACTTTACCAACCTCAAAATGCATTACAATTACAGATGTTCAAAAGAGTGACTTAGAAACACACAATCACTGGATTAAAGGGACAGTGACATCTTAAAACCATATACTGTAAGCAAATTTCTTTACCTATTTTATTAGTAACACTGTTATATTAAGAATGAAATAACTGAAAAAGTAAAATTCATTTACTATTATTTACACTCTTTACTTACTTCCTATACTACTCTTAGCATGTACAATGCGAAATCAATTATGCTAGTTTCACTTTTGTTTGTTGCTAGTTTTACTTTCAAATTCTTATTGTTGCGTAGCTTGGGTTTGAAACACTGTTGAGAAATGTGTTTGATTAATAGCAGATTTTATTAACAATAACTGCAAATGTTTCGATTGGTTTTAAGTTTTAAAAGCTTATTTTACAAAACAAATTCTGCTTCAAATTAAAATGAAGTCTCTTTAAGAGCAGCAGTTAATCTAGTGATGTGAACTTAAACATTTTGCAATGTGATTTTTAAACTGGAATCTACAAGGCAACACATTAATTCCTAATGTTCCTATAGGAACATTTTTCGTATTAAAATGAATTACAGAATCTGAAAATTAACGCTAAATCAGTGTAAATGATTAATAAAGCTGAAGAATAGATGGTCTTTGCTGTGTAGTGACAATACCTCTTTTCATTATGTCATTCCCAGTCCACATTGGTTTACCATTTCCTTCCTACTACTCATTCCCAGAACTAATCAGCGATTAGACTTTCCCCCAGGAGTTTCCTCTATATCCCCTTCAACACGCACTGACTCACCTTCTACGTAAAATAGGTCACTCTATTGCTATACTGTGCCTCCTTGTTCCATTGGTGAGAATCTTCAAAGCCCTCAGAGGCTCACTCAGAGACCCTACTGCTAATCCTTCACAACCTCATCCTGAGAGCAGTGATCAATGGAAAAGTTACAGGTAATGGTCACTAAGGTGAAATTTTCAAGGGCTGAGCATTCCCAGTGGAAGGCCCTCATCTGAGGAAGGCAAAGCCTTTGCTCCTCTTATGTGATTGTGACATGTCATCCTTTTTGGCATTTTTGTAACAGCAGAATTGCCTGTCGGCTTTTCCTCTGCATATAAAAACAAACAACAGGAATAATCAGAGAATCATATAAGTGTAGGACCGTAAGGGACCTCGAGATCTAGTCCAGTCCCCTGCACTCAAGACAGGACTAAGTATTATCTTCTAGACCATCCGTGACAGGTGTTTGTCTAACCTGCTCTTAAAAACCTCCAATGATGGAGATTCCACAACCACCCTAGGCAATGTATTGCAGTGCTTATCCCCCTGGACAGTTAGGAAGTTTTTCCTAATGTCCAACCTAAACCTCCCTTGCTGCAATTTAAGCCCATTGCTTCTTGTCCTATTCTCAGAGGTTAACAAGAACAATTTTTCTCCCTCCTCCTTTTAAACAATCTTATAACCATATGTAATCCCGAATAAGAAAGCAGCACAAAGTGATGGGAGTTTATGGTCTTTAGGACTGAACCATTCTTTCTTTAAATTTCATATACTAGATACTACAGTGATGGGTTCATTAGAAATTTATAGATAAACTCATCTGTATTTGAGGACTTGGGTCACAGCCATCATCATTCCAGACAAGGAGAAGTGGGCTCCTTTCACAATCAAAGGGAAAGGTTGCTGTTTGGTGCTTCGAGATATTCCTTTGACCCAGGAGTCCAGCAGACTGCCCTTTAGTGCTCCCAGTCTCTAATTGCCCTGGGAAACTCAAACAAGGAGACTTGAACCTGAATATCCCGCATGCTGACACAGAATGCTACTCCTGTCCCAGCCTTCTATAGCTCTCTAATTTAATTCAGACTATAAAAGCATGTTTATGGAGTTGAATATCGTGTATTTAATTATATTTTACTGTTTAATTGATATGCTCCATGTGGGGTGGAGGGGGGAGAAGATCACATTTTTAATAAAAGTCTTTTTTATGTTGTTTAATAGAAGTACAGATTGTAAGTTACTTACAGCACACACAAGGTGCCTCTTTTAGTCTAAAATGCCACTTGGATGGTTCTAGAGAATCTTGTCATTGGCATTCAGCTAGTTATAGTCAAGTAATTACGTATGAAGTACCTACCACTTAATCCACTTAAAATATCGGGATGATGAAAGGTAGGTAGGTTGGTTGAGATAATATATAAATTGGTATTGATGCAAAATTACTGAACTCTGTGTGTGTGTGTGTGTGTGTGTGTGTGTGTGTGTGTGTGTGTGTGTGTGTGCGCACGCAGATGGGTGGGGTGAATGTAATTAAATTATAACATTACTTCTGAAAGGTTCTGGATAGGTATTAAACTGGAGGATGAAATCCTCTGTCCACAGTTTAGGTAAAGCTCCACATGCACAAAGATGCCTTGGACTGAGGGAAATGGAACATGTCATATCCAGTAAAGTACCAAGTTACTATCCTTTACTCAAAAGCAATCAATGAGCTAACAGGAGGAGGTTGGAAATAGGATGTATGTTCTGGGCTAAAAATAAATGCCAAAGAGAAATTAGTCTGACTGCTCTCTGATGAAGACAGTTGACTATCCCGCTTCCTTTTTAATCAGCAAACACTGAACCTGGGCCATTGCATTCCAAGATGCTCCTTATCCCAACAAACTGATGTCTGTAGTGAGGATTTCACTGGGAGAGTCCCACAGGCTTCCCTTTAATTAATTTCCATCTTTCCACCACCCTCTCTGATGCAGTATGACAGATTGAGCAAAGGTGGTGATTTCTGGAAATCTTTGGAGTCCAACTTCCACTGAGCAAAAAGAATACCCAATGGATGACACAGAAGGACCTGCTGTTGCAGTTTGCATCTTCTGTCTTGAGGCAGGCTCTCTGGCCCTCTCTGCAGTCTGTCAGCTCTCTGACACGGAGTCAGAAAGCACTTCCAGTACCCAACTCAATAGAAGGAGTTTCAGGAAGCTGGGTCTTCTGGATCCTCTCACAGTTGAGAAAGTCCTCAGGCTTACATGGCCCCTTCCATACCCACAACCTATCAACCTCCTAAACTCTTGTGGGGAGTGGAAGGACCCTGCAGTGGAGGGGAGAGTGGTACCTGCTTTATATGTGAGGCCTACACATCTTCCTAGGTCTCTCAGACTTACTCCATTCTCCCCTTTCACATAGGACTATGGGCCTGACATCTGGGCGACTCACAGTGCCAAAGAGATAGCTGCAAACCAGTGTATGTCTGGAAATCCCCATTGATATTCAAAGCCTACTCCATTATTTCCTTTGTTCAGACCTTTCTCCTCATCTGGCAAGGGTACTGATGCTCCAGAGGCTGGAAACAGAAACAAGTGCATTCTGAGAGCAGGCAAGTCCCTTCCATGCAGGTGACATCATCACACAAAAGCTCTGCATTATTATTAAACACTATTAAACCAGGTGTGGGGACCAGTGCAAGCAGCAAGAGGTAAAGGGAGCCATTCCCAGTTGGGCTGCTTTGAAAGCATCTCTAAAGTTTCAATGGAAGCAGAAGAATGAGCCTTTCTTTCCTTGAGGACCTTGCTCCTGGATCTGCTTGTTCTCCCCAAGCAGTGTTTCTGAAAACTTCACTGACTGGCTCGTCCATCAGTGCCAGTGGAGGTGCACACTCCTGCCTCTTGTCTCTGGGACTCAGGACTACCAACACTAAAGCATATAAGCTATCGCCAGAAGAGAGCAGGCAGAGGGAAAAAGAGCTGAGCTAATTCCCCTGCTCCTTTGCACAAGCTATCAGTGACTTCCCTCAACAACTCTCCTGCTCATGGCTGCTGACAGCCTTTTCCATACCCATCCTTTCTTCCTCTCAGCCCTGCCTCTCAACTCCCTGGAGGAAGCTCTGAAGTTTCTGCTGTCTATATCAGAACAGCTCCTTGCACCAGCCAGGCAACTGAGGCATGACATGGCAATTTAAATAATCTAAAACTAAACTAAATTGACACTCAGAAAGTTAATTCACATTTTACTCTCTAGGGCCTCAGTGGGCTTCTTGGTGAGATCCATGAATGCAGCATTACCACGGGTAATCTAGGGGAGTTAGTCAGGAGGAAACCAGGGAAGGTCAAGAAGCTCAAGTGCCTGAAGGAAGATGAGAGCTTTCTGCTGGGAACTGTGAGCTGCTGGGACAGATGATATCTGCATGCTTTTGTGGTCAACCCTTCATTTAGTAGGAAGATATGGAGCACTTGTTGCCAAGTTTTAGCCCAGGCAAAAAGGAATCAAGCTGTGATTACAACAAAAACCAAACAAAAGCTCTTTGGAGCAATTTTATTTAATTAAATATTAATAAGTTTATACAGGAGCTATAAGGTAGAAGCACAATATTGAATGCAAATAATAAAGCATGAGCTTTACTTTATATAACAGCTAGGGAATGTATTCCATTTGTTGGTGTAAATCAGAATCAGGGAATGCAATATTACAATGTTCTCCATCACTGGAAATTTTAAAATAAAAGATTGGGTGTTTTTCTGAAAGGTACGCTCTACTTCTAACAGGAACTTTAGGGAAGTCCCCTGGCCTGCAATATGGTCAGACTAAATGATACAATGGTCCCTTTTGGCTTATCCTCAGAGATTGTCCTCCACAACTCCCTTGTATGTGCTTCTGACGTATCAGCCCAGAATGTGGATGACAAAAATCAGCCTATATAAAATACAGTTTCAGGCATTTATTCTACCTCATGGAAAATTATCCAAAACTCCAATGCACAAAAACATCAAGCTAGATTAGAGCTGGCATGTTCAGAATTTTCTTATAGTTTCACTTCTCTGCAAGTCAGCAAATATCTTATTGTTGTGAAATACCCTCTCTGAAACTCGTGCTCTCCTGACAGACATTAAGATATCCATTAAATACTGTTTTCAAAACTTCAGATCTCCCTACCAACACAGATGCCAAGCATAGCAATCACAAGTTATCTCAAGAAAACAGTGCAGCTCAGCTTTCATTGGGGGCATTAACTATCCCTTTGCAGGCTGCAAAAACACAGGCACCCCTGGTATTCAACTGACCGGCAAGCTCCAGCATTAGGGTTCTAGGAGTTAACCTAAGGTAACACATGAGTAACACTCTGCTCTTACCTTCTCAGGGTGCTAGGCATCATTTTGCTTTGAAGTCTGCTGTTTGCCCCAGCTACACATCTGTGTATGTCTCAAAAGGCCAAAAAGACCCATATCCCAACAAACAGCGTTTAGGATTATGGGAACCTTTTTGATTTAAGAGCACTGTACTGAGATTCGGATACCATAAACTCACTTAAATTTATTCAGAGACCTGCCCAATGCCTTTTTGTTTGAATAATGGTACTAGTGTAAAATAGGAGACTAGTAAATTTTCCCCAAAAAAACTATTTTTAGAAGAAAAATGGCTTTTTTGTCAACACAGAAATTTCTGCAGCAAGAGTCCTTTTAATAAACCTCTTCTTTCCCCTTTCCCCCCCTCCAGTCCCCCCTAAACAAAACCTTTGGTTTTCAGCTGTTGAAAACCTGAAAACTTTTAAAGACTAATTCTGACAAAAAATAAAACCTTTCTCCATTTTCATCTAAAGTTTTCAAGAGATCAAAAACACTTCCCGAACAGCTCTAGTAAATAGTCTCTCTTTCCTACCCCAACTCCACAGAGTTAGGGGTTCCATAGGGAATACTGATGAACACTAGAAATGTTGCTTTCAGCTTGTTTGATACTTGCACTGAATATCGCATGTAATGGGGATTAGATGCTGCTAATAAACACATTTTACCAATTAATACTATATTTCTGTTACAAAGTCTTTATCCTGTTAAAATACAAACTAAAAATATTTAAAAATCAAATTATACAAATGTTAATCATTAGATGAAATGCAAGATTAAGTATTTTTATTTAAATTAAAATGTTGTGTTCCTGTTCATTTTGCAATATCCTGCCATTCCCCTCTTCCCTTTAGACAGTAATTACAGGACACAAATGTTAAGCCATAAAAGATATCTGTCGGAAGAAGCATCTGCTTTTTTGGCAAACTCCATAGCGTTGGTAGCACTGGAACTGTTGCTAGATTGTTTGTCACAGGGTTAGACCACAGATGCGTTTTCTGGCTGATATGAGAGCCGGCATGTCATTTTCTATTTATTCTATATAATTTTAAACACTGAAGAACTTGTGCATGTCTGTGTATACGGCAATCAAGTCCTATTAAAAACACATTGTACATGACTGCAAGTCTGCTGTGTCTGCTGCTTATTACACTTAGCATAACTGTCTCACTGTTACTATGTGCATACCACCACCCCAATCTTAAAATTAGAATGTAATCTCTTTGGATAAGGACCAACTTTTTGTTATGTACATGTCCTGTACCTAACACATAGTTCCCCAGCCCCTTCCTCATTTCTGAGCAAAGCCTTTAGGCACTACAAAAAATGTTTTCACCTCTCAGCTCATTGTGTAGACTGAGACATCCATAGCAACTCATTTGGATACTGTCTACGAATTAAGCATTAATTCCATACACTTTCTGTTGCTTGAACATGCAGTTTTTTATTTAAGCTTCACAAATACATCCTTACACGTAGTAAGTCACAGTTACTCTAAAATCAGTACTTACGCCATTCACTTATTTTACATTACGTGTAATTTTGGATACATTTCCCAACAGCACGTGGTTCTAGCTATTTCCAGCATTTACAAGAATAGCTATGTTGGCATGGCCTCTTCACATAAATGCAGTGTATACCAACTGTAGGAGCTTTTCTTATCTGTGTAGGAACACCACCTCCCTAGCTACACTGACAGAAGCACTCTTCCAGCAGCTTAGCTGTGTCTACACTAGGGATTTTGTTGGCATAGCTGTGTCTGTCAGGAGTATGTTTTTTTTCAGATCTTTGACCAACATAGCTAAGCCAATATAAGGTTTTAGTGTAGATCAAGCCTCAGAGACTGAATAAGACTTGGAGACTAATTACCGCACAGCTGCTAATAAGCAATGTCAAATATTGGCTGATAACTTTAAATACTCTGCTCACAAACACAGTAATTACCATTTGTAAGAGGCCAATGGGACACCTAATATACCACCCTGTTCTAGTGCCAGAATCACCCCATACCAAGAGTGAGTAGTCTGGTCTCATCCGCGGGGGGACATGCAGGGGAAACATTTCCTCACCCCAAGCCACTGAGTGGTAATGGAGCTGTTCTAAAGCCACTGCTGCAACCTCTGCAGATGCTACAACCTCCATCCTCAGTGTGTTCAATGGGTGCATCAACTCTCCATATATTGTATAGCAGCGGATATACCAGCCCTACTCCTGCTTTTGCCTGGCCTGCCCCTTCCCCCTGTATGGAAACACAGTGGGAGCCTATGTGCAACTGGGCTGTGACTGGGCTCCCAAATCTTGATCTTCACCTAACAGAGCTGCACCGATTCCTCTGTGGAAGAGGAGGAGGAACCAACCACACAAAGAACCTAGCTATGCAAGTTTGTATCATGGAGGTTAGAAGTTAGGAAGGGGGATGTTCTTTTTGTCCCCACCTGAATATATATTATTTAGCACTAGGTTAGATTATACACTGAAGTACAGATCAGCTTTGTAATTTATCCTGTCTAGCATAATAGCTCCCTCGTTGAGGCATCTAGTTTATTTTGAAATCTCAGAGCCTGTCTATCCTGGGGATATTCATATCGCTGTAGGCCCACTCCTCTTCTGTAGATGTGGTGAACCAACATAACACAAGGCTTGCAGCAGTATGGCTTACTCTGGTTGGTGTGGGGCCCTCTACCCTGGAGCCTGAATCTCGGTTGCTCTGCACTTTATGCTGTCATTTACACCCAGGCAAGAAGAGCTAACTGGGTGCACAATGCTACCAAATCAGAATGGTAGTATCTTACACGACCTTGCACTAGAGTGAATGACCACACAAGGTGCGGACAATAGAGAATCATGCGCCGGGGTTCTCACTGTGAAGCTACGCAAGTACAAATATTTCCTTGTTATACTTTTGCCGTGGCGGAAAATTGCGCAGATTATGTTGAGCAAAAGGTTCTATAATCATTTTTGAATTGCTTGCTTTTTAATTTCAACAAGCACTCATTTGTCTCTGTATTATGCAACATGATAAAAATGCAACTGCTACTATTTATTATAGGAAGAAGTCACAACAGGATGTGCATTATTTTATTAGGAGGCTACTGGTGCATGGCTCAAATTCATCTACCAGAGAAGTGCACCAGTAGCCTACTAATGCATAGCCAGGAGTGCATAATTGCTAGCAAAGTTTGGCTTGTTCTTTTTTTTTTTTTTTTTTTTTAAAGAACTGTTTTGATTAATGTTTACGTATACCTATGCTTCCACCATGAAAAGTAGCTCCTCACTAAGAGAAAGTAGTAGGGAAAAGGCTATAAATGGAATTTCTCTACAGTTTTGAGCTTATGTACATATATATTAATTTTACCAATAATTTTCTCTTTGTAAGGACCTAGACTATTTATTTAGTCAGACCCCTTCTCCTAACTCCCTTTTCCCAGAAGCTCAGCTGGCTAAGCAACTGTAGTTTGTGTCCCAGGAGTAAATTCAATTCATTTTCTTCTATGAAAACTATTTTGTAATAGCAAATAGCTTCCAACTTAGCCTTTACACTTGAAGAAGAGATACAAGTGGGTGACAGGGCAACAAACTGCTGTTGAAATGGTAGTTTGGGCCTTCAACGGAAAGGGATGGAACTTCAAACATGTCACTATTTTCTCCTTCAGCCCCTTCACGCTTACCACCCTTTTCCATACCATATATTCCTGCAATCAATGTTGCCCCATTCATCCATCTCATATAATGGGGTGCAGACATTTGAGAGACCAGGCCCCAGCTGTGCATCATTGGGGGCAGGTGTATGTCCGATATCATCTGAAGAGACCAGCCAGCCATATTTGAAATCTATATGCTGGTACTGCATATTCCTGATCCTTCTATGCATCTCCTTTCCAAATTGTTATAAGTATACAGAACTACATGGGGCTGTTTCAAGAATGTTTCCATAAACAATCAGCAGCTCTTTAAGGATGGATTAAAGAACTTAAATTGCTAGACTTTTCTCTAACAATTTAAAAACCAAATCACATTTGTTTAAGGTTGTTAAGATAAAAAAAAATAATACTAGCGGTGTAGTTTAAATACACTTCATAGATATGATTCTCCATTATCTTGCATCTTGTGTAATCATTTACATCTGTACAAAGTGAGCACAAAATAGGTATACAATACTGTCAAATCAGTTTTACGTCTTTTTCACACATGTAAATGACAGGCAATAGAGAATAAACCCCAGGTATGGCAGTAAGAGTACAACTGTACTAAATGTACTGTCCTGGTAAATATTTTAAAATGCAAGGAAGATAAGGTATACAGCTTGCTCCCTTCAAAAAAGGGTCATTTTTGCTGTAGGTCACGCTGAACTTTAGTGATATTGAGTTTGCAGTTCTCCATGTGAAGGAGAACATAGCATCCAGGAAAGTAAATTTCCTCCATAGAAAGAGACACAAACTGAAGAGAGACAAATGGAATATAAGCCGCTGAATATTATTATAACACTATGCAACATTTGCTGGTTTCTATTTTGGAGTGGGGGGGAGGGGGGGGAGAGTTAGGGATGTGGAACTGACCTCGCAGAATGCCCTGAAGCTTCCTACTTAAGGACCAGATTCTCATTTGGTGCAAATCAGCTTAGTGCCATTTACTACACTGGCGCTGATTTATACCAGCTGAAAACATGGCCCTGGTGTTTTTTGCAAATATCAGTAATGTACAATACCTATGGCTTGGAAAAGGCTAGTTAAGCTGCAGAAGTGTATTAAAATGGAATAAAAATGTGCAAGACAGCAACAACATGTGAGTTAGCTTCTAATACAAAAGACTGAGGAATAAGTTCCGCTTTGACTTACCTACTGATTTCTCAATTTCATTGTGACTGTATGCAGTGTAAATAAGGCCATGGGTAAAATTTTCAAAAGTTCCTAAGCGACTTAGAAACCTAAGTCCCATTTTTCAAAATTGACTCAGGGAATTGGAACCTAAGTCTTATTGCAAGACAATGGGACTTAGGAGTGTAAGATTCTAAGTTACTTTTGAAAATCGGCCTTTGATGCTCTTAAAAAAAAAAAAAAAAAGTACTCATTGTCTGTAACAGTGGTGTGCAAACTGCGGCCCATCAGGGTGATCTGCTGGCTGGCCGAGAGACAGTTTGTTTACATTGACCGTCCGCAGGCATGGCTGTCCGCAGCTCCCAGTGGCCCCGGTTTGCTGTTCCTGGCCAATGGGAGCTGCAGGAAGCGGTGGCCAGCATGTCCCTGCAGCCCGCACTGATTCCTGCAGCTCCTATTGGCTGGGAACGGCAAACTGCGGCCACTGGGAGCTGCGGGTGGCCATGCCTGTGGATGGTCAGTGTAAACCAACTGTCTCGCGGCCTGCCAATGGATTACCCTGACGGGCCGTGTGCTGGTCTATAGGGGGGCTTTTGGCACTGAGGTAGCTGCACCAATGCCAACCCTTGGTATAGATGTATGGCATCAGTGTAAACAATGGCCTGCAGCTTATGCAGATGTAAGTTGCACAGGTGCAAATCAAGCTAGCAGTTCTATACAAGGAATTTGCTCTAGTGCAGACAAAGTCTTACAAAAGTGCTTTCACTGAACAAAAACACATTGTTTAGTATACCTCAGAAGGACAGCCAAAGTGAATTCTGTTTAAGCCTAGAGGTGGGAGAGACAAGAGAACTTATCTCCATAGTTTCAAAGGAGAGAATATGATTTAGAAGTGCAATTCCCTAATGTCTAGGGAAATCTGGCTAGATAGCAATGAGGAACAGGAAGAGTGTGCTTCTCTGGGTTGCTTTCCCTTTTTAATAAGAAATATGTGCATGAGGACAACATCTTTGCTTTTTTGAGATCTATCTATCATAGCTGCTCAATCCTCTACTGAAGTTATGGTGTTCACTTGTATGATGTTACAATAACCCCTTCTGCATTCAAACTCCTGGATTCGGGACGGCGGAAGGGGATACTTTAGATTACACTGCATAATAACCCATTTTCCTGAAAACAGATATTCTACAAAAGGTGAAGAAAATGATAAATTAAATGGTCTTAGAAAAATGTCTACTAAAGGGATAGTCAATTTAAAAAACAGGAATTAAAAATCCCACACATTTTTGTCTGAAAAAGGTCTAATACCCACTGGTATTTGTAACTTCCAAGATTTCTGGAACTGAAAGAGGTTATAAGGGAACGTATTATTTTCATTTTTCCACTTTGTTTGCTTTGTGCATTTGGCAGCACTTTGTGTACCTAATCACTGAAACTCTCTGTGTAGCCAGCCAATTTCTCTTTGTGAGAATGACAGGGGAGAGACAAAACATTTTTAAAAATAGGAAAATGTGACTGTAAAACAAAACTGGCAGGGGGATATAGGGACAGGTGTAATACCTGAAACTACTTTAAACACTATTTTTTTTTAAGTGTATACTTTATGTTGAGAGTTTCCCTTTAAGTATCAGCAAGTCCTACATGGTTCTTATGTGCTACTTCCAATAAACAGATCCCATATTTGTGGCTGGTACCACCATTTTTATGTGCAGGTCAGATGACCAGCGTTCTTTATCTACATGACAGTCTTGAATTCACAGCCTGATTCATGTCCTGGTAGAATGGTAACCTACCCAAATTCCTGTTAAATCCAATAGCTCTTGGATCAGAAAGTGGCTTTATTTTTGTTTGATGTTAGTTAGCTCAATGACACTGGTATATGACTACCTAAAGTGGCCCACTAGAGCAGTTAGGCTCCTAATATCAGCAAAAAGCCTTATGGTTGGATATTCAAAGCTGCTAAGCATCTACAGCTCCAACTGACTTCAACAGAATTTGTGGTGCTCAGCACTTTTGAAAAATCAAGTCATTAGTGACTACCAGCTGAAAAGATGAGATATGTTATGGCAAAGCATAGTCAGGGGGCTTACTCTCCCTTGCACTACATCAGTAAGAATAAATTTGATGGTCTGGGTCCACAGTTTTGAAGCAGCATTTCCATTCATCAATGATTTACTGAAATAATTATAGAAGTGGTAAGGATACTGTGAAATGCAATCAATCTGCATGTGCACAACCTTTTAAAACCTTTTGGTAATTTTCACATCTTCAAGTCACCAGTGTAGACTGCAGAACATATTAAGCACAATGACAAACTTTCTGAAGTCACCAATATAAAATGTAACATACCAGCTTCTACTCAATGCAAAACACAGGGGGATACACTCACCTAAAACAGACATAAAAACCAACAATATTTTACCAACAGAACCAAAGCAAAAGAACATTCCCAGTCTAGTTTTACACTTGCCAGTCTAGTTTTACACTCTACACGTAGAACAAGTGAAAAAGCACTGGTTGTCCAGAGGACTCCACTAATGCCCCAAAGAGGACACCCCTCCTGTAACTGCAGGTGGGGCTCCCCAATAGGTTTAAACTAGTGCAATAGGAATGGACTTATGTCTAGGTCCAAGCAGGTTTTGAAGAAGGAGCTGGAGTTGTTGCAATGTCCTGGACAAAGGGTATTGAGGAAAAAAGAAAATCAGATCTTGACAAGGTTGTGGGATGGAAAGTGGATTGTAGGGAAGAGGGATCAGACAGGAGCTTTAGGCTTCGAATATCAGGAGTTAACAGTTCCTCGGTCGGTACGAGAGCTGTTGTAATGTTAAAAAGTGTTAATACAGTTGGCCACATTCTGAGGTCTGGCCAAACTGTGCTTAGTGCATGCCCCAAGGGGGGAAACAAAGATGATTTTACATCACCTTTAGGTCCCTCGATTCTAGGGCCAGCAGAGAGCTGATTACGCCTCCAGTGCAATTTTCACCCTACTGTTAATGGCCATTCTCGTAGCAGAAAATCACTTAGCACCCTTTCCCCAGCTGAGCACCTTACCCCAGCAGCTTCAAGGTGGGGTGGCACAGAGCCAGCATAAGCATGCTGAGAGAACCCCAACCTGGCCTGTTAAGCCAGCTTTCTGTCCCCTTTATGCAGCTGGAGTGGCACAAAGGATTCTTGGCACTCTTAGAATCAGACCCATTATAGGGACATAACGGTGCAAAAGATTCTTAGCGACCTTAAAAATCAAGCTCATTATAGGAAACAGACTTTAAACTGACATGTATACACTCATTTAAAGGTAGCAAATACATTTGATATTCATGTCTCCCAAACAGACCCACAATTGAATTGTACCAAAATGTTTTTCCTGTGGCTGATCATCATGAGTGGAAGGGAAAAATGCACACAGGGCATGAACATAACAACATACCACATGTGGCAACACTGACTTATTTGAAAAAAAAAAATAGTATAAAAATAAAGCTGCAACACAGGGAAAAGATTAAATTTGAATTTAAAAAACATTTGTTTGAAAATAGTACTTGTAAATCCGCATCAACAAATGATTATATGTGGAGGTATTTTTAGCATGAGCTTGTCCCTTATCAGAATCAACTAACATCAGAATAATTTCCTTTATAAGTAACATCTTCCATTCTGAAGGTCTCATTGTCATATTACAATTGTGTTTTATTCTACACTTCCTGTTATCCTTGAAATCAGAAGTTATGGCAATTATATAGTGATAGTAGAGGTGGCACATCCATTCTAAACCCCTAACACAGTATGTCTCAACCGGTGGTACATATACTCAGAGGTCTTCCAGGGGGTACCCAATTCATCTAGATCAGTGTTTCTCGACCCAGTGCTTGCAGCCTCAAGGGTGGTCATGGGACGGGTTTATGGGGTTTGCAAATGGAGGGCTGGCATTAGGAGGTGGTAAGCAGGGTAATTGCCCCATGCCATAGCTGAAGCTAAGTTACTCGTTTCAGCCCCAGGAGGCAGAGCTCAGGCTTCAGACAAGGGTCACAAGTGCAAAACAGGCTCAGTCTCACATTGAAATGCAAGTACAATATCTATATTCCAATGGATAGATTTTATAATTATATGCTAAAATTAGAAAGTAAGCAATTTTTCAGTAATAGTGTGTGCTGTGACACTTTTGTATTTTTAGGTCTGATTCTGTAACAAGGTAGTTTTTAAGTGAGGTGAAACTGGGGGTACTCAACACAAGTCAGACTCCTGAAAGGGGCACAGTCATCCACAAAGGTTGAGAACCACTGCCTTAACTTATTCCCAACAATTTGCCTTTGGGGCTGAAACTTCATTTTTTGCTGGAGCCCAGAGATAATTTTTTTTAAAGCGATAATGAAGAAACACAGACGTTTTTTAGTTATCGGAGTATAAAAATGGTTTTAAGTTATTAGGAACTTTGTTCAGATGTTTGGAGCTCAAAATAACTGAAACTGCCTTGTCTTAAAACTGAAGTGTTGGCATACACTTAGTCCAGAATTATTAACATATCCTTCACATGAAGAAATCTGGATTTGAAATAAAATTATGAACGTTCAACAAGAGCAGGACACTGCTCTTCAGTGCATGCTTAAGTCAATAAGTAGCACCCAAAATGCTGCAGGGATGGATGTGTGATAGTACAATTAATCATTTTCATAGCCATTGCTGAGCATGGTCTACTTCAAAAGGAGAAGAAGAACAAAGTTAGATCTGAAAACCTTTCTAAGTATTATTTAATGTACGTAAAGCAGTAGAGGGTCAAGATCCTCAGCTGGTGTAAACTGATGTAGCTCTACTTAAGTTAATGGAGCTATACTGATTTACGCTAGATGTGGGTATGGTCCTATTAGTGCTAAATACTGATACTATAATACAGTTATTATACAGCTCCACTATAATCACAGAGTTCCAGAACAGCAACCACGGTACTAACACATGTGCTGGCAGTTGGCCAGAATACTAGCACTATTGCTGGCATCACAGCTGGTGCACATGAGCTCAGCACCTGCCTAAAACAGTGTTCCGTTGTGGGGTGGGAGGACATTTCACTCCATCTCTACTTCTCCCACCCTGCCTTGGCACCAGTCTCCTGTCAAACACATGCAAAAAAACCAAAACTGCTCGAAGTGGCCACTGAGCCTGCCTTCGCTGTATTTTTACCAGTGATGCTCTAGTCCTTGGTACATCAGCACTGCTTAGAAATCCTGTCCCTAAACAGGAAAGGAAATCATTGGTGGGGCCTTGGACTGTAGAGGAAAATTCAAGAATGTATTTGTCAAATATAGTAAAGGGGATCTGCTTGCAGATATTCCATGAGTGGATAGATGCTAAATGACAATTATTCACTCAGCTGTAGTCACATTATTATAGTCACTTCCCATGTATGTAAACTCTAAAGAACTTGGTCCTGGAATACCAGATAAGAACTGCTCAACTTCATTTTCCTATAGCAATAATCCTATCTTTGCAACATGTCAAGCTGTGTTACTGTTGAATGCTTAATGTTTATAACCAACTCTAATAATGATTTACAAGTGCATCCCAAATAAGTAAACAATTATGGAGCCATATTACCTTGAAATTGAAAGATTAGGGGCTGGATCCATAAGAGGATAAACTGTGAGTCTGAGTATCTCTGATTTCATTGGTTTCATAAGCTTTGTAGTGTTGGGCCCGTTCAATATTTGGAAAGGAGACATCAAGGGGGAAAAGAAGTTAATGAAACATATAGGTTCATAAGTTTTAACGCCTTTGTGATCACATAGTTAGACCTCCTGCATAATACTAGGTGAAATCCTAGAGCCTGTAACTCCTGCATTAAGACCAATAATTTGTGACTGAATTAAGTACATTTCATACACAAAACTTTTGCTTACTAGACAGAAATAGGACTCCTGCTGAAAGAAACGTACTTTCTCCCTTAACTGAATAAGCAAACTACAGACTTCGGCACTGGTGTCACCAGTCCAATTTCTTACTGGAACAGATTTATTATAAACAACCATAATCCTAATTTGGGGGCAAATCCCAATTATTTTACTAACACGAGTATTCCCCTGGACATCAATGAGACTACTCCTGTATGTATGGCAGGCAGTATTTGAACACTGAATTTAGTCACTTGGATTCTGAACTGTGCACACGAAGCTTTATGACAAATTTATTCTTGCACCAATGCATACATATATATTTATGGCTGCGATTACACTTGGACGCTGAACCATTAATTTCAGTGATTTAAAACTTTTGGGGGTGGGGAGAGTCTTTGTAGAGCTAATAATTCCGGGTTATTCTAGATGGGAGGCGTCATCCCCTCACCCCAATTTTTTTTTGGGGGGGGGGGGGGGAGGGCGGGGGCGTAGTTGACTGAATGGAATATCTTCAAACCACTCCAACCCATCTTACAGGCTCAAATACTCAGATAAATGAGTGCATTTCAAAAACAACATAAATTAGTACTGAAATATACTATATATAATGTATATCTTTATAAAAGCAACACTGATGTTAATAAAGGGCAACATTAGAACTGAGATCACACAAGGTCAGAAACTTTGATTGAGTGGACTCCACAGCAAGAAGACGTTACTCAGTTTGTGCAGTAACTGCAGTTCTTCAAGATGCGTCCCCTTATGGGTGCGCCATTTCAGGTGTACATGCAACTCTTGAGCCCTGTGTGACGTTGTGCAGTCTATATGGTTTTATAAAAACTTGATAATAGGTCAATATAATGTAACTGAGATAGTTTTAGAGAAAATACGGTAATAAGTGAATGTAAGTAACTGGGATATGCCTCATGCAAAAGGTCTCTTGTAAGGTATCATTACAAAGCTTATAATCTACTGAGTGTGATCATCTGATTTGTATAAATGTACCACTCTTGTATCTAAAACTAGAAATATAAAATGTAACTCTGAGGGCCTATTGTAATTGTGTAAAGTGTGGACCATTAATGATGGTTTGGAATCTTGATGACTCCCATTGTCTGCAGATGGCTGTATTTACCTGTGAGTCTTCCTGTATATGTGTGTGCTGGCAAGTGAGTAATGAAGTCTTGCAGTGACATGTGATCATGTCACCTGAACTGGAATCCATCTTTAACCTGGTGCTTTTCCAGTGAGGGGGGGTGGAAACCCAGAGAGACAAAGAGTTCCCGCCTTATGCAAAAGATATATAAAGGGGGGGAAGAGAACAGAGAGAGAGAGAAGCCATCATGAAGAATCCCCTAGCTACCACCTGAGCTGCAACAAGAGCTGTACCAGGGGAAAGAATTGTGCCCAGGCCTGGAAGGTGTCCAGTCTGAGAAAAAACTTACTGAAGCATCTCTGAGGGTGAGATTATCTGTATTCAGTTTGATTAGGCATAGATTTGCGCATTTTATTTTATTTTGCTTGGTGACTTACTTTGTTCTGTCTGTTACTACTTTGAACCACTTAAATCCTACTGTCTGTATTTAATAAAATCACTTTTTATTTAGTAATTTACTCAGAGTATGTATTAATACCTGGGGAAGCAAACAACTGTGCATATCTCTCTATCAGTGTTATAGAGGGCGAACAATTTATGAGTTTGCCCTGCATAAGCTTTATGCAGGGCAAAACGGATTTATTTGGGTTTAGACCCCATTGGGAGTTGGGCATCTGAGTGCTAAAGACAAGCGCACTACTGCGAGCTGTTTTCAGGTAAACTTGCAGCTTTGGGACAAGTGATTCAGACCCTGGGTCTGTGTCTGGAGCCAGACAGGAGTGTCTGGCTCAGCAAGACAGGGTGCGGGAGTCCTGAGCTGGCAGGGAAAACAGAAGCAGGGGTAGTCTTTGCACATTGGGTGGCAGCTCCCAAGGGGGTTTCTGTGATCCAACCCATCACACCCTGTATCAGAGATTTTTCCACTAGCAGTGCTCGTTCGACCCATAGATGCGCCTCCTTGTGCCAGGCACCTATATAAGGATGTGCGAGAGAACTGCCCTCAGTTCCTTCTCCAGCTGAATGTCTCCACAGAGAGCAGTCCAAAGCAGAGGGGAAGGAGGGTGGGTTGTGGAGCACCCATAGGGGGACACACCTTGAAGAACTGCAGTTACTGCACAAGGTGAGTAACTCCTCTCCTTCTCCGAGTTGTGTCCCTGTGGGTTGTCCACTTCAGGTGATTTCTAAGCAGTTTCTCCAGAGAGAGAAGTGGTCTCTGAGAAAAGGCTACAATTGTTGAATGGAAACCCCAGGAGATGGAGCTATGATGTCCAGGCCATAACTACTGCCAGGGAAATGGACCTGGCGGCAGTGTCTGCAGCATCCACGGATGCCTGAAGAGCCGTCCTGGCCAATAATTAGCCCTTTGAAATGATGGATTGGAATTGCCCCCTCTGTTCCTGTGCCTCGTGTTCAATAAAGGCCGTCAAGCTATTCTACTTTGTGAAACTGAATTTGGCCATGACCGCCTGCTAATTTTCAATCCTGCAGTGCAGAATTAGGTAGAAGGTGGGAAAATAAGAGTCCTTAGGGGGAATGTAATACTTTTTAATCCGCCCCCTTTGCACACTGATAGAATAGTAGCAGGTGTTTGCCACACAGTTTTACCTGGATCCAGGATTGCCTTGCTGATGGATATGCCACCCTTAAGTGTGTTGTTGACTGTAGGACAGCCAACATCTCAGGTTGTGAATCCCTGACCTCTTCCAGTAGAATTTGAAGAGTGACAGCTATCCTCTTTATGAGGTCTTGCAATTGCTGAAAATTGTTGGCCAAGGAAGGTGGTGGAGGCATAACTGCTTTTTCTGAGGCAGGTGGTTGTGGAGGAGAGGACTGAACAACCCTAGTCTCCCTTTGAGATGGTACCAGTGGTCTGGAGAATTGCTGTTGGTAAGCAGCCGAAGGATCCCAGTATGGCTGTGAGGGGGGGAAGGAAGAGGCATACAGGAGAGGTGGTGGCATGCAGGGTTGGTTCTACCATCCTTGATGATGGTCATTATCTTTTCTGTAACTGTCAACAAATGGGTTCCTGACAGGACATGTTGGGGAACCCTGGACTGAAATAGAAAAGACTAATTGCAAGTCCCCTTCATCATCTTCATCCAGTGGAAGAGCCCCCAGAGAAAAGGATGAAGAGTCTTGCAGAACAGGGGACAGTAGCAGGCTGGAGACTGAGGTCTTGGTACCAAGAGAGACTTCATACCCACGAGGAGCAGGGATTCAGGCACATCTGATATGGACGGGTTCCTTGTGTATCGACACTCTTACGGTACTGAGTAGGGAATTGGTACCGACACAGTAGCAGAAATGCAGTAGCTTAAGCTGATGATACCATCAATGGCAGGTGTGCCGATGTAAGCCCCCCCCAGGAAGGAGTCTGGCACTACTGCTTGCTCTGTACTGAGGGTATCAAATTGGTAGGTGCAGACTGAGGGATTGAGTCTGCTGGTACTAGAAAGGGTCGCTTACCCTTCTTGCCCCTGAGAGAGGGTACTGAAGCCCTGTCAGAGCTATGTCTCTCCCTCAACCTCTGGGGCTTTCCAGTTCCATTGGTATCAGTGAAAGAGTCCTTTGACTCAATGGTACTGAGGTAGAGGTTGTAGATCTCATAGGGGACCTGGGCTTTTACAAAGCAAGCTCCTTCAGATGAGAGTACATACTTCTCTTTTTGGGAGCCTGCTCAGAAGCCTCCAATGATCTCCCCCTTCTCAGGGGAAGCCTGCACCAAAATAGATGGGGAGCTGGATTTGTCTGGAGACAGATGTACGAGGGCAGTCTCCTAACCTGACTCAGACGCTGGTTGAGTGCTCCGTTATTAACAGTCTCAGCTTAATCTCCTTGTTCTTCCTTGCCTTCAACCTGAGAGGTAGCCAGGGGAGCCTTCAACCTGAGAGGGAGACATGGGACTCTTCCAAACAATGAACACACTTAGAGTAGCCATCATTTACTGGGATAGCCTCTTGGCAGCACAGGCTGCATGTGAAACCTGGTCAGCCAGGCATGCCCCTCCAGGAAGACAAGGCTTCCCAAAGAAAGAGAGGAGGAGAAAAAACAAAAAACAAACAAACTATCCTCTCACTGTTAACACTTACGTAATAAATATAACTACTGAGGCTGTCAAGCAATTAAAAAAATTAATCGCGTGATTAATCGCACTGTTAACCAATAATAGAATAAATATTTTGGATGTTTTCTACATTTTCAAATATATTGATTTCAATTACAACACAGACTACAAAGTGTACAGTGCTCACTTTATTTTGATTACAAGTATTTGTACTGTTAAAAAAACAGAAATAGTATTTTTTCAATACACCTAAGTACTGTAGTGCAATCTCTTTATCATGAAAGTTGAACTTACAAATGTAGAATTATGTACAAAAAAACCTGCATTCAAAAATAAAACAATGTAAAATTTTAGAGCCTCAAGTCCACTCAGTCCTACTTCTTGTTCAGCCAATCACTCAGACAAACAAGTTAGTTTACATTTCTGGGAGATAATGCTGCCCGCTTCTTGTTTACAGTGTCATCTGAAAGTGAGAACAGGCATTGGCATGGCACTTTTGTAGCTGGCATTGCAAGGTATTTACATGCCAGATCTGCTAAACATTTGTATGCCCCTTCATACTTCGGCCACCATTCCAGGGGACACACTTCCATGCCGATAACGCTCGTTAAAAAAATTATGTATTAATTAAATTTTTGACTGAACACCTTTGAGGAGAATTGTATGTCCCCATCTCTGTTTTACTCGCATTCTGCCATATATTTCATGTTATAGCAGTCTTGGATGATGACCCAGCACATGTTCATTTTAAGAACCCTTTCACTGCCGATCTGAGAAAACGCAAAGAAGGTACCAATGTGAAATTTCTGAAGATAGCTACAGCACTCGACCCAAGATTTAAGAATCTGAAGTGCCATCCAAAATCTGATCAGGACAAGGTGTGAAGCATGTTTTCAGAATTCTTAAAAGAGAAGTCTTAAATAGAAACTACAGAACCCGAACCACCAGATAATGAAAATGAACATGCATCGAGCTGTACTAAAAACAACTAATGATACTAACAAAACGAACAACTATAAAAAGAACATGAAATAGCGGAGGCACACTTAAGTTGGGCACGCTAGAGATTCATCTCAGTCTGAGGCAGTAGAGAAGGAACTGAATGCAGTTCACCTGTGCATCCCTATACAGACTCAGCATCCAGCATGACGAGGCATAGGGTGCATGTGCAGGCCGAAGAGGCATTGTTAGCGGAAAAATCTCCAATCAAGGGCTAGAGAGATGCCTGTGCACCTGAAATGGAGAGCCCATAGGGACTTAACTGGAAGAAGAACTAAAAAAAAAAAAAAAAAAAAAAAAAAAAAAAAATCTACCCTACTGCACACTTTCTATATGAATTCATAAACAATCTGAAAGCCTCCTGCAATTGGACCAACCACCCTCAGCTCTCATTGACTGCAGCAAGAGCGCCTTGCAAAATTGAGCTTTCTATCCGTGTTGTGGGCAATAAAAAAGAAAGAGAGAGCTGGGGAGACCCTAATTTTGACATCTGTTCTATTAACATTTCAGACTTAACATCGAAGTAATGCCTGACTTTATTTTCCCCTAAGCTTTTTACCTTGTATTAAACATCCATAATCCCATGGTAAGTAGAACATCAAACTGTGGAATATTTGAAGCAGCTCCCCAGGTCACTACATAAAACAAATGAAGAAATACTGCTTTCTTTTATTAGTGTTATACTGTATTTCTGTTGTTAAATAGCACTTTTAATAAGTTCAAACCAACAAAAATATTATACAGTGAATTATGATTCTGCATTCCTTTCCATGAAAGCTTCCCAACTTTTTAACATGTTTAGAGTTTTTAAACACCCAAACAAGTTAAACTGTAGTTCTGATTCCTTCAAAAGTTTTCCCTAAATTTGGAACACATTTTGAGACCAATTAACTTTACGCCAAGGCTAAGGCCAGGCCTATACTTTAATTAAACCAGTGCAACTCTGTGTAAAGCAGTGTTAAATCCATGTAGTTAAACCAGTGAAAACTCCCGTATAGACACACGAACTGATTTAAACCTGGTTTACGTTGATTTTAGCTTAAGTTAGTGGCGCAAGCTAAATCAATAGAAGCCGATTTTTAAATTGGTTTAAGAGTGACCACACAGGAGTTTACACTGGTTTAAACTAAAATCTACTAGAACCAATTTGGTGAAACGTGTGCAAGTTGTGTGCAGATAAGCCCTCTAACATTTGAGTTAAAAACAGTGTTAGTTTAAGTTCTCTGCCTAGCTAACACATGGCTCTCCCCCCACTCTTCTCCTCTCTCTATTTGTAACTCATCCGTTCCCTTTCCTGTTGCATCAGGAAACTCTAAATACAGTGGCTTCTGCAGGGCGCTGTTATAATTACCACAGTGTACTGCAACTGTGAAACTTATGCAAAGTATGTAACAACTACTTCAACAAGCTAGAACAGGCAGAATTTAATGTGGTTATTTTGGCTTTCTAGAAATCCTTTCTGACTAACAGTTCACCAAGAATGAAAATGATACATTTTTTGGAAAATATTTAATTTGGCATAAAATTTTTTAAGACATAACATTTTCCCCTAAGCAGCTCTCGTTATAAAATAAAAGCATCTGCTTTACAGACCACTAAAAACTTTCATAAGAAGTTGAAGATAGTGAGCTCTGAAGGAATGCTAGTACAGAGTTCCTAGTCTCCATGACTTTTTATAACTTTTGTTTTATCCTGTTTCTCAAAACAAATCTAGACCAATAATAGAATCTTTAGAGCTGTGAAAAATGCACTCACCAGTACAAAAGAGATGTATTAGCAACAGCTACCATTTTCACCAACTCCCGTGAGAACATATTTTAAACCACCTTCTGAGGATTTTGTTTACTTGACTTTAGTTCTGTGGTGATGTATTATAAACCGTGTCAAGCCTCTGGAAAAGGTTCCCCCCACCCACTGAGTAATCCTGGTTTAAAGTTTACTACACTTTCTGAAATGTGTTAAGTCAAGCATTCATCAGAGTTGAAAGTTTGAAAAAAAGAAACAGCAGACATTCAAGCCAAAACATACACTTCTGTTTTCTCCCAATAAGCAAATATATATGTTTGTGTATACACACACACACAATCATATAATATACATATACACACACTTTAAAACAAACAATTAAGCATTCAAACAAATAGACAAACGGATAATCCAGCAACCTGTAAGAAAACTTAAACAGCAATTTCAAATTTTTCAAAATACAGAAAACATAATCAATCACTTTTTCTAATCTATAGTGTCGTATCTGACAGGTTAGGGTGCTTCCTTTTATTTTCTTTCATTCAAGTTTGTATTATACCTATAGAAACTCAATGATTGTTTATGCTTGAGAGATCAGATTTGCTCAGTGCTATACAAACATCTTTATAAGACATTACAAAAAAATAATAAATGTAAGATTTCTCTGCACTGATGTTTAATAGAAAAGCTGAGAGTCTGTAAGGTCATTAATGTCAAACATACTTCATATGCAACTGATCAGGTCAATGTAAGGAATAAAATAATACAAGTCTTACCAATTTGAAAAAACTATTTAATCATAATACAGCAAACTAACAGTTATAAACTAAAAGTGTATTTGGTCTCTTTCTCCAATCCCTTCCCCTCCCCCATACACGCACACTCATAGAACAGTACTGTGTAAGAACTATTTCTTAGATTTTTCTACGGAGTTTCATGCTTTAAAATTCTGACCATGCCAGTTATACTCCTTGATCTCTCATAAATTTAATGAGGTCGCTTGACATACACGTTTACAAAAAAGAAAACTGAAGCAAGAGGAGAAAAAAACCCCACGGATGGTATATAGGATTACAGGTATAGCATCTTGATACTTTAAACCCATCATCCTGAAAGTGAAACATTTTTTTGTCTGAGACTAGCAATGGTTTGCTTAATTTAAATGTTTTCTAAATGCCAGTTTTATCTTCAAACTCCAAGAAAACCCCGTCTATGACATAGAAATTGCTGTGAACAGAGCTACATGAAAGGATTAATCAACAGCATTGTATGTCAGTCTCTAAACAAGGCCAAACACTGAATCAGAGTTAGATTCCTCACGTGCAGTTACACCCAGTTAATCTGCTTGAAAGCAGCAAACTATGTAAATCTACTTATACTGGTGAGATAAACATTACACTCATCAAAATGTAACAAGAACCATTGTTACCAGGCAAAACTGTTAAAAATAAATTAAAAAAAAAATCACTAGGCTTTCTAACAGCAGCTCAGATACTGATCCAGAATCTACTGGTGAGTCTCAATGGTTACTTCATCCTAAACCTAAATAGCTACTTGCGCTGGCCCCCAAAAATCAGAGATGAGGAAAAGTGGGCTGAACACAGTGATTTAAAATCCCAAATCAAATGACTACAGCAGCTCTACAAAGAGCAGATGGAAGGGAGGAGGCCCAATTTTCCATCACATTGGCATTACACGGGCGTAAATATGTTGACTTCATTGTTGCTATCTTGGATTTACACAGGCAAAACTGAAAGGGGAAAATTCAGGCTCCCTATATACGTAGGTTGTAATGAAGTGAGATCTAAAAGAGTCTACAGCAGAGGGTGAAGAGGTATTACCACTTATTATAGACTCTTCACAGTAAATAGAATATCCTCCTTTAAAAGAAGAGTGAAAATATTAGACTGTATTTAGCCACTTTCACATAGCACGTATGATCACAACTGTTTTGACAGACAAACTACTGAAGGATAAAACCAACTGGGATAGGCAATGCATTCTTCAGCCAGACTTGAACTTGCATTCTGTTTTTGTCAGGGCACTACCTGCCAAGTTACTACTCACTTCTGCAGCTTTAAACTTTGACATGAGCTCAGTAAGAGCACTTTTAACGTGCTCATCTGTCCGCAATGCAGGCAAATCCTATTTAACACAGATGACTTCAGAGACCAGAGCTTGCTACTCACCCTACCACTATAGAAGAGGAAAAGATTAGGCACCACCCACCTCTGTCTGACCTGAAAATGAAGTAGCTGACTGGCTCCTAGGAGCCTGCGTACACAGAGAGATAGAAACAGATAGCAAGCATAGTACTATAATCACAGATTCCTTTGTAAAATGAACATTACTTTAGGCGACATATAGATTTTATCAGTGAAATCCTGGCCCCATTGAAACCATTGGGATTTTTGCTATGGATTAAAATGGGCAAAATTATATTATAATTCCTTCCACTAAAGCTGACAGCATACTTCTTTCCTTTTGCTGATAGATTGCAGTCAACTTTCAGCAACAATCTGGCACCAACCAGAAATTTTGACAGAAAAAACAGATTTTATCAAAGATTCAGGATTCTATTAACATCTTACACCATTCTGCTACCACTTAAAAACACATTATAATTGAAAAGCCAGCATGGGCTATCCCAGAGTATTTACTTTTCATTTTTAAAATTCTTTTAACTTCTTCTCTGGCTCATATACTGGATACTCCCTTTTAACATAAAAGAAAACCAGCCTCTTAGAATACAAATACAATTTTTTTGAAAATGGATTACATTAAATTGTACATCAATAAATCTACTTTATATCAAATGGAGGGTTAGACTCATATCCTGTGACACTAATTCACCCATGCAGGTGAAGTCTAAGTGAAAATAAAATCACCAAGTCACTCTTATTCCCAATGAAGTCAATAGGAGTTTTGCACAGACTTCAATGGGAAAAGGCTCAAACCACAGCTCCCTATGTAGGAAATGTCTGAATAGAGAATGGCTAAACACTAACAAAAGAAAGCTCTGGTACCCAGGGTCTAAGGTCTACATAATACCCATGCATTCATTTCTTCCTCTACTACTGAAAAAGAAAAAAAAAAGTCTGTTTGTTTTTCTAATTTAGTCAGGCCTTTTAGTTCTTTGAATCTAAGGAGTGCACTGTGAAAAGAAGAGCATCTTATCAGCATGCTCCAGACCAGCAGGCTAACTCAGATCCTTACACAAAACATACAGCCCTTCAGTAAAGAGGCCTCACCCTTAGAGTTGTCCTCCCTATTTCCTTGCTAACACCCTGTTGCACGCTAACAAACAAATGAACACACCAGACCCTAAGGTGCCTTACTTAATTAACTATCCTTTCAGGTAATGTAAGAAAATAGTGTCTAATACATTGGCTTCCCTTACAAAGTATGCAAACACACGATACAAGAGCTGAACTATGGTTGCATCTGGGGGATTTGTTTTTTTTTTTTTAAATCACCACCCAATAATCATATTTTATTACATACAGACACACACTTCAAATGCGAGAAGCAATGATCACACATTGTTGGGTGTCATCTGCAGAATGTTGTTGAGATATCATCATAAGTGATTTGTATTGTAAGGATGTTTCTTTAAAATGGGGGAAGAGAGCAGCAAATTATGAAAGCTCACTTAAACTCTAAGTAAAGATAAACCTAATGTACACTGTTGCACTGGTTAATTATCATAATCCTAATCATTCACATGCTTACCTATCAGAGAAACATACATGAATTTTAATTTTAATTTTTTTAAAATTAAAATCAGTAATTCCATGAAACCCTGTAGTAAAGTGACGCTGTTACAATGTGATCTGATCTGATATTTCTATCTTTAATGCATCCCAACTCCAGACAGAATGACAATGCCTCCTGCACCATTATGATGATAAATTAATTTGTTTCCACTGCTCAGGGAGGGGACGGGGGCGGGGACTCAAAAGGTGATTTCTGTTTCCCCCTCCCCAGCCCACAAGAAAATAAATGACGGTGTGTGGTGGTGGTGAGTTGGTTGGGATTTTTTTTGGTCAACCAAGCATCTTGCCACTGACTTCTAATCCATGTAACCTTTTCTATACAAGCACAGGGTCCTCACTTTTTCTGACAAACCTAAAGCACATGCTTTTTGTTTGTTTGTTTGTTTGTTCGGTCAAAGGTTTAATTAAAACTGGTCTGTTTTGTAATAAATACTATGTGACAAAGCCAATACTAAAAATCAGAAACAGGAAACAGTTTTCCTAGTCTCTCCCACCCCCACCGCAGCAAAGGATGTTGGTCTAACCATTCCAGCTGTTTTCAAAACTTAAGATGCTAAAATGTCCGTTTCAAAACAGTTCCATAGATGTGAATGGTTCAAGTTTATCAAAACTATCTGTCTGCTCATAAAATGTCACAGGATTTCCCTTGTACTGCTAGGGGAAGGGGAGAGAGGGGGTGGGGGGAGCTGAAGCTCAGCAGCGAGCCGAGGTTTTTTGGAGGGTATGGGGGTTTTTGTTTGTTTTGAAAGCACGTTCGTCCTTTTTGTCATTTTATCAGAAAGGAAAACATTCAGTCTGAAGTTTCGATTTTCAATGCATGTTGCAACTTCACTCCTTACCAAAAAAAAAAAAAAAAAAAAAAAAAGTGTTGCAGAGCTCAGCAAAGCCAGGGCTCCCTGGGCGTCACACAACACGCCTCTCCGCTGCTAAGGCCACCCGGCTGAAGTCGCCTGACCGACACCAGATCTCCTCTCTTTCGGGTACTCAGCAAGGTCACCACCACGCAGCCTCGGAGAGGGGACTCTCCGTACAAGGCAGCGGGACGGGCGCAGCTGATCGCTAAGAGACTGGAAGTTACAGCCCCTGCCACTCACATCCCCCCCCCCCCCGTACCCACTCCTCCCCCTCCCGGGGAGGGGGAGCGCTACTCTCTTACCTGTTTCCTATAGGGAGTCCTGCTGCCGCCCGCCGGGTTACTGCTGCTATTGGGGAAAATCATCGCCCCGCCTAAGCCCCAGCTTCCCCTCGGGATGGGCAGCAAGTTTTGTGCCAACTTGCGCGCAGGGGCGGCTGCGGTGCGGGGCGAGGTGCCTCCCTCCCTCCCCGGCGGCGGCGGCTGCTGCTGCCTCCGAGCCGGAGTTCCGCGCACGACGACGCCTCTCTCCCCCTTCCGCTCCGGGGATCAGCAGCGCGGCGCCTACCCGAGCAGCAGCAGCCGCGACCGAAGAGAGTTCATTGATCTGGCGGCGGCGGCAGCAGCGGGCGCTTCCCCAGCAGCGGCAGAGCCGATCCCACCTACCAGCGGCCTCAACCACCGCCCAGAGAGAGAGAGCAGCGCCGCAGGAGACAGCCCACAGCAGGCTCTGCGCCCGGCCCCTGCGCCCGGCCTGCCCAGCACGCCGCCGCCTCCTGCCCTGGCCGCTCTGCTCTGCGCAGCGGCGCTCGGCTGCCGCCCACTGCGCGGGACCCCGGAGGAGCAGGCGGCGGCCGCCCCTGTCCCGCCGAATGGTTGCTCCTGGCCCCCGCATACCGCACATTCCACGGTGCAGCCAGCAGCTCCCTGCGCACCAGCGGCGGCAGCACTGCGCCCCTGGGCTAGGCGCTCCGCGGCCAGGCGAGCGCACCGGGGGGGGTGTCGCCTCCGCTGCACCTGGGGAAGGGCCCGAATATGCAGCCAGCAGGGGTCTAGTCTAGCCCTTTAATTTGCAGGGCCAGCAGCAAAGCACCCCCCGCCCCCCCCCCCAGCCCTCCTTCCCCGGGCTGGGCAGAGCTGCGCCTTCGATAAAGCTGTGCAGCCTGGCCCGGACGCACAGTTCAGTCTCACAAACGCAGGGGGAGACAGGGCCAGAACCGGCCAGCCTAAGGTTTTGCATGCTCGACCTCTAGACCAAGGTGGAAACCAGGCGCAAATCCAGAATGGATCGAAACTCGTTAAAGGGCTGAGAAGGGGGCAACTTCTCATGTGGCCAGGGATCTGAAAACTAACACCTGGATCTGGAATTTTGCAGTGGCTCAAACCAAAACCTTGGATCCAAACAACCCTAAACTTTGGGGCTAGAAGCCACCATGCTCGTGAGCCTGTTTAAAAACTTACATAGTCAGAAATCTGGTTCAAAACTTTGCAGTTTGTGTACATCTCTTCAAATATGTGATTCCCTTTCTTACACGGGATCAGAGAGAGACTGCAAGTTTACTTTTCAAAAGGACCAAAACCCTCTTCCCCTTGTAGTCAATAAGAGTTTTGCCAGTGATTGATTTTGCCTGTGTGAAATCTACTGGATTGTCCCTCATGGCCTGAAAGAAGAACTAAAGTCATTAAGTCCAAAATCTTGCCTTATGGTCTGAGATAGCTAGCACAGTTTTGGGGAATTCATCCATCCTAAATCCCACCAATCCCTCCAAATAATTTTTTTTGAAGTTTGAGGGAAATCCTATTCCCCCATAAAATTTAGGGCCTTGGGGAGTTTTGCAATTACTGGAAAATTAGATTCCTAACGTTTGTTGAGGAAAAGGGAGGCAAATGCCTTCCAAATTTTAGATGTGTTATTCAGAACTCTCAACCCTTTTTGTTGTGCCCTATCATTGGTTACGACTGGTTTATCTATAAAATAAAATTAGACTTTGTTCAACTCCGTAGTTTCATAGAGATGACTCTGTAAGAGGACCTTCCAATGAGGACACCTAGTTCCAAGGTTTTCTTTAGTATTTTTTATTCTCTTCGATAGTAAGCACTCACTCCAAAAATGGATTAGGAACATGGATTGCTGGGAAGAAACATAGATTTGCCATTTGGTTCAGCACTGAAATGTTGAGCTGCATACCAAAACTGCTATGCCAGCTCTATAGTGTTTGGTGCTGGTAGCAACTTGGAAAATGTCCACCCCTCTGTACCTTCAGTTTCTTTTTGCAATAAGCAGTCACTAAATATTTTGGTGCCATAGCACTTCGCTGCCCTAGACAACAGCATACTCTAGTATAGCCAACACTGAAAAAGCAGTGCCTCTTGGCAGAACTGTTATCTGTGTAACAGTAAACACCACCAAAACACACAAAAAAACCCACACAGCACTTAAAAACTGAACTCATCCACAGTTACATTCCATGTTAAACCTGACCTTTGAATAACTGTTCAGAACTAGTCAAAAACCACTCCCGATGTGTGGTATGTGCACATGCTATCTTACTTCTGCATGCTTTGAATTAGTATTTCCAAGGGAAAAGAAGAACTGCACAAGGCTGGCAGCACAGTCTTCTAGTACAGGCGAGTCCCATCTTACGCAGGAGTTCCGTTCCGCGGTTAGTGCGTAAAGCGAAAACCGCGTATAGTCAAAATTACATTGAGTTGAATGGCGGGCAGAATCGCCCGCACTACAAGTACAGTATTAAAATTGTTATTTTTCTCTTTTTTTTTTCCGACCGCGTAAAGCTGAAATTGTGCATGTTAAATGCGCGTAAGATGCAACAGACTTGTAGTCAACAAAAGTGAGAAAGATTTTCACGAATCCTCTACTCTTACAAAATGACTTTGGGAGTAGGAGACACCTGAATTGATATCTTCCTCCTGCCCCCAGATAACAAAGGCTTCTGAGGAACTTCAGTTTTCCCTTGTTTCCCACCCTTTCCCAATACACTTAAAAACAGGCAGGATGTAGACATTCCATATTCCATCACAGGTATTTTTAAAGCACCAATCATTGTGGTACTTAGATATCATTACAGGAATTAAAAGATTTAAGAACATTTCAAAAGGGAACTCTAAAAGCGGGAACTCTGCACTTTCATTCCCAGGTTGCTATTCTTTAGAGAGGATGTGGATTTCCCTCTTGTGGATTCAGTATGTGGCACGTGTTTTTTCAGGGACACTATATATTTTGGTTTTTTTAATGTTTGAGGTATAAAACATGTAACATTAAACCATTCTGTGAAAATTTGAATAGAAAACATCACCCTCAAGAGAGATTTCTTTTATTTATACTTTTGTTTAAAGGAGATTTGCAATGGCATTGTCAGAGGAGAAAATGTATTAACCTTGATGTCCTGGCCAAAGTAACATTCAGCCTACTAAAATTCTCCCTGCATATCAAAATGTATACAGTAATTTTCCTCAATTCTTGCCCTAAATTATGAAATAGTCTTGCCTTGTGTGCTGTTAAACAATAGCTATGTTCTACCCCAGAGCTGGCAGTGACATTTTAGTGATGTAATGGTGGGTGAAGTGATTTCTGTGTCTGAGACTGAGTGTGCGTGAGAGAGAGAGAAGACTAATAAGGCTCGACAGTACCTTCTGGGAGGAAAAGTGTTCTATATGTTTAAGATTTTACTGAGCACTTTTCCTACATCTTTTCTAGGATAAAAGGATCATCACTTGTTTGCAAATAAGACACTCAGTCTTACCCTGCTAAGAGTAAAAATATTGAAACAGGCTCTTTGAAATGTATACAGAAGTGGACATTTAAATCACATTTGTCAAGGAAATTAATATTAATTGTGTTATAACAGATGTGAACATATGTGTTAGTATGCAGGCACCTTCCTGGTTAAAGTTATAAATATGCAATTCAGTTTGTTCCTGAGGGGAATTGGTAAGCATGGAGGTTCTAAAGGTACCTTGATTAATATTTTGACAGTTTCTTTAACTACCAGGAGTTGCTTAGTCAAAAAAGAAGGCAGCTTGCAGAGCAGAGCTAGTTACATTTTGTGGTTAAAATCTTCGTTCATTGCATGTTTATTGTTCAGAGATAGTTAAAAGATGTGTATTTGTGGATAAATTAAGGCCAGATCTGAGTTGAGCATACCACCAAGGGGTATCTGAACACCTAGACAGCAACAGGAAGCCTTCAAAGGAGCTAGAGAATATCTGGAAAACTTGGAAGCTTCCAAGTAATTACCATCAATCTCAGCAAACAGCAGATTGGTGAAACTAAACTCTTATTCTGTAAACAGTTCCACATACATAAATCACAGCTTCATGATTCAAATCAAATCCATGGTTTCTTACTGTACACAAAGCTAAATGAACTCTGTGGAAACCCTCCATCAAAGGTCATTCACTGCTGTGGTGGGACAGGTAGTGTTTCTACCACTTCCCTCCCTAGAGGGTTCTGTTTTAGTAGGGTAACTTTAGTTTCCACTAGGGGCTCCTAGGAGCCTAGTCTGGATGTGCTGAATTCATGCATTCTGCCAGCTGCCCTGGCCATGTCCCCTTGTGAGCCAGTGCCACCCATATGGGGGGGCTGTCTACACACACCCCTGGTGCAGGGAAAGTTATGAGCACTTTGCACTCTCCCCTTCCAGATGGGTCTTTCTACCATCATGGTCCTTTGTCACAGTATGTGTCAATCTATGAAGCCCAGCCCACTGAGCAAAAGGATAAAACCTGTAATCACTTCTGCAGTCAGCGCTGTTCCAAAGATGTTTCTCCTTGTAATTTAATTGACTTTATTCCACATATCATGAACAGTGACATCTAAATCTAAAAGTGGGTGTGCCATACTGACACAAAGGAATGCTCAGAGTCAATTTACCGCACTGGGTAAAGATCTTCCAGTGTATGACACAAAACAGGTCATGCAGGTGGATGCTGAGAAGCGGAACAATGCATAAGAAACATTTTAAAATATGCTAGATGGGATATGAAAACAAACTGCATGTTAGGAGTGCTGAGCATTTCCTGGGGGGGAAATGCTGTCAAGGGAGCTGACAGCATCACACAAAATCAGACTTTAACTTTAGCACTAAATTGTTAAGAGATGGAGCAAAAAAGCATTTAAGATAATGGCCCATGGAATAAAGCAAACTAAATTACAAGGAAAGCTGCCTCAGTGACTGTTAAATAATCTCCCAATTAATTGCTTTTGTTTAAGCTTTATGTATCATAAGTTAAGTGTCCGGATGACCAAAAGTAAAAAATAAATAAATCATATTTTGCTAAATGAGAAAGTGAGGGAGAAGTCAGCAGAACATGGAAGAAATTAAAGTCATGAACATGCAAAGTGCTTCTATACATAAACTACAATATGACATTTTTCTTGGGAAAAGGAAGGACATACTGAAGAAACAATGATTTCTGCAAAAAAACTTACAACTTACTAAGAGGCAGAAGAAAGATACACAAACAGAGAAAACTAAGAGAATGAGAAACAGTTGTTTAAGAACATATTCCTAACATTACAAAAATAGTCACAGGAATATATACAGAAGTCAAATAGTCAAAAGTAAGAATGCAACCTCCTGCCTACGTTCAAGAGCAAAAAGTAAAGACAGATCAGACTCTTCAGGGAAACCATTTTCACCAGGGCTGACTCAAAACAGCTGCAGCAAGATATCCAGATTTAAATTTTGGAATTTGATTTTTAAAAATGCTGTATCACGACTGATATCACACCCATTCTTTGTCATCTTCACCTATCCAGAAATCCAGTTCTAATCCCACCCTACCATTTCATCTCCTTTTTCAAAACAAGTTCTTCCTCTAGCGTAAATCTCTGATTCCCTCTCCCCTTTTTTCCATCTGTTCCACAGCTCTATGCTGTCTTTTCCCTGTAACTCTCTTTGAGTAAAATTCACTTTTATTAATGCTGCCAAATTTAGTGTATGTGAAATGCTCTGGCCATTGAGTTGGTTCTTCTTTTGAAATTTCCCCTTAAAATCTACCTTTCCATTTTAATTTATGACTGACTTCTTATTTTGTGAAATGTTGTATGAAGGACATATTATAAAAGCAAATCACACCATAATAGGTAATTTTTTTGATTTTCTTCATTGATTATTAGTGCAAAGAATGTGAATATAGTGAATGATACAATCTATTGTTAATACCATACCAGCACTTTGTAATATTATGGAATGTATTATTTATTTCTTGAAAGCCATGGTCAAGACATTACTTCATAAGAGCATTTCCACTGTCAAAACAAATGCCCCTTTGCTTATCATATGCTGTACATTCTGGGAAGTTTAAGTCTGAAAGATATTACTGTAATGCATTATAATACAACAGGAATCTAAGGAAGTTGCTTATATTTGACAAATTAGGTAATGACAACACAGGACAAAAACCAACCATGGTTTGTGAAACTAACCAAAGTGACTCAAAAGAGCTGAACTCTGCCATTGGTATGATAATGCCAGACACTTGTTGGAACCTATACAACAATTCAGATTCTATAAACAATTGCCAGAATTACTGTAAAACAAAGTAATAAAGATGGAGTGAGATGACAAAGTATATAGGTAATATTAACCAGTAAAGCAGTGAAAACAGTGCAAATTCATTACTTCATCAAGAGTTGCATACACTTAAAGAAAGACTTAAAATATCCAGCTACTCTGATATAATTATTTGCTCACTGTTTTGTATATTTAGGGAGGGGGGAGGAGTAGGTGGAGACAGGGAAAAGTTACTACTACTTAACATTTTTTATGAAATGATAAATGATCTCTTGGAAATATTTGTATGCATAATTATGAGTATGTTGAAACTAAGGATGGTAATAAAAGAGAGAGAAAATCTGGAAATACCCAAACATACTTTGTAAAGCATCAAAATAAAGGTGTTCCATAAAGCAAAGCTTGGTTACATATGCTGATGCTCCAGCAGAGGATGGACCATGTGAACCAATATTTTTCTCCTACTACAAACTGGCTAAGTTTTATTTATTTCTTAGAAACTTCAGAAATAAGGAAGAGACAGAAAGAAATGCAAAGAAACCTACAATCAAAATGTGTTTGAAGATAAAATAAATAGTCAGAAATACTAAAGAAAGGGAATGTTGTTTAGTGGTTAGAGTATGGAACCGAGAGTCAGTAAAACTTATGCATTTTATTCCCTTCTGCGTCACTGTTTTCATATCTGGGACTGTGGACTGACATCAGTGGGGTATTTCAGTGCTCAGAACTTCTGAAAATCCGACCCCAAATCTCTCTGTGGCTCAGTTTTCATAACTATAAAATTGGGAGAGTGCTTAAGTGATTCACAGAGATGTTGTGAAGATGTTTGTAAAGAACTTTGAACCCTTGAATTAAAGTTAAATGCTATTAACTGAAACAAATTCTCTAATAAAACAATGAAGAAGACTGGCATAGCTACATACATCCTATCATCATTGGTTGCCAAAATAGGTCATTATAAAAAAAGGAAATAGAGGCAGAAAAAAGGAGTAACTTAAAATATGGCATAGCATACAAAAGAATAGCAAACATGTGACAAACTGGAACATGGGACATTATTGCCATTAATGGCAAGACTAGGCCACCAGCCCCAAGCTGCATGCTTGCAGAAACCTTGAAGAAAATAAAGGGCAAAAGTTTCCTCTGTACTCTGGATAACTATCCCCAGTTCTGAACTTGCAAAAGATCCACATGGCAGACTGGAGAGAAGAATTTCCCACTCCACAGATGATAGTATTCACATCGATAGCTTAGATCAAAAACAAAATCAAGACTCCTTCCCAACTATGCCTTTGTCCCAACATTGACTCTTGCTAATTTTTAAAACCGTGATTTCAGAAAATGTTCCCTGGAACCAAGTACTGTTGTATTTGTTTGACATGCTGATTCAGCTCTTGGCCTCCAAGCTGCCAAGAAGGTATCTGTGAGTGTCAGCTGCTGTGTGAAAAGGAGGAGGTCATCAAACTCATTTCATAATTCACTGAACAGCTATCAACTAAAAACAATTTTTGGCTACCACCATTCAGAGCTATAACTAGCAATGAATTTCTTGATCATCCCCCCCAATTACTACCTCAACTCCCATGACAAGAACTAAATATCAGTCCAACCAATAGTTCCAGCACCAATTTCCACTTTCAAAGATTGCATTTTTCCACTTATTATTCTGAGGTGCATGTTGTGCAGTAGACATAAGAAAACAAATTTCCATTTATGTGCAAAATTATTTACGGTGCTCCTCATTAGAGCCATCATTTCAATTCCTATCACTCTAAACTTCGAGGTGAATATTTATCTTCAATAATCATTAAATTCATCACAGATGACTAAGAACACTTTATTTCAGGGACCAATTTAAGGAGCCTTAGTTTTCACTAAGCTATTTACTTGCTGTTCTGTATTAAGTGTCTCAAGCTGGCAACAGTGCAAATCACTGTTGGAAAGTATTTCAGAAAAAAGTTTGGTGAAGTAATTGACTTGCATTCACAATAAAGCTTTATATTTATTTTATTAAACAGATTCTGAAAGTTCTATTGATCAATTTCCACTGAAATCACGTAATGGTCTATGCATGAAATCCCTACTGAAATCAGTAGAATGTTTGGTCAAAAATTTAAAGTAGAACATGGGGTGAAATCCTGGCGCTGCGGCAGCCAATGGGAATCTTGCCCTTGTCTCCAGAGGAGCCAGGATTTCATACAGGGCTCTTATTTTTCATCCTAGGATATGGGAGACAGTTAAGATTTACAAATGCACATATAATTGGGCCCCAGAAAAGTCAGGAAGTTTCTAGTTAAGGTTGCTACAATGATCTGACCTCATCCCCATTGTGAAGTTGTACTACAATAGGTTTGGGTGAACTAGTCTGGGCAAAGAAAGAACAAACCTGAACTTTTGCCCATTACCTGAACGTTCTTTGACATTCTCCACTGCTTTAGTAACTCTTCTTTATCTTAGCCAGTTACAGCTCCTCTCTGGGGCTCCACACAGCAAGGGGTCTCCCAATTCCAAGATCTCAAAGGGAGACTTCCATCAGAGCCAGTGACAGGATCTTCACACTGTCCCGCTGCCAGCAGTCCAAGTGACTTACAGTTATTTCTGAGCATAGTGCTTACTACCAAATGTAGGTCCATAGAGTTCAATGCAAACACTTCAGAGTTTATGGAATTCTAGAACAGCGGTTCCAAACTGTGGATCAGGACACCAAAGTGGGTCATGACCCCATTTTAATGGGGTCACCAGGACTGGTGTTAGACTTGCTGGTGCCTGGGACTGAAGGTCCAAAGCCCAAGTCCAAGCCCCGCCACCCGGGGCCAAAGCCCGACTCCCACCGCCTGGGGCTGAAGCCAAAGCCTGAGGCTTCACCCCTGGGTGGCGGGGTATGGGCTTCGGCTTCAGTGCTGGGTGGCGGGATTCAGGTTATAGGTCCCCTGCCCCAGGCTGAAACTCTTGGGCTTTGGCCTCCCACCTAGGATGGTGGGGCTCGGGTGGGCCCAGGCTTCATTCTCCCCTCCCATCCCCCCAGGGTTGTGTAGTAATTTTTGTTGTCAGAAAGGGGTTGTAGTGCAATGACGTTTCAGAAACGCTGCTCTGGAACATTAAGGATTTCAGCAGCTGGCAATAGGGTCACTCCAGGGTTTGTTACTGGGAAGAACTAGGGAATGGATCTGGTAAGTAGAATTGGACTATTTTCTCCATGGTATTTAATTGTGCAACTACCCAGACATCTGCATTTGCGCACATTGGTTTCTATGTTTCTTTATCAAGTTCATCTCTGGTGTAACTGGACACAACTCCAATAAAGCCAGTGGATTAACACCAGGGTTAAAACTTGGTCCATTATGTTGATGTGATACCTTTTCTGGTGATGTGCCAACAAGAGGTGAAAGTCAATAAATATCACCTTCCATCCTATTAAAAGATAAGTATTTTACCCCTCCAAATCATAAATATCACTGAAAAGATATGGCTTGGGAGTTTGTAATATCATAATCACACACTGCTTTGGACTATGTTATGTCTTATGTTATGCATCCGAAGAAGTGGGCTGTAGTCCACGAAAGCTTATGCTCTAATAAATTTGTTAGTCTCTAAGGTGCCACAAGTACTCCTGTTCTTCTTTTTGCGGATACAGACTAACACGGCTGCTACTCTGAAACAGGTCATTAATGTAATCTAGTGTGCCACAGTCTAGTCCAAAACAACATCCCATTATGTTTGATGAAGTAAGCTGTGAAAAACAGGTGAGTTTTGTACACCCACAGGTAGCTTGTGTGCTGTAATACTGATATGTACTTTATAAACTATGAGAGGTTACAACTTTGAAAAGCAAACATACCCGCTTCTTATATTTTCATTGTAATCAGCTACTTTAAAGCAGGCAGTCTCATTACTATAAACTGCACTGGAGGCATTTTTGACTTGCAAAGGAATTCATAAAAATCATGTCAGATCATGTCAACTAAGAGGTTATATAAATCACATTTTTCTACAAAGTGAAAAATACATTTCACATCCAAGAAATTTCAGATTGGTTTATGAATAGAGCCCACTGTTTTAGAACTTTGTGATGAATCTTAACATGACTGTGGGCCCCAATAAACCAGACAATATGAAAAGGAAGTTAAAAACCTAAAAAAGGCTGGATCTTTGTATATTATTCCTCCTACCCACTATACTTTCACCAAGGCTGTTATTCCAGTCCATGGAAAGACCAGTTCCTGAGAGGTCCTAATCCTGCAAGGCATTATGTTCACTGCATACACACAGAGAAATTAGATAAAAACCTAACTACTCTTGCTGGAAGGCTGCAAAGTAACACTACTTTATTTCTTAGAAATCAAATTGCTAACACACAAGAACCATAAAACAGAGAGAGACAAAGCAAGCTGCTCCCTAAAACAACGAGACACAATTCACCCCAAGCTAGCTGTTTACAGACTGACTGCTGCTCCCAGATACTTCACTACAAAGCCCTTTAGTCTGCAAGCAAGGTCAGGAAAAACCCTTACCACCCCCACCCTTGAAGTGATAACTTGCAATTCCAACACAGTCCTCAATATACCACACAAAGCAATTAAGCATGCACACAATTTAAGCATATGTTCATATAAGTGGTCTTCTTGAAGATACTACAGCCTTTGTCTACACTAGGAAAAAAGGTGTGTTCTTAACTCAAGTTAGCTAAATCCAAGTGACAAATCAATTTGTAGTTTTCACATGTGTTATTGGGTCAAGGTAAACCCTAGGTTCCCCCATAGTCTTTAACTCAACCTGCTAGTATGTGTTAAAACTACAAACTGACTTGTGTTACTTTGTGTTACCTTGTGCTAGCTAACTCCAGGTAAGAACCCACCCTTTTTCCAAGTGAAGGTGCACCCTAAGATTTCTCATGTGAGCACAATTTCTATGTGCATGGTTTTGCAGGATTTGGACCAGCGTGAATAAAAAAAGGAGGCAAAATTAATTTCAGGTGTAATTCACACACACTGATTATCTTCAACACATATTACACCACAGATGAATTTGGTCAAATGCTCTTAATTCATGTAAAGAAAACAGGAAGCTTGTGAGGCTATTACCTGAAATAGGGATAACTACATAAAATGCAAACACAGCTAGATGTCTATGGAAAAATATTTTTTAAACAAAAAAAGGTAAAGTTTTGTCTGAAAGCTAAGGCCCTATCGGAAATCCCTTCGAGCAGATTCACTCAAAAGAAAAAACTCATTTTTGTAACAATTTTCAGATGAAATATTTTGACATTATACCAATGTAGCAGACAGCGAAGAGAGTACTCATTTCCCCAGAAATGATGCCTCTATTCCTCAGAATATATACATCAATAATTTAGACTACTTTTGAAGTCTTTAATAAAACAAATTGCACCATTTGTCAATTTACCAAAAGGTTAATGGAAACATGTATTACTCAAACATTTCAATTTAAGACAATTATATCACCTTACTATCAATATACTGTATTCTATCTTCCACAGTACAATTATTCTGTTGGCTTAATTGATGAAAATTAGTTAATTAATGATTTTCCATTACATCAATCTGTCAAAATTCAAGCACTGAATCAATTGCACTACAATTGGTTTGTTAAAATATAAAACTGTTAAATAATCAACAACTCATTAACTACCAGCTACTACCTGATTCTCAGTGCTGATTACATGAAATTAGCAGCTCACTTAATGATGGGAATTATTTTATGATACATTGCTCCAGATGTTATTTTGTGGTGTACTACTAAATTGTTACTTTTTACAATTTCTTTCAGGAGTTGTGAACCATAAAATAAAAGCACCGAATAAGCAAAAAAATAATATCTTCATGCAGAGAATCTCCAGGTTTCAAGTACAGGATTTAATGCTATTTACTGTACTATTAAGCTTATTTGGTAGCTGATCAAACTAATCAAAATGTAATTTGGAAGAGTTGGTAGAAACATGTGGTGAATGTATACTCTCTTTTCACTGAACTCTCAGCTCTGACCACAGTCAAAACAGAAAGTAAATACCTACTTACAGCTTTAAGTACTGGAATATAAGATCTATAAATCATAGAATCATAGTACTAGAAGGGATCACAACGATCATCTAGTCTAACCCCTTGCCAAGATGCAGGATTTGTTGTGTCTACACGATCCGAGACAGATGGCTATCCGGTGTCCTTTTGAAAATCTCAAAAATACATTAGCAAAATGCCCATGCCTTTTGTCCTCAGATCTGAGACCTGGTCTACACCTAAAAATGAGATCAACCTACATCACTCAGGGCTGTGAAAAACTGTGCACTCTGCATGACTTAGTTAGGTCAACCTAACCTCCCTGCACTGTAAACTCAGCTAGGGCAATGGAAGAATTCTTCCGTCAATTAACTACTGCCTCTTGGAGAGGTGGATTACCAACATCTATGGAAAAATCCCTTCCGTCAATCCAGGAAGCACCTACACTACAGCACTACAGTGGCAGAGTTTCAGCACTGCAGCTGAGCCACTGTAGCTGTCCTGTGGAAGACATACCCTCAGTTGGATTTGCAAATGAAGCCATCTTTGTTTAAAAACAATACTGCAATACTAAACAGAGTACCATGTATGTTTGAAATCTGATTAATAAAGTTGTGTAACTGTTAACATAAGAGTGTAAAAATGGTGTGATTTAGCAATCTGAATCTAATATCTGAATATTAGTGTCTTATACATATAAAAGGAGTGTGCGTGTGTTTAGCACATGTGTATAATGAGAAAACTTAACTTCAAAATTTCACTCTATACAAATCTTCCTTTAAAGGCTAAGCTCACGGTTACACTTATTTCCTATTCAGTCATTTTCTTAATTAAAACCATTGAACTTTAATGTGAAATACAATCATTACAAAACCAGAAAGGAATCTGAACAATAACAGACTTAGGCACGTGGACAATATAATAATCATAAGTGATGTAAACAACAATTGCTGTTACTGTCTGGTCTGATTGAATCAGAAGATAGCAAGAGTCAAAACCTATCTCCTGCATAGATAATAGCCACTTTACAGCTCTTTGGTTGTATAGGCAAGTCACACGTGCAAGATTTGTTGCACAGAAAGCCAGCCTTCTCCAAGATGATTGGCTCTTCAGCTTCTTTGGAGTGGGTTGGAGAGGAACTCACAACTAAATGCTCAACAGACTCTAAGATGACATAGTCTATGTCTACTTAGCACTTTTGTCAGTCAAACTTTAGTCAGCCAGGGTGTGAATAAACGACCCCCTGAGCAACATAAATTTTACTGACAGAAGCACAGGTGTGGACAGTGCTATGTCAGCGAAAAACACTCTCACGCCAACATAGCTACCACCTCTCATGGAAGTGTCTTTATTATGCCAACAGGAGAGCTCTCCCGTCGACATAGACCATCTGCACAAGACACACTACAGCAGTGCAGCTGAGCCACTGTAGTGCTTCCAGTGTAGAGTAGCCCTAAGAGATCACGACTGACAGCATAGGCCTTAGTTTAGGGAGGAGTTACTATACATCATCATAAAAAAGAGTGAGGAGGCCAGTTCATAGCCTGAATAATATTAGAACTCTGGCTTCCTGCTGCCTGCAGTTCCTACAAAGGATTATCATATTTGGCCAGAAAGATGCCATTTCTGATTGGAATAGTCAAAAGGTTTGAAAAATAGCCGCACAAATATTACATTTGACAAGTTTAGTATAACACATATTACATTCTTTAGCACTTAAAAGTGAAAGACAATTTCTCACTACAAGGCTTACAGGGATGGTAGGTACCTAGAACTGATTAATCTAACAGATCCTAAAGTAACCTCCATGCCTACACTGGTTTGGGTTACACTTTAACTTTAATTATTAGCTAACTATACAATGCTTGATTGTTAAGCTTGAAAATCTTGTTGCAAAAAAACAAACAAAAAATCCAAGTGATATCACAGTCAAATATTCAGAAAAATGGGTATACTATGTCTTACTGTATCAGAGGGGTAGCCGTCTTAGTCTGGATCTGTAAAAAGCGACAGAGTCCCATGGCACCTTTAGTCTATAAGGTGCCACAGGCCTCTTTGTCGCTTTTTATGTCTTACTGATTATTTTTTCAGCTACCAGTATACTCTTAAGAATTTCTAAAACAAAGTGAAAACCGAGATTTTCAGATTTATATCCAGGAAGATAATGATTATGCAAACTTTAAGGAGAGACGTGATTTTTTTTCTTCATTTTGCCCCAAAGATAGTATTTCTTTCAATTACTTCTCCCAGCTCATTTGGGGTTTTTTTTAACTGTATTGAATTCAAATTTAAAAAAAGATAAAACGGAAAAAACCTCTCATGTTAGTTTTTAATACGTATGTAGTTTTATGTGTCTAATTTTGAGGCTCTTTCTGCCAGTTAATGGGATTTTTTTCCACTGATTTCAATGGGAGCGGTGTCAAGTCCTTGATCCTACCATCTGATACGTGCAGGCAAACTTATGTAGAGATCCGTTAAAGTCAATTGGTCTCTGCATGCTGCACAAGATTGGGTATGAAGGATAGATCCTGCAAATGGATCTATGTGTGTGCACCCCTGGTGTCATGGGGCTCTCCCCATGGGCCCCTGCACAAGGTCAGGCTTGTGCCCAAACAGATCAATTTGTAGGACCTAGTCCTTAGATTGTAAACTTATCAAAGAAGGGATTTAGGGACAAACTGAGGTCTCATCTATTCCTGGTGTACATCCAAAGTGATTCCTTAGTCCAAATGTTAATGGGTGTAATTGGGAGCAGAATTTGCACTTCTTTCTTCACACACAATTTTAAAGAGCCATGTACATCAATGGCATAATAATAATATTGTTAATTGATATTGCCATAGCAGCAGACAGAAACATAAAAAAGAAACAAGAAGAGAAAATAGCGAAGTACGAAGAACTCTGCCACGGAGTGGAATGATTATGAAAAACTAGTACAAAGACAATCCCAGCGATTAGTCGAGCACTTGCAGCAATCCCTAAGGATATGAATGAGCAGCTCAAGGACACTTTAGGAGTACAAGACATCACAATCAGTTACATCCTGAAGACAGTGCTCTTTGGCACTGTGAAAATGTTAAGGAAAATCAAAGGAGAACAAGTGCATTTGAGCACCTAATGCAGGAATACTGCAGAGGGTTTTAATGAAACTCCTGACTACGCAAACATACGGCGTCAGTTTGTGGTCAGGATTGATGATGACTCATGGGGATAAATTTTAGACAGTAGCTTTCCCCTTTTTATGCTTAAAGACCTTATCTGTTGTGAAGGCTATTTGTTTAAAAATACAAAAACAAAACAAAACATCCCCTTGATGTAATACTGAGGGATGATAATGTGGGGGACAGCATGAAATATCAGATTTGCATCTACTTTATGTAACTCATTTGTACTATGTATAAGGCCTGATCCTGCCATGTAATGTGCACTGTGATCACTGGCTTCTTTTCTGAAATTAAAGGGAAATATAAATGAAATTCAACAACATCTGGGTATTAAAAGTATTTTCATTTGAAAAGCTCTACAACAGTAAATGAATTCCACTTATTGTTATAAAATACTGGATAACAAGCTTGTTACACAAATGGACTAATACAGACAGATATTTCATTTTTGTGCATAATTATGATACTTTAATAAGGGTGGGGGTAAAGTCCCTTCTTGGCTGGATCTCCAAATTGAAAGGGTTTTGAAGGTAATGGAAGTAAGCATTGTGCTAGGACTCAGGCATGATTACTTCCTGCAGGCATGTTTTTGTCATTGTGCCGCCACCCCTCCCTGTGACTTCTAAACAACCCAGGGTCACAGTGTCCTCTCTTTAATTAGTATCTCACTGCTGGAGGGAGGGGAGCATGTCAAGGAAAAAAGAATGAGAAGACACAGTAAACAAAGGTCCTCAAGGGCAACTTAATGATTTGGGCAAGCAATGGAAAAAATGCTCAGTACTTTGTTGGAGGTAAAGTTAAAAAAAATAGAAGATGGTTGGGGTTGGATATAATTTTAATATTAGCTATATCCATTTGGACAAAATAGAGGGAAGTCATGTTGAAATAGGAACACATTCTGTTCCCAGAAGGATTTATCTCCCATCAGATGAGTATATAATCTGTATTTTACAAGAAGGCCAACTAAAATATCTGTTTTACCCATAAAGCTGTTGAAAGCCTGAGGTACACTCTGTGGGTGTTTCATTTATTTAAGTATAATTGAGTTGCGTGGGTGAAAATAATTATTTTTATTTTCACTAAAACTTCTAATGCTCAATACTTTATATGGAAAAGTATTTCTGCTGCAAAGCCTAAATAATTGATATATTATGGCTGAATAATTTACATCTGCATTTTCCATATTTGCCAACACTAGAAATGTATGAATAGGGATGTCTGAGGAGAAAATAAGGATATGACAGGATATAAAATAAGATTATAAGAACTACACCAATTTACACCAGCACAGAATTTGGCCCAAAGTGGCTTTTAGAGGGACAAATCAGAAAAATGGCAAATATCACTAAAATTAGGGGCTGTCCCTATAAAATGGGGTGGGGGACTGGTGTATGAGTTAAATATTTAACTGTTACAAGGCCTGTTTTACATTTTTTGAAGGAAAATTGGGTCTGAATTCACAAGATGACACAAGAGAGAAATTCTGCATACATCTTAATAGCTAAATGTAGCCCAGGATTCAGCACTCAATTATTTTCAAGGGTTGGGAATGTAAATTCTTCTGCTTAAAATCAATGCATTCAGAGCAGTCTCTGGTGCTCTTACAATATTTCAAATACATTCCTCTCTGTCTTTTCCTGTTTGTTTGAATTACTAAACTTTACATGCCATATCATGCCACTGTTCTTTCAGCAGAACTTCTCATTCAAAGCAATATAGAGTATGGGTTTAAAGATGGTGGAATGATATGAAGCTAAATATTCTGTTACTCTACTTGAAATTTAAATATAGTTATACCAGTGGTGCCAACCCTTGTGATTTTATCATCAGCCTCACAATATATGGTATTTTTCTTCAAGCCCCAAATTCTGGAGTCAGGTGATTACATCAGAATCTCACCATTCATTTAAAAAAAAAAAGTTAAGTTGCTAGCCCTCAGTGTTATGGGAAATAGCTTAAAATCAGGAACTCTAAAGGCTCAAACACCAGAAAGCAAATAAAAAGAATCCAAAATGATGCCAATACTCTTATACCCATGTGAGTGGAAACTGAATGTATATTAATACACCTAATTCACCCTGCAGGTCTCCTCAGTTCCTCTTTTTGTCAAACGGAGAAAATAAGGTGCCTACAGTGGTGGTAGAGTAAAGGGTCTAGGCTATCTTAGCTGAGAGGTACCAAGTTCATCCTCTATGTCATCCAAACGCACCTATTTGGGCAACCCAGCTATGCAAATTAGGAACAAACCCATAATTTGGACGAACTGGTTGAACAGGAACATTGTATGGATTCAATTTCCCAATTTGTCTGTGATGAGGACTCTGTCACTTTTCTAATACTAAAGCAATATTATGACCTGGCACCCTCCATAGAGTGGCAGCATTTACAACTAAGACATTTGCTTACATATCAATTTTGCCCTAGAACTGCCAGACACTCCAGAACTACTGGGAACCTTAGAAATGCTTCATAAACTCCTCAGGGCCATGTCATCTAGGTATACTTTGTTAATGAAGAGGAACTCCATTAGTCCAGAGTTCTTTGTGAAGGTGTCACAGCCTTTAACAGAACCCTAATGGCAGATCATATTATGTAATGTTAGAAATGCTTCTGAGGGTCTACACTTGCTACAACAAAAGATTTTATTCAAAATGTACTGGGCGCCACAGAAGTTGCACAAGATAAAGGCCTTGTCCTTTGATGTTTGTGGCGCTGTAACAAAGGAAAAGAAACCTTGATGCATATACTATGAGACTGTCCAGCAGTCAGGCAGCTGTGGAAAGAGGTGAACACGAGTTAAAATAGGGCTCGACTTCAGAAGCCAAACATTATATCCTAGGTTATTTCCCTGATAAACTGGGTTAATCTTCACCACAAAGCCTTTGGTTCTTGAGCACTTCAATGATCACCAAGAGCATGATTTTACAAAAAATGGAAGAGAAGGCTTATGCCCAAAACAGAGTTGTGGTATTTGGATCTGAGTTAGCAGCTAAACAAATAATAACTTATCTCCAGAGAGAGCAATTATTATGAATTTGAAGAAACGTGGACCCTGTTTCTAGGTACATTTGGATAAAAATGTTCAGATGGCTCAAATAATGCCAGACCTCCATTCCACCTACCCAGTTCTCTTTTTCCCACCCCTCCTCTCCCTATTCATGTATGTCTTCGCTTCGCCTATTTTATTACAGTTACCTTCACCCAAGTTATGTCTATATAGTTTTGTACTGTCTGGTCTTGCAGCTTTAACAAGATGTAGAATTGCGTAAGTGCATAATGCTATTGGAGATTCTGTGAAGTATGCAGTATTTGGAAACATACACAAGTTGTAAGTCATTTACCTTTTTGTACTTTTTATTGTCTGTTCCTTTATGAAAATAAAAAAAAAATAATCACACACACATACACAAACAAAAGAACCCAAAATGTTTTATTTTTGAAATCTCATTATTTTTAGGTCAATCTCATGATTTTTAACAACTTGACTCATGCTTGTAGATAACACTCAGGGGGTAGATGATATTGTAATTCTTCAATGCCTGCAGGACCCCCAAATAACTGTATCAGAAAATGTCTAATTAACTAATGAAAAATCCAGCAAACAACACTTAGCTCTAAACTGATGAGAAATAAAAAGTATATTTAAAACATATGAATGTTAGTTTTAAAAACACTGACATTGATTAAAGATTTGCATAGTGAACCACTTACAAGAAATTACCTCAGCAGGGTGCGTGTGTTCAGTTTCATAATCACAAAGCGCCCTGACTCCATGGTATTAAATTCCAAGCAAGCGTGCATATTAAGCTGAATTTAACTTTTTTCAGGAAATGACTTTACTCAAGATTGAATACAGCTGTTAGCAAAGTCCACTATTCCAAAAAATGCTTTTATGCAAACTGAAAAAAATGGTTCTAGAGGTGTGGATTCACTTTTCACTGGTCCCACAAGCATGATTCTCATCGAGTGGCAAACTTCATGGAAGCCAGGCTGTATTTTTAGAAAATATTATTGAAAAAATATTATTTAAATATGAAAAGATTCTAACTATAAGAAAAAGTTGTCTATGCAACAGTTGTGGTTATTTAAACAACTATTCAATTTTTTAAACAACAGAATGCTAACGGTCTTGTTATTTATATTATTTTCTAGTGTAGGAAAGACTACGATGTACCACCCTTTGCTTTGTTTCAGACACAGATATTAAAATCTCATTGGTAGCTCTTTTGTTCCACTCACTATTTCATTTTGGTTCTGATCTGGTTTAATATACACAGAAATGCACCATGGCATATAGAGTGAGGCCTCTACAGAGGAAATGCTGCCAGCTAAAAACACAGGATGTAATCGAGACCACAAGAGAGACATACTCAGTTATAAATGTTGAACTGTGTTGGAGGTATGGGAAAGAAACGACGACTAATTTTTCACTGGCTGTTTTAATCGTTTCAGTGAAATTCTTCCACTCTCTAATACCTCCAAAATAAGAAGCATAATATATAAATGATTACATTTAAAGCTATATAACTTCTGTGTCCATCTTTCAAAATCTATGTAGTTATTTTTCTTTGGGATAATTTACAATTTGCTGTTTTTTTCATATCACATATCTCCAGCAACAACAAACTACATTCTTTATGTATTATAGTCTTTAAAGGGACACTGACAGGTCAAATTAGCCCAAAATGTACGTTTTTAAAAAATTAAGCCTTTAAAAAAATTAAAACAAATGGAATTTTTGTGTGTGACATAAACACAAACAAATTCCCCTTCAGTGTTTGCAGTTCAAACACTGTGTTAGTATAGGAGAACCAGAATATGAAATGGACATCACTAGAAAACTGACTATAAATAAAAGTTTTAACTGATTAGCCTCTTTTCTATCATAGTCTTCTCTATAATAAATGGTCAAGAGTGAATGAGATTTCTAAAGTTCTTTCAGTGTTAATCATCTACAGTGTTTATCACAATATAGGTTAGTACATTTGTTTTGTTTTTTATAAATATATATATAGGGCTATCCCATCCCCTGCAGGGATAGGGCAGAGAATGGGGTCAGGGACCCAGATGCACTCTGTGGCACTGTACCAACCCAACCCAGGGGGCTTTTGAGGATAAGTCAATACTGACACTGTTGGTAGTAACTTACCCATTTTCCTTACTGCAATGTGAAAGCATTCCCTAGGAGGGGCTGTGTTTGGGTCAGTGGCTGGTGAGAGACTCTTTAGCAGCACAATTGTGCGGACACAGGACAATGGGGGCAGAAAAGTGCCAGGAGTCAGTGCAGGGCACAGAGTGTTCTTGCAGATAGCCCTGTGTCTTGGGGATCTGCTGTTTGGGGGGGTTCTGCAGGGAAAGGGACAAATCCAACCTTCCTCCCAGAAGAATGTATAGTAAATTCCAAAGAGTTGAAACTCACTGCATTTCCTGTTCCCTCTGCAGGTGTAGCCTTTGCAGGGTACAATGAGGATCATGATTTTTAACCTGATGCCATTTTACAATACACATTAAGGAAATTTTATTTTATGAGGTTCTATTAAATTCATTCTACATCATAGCCTCTGCTTTCAGAAAAGTTCAATTAGAACGAGCGCATTGTACTTGCTGTGTAACTTTTTTTTTATTGAAAACAAAGAAAATATCAGCAACAGACTTTGAACAAGATTTTTTGAATCTAGAGTCTTTTGTAGCTTGTCAGCCATCTTATTTATCAGCTACATAGTCTGAAGAAGAAGAAAAAAAAACCACACACACACACAACACTTTTCAGTTGTTCAATTAGCCACTAGAGGGAGCTCAGAAATTCTTAGGCTAGTAGGAATAAAATTATACTTAACTTGACTAAGGAAATGAAATTTTTAATTGGTCAAAGCCTTTGTACATTTGTGTTTATGTGCACTCCATACCCTCTTCAACATACATGCATTAACCCCGATCCTGCAAAGACTTATGAACATGCTTAACTTTACACCTTGTGAAGACTTCAATGGGACTCTTCACAAGGCGTAATGTTAAGCACATGACTAAGTGCTTGTCCACACTTGAAATGCTACAGCAGTGCAGCTGTGCCACTGTAGCACTTTAGCAAAGATGCTACCAGGCCGACAGGAGAGTTGGCATAGTTAATCCATCTCCACAAGAGGCGGTAGCTATGTCAACGGGAGAGCTTCTCAGACATCGCTCTGTCTACACTGGCGGTTAGGTCGGTAGAACTGCATCACTCAGGGGAGTGGATTTTTCAGTGTAAGTAAGTTTGAGGTGTAGACCTAGCCTAAGTCTTTGCAGGACGAGGGTTATATTTAATGTTAACAACAGTGTACTAGGCATGTAACAACTTTACAGATATAATGGAAGGCAAGGTCCCTGCATCAAAGACGTTTTTATGTAATGTATGTATGTATGTAAAAACACAGAGACATACACACTCTCTTTCACACACACATATATACATATGTACAAATTCCCCTTCAGTGTTTGCAGTTCAAACACTGTTAGTATAGGAGACCCAGGATGTGAAATGGACATCACTAGAAAACGGACTATAAATAAAAGCCCTACATATTATAAACACTCAATAATTGCTTAAGTCTCACAGTGGGGCTGCGTTGGGGTATGTGGGTGGAATAGGGATGAAATCCTGGCCTCACTGAAGTCAATAGGCATTTTGCCATTGAGTTAAATGGGATCAGGATTTGTCTCTACAAGAACAGATGGGGCCTCTCTACCAACTAAACAGATCCAGTGTCCCTAATACCCTATATTTTGGGTGAAGATTGGAAGGGCCATTATTCCAGCCCATGGATTGCAGTAGCAGTCATGGATGCACACAGATCTGTGACCTGCCTGCAGGTAGGGAGAATAAATTCCAGTCCCCACCTGCCCAAGCACTCACTCAGTGCCTCACACAAAGCAGGCTTTGTGTAGGAGAGGTGAATTTCGCCTTTATCAAGTGAACTAAGAGCAAAGCCAGAATTGTCTGCTTTTCCCATTAAAAATTCCTCCTCTGGTAATATACCTATTATAATTATTTCCTCCATGTGAGAGGAGGGTGAACAAGTTTGTACAAAAACTTGAGATTTGCATTCAGCCATTAAAAAAAGACCCTGAAGGTGTTAAGCACTCTGGCCCTGATCCTGCAAAGCACTTACACACATGCTTACATTTAAGCCCAGGAGAAGTCCCACTGCAGTCAATGGAACGATCAATTTGCTTAAAGCTAAGCACATACCTAAATCTTTGCAGGACTGGGTACAGATTGTATGGCAGTTATGCTTCCACTTCCCTCAATCCACATGCACAGGAATGAAACCCAAATAAATCATGGAGAATTATTTCCTCCAAAACATATTAGCCCAGTAGAAATCAACTAAAATCATATGACGACAGATCCATCTTGGGAATTTATGAATACTTAAAACGCGTAAGTCATACAAATAACCAAAGTGTATTAAAACTATATTTTTTGCCTATCTAAAGGTCAATCTATTCTTTACAAATTGTATTTTATTAAAGTTTTGAATAAAGCTACAGATTTATCAGTTTGTTCATGCCACATAAAATCAAAAAATAATTCTTTTGTGTCAGTTAATTCCCTGAGTTTGCATCAGTGCTTGACCTACAGAAGGCCAAATACTGCTCTCTTGTAATGCACATGGGTGCAAACCCACGGACCACTGTGCTACATGGGAGTGTTAATGTACTACATGACTAGCAAAACTATATGTGAATACAAAGGCTTTTAGTAAGAATGAGTGATTTATTTGGAAAATCCTTTTACCGTTTTGACCTACATTTATGAACTGATGTTTGGAGTTTGCTAGTTCTTAGGGCTCGTCTACACTGGGGGGGGGGGAATCGATCCAAGATACGCAACTTCAGCTACGCGAATAGCGTAGCTGAAGTCTAAGTATCTTGGATCGAATTACCTTGGGTCCACACGGCGTGGGATCGACAGCTGCGGCTCCCCCGTCGACTGCGCTACCGCCGCTCGCTCTGGTGGAGTTCCGGAGTCGACGGCGAGCGTGTACGTCTCGTTAAGACGCGATATATCGATCCCGGATAAATCGATTGCTACCCGCCGATACGGCGGGTAGTGAAGACGTACGCTCAGTTTCTAAAGGCCTACAGCCTTTATACCAACTTTGAATTAATTTATTTCACCTAAACAGTTAGGGTAAAATTCACCCATGTTCAGAGGACCAGCACAAGTGGGACTTACAAGATCCATAGCCTTGTGTTGGCCCTTAGCGAATCATGCATTCAGTAGTAGGTGTGCCCTACTGCACAGAGTACAACATTGGAACATGCGAGACCAGGGTTCTATTCTTGGCTCTGCCACTAGCTTGCTGAGTGACTGGGGCAAGTCACCTGAGTGCTCCATGCCTCAGTTTCCCCATCTACAATCGAGAGAAGGATGTTGACCCTCCTTTGTAAGATACTTTGGGATCTACTAACAAAAAGCACTATGTAAGAGCTACATGTTATTATGGGATGGGATGGGAAGCTATGGTTATTCTTCACAGCTGATTTTACTGTTATTTTTCTGTTCACACTACATAACTCTTTGAAATGTTGGGAAAAGTTATCATGCATCACTCTACAGACAGCTTTTAATTATATTCTGTATGTTTAAACACAAAATCTACTTATCAAATTATTGTTTTAATTTTAATACACACCAATAATAGTCCTTAAAATATTGACTTTAAGTAAAAAGGCTATAAGCTTAAATTGCTTATATGCTGCATTCTTCTTGCACAATACAAGAGTGTGATGCATGTTACGCAATGCAATATGCAGGGTATCGTGTGAGTTGTTCAGACATCTTGATGTTTATTCTAAACTCCTTTTTGATAGTGGATTGTTGTACAGCATTTAAAGATGCTAATTCAGTAAAACATTTTAGTGAAACTATTCACATGCTTTAAGTTAAGGAAGTACTTGAGTTCTGGCTGAATCAGGGCCAGATCTGGGCCCCTTGACAATAAAGCAGAGATAGAGAAAACAGTAGATGACATATGCTTTAAAATTCTCTGGATATTGTGACAGAAAATGAGAGTTACTGAAGTATTTAATTAAGGCCTATTTGACAGGTTGTATTAGCACCAGGGCAAATAGGAACTGGAAAACCACTAGATGGACTGATTTTTTTAATTCTTCCATTGAGCTAAGGGACTTTACCCTTATATTTTATGCCCTTCCAGAACAGGCAAAAAAGAGGCAATATTTGGGACTAGGAACATACAATTCACTGGTCCCATCTTACTCCTACTACATTATTGATTATTAATATAATGATAATGCCAAAAGGCCTTACTCTGGGGGGAGTGGCCTCATTGTGCTTGGAGTGGTGCAAATACAGATCAAGAGACAGTCCCTGACCCAGAAACCTTACAGTCTAAAAGACACAGGAACAGATGAATGGCTGGGGTTGATGATAGTACATTCAAGTAATTGAACATGGTGATGACTCACACAGTTTTGTGTTACTGATGTTTTTAACTTGGAGTAAAGGTAGGTTATGGGGCAGTGACAGGAATAAGGGACTTAGTATAAATGAGGAAAGGAAGGGGAAGAGTGAAATCATCCCTTGGCACCTGCCTAGCCATGATGATCTAGCAGGGTTTTGTATGCACCAGATCACCTTTAGTTAAAGGGCTTGTATATACCGGAAATTAGTCCTGATTTCAGCAATTGGTGGTCAGCAAAGCTGCACCAGTGCAAATCCCTACTGTAGTCAATGACAGCCGCAACTTGCACTGAGAGCTTAACCCTGTTTGAACCCAGGATTTGCTCCTGGTTTTACAAGACTTTAGATAAACCCTGTGGCATGAAGGGCATTTCATTTGGACTATGACTCAATGGACTAGTGCATTATTTGTTTGTTGGACTCTTGGTTGCACCCTATGGCTTTGCTCTTCGTTTTCTTTGGGGTTAGGCTGCTCCTGCCTCTGGAGAGGGAGAACCTGCCCTGTGACAAGGAGATCTTCTGCACAGGAAATATTTCATTTACACAATATTTTCAAAGGGAGGCTGCATATGAACATTACTCAGTTCTCTATATTGAGGAATAGTCTTAAGCAGGTTGTTAGTAACTGATATATTTTGAATGAACAAAGGAGAACTATCTGCTTTATTTCTGGGTCACATAGCTAGTGGCCATATAGTTTCTATTAAGACATACTGACAAAGGGTGGAAGATTTACAAAAACAAAGGCTCTGATAAAGATACATAAGTGCACATGCCAATTTTGGATCCTGCAGAAAGAGGCAGAAAGGGGCAAACTGTTATTGACTAATATAAACTTAATGTTCTCATTTAATTAAAAATAATAGGAAGGGAGTAAATGATAATTGCAGCTCTTAGAAAGCATTTAAATGCAAGTGAACAGAATCAGGCATAGGTCAGATCTGCTCTCATATATTGACAACGATGCACTTAATAAGAATTATTATTATTACTACTACTGAGGGTTTAAAAATCATTCAAACAATTCCTGTGTAAAAAAGCATGTGTGTTGTTGTACATATAGTTCTCTATATTACTAGTGTTGAGAGTTGCCTACCATTGTATTTCAGACTTGCTTTTCTCCTTCCAATGGCAGTTAAAATGAACCAGTCCTTTGTTCAAATAAGGCAGCAGTACTCCTCTCCTCCTTCTCCCACCCACACTGCATGAAGCCCTTCTGCATGATCTTCAGGAATTTGGTCTCTGTTGTGTGAAAAGATATGGCCAAATTTGGAGGTAGAGAGAACCACTGAGCATCACCATTCCCTTCCAAGCTCAGGGGAATTCTCCAGAGTAAGATAATACTGACTCTTATTATATTACATGAAGGACCCTTCCACATTCTCAGACTCCCTTGGGGTCATGGAGAGCAGAGTTGGGCCCTATGTGGGAAGGGAATTCATGGGGGCAATTATGTATGAAGGTTCAAAGGTGCTGCACAAACATCACATAAGGACTTGGTTTAAATGCTGATACCCCACAATCTGTGGGATTTGCCCCATATAATAAAACTTTCACAAGTTTGGAAGGCTCTCTCTCAGTCTGCTCTTTGGGAAGCAAACGATGCCTTACTAGGATGACTCGCAGTAAAGTCCATGAATTTCATCTTAGATTCCTTGCATCCCCATTGGCTTTTCTCCATGGAGGGTAGGATTTGGTCCAATGTAACTAAGAAGTGTATTGTGTGTCAATGAGGGGAAAGTAGCATCCTCAGCAGATCCAGGATGCCCCTTTTTAATCCCCACTCCCTTTTTTAATCCTCACAAAGGCCTGATCACATTGATCTTATGCTAGTGAAGGAGGGCTGGATAGGGCTCACTCTTGGGAGGATAGAGATTGTCACTAGAGCCCAATAGGTGGTGTTTCCTAAATGTGTTCTTATTTTCAAGTGCCACATTCTAAAGCCATGTTGGCTGTCTAGAAAAGCAGACATTTGTTTGCAGTCCCATATAGTAATTTAGCACTTCCGGAGTTGTATGTGCTGATGAACATTATATTCTACATGTAAAATAACATGCCTTTAAAAAAAAATTAACAAAAATAGACCAAAATAGGGAATGATCATATTGGCTAACAACTTTCCAGTCCAAGCCCACACACACACTTAAGATTTATACAACACTTTCCATTTCTGAAGCATTGCACAAATAATGAATTCCCCCAACACTCATGTTGTTAGGTATTATTGCCTCCATTTCATAGATGGTGAAATACCCAAAGAAATGTCTTTAGCTGACTACCCAAGAATAAACTGCAGGGGGTAAATCTAAGTTTTCCCCCCACTTGTTAATTGCTTATTAAAATTGTTCAATAATGGAGCACAAAATTGTTCAGTTGCAATACTAACCATAAAAAGCTTTGAGAATTTTTAAATCTCCAGAATGAATTTTTTCCCTGACCTACACAGTACATACATTGATTATGGCTAGCAATAATTACCATCCCAATTTTAACCACCCCAATTAAAACAGATAGACATTAACAACTGCCAATTTAGCTAAAACTGTTTATTTCTATACCAGGTGCATGGAACAATATGCTGCTCTTTCTCCACCTCACTGATGCCCTCTCACACCTTAAAATCTAACTGATGACTCAACTGTTCTAGACTAACCTACAAGGTGTTCCTGTTGCCCAACCTCCCTTGAATTCAAGGAGTGGAGGAGGCAGGCCATTCTCAGTAAAGGGGTTTTCTAGCTGTGGAACCAGGGCCGGCTCCAGGGTTTTGGCCCAAGCAGCCAAACAAACAAACAAAAAAAAGCCACGAGCACGCTCTGTGGCGGCAATTCGGCGGGAGGTCCTTCGCTCCGAGCAGGAGTGAGGGACCGTCTGCCGACTTGCCGCCGAACAGCTGGACGTGCCGCCCCTCTCCGAAGTGGCCGCCCCAAGCACCTGCTTGGTAAGCTAGTGCCTGGAGCCGGCCCTATGTGGAACTCATGTCCTCTAACCCAGCATAGGAATTAGAGTTTGCTAGCTTTCACAAGGTTCATCTTCTCAGACAACCATTTGCTTGAACTTTGGACTAAGATCTTGAGTTTTAACTTTCAAATCCTTTTCCCCTCCTTTATATTTTTAAAGTAAATTTAGGGCTGATCTGACAGCTGTGGAGAGAACAGTACTCCATTTAGCCACAAAGGAGATCCAGTATGGCCATTCCCCATACAGCCCTGCCAATGTGCCTCAAACTTGTTCTGGGAGAACTGCCTTTAGAGCGAAATGAGTGATTCATTAAAGCTTTAACCTTTCTGCTGAGACTACCATAAAGAGTGATAATGAGTGGCCTTCCTAACACGAATTACTGCAAAATAAGACCAGCATCTCATGTCACAGACACCAATAAACTGCCATTTAGCTCCCATGTCTCTGCTACTTCTCATAGCTACGCCAGGCAGGTCAGATTGAAATTAACAAGACCTATTCAGAACCTTATGGAAATCATGCCGTTTTCATGTTGTTGCTGCGTGGTGGAGTAGTACACTCTGGAGGAGCAGCAGTAGATTAGCAGTGATTTCTCTTCCATCATTATGCTCAGCCCCACCCTTTGCATCAGCCAGGTAGAGGAGACAGAAAGCTCCTCTGCCTTCTAGCATGGAAGGAGTGGAGTGGAGCTTCACATTTAGAGGACACCCACTAGCTAGACACCAGATAAGAAAGATTGAACCCTGAAACAGGGTCCAGGGACAGCATGTTGATAGAAAATTCAGGAAATTCCCCCTTCCTAGACACTGCTTTGATCCTCATTGGTAGTTTCCGCCCCTCCAATCCCTAGCACCATCTTCTTCATATGTAGGTCAGGGGCGGAAGCTTTAGTTTTCTGTCTAGTAAGGGTCAGGGAAATCTTTGAAGCATTACCAATTCACTGAGCTATCAAGTTCCTTTGTGCTATTTATGAATCATTAAAACACACAGGTTAAAATACTGACTATGTTTTAAACTGCATAATTACACTCAAACTAATAAATAGTTTCCCATCTTACTATTTCTTAAAACTATTTTTAAAATGCTCTCCTTTATAAGCAGAACACTCTACTCTAGGGCACTGTGATGTTATGAGAGGTTGGCAAACAGTTCCTTGGGTGTGGGAGGAACTCTGCCTTTGGCGTGGTGCCTCACTATGTACCCAAAGTGTGCCAACATCTCAACATCCACACACCCTGTCACGTTTCTTTTTTAACTAACCACAGAAATGAAACATAGTATGCCATGCCTTATTTACATTAACCAAGATTGCTATTTACAAATACTTCAGCTGTGGTATCTTACCCTTTATAGATATGATTATTTTTTCCAGCTATAGCAGACTACCTTCATTCATTTTCACTTGATGAGTTTGTTTCATGTCCAGTGGTGACAAAACAATTTAATCAATGAGAGCAGAATTACAAAAACAAAAATACCTATGGTACTATATCTGTTAATCTTTACTGAAGACAAGTCACACCCCATTTCCATACATTGCAATGGATACTAGCTAAGCTATTCATTTCTCAATGTTGAGTTCTTGGTTCATTTGTCATCATGAAAATACAGAGCAACTCATTTGTATATTTTAATTAATCTTTTACCAAGACTGTGTGCTGCTGGTTAGGGAATACTACACAAAGTTTTTGAGAAGCAATCCGATCTAATGCTTAGAGCACAAGCCTGGGAGCCAGGAACTCCCAGATTTTAATCCTGGCTCCACCACTACCCCGTGTCCCTGTTCCCCACTGTAAAATGGAGTAATTTGTACTACTTATTATTTGTAATACATTAATGCCTACAGGCCCCAATTCAAGAGAAGGGCCCCTCTACAGGTATACTATTCAGAAAGGTGTTTTTAATGGCATGCCGAGGTCCCGGCCGCCAGCCCCGCTCAGCCCGCTGCTGGCCTGGGTGAAGGAAACCCCAAGCCGGTAGCAGGCTGAGCAGAGCCAGCGGTCAGAACCCCAGACCAGCAGCAGTCTCAGCCGCTCAGCCCGCTGCCGCTCTGGGGTCCTGGCCGCTGGACCTGCTCAGCCCGCCGTTGCTCTGGGGTTCCGGCTGCCGGCCCCTAGAAGTGAAAGTAAGGCAGAGCGTGCACGCTCGGAGCCGGCCGATGCTGGGGCGCTCTGCTGTGGCTGGAGGCATGGTGCATGGCACACTCCCAGCTGGGGTCCTGATGGCTGCTGGAACTCTCCTGCAGGCTGGCGCAGGCGGCCCCGTGCACTGGACTAAGCAGCTGGCAGTCAGGCAACTGAAAGGGGCCGGCGGGAGGCGCGGTGGAGGTTTCCACGTCCCAGCCTGTCCTGCTGCACTACAGGGCACTACAGGCACGTGCCGTCCCTGTGGCGTGCACAGCTGCGGCCTCTGGGCGGGGGGGGGGAAGGGAGCAGCAGGCCAGGGGGTCTTTTGCTGCCGCCCCCCTTTTGCCTGCAGATGCAGTGCCCCTACACAGCCCCAGCTCCTTGCTGAGTTTTCCAATGTGGGCTATAGCAGGGACTCAGCGTGCCATTAAAAATCGGCTCGCAGCCGTGGTTCCAGCCGCTGGCCCTGCTCAGCCCGCTGCTGGCCCAGGGTTCTGTCCATCCAGGCCAGCAGCGGGCTGAGCGGGACCAGCGGCTGGACCCTGGGCTGGCAGCGGGCTGAGCAGGGCAGGGGCCCCGCTCAGCCCGCTGCCGGTCTGGGGTTCCGGCCACCAGCTCCTTCCAGCCGTGGTTTCAGCCGCCAGCTCCGCTCAGCCCGCTACCAGCCTGGGATTCCCTTCACCCAGGCTGGCAGTGGGCTGAGCGGGGCTGGCGGCCGGGACCTCAGCATGCCATTAAAAATCAGCTCTCGTGCCATCTTTGGCACGCATGCCGTAGGTTGTCGACCCCCTGCACTAAACTGATAAGATCTGCATTTTAATTTTATTTTAAATGAAACTTCTTAAATATTTTTAAAACCTTATTTACTTTAAATACAAAAATAGTTTATTTATATAATGTAGCTTTATAGAGAGAGACCTTCTAAAAATATTTAAATGTATTACCAGCACGCGAAACCTTAAATTACAGTGAACTTGGCATACCACTTCTGAAAGGTTGCCTAACCCTGCCCTATCCTAAAAGTTTAGCTCCTACTTGTGGTGGGGATTAGAAAGTAGGAGTGAGAGTCCATTGCCATTTCTATGCTATTGGCATTTTTAAAACAATATGAATTATGATTCAAACAGAATAGTTTATGACCAAGCTAAATAAAAACTAGAAACCAGTTGATCAACACTGTCACTCGATAAATCGAAGTTTTAGTCCTATTGTCAATAGCTCTCATTAGGGTGTTTCCAGTTAAAGGTTGTTGCAGAAAGTGCTCTGTAGTTTGACAATCAGATGTGACCATTTAATAATAAATTTTTTGGTGTTCATTACATCATATTTACCATATGCTTCTATGTGATTCAGTTTTAAAAATAGTTACAAGTCTCTTCATAGCTAATGAAAATATCACCAAAACAACAAAAAACATCTTTAACCAAAGGATATTTCTGTCAATATTAATCTCAAACTGTGTTTCTGCCAGGGGTTTTAAAATAAAGTCATATGAAAATCATCCAATATGAGAAATCATAAAACAAACAATGGAGAAAAAAAAGTTAAATAAGTTATTCTTTCTTTAGAGCTACAGTATTCCAAAGAAGACACAGAGTAGGTAGCAAACATGCTAATCATTCTATCAGAGCCACTACAATGGAATTTCCACCACAAAGTCCAATTTTCAGGTTTTATTGACTAAAATACAATATGTAATTTGTCTCCCCAATTGCAAAGTTTGCAGTTAACATTTTAGTTGCTATCATCATAATTAATTGCATTAACTCAGTAAACATTCAAATCCTTCCATCCAGAACACAGTCCCAAATCTAAACTGTGTGCTGGGTATCTCCAAGAGAAGGCTGGAAGGAAAACAAAAATCAGTATGTGGGCTCCATATAAGCACATAAAAAGCTGTACAGAATCAGGCCCCTAGTGTTTAGTATAGCTCACTGCCACCTGGAGACACATTCAACATTCCCTGCATGACTACAGTAATTCAACCACTTTCCTGCATTCCACAGCTGGCCTCCCACCACCATTCAGCTAGCAGCACAGAACATAGGTCATATTTTTTTCATCAATTTTTATGCAGAACATGCCACTGAAAGCAGTGGGGAATTTTGCTTAAAAACTGATGGCTCAGAGTTCTTGGTGCCTCGAGGTAGATATTCACTGGCAAAATAAAAAAAACTCTTTTTAGCTTGGGTTAGCTAACTCCGGTTAAAATAGCAATGAAGACACAGCAACTCAGCTTTTAATTTAGGTTAACAGATCGAGTTAAAAGCCTATTTACTATTTTAACCCAAGTTAGCTAACCCAGGCTAGCTAACCCGAGTTAAGAACACACTTTTCACTGAAGGGGGATAGAGGGGGAGAAAGACACACTCTCAGTAGCGTGACTGTGTATAAGAAAAGTTATATTTGTTCTTTGTTTTCTGTATGTTAAAACTACTAACTTTCTAGAAGATATGCGTACCCTGGGAGCAATAAAATGGTTGTTTGGAAACCCTGCAACAATCCTAGAGCAAATGCTTACTACTAAACATAGTGCTTCAGCTGTGAGTAATCCTATTGCCTTCAGTAGAGTGACATGCTTGGTAGTAAGTGTTTTAGGATCACATCCTTAGAGGTTTTATTGAAAACTAAAGTGTATTGATAGTTCTCTTTTCTTCTAATTGCAAATTCATGTAGTGTCACAGACTCTGTCAATTTTTGTCTCATTTCTGCAAAAATGAAAGGAAGACGAGCATCTGAAGATGCTTTATTTTAATACCACAATTAGTTTAATAAGTTATGGGGTTTTATATTTTTCTAGTTCTAGAAGATGGCCTGGTTCTTGCTGCTTTATCTCCTAAACTTACTTATTTATTTATTAAATCTATCAAATCTCAAAGGGAGTTAGTATTTAAGGCAAACTAAGCCTTTATTTCTTTGAATCAGTAAAGATATTTAAATTTGAGAAATATTTAATGAGGCTATGTGATAGCAACATTCTGGGAACTCATACTATAAGCATTTGCTTGCATGGAATTTAGCATAATTTTAATTCTTTTAAGACTATATCAGTGCAACTTTATGGAAACAATGTTATAATCTCAAGGGAACTTCATTTTATGGTCCATGTCTACAACCCTTACTCATCTGAGCAATTCCACTGATGCTGATGGGTCCACTCTGCATGACTTAAATTACTGGGTCCAAAGTTCTTCAGACAAAACAAAGAACCAAACCCTGCTCACATACTATTTCCCCCATGAAGTGAATGGGAGGAGTGACTGAAGTCAGTACCATGACTTCTTTCCGAGCAATGCTGGACTTAGTCCCACTGAGAGCATGAGACTATTCGTGGGACTGAGGTGAGCAGGATTTGACTCAGTATGGGGGCAATTCAGATCTACTGAGATCATCTTCTTAAACAATATCAGTGAAACTAATGTATGGCTCTGCAAGAAGGATGAAATTCACCTCTGGTGTAGAGGACCAGATCAATGCCTGTGCACCACTTAAGCCCTATTTTGAGGGCATAATAGCATTCAAGTGGTACATATGTTTTGTGTTAACCCTCTGTACAGGAATCAATTAGATCCAGAAAGAGAGAGTCTACATTAAGATGTAGGTTACGTTATTTGTGGTTTATTCTGCACGTGCATGTCATTTTTACTAATGATTTGCGTTAATGTGAATTTTTGACTTTTAATTTTATTATTATTATTATTATTGTCTAAAGGCACTAACCCAAAATTTTGGAGTAGCACATCACTCCATTTTCATTTCTTTAAAAACTGTTTTTATATTACAGATGTGATAGTAAAGCATGGAAAAATAAAAAGTCTCTTTTGTCCTCCTGCAATTAAAAAGATCACAGAACATTGTTTCCAGTTTTTAAAAAGTATTATTGGAGTGGAGTCCCTGTTTGTTTGGGTTTTTTTCAGTTTTAACCCAGAAAGAAACTTTGCAGTCTAGCACTAATCCTTGCTAATAGGGATTTATTATGGAAACACTGATAGCCCATTATCTACAGTAGAATGAATAGCACCAGTACAAAGAGAAGATAGTGTATAACTACCACTGAATACCATCAAGTATTTTTAAAGAAAAATGTGCTGGCAATGAGCAGAAAGTAAAAGTATATACCTGGTCAAGAAAACTCAAGACAGAGTTAAATTTAAAAGCAATTATATGTTAATTTAGTACGTCATTTTTAGAATATTAAAGTTATCAAAATCAAATGTTTCAAAGTGAGGAATTTCACAGATAAGTCAAAATTCTGTTAAAATCAGTGGTGTTACTTTGGATTTATGTTGGTGCAAAAAAGCAGAATGTAGCCTAAGACTCCTATACCAACCTCATTTTGGGGCCAGTACCAGAAAATACAGATATCCTCCTTCGCAGTGCTCAGTGCCTTCTTCATTTAAGAGAAAGGAAGTTCTGAATATTTAAGATGTGAGATGCTGTGATAGCTCTCCTTTCCCAGGACACTGGGAAGAGAAGAGGACTGGGATAAATTATTAAATCAGTTTTTAATCCAATTTACTTAAATTGGTTCAAAGCCCTGTGTGGACACTTAATTCAGTTCACGAGTGGCTTATTTCAGTTTAGCTTAAACCTGTCCTAAATTACTTAAAACTAAATCTTTATAAGTCATATTTATATTGATTTAAGAGTGACCACACAGCTTGTTGCACCAGTTTAACTAAGTCAATTTAAAAATCACACTTTTAATTACATACTACAACTCAGCATGTAGAGAAGCCCTCAGGTTTGCTAGGGCTTTTAAAATGCACTAATCTGAACCAGGGCAATAGAAACAGGGACTCTCTGCAGTGGTGAAGTTGATAGGTACTGGCTGCTGTTTGGTAGTTTACAAGGTCCCAATTCAGGCTTGAGTTGCTGCTTCAGTTCCTCTTTAACTAGTGGGCCAAGAAGCTCCATTGAGGGAGCTTACATGACAGGCCAAATCCTCACACCAGCGCCCAGCCTAAGCATTCAGCATCGGGGAGATGTGCACAGAGGTGGGGATAGAAATCCTCCTTGCCCAGAGGCTGCAGGAGTGGCTGCAGCAAGCTTCCACACCTCATACAGCTATTCTGGTGGCTCCATTCCTCCCCACACTTTGCTGTGTATGAAGTCACCATGGAATTGCCAAGGGAAAGCATTGGTGCAGCTGCCAGGGGGCCATGGAGGAAGAAACAGGATTTACCCAGGATGCAGAGTTTTATAATTGTGTAGAACACTGGCCTCCCAGCAGCCATTACTGATACACAATAGAGAATAAAAAAAACATTCTCTAAATGAGCTAGCAAAGCTTGATGATCCACAGTGGACACAGCTATTACTACTCCATCATGGTGCCAACCCTCCACTGTAATGACCAGCAGCATATCACAGACGATCCTTTAGCTTTAGACATTCTTCTTTGACCTCCTCATCAGCCCAGTAGGTGACTGTTTCTGTACAGCTGAATAACGATCCCTGCCTCAAACCATGGATGGCCTCAGCTGTGTAGGCATATTATGCAAAACAGTCCCCACCCACCCAGGATGAACTTAGCTTATTTTACATTCAACACATATGAATCCCATTCAAATGTTACACTGTTACTGGTGCTTAATTTACACAGTTCGGGTACGAATGCATGTCAGTCTCACTTTAAATGCTAGCTCTATTGGAACCTCCCACTCTGTAGAAAGACCTACTTGTTTTGGAAAGGAAGAATTCGTTAGCTACTGAATGAGCATTCGCTTATTAAAAAAGACTATGTGGGATACAACATGGCAGCAGTTGGTGCACAATGATGACACCTTGCTCTCCATCCAGGGAAAAAAGAACTAATTCAAAGAACAGTGAATATCGGTTGAGAAAATAGATTTTAAACAGCCTTAAAGTCATTGTGTATGCATATAATACAGATCACCTGATGGTTCTGCTTGAAGAGAGCTCCATCTAACATCGTTAGCAAATATGCTGCAAGACTGCTAATGAATTTCTGTTTACTTTCCTATTTTCAGAAAAGCACCTCCACCAACTGCACTATAGCTCAGTTCTCTGTGTTAAGCAACAATACTTGATTATCAAGCCTGTGCTCTCCATATTAATAGTATTTTATTTTTGAATTACAAGATGGCACTTTCTCAAAACTGGAAAGAAAGAAAGAAAGAAAGAAAGAAAGAAAGAAAGAAAGAAAGAAAGAAAGAACCTTCAAAGAACACTTAACTCAACTCTGCATCCTTATCAGCCTAAACTGGATTATTATTCCCCTTACTACCATCTCTACTACAGTGTAGAAAACATTTTACAGATATTATGCCATAACTATATTGATTTGCATTTACAATTTATCATTCTACTTATACGGCTCTCTGAACCTAAAGAGAAAAGGTAGTTCAAACATGTCAATTTCAATTGATATTTTATTTCTACAATAATTAATTCTAATATAGCTGAATGATTATCTGAAAAAAACACTGACTTGCATCTGAAGAAGTGAGGTTCTTACCCACGAAAGCTTATGCTCCCAGTACTTCTGTTAGTCTCAAAGGTGCCACAGGACCCTCTGTTGCTTTTTACTGAAATTACCTTTTCTACTCCTAGAAAATACCATAGGCCAAATGGTTATTCTGCTCAGTTAAGGACAAAATTTGACCCCAAACTGTATGTAGAGTATTTTGGGCATATGGATTCCTTCTGTTACTCACATGCTTTCAAACTGTGCTCCATCAGTTGTAGATACTAATGAAAACTTGGAGCAGAATGCTTTGAAGGATAGTATGATTGGTGTTAATCTTTTTACAGTCCACCATAAATGTCACCCAATCTAATTAATTTCCCTAGATTTAGATAGTTCAAATATTGCAAATTTAAACCCATATACTGCCATAATTCCATGCGTGAACTTCCACTAATATCAACAGGAATTTTTCATAAAAAAGTAGCAGAATATGGTCCTTATATTTCTTAACAGACACTTAGTTTTAAAAAAATTAGATTAGTTTAGAATTAGAAACACATTTAGAACTTTAATGATTCACAGATTTATAAACTTATTCTCCTTCACAAAGTTTCATCATTCTTAAAAAAAAAAAATTAATAGAAAAAACAGAATTACCTATGTCACTATATTTCTGTTGTTATTATGAACTGCTCTGAAACATTTATTGTATTATTGGCATACCAAATTGAAATTTCAATTCAATTTAATCCAATTTAAAAAAAAACACTGATCTGCCCGTCACTTTAAAAATACCTTTATTTTTTTCCATCTATAGTCTATTTGCATTTGATATCTCTGAGTAACTGTATCAAGGGAGGGACCAATGTGTTGATCTTAATTTATTGCAGATGTGAAGGTGCACAATAAGAATCAAAATTAACTTTGCAATAAACTGATTAGCTGAATACCAAGCAATGGTTGCAAACAAATGCAAATACCCACAAGTCAAAAGAGAGCTTGTGTTTTTCTATGCCCTTATTATTGTATACCTAATTCGTCTCTAGTTTCCATAGGTTCAAAATGTAAAATTATGTTCCCCATGCACTCAGATATCATGGGATAAAATTACAAATTAATATATTCTGTTCTTGTTTATGTTAAAAGTTCCAAGAATGACTATTATATGAGTACAATGAAGGTCTTTTAGCTGTATGCAGACATGAAAGCTCAGTTCAACTGCTGTTTAATTGTGTACACTCCAGTGCTAGGCAACTCTCCAATGCTTATTGTAAACATTGTATAAGGTTTGTCAGGATCAGCACAATAATGAAGCTTGTGCTTTTTACACTTAACTTTAAGTGACAGTTACCTTTTCTTTAGGATTTTATGTTTATCTTGTGCTAGATCACAGCTAGGGACGTCCTAGTGGGTTGGCTGTTTCCTTGTTCAGCATGACAAGCTGCCATTTATAGCCGTAGCCTAATATTCTGTTCATGTGGTGCCATTTTTCTGAACAGAGACAAGCTCTGTTATCTTTGGCTTGCTTGTCTCTTTTGCATTGGAGAAGATATTCATTACAAGCTAACAAATGATGGCTTCAATAAATGAAAAATGAATGCACATATTCTGCAAATGCAGCATGTACATTTTGAGAGCAATCAGAAATACTTCAGTGCTTTCACAATTTATAGTTAGTCTGAAAATATCTCTGCCAAGTTCTAACAGGTATTCTCCCACATAAGCCATATGAAATTGGCACCATCAATCATAATCTATAATCACTATTATTTTTCTCAATGTAAAGGAATCTTCTGACTACAAAAATATACATCTGCGGCAAGAAATACAAGAATATGTGCAGTCCCTGAGTGGTGAGTTATTAGAAACTGCAGATTGGGTGTGTAGACAGAAAATTGTAGGACAAAGAACAGTACATTCCTGAACTTTAATTCTATATAAGAAGAAAGTTCACTTATTGTCCAAAGGATCTCACTTACACATTCCAAGTTTCCATTATATAACTGCTTCTGTATTTAGTGCATAAAGGAAAGAAAATCCCAGCAGGGCAGTGAAATTTCTCCAAAGAAATAACTGTTTAGAACTGGTATAAAATGCCAGTCTTCTTAGCTGCAGAAGCCTTTTTCTGTGCTAAATACTGCAAGATGTGCTCTTCATAACTAGCTGTCTTACAACAAAATAAAATAATGAATTTCTCCAGCTTGCCCTCAACCTCTTACATGTATATCTAACAACCAACACAATGTTCAGTCTCACATAACAGATAAACTTTCAGATAAACAGATAAACTAAAGTCTGCCACCATAGAATTACAGGTAAAACAGAGGTTGCACTTAGGTCTAAACCTGCAAAACTTTAATCACGTGAGTAGTTTTTACTCACAGAAATAGTTCCAAGCATTGTTCACATGATTACGTGTTTGGGGGATCATGCACAGAAGAGCTCAATATTATGAAAATTGATATAAGAGCCAAGCTAATCACTTAGGCCCCAGTCCTGCAAGCTATTCCACAAAGGTGCATCCCTGAACAGAATCCCCCTGATTTTAGCAGCACTCAGCATGAACAACTCTTATACCTGCAATGACCCAATGAAGCCCAGAAGGTTCTGCATGGTCACAGGGGGTCTGTTCACACTGAACATATGACAGGACAGAGACTTAACTTGTCAATTTGCCATAGCTTAAAGTAAGCAATATTTTATAAATGTATTTAGATACTAAAGAAATTGCAGAAAAATATCTTTATTTTAGTTTGGAGTTTACTTTGCAGAAAAAGTTCTTCATATGCTTAGTCTTTGACAGTTACAAAATTATTAATTTGAAATATATGGAGGAGGAGATATAGGAATAACAGTATTTTCCTTGCTGTTGATTCCAGTTCCAAATATACTCTTTACTATTTGAGAAAAAATCCCAAAACATTTTGTCTCTCTTCAAATAAAGTTACTGGGCCAGATCCTCAGCAATTCTTTGTACTGACCCAGTGGCAGCAGCTGAGAATTCCCCTTCTGCCTCCCCTCATGGGATAGGAAGAATTCTGGAATAGGCTGGGGTTGGAAGGAGTCAAGGCAAGAGAAAGAGGGGCTGGCGAACAACGTGTTCTTGTAATCCAGAGCTCCAGTTTATACTAGGACTTGATTCAGTAGCAGCCTGCATGATCAGAAGGCAAGTAAAAGGGGCACAGAGCTACCTATGGCTCCACTTTCCCCATGTGCACCAAGTGCTGCTCTGATACACTCCCTAACCCATTGAGAAGATGAATTCATACAATTCTTGTTGATCTTAGTGGCACTGAACGTGGATAACCAAGTTCAATAACGCCATACTTTTTTCTGTTGTAGATTATTTTTATATGCAAATTTCATTTGATAAGGCTGCAGATGCTTCTGTGCAGATGCCAATGAGGATTTAGGGGCAAATTCTCCTTCCTTGTAGGAACAGTTATCTGTATGTTTGGAAATGCGTTACTTAACATCACAAATTTAGACCTTCCCTGATCAACAGCAAAATAAAAACTTGGATGCTCAGGAGAGTCCAACTAAAAAACAAAAAAGGCTAAACAAACTACACAAAATAAAATGTCTAATTTCTCATCAAACAAATTAATTTGAAGTAGAATAAGCAGAAAATGAATACATATACATTTAAAAACCACAAATATATATCCCCTTCCCCACTGCTAACCTGTGTTTACAGTTAACTGATTTAAACTTTTGGCCCTTCTTGAAAGAACTGAAAAACATTAATTAGTTACATAATGATCTGTTTCTTTGCAAAAAGAATTATCTGTTTCAACTATTTCTAATGCATAATTTGATTATGAATTCTTAGCTACATATCAGTCATGGGATACATTCCATCCTTATGAAGTAGTAATTGGAGAGAACTTATGCTTTCAAACAGAAGGCCAAATTCTGCCTTTGGATGCAAAACAATTCCATTTGAAGTCAATGGGAGCTGCACTTGTATATCTGAAACAGAATTTGACATATAGCAAAATGGAGTCCTTTCTTCATATTGGGGTCAAATTCTACTCTCGAACTCTCGTGCATCCTCATTATACTCTGTGGCTTTGCATGGATGTAACACGGCAGAATGTGTCTCCTGCTCCAATAATTACAGTACTTTAATTACAGCTCATAATAGATCATTGTGTATGTGGTATATTATATATTTAACAACTTTAAATTTGTACTTGTATGTAACATGAAGGAACCTATTCCTGGTTTGCTCTCTCATTATAAGGCCTGAGTTTCTTATGATAAAACTATAAGTTCTTAAATTGAAATTACAAATAAAAGTAGTTATATAGCTTTTGAATATAACTTACAAAAAAAGCACAATACAAGGGCATGAAGAATCTCATTTGTATTCCCAAGAAAAATTTGGGGTCCAATGATGTGTTCCGTACTCAGGCAAAGTTCCCAGTGACTTGAGTGAATGCATATTTACAGATTGTATAGTTATTTCTTTACCTTTCCATTGTATTAGCAGATTTAGCAACACAACAAAAAACTAATTGAAAAAAAATATTAACTACCGAATAATGTAGTCAATGGAGGTTACAGGAAGGATGAATTTGGCCCACTCTATCTGATTAACTAAAGGGCTTGTCTACTCTTGGGAATTTACTGAAATAGCTTTACCAGAATTATATTATATAGCTATTTCAGTAAATTTCCAAGAGTAGACAAGCCCCAAGTGTTATTAGCAACAATATACTGCATCTTGCAGTCCTTAGTTGTGGTGTGACTTAGTTTGCTTCAATGTCAATAATTCATTTTAGGGCCCAGTGCTGCTCCCACTGAAGTGAATGGGAGAAGTAGCAGGCACAAAGTTCCTACCTCTGGCCTTTCACCAATGCTTTCTGCTACTGAAGTTGGGCATCAAAAGACCAGTAGTATGGCTATCACCTAAGGGTCAGTGGTGTCAAAGTAACCAAAAGTTACCAAATTCTAACCTCAAAGGATTATTGCTATTGAGGAAGGTGGAAGAGAGGGCTGCCTGTCACGATTTTTTTTAAGTCATTGTCATATTTTCAATCAGCAGCATCAACAGTACTGTGAGAGATTTAAAAACAAAAACGAAAAATAAAAACTATCAGAACTCTGCAACCTGTACTAGAAATAGATACTAGACCTGGGGGAAATTAGCAGGAGAACAGGTGATGTTATCATCAACACTTACCCTCAGGGTTTTCTGACAAGTAAGAGGGAAGGATACTTTATGTGCCAGGATTCATAAGACACTTGCTGTCAGAGGCTACTGAAGAGATGCACTGAATCACTGCATCCCACATCTACCCTCTTTCCCAAACAGCAGCATCCACTTTTTGGGTCATGATGGTCCCCTGTGGCAGACCACCACCAGAAAAATTTGAGTTGTATGTGACCTCTTGGTGACAGCCTCCCCATGATGGGCTACAATGGGAACAGAGAGCACTCAACAATTAAAAAAAAATCAGGCATTAAAATAATAAAATAATGTTCCTTTATATCCAGTATTTGTCATGAGATGCTAAGAAGCTATCCTGTGGTGCACTCAGCAGTCCAAATCTTCAGCTGGACCTGCTATTCACTCCATAGGAGGGATAACTGAGCCTTTAAGCTAAGCATTCAGCTCTTCTATCCACTCACTGGAGGAAGCTGGGATATTGCTTCTACTCCAAGTAACAGATCCACCCATCCAATTGATGGCTTTTTTCCCCTTCAAGCAAACTTCTTGTGAATTTCCTTGGCTATTGACACATAACCAGCATAACATGCTCTGGCACATGCCTGCTGAATTCACATTGATTTAAGAAAGACAGATAAGTATTTTGGCATGGTACAAATAGGAGAGGTGTATAACTATAAATACACCTCTACCCCGATATAATGTTGTCCTCAGGAGCCAAAAAAATCTTACCGCGTTATAGGTGAAACCGTGTTATATTGAAGTTGCTTTGATCCGCCAGGAGTGCACCCCCCTCCCCCCGCTTTACCGCGTTATATCCGAATTCATGTTATATTGGGCCGTGTTATATCGGGGTAGAGGTGTAATATAAACTTTGATGTACGAAAGCACATATCTATGTGCACACAATTTGAGGACATGAAAATATAAAGCTTAGGTCACTGATATTTTGGCTGATGTGCTGCACATTTTGAATTGCAATACAACATTTAATATACATATTGTTCTAGAAATATACGTGCTGTGATAGATGCTTGTTTCACTGCTCACCTGTCTACTCATTTGTGAGGAGGTATGTTAACAGTCTGACTGGTGGTGGGTGTGTATTTTGTTTAGTTTTTGCTATATTAATTTTTTCTTTTATTTGGATTTGTACATATGCCCAGGGACATTGTGATGGGTGAATTTTTGAAAATCTAAAACTAAATATGTATTTAAAAAGGAGGAAGGGGGTGACTTTAAGAGTTTTTGGAAGCTTCATTTGTTCAGAAACTTTTTTTATAGCCTCTCCTCTTCCTTCCGTCAGGAAATCCCTGACATTCACCCCATTCTCAGGCACTAGACACAAATGGAAAAGTCCTGCAATAAACTACAGGAAATGAATAGAAATAGTAACCTTCAATTCCAAGCAAGGAATTACCCAAGTCACACAACTCCGTGGCATGGATAATTTCTCACAGCATGGCTGGAGCAGCTCAGGACTGCCAATATAAACCCCCACATCCTTCCTCCAAAGCACCTTATCCACTCTGACAATCCTATCAGAACAACCCACACAACAGCAGTCCTGCCCACCAGCTAAACAGCCCAGGCAAAACTCAGCTCTTTCGGAAAAATCACGCCTTTCACTCTGACTGAACTTTATTAGAGACTAGAACATAAGCTCCTACAGAACACTGCTTCCAACCTCTCTGTATTGAAACAGGAACTCCCCTTGGCTAGCTGGCAGCTAGAGGTATCTCCAGACAGATGCCGTACTCTCTCCTTTATTCTGTGCATTTTCTTTCTCCTTCCCTTTCCTGCCCGATTCTTTCCCTTTGTCTTTTTTTCCCCTAGCAATTTTCCTCTTTTATATTTATTTTCTTTTTATTCATTTCCTTTCTCCTGCTTTGTGCTCTCTCCCTTTCTCCCCTCACCTCTTTCCCATCTAAAAAGGCAACATAAGACTGAGGACTGGTCCACTCTTAGCTTTATGGGCCACTTAATGCACCTCCCCCGATGAACTGAATACCAAGGGAGCAGAGAAATGTGAGCTAGCAGGCTGATCCCTGAGCATGCAGCCCTGTAAATGCAAGCTAATTCTGTGGCTAGATGCAAGAAGCCACTGCCAGAGCAAGGGAGGGATGGAATGTGGCTTTCAAGAAGCTGCCTATGGTTTTACCTGCTACCAAAGGAGAACACATGTAATGGAGGCTGGGCTAATCCTGTCATGCACCTTTTTGGAGCCTTCCCCCATTCCTTTCCTCTTCTTTCTTGCCCATGCTATTCTTATAAATACTGATCACAAGCCTCACATTAAAACCACAGGGGTTGACAACACCATCATCCGCAGCTTCTCATTCCCAGACACCCTCCAGCACATACTCCAGCCACAGCTGCCCAGTTTTGCACAGCTTCATGTCCTACCTCTGCCATGTCACAAGAAATGTTACATATGGAGCTGCACAGACACTGGCAGCTATGTGCACATGACAGAAATAATCAGGACAAGAGGCACTATTTAGCACCCTTGATATCAGCAAAGCCCCATGTGCTCCATAGCAAGTTGCATCTAAATTCTGATTTAAAATCCCTGGATTGGCATAAACAGTAATCTGGTGCAGCCTGGACATTCTGCAGCAACCTCATGTAAATTAAAAATGGAAGTTTTAATAAAATGCATCTGAAATTTATTTTGATACTAAATTCAATTTATTTCGAAAAACTGAAAGCTTAGCTTCTGGCACAGTATTCTACAGCAGGGGGTGAATTCTGTGGCTAAGGAATTACAAAATAAATGGGATACTGGATACCAGTCTCAGCAGAAAGACCAAGATTTGAATGAACTTGAAAAATGACCTATTTTTTCAATCCAAGAGGTATTCCCTCTAGATCAGAGATCGAACACATGGGTGAGGCAGTGTAGAAAAAGTTACCATGTGTGTCCATCCGTGTTACCCATGATGGAATTCACAGATAACAATCCAGCATCTTTTATAAATAATAATTTCACAAGCATACCATATCAGATCATTCATTTAAATGAGCTGGCCATAATCTAGGGTTATAGCACACAAAGAACTCACACTGTGGTCATTAGTTCTTTTGAGCAAACATGGTATTGAGTGTAAAAACTGTGTAAATGTAACATTATTGTGGATCATTTAAAGTCAAAATTAGGAAATCCAAAGTTATGGCTCCAGCCCCCATCAGCTGTTTTGCTTTTATATGTATAGAATTTTGTATAATTTTACCAAACTTTCCTAACAAATTCACCTCTCGTGCAAGAACAAGAATGGGAAATGTCTGCCTAAACGGGTGGTTTTTCTAGTTTATAAGTGCCTGAAAACAAACTCGTAATGAAATTGCTGTCTCAACCATAATTTATTTACTGTAACACAGTAGTGTTGTGCCAGCAGAAGAAACTCACATTTTAAACAGTTTACCCCAGATATTGGCCCAAAGAGGATGAGGAATGGAGTCTGAAACCATTAGTAAAATGCCATCTGCGTATTTGTAGACTGTATACACTAGAAAAGGGAATCCCTTTTATGTCTTTATTCTGCACATGCCATGCCAAGAGTTCACAGTGATGAAACAGAAGGAGGAAAGGCAACAAACCTTCAGATCCTCTCTTTTTAAAACAATGATACTGATATTAGACCTACCTTGTATGAGGCACCTCAGAGTCTCTGATCCTGTTAACAGAGATGTCCCCCAACAAATGCTCCCATGCAATCAATTTTTTTCTCTAATCTTCTGCATTTATCAAAAGCCTTTTTGTCATTAATCAGTACTGCTACCAAGTGGAAATCAGAAGGTCACAGACATTATTCATGAAATTCAAAGTTTATGTCATATGCCCCCTCTTAAATGCTTTTTCTTAGAGACAGAATGTTTTAGCCACTGCTTTTCCAAATGAGTCACTAATACCCTTGTTTTAATTCTGCAGCTACTGATAATTTGAAGTACTAACCTCCTCCACTACCACCCTGATTGAAATAAAATATCAATATTACAGTACGCTGAAAATGGAAAATTAGATGTGACATTTTGCTGCAAGGCCTCCGAAAGTCCCATTCTCATTCATTTGATTTATTTCTTTGTAGGTCATTTTGGATGGCTTTAGAGCTGAAATATTGTATCTATTTTTTAAAAATCTCACAGCATGTATTAAGACAGCTTGTTCCATTTCCCTCAACACCCTTCAGTCACAAATATTGAAACAATAACTCTACTGTGGCTGGAATAGTTTGTACCATTTGATGCTCAGATACCTAAACAAAGAACTTAAAATGTTTAATAGCATGCAGTGGGCTAAATACTGCTCTCAGTTACATACAAACAACTTCACTCAATAGATACCGGCAACCTAAGAGCTATATTCTGCCCTCTTTCAGGGTCGGCTCATGCCGCCTCACTCCCATGGATGTGAGAAGCCATAAACCCAGCCAAGTAAACCCCATGGTTCTGTCAGACAGGAGACTCTCAGCAGAGAGGCAGCAGTGTGGAACAGGCCAGTAATACAGAGGGAAAGTGGCCAGTGGGGCCATAACTGTGAGAATCCAAAACACCTCACATGCAACTCAACAAAATATTCCACACTGAGGGAAAGAAGGAGCTAAGGATGCTATTACAGCCCATGGGTTGTTATAGAGATTGTGCTGGTGCTGCACAGCCTGAGATACAGGGGAATTCTGTTCTCAACCCCCATGGAAATTCCAACAGCAAAGGCCATTTACTCTGGCTTAGCACAGATTCCACACCATTGTGATCATCTAATCTGACCTGCCTTATAACACAGGCCATAGAGCTCCCCCAACATAATTCCTAGAGCATAGCTTTTAGAAAAACATCCAATCTTGACTTAAAAATTGACAGTGATGGAGACTCCACCACGACACTGGTAAATTGTTCTAATGGTTAATTATGCTCACTTTTTAAAATATACACCTTATTTCCAGTCCAAATGTGTCTAGCTTAAATTTCCAGTCATTGGATCATGTTATACCTTTGTCTGCTAGATTGAAGAGTCCATTGTCAAATATTTGTTCCCCATGTAGGTACTTACAGACTGTAATCACCACCCCTTTCTCTTTGTTAAGCTAAACAAATTGAGCTCCTTAAATCTATCACTAAGACAGCTTTTCTGATATTTCAATCATTCTTGTCTTGGCTCTTCTCTGAACCCTCTCCAATTTATCAACATCCTTCCTGAATTGTGGACACACAATATTCTAGCAGCGGTCACACCAGAGCCAAATACAGAAGTAAAATAACCACTCTACCCCTACTCAAGATTTCCCTATTTAGGCATCCAAGATTCGCATTAGCCCTTTTAGTCACAGTGTCGCACTGGGAACTCACATTCAGTTGATTATCTACCGCAACCTCAAAATCTTTTTCAGAGGATCAGGATTTTGTCTTCAGTTCACTCAAGTCCCATTAACATCAATAGGATTTGTGTATGAGGAAAAAGGGCAAAATATGGCTGTAAGTTCCTACCCTAGGTATAATGCTTCTGATATGTTTGTAATGGATTCTGTATTTCTCCCTTTCTTTCTGTCGTAGGCCTTGAAGTTGCACTGATTTAACTTAAACCAGTTTTTAACCCAAATTTCTTTATACCAATGCAAAACCCTGTATGGACACTCTTATTTCACTTTAAGAGCGGCTTATTTCAATTTAGCTTAAACCTGTTCCTAATCAGCATAAGATAAAGTGATATTAGCCAAGTTTATATCAGTTTAAGAGTGTCCACACAGCTTGTTGCACCAGTTTAACTCCATTATAAATCAACCACACTTTTAGTTAAACTGCTGCAACTTTGCATGTAGATAAACATGTAGCCTTTTGCATGTAGTCTAACAGATAAACAAACTATGCCATAGCAGAATGGAGGGTGGTGGATGAATTTGAATAGATTTTTATTTTTGTCATATGCTCAGCCTGGCCAAAAATTATTTTCAAAAAAGACTACTATGCATGCAATATAACATAATAATTTCACTAAAAATAGATTAAAGGGCCCTCTTAAAACTGAACAGTAACCTTTGGTAACTAATCATGTCACCATTAATACGGGTATCATGGCCAGACAAGTCCACAGAAAGAAATATAGAAGAGAGTATTTCACCAGTTTATAACCAACTAACCTAAAATTATATTTCTGTCTGTTACCTGCTTGTGACTTTGTTTAGCCTCTATTAAAACATAAGCCACAGTGTTCTCGATACCATATTGATTTCAATCTCCACTGAACACAGGCCTCTGTCACTGCATCTCAGTCAGGTGGATTTCTGTTGTATCGAAACTTAATTGAGCTGGGATTGTCTACCACAAAGCTTCTCAGCTCAGGGGGCACCTCCAACTGATGACTATTCCTAACCTGGCCCTAGACACTAGCCCCTAACCCCACTTCCTAAAGCAACTCCTAACCCCACTTCCCCATCAGAGAAAACAGGACTTAAAGTTGATGTCATTTTCACAATCTTGCAAAAAGTACAAAGGCCTCTACATTGATTCTCTCCAGGGGACCCATGTTACCTCAGCCCATTCCTGTGCTGCTTACCAGGTTTCCTGGGCCTCTAACAGTTGTTTATAATGATTTTCATCTTCAGAATTAAGAAGGCTATCTTACTTCATGGTTGTGTCTGTGCTCCATGTTCAGGAAACATGCTTCCATACAGTCTATTTGACCATATAGATAATTAATTTTCTCTACTTGCATTTCAAACCTCCCGTAGAGAAAAGGGTACCACGAAACCTAACTAGACTGGCACATCTATTTAATGTATTTCTCATATGGAAGCATCCTTCACTGGATGGGGAGAAAGAGGCTGGCTCCAACTCCTCAATAACCAGGGAAATAGAGGCCATCCCCTTAAATAAAGGGTCATGTTAGTCTGTTTGTTCTTTCATTTTTTACCACATACAGGGCACTTTATTTATACTCAATAAATTCATCAGCAAAAGATGTTTGTGAGATTATTCCGAAAACACTGAATTGGGGACACACATCTTTCAGTAGAAAATGGTACCGTACAGACATCAATCTTAAGCCGTACTCTATTGAACCATGGAGCTCATTCTCTCATGTTCCCATAACTGAACTGATAAGAATACCCTGTGTCTTACACTGACAGTGCCTTACCAGGTATAAAATCCTCTATCCCCCAATGACTTTCAGAGAATAATCCCTTCTACTCCAAGTCCAGGTAGAATGCATCCTAATCTCATGAAGTTAGATTGTGTAGCCATGGATTGTATAACATGATTTGATATAATTCCCACAGTACTTACCTGGTTAAAATAATACATGATAGCATGCAACACACAGGGCCAAATTGTGTATTCTCTGCTCACACACACAGTCACACTGAAGTCAAAGGTAAGTGCCTACCAGTGTGAATAAGGATTCTACAGTCAGGCTCTGTATATAAATATTGCTCCAAAAATCAAATGTTTTTTTTCCTTCCAATTCTTGTGCTTTAAAACATTTTCAAAGGAATTTTAGCAGAGGGGGTATTGCTCCTCTTACTGAACTTAGTGACATGTACTGTAGTTGCTATCATGTCAGACTTATGAAAGAATAAAAACCCACTGGCCCAGGAAAAGGAGTTTTTAATTGCAGAAGAGGGGCAGCAAAGATGGTGATCTCCTACCATAAGCAAAGTCAGTGGCTTCACCACAGAATCTGGATTTGTGGATATCTAAAAGACCAGACACTATTCACAAATGACTTGGTAATTTAAAAGAATCAATGGAACTGTCAAGATCACAGTTGAGGGATTTTCTGAACGTTGTCCTGGAATGGAGCAGAGAACTACCATTCTAAAATCTATAGTTTTCACTCCACACATTATTGGTCTAATAAGGGATTGCTTCCTATACATTGTTGAAATGAAACAGAAATCCTAGATTAGGTTTTGAAAAATTAGCAGTGTTCCAAGGGGATTTTATTCTCCAATCTTCCTATTTTCGGAGGGGGGGGGGAATGGTTAATTCTGTTGTTACAACTGCCTGAATTGGAGACCTCTGCTCCACTGATTTCACCCAGGAGACTCTCACAGGTAGGTGGAGGCAGACAGAGCCCTAAATTATAACCATACCATATGTTGTGCTGATAGAATGAGGATTCCTGTTGATCATATGTTATTCTGTAATATGATTTGCAAACCTGCTACAACAATTAATAAATTATTCCAAAATTCTCACCATATACACCCTGGTTATTAAAAAGGAAAGACACACTTTGTTTCTACTAAGAGGATATTTGGGAAAATGTGCATTAAATCATAGCTTTCTATCCCATCCACATTTGTGGAGGTAGACAATCTTATATCTTCATGACTGTGAAAGCAGCAAAGAATGTTGTTTCAGCTAAAAACCAGAAGAGAGAGGAGCAGATATGGATTTGACACTATTTGATTAGTTAGATATGGAGTCTAAGACTGCCACTAATCCATTTTTACAGTTCTTATAGAAAAATGATTTAACATAATACTATTATAAAGTCAAGTCAATATTGTAGTAATTTTTATGCTCTCTGCCATGGCAAGCTTGAAAACTATGAAAAACCTGTTTATTATGGTAATATGAACCCTTCGGAAAAAAATATGTCCTTTTCTCTCTTTATTTAAGTATGCTTAAGTTCCCAGTAGTTTTGAGAAACAATTTAAGGGCCTGATCCTGAGATGTGCTGACCACCTGCTGGACCAGCACCAAAAATATAAATATAAATTACATTTAAAAGGTTATTATTGACCTTTCCTCTTGTAAAAGGCAGAGAGCAGGGCATGAAATTCCACTTTGGGTAAGTAGGGATCTTTCCTGAGTGAGAGCCATCAACTTCTGCTGAATTTAAGCTTTCATTAAAAATAAAATAATAATAATTAAAAAAAAGAAAGAGATTCTAAGCCTTGTGGGTGTTATGATAACCAATGAAGTGCTGTCTTCTTGAATCTGCAGAGACAAATCTGGCTGCCGTCACTGCTAGAGAAGTTAGGATGTCTCAGCTCCTGCTGCAGTTAGGGTGGCTGACAGGGTCATCCACCATTGTCATTAGGAGTAGCATTACCCTGGGTGAGTTACCATACCCATACTCAGATGGGGCATGACTGGAGACAGAAGCCTGGCCCAGGAGGGGTTGCGGTTAGGGGCAGAAGTGTCTTTGAGTCTGGTGAATAGGCTGAGCCTTGGGAAGCAAGCATTGGGTAAATTTTTCAAAGCTTTGCAAAAGAGTATCTCTGCTTCTCATTGCTGCTTAATGGCACATCCTTCCCATAAGATTGGTAGCACCAAATCATGGTCCCATTTAAGTCTATTGCAAAGCTGATTCACAGAGAGGGACCAGGATTTGGTTTGTAGTTGTTAAATTAGTCCTATCACAGTGCCAAATCCAGCTTATGCCTGGGATGACTCAGGCCTTCATTTTCATACATACTGGAAAGAAGTCGCTCACTTTATCGTTACACTTCTGCACTAGCCTCACAGCTTTATTTCAACTCCTTGTTAACAGTCAGCTACCAAAACAAGCCATAAAGCTAAAAGGAGATTTAACTGGGACAAGAGTAGAGGTTGTCCTCTCTAAATGTTTTGGTTTGAAAAACCAAACACAAATATATCCTTACACTTTCTTTAACAAACTGATATATAAGGAGGGAAGGGGGGGAGGGTGTGTGTGTGTGCGCGCGCGCACAATAACTGGGTCATTTTTCAAGCGGAGGGAAGCCTGAACCTGCAGACATAGGCCTGGGAAGTCAGGAAAAAGAGAGAGTGCCACCTCTGCAGAATGTTTCTTCTGCCCCCTGCAGAAGTCTCTGTGAGGACTCCACAGAGTTGGAGGAGGTAGGTAACTGTCATGGCTCTGCTGGATTCTTTCCCCTCCAAACACAGCTGGAGTCTGTAGTAACTTAGACTTCTTCCTCTTCCATAATTTGGAACCTCCTTGAAGGGATTCTTTGGGCAGCCACATTTGTGGGAGATGACAAAAGCACAACCCTTGCCAGAGCATGCTGTCCAAAAGCCAATGCAGCCACCAGGACTAGGCAGAGTGCAGAAGCAATGTGCCTGCCTGAGATGCCCCTGGCTTCCAGTGGATTCTCAGTTCAAGAGAAATCCAGAGGTTAAAGAAAGGAACGTCCAAGCTTCTCCTATTGAGAAACGGTGGGGGGAAGTTTTATCTTCTGTGGAAGAATGGCATGAAATTTCACAATTAAAACTCATGGTATTTCTACTCCTCTGTGTTGATTATTCCTGTGTCGAGTATTAAAAATGAAAATAAGTTTTAAAATGCTGATACACACAGTGTGATAGAGGACTATTAAATCTTGCAAACTACTCTGGCTACAGACAGTTCTATATATTATTGTAATATTTAACTTGCCAGAACAAATTTAGTATGTAGAGATACTACACAGAATCATAATACATGTAGAATAAAGTCTGACTAATTACACCTCTACCCAGATATAACGCTGTCCTCGGGAGCCAAAAAAATCTTACCGAGTTATAGGTGAAACCACATTATATCGAACTTACTTCGATCCGCCGGAGTGCGCAGCCCCGCCCCCCTGGAGCACTGCTTTACCGCGTTATATACGAATTCGTGTTCTATCGGGTCGTGTTATATTGGGGTAGAGGTGTACTTAGAATTAGGAATAATTTATTGTAGTGAAATGTGGCAAATACATTAATGGGCACAAAACAAAAGTTAAAGTTATCTGAACTTAAACTTTTTAGAGAATAATGGGATTCAGTTTTGATTAAAAACCAGACTATGGTCACATATCACAATTTTGAAAAACCTCTTAATTTATCTTTAAATGTCTCTCTTGCATAGCTCAGGAATAAGATCACAAGCCATTACAAACTTTTTAGCAGTTTTATGGCAGAGCTGAAAGTGGGCCAGTACAGTATACTGGTAAGAAGTGGCCACCAACGGAGGGGTGGGGGGGGAGGAGGGGAAGAGGAACAAAAGGGGCAGCTGCCCCAGAGCCCAGAGATTTAAAAGGGTCTGGTGCTCCCAGACACCGCTACCGCAGCTGGAGCCTCGGGCCCTTTAAATCGCTGCCGGAGCCCCGGGTAGTGTGGAAGGGCTGGCTGGGGGAAGCTGACCCCCAACCCCACCAGGCCCCCGTACTGGTAAGTCTTTTATCTTACTTTCACCCCTGTTTTATGGTACATTTAAAAGGATGACAGATTTATGTGGAGTATAGAGCTCTCTGAATACAGTAGCGAAGATGTTTGTACTAGCAAGATACCATGCTGCATTAGACACTTCCACCGCAATATGTTGCTTAGTTTGACACACAAAAGTGAGGACTGTCCTTTGTCACTTCATAAGACAATTTCATATCTACTTTAACAGCAATGTAAACATTCATTTCAATAAATTCTCTGTTCGCTTTTTCATCACCAGTGAGGCTTGTGTAAAACTTTAATTTCCCCTTTTAAATTTGGCTATCAGCCTGTAAAATAAATTATTTTACCTAATGAAATGTATCTGCTTTCTGCATCAATTTACAATCTTTGCTACTACCTCTAAAGTTAGAGTAATACTTCATAGGGATAAAACCTGCACCATCAAGTTCTATAAATATTAGTTCCTTTCATAGTTGCTACAATGTTAATTTTGCTGATATTAAGTTACCCAGTTGAAGCATGCTACAAAAATATTACAACAAAACTTCATTCTGAGATACAACCGTTCATTTCTGAAAGGTTGTATCTTATTACTGTACTGTTTAGGAAATATGATTCTATAAGCATAAATAGTATTAATTAATTACTGTAAAGTGTTTGGTAACTAAACAGACCACCACAAAATCATTGTCTAAATTAAAAATAAAGATTAATAAAAATCTTTAAAGAAATATTGTCAAACAGCACAAATAAATGAATATCTTCATGCACAGACAATAAATTTTGTATAAACAAATCACCACTGTAAAATGGAAACCAGTCAATAGAATTAGAATGTAATATGGCAAAGTGTAAGGAAAGCTGTCTATCTGCTTATGATATTTAGTTGGTAGACCATCCTTTGAGATTTTCCTGAATCCCACTTCATATTCAACAAAGGGAAAACAAAGCATGAATAGATTTTTAAAAACTATGTACTGTATATATATTTATTGTAAAACCAGTATTCATGAAAATTGTCACTTGAGTAAGGTAAGCAGGATTTGGCCCATTGCTGTGATATGAACTGACATAATAAAATGGATTGTTTCTGTATAGCACCTATCCCAATAGGGCTTTGATCCTGACTGAAGCCTCTGGGCATTACCACAATAAAGACACTTGCTGAATTTTTTTTATTTGAAAGTTGAGAATCTCTCTTAGAAACCTAAGAGTTCAATAATAAAGTTTATTAAAAAAAAGTAATTGAAATGTGAAAAACAAATAGTCTCATTTATCGCAACACATGCAGGGATATATAGAAACTTCAAAGAGTTGATACTCTGTACAATGATGCTTCAAAAATTGCATCTCTGAGGTATCACACATAATGTGATACAGGAATTGTCAAAATAAACACACATTTATTACACAGTACAAAAGACTAAGTAGACATGTCAAATCATAACTCATTGGATTGTATGTATACTGCTGCTCCTCAGAGGACACCGAATGTTGTTCAATTTCTATTTTGAACAAAATTTCAAACTTTTTTTAAATAGCCACAAATATTTATTTTACATGCTAAAGCCAGGACTCTCTCTTTCATTGTTTATTCTATACATTTTTTGGAGTCCATGGGCTCAATAATCTATTTTACTGTGTTCAGCATCTGGATCTGGAGGGGTCATTGAATCACAGCAAACTATTTCCCTTCTCCCTATTTCAGCAGAGTATACTGCTGAAATAACTGAATATTTCATTAATAGGGCCATGGAGATATAAATAAAAATATAAAGACTGGATCATTTTAATTGCATAATGTATTTTTGAGGCAAAGTCCTTTACAATATGAAAATTCAACCTTACAGGTCCACTAAAATTTTTTGTAATTTATAATTAATACTTCTGTGGAAAGATTCATCTTCTAAACAGTCCCAGCCATCTCCTACTATAAATTTGCAGCTCATCTGTTAATCAGTGTCTATTCCATTATTATTCAGATCTGGACAAAATGTGAAGCAAAAAAAGCTCTGGTTTAGGAGAGTATATTCCTCACCCTCATGCTACAGCTTTAGCAAATGCTGTCCAGCACAGTTGCAATTGTTGTTTAATGAAGACCAGACATTTTACTTCAATTACTAGAGAATGTAGACTGTCACCTAATATGTTGGTTTCTGATCTAAACAATAGTGCAATTGAATTTTGTGAATTAAAGTAATTTTTCTACACTTTCAGATCAGGTTTATGAAGAGAAACTGGCTTACATCAGCTGAATTATGCATACTTTTATGCATACTGAGGCATACAGTTATCCGCCTTTTTATTTATTGTGAGGAACTACAATTTTCTTTTTTTTTTTTTAAACCCAGGACCTCTCAAACATAGGAAATTTGGATTTAATCACCAAATCTGTGATTTCATGTATGTAGGTCAAATGGATGTGGGTTCCACTCAGCTGAAAAAAAAGATGAGGAGTAATGTGATTTCAGTCTGAGTAATTTTATAGCAAAGACTGCAAGATATGTTTTGAAGATGTCATTGACTGCAACACAAATCAATATTAAAAACTTATACAGGAAGCACACTTTTAGAAGATGGTCCTTAAAGCTATTTCATAGGCTCACAGATTTCTAGAATCATAAATTACAATAGCTTGCACTTGTAATTAGGGTATCTTCTTCAGTTTCCCTCTTCAATTATTTACAGGCCAAAAACAAAAAACAAACAAAGTGGCATTGCATTATCTATATTAAATGTTATGTACTTTGTTTCTAACTTACTAATGGTACATAAAAATCACTAAGGTGAATGTTCCAGCATAAAAGTGTTTTTTTCACCTGAGTGTATTTATTTATTATTCATCCAGCTCAGTGTTGAATGATACAGCAGGCTGCTCTTTAGGCATGCTATGCTGCATTATTTTTAAAAGATACATTAAGCATACATGGCATCTAAAAAGTAGTTTTGATTATTCCACAATATTTCTTTAAACTACAATACTATTTACACAAAGTAGTCTTCACTTTCATATCTTTGAAAATGTGGATTACACATTTGAGAGAAAATTAGTAATTCAATATCATTTAAATGTCTTTCACCATAATATTCCTACCAGTTTTGGACTACAATTAAATACATTTCAATGCCTTATCATTGTTGACTCTCTCATGATTGTCAAACTTTGTTTTTCAGCCAAATACTGTAATTCATATTTTACTTTAAAACAGGGGGTACAACAAACAAGACATTTGATCAAGTTCACAATTTAAGAGGAGATTGTTCTGCAAGTGCCACAAAGCCAGATATATTTTCACTAGCAAGCAAAGCTTGATTATAACCTGCACAAGCAAGTTCACACACTGTATCCACACATGACCTGTTGTGATTTGTGAGGAGTGACATTGGTGGTTGAAGAGGCTTATGCTAAATGTTCCAGACAGCTGATGCAACCACCTCTGCATTTGCCAATTTGCAGCATGATGCTTCTAGAGCGGTGGGACTGTCGGCCCTTACAGGCTCCAAAAAAGGGCGGAAAGAGACTTCAAATCCACCCAAATTACCAAAAACCGTCTGAACAACCGTTTATCTGCAATCAGCAGCTCACTGGGCACAACATTAAAGGCAGAAGTTTGATTTTGACACTTTCTTTAAATTCAGGAGTTCAGCAATTGTGAAAAATGGTTTTTGAAGGTCTAACCAACAGACAAGGAAAACCAATGTGTGGGTGAAACCAGCCTAGCGAGTATATTACATTTAAAACACACTTTTTTTTTAAAAGGAGATCCAGCAGCTGAGCTGAAAGCACCCTCCCTCCCAGTTGAAAGTTACAAAGCAGCTACAATGGAGAGCAGCAGCCTGGGCGCTGGGCGTTAAACTTCGGCTCCGTTTTTTGCTTAAAATGAAGGTGTAACAGCGGACGGAGGCGACACCAAATCCTAGGAGCTGCCCAATAAAGCCCGACAAGGGCACAGAAATGCCCTTCGCAGCCCCGATCTCTATTTAACGGGGAGGGGTATTGAGGACACGGCTCAGGAGGAGACACGCCACTGATCCCTGGGAGGAGGAGGAGGAGGATGGGGCGGGGGGACACCGGGAGAGGGCGGGAGGGAGGGAAGGGAGCAGGTGGGGGAGCGGCGGAGAGGGCAAGGCAGAGTTGGGCGAGGAGGGACAGCACGGGGTGGGTGGGGAGAGGAGGAGAAGGCAGCTGTGCAGCCTGCAGCGAACCCAGCCCCCGCCCCGCTCCCCCTCACCCCGGCTGGAGGGACAGGAGCAGCGGTGGCAGAGGCAGGAAGGGGCTGCCGGCTCTTTCCTGTCTGAGTGTGTAACCCGATCCCGCCCCCCGCCGCAGCCCCCTCCCGGCCTCGGGCTATAGTTAGCAACATTCAGCAAGTACAGCTGCAGCCCAGCCCAGCCCGGCCGCCGGTACCGTACCTTAGCCTGCAGATACTGGGGGTAGTAGTAGGTGGTGTACTGGGGGTACATCTGCTGTTTCCACACTTTGCCCATGAAGCTGGAAATGTCGCCTGCAGTGCAGGGGCGGGGGGCACTTTAGGGGGCTCCAAATGCCTCGCTCTTGCCTCTTCCTTTCTGGCTGCTGCAGCTTCTCCTCAGCGGAGCCCAAACCTTCCTCCTCCTCCTCCCAGCAGCAGCAGGGAGAGACCGCAGCGCGCCCCCAACACAGGCTCGCTCTCTCCTCCCCCCCACAAGTTTCCTCAAGTCCCTGCCCAGCCACAGCCCGGCAGCAGCGCCAGCCCGGTTCCGACGGCCCCGCGCACTGGGAAACGATCAATACAAGTGTGAACTGCAGCCGCGGCAGCGCTCGGTGCCAGGCAGCTGAGGGAGGGGGCCAGGGGAGGGAAGGGGGGCAAGGGGCGGTGCTTAGGCCCAGCTGGGCTCGAGCTGTGGGCTGGAGTTTAACCACTGAGGACCTACTGGCATTAGGGAGCCGCAGGAGCTGGGCAAGGATGCTCGCTCCCAGGCGCAGGCTGCAGCATCGTTGCAGCCGACAAGTGATCTAGGATCAGGGCAAGAGCGGTTCTAACCCTGGAAAAGTCATTCGGCGTTAACGCTTCTGGGTAGGAAGGACTCCATATTCCTGCTCTGCCGAAGGGGGAGTGCAACACACACACTGTGCATGACCTTGCTGACTGGATTCTGCTTTATCATCTCCTTTGAGCCTTGAGATAGCTGGCACGAATGCAGTGGTGCAGGGCACAAGCCTCAGTGCAGAAGTGGATCTAGTTCAGAAAAAACTAGCATCGCTTTAACATTTCCTTGCAGGGGGGACATGTTCCTGGCTAAAATTTCTCAGGACACCAGTACATCACTTACCAGATTTTCCTGAAGTGTAGATTAACTGGTGTGCCTCATCCTCAAGTGTAATCAAATAGGGGGGTGAGGGGGGAATGACATCCATTCTAACAGATGGTGGTGTATATTTTCCTTTGGAATATAAGCATGCTTGTTTGTTTGTTTCTTTAAAAGAATTTCACAAGTTTAGTTTAGAGAAAGAAAAGAAAGGAAAACAGGTTACAATGTAATAAAAAACATTTACTTCAGATTGTTTTTGCTTCTGATCAGCATATATCCTCCTCCTACCCAATGCTGCATTTTCCAACATGCACTTAATGAATTCTCAGAGAGTCTAAACAGATGTCACTTCTTGTCAGGCTGTGAAAATTATGGTTTGTGTCCCAGGAGCTCTGGTTTATTAATTAAAGATATATGCAAGCTCCATGAAAACTGCTGTGCTTATTAGGGTTAACCTAGCTAAAAATGGGGGGAAAGGGAAAGATGTGGTATAAAAGCTGAGTATTCACAAGTATCCCTGCATAGAGTGTAAAGGCAGGTTTTGAGCAGTCCTGCATCCTGCAACCATCAAATCTTGTTACTAGCCCAGGTGTGGATAGGTGACTGCAGATAGTCACCAAATCCTAGAGAAGAGATTTAGGTTTCTGCTCTGAGGTTTGCAGCAAAATGATGCTGCAAATTAGCTGATCTGTCACTAAAAGACAGATCTATTTGCAAGTTTGGTCATGGGAGGAAATTCTTACTATACTTTATGGACCACACTGATTCAAAGACTAGTAGAGGAGGTTCTGCATTCAGGGGGATGGAACAGGAGTTCCTTGGTTTTTAGGCTAGCACATGACTAGAATCCCAAAGGGAATGGGGCTGAACTCAGGAGGGGTAATTAATATTAAATTTGTACCTGAACTGGTGACGTTCCTGGTGGGAAAAACAAAGGTCATGGACGGAGAGAAGTCTGGCAAAAGGGAACTATCAGGTGGCTGAGAAGGGCCAATGCCATAATAATCCCTTGCTCCGGGATTGCACAAGTAGTAGGACAGACAGTTGAAAAAGCCAAGTCAGCACAGGACAGAAGCAGTTGCCTTCTGGAAAAGATGCAGTTCAAGGACTCCAAGTTTATGCTGTGGAATCTGGACTGTGCAGTGGTTGAGGTGAGGAGGCTGTAATGTGTGGTCACCTGTTGGTGCGGGTGGGGTTTCAGAAACTGATGACAAGTGTGTGGTCATGGCCAAAATACTTGATGCTACTCACCAACTTGGCAATTATACACCAGAGGCTTCCAAACTGTGGTTCAAGGATCTCTGGTAGTCAGCAGAGAGAGCTCAAAGATCACAGAGTGTTGATTCTCCTGGTTTCCTATTGAGAGAGGCAGATTAGGATGGGCGGGGGGGAAGAGAGGGAAAAGAAAAGCAACAGTAGCCGGTGTGAATATTTTTTTTTTTTTAAAGGAAGGGATAACACTCTTACTGCACTAAAGACAATTAGAAATACCAGGGAAACAGTTGTGTATTCCTTTCTACCTAAGCAACTATTGTAGTTGCCACAAGAATGTTAGCAGTCTATAATGTGGAGGCTCATGAATGGGAAGTATCCAGAAGACAAAATCTCTTAACTGTGTGATCCACACAAGTAAAAAGTTTGAGAACTTCTGGTATACATAGTTCCAGCAGTTATGACTGCAGCAATCTCAACTTAGTTGTGTCAAGTTACTGGGAATACACGATAGCTGCCAGTGAGATGAGTAGTAATGCGCACTGTTACTATGACTGCTGAAAGCATGAAAGAACAAATCTGGCTAAGAGAGTATTTTATTACTGTGATCATTAATATCAACTGCTATAACTAAAGATGGGCTCCTAATTCCTTTCAGTTGCTTATAGCTACCCACCCCCAAGTTTTTCTAATCTGAAATGTTCCCTGCTTGGTTTCTGCCCAAAAAACGTGATTTCTTTTATTTAAAGTTGGAGCAAAATTGGATCCAACTTTAAGCTATAGAAGCTAGATATTCTACCAACCCTGCTCCCCACACACACGCACTTACTTCCAATTGAAATATTTGCTTTTATTTATTTTTTAAATAACTTTGAAATTTGTAATATATGCTATCGGGTACTGTAATTATCACTGAGAATTTAAAAATTAAGGAAAGGACCTGATGGTGCAAAATTCCACTCTTCTAAGCAGTCCTTCAGTCCTATAGAAGATGAGTGAGGATTTGCAGATCATGCTGCAGTTTGAATAACATGAGTTCAGAAGATGACTTCTTCTTGGCTTGGTCCCAACTATACGGAGTCAGCTCTTCCAGTCATTCTTCTCCATTCCAGTCTTGAAGCAGTTCATCAGAAACTCCATAGCTAATTGAATCCTTTAGTACAATATCCATGCAACTAATTTTGGGTTTTCCAGCCCTTCTCTTACCCTCCACTTCTAACTTTAACACCTTGTTTCTGGTGTATTCTTCCCATTTCTTTTTACTCACCGAAACAATCTGAACATGGAATCCCTCAGCTTTTGTAATTGGTACCACCTTCACGCTTCCGCTAATTCATTCATTCCAAACATGTAATTCCAAGCATCCATCTTAATATTTTCATTTCCAGTGTACTGAAGATCTGCTCCTGTCTCTTCCACAGATTCAGAGCTAGAATTCAGAATGAGTTGAGAAGATTTAAAGAAATTACATTTTAAAATCAGCATAAATTACATGCATACCCATTAGAATTTATCTGTTTGGTCTCAAAGATGCATTTTAAGGCAGACTGCTCCTAAATACATATTTGTTAAGCATGGATCAGTAGAGGAAGCCTCAGGTAAGACATCTTTACCTTAGAGTGACTCAGTGGTGTCCCTTTAATATAGAATGAGTTAATTACTGATATTCTGTGATTAAATGGAGAAGAAACTCATTTTGCTTTAATGCAAAAAGTTAAGTCAGAGGAATCCAGTATTCAGAAGTCAGGAATTTCCCCAGAGTTAAGGTTCTAACACACAGCTCCTCCATAGTGCACATAAAGATATATCTCCTATACCCATTTTCCTTGATAAATGCAAACAGTTTACACAAGATGTACATTTTCAAAAATGACCCCAATTTTTGATTGTCCAACCTAACACACATTACCATAGTATATCAGGGTTGGAAGGGACCTCAGTTATCTAGTCCAACCTCCTGCTCAAAGCAGGACCAATCCCCAACTAAATCATCCCAGCCAGGGCTTTGTCAAGCCTGACCTTAAAAACTTCTAAGGAAGGAGATTCCACCACCTCCGTATGTAACCCATTCCAGTGCTTCACCATCCTCCTAGTGAAAAAGTTTTTCCTAATATCCAACCTAAACCTCCGTCACAGGGGGGTGGATTTCCAGAGGATGGGCGCTCAACACTTTGTGAAAATCAGGCCCTTTTTAGATGTCTGAAGTCAGGCACCTGAAAACTGAGGTACCCAAAAACATTTATACATTTTCAAAGTGACTAATGTTTGTTGTTATTTTATAGAGAAGCAGAAAATTAAATGCAAATGACAGAGTTTTAAACTTTGACACTGTATTGATGCTTTTCGACTTAATAGCCTATCATGTGTCCATAATTATGGGGCATGAGTGCATCACACTAAAACAAAAGTTATAGGTTGCACAATGTAGCTCAGATAATATTGAGTAATAATGACTGAATTGTCAAATTTAATGTTGCCCTGATGGTAATGTTTGCATTTAATAGCTTATACTGTGCCCATAACCATGGCATTTGGGTGCATCAAACAGAACAATCAAATTAAGACTGCTTACAAGGTACTAACCACTCACAAGGAAAAAAAACATAATAAAAATTAAAGAAAATGCTTCCTTTCCCTAGTTTAGGCCTTATCAGGTGACGGATTGGCTAAAAAGAAAACCCTGCTCTGATGGCTAACAGGTTTGAGTTCTGCAGGCCTCCAGAGATTGAATAAATTCTATAGCTGGGAACCTTCCTTTAAGAATTCCCTGCCTCCAGAGCTCGTGAGTGAGTGTCTGCGCACCAATGTTAACCATGTTAGGGAGTGCAGCTACAACATGGTTGTGTCCTATCCATGTTATAATGTGGCTGGGTTGTGCCTATCCAGACCAGATCAAATTGTGTTATCATCTTGAGGGAATAATGCTAAACTCTGTTGTTCTAACGTTGTTCCCTCAACAGATAACAATGTGACTTGGTCTGGTCTAGACAGAAAAGACTAAACTGTGCTAAAATAGGATTAAGAGAGAGCAATATTTTAATTGTGTGGCCATATGGCTAGCGCACTGGCCTAGGGACTCTGGAAACCTGGGCTGTGTTCCCAGCTCTGCTGTTGCCCTACTGAGTGATGTGAGGCAAGTCACTTCATTCCTCTATGCCTGTAAAATGGGAATACTGAGTCCCTTGGTAAAGTTCTACTAATAAAAAGCTACACAAGATCTAGGTGTTGCTATTATTATTGTTATTAACACAGTAATTGTAGTGTAAACAAGGCCTGTGAGTAAAAGCACATCACATGCTCCCATCAACAGCAATGATGTTTAGGGAGAAGCATTTTGTCTTATCAAGGTCCAAAAATCACATAGGGCTTTATCAATTAAATCCAATACCTTGAAATTTACCAAGAAGTAGATGGGAATCAAATGCAATGCAGAGTGTGCAGTTGAAATATATTCAGCAGAACTCATTCCATTAATTGCGTGCATGACACTGTTCATCAGCTGACTGTACTGATCTGAAAATGACCAAAGTGTTGATACCAAAAATGTCATAGCTTCTGAATAGTCAGGAAGAAGTGAACAAGAATGGACTTGTGGTTAAGATCTCAGCCTAAAAGTTAAGCAATCTGGGTTCAGTTCCCAGCTCTGTCCCAGACTTTGTATGATCTTTTGCAAGTCACTCCACCTCCCTGTGCCTGTTTCCCCATATGTAGAATGAGGATAATAGTCCTTTTCTCCCACTCCTTGTCTGTCTTGTATATTAGCTTGTAGGCTCTTCAGGGCACGGACTGTATCTTGCTATGTGTTTATACACTGCATAGCATAATGTGGCCTCTAGGTGTGACCATAATATACATCAGGGTAGGCAACCTATGGCACGCATGCCGAAGTCGGCACACGACCTGATTATCAGTTGCACTCACACTACCTGGATCCTGGCCACCGGTCCAGGGGGGCTGTGCATTTTAATTTAATTTTAAATGAAGCTTCTTAAACATTTTAAAAACCTTATTTACTTTACATACAACAATAGTTTAGTTATATATTATAGACTTATAGAAAGAGACTGTCTAAAAACGTTAAAATGTATTACTGGCACGCGAAACCTTAAATTAGAGTGAATAAATGAAGACTCGGCTCACCACTTCTGAAAGGTTGCCCACCCCTGATATCCATAGTAACAGCAGCAGAAGCAGGGTATTGTTTTTACTGGGAGAGTGCTGAGGTGATACAGGATACTCACTGTGTCCTAATCTTTTCTCAAGTGGGATAAGAGAAAAATCAAACTGCAGTTCATAACTCACAGGACTAGCATACTGCAGCTTCAAATCCTCAGCCAGTCTGGTTTTTGCTCTGTTTTCACACACTGTTCCAATTACTTTCTAGTTGTAAAACCTTCCAGTTGTAATGCCACCCTTAGCCCTAGCCTATGGCCTTGACTGCATTGCAATGCAGATGAAAGACCCTTCAGTTTAGGTGGCAATTGGCTACCCTCCTAAGCACAAAGGCTAAATAAATGGTCCTGTTAATAGGCCACCAAGATGAAAAGCATTTAATTGTCTTTGTCATTTAAATCAGCACAATAGCTGCAGCAGCTATTAACCTCTTCCAGACTCAGATATTTATTTCAATTAAGTGAAGAGATGAAACTATCTTTACCTTAACACCTACCAAGGTTTAACAACACTTAGCTGACACCCACCTGAATATGGTTTGTTCTTGTCTACACTTACCACTTAACCACCTTCTCCACTGGTTCAGCTGGACTTGCTACTGACAGCTGTGTTCTGTAACAATTCAGTTTTGGAAGGTACACAAGGTCATACAGCCCGCCAAGCTTAGCCATACCAACGTATTCCACTGGTGTATCTACACGACACTTCTGCAATGGGGCTCTCCCTCTCCTAAGATTCATCTACACTATGCAACATATCCATTATTGACAATGGGTATCAGCAAGGGATGCAATTGGACTGGTTCTGAAACAAATTTGGTCCCATCTATAATTGCAATTAAACTGTTTTCAGCACCAGTTCTGCTGCACTAGTGGCCAGTAACAGCAATATTTCTAGGGTAATAATACAAGCCTGAGGAATAAAATCCTTTTTTGCCACATAACCATCATATTCTGGTCTATCTTGCCCTAAGATATCCAGTGATTCTAAGGTGATGACATGATCTTAATACCTCTTTTTTTCAAATATTTCTCATATAACCAGTTGACACTTTCACTCATCACTGTTTAGTTTCTCTCTACTTATCCATTTGATATACTTTATTTCGTATTTACATTATATACTCCCCGCACTGACAGCACAAACTAGTGGTATTCTAAGGGAATGTGGCCATAGCTGAGAATTTAGTTTCTAGTTATACATTATTTATTAGGCACTTCCATCAGTGCAGTTCCTAACTGCTCTGGGGTTACTAGCAATATTGGCTCTATTGTTCCAGCAAAGAAACAAGGAACAGAATACTTGCACTTCTGCAAGTGTTGGGCACCTGTGTGGGTGCGAGTCCTTCATTGGCACATAACCTGTCAATTCTGTGACCTGTTTGGCACAATACTTGCAATTCTTTCCCACCCCCCACCACTCAACGGGTGAAGAAAACATTAGGTTTTCTGTCTCCTGCCCAGATCTGTGTGTGACTGGAAATCACATTCTTGTTTTCACAGCCATCTGACCAACCATCCTTTGATATTCTTGAATCCAAGGAGTCATTTCAAAGATGGACTAGTCTGTGCACAATTTTTCTCCCATATAAATAAAAGTGCAAATGAGTAAATATATTTAACTTATTTCTGCAGAATTTAGGGCCAGATTGTATCACTGATTTTAAGCAGATTTCAAGACAAATTGTGATTAAATTTGATGCCACATGTGTCCCTAACATTTCTGCTATAAAATGCCACAATTTTTTCCTTTCCTTCCTATTGTTGGGCCAAAACTATTCCCAATATGTAGGTACTTCCAGCTGTGTTTGGCATGGGAGGCATGTTAAAAAGAGTAAGCCAACAGTGGAGCAATCACAAGATCCTCTTTTAACCCTGTAATCCACCTTCGATGACCTCTTAAAGGTCAAACTGCAATTTAATTCATTCTGTAGTTCTACAATTTTAATAAACTGAAAAAAAAACCACCTTCTACAATAAGAACAATGGGTATCTGTAGTGACTCAATTTTAGTTTTGTCAGTGGAAATTGCTTTCTTACTGATCAAAAAACCGGGGGGTTCCTTTCTAATTTGCCATTCTCTAGCTATCACAAACTATTTGCAAATGCATGTTGCAGTGATTTAGAATGTAATAGGATATCATCTAGGTACATGCAAATAAAAGAGAGGCTTGCCACACAGAACTTCTCCAAAACTGAGAATCTGAGGTTGCAGGACCACTGAGTAATTCAAAAGGCATTGCCATACTCCTGGATCTGCTGTAGAAGGGGAGGCTTCCCCCTCTCCTTTGAATCCCGTTCACATGGGTGGCGCATGAGCCACCTGTTCGGGGAGGTAGGCCTCACCCCTTCTGCCCAAAACCTCATCCCTTCCCCCTCCAGAGCCCACCACCACAGCCACCAGCTCCATACCCACCCGAGCACCCTCAGCTCCAGAGTGCCGGGCAGTGCAGCCTCAGTGCCTTTAGCCCTGGAGCATCGGACAGTCTGAGCACTTGCCCCAGCCACTCTGAGTCCTGGCCTACAAGTCGGCCGCCCTAGCCCCAGCCTGGGCCACAGGGGAAGAGCGGGAAGCAGGAGGGGGCCTCTGGGCAGAGCATGAGTGGGCCGTGCCTGGCTGTTTGGGGAGGCTCAACCTCCCCTGGCCTGTGATATCCACTGCCCATGCTTCCAAATATCCCCTTTTTGAGATCAAGGGCCAGGTCCTCATCAATGAGTTACACTGATTTACACCAGCTGAGACTCCTAGGGTAGAAAACCAAATTCATCCAGCTGTCATATCCCATGAATGATCTATTGTGGCAAAAGAAGAGTACAGTAACCTGTAGAGTGACTTTGTTTAGTTTTCTATAATCAGCACAACATGTGTTGTTAAGCAGCTATCTTGTACAACTTAGGGTGAGGCCCAGGCAATTAGTTGAAGGCTCAGTTATCCCTTCCTGATGCATTTCATTGATGGCTTGAAAAGCCCTTTTTTCTTTCTTTGAAATTGGTAACTAGTGAAATACCAGTTTAATAAGATGGCATCCTCCAGTGTCAGGTTCTGTTGATACAACACCGCACTATCTCAACCTGCATTGGGAGAACAAAACCTGACTTTTTTGTTTTTTTAACCTGAACATTTTCTAGGAGCTGTTTATGGTACCTATTGGCCCATCCTCTGCACCCATTATTGAAGTATCTGAGTGCCTCACAATATTTTGTTGTGCTTATCCTTACAGAATCCCTGTGAGTAAGGGAAATCTCTCTCATTTACAGATGGGGAACTGAGGCACAAAGAGACTAAGTGACTTGCCCAAGGTCACACAAGGCATCTTTGGCAGAGGAGGGAATTGAACCTGGGTGTCCTGACTCCAAGACTAACACCCTAATGTTGAATCAACCTAATGTTAGCAAAAAGGTTTTAATCCCGATATAAACATGTAGCTCTGTGATGGAATAAATCCAATAAAAGCTTTGGGATCTCACCTTCACTCTTTCCTCTGCTTGTCAGAAGCATTGAAAAACCTAGCTGGAATAATTTCCTGCTTCAGATCCAGAGTGGAAAGATTTTTAGCATTTAAAATTCCTTGCAAATCTTGTATTGCACAACAAATCTCCACTAATTTCCATTTTATTTAATTTTTTTGCTGAAAAGTTACTCGGATACAAGATTGCAATTACAATTTTGATTCCTGGGGACACAACAATTGTCTTAAGTCCCGATCCAGCAAGATGTTTAAAAAAAATATCCCTAGCTTTTAGCATGTCCCATTGGTCCACTCCAGCTAGCTGCCCACCCTTCCAATCTCTATTTATCTTCCTAGCCAGATAGTTGAGGGATTATAGATTGTGAGAACATAGGCTGTTTGGTTCTCTCAGTTGCAGTGGGATGTTACTCCAAAAAGACTACATGCTGGCAGGATCTGTGGTATCATTTTATAAGTTTTTATCCATTTTGTATAATTTGGTGTTTATTTAAATAAACATGGGTCTTTACACTTCCGAAATGGATGTGACAGAGATTCACTTTTCACTAGGGATGGCACAAAGGCAAAATACTAAGAGTTTTTTCTCAAGGGACATACTAAAATGTTAATCCAATCAGCTAAAATCTGAGCCATAAGGAACACCTCTCTAGCAAAAAATTAAAAACATCTGCAGGATGACAAGGAGAATGCTAATAATCTTTTCCTAGGAAACACAGAGCACAGCAAACATGTTATAACATCATTTTCAAATGTTAATATAGAAATAATTTTGAATTTTATAGTTCTAGATGGTTGCATGTATATACTGGTGCATTTAAAACTCGGATGAGTGCTAAGAATGTACAAGATACTTAAACTGTTCAAGGTTCACTCATATTGCAAGACAAATCTATGTTCTACGAAGGATGTGAGGTCAAAACACATTATAGTGTCTTAAAAAATGACCTCAACTGCATGTTAGAAGTTGTGTGTGTGTTGGTCAATACACATATTGGTCAGTATTGGAAATATACGTGGAAAGTTGCTGTCTCTGGGCTTGACCCAACATCTGCTGAACTCAGTGAAATAACTTCCATTTCCTACAATAGATGCTGGAGTGGAACCTCTGTGACTAATTGGTTCAGGTGAGGCCTGCTCCAAAAGTTTGTTAATCTCATGGAGTTCTTTAAAAATGCTTTATCTTTAAAAACTGCAAAAGTTGTATTTAGAGATTATAAAAAGTATGTGTGACTTATATTTGATACATGAAATAATCATTTTATATGGCTATAAAAGAGACCAGTGTATTGGCCGTGAAAACATTAGAGGTACGGTGAGGGGGTTTGTTCATTTTTTGTTTTTTTTTAATAAGAATATCCATCCCATATTACATATAGTTTGTTCCCTCCTCTAGTTCCACTGGGGGTGTGTTGTTTTTGTTCCCAAAATATTAAACATCCCATGAGACAATATGCAAGAGACTATTCTGCTGATAACTAAAGTAAAATATTTTATTTTAGATCATTATGGTTGCTATTCTGGCTCAACTGCATTAATGGTCATCTATTGCCAATATGCTTGGTTTTAGATTAAAAACAAACAACCTAGAAGCATCAAGGAACCAGTAAAAAGACGGGTCTGGGCTATGCATGAAATTCTAATTGTTAATTCCCATGTCTTTTTAACAACCTACATACCTACAACCCCATTATATCATTTGGGATTTGCCCATGCTGCAGGGCACAGTTAACCCAGGCTTTTATCTGGTTTTAGCCTTAACTCCTGCCTCCTACTAGACACCCCGAAAAACCACTGGCCCGGGCTTGGAGGTGCTGTAAGCCCAGGCTAGTTTACCCAGCTGGGGGTGTGCATTAGAGCCTGGGCTCCACTTCAACTTAGGCTGGAACTCATCCACTTTACAGTGAGGATAAAGGCTTAATCACTTGAGTGCTGATAATCCTCAAAATGCCCTTTCCACAATTCTCCCCAAAGGACAAACAAGTTCTTCTGTAGTTGACATGACTGACTGGGAAAGAATTCTAGAGTGTCTCAGCACAAAGAACCATGGAGTATGCCTCCATGCCCACAACCCCTCTCCCGCTGCCACCGCCCACACACACACACACACACGTGTGAGTGTAGAAATGGTAAAGATACAGTAATAGATAGCGATTTGCTATGGATATGCTCACACCTGGGTTTGGCTAACCTGGGTGCTCAATCACTTGGGGTAACAGAGCAGCATAGACATACCCATGCACATGTGATGAGGTCTATACTTTACCAAGGCATGCGGGAGTCAGCTGTATTGTTACAAGTAGAGATGATGAGTCCCAGTCCAACCTGTAGCAACTAGTCAAAGTTAAAGAATATGTATTTTTCTTATTTGGCTAAACCCTTTCTCTTTCCTCTATGTTTAGCTCTGTTCCCTGAGTTGCTGAGAGCTACACACTCTGTAACATGCATACTGCAGAAGTGAGATCTCCATGGATAAGTCCTTGTTCCATTATGTAAAGGAGTAGAAGCTACTAGCTGGCTCTTAAAACAGAACAGTAGTTAGAAGGCAAGAAGAGAAACTAAAAGGAAAGGAAAACAAGAGCAAGAGGCTCTGGAATATCTTTACTAAAGGAATGGCTATAGAAGCCTGAAGTAAAATACTGCAAAAGCTTCATCGACTCATAAATGGGATGAAATACTGGCCCTACTGAAGTCAATAGCAAAAAAAATGATGAAATCAATTGCACCAGGACCTCACCCCTTGCGTTTACATCTGTGGAAAGTGCTACCATTCTGATTTGGAGTAGACCACACATGTACAAGGCAGTGGAAAATTAGGTGCTTCTGGGAGTCTGTAGTGCTGTCAAAGCCAGCTAATCAGATTTGCAGGGCACTAAAGAGACAACTGTTACCATGACAGGAGCCCTGTGGCAAAAGCCAGAGAGATGCAGAAACTAAAGCATAGGATAGAGAAACCCTTCCAATGACTGAAAGGAGCCTAGAGTAGCAGCTCAGATCTAACAGTTTTGTTTTTATTATATTGCTGTTCCACTCTCCCAAGTTCTGACACCAGTGTCATACTGCTGAAGAGAAGTAGTAAATGTCCTGGGCCTTATGGGTGAGCTTCCCAGTACAGGAGAAATCTGGTGGTGTCTGAATATACTCATTTTATTTACACACATACCAGTCTAAGTCTTGGAGCAGAGGTGGTCAAACACCATGCAGGAACCCTCTTTCTTTAGGACTCTCAACCTAACGCCAGTGCTTAGTACTCAGGAGCAACTCTGCTTCAAGAAGTGACTCTAATCAGAGACCCAGTCAGAGAGTGAACTCTGACGTGCTTACAGTTCCCTCCCTCCCAAAGCTGCCGCTACACAGAACCATGCACAGCCCAAAACTAACACCACAGCATGTCTTCCCAAGACTGAATATTTGCTCATATGCAAAGAAAAAATCTTGGGCAACCATGTGTAACAGTGCAATCTGGTGCTGCTTGCCATAATAGTATATTTTTTATTTTGTCTGCAACAATTAACCACTATAGTTTGAAAAATGTGCATCTGATTATCCCTGGACACATGCACCTATTTCGGCAAGCGTATAATTTTGTTTTGAGAAACGAAATAAAGATACCTCTCCCCCAGATGAAGTCATTGTTATTATACTAGGAAAACGTGCTAGTATGTAAGTGGTCTTGACCCAAGAGTTTACAGTTTAAGGGGTTGATCCTATGAAATGCTGAATGTCTTGAGTTCTCAGTGGAGCCACTTTGAAGGTATTTATATCTCACTGTGGGCACTTGCCTCCTCCGAGGAGGTGCTCATCAATCTGCCTAGACCACAGGCAGACAAAGTGTCAAGGGATGCAAAACAATATTTGGTTTTCGTAATTTTTTATATTTTATCCCCTCCCCTTTCCTGTTCTGATCCAACGGTATCGTAGCCATCCTCTTTGACCCCTCTCTTCATCTCATCTTTCCCCTCATATTTCAAAGGCCCTGTTCCCCAATACAGGGCCAGCTTCCCTCCCAATTCTCCCCTCCTTCTGCACTTCCCATCTCTTCTTTTCAATTCTTCCTTTTGTAATTTTTTCTTCATATTCTTTTGTATGCTTCAGTTTTACTGATTATTATACTTTTTTTGAGATCATTTTACTGTTTATTATGTATTTGCTGACATGCTGTGAACATTTTCTCTTTTAAAAATCGGTATAGAGTAATATGCCATCCAGAATATTGCAAAGGAAAGTTAAATTAAGCTAAGACAACTGAAAGAGGGAAGAAATATTAAACAAATTTAAATGCACCAGCCTCTATATTTTCTTCCCATGTTTTTCGCAATATATTTATATGAGAATTTGAAATAGAGACATAAGTCTCCGACAGCATTCACATATTGCTGTTGTCAGTCAAGTTTTCTGCAAAAAAGACAGAGTAAGTTTAAAGTTAAATCTCTTGTAAAAAAAATCAGCAGATAAGCTGCAAGGGTCTTTAGTTTTTTGCTACTTTGATTCCCAATTGCCTTGTATGATTTCCTTTCACATACAGTACATTATCATCATAGTATAAGGAGATAAAGATTGAAAGAGGTACCTGGACAGGCTACTATAAAGAGAAAGATGATGAAATTACCTTGAGTCATATTAGGAGTACACCTCTACCCCGATATAACGCGACCCGATATAACACAAATTCTGATATAACACGGTAAAGCACGGAGGGGGGGGGGGCTGCACACTCCGGTGGATCAAAGCAAGTTCAATATAACACGGTTTAACCTATAACACGGTAAGATTTTTTGGCTCCCAAAGACAGCGTTATATCAGGGTAGAGGTGTATATACACAATGCACCAGTTCTATTGGAAGCATATATACACACACACACACACACAGAACTTTGCTCCAAAGCTAGTATGCGATCCAAATCCAGATTTAAACACCCCCAAATTTTAGAAGGAGAGTGGAGTTAAAATCTAAATCTTGATCCAGATCCCAATTTAACAAATATTCCCCATCACAGTGGGCCAAATTAACCCCCCCCTATGAACATTACCAGTGGTTCAAACTTATTTGTGAATTACTTTGTAAAGAGCATATTGCTTATTTCACCATCAGCAACTACTTTAAGAAACTGTCTCTGATATCAGTAGAGGATTTTGGCTTAGCTTTTAAAATAAATGAATCATTACCAATAGTCACATTCAGAGGCCATGCTAGTGTTAGGTTTCCCCCGGGACCTCTTCCATAGCTCGTTGCTGAGTTACTTTTCTCTCAGAAGTGATTAGTTAGGTCAGCCTTACAAATTTCTGTATTTTGCAGTTTTCCCCTTAGCTCCCAGATGGACCTAAGATAATTTCATTTTCTTTTTCTTTTGGTAACCTCTCTAGGTACGTGTTTAATTCCTTACACTATTAGAGATCTGTGTTCTCTTGTACGTAGGATATAAAAATCTATTAACCACACACACGAGCGATCTATTTATTTTTCATAAGATATCTCATTTTATGGCTTATTTTTCATTAATTCCAAGGACCAGCGTCACAAAAAAACCACCACCAAAAAACAAACAAACACCCAAACCCACTAGAGGGACACCTTACCTGTCAAACATCCATAAAGTGTAGATCTATCCAGGGGCTGGGGTTGCTGGCCATGTAGATGGGGAATGGCATTCCAACAAACCTGGCATAGATCAGAGAAGTGTGGGTTGTTCTGCCCCCAGCCCTGTACATCCCCAAACAATGAAAAAAAAACGATCCCTCTTCCCCCTTGCAGCACAACCAGCTTCCATGTTGTTTTGTCATTGGCTTCCCCACTGTGGCTGCACATTGCTACCTCCTCCATGGGGAATCAATGCTGTGGTTGGGGAGTTAATGCTGATTAGAGCATCATTAAACTACTTTTTTTTTTTGCTCTGAAGGTTTGTTCTTTATGCATAGGGGGTCCTCCTGTTTAACCTCTCCTCACCCCAACATGCCCCATGTTGTGGAGTGACTTACTTAAGGGAGGGGGAAGATTATGATGAAACTACTGCTTTCCCTTTTATGATCCCAATCCAGTTTCTGCCAGCTACTGCTAATATACGTGAAGGGGATTACCTAATCCAAGATGACTATCATATACATGGAGATCTCCCCATACCACTGCAGGATCTTGCAGAAATATAGGCCTTTATAATCATTGTAATAAACGGTGTCATCCATAATATATGTGGTTTATAATATAAAGCTGTAATGCCCGCCTTAAGGTGGGACTGAAATGTGTTCAACCAAGTAAAAGCCCTCCATAAAAAATAAATAATAATAGCAGCAACATAATATCTGTTGAATAGCTTTGAGCTGAGAATCTTGTGAAGTTCTTATGACATGTTTAGTATTTCCTGCTTTTGGCAAGGCCAGAAATGTTGCATAAACAAGCCTTCTCCTGGTATTTTGGGGCTTTCCACTCCAGTGCCAGGCAGAAATCAGGAAATCACAGAGTCGCATTTAGAAATGAATACAGAAAATAAGTTTTTGTCTTTGAACCTCAAAAAAGCTTTAGGTTCATACTGGTTCTTGTTTTTTCCAAACAAGGATCTAAAAACCCATCCTCGTTTAGCAGCATAACAGTCTCACTCGCTGATTTCCATAGTGATGCGTACTAGGCAGGAAGCCAGCAGAGAAATACTTACCAGCAAATATTCTGGAACCAGCAGAGAACACTGAACACATTTATGACCTTAGTGCACAAATAAAATGACACACATTATAATGTACACATTAAGCAGGGAATGATAAGAGTGAGATGCTAATTGATCTCTGAGCTAAGCCATTATTATTGTTACGTGCTGACAATGTTTTGTGCTGTACAAGACACATACAACTTACATTCCCTTCCCCAAATAGCTGATGATCTAAACAAGACAGACACAAAATAGACAGGATACACTGGGAAGCCCAGAGGAAGGAACGAGAGAGAAAACAAAGCTAAATACACTTTATTTCACATCCTCTTCCTACAATAAATGGAAAATATTTCCTTCTGCTATTTTGAGCAGAGGGGAGCAGACAGCAGCAGATCCAGGTGAGGAAAGCATGTGGGATAGGGAAAGTGCTGGCTCTGCACTGTGCTCTCATTGATCCTGGGAAATCCCTCCTGGGTACGCCACGGGATCAGGCTGGGTGCGTAAAGAAGGGATGGAATGAGGGGACAGCATTCTCAACACCATCATCCCAGCATACATCACTGCTGATAGATCAGCAGTAATTTATTTTATTCCTCCCAGTGCCCCACAACGGGAACCCTTCTGAGCAGGGCAGTACCATCCAGAGAAACCACGTGAACATGGCTCCTAAAGGAGCTGTATTGCCTTAGAAGAGAGCAGGGGTGGGATGAGGCTAGGAACAGGGGCGGCTCTATGTATTTTGCTGCCCCAAGCACGGCAGTCAGGCGGCTTTCGGCGGCGTGCCTGCGGGAGGTCCGCTGGTCCCACAGATTCGGCGGCATGCCTGAGGGAGGTTCACCGGTCCCGCGCCTTCGGTGTACCCACTGCCAAATTGCCGCCGAAGCTGTGGAACCGGCGGACCTCCCGCAGGCATGCTGCTGAAGGCTCCCTAACTGCCGCCCCCACAGCGAGCGGCAGGCCGCCCCCCACAGCTTGCCGCCCCAGGCACGCACTTGGAGCGCTGGTGCCTGGAGCTGCCCCTGGCTGGGAAGCAGTACAGAGGTCACAGGGCTTCTGGCACACCTTGGAAGATCTCCATGCATGAATTTCTTCTGCCATTTCTACAAGATAAAAACCCCATGTTCCTAGAGAGTGATCAAGTTCTAGCTTGTGGAGTTCCTGATCCCCTACACAGTATATTCCCATATAAAGGTCAATTGGGCCATAGTCCATCTGGTTCTGTACTCAAAGAAATTTATTTGATTCCTCTGGCATTTGAAATAATTTAAACAAAACCAAATCACAAACCTATTATTGTTAGTTGCTCTGCAGAGAGGCACAGGAGAACATGCTAGAACGGGGTAGTCAATAGGTGGACTGTGGGCCAAACCCAGACCACCAGATGCTTTTAAAGGGACCCTGAAATATTTTTATTTGCTTATTATCAATTTTTTTTATTATTTTCTGTGGAATCTGGACCTTGACCAAGAAATCTGGACCTTGACAAAAAATATTTGACTACCCCTGCTGTAGTTTAATAGCTGGAGTTGCCTTAGTTGCTGATTAGTTTGGATACTGCATTGAAATAATCTGTTGGGTCTTGGTTGCTGGTTTCTCTGGATAGTGCAATTATTAAATAATTGGTGTGGTCTTCATTGTTAGCATTTCTGGAAACTGTGATAAAGTACCTGATGGGCCAGATATTTAGCTGGCGTGAAAGTGTGGCTCCATTGACTTCAGTGAAGCTACATTGATTTCTACCAGTTGGCTATATGGCCTGGTGTCTTTTGTTTTGCCCCCCAAAATTATTTCTAACAGTTAGTTGATGGAAGACAGAAAACTCTGTCTCACCAGGATTTGCAATAATTTTCCCATGGACTATCAGTCAGAATTAGCACCAAAACGATCCTAGAGAAAATAACTGCCTGCTTGTTCAGAACAGTTCAAACATTCAGCTCAGAATTTTACAATATTTTGAATAAAACTTTTCAGATTTTCTTCTTCTCCCCTCCCTCCCCCCCAACATGTTTCCCCCAGAGAGAAAAATCCTCTACAAAGTTTCCTGTAGGGACCAAATCCTGGCTATTTTTCTATAATGCCTTTAGAGCTCACTTTAAAGTACGGGAACATTTTATCTAGCTACACCTCAGCTCTTGCCATAAACAAATTGCTTACTATCTTCTTTTTTGACAAATTGACACCCTCCAGGCAATTCTTGCATGTCCTCAGAAAAGCTGTAATACTTGCTCTGCTCCATGTACCATGCTGACAAAACATGTAGACTAGTATTTTATGCATTGTCTCAAAAGACTTCTTAAGAACCTGCTTAATTACAGTCATCTTTTTATCTACTATGTCAGCTTTTTAATTGGGTCAAAAAATCTACGGTGTAAATTAGACATGTTCTCTCTTATGAATCTATGCTAGGGATTCTTAATCATAATTTTCTAGGTGCCTCCCTATCCTATCCTGATTATTGTTCCATCTATGCACCCAAAATCCATTTTGTTGGTGATCTCAGTCCAATTTCTAGAAGACAGTAGTCCATATTGCACAATCTTCCATCCTAATGTCACCAAGGCTGGCAGTCTCAACAGAAAGGCTGAGGACTAGAATGGACATGGAAACAGAACTACTACTCACTACCCACAGGGAATCTCTCCAGTTCAGGGCTCATCAAACTGGTGGTCAAAGTGAGCAAGTTCAGACTGATCTACAGTAGTAAGTGAATGTTTTCCAGGAGGCCACAACACGTGGAGAACCTCCAACAATCCTGCAAGCAACAGCAGATTAAGAACAGATCCATTAATCCTTGGACCCAAGACCTAGCTGTCAGGGACCCAGAGCTCAACAAAACATACAGCTTCACTAATGGAGAAGCCCAGGACCAGGATGCTCAGCATGGACAGATTTCACTGGGGGCAGGGACTGGTCTTGGCTTCCCTATGTTGTCTCTTATGCCTCAGTTTAGTATGCTGCTGTGTTATGCTTTAGGAGATATGATCTGAACTATCCCACTGCATTGTAACACAAGAGGCAGCTAGCAGCAGGAAGACAATGTTACAAGTGTGCTCTGTGTTTGAGTGTATGTAATGAACAGAAGGAGCACAATCTACTGGCACATAAGAATTTGTATTATTATCTATATATTAGCAGGTTATATAAAGTACATTTAAATAAATAAATGTACTGCAAATAGCTTCCAATGTGCTGATTTTAATATGCATCTCCTAACATGGGACATGCCAACCAATGGGCCGCATGAGCCCAGCACAGATTCACAACATGAAGTAGGCGCGTCAGCACTTGCAACTCCCATTCTTAATGGTACCAATGGTGATGGATAGATGAAGCATGGTCCTCTTCTCTCCTATCTCCGTACAGTATCCAGAGAAGCTAGGCACCAAGAAAACACCAATAATTTAACCTCAGTATGCCAAATACAGTTAGTTAAATTATTCACTGAAAATAATCTCTAGCAAATTTACCCTTTTCCATCACTTGGAATCTGATCCTGATTTCTATTAATGTACTGAACAGTTTATGTGAACAAATTTCTGCCTATGGTTTGTTTGTGAACTGTTCATATTGACTAATTCCTCATTCATGCTATGGGACTTAAGTGACAGTCACACGTTTTTCTTCTCTCAACTGGTTTACTTCACTACAATTTTTATAACAGGAGACTATCAAATGCCAAGTAGCAAATAGTGAGTAGTGCACATCCAGGAAGATTTTTTGGATAGCATGTGCAAACATTAGTGAAAATTTCAAGATTCACAAATGTTTGTTAAAATTCTTAACTCTGGCCTGCTCCTCACTTATCTGTCTTCATCTCTCATTGTCTTGCTCCACCCCATCAAGACTGCCACTTTGTCCACATATCTCAGTACTTTCTTCCACCCTGCCCCTTAAGCACGGAAAACCTTACCCTCTTCTCTTCCAAATCCCTACTGGCTGCTCACCACTCTTAAAAACCAGATTGGCTTGTGAGAAGGTAAAGTATGGATTTAGGAGCCTAACTGTAGTTTCCTATTTTTGAAAATTTTGGCCATACTGAATTAAGTGAAAAACAAAACAAGAAAAATCAGTACACTCTGAGTGGGCTTTCAACGTGCAATACTAAGCATGATAGGGATCTGGAATTTATACAAGATGGATTCAAACTTAAACCTTGAAATTGCGATCAGCAAAAATCAATCAAATCAAGCCATCAAAATTCTGGGAAAGCATAAAAAGATGCATGGAATACCAGGCTGAAGGAACTATTTTAACACTGCGTAAGGGTTCAGTGAAGCCATAATATTGTGATCAGTTCTTGTTACATTACAAAAACAAACAAGATGCAACACAAAGCAATCACAGTGATACAGAGATCCCCAAAATCTTTTCTTAGAACCATGTTGTCATCCATTTCTACCCAGAGCTCTCCATTGCCTCATTTGGGAGCTCTACTCATAAATGATTGGCACAGTAGGACCTCTAATTGTTCACAGAGGGTATGTCTACACTCCAATGTAAGCCCAGGGTTAGTGGGACTCAAGTCAGCTAACTCATGTTAGGGAACCTAGGGCTTGAGAATCTACATTGTATTTTAACCCAAGGTTAAGAATTTTCTGATCCGTGCTCAAACCTAGGACTCTGGTGTCCACTCTGCAGTGCATAAACCACCCAAGTCAAACTGACCATATCCCAGAGTCCCTAGTGCCCCTCCCCCAAAAATGCAGCCACTGCCACCCTAGGAATGTGCTGCACTGTGAGAAAACTTTACTGCCCACCCTGCACATTATCAGGAAGTAGCTCACTTTGCAAAAAGCTTAATCAGTTCACTCAACATTACAAAGCCAAGATGCTCTCTGATGGAGTGCTTGCAGATCATTACAGAATGCTTAATGCTGACCTGAGCTGCTCCCGTTTACCAAGGTGACGGGCTTCCATTTTCAAAAGAGTAGATTGCAGATTGTTGGGATAGAGAGGACAAAGGAAGTTTTCCTATGGAATTGTTGGGTACTTCCAGGTGACTTCTGGGACCTGAGCAACAGGGCTGTGGCTACACTACAAATCAATAGGGTTGGGACCCTGGGTCCCAGCTTGACTTGTGCTCAGACTCTCCAGCTCGGCAGGATCGTGGGACCCTTGGTCCGAGCCCTGGGTTAGCACAATTGCAGTGTAGACACAAGGGGATTTGCCTTGATCCCGGCTCAGGCATGGGCTTAAACTGCAGTGCAGACATCAAGAGTGTTAGAGAAATCATAGTCTGATGTTCACAGGCATTGAGCAACCCAGCTCCCAGTGAAGTCATGTGAAATAGTTAATATGGAAAAATCACTAAGTGTAGAATAGGAGCGGCTCTTAGAAATAGTTTTACAAAAAAAGAAAAAAGAGTTAGATCAGAATTTGTAGGAAAAATATAGAAACAAAACTGAACAACAGTGGAAGATATTGCTGGACTCTTTCTTGTGAAAAAATGTCTGATTAGGCATTCAGAATACCATCAATGAATTTAACATCAATGGTAAAATCTGATTACTACTGAACATCATTAAGCACTTGCTAATGTAACACTTCAGAGATGTTTCAAACATCATTTATTTTTTCTTTTGTGCCATCATCATTTGTATTATCAGTGTAGGAATCACTGAAGCTAGAAAAGAAAAAGGCCTATTCGATCATCTAGTCTAGGGCTAGGCAACCTATGGCACATGTGCAGAAGGCGGCACGCAAGCTGATTTTCAGTGGCACTCACACTGCCTGGGTCCTGGCCACCAGACCGGGGGGCTCTGCATTTTAATTTATTTTTGAATGAAGCTTCTTAAACATTTTAAAAAACTTATTTACTTTACATACAACAATAGTTTAGTTACCGGTATATATTATAGACTTAGAGACCTTCTAAAAACGTTAAAATGTATTACTGGCACGCAAAACCTTAAATTAGAGTGAATAAATGAAGACTCGGCACACCGCTTCTGAAAGGTTGCTAACCTCTGATCTAGTCCTTTTTCTGCTAATATGGGATTATTTCTTTACTGAGTACCCTGAACTAAAGCCCTGGCTCTGAACTCTACAATATTGATTGGAATTTGGATCAGAATTTTCCAAATGTCCCCTATGTTTATAATACCAAAATCCCAGATCTGAATACTCCATACTCTGACATGTTCAATATGGTCAATTTGAGCCCACTTATATTTGCTTAGGATTTATCTATCTAAAATTATGAAAGCAATGGAGACTCCACCTTGGAAAGCTATTAACGAGTCTTATCATTAGGACATTCCTAACGTTCAACATTTCCTAGACAGTTATACTAATCAATAGCACATAATGGCATAACCATTGCATGAGTGACATGAAATAAATACCAACTGAGTTGCACTATGCTAATATTTCTGTACCATGCTAGGACATGTCTATTAGTATGGGAGAATTGTTTCTCCTCACCTCATGTCACTTCAATCAGTTTCCTGGTGGACTGCACACATTTCTGCAAGGTTCTGCCCACACAGATTCTGCATGACAATGTGTGTCTTTAAACACTAAACAAGGAATGTTTTCCCTTTACCTATTATGTTTTCTACAGAAAAAGTCTCTAGCATGAAATAAACACAAATGAAGCTGTCTGGGCAGTGTATGCGCCTAGGCACACAGCCTCATCTGTGGATCTGCAGCAATTAATTATAGTTATGCTGAAATATCTGCAGAGCATTTGTATGTATAAATTATGTATCGGGTGAGGAACAGCACACCACAGGATATACATTGCTGTTCTCACAAGGCAATCCCATTCTTCAACTAATATATATTACCAAGTGAAACTGATTTTAATTAATTGGTGCCTAGCATCTTAATAGGAATAATTTAAAATAAAAACAAACAAACTTGGAGCATCTTTTCAGAGATATTGTTTAGCCAAAGCTTCAGGCAGAAATTTATCCCAGTTCTACCCTTACTTACATTTTATTTTGAATAAAAAAAACCCTCAAGTTTTATTGTATGTCTTTTAATATGTTATTCAAGCTCCATAATAGCACAGATACAAGCATAAAACAAGGCTATCAATGACCAGAGTTTAAAGCCAGTGAAGTATGTGTAAAATATAAGCATATGATTATCCCTCTTATTATGGTTATTACAAAGCATAATGAGCAGTGTCAGTTTGTTATCTTATCATTGTAATATTTTGTGGATTCGCCTGAGAGTAAAATGTAAATGCAATTGCTGAGCACAAATGAGTCAATGGGCTGGGACGCATGATAAAAGAGTAATAAGAAGGTGATCTGGTTTAGAGATTATTCTTAGTTATACTAATTGTATGCCTTGAAATTAATAGTCTGCTACAAACAAGACAGGTGGTTGAAGTTAGTTGTGAAAGAAAGAGCAGCAGAATCTCCAGAAGACAATGTAGTTTCTTGCTAAACAGAAGAATTTATTTGCTGACACCTAACGCTTAATTTATTAAAACCAGTCTGCTTTGTGACCCCTATTCAGGGCACATGTTTAACTTTAAGCATGGTGATTAAGTCCCACTTGGTGTCCTGAATAAAAGATGGATTTAAGCATATGCTTAAATGCTTTCCTGAAGTGGGGCCTGAATATGGAAAAGTCAGCCTTCAGCTGTAATATTCACCTACATTCTTAACTTTATTCCCCCCCCCACTGTGACAAAGAATGATTTGTTTAAAAACAACAACACACAAAACATTATATTTTTTTCAACACACCTGCATAAAATGAATTTGTAATTAAAATGAAACATTTTAATGATGCGCAAGCAGAATTTATTGCAGCTTTATCTCATACAGCTTAACTCCTGCACATACTCTGTCTTCTGCTCTGCTTGCATAGAAATAGTGCAGCCCGTGGGAAGATTCTAAAGGCGTAAATTAATCTTGTGTGAATAACACAGGCAAAACATCCTGGTTGTTTACAGTGATGACAGAATTCTGATAGGTTTGTTTTAATACTTAAATTAATAATTATTACACTCAAGGAGAAATCTAGGGTGGGGTTGGGCATTACAAAAACATGGTCAGTATAAACTCCACACTCTAGTATTTCTTAATTTATTTTTCTGTAGGGATAGTACTTAGCCTGAAATTATTTTAGGAGGAGAGGGGCTATAATATTTCCTTAAGGTTCTGTTGCAGGAAACATTAACATTCATTGACCTTGCAGCGGTAATTTGTACTGATGAGTGGCATTATATGAATAGTGTATTAAAGAAGCTTATTAGAGATAGGAAGCATCCTATGCTATTCAGAGATTCTATTACCATTTGAGATGTGCCTGTCATGGAGTGTTCACGTATAAGGGACATTTGGAACAGTGGAAAAATACCAGAATAGCCTGGCTAAGCCATTCTGGTTTATTGTAGCTCATTGCTCAGTTTTAATCTGAAAATTGTTGTTAAAAATTAACAGCAGCATCTTATTAAAAATATGTATTTGACTTTTCCTGTTTTAACTACATCACTTTATCATACTCTTTTGTTTTTAACCAAGCACTAAATGTTATGGGAAATATACATTTACTTTTGTGATTACAGAGCCACTATCAGTTCTTACTGTGGAGATCTGGGCCAAAAATAGATATGCAAACTGCAGCAATCTAAATAGAGAGTCACCCTGCAAGTTCTTCCTAGGAGGTGTAACACATCTCATTACCACATTTTGGAAGAATATGCTGTTAACAGAGTATTTTCTTCTTGTTTTGAGGGCATGAATAGAATTATCACTTGATAATTTATAGGGTGCCAACTGTTTTACTGCATCTAGTAAGCAATAAAGAGCTATAGGGAACATGAAGTTTGTGGCACCTGCAGCTCATTAAAAGAGCACTATCAAAAATGAAATGTTTAGGCATCCTGTAATGCTTGCATGTGTCACATACAGAGGACTCATATTTAGGCTCAATCCAGTAATGCTCACTTATAGGGCCAATGAAGATAAGATATATTATAGAGGGAAATATATGGTCAGATCATTGGATAGGGGAAGGAGTACCTGATGGTACTCAATTCACAAATGGATTGATATCCTTAGAGGGCCACAAATCTTTCCTTAGTAGTCATGGAAAACTTTTCCTAGTAACTGCATTTTCTTCTTTGCCTTCCTTCTCCTATCAAGACCTCAACTGGTAAAAATTACTAAATTAAAATATAAATATAATATAATATAATATAATATAATATAATCAAAATGGAGATGTATGAGGGGATTTAAAAATCAGATTTCATCAGATGAATCAGAGAGACTGATAGCATGTAAAAGGAACTCTCAGGATTTGTACTTAAAATGAAAACAAAAATGTGAATACATTTTTTGTTGTAAAAAGAAAAATGTCTGGTTGGAAGAATATTTCAGGAGCATTGCCAAAGGCAATATGTACATAAATTACAGGTGGGGCTGGTAGCTCTGCCTATTATAATAGGAAGTGTTGGGCAACCTTAATAAGTCCCTATTTTCAATTGCTTATAACTTTGTGAAACTTTAACCATGTGGGTTGAAGTTTTCCATGCTAGGTATCTGCCCCAATCTGATATTTAAGAAGAAGAAGGAAAAAAAAAAAAGCCAAAAAACAGTTCAGCCGCTACTGAGAACAAGACTAGGGGAAAATATATTGTTTTGCCCATGTTAAAAAAATTTTGATTTTTTTTTCTTTGAAGTGTTCTAGAGCCCCCATGCTTTGGAGCAGGGACTTGAAATTTGGCTATGAGGTGGCCTGTGTCTCAGGGATGTGTCTTTTGCAATCACCATAAAAATCTGCTCACATTTGACCAAGCCTTTGGGGGGGTGGGGTGGGGAAAATCAGAGTTTGGCTATGCTCAGTAGTCTTCTTTGATTTGAACAGGTAGAATCTACAGTTTCCATCCTCACTGAGCATACTTAAGCCTCTCAGCTCCTATGTGTCACCACACTGGTCATGGGCCAGTCCGACAGAGCAACTGAGCATGCTCTAACTCATGACAATGGAGGCTAAGAAGGACTTTCCCTGTAACTGGTCCTTCCAGCTGCTCCAGTCTGGGCACAGAGCAGGGAGCATGTTTCTCCTGTGCTTTCAATGACCTGGTTGCTGGTGCCCAGGCAGTGTGAAGGAGGAGGCTTTTGAATACAGAGGGGACAAAAGCTGGTCTAGGAAGAGGGAAAAGGTGTAGATTAGGACAAAGAGTCTGATGAGGTTGGAACCGGAGGCAAGGGAGGGGATTGTGACTAGGAGTTAGAAGGGGAAGAGACTGGGATTGGTTTGGCAAGAAGGCTGGAAACTAGGGGTAGGGCAGGCTGGGAATAGTTGGGCATGGAGACTGTGACTGGGAGCCTTGGCTGGGTGGGAGTAACACAGATTGGCTGAGGTCCTGGGATGAGAGTGATGACTGGGACAGGCTGGACAAGGAGACTGGGTGTAGGAACCAGTGGGGGTAGGGAACAGGGGATGGGATGAAGAAGGGGGACAAATCTAACAAGAAGCCAGGATGTAGTGAGGACTGGGACTGGCTGGACAAAAAGGTTTGCATAGCGAGCCAGGGAGGGTATGGTGGGGGAGAGAGATGGAGATTGAACGAGATGTCTTATCAGGCTAGGAGCCTAGCTGCAGGGAAGGGAAGAGACAGATTGGATGAGGAGCTGGCTAAGGAGACTGGGATTCTGGCAGCAAGCTCTCAGGGGGGAGACCAAAACTGTATAGGCAAGGAAACTGGAACTGGGACTTGGTAGGCAAGGATAATGAGACTGGGACAAGGAGCCTTTGATGGGGGAAGAGACAGGACTGGGAGAGGTTGGAGGGGCAGGGCAGAGGGGATCAAGTTTGTGGGAAACAGACAGAAGAGTCTGTGCTCACTCCCCTCCAGAGCTTGGAATGGAATTCAAGATCCAAGGGTTCTAGAGATTTCCTCAGCCATCAGCACTTATTTATGAAACTCACTGGCAAAAAGTGTCTTACACCTCTCCAGTGCTGGTCCATACAGATAATGACAACCTACCACTATCAGTTATTCCATTAGCCCAAGTGGTAAGGGCCGTGTGGTCGATCTACAGGTTCCAACTCTGCTGATGAATGATGTGGGCTTCAATGTGATGCCACATGATGGAATTATTTTTTTCCAGTTTGATTTTTTAAGAGCCCAAGAACTTATATATGAATATACAACATAAAAACTATGTTAAGAGAACGTTAAGATTGCTGAGTCAAGCCCTCAAAAGTCAGGAATTGTTAGAATAAAGTTTACCTCTAGAATCTTAAGTTGCCCCCCCTTGTGCATATGCATTATGATTCAGTCTTTAATTACGTGATCATATTCTATATTTCTTTGTTTATTCTTAAAAGCTCAGCATCAGGAGTTTACGTGATTATGTGGAAATGTCAGCTTTAATTTAAAAAAAAAAAAAAAACAAGAAAATAAAACCAAAAGTTTTCTCCACAACTGTGAGAGTTGGAAAGCTTAAAAATGTCAATCCTACTGGCTCAGAAACCAGAATGTGATTAAAAGAATCTGAGTCATGATTTTTGAATGCCTTGAGTTGGCAGTGCTGCATAACGTACCTGCTAGAGTTAAACATTAGATGGAGGTGGTGATAAAGCTGATGAGGAATATGAAGGGGGGGGGGGAAGACTCTTAGTAACTTAATGTTACAGCTGTAGGTGTCCCAAAATGTTTTTCTGCATATTCATGGAAGAAGCATATAATGCATTTCCTAGTAACTCTCCATGCACCTTGCTCTACAGGAGACAGTGGTGAGCTTCAGTGCATCTTATGCCAGCAATAAAGCTCCATACCTGTAAAAATCTGACTCCTAGCACAATTTTTTGTAAAAAAAAGTCAGCAAGCCTACCATAATTACTCATAAATACAGTAAGTCTTAATTAAGTTTAAATGAATGTCAGGACTTCCCTGCAGAACGAAACTTGTCCCCATGTCTCACTAAGGGGCAGGGAGGGAAGGATAAAGGCCTTTTTAATGAGAGAGTACTGGAGTGCACAGCTGTGTGAGAGGAGGTCCAGCTCTACACATGCTAATTACTAAGAATAGGAGGGAGGCTTGTTATTGTTTTTTCCATGTGATGTGTCTCCCCATCTTTGCGGATGAAAAGGCCTAGCCTGAGTCTTTCTACATTCTACGGATGGGAAAATTGTTTGCAATACAGTGGGAGCAGCTCCACCCAAAGCATAAACTGAATCTGCATCAAACCCTTTTGTTTTTCATACATATTTTTCTTTAACCATATTATTTTTTCCATGACCATCTGCATTTCCATGTTTAGCCTAGGACCTGATGTGCAAGTGATAAAATGCTATTCGGTTCATTTTTGCAAATCCAGAAGGTTTGGCAAAGCATGTGAACTATAAACCCTGACCCTCTGAGACCTTGACAGTTTGCCAACTACTGTGCATATCCTCATTCACCCTGCCTTTATATTTGCATGGCATTCTGCCCATGGTTGATGAAAATCTGGATGCAACATGTTCAGAGTCTGCGCGCACACACACACACGGCAATTTCATATTGTTATAGGAATCCCTTTGTAAAGAGCAAAAAACAATACAAACCAGAATGTTTTGCATGTAGAGAAATGCCAAGTAAGAAATAGAACAACTGACTTATGCAACAGTAACTCCTATTGAAATTTGCATCTGTTTAAGCCAGCAAAGTTGGGCCCATAATATCTATATGAACAACCACTTTAGGAATGTTTTTAATCCATGTAGGCCCCAATTCAGCAAAGCACTATAGTACATGCTTACCTTCAAGCACATACTTAGGTGCTCTGCTGAAGAGGGATGGCCATATGTTGCTCATTTGGGGCCTAAAAGGTCAAATTAGACATAGGGTTTATAAACTCACATGTTATACTGGAGCTTAATCGAATGGAAAGGTGTCTGAAAGGTGTCTAATTATGAATCATGCAGTGACGTTAGTAAAGAGCTAGTGCCCAAGCATTATTTTAGAAAGGTAATTCTATGACACCCTATCACAAGTTTTCCCTCTTTCTCCTCTCTCTGGATGCAGGCAGCATGACAGCTGCAAAAAGGAAGTCTTTAGCAACATGGAAGACATTAAACAGCCTAATCATACTGCCTGAAGATAGTTTGTTTTCACAAATCTTGATTGCTCATTTTGAATGAGTCATCTTAATTCAGTAATCCAACTATCCTCCAGTTATAGGCCCATAATTTTTTCAGGAATCTTGTAGTTTTGAATGATCAAGAAGGTAAAGCAATTGAGAAATAGAGGAGACTTGCCTGTTAAAAGGCTAGCTGTAACTAGTTTATTGCTTGGGTAACAGTGAACCACTATGAAATGCTTTCTTACATGTTTGCTTCAGAGATGGCAATGTAGGCACCCAGAGCTTTACTTAGGTAAATGGACACAGCACCTACTATACAATATGTAGTGATGTAAGGGAAACACAAAATGAGGATCTCTAAATGAGCTGTCCAGGTTTGAAAATTGATCTGAATGAAGTCTATTAGATTAACCCATTGTACACTATTCCTAACCTTGAACAGTGTGTTTGGGAGTGTGCCACTGAATACACACTTTCACATGGCAAGGGGCATAAACCTCTGAATAGGGCTGGAAGGGGTTGTGGCCAGTATTCCAGTCCATAGATTGTAGCTTTGCTCCCTGCCTGTAAGTTGGTTGGAGGATGGAGTCTCTTCCCCCATTCACATGGAGTTCCCTACACAAAGCCCAGTTACTCTTTGTACAGGGGCATGTGAATTTCACCCAGAGATTATTTTCTACCAATAATTATTCTAGTTATGCCCCATTCCACACTTTGGTTCCTTTGCCCTTATTATGCAGAAATTGTAAGAAAAAATTAAAAAGCAAGAGAGTTGATTTTGCTGGTAATTATAAGGCCCTGATTTCTATATAAATGTCTCAACCTCAATGCAAAGCTGATCAATATCAGAGAATCATTTTTATGGTTACTTTATGTAGCCTTAAAATGAACTACAGAATCAAAATAATAAAAGCATATTTTATTCTTTTAGAAATTACCCTCAATATGCAGGATGAAGAATGGACACCTCTGGCCCAATATTTTGCAGTTCTTCCCTCAGAAGAAACAGATCTCTTGGTATGATTCTCAGTGGTTTTGTGTAAGCCAGGGGAAGTGGTGGGGAGGAAGATCCTATATCCCTAGAAATAAGTTTTCTTCCTCCTATCTGCATCCATGACTCAATCCATTTCAACATTTGAAAGAAAATATTACTGTAAAGCCATGAGTTTTGTGAGTCCTTGAAGTTGTTAACTGGTACAATATCATCTTCTGATTCATCAGTGAATTCAGAGAGCCAAATTTATCACTGGTATGTCTCCACTGCCTTCACCTGAGTTACAACAGGGATGCATTTGTTCCAGTGTAAGTGACTGTTTAATAGGAATGCCATATACTTTTATAATTTTACATAATATTCCAAAAATAGACTCAGACTCTTAAGCCTCAAGTAATATTTAAGCTTCCCATTTACTTCTCTTACAATAGCCCATTCGATACTGCCCAGTACTCACTTATTTTTAAGCAACATTCTCTATATTTTCCAGTTTCCTATTAAATATTTTCCTATTAAATATTTTTTTAATTTAAAGTTTGAAAGAGAATGAGTATCTGCTATTTTCATTTTATTGTTAGCATTTCTCCTCTCCTTGACACATAACTTAACTGATTATAATCAGTTTAAGTTTCCCACCACAGTAGAGCTGAAGAACTCGGCTAGCTATATCTTATTTGAGAGCAGGAGTTTTTCCATTGTCTTGCGAGGAGTGCCTGCAGTACTTTGATTTGTCGTGGAGGGCTCTTGGGTTGGATTAGATCCGTGATTCTCAATCTATTTTCCACTGTGGGCCGCATATGTAGCTCCATGTGTTATGTGGGCTGCAACCACACAATATATATGCTATCTGTATGGCCCCAAGAATGTCACATGGGCTGCAACTGTGTGCTGATTGGTCTGCAAGTGGCCCACAGGACACAGGTTGAGAACCACTGGATTAGATCCACACCCCATTTAGTCTTAATCCATCCCTAGAGAAAGCAAACCAGTGAAAGGACTCTGACAGACGTGCACAGGCTGAAATTGTGGACAAACAATATCACTTGTCCCATAACCTCAGCCGTACAGAATGCAATGCCATCCACAGCCTCAGAAACAACTCTGACATTATAATCAAAGGGGCTGACAAAGGAGGTGCTGTAGTCATAATGAACAGGTCGGATTATGAACAGGAGGCTGCCAGGCAATTCTCCAAGACCACATTCTACAGGCCACTATCCTCTGATCCCACTGAGGAATACCAAAAGAAACTACACCATCTGCTCAAGAAATTCCCAGCTACAGTATATTTACATGGACAACCCCCTCAGAACCCCGACCAGGGGTATTCCATCTGCTACCCAAGATCCATAAACCCGGAAATCCTGGACGTCCCATCATCTCTGGCATTGGCACTCTTACAGCAGGATTATCTGGCTATTTGGACTCTCTTCTCAGACCCTACACTCCCAGCTATCTTCGAGACACCACCGATTTCCTGAGGAAACTACAATGCATTGGTGTTCTTCCTGAAAACACCATCCTGGCCACCATGGATGTAGAAGCACTTTACACCAATATTCCACATGAGGATGGACTACAAGCTGTCAGAAACAGTATCCCTGATAAGACCACAGCACGCCTGTGCTGAGCTTTGTGACTTTGTCCTCACCCACAACCACTTCAGATTTGGGGACAACTTATACCTTCAAGTCAGTGACACTGCTATGGGTACCTGCATGGCCCCACAGAATGCCAACATTTTTATGGCTGACTTAGAACAATGCTTCCTCAGCTCTCGTCCCCTAGTGCCCCTCCTCTACTTGCGCTACATTGATGACATCTTCATCATATGGACCCACAGAAAGGAGGTCCTTGAAGAATTCCACTTGGACTTCAACAATTTCCACCCCACCATCAACCTCAGCCTGGACCAGTCCACACAAGAGATCCACTTCCTGGACACTACAGTGCAAATAAGTGATGGTCACATAAACACCACCCTATACTGGAAACCTACTGACGGCTATACGTACCTACATGCCTCCAGTTCCATCCAAAACACATCACACGATCCATTGTCTACAGCCAAGCTTTAAGATACAACCGAATTTGCTCCAACCCCTCAGACAGAGACAAACACCTACAAGATCTTTATCAAGCATTCGTAAAACTACAATACCCACCTGGGGAAGTGAGGAAACAGATTGACAGAGCAAGACGGGTACCCAGAAATCACCTACAACAGGACAGGCCCAACAAGGAAAATAACAGAACACCACTGGCCATCACATACAGCCCCCAGCTAAAACCTCTCCAGCACATTATCCACGATCTACAACCTATCCTGGAAATTGATCCCTCACTCTCACAGACCTTGGGAGGCAGGCCAGTCCTCGCTTACAGACAACCCCTCCAACCTGAAGCAAATACTCACCAGCAACTACACACCACACCACAGAAACACCAACCCAGGAACCAATCCCTGTAGCAAACCTCGTTGCCTACTCTGTCCCCATATCTACTCTGGCGACACCATCAGAGGACCCAACCACATCAGCCACACCATCAAGGGCTCATTCACCTGCACATATACTAATGTTATATGTGCCATCATGTGCCAGCAATGCCCCTCTGCCATGTACATTGGCCAAACCGGACAGTCCCTCTGCAAAAGAATAAATGGACACAAATCGGACATCAGGAATGGTAACATACAAAAGCCAGTAAGTGAACACTTCTGTGACGTTGTGCAGTCTATATGGTCTTATAAAAACTTGATAATAAGTCAATATAATGTAACTGAGCTGGTTTTAGAGAAAATACGGTAATAAGTGAATGTAACGTAACTGGGATATGCTTCATGCAAAAGGTCTCTTGTAAGGTATCATTACAAAGCTTATAATGTACTGAGTGTGATCACCTGATTTGTATAAATGTACCACTCTTGTATCTAAAACTAGAAATATAAAATGTAACTCTGAGGGCCTATTGTAATTGTGTAAAGTGTGGACCATTAATGATGGTTTGGAATCTTGATGACTCCCATTGTCTGCAGATGGCTGTATTTACCTGTGAGTCTTCCTGTATATGTGTGTGCTGGCAAATGAGTAATGAAGTCTTGTAGTGACATGTGATCATGTCACCTGAACTGGAATCCATCTTTAACCTGGTGCTTTTCCAGTGAGGGGGGGTGTGGAAACCCAGAGAGACAAAGAGTTCCCGCCTTATGCAAAAGATATATAAAGGGGGGAAGAGAACAGAGAGGGAGAGAGAAGCCATCATGAAGAATCCCCTAGCTACCACCTGAGCTGCAACAAGAGCTGTACCAGGGGAAAGAATTGTGCCCAGGCCTGGAAGGTGTCCAGTCTGAGAAAAACTTACTGAAACATCTCTGAGGGTGAGATTATCTGTATTTAGTTTGATTAGGCATAGATTTGCGCATTTTATTTTACTTTGCTTGGTGACTTACTTTGTTCTGTCTGTTACTACTTTGAACCACTTAAATCCTACTGTCTGTATTTAATAAAATCACTTTCTATTTAGTAATTCACTCAGAGTATGTATTAATACCTGGGGGAGCAAACAACTGTGCATATCTCTCTATCAGTGTTATAGAGGGCGAACAATTTATGAGTTTGCCCTGTATAAGCTTTATACAGGGTAAAACGGATTTATCTGGGTTTAGACCCCATTGGGAGTTGGGCATCTGAGTGCTAAAGACAAGCGCACTTCTGTACGCTGTTTTCAGGTAAACTTGCAGCTTTGGGACAAGTGATTCAGACCCTGGGTCTGTGTCTGGAGCCAAACAGGAGTGTCTGGCTCAGCAAGACAGGGTGCTGGAGTCCTGAGCTGGCAGGGAAAACAGGAGCAGGGGTAGTCTTTGCACATCGGGTGGCAGCTCCCAAGGGGGTTTCTGTGATCCAACCCGTCACAACTTCAATCTCCCTGGTCATTCTATTACAGATTTAAAAGTCACTATTATTGAACAAAAAAAGAAAACAACTTCAGAAACAGACTTCAAAGAGAAACAGCAGAACTAAAATTCATTTGCAAATTTAACACCATTAATCTGGTCTTGAATAGGGACTGGGAGTGGCTGGCTCATTACAGAAGCAGCTTTTCCTCTCCTGGAATTGACACCTCCTCATCTATTATTGGGAGTGGACTACATCCACCCTGATAGAATTGGCCCTGTCAACACTGGTTCTCCACTTGCGAAGTAACTCCCTGCTCTCCATGTGTCAGTATCTAATGCCTGCATCTGTAACTTTCACTCTATGCATCTGAAGAAGAGAGGTTTTTACCCACGAAAGCTTATGCCCAAATAAATGTTAGTCTTTAAGATGCCACCAGACTCCTTGTTGTTTTTGTAGATACAGACTAACACGGCTACCCCCTGATATATGACAGACTCATTTTCCAACATGGAGAGACCTGGTTAGAGCAGCAGCAGCAGCAGATCATTTTAACAGTGGGATTTGGATAAAATATTTTCTAACCCTTCTATTTCATTCTCTAGCCTTTGCAATGGGGCAAAAAAAGGCAATTTTCACCTCCAAAGAGGAAATGTGAATCACAGAGATGATAAAATCATCATATTCTAAAAGAGGAAGCCTGGCCTTTTGAGATCATGTAGTACCAGATTAAGGCATTGGAAGACCTTTCAAGATGCATGTGGCTTTCCATTTCAAGTCCCAAGTTTGTTTCAGCTGATTTTTAGGCAGAGGCACTGGCCAATGTTCAGGGGTCAAAACAAGTCCACCAGTCCAAAAAAAAAAAAAAAGTGTCTATACAGGTGCTCATATGGCCCCCTATAAACTGCATTTTGCTCCTCCCAGTTATTTACAACAAAAACTTCTCTCTCTTCTTTCCTTCATAGCCTGTAGGTGAAATAGTCCGACAGGGTTTTCCTTTTTATGCTTGCTTATGTTTGTGTGAATGAGCGATTGAGTGTGTTTAGAGATTCAGGTTAGCTAAAATCCTTTTTCCAAAGAACACTAACCCAGAAAAGTAGTTAGAAGGTAACTTCATGAGCTGTGTGAAACCTCGTTATGGACTGAGTTAAAGCCTCATTGAGACTGTGTGTGAATTCATCCTTCTATTAACACAATTGTCAGGATAAGTTAATCACAAGCCCCCCACCTAAGACAAAAGAGTTTGTGAACTCACTCAAGCATTTTAGACTGAGTGGGCAGAGGAGTTTTGTTGAGTATTATTGGGAGGTGGGGGGGGGGGGGGGGATTAAAGGGAGAACAAACAGAAACAGACAGATCCAGGAACAGTGCAAGACAGCCACACAGAGTCTGAAGAAGCAGCTGAAAGCACAAGGTTTGACCCTGGAAGAAACCTGAGGAGAAGTTTTGGATCAGGGTGCTGGCGGAAAAGAAGCTTGTGCCCATGAGCAAAATAAACTGTTTCATGCTATTTGATTCCTTCTGCATTTAGAAACACAGGATTTTGTACATTCTTTGTAAGTAAACAAAACTACAAAGCAATACCTGACTATCACCAGTTTCTCCATCCAACTGGAACCACCTACTAAAAATCAGGTTTAAAGGGGTAATAGTACTAAAAAAGGTGAGCGCTCCCCTTCTACAGTCAGAAGCATCCAATCAGAGAGCCCAGAGAACCAATCACAAACTAAGAGAAAGCAGCAGCTTATCCTCCCCAGCCCAAGCAACACAGCCCAGTGCCAGTTGCCTACGTACCATGTGCCAACTACACTCTGGATTAACTTCCACTCACTCATAGGAGCACAGGTTGCTGAGTAGTGCAAAGGCCCTTCTACCTTGCTGTTATTGTTTTAGACACAAATTCAAACATATTCAAAACAATGCATCTGAGCTATGTGTGCAAAATATGCAGTTGCACATGCAAAACCTTGGAATTATTTTCAGTTGCACAAGACATTTCAATTATACATCTGAAAATAATGCTGCTTTCGCATGCCTAAGTCTGTAAAGATATGTCTACATTGCAGCTGGGAGTGTGCCTCCCAGCCTAGGTAGACAGATATGAACTAGCTGTGCTCGACCTAATGCACTAAAAGTAGCAGCGTGGATGTTGCAGCACAGATGGCGGCATGGGACAGCCATCCAAATACAAGCCCACCTGACTCGCTGGGTCGATGCTCTGATGACTAGCCCATGCCACAGTGTCAACACTACTATTTTTAATCCACTAACTCAAGTAGAGCTCAGGCAAGTTTGTGTATCCAGACTGGTTGGTACATTCCCAGCTGCAGCAGATCTGAATTGCGTGCCTTGCAGCATTGAAAACACTTCCACCAGACAGAATAATATATATAGCAGTGTTTAATTACATAGTAATAAAACCAACACAGTATAAATGTAAGTCAATGAGAATGACCCTGTGTGTTTTCCTAAGATATAAGATCCAGGCAAACATGACTTCATGGTCTCAGGTTTTAGAGATATATCCCATCACAGTGCCTGATAATAATCATTAGGATGGAGTATTGTTACAGTTGTTAATTGGCAGATATATGTCTGAATGCTTGGATAGATTTTTGATTGGTTGCCATGTAGTTTTTATTACAGAAAATCGATAAAGTATACCCATGCAGTATGAACTGGGCTTTCAAAAAATACTGCAAACTCCCACATCTATCTTGCTGCTCTGCAGTTTTGATGGAGTATTTTTTCCTCTCTTTTTAAAAAGAGGACAGAGAACAGGAGTATTTCAAAATCCTCTTATTTCAATCTTTAGGTGTACCTAAGAGGTGGACGTTAATGAGGGCTAGGGAATTTATTCTCTTTAGAGTGAATGTTAATTCAAACATTCACTGTGATCCTGATATGTGTCTAAATGCAGTAAATCCCTTATTTATGAATATAAAGGCCATGAATAGGCTTTAGAATACAGCCCTAGGGGGCTCTTCAAGTGCATGAACCCGACAATGTTTAACATGTTCATTTATTCTTGCAGAACTGCTTCAAAAGGAAGGCCGGGGGGGGGGGGGGGGCAGAACTGGAAGCTGCTCTTGTTTCTCAGTAGTTGAGGAAAGCTTCTTGTATGAACTGAACAAAACATCCTCTGTTTTGTAGATGTTTTCCTGCACTGTATCCTCTGCACTTCACTACCGAGGATTCAAATTTCTAGGACAGGGCTGTTGCTATAGCCTGAAATAAGCACATACATTTTTTATGACAATCTCTTGTCTAAATGCAGCTTTTGGAACACTGACAGCCCAATAAAGAAATCTGGCTCATTTGGCAAACAAATAATTGTTCTGGTATCTGAGAGCTGATGAGAAATGTTATTAAATGGCTCCTCAGATTTTTGTGATTTGATTTTTCAAGGAGAGTTCCTAATGCCATCAGTCAGATGTTCTATTACAAGAGGAAGAAGGGTAGAGTACTCTGAAAGCTAAAAGCCATTAAAAGCCAGTGTAATCTACAAATAAGAACTGAAATATGCTTGTTCTGCATGGAACATAATATCCTAAATTCTGCTCTTATACTGAGGTGTATCCAGATTAGCTCCATCAAAGTCAATGGAATTATGATGTTGTAAATCTAAATCAAAATTTGATCCACTGAGTTATAGTTTTCTTCACTGTAATGATGTGGCTGCTGATAGCACTGCAAAGAAGCAGCTTATGGTTTGTAACAGTCTCCGTAATACACATTGTTGTTTTAAAATTCAATAGTGGACAGCATTGTTCCTGAGTTTGCTGAAGTCATCAAGAATCTAGGTAATTATCATAGTTTTTCATGATCATTAAGACTTTCCCCTCAGAAAATTGAATGTTTCATTTTGATAACACCACACCCATATCACCCTTAAGATACCTATCAGACTGGAAGCCAAATACCCTTTTGTTATCTCCGAAACATGCAAGACTAAGAAATAATTTGCTTTAGATGCAAGCCCAAAACAAACTCTTTACAAATTTCCTAGTAAAGTTCTCAGAGTATGGTTTGACATACTGGAACAACTATTCACAAGATGGTGTGGCAGTTCAGTTGCTTGATTACCATCAGCAGAATGATTGTTTTTGTGATTCTCTGAAGCTTGAGGTGGAGGAAGGAAAGCATATAAACATCTGAAAGAAAAAGCCAAGCCATAAACAACCATATTATTCTGATATTCCTTATGATTATCAGTTGATATTAAAAAAAAGATACACCCAGTGAGAAATGAATGAGAAGCAGAGAACATAGAGGAGAGAAAGATAGGTGACCAGAGTGATGATAGTTCCACAGCACAAGGGCCCAATGAAAGACAGAAAAGTGGTTTGTAACACAAGCACTGGCTTCTTCCCTGCCCCAGGGGTGCTCAACCCTCGCTCTGCCCCAGGCCCCACCCCCACACCACCCCTTTCCCAAAGCTCCATCCTCTTCCTGCCCAGTTCCAGCCCCTCCCCCAAGTGCTCTGTCCCCACTCCTCCCCCTCCCTCCTGCAGAACAGCTGATTGCAGTGGGCAGGAGGCGCTGGTAGGGAGTGGGAAGAGTTGATTGGCAGGGCCACTGGCGGGCAGCAGACACTCGTGGGGAGGGGCAGAGCTGGCTGCCAGTGGGTGCTAAGTACCCACTAATTTTTTTCCATGGGTGCTTTGGCCCTCAAACACCTATGGAGTCAGCGCCTATGGCTTATAATGCAAGCATCTGGCCCACTTGGAAAACCACAATGAAGCAAAAGTAAAAGATGAATAAAAGATGAAATGTGGAAAAGAATGATAGACACTGTTTAGGCAAACTGTATCTGAGTAGGAAACGGACCAGGACACAGCAACTCAAAGTGGCACCAGACCCTGCCATAACAAACCAATACAAAACCTGCAGCCATATTTCCACCACTATAATGATCTATACCTCCCACAACACAGCTGTCAAGGTCCAGAGGTTCTGCACAACGTGGTGTACTCACCCAGTGCCATAAATGCCCCAGTAACAACTATGTGGGTGAAACCAGACAATCACTAAGCTCTCGAATGAACTCACACAGGAAAATGATAAAAAAAGATACAGACTTCCTATCACCCATAAGTGAACACTTTTGCACAGAACCCCATTTATGCCTGGGTGCTTAAAGCCATACCTTTGCTAGACACTAAAACACATGGACTGAATAGAGACATTGGATTTATGCTTATTACCACAATCTAGAACCACTAACAACCCTTTCCCTTATATGTGTTAACTACTTATGCTAAACAGTCTGTTCCACCCTGTATTTAGCTGTGACACTGAGGGCTAGTCTACACTGGCAATGTTGCAGCGCTTTAATGTGGCTTGTGTAGTCTCAGCAGAGTGCTGGGAGAGAGCTCTCCCAGCGCTCTAAAAAACTCACCTCTACAAGAGGCATAGTACATTTCTCAGACCTGAAGAAGAGCTCTGTGCAATCTTGAAAGCTTGTCTCTCTCACAACAGAAGTTGGTCCAATAAAAGATACCACCTTGTCTCCCTAGGACACAGTAAAACCTTTATCAAAAAATAAAGGGATGGTACAATGTCTCTCAGGAACTCTGAGAAACTTACCTAGACATCTCAGTAAGCATGGGGGTAACATAAAACTGTCAGTCAGTCCTTGGCAGGTGGAAAAACTGAATGACAATATTAGGAGAAAAAGAGGAACTACACTGGGGGAAAGTGTAGGACCACAGCACCGATGTGCTGGAAGATGCAGATTCCCAAACCATAGGGCAGAGGGTCTATCTACTACCAGCTATGGGAAAGTTCAAGCTCTAATTAGCAGCTATCAGTAACCTGCAAAGGCCAAAGAAGCTCCCTGACTTTAAACTTTACTGCCAGATAATTTAAGATCTAGAGAAAAACCAGAAACACCAACAGATTATGATTATGCAGGATTGTTCTGAGAACAGGGAAAAAACATCACCAGCACTTTTTCTAGGAAGTATTGTATTGCAAGCACTCACAGCTGATGATCTTGGAGCTTACTGGGACTTTGCATTTATAAACCAAAAAGTAAATGTTTCCGTAATTTTGCCTGGAGAGCAATATGTGTTGGGTTAACTGTTAGTGTTGCAATTTAAAAAAGGGGCTGAGGATATAATTTAGAGCATATCTGCAGATCTTTACAATGCATCATTCTTTAAAGAATGCTAAGCTTGGGAGGAGCGGCACCGGAGGCAGCAAACAGGGCGGCTAACAGGGGAGTTTGAGAGGGAGTTCTCATTGGAGGAGAAGGTACCTGTATTTGCGTCTGTCCTTGTTGTTCTTGTGTGTTCCTGTGTGTTTGTAGGGGCCTGCAGGGGCTGGGGGCTGGGAAGGACGCTGAGCCCTGAGTAGGGGGCGGGGCTTGGCTGATTAGGGGGCCCATAAAAGCGGCCTCCCAGCCAGGCAGCGGCACAGCTGCGAGCAGCGGCACCGGAGGCAGCAAACAGGGCGGCTAACAGGGGAGTTTGAGAGGGAGGTAAGGGGGGAGGCAGGAGGGCGCGGTGTGGCGTGTGCTCTGAGTCCACAGGTGCAGTGGGCAGAGATTGCAGCAGCCATGAGCCAAGCAGCAGCAGCAGCAGACAGAATGCAGATGGCTGCATGTGGAAGCTGTGGTATGTATATGGTCCTAGCAGGGGAGCCGGAACACAGGTATGTGTGTATGAAGTGTCGCCTGATAGAGTTACTGGAGGAAAAGATTAAGGGGCTGCAGATGCAGGTAGATACCCTGGTGGAGTTTAGGCGGGGGTTTGAGCAGCTGATGGAGGACAGGCAAGGGGAGGCTGAAGGAGAATGCCCTATGGTGGAGGTAGAGGCAGAGGGAGAGGATGGTGAGAGGGGAATGGAAGGGGGAGAACATGGGAGGTGGAAGCATGTGACTGTGAGAAGCAGGCCAAGAAAAAGAAGGGCCAGTGAGGGGGGAATAGAACTCAGGAATAGGTTCGAGTGTTTGGATACCGAGGTAGAGGGGCAGCAGGTGGCGACTGAAGGTGGAAGGGTGAGGAAGAAGAGAAGAGCTGCTAGTCCAAGAGAGAGGGGGGAGGATTTGATGGAGACAGCACCAATTCTGGGCCCCGTGAGGATTCAGGAAGGCATAAGGGAAGATAGGAATAGGCACAGGTCAGGACTAGAGGGATCGGAGACTAGATTACTAGATCGCACTGTTGCCAGGCGACGGCAGGTGTATGTAATTGGAGACTCTTTACTGAGGAGATTAGATAGGCCTGTGACCAGGGCGGACCCAGAGAACAGAAGGGTGTGCTGTCTACCGGGCGCAAAGATACGCGATGTGGACCTGCGATTGAAAAGGATCCTACAAGGAGCAGGTAAGAACCCCCTGATAATCCTTCATGTAGGAACGAATGATACGGCTAGATTCTCGTTAGAGAGGATCAAGGGAGATTATGCCAGGTTGGGGAAGACGCTCAAGGAGATAGAGGCTCAGATTATCTTTAGTGGGATTCTGCCCGTTCCGAGGGAAGGGCAGCAAAGGGCTGATAGGATTGTGAGAATAAATAGTTGGCTAAGGGAGTGGTGCTATAAGGAGGGCTTTGGGATGTATGGCCACTGGGAGGCTTTCGGGGACAGACACCTGTTCTCGCGGGATGGGCTTCACCTGAGTAGGGAAGGAAATAGACTTTTGGGAGGGAGGCTGGCTCATCTTATCAAAAGAGCTTTAAACTAGCAAGTTTGGGGAGACGGTTGGGAGATGCACAGTTAATCTCCACGCCAGATTCCAGTATGGAGAAGGTGAGTAAAATGAGAGGAGAGATAGCTGTGGAGATGAGATTGGACATAGGAAGGACAGGAGGGACGGATACTAGGAGGCCCGCAACATATAGTGCTGCTAATGGGAGACGGGCTAATCGACATACATTAGGGTGTCTATACACCAATGCCAGAAGCCTAGGTAATAAAATGGAGGAATTGGAGCTCCTGGTCCAAGAGCTGAAACCAGATATCGTAGGAATAACAGAAACGTGGTGGAATGACAGTCACGACTGGAACACAGGTATGGAGGGGTATGTGCTGTTTAGGAAAGACCGGAACAGAGGTAAAGGTGGGGGGGTGGCATTGTATGTCAATAGTGAAATAAACTGTAAAGAAATAATAGTGGATGGATTAGACAACTCAGAGTCCGTCTGGGCAATACTTACAATGGGTAATAGGACTTCTAGAGCCTCTCCGGGGATAGTGCTTGGAGTGTGCTATAGACCGCCGGGATCGACCCAGGATATGGATAAGGAACTATTTAATGTGCTTAGAGAAGTAATAAGCAATAGAAACTGTGTAATTATGGGGGACTTTAATTTCCCAGAAATAGATTGGGGAACAAACGCTAGTAGCAATAATAGGGCTCAGATGTTCCTAGATGTGCTTGATGATCAATTCCTCCATCAAGTGGTAGCTGAACCGACGAGGGGGGAGGCCATTTTAGATTTGATTCTGGTAAGTAGTGAGGACCTCGTTGAGGAAGTGGTAGTAGGGGACAATTTGGGCTCCAGTGATCATGAGCTAATTCGGTTTAAAATACAGGGAAGGAGTAACAGAATTAAGTCAAAGACTAGGATTTATAATTTTAAAAAGGCCAATTTTAACAAATTAAGGGGACTGGTAAGGGAAGTGGATTGGGCAAACGTATTAATGGATTTAAAGGCAGAAGAAGCCTGGGATTACTTTAAGTTAAAGATGCATGAGCTGTCGGAGGCCTGTATTCCCAAAAAGGGAAAAAGATTACCAAGCAAGAGATTTAGACCGAGCTGGATGAGCGACCGACTCAAAGGGGCGATTAGGAAAAAACAGAAAGCGTACAAAGAGTGGAAGAGGGGAGGGATCAGTAAGGAAATGTACCAAAGCGAAGTCAGAGAATGTAGAGATAGAGTGAGAAAGGCCAAAGGCCGTGTAGAATTGGACCTAGCGAGGGGAATTAAAAGCAATAGTAAGAGGTTTTACAGCCACATAAACAGGAAGAAAGCAAAGAAAGAAGAAGTGGGACCGCTGAAGACTATTGCCGGAGAGGAGATCAAAGACAATCTAGGCATGGCGCAATATCTCAATGAATATTTTGCGTCGGTGTTTAATGAGGCCAATGAAGGGATTAGGGATACTAGCACCATTACAGAGGGGCGTTCGGGATGGGGGATTACCGTATCCGAGGTAGAAACAAAACTTGAACGCCTTAATGGGGCTAAGTCGGGAGGACCGGACGATCTTCATCCGAGAATATTGAAGGAATTGGCGCGGGAAATAGCAGGCCCGTTAGCGATAATATTTAATGAATCTGTAAACTCGGGGGTGGTCCCGTTAGACTGGAGAATAGCTAATGTGGTTCCTATTTTCAAAAAAGGGAAAAAAAGTGATCCGGGTAACTACAGGCCTGTTAGTTTAACATCTGTAGTGTGCAAGGTGTTAGAGAAAATTTTGAAGGAGAAATTAGTTGAGGACCTGGAGGGTAGTGGCAATTGCGATAATTTACAACATGGTTTTACGAAGGGCAGATCGTGCCAAACGAATCTGATCTCCTTCTTTGAGAAGGTAACGGATTTATTAGATAAGGGAAATGCGGTGGACCTAATATACCTGGATTTCAGTAAAGCGTTTGATACTGTACCCCATGAGGAATTATTGGTTAAACTGAAAAACATGGGGATCGATTTGAAAATCCAGAGATGGATAAGGAATTGGTTAATGGGGAGAATGCAGCGGGTCGTATTGAAGGGTGAACTGTCGGGTTGGAGGGAGGTTACCAGTGGAGTTCCCCAAGGTTCGGTTTTGGGACCCATTTTATTTAATCTATTTATAACTGACCTCGGAACGGATTGCAGGAGTAGGCTGGTAAAGTTTGCGGATGATACGAAGGTGGGAGGCGTTGTAAATTCGGAAGAGGATAGGGATATCCTGCGGGGAGACTTGAATGAGCTTGTGAATTGGAGTGTCAGAAATAGGATGAAATTTAATAGTGAAAAGTGTAAGGTGATGCATTTGGGGATGACCAATAACAATTTTAGTTACAAGATGGGGACGCATTGGTTAGAAGTAACGGAAGAGGAGAAGGACCTAGGGGTCCTTGTAGACCGCAGGATGACTATGGCCTTGTCTACACTACGAGAGTAGTTCGATTTTACTTGCATCGAATTTTTGTAATCGATATTGCAAAGTCGAACGTGTGTGTCCACACTAAGGACAGTAATTCGACTTTGTGCGTCCACACTAACGGTGATAGCGTCGACATTCGAAGCGGTGCACTATGGTCAGCTATCCCACAGTTCCCGCAGTCCCCTCTGCCCATTGGAATTCTGGGTGTAGCCGGCAATGCCTTCTGGGTAACAAAATGAGTCGAGGGTGCTTTTGGGAAACTGTCGTCATCCGTCCATCACTCCCGCCCTCCCTCCCTGAAAGCGCCGGCGGGAAAACAGTTCACGCGCTTTTCCAGTCATTGACAGCGCGGACGCCACTGTACTCCGAGCATGGAGCCCGCTGCGACCATCGCTGCAGTTGTGGCCGCTCTCAACGTCTCGCAGCTTATCATAAAGGTTTCCCTGAGGCAGATGCAGAAAAGTCAGGCAAGGAGGCTACGGCACCGCGGTGATGTCCTGAAGTCTGAGAGTAGCACAGACCTGTCAGAAAGCAGGCGACCCAGCGCCGAGGACATCACAGTGGCAATGGGTCATGTTGATGCCGTGGAACGGCGATTCTGGGCACGGGAAACAAGCACTGAGTGGTGGGACCGCATAGTGCTGCAGGTCTGGGATGAATCCCAGTGGCTGCGAAACTTTCGCATGCGGAAGGGAACTTTCCTGGAACTTTGTGAGTTGCTGTCCCCTGCCCTGAAGCGCAGTGACACCCGGTTGCGAGCTGCACTGAGTGTACAGAAGCGAGTGGCCATAGCCCTGTGGAAGCTTGCAACGCCAGACAGCTACCAGTCAGTCGCGAACCAGTTTGGGGTGGGCAAATCTACCGTGGGGGTTGTTGTGATGCAAGTAGCGAAGGCAATCGTTGATGTACTGCTGCCAAAGGTAGTGACCCTGGGAAACGTGGAGGCGATCATAGATGGCTTCGCAGCGATGGGATTCCCAAACTGCGGTGGGGCCATAGATGGAACTCACATCCCTATCCTGGCACCGGACCACCAGGCCACCCAGTACATTAACCGAAAGGGATACTTTTCCATGGTGCTGCAAGCACTGGTGGACCACAGGGGACGTTTTACCAACATCTACGTGGGATGGCCGGGCAAGGTTCATGACGCTCGTGTTTTCAGGAACTCTGGTCTGTTTAGACGGCTGCAACAAGGTATTTACTTCCCGGACCACAAAATAACTGTTGGGGATGTGGAGATGCCTATAGTCATCCTCGGGGACCCAGCCTACCCGCTAATGCCCTGGCTCATGAAGCCCTATACTGGCGCCCTGGACACTGAAAAAGAACTCTTCAACTACCGGCTGAGCAAGTGCAGAATGGTGGTGGAGTGTGCTTTTGGCCGTCTCAAGGGGAGATGGAGAAGCTTACTGACTCGCTGTGATCTCAGCGAAACCAATATCCCCATTGTTATAGCAGCTTGCTGTGTGCTCCACAATCTCTGTGAGAGCAAGGGGGAGACCTTTATGGCGGGGTGGGAGGTTGAGGAAAATAGCCTGGCTGGTGATTACTCACAGCCAGACAGCCGGGCGATTAGAAGAGACCAGCGGGAAGCGCTGTGCATCCGGGAGGCTTTGAAAGCAAAGTTCCTGAGTGAGCAGGGTAACCTGTGATTTTATAGTTTGTGTACTGAGAAGCTAAACCTGCCCCCGTTTCTTTACCCAGGTAATGTTGACTATCCTATCCAGTTACATACCCCCTTCACCCCCCCTCCAACACACGTGTCGAAATAAAAATAGTTCTACTTTGTTAAAGCACACCGTTTTCTTTAATACTGTTTTAGCGGGAATTTTTTAAAACTGGGACGCAGACTGTGGTGCGGGGCGGGTCTAGTGTTGTGATGCGAATGCAGCTTCTAAACTCAAGGATTGACAGGCTCCGCTGCGGTGGGATGCTTGTTTCAACGGAGCCTGTCACCCCTCCTGATCGGGACTGTGTGTATGGGAGGTCTATTTGACTTTGTGGCAGGGGGAGGACGGTTACAGATCCCATGCTGTGTGGCTCTGTGATCCTGTCTAAGGACCGGCGCTTAAGATCTGTAACTGCCCTCCCCCGCCACAAAGTCACAGAGCAACCCACCCCCCCCAACATTACATCAAAACAACCTCCCAGACTAACCGGGGCAACTAGTCACTGCATCACTGCACTGTGTATGTGCCCTGCTGCTGTGCCTGCCCCCGACTATGTACCCTGCCAAAGGAGACTGTCCTGTCCAATTTCCAACCCCCTTTCCCCTCCTCCTCCAAAAGAACATGATTGAAACAGTAGTTAACAGAAACGAATTTTTTATTATCAACTACACATGGCATTGGGAGGTGAAACTTGGACGTGGGCTTGTGTCAGGCGGGAAGGAAAGAACTTTTCAAATTTTGGGAAATGAGAGCCTTCTGCTACTAGAGCTCTCTGCAGGGGTGGAGTGAGAGTTAGCAGGGACTCTGCCGCCTCTCCTTCTTTGCACTTTGGGTGAGGTGGGTATGGGACTTGGTGGCGGGGGAGGGCGGTTAGAGATGGACTGCAGCGGGGCTCTGTCCTCCTGCCTCCGTTCCTGCAGAACATCCACAAGGCGCCGGAGTGTGTCCGTTTGCTCCCTCAGTAGTCCAAGCAGCGTTAGAGTCGCCTGCTGGTCTTCCTGCCGCCACCTCTCCTCCCGATCCATGTTGGCTTGGTGCATTCGGGTCAAGTTCTCCCGCCACTGGGTCTGCTGTGCTGCCTGGGCTTGGGAAGAGGCCATAAGCTCAGAGAACATGTCCTCCCGTGTCCTCTTCTTCCTACGCCTAATCCGCGCTAGCCTCTGGGAGTGTGATTCCAGGCTAGGTTGTGAGACAGTCGCAGACGGGGCTGTGGAAATGGGAAAAAGGGAGTGAATTCCTCTGAAAGATAAATGTAGTTGTGAACAAAGAACATAGTCTTTCTCTGTGAACAAGACCATGCACAGCACCTTTCACATGCGCACTCAGCACAAGGTCGAATTCTCGGCCTTCGCATTCTGTGCCTGGGGTCTTGAACAGCACATTTGAGAAGCGAGGCAGCACAACGGAATTTCTGTTGCAGGCAGACATGGTAAGCCGTACACTTGTGGCAGTTTAAAACTTTTATATTACCACTGGCCTCATTTCACATTTAAATCAATGTCAGTCCCTGCTGCCAGCAATCCGGCAAGCGGGAACTCTGCCCCTGTCCCACCCCCTCGCGGCTGTCCCCGGGAACGATCCCTTTCGGCTGCCCCTCTCCCGCCTCCACCGCGTGGCTGCAAACCAGCGGTGACAGTTCTGTAAAGGAACGGGAAAGCAGTCCCAACACTAACATTCCCCTACCTAATTAAAAGCAGGTCACCATGGCCGACATCACCCTGATGAGGATCTCCGAGAGCGACAAAGAGAGAATGCTCCGGGAAAGCCTCCAAAGACCAGGGCCGTATGCCGCCCTGCTGTGCAGAGCAATGATCCCCGAGTACCTGATAATCTCGTGGCGCGGCAACGTGTCGTACTTCGGAGGACCCAATAAGGCCGCTCTCCCCAAGAACCTCATGCAACGGCTTTCAAGTTACCTCCAGGAGAGCTTCATCGAGATGTCCCAGGAGGATTACTGCTCTATCCCCGCACATATAGACCGCATTTTACTGTAGCTGCAGTAGCAGGGAATACACAGTAGAGCGGCTTGTGCAGGACAATCACTGAAAACCGGACATTGCTAGATTTCTTTTCAAAACTTGCACTGCCCCTTACTAAACCGTTAAGCGCCTAGGGCACACTAATCATGAACAACCCATTCTTTTAATTGTTAATATTCCTGTTTTGTTAAAAATAAATGTTTAGATGTTTACAACACTTACTGGCTGATCCTTCACCAGATTCTGTGTCCGGGGTAATGGCTGGGGACGCTTCGTAGGGGATCTCTGTAAGGGTGATGAAGAGATCCTGGCTGTCGGGGAAATCAGCGTTGTGAGAGCTGCCAACTGCCTCGCCCTCCTCATCTCCTTCCTCATCTTCCCCGTCCCCTAACATGTCTGAGGAACCGGCCGTGGACAGTATCCCATCCTCAGAGTCCACGGTCACTGGTGGGGTAGTGGTGGCGGCAGCACCGAGGATGGAATGCAGTGCCTCGTAGAAACGGGATGTCTGGGGATGGGATCCGGAGCGTCCGTTTGCCTCTTTGGTCTTCTGGTAGCCTTGTCTCAGCTCCTTGATTTTCACGCGGCACTGCGTTGCATCCCGGCTGTATCCTCTCTCTGCCATGTCTTTAGAGATCTTCTCGTAGATCTTTGCATTCCTTCTTTTGGATCGCAGCTCGGAAAGCACGGACTCATCGCCCCACACAGCGATGAGATCCAAGACTTCACGATCAGTCCATGCTGGGGCTCTCTTTCTATTCACAGACTGCATGGCCATCACTGCTGGAGAGCTCTGCATCGTTGCCAGTGCTGCTGTGCTCGCCACGATGTCCAGACAGGAAATGAGATTCAAACTGGCCAGACAGGAAAAGGAATTCAAATTCAAATTTTCCCGGGGCTTTTCCTGTGTGGCTGGTCAGAGCATCCGAGCTCGCACTGCTGTCCAGAGCGTCAACAGAGTGGTGCACTGTGGGATAGCTCCCGGAGCTATTAGCGTCGATTTCCATCCACACCTAGCCTAATTCGACATGGCCATGTCGAATTTAGCGCTACTCCCCTCGTCGGGGAGGAGTACAGAAGTCGAATTAAAGAGACCTCTATGTCGAACTAAATAGCATCGCAGTGTGGACGGGTGCAGGGTTAATTCGATTTAACGGCGCTAACTTCGACATAAACGCCTAGTGTAGACCAGGCCTATGAGTCGACAGTGTGACGTGGCGGTGAAAAAAGCCAATGCTGTCTTGGGATGCATTAGGCGAGGTATATCTAGTGGGGATAAGGAGGTCCTGCTTCCGTTGTACAAGGCGCTGGTGAGACCTCATTTGGAGTACTGTGTGCAGTTCTGGTCTCCCATGTTTAAAAAAGATGAACTCAAACTGGAACGGGTGCAGAGAAGGGCCACTAGGATGATCAGAGGAATGGAAAACCTGTCGTATGAAAGGAGACTAGAGGAGCTTGGGTTGTTTAGTCTGACCAAGCGAAGGCTGAGGGGGGATATGATTGCTATCTTTAAATATATTAGAGGGATTAATACAAGGGAGGGAGGTGAATTATTCCAGCTTAGTACTAACGTGGATACGAGAACGAATGGATATAAACTGGCCGTGGGGAAGTTCAGGCTTGAAATTAGACGAAGGTTTCTGACCGTTAGAGGGGTGAAATATTGGAACGGCCTTCCGAGGGAAACGGTGGGGGCGAGGGACTTGTCTGGCTTTAAGATTAAGTTAGATAAGTTTATGGAGGGAATGGTTTAATGGTAAAACATAGTTGTCAAGGAAAACCAAGCAATGGTAGGTAAATAGCATAATGGCTAAAAGGGGTCAGGATGGAGACTCTTGCCTATATGCTCGGGGTCTTACTGATCGCCATATTTGGGGTCGGGAAGGAATTTTCCTCCAGGGCAGATTGGCTGAGCCTCTGGAGGTTTTTCGCCTTCCTCCGCAGCATGGGGCAGGGATCTCTAGCAGGAGGGTCTCTGCCGATTGAGGTCACTAATAACAGGATTGGGGACTTCAGCAGCAGAGTCCAGGGAAGGGGCGGGGATGGTTTTATGGCCTGCAGCGTGCAGGGGGTCAGACCAGATGATCATAATGGTCCCTTCTGACCTTAAAGTCTATGAGTCTATGAGGGTGGGATTTAAAAGGAGGGTGTAGGTGTCTAAATTGAACATTAGGCACCATTGGCATTCACAATACCGTTATTCAGCTGCTACCTAACCCTACTGACACCTAAAGTCCCCAGATATCTGAGTTTCCACTGTTAAAGTCCATTTTGGCACCTGGGCATGCACACAGACTTCCAAAATCCTTAATTAAATATTAATTGGAGAAGGGAATGGAACCTGGGTCATCCATCTCCCGAGTCAGTGCCCTAGCCACCGGCTATGGAGTCACTCTCACTGTGGCTCTGGCCGAATGAGTATTTAAGTAATTACATGAAGCGGAACAGGAGCGATTGAGAGAAACCCAGCCCAGAACACCCCCTTTTAAATCCAATTCTTAATGCTACATAGGGAGTCTAAAAGCTGAGGACCTGATTTACATGTAGAAGGGATGCACAGATCCCACCCCTCCTCCACAGAAGCTGTACTCAGCTACCTCCACACTGTCCAGATTAACCAACGGGCACTTGGTGCATTTGCACAGGGTCCCCATCTCAGGATTTGGGTAGGTGGTGTTACAACCCAGTGCACAGGGTTGCAACATTGCTCATGTTTGGCTCAACTGCTCCTCCATCAATATGGGGGGGGGAGCCAATTGCGCACACTCCCTAAAGGTCTTTAATCTGGGTCTGCCTCCCTGGCAGTCTCTACTTTCTACTTGGAGTGTACTCTGGTTCTGAGGATCCTCACAGGGAAGGGGACATGCAGTGGCTGTTCCAAGACACAAGCAGAGATCAGGATGGGAAAAAAATACAACTCTAAGCATCTCCCATTCCCACCTCCCCCATGACTCCGATGCTGCAGATTCCCCTTTAAGGGGGTCCCAGGAGCAATTGCGAGTTACAGAAATTCTGGCAGCATGATTCTATTAGATCTGTGAGGCTTGGGACCAGCCCTGCTGTCTGTTCCATGAGAGATGTGGGATAGAACAAGAACTTGTCTCCCACCAACAAAATGACAAGGGACAAATTTCATGTGAAGAGGAGATCCTCCTAGAGATTAGCCCACACCAGGAAGTTTTCCCCAGGGAGAAGGCGAATGGGCTGATAAGAATAGTGCCCCTTTAGCTGAATGTGATTTTTCCTTGTGTTCTGTTTCCTTCTACCTTAAGATACTCAGTTTGAAATCTTGGGGTCAGATCCTGAGCCACGCCCAGCACAGGTGGGGGGAGGGGAGGGAGAATACATAGCCTTCCTGTATGCACTGCAATCCTGAGACCAGCTCAAGGCTTATGCCTGTCTGTCAGGCCCTGCACTCTTTTGTTTCCATCTTTAAAGATGCTAAAGGAAAACGCATTTCCATATTCAATCATGACGTGGAAGCCAAATCTACACACAAGTTCAGAGATATGCACACAGTTGCTACACAACATATATTTTGTAGATGCCAGGCTGAGCCAAAACCCTGGATCTGAATACCCCTCACTATAGGAGGTTTGGCTCTGGATCCAAATTTGGCCATTTAGGTCCATTTTAAGACATTATACAAGGCCTTGTTTTTGTAAAAACAGTTGAAAAAATGAATTTAGAATATACAGTTAAAAGAATACTTTTGATGGCTTTGCTTAGAATGTTATTGCTGCACACATGTAGACTGGGTATGGAAGACAACTTGATACAGGCATGTAAAGATTTCTTACCTTTCGTCTAGCTTTTGCGAGTCCTCCTGCAGCCTCTGCGTGTGCTCTAGAGTTATGAGCACAGGAAGGGAAGCCAGAAGCTAATTTAATTCCATTGTGATCCAAATTCTGCCATTGCCTCTGCGGCCTTTCATCCTCCATGCCTGATCTCCATTTGTAGATATTAACACTTCCTCTCTCTTAAAGGTTTTGAGAGGATTGTTGGTCAAGTGGCATGGTAGTAAAAAGCACTGTGTGTAAATGAAGTATAATTTCCCAAATGGGCCAAATTCAGACAAGCTTTAAGAGTTGAACTCACACCAGCTCAGGGAGTTAGCCAATAAGCTTACATTGAATGGAAATTTAAATCACATATTTTACATTCATTTAATATTAAAATACTAGTTGATAGCTGATTCTTAGTTACATGTGACAAAGACTTAGATTTAGTTCTCATTTTTAAAAAAAGAATGATGTGATTATTTACAGGCATTGCCATCTGACCAGCAAACTGCAGACTCAGTACATACAAATACTAGGTGTGCCAAACTACACAGTTGTAGACACTAAAATAAATCCCCATGACTCAGACCAGAAAGGAGAGTCAAGCTAATTTAATACACCTTTGATTTCTTCAAATTTATCATTCATTCTCATAAAAGACCAATCAACATAAAAAAAATATTCTGTGGACACATACCAGCATGTAGGATGATTTACAGTAATTGCTTTGCTATACACATGAGTGACACATAGGCAGAGGACTGATTACATGTAATGTAATGTGGATCTTCATAACATTTCTGTAATTACCATTTCACATACCCAGAACCATTTTTTCCCCACTTTAGCAAACTGGAAAATGTTGGAACCTGGGAGGTCCTTAATTCTGTCCCCAGTGTGAAACTGACTAGCACTCTATCAACACTGGGTCTGACCCTGCAAGTGGTGGTTAGCACTTAGACCAGTGGTGGGTAGGGTGACCAGACAGCAAGTGTAAAAAATCGGGACAGGAGGTGGAGGGTAATAGGATCCTATATAAGAAAAAGACCCCAAAATCGGGACTGTCCCTATAAAATCGGGACATCTGGTCACCCTAGTGGTGGGCAACCTGCTGCCCGCGCGCCGCACGTGGTCCGCCAGGGTAATCCGCAGGCGGGCTGTGAAACAGTTTGTTTGCATTGACCGTACACAGGCACGGCTGCCCACAGCTCCCAGTGGCCGCAGTTCACCATTCCCAGCCAATGGGAGCTGCAGGAAGTGGCGTGGGCCGCAGGGAAGTGCTGGCCAGGGCCGGCGCTTCCACTAGGCAACCCTAGGTGGTCGCTTAGGGCGGCAGGATATGGGGGGCGGCATTTCACCGCCCTCGGCGGAATTTCGGCGGCCATTCCTATGGGCGGGAAGAAAAGCGGCCGCAGAAACGCCGCCGGGAATCAGGACCGCCCAGAGGGGTTTCTTCCGCTCCAGGTCTTTGGCAGAAATTCAGCGGCGGGTCCTTCGCTTGCTCCGGGACCCGCCACCGAAGTGCCCCAAAGTCCCTGAGCTGAAGGACCCCCGCCACCGAGAATGCAGCTTCAGAGGAGGAGCTGCCGCCGATTACTGAGGAGGAGCGCTGCAGCCCAGGGCGGCAAAAACCCTGGCACCGCTCCTGGTGCTGGCCACTGCTTCCTGAAGCTCCTGTTGGCTGGGAATGGCTAACCATGGCCACTGGGAGCTGCGGGCGGCCATGCTTGTGGACGGTCAATGTAACCACTGTCTCGTGGCTCACCAGTGGATTACCCTGATGGGCCACAGGTTGCCCACCACTGACTTAGATTGATTTCAGTGACATTTTGTCAATCTCAGAATTGGAATAAAAATTGTTCCAGTTTTGCAAATTCAAACACAGGTGAAAAGAAAATAACTTTAATAATGAACAGCCACCTAGCTTTCATCTTAAACACCTTTTGTTGCTAGGATTGTGTAAACTGATGCATCTCTGTCTCGTTGAATTTGTGATCATAAAAATCTTGCGATCCAATCAGACTCTCTAACATGACAATATTATTAATCATAAAACTATTTGTCTGCAAATGAAGCATTTAGTCTTCTGTGGCTGGATGTACCCATCATGTCCTAATGATCCATTCTCTGGGCAAAACATGCATCTATTAAATATTATTCTGATTATTCAGATAGCCGAGAGGTATATTATCTTTAAAACAGAGATCAAAATATAGGCCAAATCCTGCAAACATCTGTATGCTTAACTTTACTCCAGGCTCTCATAATCTTGCATCTTAATTACTGCAACATCCTTTTATCTGACCTTGATAAATGCAATTTTGTCCCACTCATATCCATTCACAAAACTGTTGGAAAGATCATTCTGTTAGCCAATCGCTTTGACCATCATCCATCTCTATGAATCCCTCTACAGCATTCCCCTTTGCTATCACATGAAACATTAGCTACATCTTCACTTCCAGGCCCTTCATGACTTATCCCCATTTACCTATCATCTTTCATTCACATCTGAAATATCAGTTTCCTCTTCTGATTGGCCAATGATAACAATCAACATTACCCACTTGTTAAATTTTCAAACAAGCACCTTTCTGCTTTCTCTCATGCTGCCCCTCATACTTGGAAAGAGTTCCTCATAAACATCTGCAAAACTCCGCCATCAAATCCCCCCTTGAAAAAACTCTCCTTTGGCTTACTGGTGAGGGAGACCTCCTCCTAGTACACTAAAAAGCATGACCAAATTTCTATAATCTTTAGCCAGGTTCTTTGAATATTATCCTGATCCTGAACAAGTAATAAGTAATGTACAACGTAGGATGCTAAACTGTTATTGTAACTTTGCCTTAATAAAAAGTTAAAACCAAACAAGCTGCCACCTCCTTTGTTGTGAACTTAACAACAATTAGACTACTGGTGCGCTGATACCATGGCCTATCATCCTGACCAGTACTGTCTCAGGGCTTGTCTACACTTACCAGGGGATCGATGAACGGCGATAGACGCATCGGTGGTCAATTTAGTAGGTCTAGTGAAGACCTGCTAAATCACCCGCAGATCACTCTTCTGTTGACTCCTGTACTCCACCGTATCGAGAAGAGTAGGGGGGAGGCAATGGGACAGCATCTCCCATTGACATCGTGTAGTATGGACCCCGCGGTAAGTAGATCTACACTACATCAATTTGAGTTATGCTATTCACTTAACTCAAATTGCATAGCTTAGATCGAATTTCCCCTGTAGTATAGACAAGGCCTCACTGTTTCTTTGTACTCCACCACCTATCTGTATCCACCCTGTTGTTTCACCTTATACTTAGGCTATGTCTACCTGGGAAGCTAGTCAAAACTTTCTGATGTGCCTCTGGTAACTTATAACTCACATCAATAGTGTGCAAATGGGATGGATGCCTGTTCCATTTTCAATTTGCATCTTGTATACACATGGCAGTGGTTTGCTGCGAACTGAGGAAGCTGCGAACTGAGGAAGTAGCATTCTCAGGGGGTATCCCATGGTCCTTTGCTTTATGGTTGAGCAGCATGCAGCATGGGATTGTTTTTGCTGTGAGTTGTGGGATGCAAAGCAGAAGTCAGGCAGATTCAAATTAACCACCCCCCCAAACAAACTCAAACTCCAACTCCATGTTTTTCTTATTTCCATTCCAAATTTCCTTTGTGGATGGGCTTGCGCCATTTCTGAATCACTGTCTGCCAGCATGTACCCAGAAATGCGTTGTGCTGCTATGATGGTTAGTACGAATATGCAGAGGTTGCTTGGGCTGTCAGTCAAACCCAGACACATTCAGCATTGGACAGCTGGTGTCGGTGCAGGAGAATATTCAGCGGCAGCATCAGCAGTTCCTCCAGCAGCCGCAGAACACTGAAGCTATTGCACCAGGACAAGGCTACTGAGTTATTAGAACAAGAGGACCAGTTCCTGGATCAGCTACACAGTGTGCAGCACTGTTTCTGGGCCTGGCAAACCAGTGTGGAATGGTGGGAGAGGATTGTTCTGCACATCTGGGATGACCAGCAGTGGTGAGACAATTTCAGGATGGGGAGGGCTGCCTTTTGAGAACTGTGCAGAACTGACCATGAAGTTGCAGCAACAGCAGTGTCCTGTATTCACAGAGCAGCAGGTTGTCATTTCCATCTGGAAGCTGGCCAGCCCAGAATACTACTGGTCTCTACCAACCAATTTGGCATGGGAAGATCAATTGTTCCCATTCTCATGCAAGTCTGCTATGCCATTGCTAAGGTGCTGTCTAACCAGGACCTAAAGCTGGGCAATGCTCAGGAGATTATTGATGGCTTTGCATAAATAAATTAATGGAGATATCCCATCTCCTAGAACTAGAAGGGACCTTGAAAGGTCATTGAGTCCAGCCCCCTACCTTCACTAGCAAGACCAAGTACTGATTTTGCCCCAGATCCCTAAGTGGCCCCCTCAAGGATTGAACTCACAACCCTGGGTTTAGCAGGCCAATGCGCAAACCACTGAGCTATCCCTCCCCCCCATGTAATATGCATGCACATGGTTCCCAAACTGTATAGGAGCAGTTGATAGAACTCCTTTGTCTATCATTTGCCCCTTCCCAGCAGGGCACAGAATTTATAAACAGAAAGGGATATTTCCCCACAGTTGATCACCATGGCAGGTTTACTGACATGAATGGTGGGTTGTCTGAAAGGGTGTATGATGTGAGGACCTTCTGGAACTCAGCTGTGTTTAGATTAATGGAGAAAGGCATGTGTGTCCCCAGAACCACTGTGGATATTAATGGTGTGGAGGATGGTCTAGTTATTCTGGGATACCTGGCTTATCTTCTGGTGCCCTGGCAAATGAAACCATTCACAGACCGCTTAGACAAAAGGAAGGAACATTTTGACTATCGCCCGAGAAGCTGCAGAACAGTGATCAAGTGTGCCATTTGAAATGCAGATTGACCTGCTTATAGAATCATTTGGAAGCAGCAGAAAAAAATGTCCTGACCATTATAGCTGCATGCTGTGTTCTGCACAATATTTGCAAGACCAAAAGGAGGAAAACCTTAATGATGGGCGGGAGGCTGAGATACAGAGACTTGCTCGGCAGTTCAAGCAGCCAGCAAGGTGTTCCCTAGAGAATGCTAATACCAGGGGTATATTGTGAGGGATGCCTATTGTTCATATTTTGAGTTTCAAGCTGCCACATGTGTAGCCACACAGCCAACTGCTAATCTATGGGGAGAGGGGTGGAAGAAAGGGTTGGGGTAGACTATGAGCAGCTCTGTATTGTTTATGGGTGGTGGAAATGGGTCATTGCCTATATACTTCTGTAAAGCAATATGGATTATTTTAGCTTTATTTAAAGGATTTAGTGTGTTACATGCAGTGATGAGTCATAATGGACCAAAATTGATTTTAAAGGGTTTTTATGAAACAGTAACAAAGCCAAAAATAATATTTTAATTGAACTGATACATAAATAACAATATCTTTTTATTTGAAAATACATTTACCAAAACAATCTCCTTGCTTACTAACAAAAGGCAAATCTTTAAATAAAACAATAGTGCAAACCAAACTGAAAGTGCAATAATGCAAACAGTGCAATAAATATTATATTTGAATGACCCTCCTTCTGTCTTAGAATGACACTTAGTGTTAAAATAAAAGATTAGAAATCCTGCATAATAGATTATAAATAAACATCCTTGAAGAAATTCCTCAGATCTGGACCTCTTTCCTGCTTACAAATTAGCACACGTTGGAGGGAAAGCCTGCACAGGTACAGCCAAAACTGCAGATTTCTCTTGTCATGAGTCATCACTTGCAGAAATATATATTTAGCATGGCAGATAGTGGGTGGGACAATAGCAAACTGAAGCCAGAAAGCTTCATTGGAGACTTGGTAGCAGTAGGGATGTAATATCTCTTTTTGGATTTGTCAGCGAAACAGTATCAAATGATACTAACTACAAATATGGGGAATGGGGTCTGACCTCGTTAGTGTTTGCAAAACACACAAAATCTGGAGGCCCATCTACTAAAAAACAATATGAATGAATCTACTCAGTGTTCCATGTACTGCACTGGCTCTCCATTGAATCCAAGGTTCTAGTTCTGATCTCCGAAGCCCACAGGGTCTGACTCTGAGATTGGGATGCTCAGCATCTTTGGGAATGGACCCTTAATGGCCTGGGTCCTGGCTTTCTCAGAGACCTCTCTCTCTCTCTCTCTCTCTGTATGACCATCATATTCCCACAATGGCCATGCTCCTCAGAAACAATGCAGTTTATTTGACTACATAGTTGAGACTGGTAAGATTAGGAGACACAGTTTTCTTCTTCAGGATAAAATATGCAAGGCTCATCTCATTGCCAGAGCTCTCTCACAATGACAACATTTATAAGAATGCACAAACAAGCAACAACATTTGCTATACACGCTTCTCTCCTTCTCCTCCAAGAGGAGAACCAAAGGATCAATTCCTTTAAGACTTCATGATGCACCCATATGGTTCTATAAGGCATTAAGATACCATGGTGCATAATGGAGATAAATATTTAGTTAAATAGATGAGAGATACTGTAGGTTAGAGTAATGAAATGGGAAGTATAATGAAATGAACAATCACATAAAAAAATCACATGACTTGTTAGTTAATGTTACTCTCAAACAGCCTTGTACGTTTGTGAATACCATTTCATTAGTAACTACCAAACTACAATGCTTGTGAACAAGGCGTGTTTCTTTAATTTTCATGCTAACTTTGCCCCTTATTGATAAATCACTTACTGAGAATGTAAAAAAGAATGGGAGGTGTTTAATGTACTCCGAAGAGTAAGGGTTTTTCAAGAGGATATTTTCTGCATGCTCTCTCTTAAACCCAATCCCTAAAAACTCAGTTGTACAGTACATTTAAAAATGAGTTAGTCTTATTTCTGAAGTAATTAATTTACTTTAATATCATGCTTACATACAAAAATGAATATCACATTAGTGTGCTCAGAAAATGGAGTGCAATCATATTGCTTTTAAATTAATGGAGATATCCCATCTCCTAGAACTGGAAGGGACCTTGAAAGGTCATCGAGTCCAGCCCCCTGCCTTCACTAGCAGGACCAAGTACTGATTTTGCCCCAGATCCCCAAGTGGCCCCCTCAAGGATATTCAGAAAGCATTAACTGCTTACCCATGTTCTAATGGTTCATGCAAGGTACCTTTTGGAGCCAGAACTCCTGGGTTCTCTTGCACTCCACAAGGGTGTTGAGAGTTTAATTATAATAAAACATTTTGCGAGTCTTAGATGAAAGGTACAATAGACAGGCAAGTGTTATTAGTAAATAATATATAAATGCCTGTATAATGTTTTACATTATTAAAGCCTGATCACAAAACCTTGCTCTTGTGAGGAAACTTTACTCAGGGGAACTGACCTTGTAAGATTTGACTCTCATACTGTGCCAAATACCTAACTCTGTGTGTGTGTGTGTGTATATATACATACATACATACACAGAGAGTTAGGTATACATATAATTAGGGCTGTCGATTAATCACAGTTAACTCGCGATTAACTCAAAAAGATTGATTGCGATTAAAAAAAATTAATCACAATTAATCGCAGCTTTAATTACACTGTTAAATAATAGAATGCCAATTGAAATTTATTAAATATTTGTGGATGTTTTTCTACATTTTCAAATATATTGATTTCAATTAAAACACAGAATACAAAGTGTACAGTGCTCACTTTATATTGTTTTTATTACAAATGTTTGCACTGTAAAAATGATAAAAGAAATCGTATTTTTCAATTTACCTCATACAAGTACCATAATGCATTCTCTTTATCATGAAAGTGCAACTTACAAATGTAGAATTGTTTACATAACTTCACTCAGAAACAAAACAATGTAAAACTTTAGAGCCTACAAGTCCCCTCAGTCCTACTTCTTGTTCAGCCAATTGCTAAGACAAACAAGTTTACATTTATGGGAGATAATGCTGCCCGCTTCTTATTTACAATGTCACGTGAAAGTGAGAACAGGTGTTTGGATGGCATTTTTGTAGCCAGCATTGCAAGGTATTTACGTGCCAGATATGCTAAACATCCGTATGCCCCTTCATGTTTCGGCCACCATTCCAGAGGACATGCTTCCATGCTGACGACGCTTGTTCAAAAAAGAATGCATTAATTACATTTGTGACTGAACTTCTTGGGGGAGAATTGTATGTCTACTCCTCTGTTTTACCCCATTCTGCCATATATTTCATGTTATAGAAGTCTTGGATGATGACCCAGCACATGCTGTTCATCATAGGTGCCGACTATGTGGGTGCTCTGGGGCTGAAGCACCCATGGGGAAAAATTTGTGGGTGCTCTGCAACCACCAGCAGCTGAGCTCCCTGCCGCACCCCACACCCACTCCCCAGCTCACCTCCACCTCCTCCCGTGAGCACGTCGCATCCCCGCTTCTCCTCCCAGGCTTGCCACCGTGAAACAGCTGTTTTGCGGCGTAACAAGCTGTGGGAGGGAGGGGGGAGGAGCAGGAATGCAGCACACTCAGGGGAGGAGGCGGGGAAGAGGCGGGGGTGGGGATTTGGGGAAGGAGTCCAATAGGGGCAGGGAGGGGGTGGAGTTGGGTTGGGGACTTTGGTGAAGGGATTGGAATGGGGGCGGGGCACAGGCGGAAGGGGGCTGGGCAGGGGTGTAGTCAGGGCAGGAGCGGAAGGGCACTAGCACCCACTGGCTGCAGGAGAAGTAGGTGCTGTGACAAGGTTGGGACTCACCACTGCAGCGCCTCCCCCTGGTTGTCTCCGGGAATTAGCTTTGTCCAGTGGAGCATCCTCTGTTGGTGGTTTCCCGTCCATTGTCTCGCCCTTGGTTGGCTTCTGAGCCCGCGTTGCTCTCCAGCACGCGGCATCCTCTTCAGGACCACTGCCTTCCGGCAGTGCCCCTTAGTCCATCCACACCCCCTTCCGGGGGGCGGTTGATCAGCAGTCTCTCTACACCCCAGCCACCATGTCCAACCACACCCCCCCAAAGTCTAATCCCTTGTCAGGGATCTGGTGTAGTCTATAATGGCCGCTCCCTACAGCTGATGGCTGGGTGTACTGCAAGGGGGGACCCAGGCCCACCCTCTACTCTGGATCCTGGCCGAGGGACCCTCTGGCGGCAACCTCGCTGTCCTCCTTCTCTCCCCTTGTGTGTCCACGTTCCTGGGCCACTTCCCCTTCAGACCCTTGCACCAACTAGGCCCTTCCCCTCAGGGCTTGCAGCCTGGCAGACACTGGACTGGAATTCCCTTCTGCTCCCCCAGGCTTGCCCAGCACTGCGATGTCCCAGGTGCTAGTCTCCCCCTCTGGAGACAGACCTTCCCCCATGAAGGTCTGGGACAGACTGACTGCTCCCTTCCTGAGCAGCCTTTTTATAGGGCTGAGACGGGCCCTGATTGGCTGTCTCCAATCTGGGCCCCGATTGGCTCCCACTAAGCCCTCCTCTGATTGGCTGCCCGTCTGAGCAGGCCCACTGGCCTGCTGCAGCCTAACTTCTCAGGGAGTGGGGCAGCCACCCCACTACAGCGCCTATGCTGTTCATTTTAAGAACACTTTCACTGCAGATTTGACAAAACACAAATAAGTTACTAATGTGAAATTTCCAAAGACACAGCACTTGACCCAAGGTTTAAGAATCTGAAGTGCCTTCCAAAATCTGAGAGGGAGGAAGTGTGGAGCATGGTTTCAGAAGTCTTAAAGAGCAACACTCTGATGCGGAAACTACAGACCCTGAACCATCAAAAAAGAAAATCAACCATCTGCTCGTGGCATCTGACTCAAATGATGAAAATGAACATGCGTTGGTCCGTACTGTTTTAGATCATTATCAAACAGAACCTGCCATCAGCATGGACACATGTCCTCTGTAATGGGAGTTGAAGCATGAAGGGACATATGAATCTTTAGCACATCTGGCACGTAAATATCTTGCGACGCCAGCTACAACAGTGCCATGTGAACACTTGTTCTGACTTTCAGGTGACACTGTAAACAAGAAGTGGGCAGCGTTATCTCCCGCAAATTTGAACACACTCGTTTCTCTGAGCGATTGGCTGAACAAGAAGTAGGACTGAATGGACTTGGAGGCTCTACAGTTTTACATTGTTTTGTTTTTGAATGCAGTTATTTTTGTACATAATTCTACACTTGTAAATTCAACTTTCACAATAAAGAGATTGCACTATGGTACTTGTATTAGGTGAATTGAAAAATACTATTTCTTTTGTTTTTTTATTGTGCTTTAACAGTTTGATTAATCACGATAAATGTTTTAAATCTCTTGACAACCCTAATACACACACACACACACACACACACACACACACACACACACACACACACACACACAAATACAAAATTATAAAAATAAATCAAACCATATCAATGATGTCTTGATAAATTGATAGACATGAACCTACTCTAATGTCACTTTTGTTTCTGGTGATGATACAGACATTCTAGTAGCTTAGTCCCCAGCTAAATACAACAGGCCATAATCTCTGCTGCAATCTGTGATTTCTGGGGTGCAATTCAGACCAATGTGGGGTTGTGACACCATTTGCCCTGCAATCCTGGGTCTCTTATTATGCTGTGCTGCTGCAGTTCCCAGCCTAGAATGCTCACAACCAGCCTACAAGCATGCAGGTCACACCCTGAAGTGTTAGTGTGCTAGACAACCCTAGTTCAGCAGCTCTGTCTCCAGCAGCTTGTCTACATTGCCACAACCCCACTCTGGTTACCAGCAAGGTGACCCCAACACACTCCCAATCCTGAATTTCTCCAAAACTGTGTGCTCTGTAATGTCCAGCCCTCTCCTGGGCAGTTCAGAGAAATAATAAGGTTCATTAGTTCCTCTGAAGGCACAAAAAGCACATCACAGTTTATTAACTTAACAGAGGTAAATACACACTTTCATTTAAACACAGCATTGAGTTGGTTTATAGTAAAAATAAAACAAATGCATTAACAATAGGACATAGGTTAAGTGGTATCAAGTAAAAGGAATACATTTAGAAAGAGTTACTAGCAAATAAAAATGAAAACACATCTAAAAGTCTAAAACTTAAGCAAGGCACAGGCTTTGTGCAGGATGCTTATCCCACCTATATTCAGTTCCCAGACACTTCAGCCCTTCACTTGGCTGAAGGACCCATCATTCTTAGCTTGCAAGAGCTCTGTTCTCTTGTGTCTGACTAGTGATGGATGCCAAAGACGGCTTCCATCCTTGCTGATATCTTCCAAAGTTCTGTGAATTTCTATGTAACTGCGTTCTATGTAAATGGAGCTTCCATTGTTTTTGGTCACTGTGCTTAGTTTCATTGGAAACAGGTAGATAGCTGCCTTCCCTCCTGTCTGGGGGAAAGTCTGTTTCTTCCTTTGGTCACAGACTGGAAGCATAAGTGCATTAATAATCAATATTTCCTCATATAGAATTAATACATACATTTTATAAAGATATTAACCACAACTGTGTCACTAGCTTTCAGAAAAGACATCACTCCATACACTCTTGTAATAATGGATACAGTCGATTCAATTGCTTGTCACTTGAGGCCCCCTCACAGTCTTTATAGGCCAGTAAGCCTTTGAAATGGATTCTTCTGAGGGTTACCCCTCAAAATAAAGTTTATTCAAGTTGTGAGGGAGGTGACGTGAAGTCTGGTGGGGATGGAAACTCCATCCTCTTTCTTCCCCACTTGGTAGCTTAATAGCTTTGTTTACCTAATATGTAAAAATGGACCTTCATTGTCTTTGCCTGAAGACTGGGCTGGTCAGAGAGAATCAAATACATGTTCCTTTGTCTAAGACAGACCTGTTTACCAACTCCCATTGCATGCCTGGCTTGAACACACTTTAGTCATAATTCTAGCATATATCCAGAACTCTTAATACGCACCAAATACATGCTTTACACAAGAATATTAATGATCAGGGAGTCATTAGTTTTCAAATGATACCTCACAAGGCATATTTTGTACAAAGATTACTACAATAGTGTGTAGGGTGTGAATACAGGGTGCTTAGCATCCCACCATTTATTTATTTATTACAGAAGGCGCAGCAGACTGGGGGAGGGGGGGAGGGAAGGGGCTATTAGGGACTCTCTGCCCAGCCCTGGCCACATTTTAGAGCAGCCTAAACTGCACCAGCTGGCTATGTTCCCCAACTGCTCAAGTCCTTTGCACTCTGGCCACATGTCCTGCCAGCCCCTCACCATCATTGCCAAGAGCTGTGGGAGGGAATAAGAAATAGGGGGAGAAATAGGGCTCTATTCGGGCTGGGGACATATCCGCACTGGAGGGGCAGGATTCCCTCCTGAATTGTCTTTGCTCCTTTGCATTATCTAAGCAGTGGAAAGTGAGCTTAGTGGGTCTGAGAGTCTGGTCCAAAGAGGAAAAATACAAATTACTTTAATACACAAGGGCCCAATCCAACATGCTTTGAAGTTTATGGCATCTGTCCATTGACTGCAGCAGGATTGAATTGGTCCCTATATCCTTCAACTCACAGCAGGGAATACAAAAAACCAAAATCAGAGAACTTACAAATCATTTTAAAGGAGGAGGGCACAAAACCATGACTTTTTTTTTTTTTTTTTTTTTTTTTTACGAATGAGAAGAAACAGACACTCTCACTACAAAGCCTCATTTTTTCTTTGTAACTTTATAAAAAAGCTCATAGGATTGTACTAAACAGTGATTAGGGTTCACTTGTTCTACTTTCCTTCATGCAATATACAATGATGTCTTATTTACTATTAGTTTTATTTGGTACTGTGTAATTACTACGCAACCCTTCAGCTCAGCTTTAATTAAAAAGTTATCTTAGTCCAAAGACTGGAAAACTTGGGTTCTTTCAGAATATATTAGACAGCGAAAATATGAAATTAAAAGAAAACAAAGTTTTGGCCAACAGAAGCAAGTGACTCATTTCCTTGTGAAAACACACAAGGTTTATGTTACTCTGGCAATGCTGTTCACCAGTCCAGAATAAAGTTTCTTTGCTCCCTTCAGAGCTTTTATGTATTCCTGTTACAGTCTGTGTTTCACAGTGACCTGACATTGAACCAAGTTATTTAGTTATTCACAAGAGACTGTAAACTATGTTTTAATTTAGATCGCTCCCAAGCATGAGCATTGGACAGAAATTTTTTTCTAGTTTACCATAATGTGGACTTCACATAAGAACTCTTGTTTCTGAAGCATATTGGGAATATGAGACACACAAGGAATTTCTGATTGTGTGTTGTCATGATAAAACAGAATTGCCAATCCTGCTATTACATTCACATAGTGCTACAAACAACAAATATGCCAAGATTCCAAAGGCTTGTTTTCTTAGGGAAATTGAATAAATCATAATGTGTAACTATAGGCCAAAATACAGTTTTTTAAAATCCAAATTTATAATCTTATTGTGAAATTAATCAGATGTTTCATGAGAATATCAGCATAATGGGGATGTAGAAACTCTGTTCTATTGAATCTTATCTGTGCCAAAAAATTTCTACTAGGACAGCAGCTCTCTCAAATATTGATTCAATAGATAGTGTGAAAGGAATAAAAAGTTCTAGGTTTAAATACAAAGTAACAATTTGATATTTATTACCTAGATGCTTTGAGATGTCTGCTTGAAAGCCAGAGATGGCAAATTGCTGCGCCATCTTGGAGACAGCCAAATGTTCTGCTTCTTACATTTTTAAGAAGGCCATGTATGTAGGGTTACCATACGTCCTCTTTTTCCCGGACATGTCCGGCTTTTCGGCAGTCAAACCCCCGTCCGGGGGGAATTGCCAAAAAGCCGAACATGTCCGGGAAAATGGCGGCTCTGTTTAAGAGCCGGGCTGCCTGAACGCTACCGGCTTCGGGCAGCCCCGTGCCTCCAGACCCTGCGCCGCCGGAGCCCAGGAGGGGAAGTGCCCGGCTGGGGGTGCAGGGTCTGGAGGCAGGGGGGCTGCCCGAAGCCGGTAGCGCTCGGGCAGCCCGGTTCTTAAACAGAGCCTCCAGCGGCTGCGGCTCTGTGTAACTGACACTGTGTCAGTTACACACAGCCCCGGCGGCTGGAGGCTCCAGCCGCCCCCGCTCTGTTTAAGAGCCGGGCTGCCCGAGCGCTACCGGCTTCGGGCAGCCCCCGTGCCTCCAGATCCTGCACCCCCAGCCGGGCACTTCCCGTCCCGGGCTCCGGCGGCGCAGGGTCTCCAGGCACGGGGCTGCCCGAAGCCGGTAGCTCTGGGGCAGCCCGGCTCTTAAACAGAGCGGGGCGGCTGGAGCCTCCAGCCCCCGGGGCTCTGTGTAACTGACCCAGTGTCAGTTACACAGAGCCAAAGAGGAGCAAAGCCTCCAGCCCCCTGGGCTGTGTGTAACTGACACAGTGTCAGTTACACAGAGCTGCAGCTGCTGGAGGCTCTGTTTAAGAACCGGGCTGCCCGAGAGCTACCGGCTTCGGGCAGCACCCTTGCCTCCGGACCCTGCGCCCCCAGCCGGGCACTTCCCCTCCCGGGCTCCGGCGGCGCAGGGTCCGGAGGCACGGGGGCTGCCCGAAGCCGGTAGCGCTGGGGCAGCCCGGCTCTTAGAGCCTAAGAGGAGCAGAGCCTCCAGCTGCGGGGGCTCTGCTCCTCTTCGGCTCTGTGTAACTTATACAGTGTAAGTTACGCAGAGCCGCCGGAGCCCCGGAGGGGAAGTGCCCGGCTGGGGTCGCAGGGTCCGGAGGCATAGGGGCTGCCCAAAGCCCGAGCGCTATTGGCTTCACGGTTTGCTGGGCAGCCTCCAGACCCTGCGCCCCCGGCTGGGCGCTTCCCCTCCCAGGCTCCAGCTGCGCTGGGGAAGTGCCGGCTGGGGGCGCAGGGTCTGGGGGCTGCCCGGCAAACCGTGAAGCTGGTAGCACTGGGGCAGCCCTTTCCCCCTGGCTGGGAGTGGGAGGGAGGAGGGGGCGGAGTTAGGGCGGGGGAAGGGGCGGAGTTGGGGCGGGGCAAGGGACGGGGCAAGGGACGGGGCAAGGGGCGGGAAAATGGGCGGGGCCATGGCCCGTGGAGGGTCCTCTTTTTTTATTTGAGAGATATGGTAACCCTACATGTATGGGAAGATTTCTCCAGAGTTTGGAGTTAAAAGGGAATAAAGGGGATTTTTCTGCTGAAGTTCTTTGCTTAGGCTGACAGGGAAGGTAAATTCAGTGTTAATAGAACAAGCATTCTCATAGGAAAGTTATGGGCATAACAGCCCTGAAACGCTCCATAGGAAAACTTCTACAGAACTCATATGAACAGACTACTGCAAATTTCTCCTGAAGTAGCTGAAACTCATGGTCAAATTTTAAAAAACGGAGTAGTGTTTTCATATGCACAAATGTACGTGCAAGTGAGTGGCTGCATCTACACTTGTATACATTTTTATTCATTTGCATTCAATATTGTTTGTGCAAACATGTTTGGGCACCAGTGCTTAATTTGTAATAAAACATGAACCTGGACTCAAGCAATTAGGTGCTGGAGCTCAAGCAATTTTTTTACTTTCATAACTGATGTGTCAAGCCCAGAGGTGCCAGGGCTATGGACTGCTAAGCCTAGAGATGCCAGGGCTAAACCCTGGCAAGCCTTGGCACATATTAACACTGTTGGGCACTAGATGGATCTAGTCTATTTGCATATTTCTGTGTTTATTTTTTTACTATTATTATTACTTTTACATTCTGATGAAGTGCCAGCTCACCAAGAGAGAGAGATGGGTGAAAATATTTTGCATTTCTGCTAATTTGCAATAGACAAAACATACATACAGATTTAAATTATAATACTATAATCTAGTCATTGTACAGAAAGTGGAAATTTAAATAAGTGATTAAAATTTAAAAGAACAGTTTACATTGTAATACTCTACAACCGTATGTACTGCCATAAATATTCTTGGACTATATTATGGGGCACTGCAATAGCTCCAAATTCTTGTTATAAAATATGCATGAGCCATAACTGCCTGTGAAAGCTGGATGGTGAGAGACAAAAATAATAATTGTGTTCTTGGCCTTGATCCTTAAGAAGACGTGTCTCTCACACTTTAATATACAGTAGCTAACAGAGCATATTAGTAGTTTATGAAAAATGAAACATTTCTGCTTACACTAAATTGACAGTCTGCAACACTAATATTTAAGTATACTAAAATCAATAAAGCGGCACTAATTTACATAGGACTGATACACAGATGTTGCTTACAGTAAACTCATGCAACTTTAATAGCAAAATTCTCCTGTATGGGTCCACTCTGCAGCTTGGAGCATGCTCCCCAGCCTGGGTAGACAGACTTGTGGTGGCTCTGCTTCAGGTAGTGTGCTAAAAAGAGTAGTGTGGATGTTGCAGCATCGGCTAGCCAACACGTACAGATCCAGGGGGTTGGGAGGGCTTGTCCTTGGGCAGCTCGCCCATGCTGCAACCCATGCAACAACGTCCACACTTCTATTTTAGCATGCTAGCTCGAGTAGAGCTAGTGCATGTCTGTCTACTTGTGCTCCCAGCTGCAGTATAGACGTACTCTAAGATTTACTTTGTTCATCTCAACTCTGTTACTCAGCTCTTCTGATATGTTTGGAACTCTGACTGCGAGATGTGACTTTACAGGTTCAAATCCTTCTTCAACAGCAGTCAGTGGCTGAACACAACCTCCTTCACCCCCAAAACCCTCCTGTGCATTAACTTCACTGGCTGAAGGATTGTGTGCATTTTTGATATACAGATACTAATAAAACAAAATTATTATTATTAATAATAACAATACTTTGTCCTTTTTGCACTTGTTTAGCATCTGCTAAAGTGCATGTTGGGAGGACAGGGTAGCAGAATTGAGACCTGCCAAAGCAGTTCTGAGAGTTTTTTGCCCTTAATATGATGAAAAACAAAGGGCAACTGGCTTCATTTTGATATCTAAACCACTTTTCCCCAGAGACACATACACTCGCTCTCTCTCTAGCTAAGTACTTATATGGCCCCTATAGCAATAGTATCTAAATAGCTCTCCAGTATTCAATAATAGAAATAACAATTACCTCTCTTTCTTCCTTCCCAGCCAGCAAGAGAAGTAGCTTGTTTACTTTATAGCTGTTTGTTAGTGTATGTTAGCCTGCATACTATGTTTCGTTGTGTGGAAAATGTACTGAGGAAAAAGCTAAAGTAAAAAAAAGTCCCCCATTAGTCAAAAATCATGTGATTCTAGTGGACCACAGTTGTGGTGGAAGGCTGTGGTCACTGAGGGAGAAGGGATAGACAGGGCTTTGAATATCAGGACAGCAATCTTCAACTGAACTCTGTAGCAAATGGGAGCCAGTACAGACGGAGGAGCAGAGTACTCCGGGGATGTGTTCATTGTAGGGCTGTCTATTCATCGCAGTTAACTCACGGGATTAACTCAAACAAATTAATCGCGATTAAAAAAATTAATCACGATTAATTGCATGGTTAAACAGTAGATTACCAATTGAAATTTATTAAATATTTTTGGATGTTTTTCTACATTTTCAAATATATTGATTTCAATTACAACACAGAATACAAAGTGTACAGTGCTCACTTTATATTATTTTTTATTAAAAATATTTGCACTGTAAAAATAACAAAAGAAATAGTATATTTCAATTCACCTCATACAAGTACTGTAGTGCAATCTCTTTATCATGAAAGTGCAAGTTACAAATGCAGCTTTTTTTGTTACATAACTGCACTCAAAAACAAAACAATGTAAACTTTAGAACCTACAAGTCCACTACTTTTTGTTCAGTCAATCGCTAATAGAAACAAGTTTATTTACGTTTATGGGAGATAATGCTGTCCACTTAATTACAATGTCACCTGAAACTGAGACAAGGATGTGCTTCCGTGCTGATGACGCTTGTTAAAAAAATGCATTAATTAAATTTGTGACTGAACTCCTTGGGGGAGTTTTTACTCTGTTTTACGTACATTCTGCCATATATTTCATGTTATAGCAGTCTCAGATGATGACCATTTTAAGAACACTTTAAGATGACCATGTTGTTTGTTTTAAGAACACTTTCACTGCAAATTTGACAAAATGCAAAGAAGATACCAATGTGAAATTTCTAAAGATAGCTACAGCACTCGACCCAAGGTTTAAGAATCTGAAGTGCCTTCCAAAACCTGAGAGGGATGAGATGTGAAGCATGTTTTCAAAAGTCTTAAAAGAGCAACACTCAGATGCAGAAACTACAGAATGCAAACCACCAAAAAAGAAAATCAACCATTTACTGGTGGCATCTGACATAGATGATGAAATGAACGGGCGTTGGTCCGCACTGCTTTGGATTGTTATCAAGCAGAACCCGTCATCAGCATGAATGCATGTCCTCTGGAATGGTGGTTGAAGCATGAAGGGACATGAATCTTTAGTGCATCTGCCATGTAACTATCTTGTTACAACAGTGCCGTGAGAATGCCTGTTCTCACTTTCAGGTGGCACGGTGAACAAGAAGCATGCAGCATTGTCGTCTGCAAATGTAAACAAACTTGTTTGAGCGATTGGCTGAACAAGAAGTAGGACTGAGTGTGGACTTGTAGGCTCTAAAGTTTTACACTATTTTATTTTTGAATGCAGTTTTTTTGTACATAATTCTACATTTGTAAGTTCAACTTTCATGATAAAGAGATTGCACTACAGTACTTGTATTAGGTGAACTGAAAAATACTGTTTCTTTTGTTTTTTACAGTGCAAATATTTGTAATCAAATATAAATATAAAGTGAGCACTGTACACTTTGCATTTTGTGTTGTAACTGAAATCAACATATTTGAAAATGTAGAAAACATCCAAAAATATTTAAATAAATGGTATTCTATTAGTGTTTAACAGCACGATTAATTTTTTTAATCACTTGACAGCCCTAGTTCATTGCAACCTGTATTGCTAAAGAGAAAGGATGCTGCATAGTGTAGCTGATGGAGCTCTCTCAATGTACATGGCTTCATTGCTAGACAAAATGCCTTTCAATAATCAAGCCTGGAGGTCACAAATACATGGATCATGAATGCATTGCATATGTGACTTTCTCACCACTCCTTTTAATAACCACTTTAAAGGGAGTGCTTGCAAGGTTTTTGCTTACAAAATGAGTTGCTTTAACAATAGTTTTTTCTGCCTGCAGAACTTTGTTTACCCTAGGACACAGGAAGAGATGGGTTTTTTTTTCTGGTTTAAATACCTTGCAAGGATCAGTTGTCAAAAGAATTTTAAAAACAACATGACTTATGCCCTATAGTAAACAAAGCTGTGCGTGCATACTTGTGCTAGAGAGAATATGCACACACAGCTTGGTTTATTTCTGGACTGCCCTAGAAGTCACAGTTATGATTTTGTCCTGCTGTTGCAAGGATTGGTTGTCAAAAGAATAACACAGCCAAACATGTAACTCAAAATTATTTTTTAAATTAATTATTTGAATGGGTCAAAAATCTTGATAGTGTCTCTTTAAAATGTTTTTTCTTTTTTGGCTCTGAATTTAGTTAAAGGCAGGCATAGTAGTTTAAAAGTTGATATGCGCACAACACCAGGACACTGATCATTAGCACTGAGAGCTAATATTAGTGCTGAAAACTGGTGATGCTGGACCCTCTGAACTGACTTCAAGTCACACTGGAGTTAATAGAAGTTGTCACTAATTGCAGGGACATTAGGCCCCTTTGCTTGTGCTATCTGCACACCACGGGCCAGATTCTGCTCTTACACCAGTATAAATCCAAAGTACAGTCTACTGTATTCTCTGGAGTTGCTCTGGATTTTCACCAGTGTAAAAGAGCAGAATGTGAGTCAAAACATGGCACCATGTTTTGGACAGACACAACACAGGCAGCACCCATCTGTGGAACAACTGTTTATGGTCAGCCAGTCAGCAAAATCTCAACAGAACAGACCAAGGGCCAAATCCCAAGCCAATGTTAACCCGGATCCATTAACTTAAATGGAGCTATACCAATTTACAGCAGCTCAGGAGCAGACTCTCCAGGAATTCAGCTATTCGTCACCTAATTTTTTTTAAACATGTGCCTTTACAGGAGTTACTCTTAACCATGGCCACATGTTTAGTAAGGTGTCAAAAGTGACAATAGCTTTCTGTTTCCATCCCTACAGCCATCTTCCAGCTCCTCTATTCCTGTGCTCTGCAGAGTGAGTGACAGCTGCCCATACTACACAAAGGTTAGAGCGGGTATGAATGGGATGTGGGAAAATATTGGGCAAAGAGATCTGGAGAGAGAAAAATGCTGCAAAAAGAAACGAAGAGCAGAAAAATTAAAGGATAAAACAAGAGTGGGGGAGGGGAAAGGGGAAGTGGAGGAGAGATGTAGGAGAAAATTGAGGGAGATGGACAAAACTAGTGGAGGAAGAGAAGGTAATCAAGTGAAAGGAGAACTGGAGGCAAAGCAGATGGGAGGAAGATAAATAGTTTGTTGAAAAGAGGAGAGTGTTTAATAATAATAACTTTTAAATTATTTAATTAAAATATTTCAGTCTGAGAGAAAACCCAGACAATGAAGGCTGGGAAAAGGTGAACCAAACACAGAGAAAAAAAAGAAAAGAAAATGTTAGGAAATAAAAAAGGGAAAGAGAAATATCTGCAATATGCTCCACTTCTTGCTCCTGGATGGTGTGTCCAAGGATGGATGAATTATGGATGTGTTCACAAGGTTCCAAATATCTTAGGCTAGGTCTACACTACCCGCCTGAATCGGCGGGTAGAAATCGACCTCTCGGGGATCGATTTATCGCGTCCCAACGGGACGCGACAATCAATCCCCGAATCAGCGCTCTTACTCCACCAGCGGAGGTGGGAGTAAGCGCCGCCGACAGAAAGCCGCAGAAGTCGATTTTGCCGCCGTCCTCACAGCGGGGTAAGTCGGCTGCGATACGTCGAATTCAGCTACGCTATTCACGTAGCTGAATTTGCGTATCTTAAATCGACTCCCCCCTGTAGTGTAGATGTACCCTTAGTTGGCAGAGAGTCCTGCAAAACCTTGGGCCACCTCTACATCACTATATGTGTTACTGTGATACTGAGCTGACGGGGGGCTGAGTTAAGTATGAGCTGGAATTCATTCATTGATATATCAAAGGAACCTCGTCAACAGGCTGAGCTCAATGTTTTTGGTTACATTGGGCAAGAGATGTCACCTATTCAGTTCTGATAATAGGAAATAAATGGGTCTACAGTGATGAAACATTAATACTAGTTAGAAACTTGGGATCAAATTCAAAGCTTGGGTAAGGTGTTACATTTCTATTGAAAGCAGTGCAGCTACAATCAGTTCCAAGTTTGAACTTGGTCCCTATTGTCAATGGTTACATGGCATTCAGATACCAGGATGATGGGTAGAGTACAGACTTTTACACATGGATCAGAAGACATAATAACATGCTATTCATATGACTTGCTCTCAGACAAGCTCGAGAATTGTCTTTCACTGGACAATCTGTTGCAGCGGTATTTTGAATATGCACACTAGCAGTTTAGGACAACTAAATCAAATGTTGACCACTCCTGCATTGTGCTTACTGTCCTTAACCGCCCCAGTGACTTCAATGAGAGTTGAAGACTCAAAGCACTTCACAGGATTGAGGCCTTAATAAGAAATGACAGCCCACTGCTTATTTCCCTCGATTAACAAACCTCTTTACCTCTAAATTTTGCACAGTTATCTGTGGAAAAAGTTGCCCTGTTCTCCTTTCTGTCCCCCACACTTCCATTTGCTCCACCCGTTACGTCTTGTCTTCACTACGATTGTAAATTCCTTGTCTCGTATTGTTTGTACAGTGCCTGGTACAATGGAGCCCCAATATGGTTGGTGCCTCCAGGTGCTACAATAATAAAAATAAAATAATAATTAAAGTTGGGCAGGTGGGCATAAGTCCTTAAAAGGCCAAGCCTAATTTATGTAGATGCCACTTTTTGGCTAGTAAAGAAGGCTTCACACTATCGGGATAATATTTTCACAAAGTTGAAGAGTTATTAGCAATTTCTCCACTGGATTAAGCATCAACTTGCATTCAGGCAAAAGCAACCAGGCAGAGTCCATTTTTTCATTTCTGTTTTTCTAAGTACTGTATATAAGCAAACACAATCTTGCATTTTATTTATATTTTTATTCTCTTACGGTTCTCTTGAAGTCTACCAGAACTGTGATGAACTACAGAATCTTCCCATAAACCCATCTGTGCTTCATCAATGTCCTACAGTATGTTAGATAGCAACTGGTAATGCTACGTGACTTCCTGCACCAGCATAATTAGGTTTTAGAAATAGTAGATTTAAATCTTATAGGCCTATGATGAACTTGGGTGGGGAGGGGTGAATGTTAACCCACCACCAGAAAGTCTTCAGTGGCATGCACGGCTATCATTGGATGTACAGGCACTAGTCTTTAGGGAACAGCAGTAACTGAATGAACATGACTGCAATCAGTCTGTTCTTTCATGCTATGCCTTAAATCCTATTTATTTCTAGTTCTTTTGCATTGATGGAAATTATTTCTAGTATGCAGTTACCTTCTACGGCGTTAATAAGGGAATTCCCTCTGCTGTATTTGACAAGATAATGTGAAATCTCTAACCAGGTATTTGTGTATAGGATACAGTTTTCTTGGCTCATTGCTGACGATTGCTGTATGGATTATACAGACAGTTGGCCTTGGCGAGCCACCATAAATGTGAAGATACACCCACGTAACTAAATATGTTGATGAATAGAGCTCTTGGTCTGTGAGTCATGCAGTTCTACTTACTGTATTACTAAGCTTAGGGAAACAGGCAGCAGCCCTCAATGAATGCTTGCCTCTGTTCTACAGAAACTTGCCTGCATACATATTTTATTTAGTTCAAATAGAAAATTCCTTAAAATAACTTTTTTGTACTGTTCTGTTCAAATGGTATTTCATCCATAAAAATCCTGCCTGTAAATTCAAACCCAACTAGACTGAACATTTGTCTCTGCATACTTTATTTTTTCTTTAAAGGCTTTTGAGCTGGAGCATAAGCGTGCTAACTTACTGACATTTATACGAGTATTTTGCTATTATATTTTTATTAAATATGACTGAACTTTACAAATAAAATCCCCTCCTTGTCTGAGAACTCCAGTTTATAATGGAAAGTCCAACAGTGCTGCATTGCTACAGTGTCCTTATTAATTTGAGCATCAACAGTACAGTTGGTGCTTTATAAACAAATTAGACAATGATCCAGCCAAGATGCTTATAGTCTTTGTCACAAAAAGACAAAAAGAGATAGGATACCAATCACATATGATCCACTGGTCTGAGAATCTGTCCATGGTCATGTTTTAAATAAATTATGACAGTAGACTCCATGGTTTGTTCTTTTTCATGCCTGATAGGATCAGGGCCGGCTCCAGGCACCAGCTTGCCAAGCAGGTGCTTGGGGTGGCCACTCCGGAGAGGGGCGGCACGTCCAGCTATTCAGCGGATGGTCCCTCACTCCCGCTTGGAGCGAAGGAACTCCCGCCGAATTGCCGCCGCAAATCGCGATCGAGGCTTTGTTTTTGTGCCGCTAGGAGCGGCAAAAACCCTGGAGCCGGTCCTGGATAGGATTCAGTTTTGTTGAATTATAGAATAGAATATCAGGGGTGGAAGGGACCTCAGGAGGTCATTTAGTCCAACCCCCTGCTCAAAGCAGGACCAATCCCCAAATTGCTCCCTCAAGGATTGAACTCATAACCCTGGGTTTAGCAGGCCAAGGCTCAAACCACTGAGCTATCCCTTCTACCTGAAATTTAAAAAGCCAGGCCAGAGATACTAAGGCCCAGATCCACCATGTAATCAATTGGAGTTAATAGCCTAAGGCCTGGTCTACACTACGGGTTTAGGTCGACTTTAGCAGCGTTAAATCGAATTAAGCCTGGACACGTCCACACGACGAAGCCCTTTATTTCGACTTAAAGGGTCCTTTAAACCGGTTTCTTTACACCACCTCCGACGAGGGGATTAGCGATAAAACCGGCCTTTGCGGGTTGGAATTGGGGTAGTGTGGACGGAATTCGACGTTATTGGCCTCCGGGAGCTATCCCACAGTGCTTCATTGTGACCGCTCTGGACAGCACTCTCAACTCAGATGCACTGACCAGGTAGACAGGAAAAGACCCGCGAATGTTTGAATTTCATTTCCTGTTTGCTCAGCGTGGAGAGCACAGGTGACCACGCAGAGCTCATCAGCACAGGTAACCGTGATGGAGTCCCAGGATCGCAAAAGAGCTCCAGCATGGACCGAACGGGAGGTACGGGATCTGCTCGCCATATGGGGAGATGAAGCAGTGATAGCTGAACTCCGTAGCAGTAAAAGAAATGGCAAAGTATTAGAAAAGGTCTCCAAGGCCATGAAGGACCGAGGCCATAACAGGGACACACAGCAGTGCCGCGTGAAAATTAAGGAGCTACGGCAAGCTTACCACAAAGCCAGAGAAGCAAACGGAAGGTCCGGGGCAGAGCCGCAAACTTGCCGCTACTACGCGGAGCTGCATGCGATCCTAGGGGGTGCAGCCACCACTATCCCAACCGTGTGCTATGACTCTCTCACTGGAGAAACACACAGGGAAGACGGTTCGGGGAACGAGGAAGATGAGGATGGAGGTACTGTAGGTAGCTCACAGCAGCAAGGAAGCAGAGAAACCGGTTTCCCCAACAGCCAGGATATGTTTGTGACCCTGGACCTGGAACCAGTAACCCCCGAACTCACCCAAGACCCTCAGGGCACACAGGAGACCTCTGGTGAGTGTACCTTTGTAAATATTTGTAAACATTACACAAAAAAAAGCAAGCGTGTTTAATGATTAATTTGCCCTGGCAATTGCGGCCAGTACATCTACTGGAAAAGTCTGTTAACGTGTATGGGGATGGAGCGGAAATCCTCCAGGGACATCTCCAGAAAGCTCTCCTTTATGTACTCCCAAAGCGTTTGCAAAAGGTTTCTGGGGAGGGCTGCCTTATCCCGTCCACCATGGTAGGACACTTTACCACGCCAGGCCAGTAGCACGTAGTCTGGAATCATTGCATAACAAAGCATGGCAGCGTATGGTCCCGGTGTTTGCTGGCATGCAGACAATATCCATTCCTTATCTCTCTTTGTTATCCTCAGGAGAGTGATATCATTCACGGTCACCTGGTTGAAATGGGGTGATTTTATTAAGGGGACATTCAGAGGCGCCCGTTCCTGCTCTTCTGAACAGAAATGTTCCCCGCTGTTAACCACACGGTGGAGGGGAGGGGTGAAGTGATCATCCCAGAGAATCGTGTGTGTGTGTGTGTGTGGGGTGGTTTACTTGTGTTTGTGCCGCATGTTAACCGGGAAACTGCAGCCCCTTCTTTTACATTGAAAACCCATTTTAAATGGACAACCCAATTCATCCTTGATATGGGAAATGCGCTGCTGTTTGCAACCTTTCCCGCATGTTAAGAAGGTTAAAAAAGCCAAAACACTGTGGCCTACCATGGCTGCCTGCAAGCCGAAATATGCGACCTTGTAATGAAAGAGTGTACCCATTGTTCTCTAAAATGTGTCTTTTTTAACCACCTCTCCCTTCTCCTCCACCAGCTGCAAATGTTTCTCCTTCGCAGAGGCTAGTGAACATTAGAAAGAGAAAACGTAGGACGAGGGACGATATGTTCACGGAGCTGCAGATGTCCTCCCACGCTGATAGAGCACAGCAGAATGCGTGGAGGCAGTCAATGTCGGACATGAGAAAAGCACAATATGAACGAGAGGAGAGGTGGCGGGCTGAATGGCGGGATGAAAAGAGCAAGTGGCGGGCTGAAGACGATAGGTGGCGTCAGCTTGCAGACAGACGGCAAGAGTCAATGCTCCGTCTGCTGGAGCATCAAACTGATATGCTCGAGCGTATGGTTGAGCTGCAGGAAAGGCAGCAGGAGCAGAGACCGCCGCTACAGCCCCTGTGTAACCAACAGCCCTCCTCCCCAAGTTCCATAGCCTCCTCACCAAGACGCCCAAGAACACGGTGGGGGGGGCCTCCATCCACCCAGTCACTCCACCCCAGATGATCGCCCAAGCATCAAAAGGCTGGCCTTCAATAAGAGTTAAAGTTTTAAAATGCAGTGTGTCCTTTTCCATCCCTCTTCCCCCACCCATCCCAGGCTACCTTGGCAATTATCCCCCTACTTCTGTGAGGAACTAATAAAGAATGCATGAATGTGAAAAAACAATGACTTTATTGCCTCTGCAAGCGGGAGGGGAGGGTTGGGTGGGGTGGTTGGTTTACAGGGAAGTAGAGTGAACCGGGTAGGGGGGAGGGGGGTTTGGAGGGTTCATCAAGGAGAAACAAACAGAAGTTTCACACAGTAGCCTGGCCAGTCACAAAACTCGTTTTCAAAGCTTCTCTGATGCGCACCGCGCCCTGCTGTGCTCCTCTAACCGCCCTGGTGTCTGGCTGCGCGTAATCAGCGGCCAGGCGAGTTGCCTCAACCTCCCACCCCGCCATAAAGGTCTCCCCCTTACTCTCACAGATATTGTGGAGCGCACAGCAAGCAGCAATAACAATGGGGATATTCTTTTCGCTGAGGTCTGAGCGAGTCAGTAAGCTGCGCCAGCGCGCTTTTAAACGTCCAAATGCACATTCCACCACCATTCGGCACTTGCTCAGCCTGTAGTTGAACAGGTCCTGACTCCTGTCCAGGCTGCCTGTGTACGGCTTCATGAGCCATGGCATTAAGGGGTAGGCTGGGTCCCCAAGGATCACGATAGGCATTTCAACATCCCCAACGGTTACTTTCTGGTCCGGGAAGAAAGTCCCTTCCTCCAGCTTTCGAAACAGAGCAGAGTTCCTGAAGACGCGAGCATCATGTACCTTTCCCGGCCATCCCACGTTGATGTTGGTGAAACGTCCCTTGTGATCCACCAGGGCTTGCAGCAGCATTGAAAAGTACCCCTTGCGGTTTACGTAGTCGGTGGCTTGGTGCTCCGGTGACAAGATAGGGATATGGGTTCCGTCTATGGCCCCGCCACAGTTTGGGAATCACATTTCAGCAAAACCATCCACTATTGACTGCACGTTGCCCAGAGTCACTACCCTTGATATCACCAGGTCTTTCATTGCCCTGGCAAATTGGATCACAGCAGCCCCCACCGTAGATTTGCCCACTCCAAATTGATTCCCGACTGACCGGTAGCTGTCTGGCGTTGCAAGCTTCCACAGGGCTATCGCCACTCGCTTCTCAACTGTGAGGGCTGCTCTCATCTTGGTATCCTGGCGTTTCAGGGCAGGGGAAAGCAAGTCACAAAGTTCCATGAAAGTGCCCTTACGCATGCGACAGTTTCGCAGCCACTGGGAATCGTCCCATACCTGCAGCACGATGCGGTCCCACCAGTCTGTGCTTGTTTCCCGGGCCCAGAATCGGCGTTCCACGGCATGAACCTGCCCCAGTGACACCATGATTTCCACATTGCTGGGGCCTGTGCCTTGTGAGAGGTCTATGTCCATGTCAATTTCCTCATCACTCTCTTCGCCGCGCTGCAATCGCCTCCTCGGGTGGTCCGGGTTTCGCCTTGGCATGTCCTGGCTCTGCATATACTCCAGGACAATGCGCGTGGTGTTCATAGTGCTCATAATTGCCGCGGTGTTCTGAGCGGGCTCCATGATCCCAGTGCTAGCTATGGCGCCTGGTCAGAAAAAAGGCGCGAAAGTAGTATCTGATGGACCAGGAGAAGGAGGGAGGGCGGGAGGGAGGGAGGGCCGAGTGACGACATGGCGTACAGGTACAGGAACAGGGAATTAAAATTAAGAAAGGTGGCTGTGCATCAGGGAGAAACACAAACAACTGTCACACAGAATGGTCCCCCCAAAGATTAAACTGAAAACCCTGGGTTTAGCAGGCCGTTGATTTCACGGAGGAAGGGGAAGCAAATGAATACAGAACAAATCTATTTTTTACATCTTAAGCTGGCAGCCGACGGTGCAGCATGAGTGATAGCCTCTCCAGTATGATGATGACGGATACCAATCATAATATACCATCGTCTGCAAGGGGCTGCTGCTGTGTAGCAATGCAGCCCCACGTCTGCCAGCTCCACGTCCGCTAGCACCCAGCATCGCCCTCGGCCTCTTCTGGGTGCTTAGCAGACAATACTGGGCAATTGGCAGAAAATAGTATACTACGACTGGTAGCCATCATCATCGAAACAGTAGCATGTCTGCCCAGGTGGCCATGATTGACAGCCACTCCAGTACGACGACGATGGGTACCAGTCATAATATACCATCGCCTACCAAAGGGCAAGGGGCTGGTGCAATGCAGCCCTACGGCTGCCAGCCCCACGGCTATCACTCATGCTACACCGTCTACCGCCAAAAGGCAGTTAGCAGCTGCTGCTGTGTAGCAATGCAGTCCCATGTCTGCCGGCACCCAGAGGACATATGGTGACGGTGAGCTCAGCTGAGCTGAGCGGGCTCCATGCTTGCCGTGATATGTTGTCTGCACAGGTAACCCAGGTAAAAAGGCGCGAATCTATTGTCTGCCGTTGCTGTGACGGGGGGGGGAGGGGCCTGACGACATGTACCCAGAACCGCCCGCGACACTGTTTTGCATCATCCGGGCATTGGGATCTCAACCCAGAATTCCAAGGGGCGGCGGAGACTGCGGGAACTGTGGGATAGCTGTGGGATAGCTACCCAAAGTGCAATGCTCCGGAAGTCGACTCTAGCCTCGTACTGTGGACGCGGTCCGCCGACTAGAGCACCTAGAGCATTTTATGTGGGGACACACACAATCGGCTGTATACAACCGATTTCAATAAAACCGGCTTCTATAAATTCGAACTAATTTCGTAGTGTAGACATACCCTAGGTGACATGCCCAAGGTCACAGAGGAAGCTGTGGTAAAGCAGGGAATAGGACCAAAGTCTCCCATGTGCTAGGTTAGAACCCTACCGACTGGACCATCATGCCTCAATAGTATTAAGAACAATGAGCGTGGCACACACAAAAACATTGGTCTCATATAAGTAAATTAAAAGCAACAATGCAAAACAACAAAAACACAAAACTGGAATTTAGCATAGGCCAAAGCAACATACCTGTATAAGTGAGTGCACTCACTTTCCCAAAGCTAGAACTAGAAAATGACAGACGTAACAGTGTCAAAGTGCCTGCATCAAGAGAATCTTTAGCCATAAATTGACAATTAAACATTTAATTTAGCAATCAAACAAGGATCTACATCCACCCAACATTTCCCAAAAGAATTCTATGACATCCCAAAAAGAGATTATCTTATAAACAGGATATGCATAACAAAGTTTACAGCAGTGCCAGGGCTTCTTCAAAACAATGAAAAAAATCCTATTTTTCTATTATAGCAATTGTCTTGAAGACAGAATTACTACAATATGCAAATCTGTAAAAATGGAAATAAACACTGTAATGTATAGTGTAAGAATAATCATGGCCATTATTATAACAAAGTTTAGGTGCATCATTGTATTTATTCCCTCCCTCACCTTTAAAAAAATAATAGAATAAACCCATAACATAATAGGATAGGGTTAATGTGAGTTGACTGCTGGAGAGAATGGAATTACTTAGGGCTTTTCTACATTTGAAATGCTACAGCGTCACAGGTGCAGTACTGCAGCTGTGCTGCTGGAACACTTCTGTGTAGACATTACCTACCCCGTCGGGAGAGGTTTTCCTGTCATCGTAATTCACCTCCCCTCTACGGAAGAAGTCTTCTACTGATGTAGTGATGTCTACACCAGGGGTTAGGTCGGTATAGCTGTGTCTCTCAGCAGTGTGGATTTTTCACATCCCTGAGAGACATAGCTATACTGATGTAAGCCCCTAGTGTAAACCAACCTTAACTTTGAAGTTAATCATAGAAACGTAGCGCTGGAAGAGACCTTAGATATCTAGTTCAAGCCCCTGCTCTGAGTCAGGACCAAGTAAACCTAGACCATCCCTGACAGTTGTTTGTCCAACCTATTTGTAAAAAGCTCCAATGATGGGGATTCCACAACCTCCCTTGGAAGACTATTCTAGTACTTAACTATCTTTATTAGTTAGAAGGTTTTTCCTAACAGCTAACCTAAATCTCACTTGCTGCAGATTAAGCAGAGTACTTTTTGTTTTACCTTGAGTGGACAGGGAAAAGAATTGACAACCATCCTCTTTACAACAGCATTTAACATATCTGAAGACTATCAGGTCCCCCCTCAGTCTTCTTTTCTTAAGACTAAACATACCCAGTTTTTATAACCTTTCCTCATAGGTCAGATTTTTCTAAATCTTTTATTATTTTTTTCCTCTCCTCTGCACTTTCTCTAATTTGTCCACATCTTTCTGAGTGTGGGGCGCCCAGAAATGGTCAAAGCACTCCAGCTGCGGCCTCTCAGGTGCCGAGTAGAGTGGAACAATTACCTCCCATGTCTTACACACAACACTCCTGTTAATACGCCCACAAACTATATTTGCCTTTTTTAGAACTGCACCACATTGCTGACTTATTCAATTTATGATTAACAATAACCCCCAGCACTGTCGCATCCTTCTGCTTAGTGGAATGACTGAGTGTGTGGTATTGGTAATTATACATATTCTAGATCCCAGCGCAAAGAGAAACAAAGGAAACAAAATCTCAGCCAAAATTAAAAAGCCGTGAGATGCTCCAAATATCAGATTACTTTTTTCTAGATCCACTGAATTAAAGAGGGAGGAGATACTTTTGGGGGTTGGTGCTACCAGTATGGTTATTGAATTAAATAAGCATGCCACACTATTGATTGAATACTTTCTCAAGCCAGTTTTGGGAGTGGACTATTTTTCTATAGCTATAGGGCAGCTCTTCAAACCTAGGAAAGAAAGTATATGTCAACTTGAAAGAGTTTCAATTGATTCAGAATACAGATGTTTGCTTCATTAGCAACATAGTGCAAAGAGGACATATCCACCCCAGTGTTCTGCTCACTGAACTGGCTCTCTGGTGTCAGCTTCAAGGTTTTGAGTCTAATCTTCAAAGTTCTTAGTCCTACTCTTCAAAGCCATCCAGTGGATTCAACTGTACTACTTGAGAAACCATCTGTCTCTCACTTTGCATAACCACAACCTCCCACAACAACTTGAGCAATGGAGCTATCTACCAACCACAAGAGTGAGACTCATGAGTGTGTGGAACAGAGTTTTGCCAGCAGCTGTCTCATGACTGCGAAACTCACTTCTTCGAGAGCTCAGCATGACCATAAATCTTCAGAACAAAACGCAATGTGCACTTCTTCAACTTAGCTTCCCCACAATATTAATTAAAATAAAATAGAGTAAGAAAAAAGCAGAGATCCTATTAATATACTTACATATAGACCTCAGAAGGCACTCCCTTATTATGGTGATGAACCTGCTATAACTGCCTATTGCAACCCAGCTGAGCTCAGTAATGTGCCTGGAGGCTGGGCCGGCTAGTCCTCAGGCTCAACTGAAGTAGTTCATTCCTGACAGTGGGTACAACATTGCAGCTTTTTTTACTCATGTGAAGAGTCCTATCATCGACTATTTGTGTTGGTAGGGGCTGCACTGAGTTAAATACAGCTTGAGGGCCTTATGCCCTAATTTACAACCCTGCAACCACTCTGAAGCAAATGGAGTTGCAATGCAGTGCAGAATCAGGCTCCCAAACATATCAGGAATATGGATTGAGGGACCTCAGGAGACTGAGGGACCACACTGAAGTTGTGCATTTTTTAAGGATTATATATATTCATTCTAGACAAGATGGATTATCATTCAAAGACTTTTACTGTTCATCTTTATATGGCCCATAAAATTAAAAAAAGCAATAAATAACATGCTGCTTTCTAATGCTCTCTCTTCAATTTTAATTAAAAAATATGTACCAGTAAAGAATGACCTTTTCTATCTGTCAAAATTCTTTGTGCTTGAAAACTATTAAGATCAAATGATGTGAAATGTAAAAATCAATGTGGCAGCATCTATACAAAATGTTTTCAGAAAAATATATTTTGTTGCAGTATACTTGCTTGCTATACTGATCTAGTACATGCTATAAAGAGACCTCAGAAGCTTAATCACTAATTTGCAAACTTGTCTTTGCAATAGCACATTTATTCATGGGTTAGAAGAAGGGTTGAACTATGAATTGTCACAGCATGATGATGATTAAATGAAGTTACTAACCCAGAAAAAGAATTTGCCAGTTTATACCAAAATGAAGGTGACTGAACAATTAGATAAATGCTTGGTTGTCAAATATGCTGCTACTAGGGTTGCTACTCATACAACATTTTCTTCTTCCAAATTAGTGCTAATACCAGTAAATTTTCATTTTCAGATGCAAACAAAGCAAATTAAGTAAAGTATTTGAAGGATTTAAACACTAAAGAGAGAGAGAGAGGATTTGATTTAGGGTGGCCTGAGGGCTTATAACGAAGAATAGGGGGATGAAGTTAAATAAAGGAAAATGAAGGATGAATATTAATGAAATCTTCCTTTTTTTGAGATGTTGTATAAATGACAAGAGAGGGCTGGTGTCAAGGACAATGACTGATCATCACTCGTTCCTTTCAATCTGGGGGGTGGGGGGGGATTCTCTTACCCATCTCTGTCAAAGATCAGATTTTCTGAGGTGACATCCCAACATGATGGTGTTGCAATGTTCAGATTTCATTCGGTGAACTTGTTTGCAGAGGGCTGGTTTGAACAGATTTATAGTTTCCCTCCCATCCCAGATTACAGGCTTTGTATTAAATTCAATAACTCTTGACCAAAAGGATGAAACTAGAAATGCAACTTAGCCACACAGTGCTAATGCAGCTCTATGTTGAATCCAGAGAACAAGAGGGTTCAACACGTGGGGTTTTGGTTATTCTGTGCAGTTGAGTTCACTCATGACAAATAAATGAATGAAGGGAGGAAGTGTCTAGACTGACACCAGGATTTTCAAAAGAGGCTAGTGATTTTGCTGCCTAAATTTTTGGGTGCCCAACTTGAGACACATTGGCAGGGCCTGATTTTTAGAAATCCTTGAGCTCCTACCATCCAAGAATCCTCCACAGAGTTCTCCAATTTACATTTGTGCATTTAATCAACATCTGTCAAAAGAGCTGTCCTTTGCAACTTCCCAATAAGGTGATTTGTTTTGTTTTTTTAACCATCGTAAGATGCTTTTAGTGATTTTTGCTTGTGCATTCTGCCATATTTATGACATATTCACAGTTTGGAGCAAATAGGATTTGCTCAAACATCATGTATTTGTTTGAGTAATCTGTTGATCTTTGGAACTAATCTCTTTTATATAAGTCATATAGTCAAAGCTCTTTCTATAGCTTTAATGAAAAAGTCCTGTGGGACAAGGACTGAGTCTCCCGCTAGGTCAGTATAGCTTTAAGCAGGCTGTGTACACTCAATAAGTTATAACAATTAAGTGCACGTTATACCTCAAGAAAATTCAGTACTGTTTTTCTTCCAGCAATAAAACATCTTTAGGAGAGAACAAAGAGTCAAAGTTATAATCAGGTCAACGAAATTACACTGCATACTATTTTGCCTACAGCTGAAGATAGGTCAAATTTACTACTTGTTTATTTAGCCTATTTATTTTATTTCTCTGGTCACAGTAAAATTATATCAGGATCTTTACAACTGCAGTCCATGGGGTTTCCCATCCAGCATAAAGGATAGTATCATTTGACTGATCTTTCATCAAAACAGACCTACAGCAGTTTGTTTACGTTACCAATCACAGGGACATAACAAAGACTCATGACAAAGGCAAAGATTTACTGATATGTTACATTTAGGTCGAACACTCTCGGTTTCCTTGTGGAAAATTTCCTTTATATAGCTGCAAGCACTGTATGTGCAAAGTAAAAAATTTTCTCCCTTAAAAAGATACTGAACTGTGAAACAGTTTTGCTCAAAGTTGGACTTTCCTTAAAATGGTTATAATCTTGTGGGAACTTCCTCTGACCTGTAAATAGCCACTGAAAATACCCAACACTCTTTTGCCAAGAGCTAAAAATAAAATAGTTTGGGCCAAGTTTTTTAAAGCGCATGTGCACTTTTGCATGTCCAAAATATTTGAGGACATCAAATACGTGAGCCTGATAACCAATTCTCATCACCCAATCAACTAGGGAAATGAAGCCTGTTGTGCATTTGGAAGATGAAAGCCTGGAACAGAAACAAATAATCCTATTGCATTTTGTAAAGACAAAAAGGCTTAATAATTATGTCACTACTTGCACAAGTTTCCTGTTTGCTATTTGTGGGAATGAGTTAGTGCAAGAGAGAGAATGACACTTATGGCAATTGTACAAGGTTTATGTTTTATTTATCCAGGTCAGGAAGATCCACATGAATGCTGAGCATCTTGCTGGTAAAAGCTGAACTGAGAGAGACTGGGATGACTTGATACCAGGGCTACCAAATTTTGGAAGGGTTGCACAATTTGGAGCATCATTAAACTGTTTTTACTTGAGATTTATGTGAAAATTCCATCCATTTTGTGATTAAAAGAGATTTTTGCCCTGGATGTAAGTCAGGTCAGAATTTAGGCCTGAGCCTTTTATTCAATAGTTAAAGACTGTGCTTGGCGCCATTAGAAACAGCAATGGGGGTTTTGATGATATGAAAAGCACCTTTGTCTACTATGTTTGCAGATAGGCCTGATCTACCATTCCTTCTTGCCATGCCCCCAAATCCATTGAACTTCCAACTAGGATCAAGATGGAGCTTTGAAAGCTGCAAACAGCTGTCTTCATAGTACAGCTCCTCAATTAAGATCAGTCACTGATTTTGTTGTAGGACCTTGTGGATTGTAACTGTTCCACAGATACCACTCTGGTTATAACTTCTGGGCTAGAGAATGAAAATAACTCCAAATCCTGATTTTTAAAAGTGTTATTGAAAGTTCTAAAAAATATTTTAAAAAGTAGGTGAGGGTTTTGTATTTTATTTCTTCCTAAGTTTCATGTGCTTATACCTTCATTTTGAAAACTCCTAAGTCATCATTGCAGAATATCTGATCGATTAAATAAAAAATATAGTATAAATAGCAAAAGAGTTAACTTGCAAGTTACAAATCTTAGTAATTTTGGCTTTAACCTTCAACATGAAAGAAAAAATACCTGCCACAGCAAGACATTTACTTAGTTATTGACTGTTCCTTGTTTTCAGGTTCAATTCTTTTATAAGCCCTTGGAAAGATAAACCGAGCAATATATCAAATGGAAAAATAGGGCTATGAATCTGACTAAAGTTGTTTGCTTTGAGTTTTTTAGTATACTCCATGTGTGCTAAGGATGAAAGATGAGGATGAAGTATGTGGCTTTAACAAGCTCATTTTTGAACACTATTTCTTATTTGGTTTCCTTTTATTTTATGGTGTAGATTTGTATTTAAATTACTGAGCAATTTATGTGAGGATGTATGTATTATTTTCTAATTTAAAATATGTACTATTTGTTTATTTACATCTCCTAAGTACCTAAAGAGCAGAGGCTAGTGTATTATTTCATTGTATTCTCCCTATGATAATGAACTCTGGAACTCATTGTACAACTATGCAGCCACATTTGATAAGTTAGGACAATACTCATTCAATGGGTGTGTGTTAGTTACAATTATACATCTAATAGAATTCTACATATTTTATCAATACTTGCAAGGTAAGCAGGTTAAAAATAGTAAAACATTTAACATACTATGAATACTTTCCCCATATATTTTCTTCAAAGTGTTGCACAACTATTGAGTAATCCTCATGATACATTTGGAAGCATATAATTCCCACTCTATAGATGGGGAGAGTGAGGCAGACAAGGGTCAGATTTTCAAAAATGATCTTTTAATTTCATTTCAGAACTTCACATCCCAGGGCCTGTTGTTCGGAGCACTCAAAACTCACACTGACTTCACCTGGAGTACTAGTGCTCAGCAGCCCTGAACATCAGGCCCCAGCTGTGAGAAGCTAGTCTCTCAGAAACTGAGCCACACAAAATGAACCCTACATAAAGTGAGCCCATCAAAATAAATTCAAGACAGTAATTATTTGGGAACTGTAAACTGCAGCTTTGTTATCATTAAGTTAAACAACATAATACTGAGTAACTTATTGCCGGTCAGTTATTTAAGGCCTATTTGTAACCACAAAAACCAGCCTCAGCCTTAGTAGGGTTATAGCCATACTAAAACCCTTTTCTGGCACAAAGTCACAGCTGGCCAAAAACAGCATCATCTTTCCATCTCTACTGCAAAAACAAACGACGGCTCCTTGGAGAGACACTCCAGTTCTACAGACCGGGGCCAGCAGTGCCTTTTTTGCACCATTCTGGCAGCACAAAGCCAGGAAGCCAATTTAACCAGCTATCTGGAGAGTCCCATTGTGTAAGTGGTATCCCTACTAACAGAAAGAGACTATGCAGACCCTCCCAGAATAGACCCTTCCATAAGGGCGTGAACCAGAACACCGATACTCTCTGGTCACTCAGGTCTCACCTCACTGTCACAGTAGCTTGATTACAGGCATCTGGGCACAACTGAAGTAGAGGCTGGACTGACCCGCAGCCAGCCCCAGGATTGAGGATCCATAAAATATAGCAAAGTCTTTACTCCTTCCCCAATTTTCCAGTTCTGTGCCAGGGGTAGCTCTGTTGGATCAGGGAATCAGGCCCTGGGAGTTCAAAATCCATTTAAAGATGCGCATTCTTGAAGGAATTGTGATCCTCATTCAATCTTAACTGTGGATGTTTTTAAATTCCATTTTTCACAGAATTTTAGATTCCATACACAAAGCTGCAGACATGTACTATCTGTTGTCCCAGTACGCATGCAGTGTTTTGTTTATGTGGAGAAGTGTGCCTAGCTCTGCAGCACTTGGTTCACAAGGACTTGCAGTTCTGTTTGCTGGGGTTGGAAGTGAATGGTCCCTCCCCACCCTTTAGGTTTTCTCGGAAGTTAAACTTGAACTGCCAAGAGGACAATATTCACAACTATTTCCTTCCCCTCATCCAAGCTCTGGGAATCCTCCTTTGTACCTTGTTTGGAGACGAGGTCATCTGTCAGGTATGTGTGGTGGTGGGGATTTCAGGCTCCTTAGCTTCCTATTAGCGTGAACAACCTCAGCCCGTGTAGCTGTCTTTTGTGCACATAGGCTGAGGTTTGTGAATGTAAAGCTCAGCTCAACTGACTTTGAGTCTCAAGGGAAATATTTTGCAGAGTTCTGAGAGATTCTTTAAGTGTTGTAATCTACCTAATAGCTTATACAGTGTAATTATGCACAATGACTTTTTTAAAAATAAGAATCCACTCTTTCAATTTTCACTATGGTTAAATAATTTGAATGACAGGCCAGGCCACTTTCATTAGGCACTGCAGCTACATCCTGGAGAGGCCTGTGTCTCAACTTGATTAATCCTGGGAAAAGTAATTATTGTTTTTAGAAAAATCTGTTAACCCTGTCTTGTGTTATCAGGTTCTTCCTCATTTAACTGTAAGGCAAATATGAAATAAGATATTTTTTCCTATATATAAAACATTTGTATTTTTAAAACTAATTATTCTACTAAAATAACTTGTATCTGCCTGTTTAAGAATACTGAAAACCCATTGATTTCCCCAGAATTAAGTCTTATTTATATAAAAGCAAATGAAATATAGAATCATAAGTTTCTCTTCAGCTGATAAATTTAATGTGGATTACCAGAACCCAGCACAAGGAAAATTTGTGGTACCAGCAGCTTCATTTTGGCCTTTAACTTACTTTTTTGAAAATTCTGAACTCTATTCTGAAAAGATTAAGTAACATGGGCTTTTCCAGACAGTGTTTCGACAGTTCCCAGATCATTATGGAGAGACATACTCTGATTAAATGCCTAGTCTGGTGGTGTTCAAACAGCCTGGATATTATAACAAAATAAATAGCAGTAGAACAGTAATTACTAAGATTAACATTAACACAGATTTCTAAATACTGAAGGAAAGGAATGTTGATTATTCACAAATGACAAACAGACTCCAATTGTTCCTTACATTTTGGATCATTATGGAGATTTTTTTTAAATAAATCAAAATGTGTTTCCAGCACAGGATGTCTGGAAAAGTTTCTTGAACTCCCTGTCCTCTTTACAAGCCAAATGAGTATTGATCTCTTGCGATTACAAATGTCAGTCTGATGGAGTGATGTACCCAGAATTAGATGAGTAAATCCCTGTAGGGCTTTTGGGAGTTAGTGGAGGGACTCCAAAGTAGGAAATGGTTGAGGTTGTCTCACCTGGGGAGTCCCTCCTATCTGGGGAGCTAACGTATCATGAAATTAGAAGTCTTTTTTCCAGATCTTCAAAAAATATTTAGATGTGAAAAGTAATGCTGACCTAAGTTTGCCATGTGGATTTTGTGGAAAAGCCCAGCAAAGTGGCTGCATCAGCTTCTTCACCAGGAGAGCCTGAACCCTGACGAGCAGAATCAGGGATACGAGGAAAACCATGCAGCTCTTCCTTCCCCTACTTCTACATCTCTCTAGCCGGCAGCCACAGGTTTCTGGTCTCCTCCGCTTGCAGAAGCAAAGGGAAACATTTGGGCCCAAGGACCTAAGTAAAGCATTTAATTGTATACAAGGGTCAGGTCCTCAGTTCTCCCACATTTACAATAGATCAAGGAGAAGTCAGTAGTTTTCTAAAGCAAAATGAGTTCATGGACTAAGCCAAGAAGTCTCCAAGCTTTAAAAGCAACCTGGAACCATAGAACATAATGTTAAGCTCTCATAATATGTAAGTAGCCAGTTCCTGAGAGAGAAAACTCCTTCTGTGGCCTTTGAGCTCAAAATTTCCTGAGCCATTTCACATGAACCCAGAAGAGTTGACTGACTCCTGTTCAGTGGACTTGCTGTAAATAATAGTGCAGGGTTAGTGTGGTCCTGAGCTACTGTTCAGAGTTCACCAGTACAGCAGAACCAGCTGAGAAATTCCACAGAAGTAATGGAAATGGTAGAGTGGTTTTATGTTTTTCGATTAAAAAAAAATACTAAAAGCTTAAAAAGCCACATTGGATTACCTCCATCAAGTCTGCATCTCAGACAACCAATTAAAAGTCAGTACTTATTTTTGAGTGACATTTCAGATAAGAAAAGAGAAACATAATTTGCAACATTGTTAATTCACTATTGCAGGACACAGCCATGTACCATAAGGTCTTAGGTAAAGGATGAATGATTTGGCTACAGTTTCAGTCTTAGACCCTTATCCTGCAATAGGATGACCAAAGAGCAAGTGTGAAAAATCGGGACAAGGGTGGAGGGTAATAGAAGCCTATATAAGAAAAAGCTCCCAAAATTGGGACTGTCCCTATAAAATCGGGACATCTGGTCACCCTATCCTGCAATCAGATCCAGGTGGGTGGACTCCTGAGTCTTTGCAGATCCCACTGACTTATGCATCGGTGTGCAGCTTCATTAAATTCAGGCAAGTGAATTCAATTGCAGGATTGGGGTTTTAGATCTGAATTGCCCTATTTGGTGTGTATGTTCCTCTTTTGCAGTCAGTGATGAAAACCGCATTACTATTTCAGTTGTAAATGTTAATATTTATGTAGCATTAATTGTATATAAATCTCTAAGATAACATTTATCTGGGCACTTCAGTAACAAATGGTTGAGTCAGTGTCACCAATAAAAAAGCACGACTTTTTGTATCAACTTACTTTCTACCATACAACCATGTAATCAATAAAATTATTCCTTGCAAATAGTGGAAGAGCAGATCTGTTCAGTTATTTACAGCACCATCCACTGGAAAGATTCAGCTCTAACTACTACCAGCGAAAGGAGCAAGACCTCACAAAAATCCTGTTAAAATATTAATGAGAAATTCACCGGTTCACATGCATACTCCTATTCACTCCTTTCCATTGGAGAGCACTTTCCAACATTCTGACCTTCAGTACAGATGGATTCTAAAGTTAAAAGCATGGTGCCAGCAGTCTGCACTGCCACGCAGTTACAAAAAAAATTCATGGGGCCTTTGCTATGATTGTTGTGTTACAACAAAACAGGAGACAAGAAAAGGACAGATGATCCACAGAAATGCCACTCCCATAAAACTGCTAAGGCCCACCTACCAATCAATTTACAAACACACAAATACATAGTGAAGCCAAATAAGGAGGCAGGACAGAAAGGACTGAGTGACTCAAGGGGTTGCTAATGGTTTACGAAGCCCATGTAGGATGCTGACTAGTTCAAATCAGACGTAGGTGGTTGGTCAGGGGCCTAGATCAAATGAAAGGAACTGTTAGCCTTAGTCCAGTTGCAAGTGGAAGAATGCCCATGTGCTTCTCCTTAGTGGGAATACTCATCTCAGGGCTTGTCTTGCAGCTTCAGGGAGGCAGATGTTGCTGCCTTTTTGGGGAGCTAGCAGGTATACAAGACACCTCTAATTGCATCCAAGTTTGATGGGTCAGGAAAAAAAAAATCTACCAGGTTCTATAGACAGGGACCAAGCTGAAATCTTGTTTCTCCAAGGGGCAGCCATTGTTCACAGCCTGCCCAGGAAGGGATATAAACGATCTAGGATATTAAATACATATAACTGGAGTTAGTTCATTATTAAGGATACAAAGAAAACAAATGCTGTGCTGAGCTTCAGAATCACAAATTATCTTTTCCTGGGCAACAAACCCACACAGAGTGCATCTGTGTTTAAATGCAAACTTGTACATTTAAAGGAATTTTTAGCTTGTGAGTTACAAAGACACGAATGAGCTGCACGTCAACCCAAGCAAGTGCCAGTAAAATATTTAAACACCTCATCCCTCCACATATTCTGTATATGACCCATATTTTATGTTAATTACTTTAGATCTGTTTGAGAATTTTAAAAAAATTGGACTTGGGGTGGAGGAGAGCTCCTCTTGCATAAAAATGCTCCCTTAGTACAAATTATAAAGAAAGAAGACTTTAGAAAAGGTGCAACAAGCCTGAAAAAGCTTTGTAATTGTGCTCTCTCTCCCATCACTATTTTAACAGTCCTGCTTGCAGCTCTACATGACAAACTTAAGCACAGCAGAAAGGGAAACAAGCATAAAACATTCCCTTTACTCATATGCTGACTTAACTCACTAGCTTTCTCTCTTTCTCTCATCCATATCGAAAAAGGCCACAAAGGAAAAAAATCACACCACTGAGCAACACTGGAAGCACTCTGAAGAAAGAATATGAGTAGGACATAGATACCTCTGTAGAACCAAGCAGTTAGCTAAATATTTGGGGTCTTGTGGGTTGTTTCTGTTAGTTGGAGAAATTGATGGAGTCAGGCATTTCTTTGATGCAATCCTCTTTAATTACAAGCAGTGTACACGAAGTCCTGCTTTTTTGAACACAATAGGAATCAAATAAGCAGAGGTAGTTTCTTGGCTCAAAGTTCCTAGCCTCTTTCCAGGTAACACTCTAACCAAAAAGTTCTCCCTATTTGCTTTCATGACCATGTCACCAGAGCTGCTCTTGCTGTCTGTCTCTGTCTTGTTTCTGCCCCCCTTTCCCACAGCTCCAAACAATACTCAGCCCCTTGCATTTGCATTCAGTCCCCAGCAAAACCCTTCCATCCACATAACATCTTCTGACTGGCTTTCCATGTGTCCTCTGTTTGGGGTGATGGCTCCTATTGTTTGAGTTATCTGACTCTAAAAAAGACTCTTACATTAATTCTGAATGAAGGATGGCTACTGCATCCACTTACAAAATGATGTTTTACCCAACCTTCATCGAATAATGTTGTAACTACTATATATATATATTGTGACAGACCCAGACCAGTGGGGTACAGGAGTCTGGTAGAGGGCAAATATACTGGTCACTGGATGAGTAGTTTTCTGTTCCCTGAGTAACCAGAGCAGGGACTGCACGAGAGTAATCGGGAACTTGCTAGAACCAGTTAAGGCAGGCAGGCTAATTAAGACACCTGGAGCCAATTAAGAAGAAGCTGCGAGAATCAATTAAGGCAGGCTAATCAGGGCACCTGGGTTTTAAAAGGAGCTCACTTCAGTTTGTGGTGTGAGTGTGAGGAGCTGGGAGCAAGAGGTACAAGGAGTTGAGAGTGAGAGTGTGTGCTGCTGGAGGACTGAGGAGCACAAGTGTTATCAGACACCAGGAGGAAGGTCCTGTGGTGAGAATAAGGAAGGTGTTTGGAGGAGTCCATGGGGAAGTAGCCCAGGGAGTTGTAGCTGTCATGCAGCTGTTACAGGAGGCACTATAGACAGCTGCAGTCCACAGGGCCCTGGGCTGGAACCCGGAGTAGAGGGTGGGCCTGGGTTCCCCCCAAACCTCCCAATTGACCTGGACTGTGGCTTCTTCCAGAGGGGAAGGTCTCTGGGCTGTTCCCCAACCCACATGGTGAATCTCTGAGGCAAGAAAATCCGCCAATAAGCGCAGGACCCACCAAGATAGAGGAGGAACTTTGTCACAATATACACACACACAACAAGCAGGCATGGTGATTTACAAGATGGATAAGCAAAGGAAAACAAACCCGTTATTCACTTGCATTCTTTAAGGCCACAATGTGTTGAGAATAATAATTCCAACCAAACTGGACTTACATTACTAGAAAATGTAAAGAGAGAAATCCCAGTCTAGACCATCACCTCAGCCCTATAGAAGCTGCCTGTGAAGTCTTCCTGACCCAGGACAAGGAACCTAATTGACCTACAGTCTCCAATCATGCCACAATATCTTCCCTTGGGTCCCTGTGCAATGGCTGAGGAAGGTGAGCTGAAGTTAACCCTCTGTTTGCTGTTGACCAGGTACTGCCCCGGGCTCTGTCATAACACAACATGGTAGAAGTCTATGCTTATTTGTTATCTGTTTGTCTAATGAATTTTCAGTGTTCCGGATGTGCGCACTCTACTGGTCTCATAAGTGGCATTGCAGGCACTGCCAAGAAAACAGTAATAGGATCATCTGTCTAATAAAGCCAGATATTTCTTAGTTCAGCTTCAGTGAAGAAACAACTTGCCACACCAGCAGCTGAAGCACGGTGTGTCAACAAGATGGAATGTGACTTATTTCATGATGCAGTATGCATTAGAACAGAAATCAGTACATGGTTACTGCTTGACATGTGGGGTCAGTTCAGGCGTAATAACAGCACTTTGAGAGTATGCTGTGATGGAAAACATCTGGCCCATTTGGGCCTTCTCTTAGATAGCCAATGTCCACTGACAATAAGCCAGCTAGTCATTCCTTTCATAAACATCAGTTAAATATTTGCTGAAGTTTGTTTAGGAAACATGCTAAATATGAGAGGGCTGAGCCTTGTGAAAAGAGAATTTGTAGGTAGCCTCAAAAACTTCCATTGCCCCCTTTTGGATCCAAGAAATGCAAAGTTAGCACTGTTTGCCATCACATAACTGAGATGGTGTCTCAGATCCTCTTGAGCACCCCCTCTAGGACACTCAGATTGCTGTGAGGAGATCCAAACACTGAATCACTGTGGACTTTAACCCTTCGGACTCTGAACAGAATCCAGGCACTGCCCCTGGGTTGGGGGCCTCTAGGCACACTCTCTGGGAACAGCACCTCTGTCTAGCAACCCTGGCAGTCCAACTGCTTAGCCCCTGGGACCACTGATGACCCCTCAGGCTTTCCTACAGCTTAAAAACACACTCTCCCAGAACTCCAGCCATGTAGACACTCTGGGTTCACAGGTTAACTCTTTAACTACACATAATAGATGTAACATACAACATAAATACAGATTTTGTACAGGACCCTGAAATAACATTTCTCCTTACTTAATAGCATGAGAAATATACAGATTTATACAAAACAATAAATGCCACACACTTTTCCCTGCCTCAGTTTCCTCACCATTCTGGAGCATTCTGTGGGCTGGGTCAGGGTTCTCAGAAAGTGTCCAGTATCTTTCTGTTGCAGCTCATGGCTTGACTTTTGAACCATGGTGACTCCCCCCCCCCTAGACCAACTTGCTTCCTTTGACCTGAGTTGGTTTCAAAGCTAAACTGACCCTCTCCTGATATGAAACTATGCTAATCGCTTCCCTTCTCCTGCTTCCTATGTGGCTGCCTCCTAAACCTTCACCCATAAGACCTTTGTCACCTCTGTTTATTGTGCAGCAGGAGAGTGATCGTTACATGTTCTTGATTCAGTTTTCCTCCATTTCCCCCAGATGACTGACGGAGTATGACTGGCACTAAAGTTGGAGATCACTTGTTGGTCTTAGTTTTATGAATGGTGCAATAATGGCAATCTCAGGGAGAAGTAGCAGAGAGGGAATAGAAGGAACAGAGCTGTCTGATATGGGGATGGGGGGAATACGGGAGAGAGAGGGTCCAAGGAAAGACAGTGAATCTGAAGACAAAGAAGCAATCTATAAACCCTCGATCAAATGCAGAAAGGAGCCACACTATGAAAAATAACAAAAAAACCCAAAAGACAGATTCATGTAATATAATGCCTCTTATTATCCTCTTTTTAGCTTCCCTCCTTTCACTCGTGATTCACTAGGCATGACCTGATCCAAGGGATTCCCTTTTCCTTGCTTAAACCACAAAGAGAAGTTATTTTTTTTGGTGTCTCTTACCAACTTAATGATAAGAATGAGAATGAAATTTGAGCACTGAAAATCAAATACTAGCTCTCTGCAGTGTCCTCTACTTGTAGTTTCAAAGTATTGCCTGAATGGAGAGCTCTAACAAAGCTTTGGCCACATGCCCACACTGATGACTTCTCATTTTGTGCGCACGCACACACAAGCCTGAGAAGAAGTATATGTTGAGTATTATGTGTGATGTAGTTAATGTAGGAGAATTAACTTATTTTCAGAAAACATGGAATATGTATAGACATAAACTGCCACACATTTTATAGTATTTGCAAGATTAATGTTTTGAGCTACTTCCATTAGATGGAGCTAGAGAGAAGGAAGCAGCATTTAGCATCCTGAAATGGACATTTTGAAATGTGAGAAGCTGGTCAATAAAAGATATTACCTCACCCACCTTGTCTCTCTAATATCCTGGGACCGACCTGGCTATTCTGCGTACATTTTTAAATAAAGCAGATGTGTTTTTAGTTGTCTCTGAAGTAACAATGTAACTTCTGGCATAACATCTGAAGTGTGGTGGTGGATTCAGCTTTATAGCCACCATTACCTTGCTACAGATGCCAGAAGGGTTTGGAAAGAATTTTCTTTCTTCATTTTGACATCTCCTTTCCTCCTCTTCTCACCATGCTCCTCCCCACCTTTCATATGAAACTAATGCAACCACAGCATCCAGAAGCTCCTATGACTCTTATTTACAAAAAGTGGAATAGCTTCAAAGAAGAGAGTCTGAGGAACCCCCATTAAAAAATATCAGAGCCCTGTGACTTGGGCACTCTCCTGCAATAGGGGAGCCCCAAATCCAAATCCCTTCTTCACATCAGGCAGAGGGGGAAATTGAATACAGGTTTCCCACATCCCAGACGACTGCCTTGATCACTGGACTAAAGCTTCCCCCTGAAAACTGAAACAAAATTTCCAGGTCAAAATGAATGTTTTGTTTAGCCCCTACCAAAATGTTTTGTTTTGACTTGAAAGAATGTTGACTTCTCAGTTCACCAAAACATTTTAAAAGATGTCATTTTGGTTCAACCTGAAACTTTTTTTTTTCCAGACTTGCCAGCAAATTGAAAAATCCATTATTCACCCAACTCTAGTCAGTGAGTGTCACTTTCCTCAAGAGAATTATTAACACGTTGACTAGACGCTCCATGAAGGTGGCTATAGTGAATAATATGGATGAATTAAAGAGAGGAAGAACATTCAGCTGGAAGATGTTAGGTTACATGATCTTAGGTACTTCTCCAAGTACAGTTTCACTGGGACACTGGAGTCACAAGTCTGAAGAGCAGCAACCTTTAGTGAATTTATTTCCAGGCATCCACAGTGACCTAACATTTGTCCCATTATTACTCGTTCCGCTGTTACTGTCCCAGACTGCATGCTTCAGCTTACTGAATAAGACATCACTAGCAAGTGATTTTGCCCAAACTCACCTGATGCTTTCAGATTCAAATATTTTCATTTACAAGGAAGCATGAGTAGGTAATGAAAGTGAAATTCAGCAAGACCCATGGTCTCATGTAGAGTGGGAAAATAGTGTGGAAAATTGTTCACAAATATGTTCATGGACTCTGAATTGCTTTTGGATTTGGCCATTTTCTACTGTTTTTCATTCATGTTTTGCAAACATTTGGGCAAGTGAAGTATTGTTTGTAAGAAGTGAAATTTTAACAGATATTTATATAATTGCAAAATAAAATTCATTTCACAGCAATAATTGCTTTGGGTAGAAACCATTTATAAAGGCTCAATCACTCAATCAGAAAACAAAAACAATATCATATAATTTAGGTGACCAGGCAGCTGTAGTATGAAATTCCAAATACTGAAAAGTTGAATGAATAACTCAGAGTTCTCATATAATCGATAGGCAGAAATCTGCTATACATAGTATTCAAATAATTTTGAATAAACCAATACATTCATAAAAACTCTGATCTGTTTGCAGATAAACTGTAAACAGTAAAAAGGATCAACTCCAACTGAAAAATGGTTCTCAACGAATAATTCAGCCACCTCTATGGTAAAATTGTCCAGCACGTAAGTGAGTTAGGAGCCTAAAACCCATTTTCAAAATGGATGTGGACACATAGGACACCAAATCTCACAGAAGGTCAAAGGCACTTACACTTTTTCTGACTTTCAGTGAGATTTGGGCTCCTAAGTGACTATATCACTTCTGAAAAAGAGTCTTAGGGACTTTTAAAAATGTTACCCCAACCTCATATGCATTAAAGGTTTTGGTGGAAATCTTAGAGGAACACCCAATCCTTATGAATTTCATGTTTGGGAGTGGAGAGCTCTCTTTTGTACTTGTGGAAGGACTTTTCATATATTTAAATGTAATTTGCATGAGTTTTACGAAATAACTGAATATCCCCCCAAAATAAAGTGCTACAGATGTCAAATTTTAACATCTTGTGACCATTTAAAAATATTTGACTAACATGAACATTTTAAATGAAAAAGTAGAAGAAAAAATTCTGGTCAATAAACAGACTATTTGGATGAGAAATTAAGCTATTAGCTCTCCTTGTTTTACTTCCACCATCTGCTAATAGCAATAACGTATGCTGAAAAGCTCTGCTTTAGCAATGAGCAGTCAGCTGCCTACTAGAAAGAAGGAAGACACAAAAACTAGAAACCTGACACTCACAAGCTACCTTCTTATAGAAGGGCCTGATCACAATCTTATTGAAGTCAGTGAGACATTTGCCATTGACTTAAATGAAACCAGATTTGGGTCCTAAATACCCAAAACACAGCTGAATCTTAAACATAATATTGATTATCACAAAGTTGATATAAATAATAGGAGGCATAAGGCACACTGGACACTTAAGGAATATGGGTTTAGCAATCAATGGGACAGATTCTGATCCTCTTAACTGGATTTAAAGTACAGAAGAATGGAGTTAAACTATATTCAGTACGAGTGAGGGTATTAGAATTTAAACTTATGTGGAAAAGGAGAAGTCACAAACAGAGATATTTTCTAATTCAGTGTAGAGAACATAGGAGAGTACGATGCTTCAACAAGTTATCAGAGAGAGTTAAAAAAATATATTAAAAAGTAAAGCGAAACAACTGCATAATTTGGGAATAAAAGACTAAGATTGCCGGAACTGCCTGGATACATGGCAGCCTGCCACTGAATCAGAAAGCGACATTCATACAAAATGGACACACTGAATAAAACCCCATTACCACTGTGGAACCTGTCCTTACAAAGATACGTGATGCACTAACTTTGACAACAGCTGCCTACCCTGTAATGCCAATAGAGCTATTGTCATTGAGCTGCACTTTTTACATCCAGCAGCTGAACGCAAAACAATCAATCTGAAACTTTAAACAAGTATGAATGGTTAATCATCTGCTCCTATCTTGCATTTAGCAAGGACAAACCAGAGATTTCAACAGGATTAGAGTGTTAGAGAATTTGGGGGGTAAATATTGCTACGTTATTTTTTAGTGTTGTTCAAAAATATATTTGAGCAACTCATTAATGCTGTTCCTTGGTCTAAAAAAAAAAAAAGGTGCACCGGAAAATATTAGAAGTGTCCTAACATTTCCCAGGTATCCTTATGCTATATTTGTCTCTGGAAAGTGCTCCCTTCCCTCTTGATTACACCGATTCAGTGCCCTGCTAATTTCATCATGCACATCTCCTGTTTCTAAAGGTTACGTTATCCATTCGAGGGGGAGGGGGAAGGGGGACACCATATATATCATACCATGTGACTGAGGTGACCAATTACAGACTGAACTCCGGATATTGCATACTCCAAGTGCCCGTTACAAACAGTTGATAGAAACACAGACTGATGTTCACCGCACACCAGCCCTGAAAGGGAAAGCAAGCTGAGAAAGGGCCACACAAGAGGGGCTTAGGCTGGACAAGCAACCTGTGATTGGAAGATGAAGATAAAGCTCAGCTGAGCAGATGTGGGCTGGGCTAGTATAAAGCCAGGAAGCTGGCAACAGAAAGGTTGTGTTGTATCCACCAAGCAAAGTATTAACAATTTCAACAGAACTTTATTTACAGTGGAAGTCTCTTTGCCAAGCTGTAGCTGCACACTCTGTAACTCTCCCAGCCTCCTCAACTCCTCCCCCTCCTTCCTGTTTCCTGTCCTTTCAGACTCCCAACAGCCAGTGCTCCCAGTTCTAATAATCACATGCAGCATCTAAACACCACATTCCCTCCTCTCTTAAGAAACTTTCCAAATTAAAATAAACATTGTTCTAATCACAGGAACAAATATGAAACAAGACACTATACTGTTGGCAGGAATATTACACTGAAAACACTGTAGATACTACATAACATAGTCTTTAGTCCAGGTGGTCGTCTGAGTCTGACAGGCCGTCTCTCAAACCCTGGTTCCAGTGCTATGTCTTGTTGTGTTGGTTCTACAGTGAAGTCATCCAATGCAGACTGGGTGTTGGCATAATCTCCTTTTGGTGCATAGGCAGGTGCAAGATAAGAAGCATTCCATACCCACCCATTAGAAAGTCGATAGGTGTAAGGTCCCTTCTTCTCTATGATTTTAAGAGGAACTGTGAATTTGTGGTCCCCTTTGCGTAAGAGTCCAGGTTTTCGTCTTCTAACAAAGGAACCACACTCAAACTTTGGTTCCTTAGCACCCCGCCGTTTGTCTGTGAAAGCCTTAGACTTTGCTTGGTTCTGTTCAACTGTCTTTCTCACATCATCCTTGTGTGGGGCATCAGGTCATGCCTTTAACAATCCAGCAATGTTCAGTTTAGTAGTCATCTGTTTCCCATGAAGTAACTCTGCGGGTGATCTTTGCGTTGTGGCGTGTCGTGTAGCCTGGTATGCTTGCAATAAATCAGTAGTGAAGGGTATCCACAATTGCCCTTCCAGTTTAGCTGTTTGCAAACTCTCTTTCAAACTTCTGTTAAACTGTTCGATTTCCCCATTGGCTTGAGGGTAATATAGGGATGACCTCCTGTGTAAAATGTTCCTCTCTGCTAGAAACGTTTCAAACTCCAGGGAAGTAAATTGACTACCATTGAAACCAGTTCTTTGGGGTTATCTTCCCGGCTAAAAACTGAAGAGAGGAACTTAAATACTGTAGCAGAAGAAATTGGCGATGTAAACGCCACCTCAGGCCATTTGCTGAAATAGTCTATTAAAGTGATGGCATAATGACAGTCAAGTGGAGCAGTATCAAAGGGTCCTACAATGTCAATCGCCACTTTTTCCCATGCAGATTCAGGAAGAGGAACAGGCTGTAATTGAGGGGTACATGTCACTGCTGTCTTATCATGCATTTGGCAAGTGACACAGGATTTTATGAGTGCTTCAGTTTGAGAGTCCATCCTTGGCCACCAATACAGATCCCGTAGTCGTTGTTTGGTTCTGACAATTCCTTGATGAGTATCGTGTGCCAGGTGTATGAGTTTTGACTGTAATCCTTCTGGCACAAGTAGCCGGTGTGTACCTCATAGCACACAGCCATCGAGCAAAGAAAGTCCATCCCGAACTCTAAAATAAGGCAGCAAAACTGGGTCAAGGTTTTTAGGGTTACTGGGCCATCTCTTTGTCAGAAATTCCCGTAATTTTTGTTGAATTGGACACGCTGAACAAGAAGCTTGAAATTGTTCTCTTGTAATTGCAGTAAGAGTGCTTGTAATAAGCGCAACTACTACGTCCTCATCCTCCGGTGGACCATCTGGTGAAGGCAAAGGCAGGCGAGAAAGGCAATCAGCTACCACATTTTTGTTTCCAGGCTTATATTCTAGTTCATAATTGAAAGAGAGTAGTCTTGCAGACCATCTAGCAATACGATATTCTGCTCTTCCCAGTCCTTTCGTGGTGAGCAACGTTGTCAAAGGGCTGTGGTCTGTGCGCAACTTGAACGTGCAGCCCTACAGGTAAGTTCTCCATTTTTCAGTAGCCCAGACACAAGCAAGTGCTTCTTTTTCAACTGTAGAATATTTTCTCTCAGCATTACTTAGTGTCCTTGAAGCAAATGCAACAGTCCTCTCTGTGTTGTCCTCATGAAATTGTGTGAGGACAGCCCCAAGTCCATAATCAGAAGCATCAGTAGTTACAATTGTGGGCAATGCGGGACTGAATAATGCAAGTACTGGACTATGTACAATCAAGTCTTTCACCCTTTCAAAACTAACTTGTGCATCCGGTGTCCACACTAAGGTTGAACTTCTCTGTAGTAATTCTCGTAACAGTTCAATGACAGAAGCATAATTGGGAATGAATTTTGCATACCAGGAGGTATGACCCAAGAAGGAACGTAAGGTTTGCAAATCTGTTGGAGGAGGAGCATTTGAAATTGCCAGGATATGATCTGGATCAGGTTTTAGTCCAGCCTGTGAAATTGTATGCCCCAGAAAGGAGAGTTCAGTTTGTCTAAATTTGCATTTGGACCTATTGAGCTTGAGGCCTGCTTTGCTGATGCAGTTTAGTACAGACTGCAGGTTATTGTCATGCTCCTCAGTAGTATTTCCAAACACAATAATATCATCCAAATAGCACTGAACTCTATGTTGATTCTTCAGAATCAATGACATCATTTTTTGAAAGGCACTTGGGGCTGATGCGAGACCATATGGAACACATTTAAAACGAAATAGACCCTCATGTGTAATAAATGCTTTGAGGTTTCTGCTATCTTCATTCAACATAACCTGGTGGTATGCAATCTGCAAATCAAGAGTAGAAAACATCTTTGCTCCACGGAGTTCTGCAAATACTTCCTCTATGTGAGGAAGAGGATGGCTGTCAATCACAATAGCTTTATTTGGCTCCCTTAAGTCCACACAAAGGCGAATGTCTCCACCCTTCTTCTGCGTCACTACTATAGGTGAAACCCATTCCGAGGAGTTAATCTCTTCAATAATGTCCTTTTGAACAAGTTTTCTAAGTTCCTCTGAAACAGCTTCCCTGACTGAAAATGGTAAGTGCCATAATTTCTGTCGTACAGGCAACACATTATTCTGCATTTTAACCTTATGCAGAAACCCATAAGCACAGCCGAGTTTCTCCTCAACCTGGAGTTGGGTCCCAGCTGAAACTGGTGTGTGTACCGCAAGAGTGCTTTGCTAGGGTGACCAGATGTCCCCCCGATTTTATAGGGACAGTCCTGATTTTTGGGTCTTTTTCTTATATAGGTGCCTATTACCCCCCACCCCAGTCCCGATTTTTCACATTTGATGTCTGGTCACCCTAGTGCTTTGCTGAGGAAGATCAATTCGTCCATTAACTACCCTGAGATTTAAAGCAGCTAATAAATCTCTGCCAAGGATAGGAGTGCCTTTGTGAACAATGTAGAATTCCGCAGTTACACAGCAATCACCAAAAGTAACTATTGCTGGCAAGCAGCCATGTACTGGAATATGGTTTTTCAAATAGCATACCAAGTGATGTTTGGGTTCAGTAAGAGGCACATCTTTAAAATACTGCAAATAGATGGAATCAGGTAGTATAGATACTGCTGAGCCAGTGTCCAACATTAGCTGAATAGAGTGTGATTTGCCTGAGGATATGGCAGAAACGTTTACAGTGCACTTTATCTGTTCTGGAATATGTGCAGTAGTGATTTTGTCTACACTCAGCACAGTAACATCTGGTATTGTAACTGCATGCACCTGTTGATTGAACTGGCTACTGTGACATACTTTAGCAAAATGCCCAATCGTTTTGCAATGATTGCACTGAGCTACTTTTGCTGGTCATCCTGTGTAGCTTGCAAGATGTTGTGGGGATCCACAGCGAAAGCATGCTTTTACTGTATTTTGCATTTGCTGATTCAGTGGCTTTTCATTAGTTTTCCTTTTGCAATTATTTGTTTGCAGTGATAGTGAACTTTTCTGCAAAGGAGTCACAGCCTGGACTGGGCTTCCTGTACCCTGGCTCATTATTTTGGCTTCAACTGTAGCTGACTCAATCTGAGTAGCAATGGTTATTGCTTTTTCTAGTGTAAGTTGTGGTTCTAGAAGTAAGCGTTCTCTTACATGAAGCATTGTTGTTTTCTCAATGAGCTGGTCTCTAATCATCTCATCTGCCATATTCCCAAAGTCACAAGTTACAATCAGACTCCTCAGGGAAGCCATATACTGCATTATAGTCTCCCCTAGTTTCTGCTCACACTGGCAAAATCTGTAGCGATTAGCTACTACATTCACTTTTGGCACAAAAAAGTTCTTTAATGCAGTGAGTGCAGTCTCATATTTATCATCTGCAAGGGGAAAAGTGTAAAATATACACTACCCTTCTGCTCCTAGGCAGTGGATTAGCGGAGCACGCTTTCTTACTTCAGAAATCTCCGTAGCACTGATTGCAAGCAGATAAGTCTCAAACATATGGATCCAGGCAGTAAAAGCAATTGGAGGCTCACCTGGGCTTTGCAGAAAGGGTGCAGGTGGGTTCAGAGGCAGAAGATCCATCCTCGTCGCCATAATGTTGTATCCACCAAGCAAAGTATTAACAACTTCAACAGAACTTTATTTACAGTGGAAGTCTCTTTGCCAAGCTGTAGCTGCACACTCTGTAACTCTCCCAGCCTCCTCAACTCCTCCCCCCTCCTTCCTGTTTCCTGTCCTTTCAGACTCCCAACAGCCAGTGCTCCCAGTTCCAATAATCACATGCAGCATCTAAACACTACAGGTTGGTAACTATTCTCTGTGCCTAGGAGAGGGAAGGAGGGAACCCAGGGAAAGAATACGTCTTTGGGAGTCTGGATCTGAGGGAAGGGTAGGGAAGAAAGCCTGTGGGAGGTGGTTACAAAGCAGCCCAGAGAGAGACAGCAGCAAGGTTGGGGATTTAGCAGTTATTGACTGTGTGTTGTGGGGTCCCTGAGCTGGAACCTGATGTAGAGGGTGGGCTTGGGTTCCTCTACCAGCATCTGGCATACCCTGGACAGCAGGTCCAGTGAGACACTATACCTGGAAGAGGAAAGCACATGGTGATCTGGCCAGAGGGCTGAGTTATGAAAAGGAAGCTGCATCTCCTGGAGCAAGAGAGGGGCTGCAGAGTAAGAGAACAACATGGAGAGAGACTGGACCTGGAAGAGAGCTAATCCCCAGAACCATCATGAGGAGGTGCCATCTGCAGAGAGTAGAGCACCCCATAACAAGATCCAAATTTGCTCATAAATCCTTTTAACTGGACAAACAAATTAATGAAAGTCCTGGGATAACTTTCAAAAGCACCTAAGTGACTTAGGAGTCTACCTGCCATTTTCATAAGTGATGTATGAACTTCGCCTCCCAAGTCTCATTAAAAATTAGTGGAATTTAAGCACTTTTGTGTGTAGCACTTTTGAAAATAGGACAGAAGCACTCCTTGAAAATGATGATTTATTCAGAAAGTCAAACAGAAGACAGAGCTAAATCTGACAAATAAATTGTACATAGTTAACAATGTGCTGGCCCCTTAAACCAGGCCTACTGTCCAGCACTGCTCCCTTCCTACAGCAACAGACACTGGGACTTCTTGTCTGGAAAGGTGCCTCCAGCAAGCTGGAGGGAACCAGGACTTGATTAAGGCAGTGGTGCTTGAGGCCCAGACCTAGGGTTTCAGCTATTGAAGTAATTTGATTACAACAAAATTTTGGCTTTCATTTAAAAGAAAGTTTCTAGCAAAAGTTTGTGACATTTAGGTTGTGCTTTCAAGCTTTTTTTGGAACTGATGCAGCAATAACTGCCTGATAGTGATCTGTCTGTAGTGATCATGAAACTATAGTTCTGAGAGATGTGAACTGCCCTACCCTATACAGCTCAATGAGATGTTACCAGTAGGACTCTCTGCCCCATCCTAACCAATGACTCTGTGCTCACCTACACATATATCTCAGCTTCAGCAAAGCTTGTTATCAGGCCACTGGGAGGGAAGGCAGGTCCTTGCTAATGGCATGGGGGCAGAGCCTTGCAGTGGAGCTAAGTTGGGGGAGGGGAGGCATGTTATGGTGTGCCGAGGGCACCAGATTGCCATCAGTGGGCCCCGGAGAGAGCTGGTGCTGCTGGTGGGTTTCTCCAGTAGGAGACTAGAAAGGAGGAATGGCCAAGACCTGAGATGCATCTCTCCAGTCATGGAAGAAGAGGTCAAAAGAGACAGCCAAATGAGGTACTCATAAGTACTTTATGAGTAATGAGCATCTGTCTACCTGCGGGGTTTACTACACACCCAACATGAGGTAAAGTAGACTCATCGGTCCATATCAGTGGCTATTAGCCAAGATGATCAGGGATGCAACCCCAAGCTTTGCGAGTCCTAAGTCTTTAAAAGCCAGAAGCTGGGCGTGGCCGAAGGGGAATGGATCACTCAATGATTGCCCTGTTCTGTTCATTCCTGCTGAAGCATCTGTCACTGGCCACAGTTAGAAGACAGGATACTGGGCTAGAGGGACCATTGGTCTGAACCAGTGTGGCCATTCTTATTTTGAGCAGGGGTGGTTTGGTGAGAGAGCCAGACACACCAAGTCCCTAGAGGGAAGTGAGGGACTGTAGCAGAGCAGAAGGAGAAAAAAGTGAGGAGAATTCACCTGATGCATGTTTTGATATCCAGAGTGCAAGGCTGAAGCCATCTGGAATGCAAGAAGGCAAGGCCTTGGCACAATAATTGGTTCAGAGTTTTTTGTTACTGTGATGAAGGGTCTACCCTACACAAGGCCTGAACAGCGGGCCCTCCAGGTCTTTTCATCAGGCTCCTACCCCGTGAGCCTCCCCCCCCGGCCATCCCACCTGCATACCCCAAGCCAGCTGTGCAATCTGCAGCTGGTTCACTTCTGAACCGTGCCAAGGGCACATCTGTACATGCTCTATAATCTAATTTCCTCACCCTCATGCCCCATCCTGATACTAAGTTGTGGGACCTATTGACACTTGTTGAAGGCGAGGAACCCCAGTGAGCTGCCTGTATTCCACCTTGGTCCCACAGCCCGCTGGGGATATTAGTTGGTCATGGAGCCATGAGCACAGGTGGGTACCTGGTGAGGTTCACCCCATCCCTTATGCCTGTTTCTTTTGTGGCATGATGCAGCCCTGGCGCATGCCTACCTTGAGTGCGCCAGGTTGCAGCCCCTTTTCCGCCTCCTCCGAGACCTACTTTTGCATTTTTGGCTGCACTTCTCCTCCCACTTTCTTATATATGCACACCCCATCTGTTGCCCCACAAAGTCGCAGGACCTCCTTGTCAACCTCCTCCTAGCGATGGCCAAAGTGGCCATCTATAAAACCAGGGAGAATTTGTTGGCCAAAGGGGTTCTCGGCAACTGCAGGGCCTACTTCCATTCCTCTCTCCATTCACGCATCTGGGCCGAGTTCCTCTGGGCCACATCCGCTGGCTCCGTGGACACCTTGGAGGAGCAGCGGGTGCTGTCCGGGGTTCTCTGTTGAGTGTCCCTTTTAGGCTCCCTACTTTTGACCCTTTGATCCTCACACCTGTCCTTGATTTTTCTTCTGTTGTCCCCCGTATTTATTTGAGTCCTGGGCTCAATGGCTCCTCCCCTGTGACAAGCTACACCTGGAGGAGAGTCAGGGTTGATAAGCCTTTAATTGATAATGCAGGCCACCTGGGCAAGGGGCAGGCTAAGATGCTATTAAACCAGGAAATACAGCATAAGAAAGGAACTGTAGTATAGAAGACCTGCAGTCACTGTCTGGGCTTAGAGAGGAAAAGGAGAAAACCTGGGGGTGAACAGAAGCCCTGAAATCCTAGCCCTCAGGGAAGGGCATACCCAGAGGAGGGTAGAGAAGGAGTCAGATAGAATCAAAGACCAGGGAAACAGGAGCAAGGTTTGTGGCTGTTCAACCTTGGTTGTAGGGTCCCTGGCCGGGCTAGAACCCAAAGTAGTGGGTGGACCGAGGTTCCCCTACCAGCCACTGGGGAAGTAGCACAGCCTGGACAGTGGAACAGAAGGCTGCTCTGAGATAACCTGGAAGAGTAGGACCATAGTGACCTGGCTAGAGGGCCAAGCCATGACTCCAGAGAGAGTGAAACCAATGGGTGAGAAACTGTGTCATGGGGCATCAGACTGGTGGTGAGCTAAGCCCCAAATGGGCCATAAGGAAGCGTCACAGTGATAAGTAGTGAACTCTGTGACAATTACCTAACTCATATTTTAACTTGGGAGGGGGAGGAGAGGCTACGTCAATAATCCACTGTTCCCACAGATTTCCTAAAAGAAATGAAGCCGGCTTTAGATTTAAAGCAGAGCATATTAGTATTTGTAGGTGGATATTTTGCTCTTCACTTCTTCTCAGAGACTTATTTAGAGTATAGGATAATCCAGTTGTAAAGCTTGCTGTCAGGCCACTTAAATTGTCAAAACCTATTCAATTTGTATTCACACAGACTGTACTTTTAAACAATTGATTATTTTTACTCTCTTGCCATATAGACTATTGGATAGAGATTCAGGCAAGCATTAAATTGTAGTACATCTGTACAGCAGTTGTTTCTTGGTTTTATTCTCAGTTTATTACCTTACACAATATAGCTACAGGAATGTTTATTTGCTTCCAGCAACAACCATTGTCTGTCACCCAATTATCTAAGTAATAGACAACTGTGCTTTATTCTTTCAATTCAAGATTACCCTTTTCATTACTTTATGCAACATTATATTAGGAAGCTGGTAACTTATATAACAGAGAAAGCTGAAGACGTGAATATCAAACATCAAATCCATTTAGATGCAAAAAATCTTGTACACCTTATTAAAGTTAATTGGCCTAAGTCAATAACATGTCTCAGTAAGTCCTTTGAAAAGCTTTAAGCAGGACTTTTCTTTCTCTGACATTTTCAGTGACTCATTCCTCTAGATGAGAAATGTATTTATCCTTGTTATATCTTATTTCATTAACAATCTGTGTATTTTATTACATGGGGCCAAGTTCTCGTCTAGTATCACTCCATTGACTTTACTAGAGAATTTGGCCCATGGTGGTCTCTCTTAAGGTGACTATAATGCTTTTAGACGGTGTACTACAATGGAGGCTAGGGGGCTGATTCAAAGCTCACTGAAATGAATGGGAGTCTTTCCATTTACTTCAATAGGCTCTGAATCAGGCCTCGTAATCCTCTGTGTACCCTCAGGTTGGCATGCGGATACACATCAGCCCTGGCCTGCAGGGGCCACTTCTTAGTGATGGGATAGTTTGGTCTCTATGCACATTGTGATGTTTTGGGGATCACCCAGACTACTAAGGGGTGATGTCACTGCCTGCCTTGTAACTTTGGGTGCCTTAATAGTATACTGCTTTAGCTCAGAGGCCTGACACCAGTAGCCAGCCTTCAAGCATAAAGGTCTGACCCTGGCTTCCATCTGCCTAGTTACTCTTTGCAAGGTGACCTGCCCTCCACCCTCCCTCCCCCCAAATCCATTCTCTGAGTTCTTAACTACCAGACATTCAGACTTCTCTCTTATGGTTTGTCTTCCGCCTCCCAAAGTAAGTGAAACCTGTCCCAAGTTACAGTCCACTTGGGGCTGCACACTCCACCCAGATTGAACAGACCTGCTTAGGGTGAAAAATCAAAGTTTATCTAATAGAGAAATCTGAGAGATAGACAACATAGTAAGAGAAAGCAAACACACAAGTTACACAAAAAATAACCCTGAAGATGCAACCTCAGGCTTTACACTTCTATTAGCTAAATTCCCTTCTCTGATACAAGTTACCTATTGTCTATTACTAGTTTCCCAGCATGCCCTCTGTAAGAATGGATGCAGTGTTTCATGGACAGCACCCTGCTTAGATGCTGACCCTGTGTTTCTGAATAGCCTTCACTTCCAACCCCTTCCATCTTAACAGGGTTTGCGAGGTTGTTTCTTTTTCTCAGACTATGGCAATTCATAGTTACACAGCACAAGGGAGTGTGGGAGCTGCTCCTCCTTGCCTCATTGCTTTCCCACATTGCCTTAGGTGATGCTGTAGTTGCATGCTAGTTACAATTAAAATGTTCTATACATATATTCATTCATAACCATAACCTGTATACTTATTTACTAAGACCATCAAGTTCAGAACACTACACGTAAGTAAGACCTTACTTGACACACTTATACACAATACTGTATACAACCAGTTGATTCAATTGCTTATATAGTTTGGGATTCAGACCCCCTGTTCTTCCCTGGGGCCTCCGTGACAATCAGAGTCCAACCCATCCAATCCTTAACCTCACTGCTGAAACCAGCAAAGGTAGTGGTTATCCCCAAATACATGATGGTTTGTGTGATAAGGACCCAAACTTGTTTCAGACAGACCAACCAACTACCAGAGGTGATATGTTATGGCCACCATAGCTACTAACCTGGGCTGGGTATGAAATGATGTCCTATAAAGTCTGAAGGGTGAAAAGATTTGTATCTTCTTAGTTTGCTCAGGTGCTTTCTCCTTAACAGAGTTGCAGCAGCCAGAAGATGAGTCATGCCAAGCCTTAAGCTGTTTTATGGTATTAGGTTTTTAAAACTCAAGACCTCTGTATTTTTATGATCAAAAATTAAGAAATACATTAATATTAATAAAATGAAGGAAATCAAATCTGACAATGTTAATGTAAAATGGAAATATTCTCCCACTTCTAAACTCTTATCTTTATTGACCTTTTGAAATATTTATTTTCAACATGTTGTGAACAGACTGCAGTGACCAGAAGATGGCCAGGAGACAACAACATTAACATTTGTGCTATTTCTTGTACATCTCTGATCTTTATTGGGCAGCCTGTCCAAAAGCATCCATATTTCAGACACTCAAGTATTCCAATTATCATGAAGCGCAAGTAGAAAGCTCATATAATCTCAAAATGTAATTTCTTTTTTACATGATCTGAAGCAAGGTTTTTAATAACTGCTCAAAAAACTGTATTTGTCCTATGGAACTCAAGAAGAACTAAAGTTGAGGGAGAATAGTCATTCAAGATATTTATTCTGTATGTTTGGAGAGAGAGCGGCTGAACTGACAGTGTTAAGAGATCAAAATTTTTAATAAATTCAGTGATTATTGTTTTTTAAATGAATATATTTGGCTTCTTAAGGGCATGTCTACACTGCAGAGGAAAGCATCCTTCCCTTCAGAGCTAGACAGACACGTGCTAGCTCTTCTTGAGCTTTTGTTCTAAAAAATAGCAGTATGGATGTTGTGGCACAGGGGCATGGGTATGGGGTATAGCCCCCTGACTGTGGACCAGGAATACCAACCCTGTGAAAAAAAAGCAGAAATCGGGCTTGTTTTTGGCTTAATTGGCTTGTGAGTTGTTTGTTGGCTTGTAGCTTGTTGCTTCTTTTTTTGATTGGCTCCTGGTAAGCAGGGGCAAGGGAGGCAAGCAAGGGCAAGGGGCAAGCAGGAGCAAGGGGGGGAGAGAGTCAGGGGGGCACAGAGGCCCTACCACAGTCCCAGATTGCATGCCAGGGGATCTAGACACATAGACTTTTGGAGTTCTTAGGGTTTGGCTTGTTTTGGCCTTGTTTTGAAATGGGATTAGCTTGATTTTTTGCTTATTGTGAAAGTCGGGGTGCTTATTTACCACGTGAAAGTTGGCAACTGTGCTGTGGACCCAGGCCCAGGGGGTGGGCAGGCTTGTACTCCATTGGCTAGCCAGTGCTGCTGCCTGTGACACAACATCCACACTGCTACTTCTTGTGGGCTAGCTTGATCAGCGCTAACATGTCTGTCTAGCCAGACTGGGAGGCACACTCCTAGCTGCAGTACAGACCTACATTTAGAATGTCTAGCTGTAAAGGATCCTGGTTTTATGTATTCTTCCACCAGGGAAGAACTTTCCTTCCTGTGTGTCTTAAAATAGTCTAAAACTTATCAATTCTGCCATGAGGGAGAACAGCAATTTTCCCAGAAATCTGATGTGGCTTCATTGCAGGTGGGCAAAATACATATGGGGCCAGAGCAGGAAGGGGTTAATGGTCCACACTGAAAACAGGCATTGAAATCAATCTCATCCTTCAACACCTGCTGGGAGTGTCAAGCCTAGAAGAAGGGCTTTCCTGCTGCAGTAAATAATGAGGGGAGTATATAGGGCTGGACACCTGTTTCAGAGGGCACTGCCCTGACAAAGTTTAGGGGGAACTGTCCAGTCAATGAGAGAAGGGCTTTCCCTGGGAAAATGAAGGGTCATTCTATAAACTGTTTGACTAGTCAGAGGATGAGAGACTGCCCAGGGTGTTAAGAGAAACCTCAGGATAAACTCTTACAGTGTGCCCAGCTCTCCTTCTTTTATCATTTGGTGACATTTGGTGGTGTTACACCCCAATCCTTGGGGTCAGTTAATTACAAACAAACAAACCCAACCCTGAAGATTCTAGCCCTTGTGATGACAGAAGAGTTTGAACATGGAATTCTTAGAGGTTCAAAAGACAATAATCCCAAACATCTACTTCTTCAAATACATGGTTGTTAAATTGATCTCAGGCTTTTTTAATGCTGGAGGTTGGCGTGACTGCTCATGGATTTTGCTTCTCCAAGTAGTTCTACAGACTTGAATGGAAGAGCCTGACCGTGGCTCCCTGAGTCAGGGCAAGGCCAAACCATGGACTAGGTGATGCGGGGGAAAGTTGAGGGACTTAGAATAGCTCACACATGACATGTTAACTTGTAAATAATGAGTAGCATTTCTCTTTCCTAATCTCACTCTGGAGGTATGTCCATGCTTTTTACTCCTTTTGGCTTGTGGGCTCCCACATGTTTTATTAGCTAAAATGGCTTGCTGCATTTTTAAACTTTGGAAAAGGGTTTGTTCCGGGTATTAGACCCAATTATCTTATTTTACACATGTGCCACTCCCCCCGGAATGGAATGTCAATGGCATTGTACTGCTGACTCAGTTTTTGGACGCCAGGCTAAAACCCAAGGCTACCATACATCCTGTGTTACCATAAGACTCAGCCTATTTTTTTTAAAGGATGTGGTTAAGCTGCTAATATACTCTTAATCTAACTGGCATCTTTAAAAACAGACTTGTAGGTGGCAAATCATTGTAAAATCCTGTTATTCTTAAACTGTGAAATATGTATGTCATCAGCCATTTTATAACAATGCAATATAGCTCACTTCCTTTCTTAAAATTAAGTGTTGATCAGTTGGCAAAGTCAGGATGATTTTTTTTTTTTTTTACATTTACATTGCAGGCTTAGGTTTGTTTGACTGACATTAAACCATTTAAATAACAATGATTCATTAAGGAATTTTAGGATCAAGGCTAAATTAAGTTGCCTGAGTCCTCTAATCTAGTTCTTTACTTTTTAAAGAAACTATTTTAATTTAGTAACTACCCTTCCTTTCTCTAGGGGAAAGCAAATGTTTTCAACACTCTTTAAAGAGAAACATTTAAAATCAATTTTAATTAACAGAGCAGGGTTGGAACGCACTTTGTGTTTCCCAAGGAATGCAACATAGGCCAGATGTTTTTTCCATTTAGAAATGGAGCTAAAACAAATTTTGAAAAGTCTCAAAAAATCAATTCCAAAAATTTGTTTTTGGTTGATTAAAACATTTTGTTCCAATTTAGACTTTTTTATATTATGTAAAATAAAAAATTGAAATGGGAAATCAAAATGTTCCATTCCAAAAAAGGTTGAAACTGAATGTTTTAACCTCAACAAAAAGCTTTTTGAAATGTTTTTCTCAAACTTTTGTCAAATGACATGTATATGCCAAACATTTTGCTTTTGACAAATTGGGATTTTCTGATGGGAAAAACATTTCAGTGGAAAATTTCAGACCACCTCTAATAAACTTAGTGATAATGATCGTATGCCTCTAGCACCTTTCATCCTAAAGTATTTTACAATCAAATTGTGCACATTTTCACAATTTGATTCTTTGATTGAAGCGTTACTGTGATTACATTCTGTACACAATTCTCTTCCCTCCCTGCATGCCCCCCCCAACCCAAACTTCACTAGGACAGGAAGAGAAGACTTCAGTATCCAAACTGTTTAGTGTGTGTATAATGGCTATCATTGTAGCAGTTACCAGGTACTGGGCTGGGAAACTCCAGCTGGGGTCTATAACAGACTCTCAGCCTCGGTGGATCCGGCATGGGATAGGGAAGGGGACACAACAGACAGTGACTAATGGCTTGCATACTTCCTCCAGACAGAGGAAGCTCATCGTGAGTCTCTGAAGCCCACAGCAGTTCATATAATGGATGAGCCTCTACTAGTATGGTGCCCCCATCTTGCCCGACACCAGGAATTAAACTGGGGGTCTTGAGAGCTAAAAGCATGAGTCTCTAGAGTCCAGCTCTCTCGATCAAGAGCTGTAATAGGCACACATCCTCTGTGGAGTGGGTGCAGAAAGGGAGGCTGTCAAACTAGAGAGGCTGGATGTGGTGCCAAAGCAACTACACACCAGTTGAGAATTGGCATACCACAGATGCTCTCCTACTTGCCCTCAAACATCCCTTCAATATGCTCCAAACAAAGGGTGAGCGAGAGCAGTTGGTTTAGGAGCCAACGACTCTTTATGCCAATTGAGCATTCCCCTTCACTAGGGTAATGCTTGACTAAGCTGTTATGGCCAAATTCTTCCAGTGCCTGAATGGTGCAAAGTGTCTTCAAGTCAGAGAATCTGGACACCGTATTTTTCACTTTCCGCCCTATAATGAGGAGAGGTAGGTACGATATAATCACAGTTTGAGAGTTTAAATGTGATCAGAATATTAGGCTTGTTAGGGGCTCTTTACTGACCACAAGTATTCTGGACTTTGTCCTATCTGAATGACAGCATGCCTAGCAGTACAATTTCCCCTAATGCTATCCTGGGAGACTGATTCAGTATGACTCAGATAGAAGAGACTTCTACTAAAGAGCCAGCAACACTTCCTGCACAACCTGAACATTTATATATGGAGATTGTCCATCCAAGGACAGATGCTGCTTAGTCTATAAGAGCTGACACTTGGAGGATAAGATGTATGGTTACAGCCTAGTGTAGCCTTGAGAACAGAAAACTTAGGTCAAAAGGACTCTTATAAGTATACATAAGAATACATCATTGAATGACAGTGATCATTGTATCAAGTGCAGCTCCTGTGATTCATGGTAGATTATATTCAGAGTGTGGACCTTATAGAAAATCATACTTTTATTGAAAATCAACTATATATTTTCAAAGTAGTGTGTATTCCTTTTACTCCCCCTTTCCAACTGCTCTCTAAAGTAAGTAACTCCATGCTAGAACAAATGCCAACAGGTAAGATGGCTAGCAGAAAATGTAGTACAATGGCATTATTGTATGTATGGTATGTATCATGTTCAAAAGGACTTGAAGGAATGGACATTTTAAATCTGCAATTTAAGATTGCAGCTGTAATACAAAGGCATGTTCCTGAAGTCCATTTAGATCAGAATTTAAAAGATGAGTATAATTTTTAAAAACTTTTTATGTAGGTTTAGGTGCAGTAAGATATGATGGGATTTTCTTACTGCTCCTCTGATATTTCTTATTACTGTTGTCTTCATTTGTGTTTCTACAAAATCAGCTTCTCCATCACCACTTCCTGCAGTGACTTCCAGATGAAACCAGGTCTGCCACAAACCAGGATGGTTTAATCAAGATTAAGTACCATGCCCTCTCTGTCTCCTACTGGCTGCTCATGATTTTGCATCAGTCACAGAACTAGTTCTTGGTATTCATCAAGTATTTCACTATGTAGTCAGACTCTCAGTACTTCTCACAGAAGCATGTCCCCCTCCAATAGTTATTCTATTAAAGCTATTTCAAACTGCAGTGCTTCAGGGCACCTACACTATATTTTTCACATCAAAACCATGATTGAGAATACAAACAGGTTTAACGCCTGCTGACCACATTTTGGGGGACGATTAACTTTTTCCCCCCTGTTCCAGGCAAAGCAATTATCTAAAACACTGTTTAGTGCTCTAGAGGCCCCTTGTATTGCCAGCTTTCAGTTAGATAGATGGACTCACTGCTTACAGTTTAGATAACTAGTATATACATCTTAATTAGTAGGATCCCCAAGTGAAAATTGTCTATATATAAGTGGTATCCAAAACCATGTTGTCTTTAACACAAGAAAAAGGGAGGGGGACATTCAAAAGGGTCATTAGGATCCATATGAGACAGGACTTCCAGAGTACCTTGATGGGCTCTTGATGAGCTCTGTGTGTATATAAAGTTTCACCCCAAACCTGTTACCCTCTAAAGGAATACTGTAACTAGTTATGCACAAGTTTCCCTTTTAAAAGCCATCAGGCATCTACTGAACTGTTCTCTTCATCTCAACTTTTACCTCACTGTGATTGGTAAAGGGGCAGTCTGAAACACCTGTCACACTCTGCAAAAAGAAGAACAGGAGTACTTGCGGCACCTTAGAGACTAACAAATTTATTAGAGCATAAGCTTTCGTGGACTACAGCCCACACTCTGGATAGTCTCCTGTTGAGTAATCTCAGAATTTAAAATCAATAGCACTATTCCTAATCACAACATATGGAAACAAAAAGAGTAATCTAAAGTCTAGAAAGGATTGACTACAAGCAGTAAAGCGATGGTTAAACTAAACAATTACCACGAGGAAGAGGCTCTGTGCTTTCTCTTGCAAATCTGGGGGGACCAATTACATGCTCTGGAATTTGTTCCCAGGCTGTTCCCGTGCTGTATTAGGTTCTGAACACCTTAAAGTTTCAACTAGGCAACTGGGGTGAAAACAAATAATCACCTAGGTATGAAAGAAAAAATTTATGGGTATAAGATTTATAGCATCTACTTTGGCACCTGATACTTCACTAAAGGGGAAACCGTTGGAAGCAGTCCAGTAATAAAGTGGTATAAAATGTGTAGTTCCAATTTTCTTCTTAAATCCTCTATCAGACCTTGGGATAAGTTCTGAAAACTCCATCATAGGTATCTAATTACCATTGTTCTCTACGGCTAGCAGTTGGCCAGAAGTAATTTATTTGTATCTTTAAAAAGACAAACTCTGCCAACAGCTAGTCTTTGTAATCACATGCTCATATCAGTGTTACCACTATTCTCCCTCTCCTATACTCTCCATTTATTATCTTTCATTACTATAAACTCTTTGGGGCAGGGATCATCTCTAGCTATGTGACTGTATACCACATTACAACAGTGCCCCACTCCTAACTGGTGTCTCTAGAGCTAAAAGAAAAACAGATTATCAATTTTATCAACAGGATGTGAGGATTCCCACACACACTCTTCCAGAACTATCAGCCACCCAAAAAACAAACCACCACTGAGTGAGAACAGATGACAAGGCCTATAAGAGTCTCAGCATATATCTGGGAGATGATATAAAAGACTACACTAACTTCTAGCTATTCATGCTTCCTATCTAGTCTACGAACCAATTGCAGTGTAGTTTAACTACCCCTCTGGGTAGGTACCAAACCTCCTATTACACTACTAAAATCTACTTTATATCTAGATTATCAATCATTCAATACTTGTTTCCCCATGATATTTGTGCTAGGGTAATTCCCTTTCTCTGCATCACAGAATCTTCAGACTGATAACCACAGTCACAGGCTAAATTTGTTCTCAGTCTAACCAATAATTATTATTTAACTTAAAGTAATCAATCCACTTTTTCTCCATGGTGAGGTTTTAAAAAAAAACAGCCTTGTTTCTGTTATGATTTCCACACTTAGGACACTGCTTGAATGGAAATATCTATGATTTAAGCTAGTCCCATAGCCATGAATATTGTGTTCATGTGATACTGCTTCTTTCAATTCCTACCCCATGGGTTCATGCTGAAAAAAGTTCCCCAAACAAAAGTGCTACTTTGTTGAATTTTTTTATGTGTATAACAAGTCACAGACATCTTAGATGAGCACAGCTACATGGCAGCAAAGTGATTAAGTGAGGCAACAGAAAAACGAATGAGTTTTCAGAATTCTCTTAAAGCCATTGAGTCTGCAGGCTCAGTTACTATGTAAACTCTATGCTTCATAAGTCATTTAAAGACTTAGTACAAGTGGCTTGTGGTTTAATCTTTTAATTCCATTGCTCCATAAGTTTCCTTGGTGGTTCATTGAGCAAGGAATTTAGACAAAATATTTGGGGCCCTTTTTTACTAAAAGGGTTTAGGTATGGAAAAATGTGCAGTGCATCAGTGCCTGGAAGGGACTATGAACTAATCTCCAAATTTACTTGATAGAAAAGTCGTCATAATTCAGGGATCCTGGTGTGTTTAAGACTGCACATTTACAAAGTAACATGCTTGCCCTGTGAGTACACCCCTTATCAGAGAACCTCTGTGGAATGTATTCAGGCATTTTTAACTAAACATACCAGTTTGTGCCACTGAGTCAAGAAAATGAGGGAGGGAGGAAGGCACATTCACATTTCTGAAGAATGTATATTAACACTGCACAGGATTGTCAATGTTGAGAGTTTAAGAAAAACTACAAACTACCAAAATCTTTACACATGAATCTGGAGCTAGCTGGTACCATATCTGAGTGTGTTAAATGAATGATCTTCAGAAACTATCCCAGAATCAAGTAACTCAGTAAGTGTTAAAGAATGTATTGTGCTTTGTAAATTCTACTTATGATTTTAACTTAGATTATAAATAAATCAAGAAGTAAATCTGGGTTAACCTAATGTAGCTGGGCTGGGCTAATTCCTTGCAGTCCAGAGTATACATACCAGATAACTCTCTCTTGCTAGTTGGGATGGAGGGGAGGGGAGGAAATATAGCACGTGGGCTTCCTCCATCGCTTTATCTTTGGGGAACAAATATATGGGCATTATTTGCCCATAGTAGTAGGTAGGCCACAGACTTACAAGCGGGAAATTGATTAATTCTGCTTGTTATGTGACTCTTGAAATACACATTTAAGAGGTTTGCATATTGTTTTTCAGACTATAACTCTGATTTACCTACATTTTGGTTGCAAGCCCCAGCACTTGTACATATTTTAGATTTGTAAGCTTGACTAGGAGGATTAATACCCAGTGTCTGAGGCTGCAACTGTTTCTCATGCCAAGAGTCCTTACTCAAGCAGATAGCACTATTAACAGCAATGGAACTACTGTAAATGAAGACTACTTGAAATCAGCAATGGTTGCATGATTAGACCCATAATGTCTTCAAGTATGTGAACGCATTCTGTAGTTGCTAACTAAGCTTTCCAATATCACTGTGAGCTGGATAGGTATTACACCCATTTTCACTGATGGGTAAACTGAGTAAGTCAGAAATTAAGGCTGGGATTTTAAAAGGAATCCAGGGGATTTAGATGTCCAACTTCTACTGAATTTCAGTGCCTAGATCCCTTAGGGCATGTCTGCACTGCAAACAAAGACTTGTGGCTTTTAGTCTCAGAGCCCAGATAAACTGAATTGGGCTTGTGAGGCTCATGCTATGGGGTGGGGTTGAGAGCCCAGGCTCCAAAACCCAGTGGGGGTAGGTGGGTCTCAGAGTGTGGGCTCCAGCCCAAGCCCAAACATCTGCACTGCTATTTTTATCCCTGTAGCATGAGCCCAATTCAGTTGACCCAGGCACTGAGACTTGCTGCCATGGGTGTTTTTTTGCTGTGTAAACTCCTTCAGCTGAGATTTTCACAGGAGTCTAAGTAACTTGCTCAAAGTGACAGAGCCAGTAACAGAATTCACAAGCCCTGGTTAGGGTTGTGTGAAATAGTTGTAAGGAACAACTTTTCAAAGTTCAAGGTTTTTCATATTTCAACATGCACTTGAAAAAATGAGCCTATTTTCATTCACTAGTTTTGCAAAGGATCACAATTTAAAACAACAACAACTTTTCCATATTCCAGGCCAGTTATCAAAATCAATCCACTTTTCAAACCAGGGCTTTCACATTGAAAATGTGAAACTTAAATTTTTTACATGAAAATAATTGTCAAAATCGTGACTAAAGCAAAATTGGAGAGTTGCAAAATAATGCATGATGAAAAAACAATAACTGGTGTGAAATTTCACAAAGAAATCCTATTTATCATGTCTTTGTTTTAATCATTAGACATAGTCTCGCTGGTCCATCCTGCGGAATAGGCTTTCACTTAGGCCAGTAACTGCCCACTTTGCAGTGAGGACATAGGCTAAATCACTCAAGTGGTGATAGTCATCCAATTCTGTCCCACAATTCACCCAGGTATCCAGAAAGACAATTGGAAAGAATCATAGAGCAGCTCAGTTTACTGCAGTGCTAAGAACCATGGGATATACCCCTAGAAGTTCTAGTGACACATGTGGGAAAGTTCAGCACCAGTGTGGAGCCAGTACCTCTGGTATTGGGTTTTAAAAATGAAGCTGCATCGAGAGAAGCTTCAGACATATGACTGTGCTATGGGAAAATCACAGTGGTGATAGGGTAAGGTGCTGATGACTGGAACTGAAGGAACCGTGCATTTTAGCACAGCTGGACTTGGTAAAGCCTGGCATACTAGTCTCATTCCGTTGTAATTATTTCCCCCATAATCTCTCAGTATCAACCTCATCTCCACTGTTGTTGGAGCTGGGCTAAGATTTTTTCCCTTCATTATAACTTGTTTAAGTTGATTAAGTTTGAAAGTTCATCTCCAGCTTTTGATATAAGTAATATCCTAGAAATGTAAACTTCACCACAGCTGTGTGCGTGTATAACAACTCTCAGCTTCAGAGTTCTGTGAAAAACTATTGCCTTGTGCCTTGAAAATTCAGAATGTTCAAGGTCCCTTCAGGCATTATTTCCCATCTGGTCAGTATTTAGTTTTGACCCCAGGGGCCATTGTATGAAAAGCTTCAAAAGATGTGGGATTCACTTTAGCACAAACATTGTCTATAACCTCAGTTTTATTCTTTTTATTAGTTTGTAGCTAACTTAAAAAATAAATGACAAACCCAGGCTTGGGCAAGGCTGAGGTAAATTTAAGGCTACAGTAAGGGAGATTTGATTGAGATATTGTCCTGAATTTCATCTCCTCACACTGATAAGATTGTTTTCACCCTCTTTCCTCACCATTAATCATTAATAACTGAGCTCACTGGAGAAGAAAAAAAATATTGGAAAGGAGGCAAAGGGATTTCATAAATCAGCACCATTTGAGGAGTCAGAAAATTTGACACACTGAATTTTTTCCCAGTTCTCATCCCCAAGAGGCCTGCAATATTAGAGATGGGAAAGGTACATTAATTTCTTTCAGCTCACCTTCCGCCAAATGTCCCTGCTGCACTCCTACATGTTTACTGAGAAGCATGTTGTTTTTCTGTTCTCCTCACCTTCTACTTTTGGCTGCAAATACACCTCTACCCCAATATAACGCAACCCAATATAACACAAATTCGGATATAATGTGGTAAAGCAGTGCTCCGGGGGTGTGTGTGTGGGGGGGTAGTTTGCGCACTCCGGTGGATCAAAGCAAGTTCAATATAACACGGATTCACCTATAATGCGGTAAGATTTTTTGGCTCCCGAGGACAGCGCTATATCGGGGTAGAGGTATACTCTTTCCTACCTTAGATATTTCTCAAGTGCCTATAGTATCATCTTGGTTTGACATGAAGGCCTTAACAGTTCCTTTACATACTTTCTTTTTTATTTTAACATGTAACTTTATTTTCCATTAATCTCTTTTCTGACCACCACGTTCCATTCCAGCCAAAACGTGGCTTCCATATAATCTCACCATATCACTTCCTCCTACTTTTTCTCCACTGGCTCTCCTTTCTTCATCACCTAAAATAAAATTTCCCTCCTTCCATCAAGACTGTGTACACTCTACCCTGGCCCACATCTCAGACCTAACACATTTCACCCCCCACCCTCTCTGCCCTGCCAACAATGCCAGCCTTGATTCCTCCTCTCACTCCTCTAGCCATGGATTTTTCCATGCTGCCTCTGTAGATGGAAAAATCTCCTTGTCCCAGGATGACAAACTACAAACCTTCTCTCATTCAAAACCCACTTTTTCTGTGATGACCCATCAAAATTAATAATTTAAATACCCCTACATTATCCCCACATCTGGATTTCCCAATATGCCTTATCTTCTATGTATGTTGCTCATCCTTTTTGGATCAAGTACCTAGAACACAACCATGGCAAATACATACCCCACAATCCTTTGATGCTGTAGACGCAGCAAAGAGGGGTCTGAACAGTGAACTAGATACAGATGGCGAGGGCCATATAAGAACTTCTTCAGCATTGCTGAGTACCACACTAGATTTTACTTGTGTGCTGGTGGTCTACGTGTCCCCTTGGCCATTAGACAATATGGCCTTACTGGAGTTCTTCAAAAATGTGCTAATGTGTTTATACTTTTGGTTGTGTGATTTTATACAGATAATCCATGAAATACAGCAGAGTGCTACATTCTCTGAGGCAAATGCCTTGGTTAGCTATTTTTTTAGGCAAATGTATTGTTTTTAAAACAAACAAACAATCATATTGATGCAATAGACAGTTACAGTTCCCAGAAAGCCGTTATGGTTAGTTTAAACATGAATTTCAGTTTTTAAAACATGCATTTAGTATAGTCAGGATCTTGAGAATCTGCTCTGACAATGGAGTTCATTAACACAGGGGAATTACATAACGTAAGAAATTCCTATCATCACTGATGAGGAGAGGGGTAGTTGCTTGCTTAATCCCCAGTACAGCAGTGGGAAAACAAGACTCCTGTAATGTATTGCAATCCCTAGGCATAAGGAGATGCATGGTAGAACTGGCCTCAACTCTTAATGTTCAAGTTTGTTGTCTAAATTGAAACTTATACATGATTTGCATTTTGTGGTTAATTTTAATTATTTATATTCATATAGCACTGTACCTTTTATTGAAATAGATTTTGACTGTACACATAATGATCCTTCTTCCAATGAGAAATCCTTCACTTGAATATAAGCATTTACTATTTCACAAACTGCAGCAAGTTTTGAGTCTGTTCATGCCCCAATCAGGCAAAACTGTTGACTAAGGAGTATAGCTGGCTTGGAATCGGAATTTCTGTTCCACAGGAAGTTCTGACATTTATTAAAAAAAATGTTCCAACCTGGAATGCAAAGACAAAATTTTAATATTTCCCATGAAATTAAATGTTATTTGTTTTGTTTTGTTTTAGGACCAAATATTTTGTTTTGATACTATCATTTAGTCTTTTATATTCCATTATCAAAAGAATATTAAAACAGAATATGAAAGTCAAAACAAAATTAATCCAAATCACATTCAATACAAAACACTGACATTGTCTAAACAAAATGTTTTTATTTTTCTCAACAAAAAATTTCATGGAAATCACATTCCTGTGAAGTGTTTCAATTTCAACAAAATTGCATTTCCGAATGGAAAACTGTTCCATCAAATATACGTTGACCAGCTCTAGTAGGAGGAAGCAAAGTGTACAGGATCATGGTCGGTATGTGAAACTCCTGGTCCTTGATAACCATGAGCTGTAGTTCTTTTCCTGTGACAATTTGCTACTATTATCAGGTTAATATCACATATTTAGGACTAAATCCTGCAGTCATTTCTCAGGCACTCAGACTCTTGGGTTCTCTTTGCTCAGCAGATCGTTTGTAATCTAGACCATGAGAACAAAGCGTTGAAAAGTTAACTCTCTGCAAATAGAAGCAGTTTTGGGAGAAGATGGCTGGAAGCTCCTGAAAAGGAGACTGGATCTAGGGAAGGTTAAACAGTGCATTTGCCCGTCTGTGGCCAAAGTGCTAGTGGCAGCAGTAGTGAGCCGTTTAGTTGCCTAAGATGATTCAAAGAGTAGAAGCTTTATGGAAGGCAGGGAAGTGGTGAGAAACAAATACAGCACTTCCAAAATAAAATCAGGGAAATAGGGGTATTTAATGAGCAAATTAAAATCTGTTATAAAGGAAAAGTACTAAAGCCAGTGAGTAGCAGAGCTTGGGACGGTGGCTCCCGGGCTTGTGCTTAGTGTAGCTTTCAGAGAGTATGCTGATTTTTCAAAGTTAACCAGTGAAAGTTTGAATATAACTGAATTTGAGTTACTGCAAACATCCAGATTCACAAGAGGTCTCATTAAAACATCGTAGCAAAATTGATCCTATTTTCCATTTTCTAACAACTCTTTTAAACTGTTTAAAAATTTCCACCCAGTTCTATTAATTTAAAAAACAACAAACAAACCACTTTCTTTTGATTTATAAAATATGATGAAGGCGCCCAGCCCGTCCTCTGGGTGCTCTCACATACTTTTCACATTAAAAGGGATCCTCTAATTCCATAAACAAATACATCCAGCTCTAATACAGGGCATCTTACCAACAGTCTGTAATACTATTGGGCTGCTTGCTGACTTTTGTACTTTGACCACTAAAGCCATGAGTTGAAAATATAACTGTTCTATTTTAAAAAATAAAATATTGAATTCCCCTTCAAAGATGCTGCTGGTGGTCCTAGGACAGTGAAGGCCTGAAACAGCAGCTACAGGGTTATCTCCACCATTCATGTGACAGTCTTGGAACACTTGCAAGCCACCACTGTAGCCAACAGCAGGAAAGCTAAGTTCTTGCTACAAGAAACAGAAGGTCACCAAGTATTACCAAACCTGGGGCAATCGAGCAAGATCCTGCTAAGACGTGTTGACAGAATCATGGGTCACTGTGGTCGTTTTAGACTATTTTAGGAGGTTTCTGAAAGCTGCTTAAAAGAAAGCTGGGCACACACATAGTTCTTTAGTAGGAAATGAAGGGAATGACATTGCCCAGAGCTACATCACACTTTCTTTGCTGGTCATAAGTATTAGATGCACAGCTTGAGTCACAGTACCCTGCTTACACATTCATGGTGGTCCATTACCCCCATGTCCTGTTAATCATTCTAATGCTTCCTGCCTTCATTTTCATGTTGCTTAGCCTTATCATTAAGACTTAAGGAAACCTCCCCTACCGTGTATTGCAGCCAGCTATCCATGTCAGATTAATTCTTTATTATATGGTACATATCTTCTGCTCACATCACAGTATGTTAACATAGTTATAAGAGTCTGTATATCCTGAGGTGGACAACATCTACATGTGGTGCATTGTCACTTTTTGGCAGCATATTCTTGCTTCTCTGTGCATAATTCTCACCAGTTCAATTTTCAGCCTGCTTTTTAATTGTATCTCATTAAAGGATTTCACCTTTCCTTATAATACTGAAGTAGATCTTTAGCTGGTGTAAACTGCTGTAGCGCCATTGACCTCAACGGAGCTTCGTCAGTTTGCACCAGCTAAGAATATGGTCCCACAGTGTTTTTCTGCAGAACTAAAAAAGATGAACTGTGTGTGTGTGTGTGTGTGTGTGTGTTGAACAAGTAAGATTTATTAATATGTGTGTGGCTTATTTTGCCCTAAAACATGTTAATTACAAACTAGGGCTGTCAAGCAATTAAAAAAATTAATCATGCGATTAATCGCACGGTTAAACAACAATAGAATACCATTTATTTTAAATATGTTGGGATGTTTACTACATTTTCAAATATATTAATTTCAATTACAACACAGATTACAAAGTGTACAGTGCTCACTTTCTTTTTTATTATAAATATTTGCACTGTAAAAAACAAAAAAAATATTTTTCAATTCACCTCATACAAGTACTGTAGTGCAATCTCTTTATCATGAAAGTTGAACTTACAAATGTAGAATTATGTACAAAAAAACTGCATTCAAAAATAAAACAATGTAAAACTTTAGCGCCTACAAGTCCACTCAGTCCTACTTCTTGGTCAGCCAATCACTCAGACAAACAAGGTTGGTTACAATGTGCAGGAGATAATGCTGCCTGCTTCTTATTTACAATGTCACCTGAAAGTGAGAACAGGCATTTGCATGGCACCGTTGTAGCAGGCATTGCAAGATATTTATGTGCCAGATGCGCTAAAGATTCATATGTCCCTTCATGCTTCAACCACCATTCCAGAGGACATGCTTCCATGCTGATGATGGATTCTGCTTGATAACAATCCAAAGCAGTGCGGACTGACACATGTTCATTTTCATCATCTGAGTCAGATGCCACCAGCAGAAGGTTGATTTTCTTTTTTGGTGGTTTGGGTTCTTTAGTTACTGCATCAGAGAGTTGCTCTTTTAAGATTCTAAAAGCATACTCCACACCTCGTCCCTCTCAGATTTTGGACAGCACTTCAAATTCTTAAACCTTGGGTCGAGTGCTGTAGCTATTTTTAGAAATCTCACATCGGTACCTTCTTTGCATTTTGTCAAATCTGCTGTGAAAGTGTTCTTAAAACTAATATGTGTTGGGTCATCATCCGAGACTGCTATAACATGAAATATATGCAGAATGCGGGTAAAACAGGGCAGGAGACATACAATTGTCCCCCCAAGGAGTACAGTCACAAAGTTAATTTACACATTATTTTTTTAACAAGCATCATCAGCATGGAAGCATGTCTTCTGGAATGGTGGCCTAAGCATGGAAGGGGCATAAGAAGTAGGACTGAGTGGACTTGTAGGCTCTAAAGTTTTATACTGTTTTGTTTTTGAGTGTAGTTATGTAACCAAAAAAAATCTACATTTGTAAGTTATACTTTCACAATAAAGAGATTGCACTACAGTACTTGTATGAGGTGAATTGAAAAATACTATTTCTTTTGTTCATTTTTACAGTGAGTATATTTGTAATAAAAAATAATAATATAAAGTGAGCACTGTGCATTTTGTATTCTGTGTTGTAATTGAAATCAATATTAAAAATGTAGAAAAACATCCAAAAATATTTAATAAATTTCAATTGGTATTCTATTCTTATAAGTGCGATTAATCATGATTAATTTTTTAAATCACAATTAATTTTTTTGAGTTAATTGCATGAGGTAACTGCTATTCATTGACAGCCCTGTTACAAACTTCTCTTCTGGACTGGCAGACAATTAACCATTCATAAGCATTTTAGTCAGGAAAAAATGTTAGTTACTTGCAACCATAGGTAAAGATAAATGCAAAGCATATAACAGTGTCACTAATGAGGCCATAATAGTTTTACCTCTCAGCTTAAGTTAGATAGTGATATATCAAAGATTTCTTCTTTTAGATTCAGATTAATAGCAGCAAAAATGAGAATAGGCTTATTAAATATACACCAAAATGACTGAAGCTCACCACTTTTGCAGGGTTGAAAACTGGTTGGAGAGAGGGATAGTGGACCTTAAAATTCTTTCATTCATATTCATCCCTTGGAACAGCCACTTTTTGCTTTTAAGAAAACACACATTTAAACACAGGGTTTAAAAACTGATTTTTACACCTTAGGCTATTAGACACCTGTGGCTGGCAGCTGACTCGAGCTCTCAGGGCTCAGGCTAAGGGGCTGTTTAACTGAGGTGTAGATGTTGAGCTTGGGTTCAGCCCAAGCTCTGGGACCCTCCCACCTAGATTTCAATCCAAGCCTGAATGTCTACACTCAATTGAACAGCCTCATGAGCCTCAGGCCCATGAATCCGAGTCAGCTGGCAGAGGCCAGCGGCGGGTGTCTAACTGTAGACATCCCCTAAGAGAGCGATACCATTACCTATTGACATTGAAAGAAAAAATTAAATACCGAGAATTGGAAACACTAAACATACCCCATGGAGATTGCTTCAGTTTTATTAATCTCTTTAGACTGTAAAGGCTACATTGCGAGAAGGATCTACTAGGGAAATATCTGGTTTGGTGGAAAGGACCACAAATGGTCTCAAAGCTATGGGCAGAGCTAAACAATAATAATGCAAACAATTCTGCAAACCTTGAAGGATCTATGATGTAGATATAAGCAGACAGATACTACAGTGATTGGTACTTGAGAAAATCCTTCAATAGAAAGATACAATCCTTGGCTGAAATTGTTGAAGTTTTGTTTACAGCCAAAAAGAGGAGTTCATTCATTGTGGGAGTGGGGAAGAGAGAATCTCTCTGGTTTTCCTTTCCTTCCCTCCTCTCTTCTCCCCCTTCCCTCCCACTGCAAGTCATTATTTAGATCAGATTAATTCATTCATTCAGAACTATCAGAACTTTTAAACTGATTCATTAATTTTCTCCATATAAGAATCCTAACAACCCAATTTAGCAAGTACTTTAACATCAACCATAAGTAACTGTTACTCATCTGCCTTTTAGTTAAAAGTTTTGTAATTTGAACAAGATACCAAGAGAATTCTGTAGGACCACATTGTTCAAATCAGATATAATGGAGGGAGAGACAAATGAAACAATTCATTTCAGTTAATGTGAACAAACCAATCCCTTTTCCCTTGGAGCGTTTTAGTACAGAGCATTGGAAGAAACATAGAAGATCATCCTGAAAACACATACCTAGGGTCCGAGCCTGTTATGCTGAAGTTAATGAAAGTCTTATTAACTTTAGTGGGTACAGGATAAGATCCTTATAGGCCATAGCAAAACCAGATTACAGAGAATTCAGCGGGGTTGGGGAGTGGCAGTGAGAGGTTGTCGAAGTAGATGTTGTAGAATCTGGCCCAATATCTTCATAAAGATTGTAACTAATCTTGCTTCCATTTAAGAATTTAATTCAGAAAGGTGCTTAACTTAGCACATGCCTAACTTGAAGTTTGGAACATATGTTAATAGCCAAAAGAGAGGTTGTTCCCTCTTACATATCTATGTGTTTGAAAAAAGAAGAACAGGAGTACTTGTGGCACCTTAGAGACTAACAAATTTATTAGAGCATAAGCTTTCGTGGACTACAGCCCACTTCTTCGGATGCATATAGAATGGAACATATATTGAGGAGATATATATACACACATACAGAGAGCATAAACGGGTGGGAGTTGTCTTACCAACTCTGAGAGGCCAATTAATTAAGAGAAAAAAACTTTTGAAGTGATAATCAAGCTAGCCCAGTACAGACAGTTTGATAAGAAGTGTGAGCATACTTACAAGGGGAGATAGATTCAATGTTTGTAATGGCTCAGCCATTCCCAGTCCTTATTCAAACCGGAGTTGATTGTGTCTAGTTTGCATATCAATTCCAGCTCAGCAGTCTCTCATTGGAGTCTGTTTTTGAAGTTTTTCTGTTGTAATATAGCCACCCGCAGGTCTGTCACTGAATGACCAGACAGGTTAAAGTGTTCTCCCACTGATTTTTGAGTATTTTGATTCCTGATGTCAGATTTGTGTCCATTAATTCTTTTGCGTAGAGACTGTCCGGTTTGGCCAATGTACATGGCAGAGGGGCATTGCTGGCACATGATGGCATATATCACATTGGTAGATGTGCAGGTGAACGAGCCCCTGATGGTATGGCTGATGTGATTAGGTCCTATGATGATGTCACTTGAATAGATATGTGGACAGAGTTGGCATCGGGGTTTGTTACAAGGATAGGTTCCTGGGTTAGTGGTTTTGTTCAGTGATGTGTGGTTGCTGGTGAGTATTTGCTTTAGGTTGGGGGGTTGTCTGTAAGCGAGGACAGGTCTGTCTCCCAAGATCTGTGAGAGTAAAGGATCATCTTTCAGGATAGGTTGTAGATCTCTGATGATGCGCTGGAGAGGTTTTAGTTGGGGGCTGAAGGTGACAGCTAGTGGTGTTCTGTTATTTTCTTTGTTGGGCCTGTCTTGTAGGAGGTGACTTCTGGGTACTCGTCTGGCTCTATCAATCTGTTTTTTCACTTCAGCAGGTGGGTATTGTAGTTTTAAGAATGCTTGGTAGAGATCTTGTAGGTACTTATGTGTTTGAAGTAAGGCATGTGTTTAAGTATCTTGCTGAACCAGGGCATGTGCCAATAGCAAAACACTTATTGGAACAGATCGCAGTATTAGCTACATTGAAACGCCACATTTAAACCAGCACAACAGAGCAAGATCTGTTCCATTTACTTAATAGCAGTAGGATCAGGACCTACATTTGTACTTTCCTGTTCTTTAATATATTTTTTAAAAACGAAATTTGTTTTTTCCTGTATTACATACATACTAGGAAATAGAAAGATGTTTCTCCCTTTCCTAACATAGCTTTCTAATTAAAAAGATGCCACAGTAAGTGGAGGGGATATTTTATTTTAATTAATACGTGTTATCTTGTTTTGTTATGTGCAGAATTATTGTTGTAGAATTCCATATACATCTGCCACACCTCACAGAAATAATAAAAGAAGAACTAAAGAAATAAAATTGTATGCAGAAATCAAAGCTGGAAAGGAAGTCATATTTCTCCCCTATTTCTGGTATTTGTTTTCAGTTGATTATAGTCAGCAGAAAAAAACCTGGGAGGTTTTAACTTCATGGAACAGAGTTCATGTTGCAGTGAGGGTGTAAGGTTTTTGTGGAGATTGAAAGTATAAAGGTGGGGTGGACTCAATGGACTAAAGAATGCAGTATGAGGGGAGGTAAGAAGAGCTATAAAACTAAATTGGTGTCCAACATGTTTTGGGCTGTATTTAATTTTCTTGAGGGGAAGAGAGGTCAAGAATGGAATGAAGACAATGAGAACGGGGATAAGAAAGTGGAGAGCAAAATGGCCAGCGTTGAAAGGTCAGTGAATGTCCTAGGGACAGGAAATGAACTTTAAACAAAGTATAAGGTAGTATTTCTATCCACGTTTGGGAGTTGTTAAAATTAGTATTAAAGGAGGAAACTTAAATAACCAGATGTTTCTTGTATGAAAGCCAGATTTAGTATGCTTTTGATTTATTGGAAGACATAGGGAATTCCCAGATTTCATGTGCACAATTAGGGAATGAATATTTTAGTACAGTTCTGGTGTTATTTAAATAGACTTAAATATTCTAGTTAATTACTTCCTGTTTACATTAATAGTCTTGTTCTTGGAAGAAACCTTCATCCTGCAGTCGAAAGTAAACTTCCCACAAGCTTTAATACAAGATTTAGCCATAGCATTTACTGTGCCAGAGTCTAACTGCAGATGAGCAGTGCATTTTGAATCCATCTTGAGAAATCTGGTATTGGCTTGAGTATGAATTGAGTTGAAAGAATTGTAATATCTTCAGAGAACTCAAAATTAGCCTATATTTGAGACTCAGCTTCTCCCACAAATAGGCAGTGTTTCATTATAATGTTTTTGTGCCAGTGAAATTTTGGCTAAAGTTGAATCTCTAGGATTCTATTCCCACCCCCAATTAATTTTGGTGCATGTCACAAATTAGAAGAACCTTTTCCTAATGCATTTAGATTCTGATCCAAAGCCCATTGAAATCAATGGGAGTTTGGGTTAGGCCCTATGGGCTCTTTGGTAGCTGGAGACTAGAGCTTTTTTATATTAGTCTTTTCTTCTCTTGCTTAAAACTTCCTACCATTGCCTCAGCTCTACTCTTTTCTCACTCTCGAAAGCAACAGAGGTTAGGGGTCTCTTATAGGAGTGGGTGGGTGAGATTCTGTGGCCTGCAAAGTGCGGGAGGTCAGACTAGATGATCATGATGGTCTCTTCTGACCTTAAAGTCTATAAGTCTATGAGCAGCAACCAGTCAACATCTTCTGGAGATGTATGAGGCACCTGCATGGAGGTAATGGTGGTAATGGGGTAGGTGGTGATGTATAGGCCAACAGGACTATAGCAAAAGTAGGTAGGAATCCTACTGTCTTGTGTGGAAGAGAGAGTTAAACTAGCATTTGAACTAAAGATGTTTAATCAGAGCAGAAAATTCCTCCCATATTTTCAAAATGTAGGAAGCCTCAAGTGCATTCAAAGTTGACTAGGAACACTTCATATAGCTCTGCCACCCAAAAGAGGAAATTTTCCAGGATCATCTTCTGCTTGCATTTTGAATGAGAGTTTGAGATCATGATGGCATTTGCAAGACATCCCCTTTTTTGAGGGAAGCTTTGTTTTCATTCTTTTTCAATGAATTTGACTCTAAAACCAGTGGGTCTTAAACCATAAAACTGGTTCAAACATGAAATATGACATACTTTAGAAGACAGATCCCCAAAGATATTACACACATTCTATACAAATAGGAACTAAATTAGTGCGGGGGACTGTGAGTTAGGACTTCTGTGTTCTATTCCCATCTCCTGGACTAGCTCAAAGCTCTCTCTGCAAGATGTTTCCAGTAATACCATCACCACTTCCTCGCAGGGATTGTATGTGGTTGATGTTTGCGCATACAGGACATCTACTACAGAATCTTGACAGATTTTATAAAAGTGTAGTTATGTGGAAATCTGAAGCAGTGCACCAAGAAAGAGACTAGATCTGCTAGTTTGCCGATCAGTACCTAGACAGCTCTTTCACCTCTCCGTGATGTCCTAGCAGTGCTTGTGTATGAAAGAACAGGGTTTTACCAAGTTCTTTCATGTATGTTAGCATGCTAAAGTTGGGGGAGGCTTGGCTTCTAGACAGACCTCTACCAAATTCCCATTTTATAAAAGGGCAAGGGGAAAAAGATATATAATAAAAAACTGCTTGTGGTTTTGGTAAGTGTTCATGAATTACTGAAAGAAAACATCATGTGCATCTGTGGTTTGTAGCTCTGAGTTAGTGAAAATGCCATTTGATGTAGCAGATGTAAATTGGCTTTTTTTGATGGCCAGAGTTGAAAGGTTTGTAAAACACCACACAAGTTGCCAGCATGCAAGTTATTGTTCCATTGAGGCTGCTGTAACTCGCATCTTCTCTCAAATATTCTCTGAAGTCTTTTCTTGTATATAACTGCCCCACATTAATGCTTGGACTGCTGTCCCCTCTGGCATCAAACACCCGCATGGGATTTAAAATTAAAGCTGGACAGGTCATCCTGCTTGTTACCTCAGGGTGATGTCTGGTTTTTGTTTCATTTTTGTTTAGCTTTACAGTACTGTGGGGTTTTAGTCATGTATTAAATATTTTAATTATTTTGAGAAAAAAATAGTCGTAATAGGACTTTTTTTTTTTAATGAAGCAGATACCTGACTATCCAGCACACTTATTCTTCTCGATAAAGGCTAAGAAACCTCATTAATACATGGGATGGTCACAGAACTCCTGCCAGAGCTAGAAAGCAGAGATGAGATGGAAACTTGGCATGGAGTTACTGGCTTGTCCCTATAAAGAGGGAAAGAAGAAGAAGAAGAAAAAAAACTAGTGAAGGAAAAGTGTGAGTGAGAGAGAAATATTTCTTTAATTTAGCTTTCTCATGAAAATTGTGAAATTCCATGTATGTTCTTATAAACTGTACTTTTCACACCTCTTTTGTTAGACACATGGAATGTTAACTGAAAGGGCTTATCTTAAAAATCAGCAGGGTAGCTGGAATGTAATTTTACAAAACCTGGCCATCTTTCAACAAGAGTGGGTGGATTTTCAACGCAGCAAATGTTTATGTATTAAAAAGTATTTGCCATGGTGACAAAGCTTGGAGAAACATCCCATTAGCCACAGACGGGAAACCGTTGCAGATTGTTCTGATTATCCGTGCCCAAAACTTAGTCTAGCTGTGTTTATATGGCATTTCCAGAGGGGGGGGGGGGGGGAGTTATTCAACATACCTCTCCAAAACCAAGCAAACTGTTTGCACTTACAGTATTCTCTGGCACATGCTTTGACTTTTATTTCAATGGAATTTAAACATGTGCGTAAAGCTCTGCATATGCTTAAGTACTTTGTTGAATTGGGGCCTAAGAGCTTGTTCCTGTATTCCTTTCATGCCAAAAGACTCCCTGTGAAGAAAACACGAGGTTTAGGAGCACACGTAATGTAAAAGAAAGCTTCTGTATATACAGATGAACAAAACGAGATTTCCTAGAAAGGGAAATTCAGAGGAATATGTAAGGGATCATAGTAGAGGGCATGTGCTTATTTTACAGACGTGATAAAAATGTTTTATCTGGGATAGTTGTATTATTCACAAGTAACGAGTCATCCTAAATAACTGCCACTAAAGTTTTTATTACATCACATCATGGTTTCTGTATAGGCCACACGTTTTTACAGAACAACTATTTTAGAAATGTTTTAGAATTTAAAAATGGTATTGGGAATATTTTTTTATATCCCTCTACTTGTAAGGCCAGGCTCCATTAGTAATATGAGACCAACGGTAATTAATACAACTTTAAAGGCTCTTGCGTTATAGCACTTCTATCAGTAAAAGTGTAACAGCTCTAATGTCAATACCTTGGGACCTTCCATGGCTACAAGTGAATGTTGTATTTCATTGGAAAGCTAGGATTCTCCCCTACAGTAGTACAAAGTTCTCATTTCTAGACCCGTAGTGTGGGAAGATTTTGGGCCTAAAACTTTACACTTGTAAAGATTGAATATTACCTGTCATGGTAGTATTCATGAAAAGACTTTTTTTTTTTTTTTTTAAATGTGGTGTTCAGCCCTGGTTGAAATGGATTAATGAAAATGAATGAGTGCAGGTGAGATAATCAAAGAATCAAGAGAAACTATTTGCATGGCAAATAACATCACTCTGTGTAATTGTGTGGTGTACGTACACCCCCCCCTCCCACTGGAGGTGGAGCAAAGCAAAATCTGGTAAGTCCAAACTAGCCTCAAAAACCTGATGTGATGAAGGCAGATGTGAAACTTTGCAGGGTTTGAAATCTAGATCAGAATGTTATGGCTCAGGCTCATCTGTAGTAATCACAGATGGGTAAACATTCAAATGGCTACATGGGAATTTAGCCATGAATCTGCTAGAAACGGGAGTAGAAAGTGTGTGGTATAAGCCCCAAACTGATTTGAAAATATACCCCCCATGTATATGGCATATTATATTTAAAGAGGTTCTATATGTAAAGTTTACACAGGAGCTAAATGATATGTGAAGTGTAAATAGTTGAAAGAGTATGTAATGCATTTTTTGCACATTTACCCTGAGGCATGACATGGGGAGTTTAAAATTGACCCTCTTTACCCCTATTTTCAGGCACAATGTTTATGGGCAAATGGTGTTTTATGTGCTGGAATAAATGACTATGCTGTAAAACTAAGTATCCTAGAGAACATTGCTTTGAAGTTATACTTGGCTGCGCAAGGTAGATGACAGACAGTGTAAGGGAAAGGGATAAAAAAGCTTAAAGGTCACTAAAAGGTTAAAACAAATAGGTCACAGCAAATTAATCCTTATCATCTGATCAGTGTGGAGCAAAATGGAGCCACTGTTCAAGCTGAAAAACTACTAAAGTTTAGTGGAAAGATATAAAACAATTAATTCTGTGACTCTGTCTCTTTGCCTTTTCATCCATCTTATATGTACTTTTTATTGATTGTGACTCGGGTGCCCCTTCCCTATATAAAACAAAAAAAAAAAAGCCTGATTGTAAAATATTTTACTTAATGATTTACTTCTCCAGCCGTTGATCTCTCATGACAGGTAAGCTTAACAGATCATCTCTGACTTTAGTGGGAGGTTGGCTGGAGTAAGGATCAGAGGACTGGGCTCACGTCAGGAAAACATTCCACTTACTGTTTAAAATGGAACAATTTTACCTCCATGGAACTTGCTCCTTATTTTCAATATCTAATTCTATAGATCAAAACTGTGCCACTCCATAGAAATCAAATCTAGTAGAATCAAGTTAACAAATACTGGATTTTTCTAAACAGAAAAACAAGTCAGTGGTCAAAAATTAAAGTTTCTACAGATATTCATAACTGCTTCCCATAGTTTAAAATAACACTAACAGTTCAGTATGGGGCCATCATGTTCTAAGCAAAACTGCACAGTGAATTCAGTGCAGAGTTCTGATTAAAAGTCACTGGCATGATACAGGCAATAGTATTTTATAAATCTGCATTAACGTCTCTCTCCACTTTTTATGGTATCAGTGTACTGAGCTGGGAACATGCATGCCCTACTGTATGTATAAGCGAGTCTCTACTCTAAAATCAGCGCAAAGGAAATTTTAGAAAATAATAGTTAAATACCCTTTGTATCTTTTACTGGGCTCAGTCCTGCTCTCAGTAACAGCCCCCCTGCCCTCCAGGCACCAGGCAGGAGTTCTCTCACTGTGATTAGAAGTTCCATTGGCTGGGATGGTGTAGCCTAGTAAGGTCCTCCCTTTACCACCACTCCCTCCCCAGACCTGGCCCAGTGTGGGGACAAGGATTGATGGAATCTAACCTACCTGTTCCTGGGTACATGGCCCCAACTGCCTCCCCAGTCCATGTGGGTTAAGCCAGAACAGCACCTCCAGGTAGGACTACTCTCTGAGGATATGTCTACACTGCAATAAAAACTGCAGCTAGCCCCTGTCAGCTGACTCAGGCTTGCAGGGCCCGGGCTGCAGGAGGTGGAGAGGATCCCAGAGCCCAAACTCCAGTCTGAGCCTAAACATCTACACTGCAATTTTATAGCACTGCGGCCTGAGCCCAAGCCAGTGGACACAGGCCAGCTGGCAGCTGGGAATATATTACTGAAGTGTAGATATACCCTTGGTGCGATTCAGGGTTTCTCAACAGCAGATATCAGACCATGTTCTGCTTAACTGCACTTTACACATTGCCCACTGGCAACTCTGTCTCCAGAGAAAGGCTCTACATGTATGCTAGGTATGCCTGTGTAGAGACTTTGCAATCTAGAAAATTTTGGAGATTTTCCAGTTGACTGTAGATGGGTGTTCTCCTCCACCATCTCCCTCAGCCCAAAGTCCTAAGTAAGGCAAAAGGGCCTGGGGAAGCAGCAAGGTAGGAAACAAAAGGCGTGGAAACAACCTAGGTTGCTTATTGGGAATAGACCAGCTGGAGACAGAAGGGTAACTAGAATAGCAGATGGCCATAGTTTATACACTTAAGCAAAAATTGGAACTAACAATGGCTATATGGATGAGCAGCTGAGGAGACTTTACGTCAAAATACAAAACATAAACCATGAAACTAGTAAAAACTCTGCTAGTCACCAGTTGGATCACTTTGATTATATGCTGTAACCCTTCCCCTCCCCCATCCTTCAGATATCATGTCTTCAAACTTGTTAGTCTTCGGTGAAGGGACAGTGTCTTCCTAGGTGTTTGAGCAGTATCCAGTGAAATGAGGCCCTCGTCTAAACTGGGGTCTTTTGGTTGCTACTACAGCACAAGTAAATAACTGAAATCTATACCAATCTAAATCAATAAAGGAGCAGAGCAGGTTAACTACTGAGCAGGATTGGGCCCACTGTTGTCAGAAATAACTTTCCATAAACAAAAAAAAAAGTTTGTCAATTTCAAAAATACAAAATCAAAACAGAATTGTTTCTTATTGTTTGTAGTATTCCAAAAAGATATACTAGGACCTATCGTCTCAAAAACTGCGCTGTGACATTCACTAGCTCCTGTGTGATATTTTATATCTGCCTAAATAAAATTAAATATAAAAGGCTCAATACCAGGCAGTGATATCTAACTTGTAGAGTCACATTTCAGTATATAAAATCTTAAATATTTATGTGCAAATGTAGTTGTGCTAAAGATCTGCTTCTTGCTTTAAACCAGACGCTATAGGGTAAGTCATAACCTGTTAAGAAGCAATCTAGAACGATAAAGGATTGTATTCTATAGGGTTCCTTATGCAAGTGCCACAGAAGAATCATGTGCCCATCTTACAAAGGAGTTAGGCAGCACAAAGTGTGCCTCACTCAGGTATAAATGTGTGGTAAGAGTCTATATGTGTTTGTACAGCGGCATGACTATTTCTTTATGGTAGTGCACAGAGGCATACAACAATCCACCATGGGCCTAGACAAAGGTCCCTTTTTACTTTATGCAGATTAATCAGAATTTACACAAGCTCTTATTTATTACATGTGTTAATCCTATATTTGATTTTGCCTCTTTGTTCCATTTCCAAAGCAGGGTCCTCATGGCTAAAGAAATGATTACAGCTCATTCACAAGTATTTCATCTGCTGTTTGCCTTTGCAATGCATGCCTTTCCCAAAAATCAAGTATACATATTTATTTTAAAATAATGCCTCCCCCCAATGTGTTATTTTGAGATTACACTTTCATAAGGAAGAATGGAGAGTGTTGGAGCCAAACACATTTAATCTTAGAGGAGGAAGTTCCTCACAGCCCTGTGCAGATTGACAGGCTCTGAAGAGGATCTCAGACCTGGAGGACTTTATGAAAGGATGGTAATTGCAATGTGTGACCTGGAAGGTGTGTGGGAGGGCAGAGAGGTGGATTAAGCCAGAGAAATATTTTTAGAAAGCTTCATTTTAAATTATGGGTTAAAAAGGTCAAACAATTTCCAGGCAACTATAAACCCAGTTTCAAGTGAACTGAGCCTAATTTTTTGCACTAGGTCAAAATCATGCAAAATTTGAAACCAACACACTTGCATGTAATTTCACCCTTGAGTTTGGAGTTCATAGAAACTCTTAAGTCAAAGCAAATCTTGGATGGGTGCAAACTGACATGAATACAAATTAAATCAAATATTTGCATAGACTCCTGTAAGCAAAACCATCACGTTTTACATTGTACTAGATACACGTTGCAGTGTAAATGGAAATAACATCAATTACATATGAGGCATGTAAGGTAAGATATCAAGCTACAAGTAGGAGAATGCTATACTAATAAAATATAATGTTTGTAAGAAAGTATCTATGCCAATACTTGCCTTAGACTCTGACTCATAGACTTTAAGGTCAGAAGAGACCATTGTGATCATCTAGTCTGAGTTGTGTATAAGCATGTGTGCATACCCAGAATGATCTAGATAGCTCCAGAAGCATGAGCAGTCTGATCTTACTGTTCCTTGTTAAACCAAGTCAGTTCAACTGGTGCAATTTTGTGCTCAGGCATTCTTATATGGGTTCAAATCTGGCTTATAGCAGTTTAGCTTGCAAACTTTAATTAATATCACATCTTTAGTTATACACAGAAGGTTCCACTGGTTTAGACAAGCCCTGATGAGTGTTGTGCCTTGTCCTAAACACTCTGCTTTATGAGTGCTTCACTAAAGATTACTGCTATGGTTAGCATGGAGTAGGGCAGATAAAGGGTTGCTATTTTAAAAAGGTAGGCCAAGGGCAGCTTGAGTTATTTGTATTCAGTCCACCCACACAGAACACACTTCCTACCCCAAAAAGCTTACAAATATAAGATGACAATCCATACAAACTTTCCTTATTGCCAGATTTTTTAAAGAACAACATATTTCCCTTTTTATTACTGGTATTATGGTTAGTGCCATGGGGTCTCAAGTGAGATCAGGAGTGAGCACAAACAAAGCAAGAGAAAGTCCTACTCCAGGCAGAGTGCTTTCAATCTGAACAAAAAAGACAAAAATGGAAGAAAGGATGCATTATTTCCATTTTATAGATGATGGGGGAACTGAGTCACAAGATTCAGTCATTTGCCCAAGGTCATACAATATGATGGGGGCTAATTTAGCTACAACAAGTCAGGAAAAAGATCTTGGAGTCATCGTGGATAGTTCTCTGAAAATGTCCACGCAGTGTGCAGAGGCGGTCAAAAAAGCAAACAGGATGTTAGGAATCATTAAAAAGGGGATAGAGAATAAGACTGAGAATATATTATTGCCCTTATATAAATCAATGGTACGCCCTCATCTTGAATACTGCGTACAGATGTGGTCTCCTCATCTCAAAAAAGATATACTGGCACTAGAAAAGGTTCAGAAAAGGGCAACTAAAATGATTAAGGGTTTGGAACGGGTACCAATGAGGAGAAATTAAAGAGGCTAGGACTCTTCAGCTTTGAAAAGAGGAGACTAAGGGGGGATATGATAGAGGTATATAAAATCATGAGTGATGTGGAGAAAGTGGATAAGGAAAAGTTATTTACTTATTCCCATAATACAAGAACTAGGGGTCACCAAATGAAATTAATAGGCAGCAGGTTTAAAACAAATACAAGGAAGTTCTTCTTCATGCAGCGCACAGTCAACTTGTGGAACTCCTTACCTGAGGAGGTTGTGAAGGCTAGGACTATAACAGCGTTTAAAAGAGAACTGGATAAATTCACGGAGGTTAAGTCCATTAATGGCTATTAGCCAGGACGGGTAAGGAATGGTGTCCCTAGCCTCTGTCTGTCAGAGGATGGAGATGGATGGCAGGAGAGAGATCACTTGATCATTGCCTGTTAGGTTCACTCCCTCTGGGGCACCTGGCATTGGCCACTGTCGGTAGACAGGATACTGGGCTAGATGGACCTTTGGTCTGACCCGGTACAGCCTTTCTTATGTTCTTATGTTCTTATGTCACACAGTGAATCTGTAACAGAGACAAGAAATAGGCCCAGATTTTGTATCATAGTGCAATGCTTTCACCACAAGGTCATCTTGTCTCTTTACAGTGACTGTGTCTTTTTATATGCTAAGTGCCTTAATTATGGAGTGAAGACCAGGAAGTAGCAGATGAAGAAGAAAGGAAGCAGGGACTGCAGACAGCAGTAGCACAAACTTGTAGTTTACCCAGCAAAGATGGTGAAGTTGGGTAGAATGCTTTTCCAATGGTAGGTGCTCAATGAAAATTATAAAACATTGCAGATTTTCTTGAGATTTCGGAGTTAAATTTATTTGTATTACTTCATCTATTTTGCACCCACTCATCTTGTAAAGAATAAGTCATATGTGTTCAGAGTGCTGCATATGGGAAATTGAATGCATACAATTTCTATATTTTATATTCAGAGGGGAAAACGTGAAAAGACAAAAGTCTGGATTTTTTTATAATAGTACTTCCACTTTAAAAGATATATTAAACAGTCATTTATGGAATGATATATCTGTATTCAACAAGCTAGTACTTCAGTACACAACATTCAATACCTTTTTACATACAAATGAAATTAGAATGAAAGTTCACCAAGGTATGGTGTTGAGTTACACTTTAATGAATTCCTGAGCTTTGTGCCTGATTGTATAGGTCTGCAACTGAACCATGCAAATATTTAATCAGCCCCTGAAAACTGTCAGGGAGAAATATTTACAGGCAGTGTTCCTATTTTATTGCTTGCATTGATTTAATAACATTCAAGAAACATTCAGGAATTCAATAATGTAGTGTCCTTCAACTTGGTGCACTTCTGAATTCTCACTGCATCAACAAAATCTTTCTGCAAATGAGAAAAGCAGCATTTAGTAAAACTAAAACTTAAAAACTAGTAAAACTTAAAAACTAAAATTATGTATGCATTCTAATTAAATAAATAAAGCACCTGATACTTCAAACTTATGTTCAGACAAAGTACCATTAAAATCACTGGGAGTTTAGTTTTGCCTAAATAAAGATAGCAAGGTCAGGCCCCAGATGTGACCATTTTGATCTTGTAATGTGCCAAATTAATATAAGCTGACTATAAAATACGATATATATGTTGAGAGAAAAAAAAAACACCCTGCTATTGGAAGAGCAAACTGGACTCTAGTTATCTGAACAATTTTCAATGCGAACAATTGAAATTCAAAATGTCCTCATCAATCTCCCAAACTAGATGGAGATGCATTAAATTATGCACAGTATGCACAAGAGCAGAGTGATTTTAACCTAAATGATGTTGCTCATTGTGCAGCTGAGATTAAAATCTGGGCCTTACACTGATCCAAATTTTAACAAATCTGAGATTTAGGGATCCAATATATAGTTTAAATCTGTGCAAGACTAGGGATTGGTGATGGAAGAACATATTTTAACTGAATTTAAAGAGGTTTCTGAAGTGTAATGCAATTAATGTAAATGTATTAATGTTTAATCATCAGAAGACTTTAAAAAAGACTCAGAAAAGGGGAAGGTCTGTAGTTTAAACAAATTCTGAATGTATGTCAAAACATTCCTACAAACAAAGATATGAAGGATAGATGAGATTTGATTTTTGGAGGTAAAACAAATAGGCAAGGCCAGAAACCACTGGGGACAGTCAAGACACAAGACATAGAAGGGTGGAGGGATTGATAACTCAAAGGATAAACCTCAATATTCCTCTAATTGCTTCCAGAAAAATGCTTCACAGTATTTTCTTGAGAGTAACCATAGCCTTGTTAAAAGATGATTATACCAATTATTCTTTCTTGTACCTCAGAGAAGAAACTTCATTAACTAAAATTAAGATTACTACAGAATATAACAAACATTAGTAAAACATAACAATAATATTACAGTTGAAATACCCTAAAATTAAAAGTTTACAGAAGAGTAAATTAAGGGAAAGTATATTAGTTAATAGGGGCTCTGTCAATATAACAGGTAATCAATTTAAAAAAAATCCTAAAAGCATGTTCAAAGAATATACCTGATCCTGATTCCCCCCCTGCCAATTTGAGTTGTACAACCATATTTTTTCTATTTTAAAAAATATTTCTCTCTTTTGTTTGTGGTATTCTTTTACACAGCCACAGGAAGATATCAGTACATACACAAAATGCTGTCCAAGTCTCAAAGCAAACTGAAAAGAAGATGATTTGTTTCTCCAATCTCTTACAGTACATATCATCAGAGGTGTTATTTGTAACCATAGCAGGTAAGGCATCTCATTCATAAGGGTGATTTTCAAGTTGACAGTATTCCTTCAAGAATCAAAGAGCATTTTACAATTCACACATTCTCCAACACACTCTGTTCCCCTGAAATCCACTGTGGCTCCTAACACTCAGGGGAGTGCAGAGGCTATTCTGCAGATACCCTACCCCATAACTCCTCTTATAACATGTCAACCAGCAGTACTTGCTCGGTGTGCAGTGAGAAGCCTGCTGCACACTAATGTTCTGGTGCCAGAGGGAAGCCCTGAAAGGAACGTACCTCAGAGAGATGTGTAGGAGGCACAATGGCAATGGCTTCTTGTGTTTATCTTTGGGACGGTGCACCCATGCACCACACCTTATTTCAGTGAACCTCTTCCAAAGTATACCAGCTGAGGATCAGGCACTATATGTTTAATATTAGCTAGTGTTTGATCCCAGCTCTGCAAATACTTAAATGCTTAACTTTAAAGGAACTACTCACACGTGTGAAGTATGTGTGTAAAAGATATGCATAACTGGTGTTTGGTCTTCAGGCTAGATACTTCAGGCTAGATTGTCGCTTTGGGTACAGTCCTGAGTATGGTATGGTGCATAAGTGCACCACTCCCCAGAAGAGTGGAGACAGCACTGTGAGACACCTATCCATGGCTAGGAATATACGTTACCTTGACTTCAGTGGAGCTACACAGCTTCCACCAACTGAGGATATGGCCTCACTTTTCCTACTCTCACAAAGAGAATTTTCTTGTGGTTTTTATATAAAGAAAGAAAGGGTGTTAAGAACATCAGTTAGGCTCCTGCAGACCTTATAAGATCTGCATGGAGTTTTGAAAGCACTGATTGCAATACATAGAATTATTTTATTGGAAGGTCCCATTTCTCTACTGGCTACCAATCTCCTCTTCCCAGACAAAGTAATGCAGGGTTTCTTTTTGCACTCCCATTCCAAATGGGATGTTTGGCATTGGGAAGCTCTTTAGCTATAGTACTTGGTATGAGGAGCAAACCCAACATCTTTAATATTAGAGTAGCTGGAAAAGTCAGTGGCAGTTGCAAGGGAAAGGGGAATGGGCACCATTCATTTTATGAATTCAAACAATAATTCTTCTAGGCAGAAGAGTCTGTGCTGTAGAATTTTCATCATACAGAATGATGTAGCCAGAACTAAATATAATTAGGAGGGCTAATACAGAACAGCTAGCCAAAGACTCAAAAAGCAATAGCAAAAAAATTAAGTATATCAGAAGCAGGATGCCAGTTAAACAACCAGTGGGGCCACTGGATGATCGAGACGCTAAAGGAGCACTCATGGACGATGAGGCCATTGTGGAGAAATTAAATGAATTCTTTGCATCAGTCTTCATGGCTGAGGATGTGAGGGAGATTCCCAAACCTGAGCCATTCTTTTTAGATGACAAATCTGAGGAATTGTCCCAGATTGAGGTGTCAATAGAGGTTTGGGAACAAGCTGATAAACTAAACAGTAATAAGTCACCAGGACCAGATGTTATTGCCCAAGAGTTCTGAAGGAACTCAAATGTGAAATTTCAGAACTACTAAGTGTAGTCTGTAACCTATCATTTAAATCAGCTTCTGTACCAAATGACTGGAGGATAGCTAATGTGATGCCAATTTTTAAAAAGGGCTCTAGAGGTGATCCTGGCAATTACAGACCAGTAAACCTGACTTCATTACTGGGCAAACTGGTTGAAACTATAGTAAAGAACAAAATTGTAAGACACATAGATGAACATAATTTGTTGGAGAAGAATCAACATGGTTTTTGTAAAGGGAAATCATGCCTTACCAATCTACTAGAATTCTTTAAGGGGGTCAACAAGCATGTGGACAAGGGTGATGCAGTGGATATAGTGTACTTCGATTTTCAGAAAGCTTTTGACAAGGTCCCTCACCAAAGGCTCTTAAGCAAAGTAAATTGTCATGGGATAAGAGGGAAGGTTCTCTCATGGATTGGCAACTGTTTAAAAGATCGGACACAAAGGGTAGGAATAAATGGTCAGTTTTCATAATGTAGAGAGGTGTGTCCCCCAGGAGTGTGTCCCCCAGGAGTCTGTACTGGGACCAGTCCTATTCAACATATTCATAAATGATTTGGAAAAAGGGGTAAACAGTGAGGTGGCAAAATTTGCAGATGATATAAAACTACTCAAGATAGTTACGTCTCAGGAAGACTGCGAAGAGCTACAAAAGGATCTCTCAAAACTGAGTGACTGGGCAATAAAATGGCAGATGAAATTCAATGTTGATAAATGCAAAGTGATGCACATTGGAAAATGTAATCCCAACTATACATATCAAATGATGGGGTCTAAATTAGCTGTTACCACTCAAGAAAGAGATCTTGGAGTCATTGTGGATAGTTCTCTGAAAACATCCACTCAATGTTCAGAGGCAGTCAAAAAAAGCGAACAGAATGTTGGGAATCATTAAGAGAGGGATAGATAATAAGAAAGAAAATATCACATTACCTCTATATAAATCCATGGTATGCCCAGATCTTGAATACTGCATGCAGATGTGGTCACCCCATCTCAAAAAAGATATATTGGAATTCAAAAAGTTCAGAAAAGGGCAACAAAAATGATTAGGGGTATGGAACAGCTGCCATATGAGGAGAGATTAATAAGACTGGGACTTTTCAGCTTGGAAAAGAGACAGTTGAAAGGGGATATGATTGAGGTCTATAAAGTCATGACTGGTGTTGAGAAAATAAATAAGGAAGTGTTATTTACTCCTTCTCATAACACAAGAACTAGAGGTCACCAAATTAAATTAATAGGCATCAGATTTAAAACAAACAAAAGGAAGTATTTCTTTGCACAATGCACAGTCAACCTGTGGAACTCTTTACCAGAAGGTGTTGTGAAGGCCAAGACTATAACAGGGTTAAAAAAAGAACTAGATAAGTTCATGGAAGATAGGTCCATCAATGGCTATTAGCCAGGATGGGCAGGGATGGTGTCCCTAGCCTCTGTTTGCCAGAAGCTGGGAATGAGCAACAGGGAATGGATCACTTGATGATTACCTGTTCTGTTCATTTCCTCTGGGGCACCTGGCATTGGCAACTGTTGGAAGACAGGATACTGGGCTAGATGGACCTTTGGTCTGACCCAGTATGTCCGTTCTTATGTTCTAACTAATCTGTATGTGCTGAATTAAGTTCAGGCCCTAAAGACTTATCCACTTAGCACTGTTTATAAGATGAAGTATTTTCACTGCAAACTGTTTGTACCAAAAACACTGTGAGCTGATTTTTTCCTGGGCCTCCCTTTCTCCCAGGTGACACAGGCATCCCCATTCAAAGGTGAGTGTGAGGACCCAAATCTATTCTCTTTCTCTTCTAGATGCACTAATAGATATGGTGCTTCAACTCTGAGTGTGTACAGACATTGATCTCAGAGGCACTACATGGGCAGGTTCTACTTAAGTTTCTAAATTCTATAATTATTCTTGAGGATCTAGCGAACAGGGGCTGCTATCAGGGAGTTTCGCAAGGGAGTTCTCCAGGAGAAGGAGGAACAATACAGCATTCTTTTGGGGACCTTGTGCTGTGGCTGGCAGTTGGAAGCTGTGAGCTTCAAAGGAAGGTTTGAAAGCTAGAAGCCTCTGGTAAGTGGCCGAGCCTTAATCAGTGGGTGGGACATTCATACAGGCCAGGACTTTATAAAGCAGCGCACAAGCGACCAGGGAGCTTTTGCGAACAGGGGCTGCTAACAGGGAGTTTCGCAAGGGGAGTGGGAAGGGGGGAGGGTCCCTTTCCAGTTCTATCTATTTTTCCCTTTATTCCCCTTAAAATCTATAAACCAACTACATTCAAAACTTTTTGCTTAAATAACCCTTTCAGCGGACGGGGGCTGCAGACTGGGGAGTTTGAGAGGGAGTTTGACAGAGGGAGGCTTACGATGGTTAGGAAGACCCGCAACACCTGTGCCAGCACTGCTTCTGTCTCCTCCACCTGCGCCTGTAGCCAGACAGAGCGCCTGAGCATGGATGCTTCTACCCAGATCCTGGGGTGGTTTTGCAGAGACTGTAACTTGCAATTTCCACTTACTGATATCCAGGCTCGGGGGACCATCCAATGTGAAAGGTGCCTGCTGGTGGAATCTCTCAGGCAGCAGGTGGGAGAGCTACAGGAGGAGGTTGTTAGGTTGAGGAGCATCCGAATCCATGAGCAATTCCTGGACAGTGTCCATGTGGAGACAGATGAGGTAGCTGTCCCAGTACACAGGACTGCTGATACACCACTGGTGGAGGAGGAGATGGCTCAGGGGGACACTGGCAGCTGGTTACTTCTGGCAGCAGGAAGTGCTCCACCCCTGCTCCGAACCCTCCCGCCGTGGTAATAGGTAACCGTTATGCTCTTCTTGATACAGGAGAGAAGGAATCACCCACTACAATAAAGGAGGAGAAGCCTCGTACCCCTAAGGCTGGGAGGTCTGCTGCCATCACTGCGAATAAGAAACATAGGGTAGTGGTGGTCGGAGACTCTCTGCTGAGGGGGACGGAGGCGCCCATCTGTCGCCTTGACAGTTCATCTCGGGAGGTATGCTGCCTGCCCGGAGCCCGGAGCCGAAATGTTATGGAGGCATTGTTGAGGATTATCCAGCCCTCTGACTACTACCCCATGCTGCTCATCCATGTGGGCACAAATGATACTACGAGGCGTGACACTGAGCATATCAAGAGTGACTACAGGGCTCTGGGAGTACGGGTGAAGGAGTTTGGAGCGCAGGTGGTATTCTATTCGATTCTTTCTGTCAAAGGTAGGGGCCTGGGCAGAGACAGATGCATCATGGAGGTGAAAGCCTGGTTGCGAAGATGGTGTCGCCAGGAGGGCTTTGACTTCCTCGACCACGGGATGCTATTCGAGGAAGGACTGCTAGGCAGAGATTGTGTTCACCTTTTGAGGAGGGGAAAGGCCCTATTTGGACACAGACTGGCTAACCTAGTAAGGAGGGCTTTAAACTAGGTTTGACGGGGACAGGTGAGCAAAGCCCACAGGTAAGTGGGGAACATGGAGACCTGGGAGATGGGTCGGAAACAAGAGGGAGTGTGGGCTATATTGGCAGAGAGAAAGGAGGGTCAGGACAAAACTGGGAGGCAAGATCAAACCAGTATCTTAGATGCCTATATACAAATGCGAGAAGTATGGGTAATAAACAGGAAGAACTGGAAGTGCTAATAAATAAACACAACTATGACATTGTTGACATCACTGAAACTTGGTGGGATAATACACGATTGGAATGTTGGTGTGGAGGGGTACAGCTTGCTCAGGAAGGATAGACAGGGGGGAAAGGGAGGAGGTGTTGCCTTATATATTAAAAATGTGCACACTTGGACTGAGGTGGAGATGGACATAGGAGACGGAAGTGTTGAGAGTCTCTGGGTTAGGCTAAAAGGGGTAAAAAAACAAGGGTGATGTCATGCTAGGAGTCTACTACAGGCCACCTAACCAGGTGGAAGAGGTGGATGAGGCTTTTTTTAAACAACTAACAAAATCATCCAAAGCCCAAGATTTGGTGGTGATGGGGGACTTCAACTATCCAAATATATGTTGGGAAAATAACACAGTGGGGCACAGACTATCCAACAAATTCTTGGACTGCATTGCAGACAACTTTTTATTTCAGAAGGTTGAAAAAGCTACTGGGGGGGAAGCTGTTCTAGACTTGATTTTAACAAATAGGGAGGAACTCGTTGAGAATTTGAAAGTAGAAGGCAGCTTGGGTGAAAGTGATCATGAAATCATAGAGTTTGCTATTCTAAGGAAGAGTAGAAGGGAGAACAGCAAAATAGAGACAATGGATTTCAGGAAGGCGGATTTTGGTAAGCTCAGAGAGCTGATAGGTAAGGTCCCATGGGAATCAAGACTGAGGGGAAAAACAACTGAGGAATTGGCAGTTTTTCAAAGGGACACTATTAAGGGCCCAAAAGCAAGCTATTCCGCTGGTTAGGAAAGATAGAAAATGTGGCAAAAGACCGCCTTGGCTTAACCATGAGATCTTGCATGATCTAAAAAATAAAAAGGAGTCATATAAAAAATGGAAATTAGGACGGATTACAAAGGCTGAATATAGGCAAAAAACACAGGAATGGAGGGGCAAGATTAGAAAGGCAAAGGCACGAAATGAGCTCAAACTAGCTACGGGAATAAAGGGAAACAAGAAGACTTTTTATCAATACATTAGAAGCAAGAGGAAGACCAAAGACAGGGTAGGCCCACTGTTCAGTGAAGAGGGAGAAACAGTAACAGGAAACTTGGAAATGGCAGAGATGCTTAATGACTTCTTTGTTTCGGTCTTCACCGAGAAGTCTGAAGGAATGCCTAACATAGTGAATGCTAATGGGAAGGGGGTAGGTTTAGCAGATAAAATAAAAAAAGAAAAAGTTAAAAATCACTTAGAAAAGTTAGATGCCTGCAAGTCACCAGGGCCTGATGAAATGCATCCTAGAATACTCAAGGAGCTAATAGAGGAGGTATCTGAGTCTCTAGCTATTATTTTTGGAAAATCATGGGAGACGGGAGAGATTCCAGAAGACTGGAAAAGGGCAAATATAGTGCCCATCTATAAAAAGGGAAATAAAAACAACCCAGGAAACTACAGACCAGTTAGTTTAACTTCTGTGCCAGGGAAGATAATGGAGCAAGTAATTAAGGAAATCAACTGCAAACACTTGGAAGGTGGTAAGGTGATAGGGAATAGCCAGCATGGATTTGTAAAGAACAAATTGTGTCAAACCAATCTGATAGCTTTCTTTGATAGGATAATGAGTCTTGTGGGTAAGGGAGAGGCTGTGGATTTGGTATACCTAGACTTTAGTAAGGCATTTGACACGGTCTCGCATGATATTCTTATCGATAAACTAAGCAAATACAATTTAGATAGCGCTACTATAAGGTGGGTGCATAACTGGCTGGATAACCATACTCAGAGAGTTGTTATTAATGGTTCCCAATCCTTCTGGAAAGGCATAACAAGTGGGGTTCTTCAGGGGTCTGTTTTAGGACCGGCTCTGTTCAATATCTTCATTAACGACTTAGATATTGGCATAGAAAGTACGCTTATTGCGTTTGCGGATGATACCAAACTGGGAGGGATTGCAACTGCTTTGGAGGACAGGGTCATAATTCAAAATGATCTGGACAAATTGGAGAAATGGTCTGAGGTAAACAGGATGAAGTTTAACAAAGACAAACACAAAGTGCTCCACTTAGGAAGGAAAAATCAGTTTCACACATACAGAATGGGAAGAGACTGTCTAGGAAGGAGTACGGCAGAAAGGGATCTAGGGGTTATAGTGGACCACAGGCTAAATATGAGTCAACAGTGTGATGCTGTTGCAAAAAAAGCAAACATGATTCTGGGATGTGTTAACAGGTGTGTTGTGAGCAAGACACGAGAAGTCATTCTTCCGCTCTACTCTGCTCTGGTTAGGCCTCAGCTGGAGTATTGTGTCCAGTTATGGGCATTGCATTTCAAAGAAAGATGTGGAGAAATTGGGGAGGGTCCAGAGAAAAGCAACAAGAATGATTAAAGATCTTGAGAACATGACCTATGAAGGAAGGCTGAAAGAATTGGGTTTGTTTAGTTTGGAAAAGAGAAGACTGAGAGGGGACATGATAGCAGTTTTCAGGTATCTAAAAGGGTGTCATAAGGAAGAGGGAGAAAACTTGTTCACCTTAGCTTCTAAGGATAGAACAAGAAGCAATGGGCTTAAACTGCAGCAAGGGAGGTTTAGGTTGGACATTAGGAAAAAGTTCCTAACTGTCAGGGTGGTTAAACACTGGAATAAACTGCCTAGGGAGGTTGTGGAATCTCCATCTCTGGAGATATTTAAGAGTAGGTTAGATAAATGTCTATCAGGGATGGTCTAGACAGTATTTGGTCCTGCCATGCGGACAGGGGACTGGACTCGATGACCTCTCGAGGTCCCTTCCAGTCCTAGAATCTATGAATCTATGAATAGCATACATTAAGTCAGTTGGGAGGGAATGGGAACTCCCAACTTGGTTTTGCCCTGGGACAGAGGATTAACTCTGTGGCTTGAGAGTAGAACAGCATTGTAGAAATGGTTTGCTGATACATTGTCAAGGGAAAAGATGCTGTCAGGACCCCAGTTCAGAAGCTTTAGTTTCCTGAGCTGATAAATACACAGGCATCTGTGCAAGCTCAAGATCCACATCTCTAACCTGCTGGCTTCTCTAACGTTGCTCATTCGGCAGCTGCAGCTTGCTGTGCTGATTTCAAGGTAGAGGTTTCTGTGGGGTCATTGGTTCAACAAGTCTAAGTTACTTTGGTGACATCAGGGCACAAGCCTCTGAGTTTACCGGTTCGGCACCTGTAACTTACTGGGCTGCTGTGAAAGCACAGGTCTCCAAGGTTAATGGCTCAGCACTAACTTGTTAAGCTGAGTGGTTCAAAAGAGGTATCAAAAGATCCTTGTCATGAATCCCTGGAATGCTGGGAGTCAAATCTCAGGCAGTTAAATACAGTACAAATTTCTGTTGTGAGTGAGTCTTCACTTGCGATTTAAGTTTTGCTTGTCTTCTTTGAAATCAAATTGCATTTGAATAGTTTTAATAAATGTTAATTTCTCTCCTTGGGTCAGGTCTGGTGCCCCACTGAAGCTAAGAGAAAGATTCCCATTAATTTCAAGAATGGGCATTGTTTCAGGCTTTTTGTTCATGCTGTATGTTTTGAGAGGAAAATGCACTTAAACTTTTTGAACCCTAGAGAACATCAAATGATTATTTTAACCAAGCATAAGTTCAGAGATGGGTAAAACAAAAGAGAGTGGGAAATAGCATGCCTCATTAAGTAGTCTTTGGGAGGCCCCCGTTTATTTCCTTTAACCATTCTCTATCCTAAGCTGAGTTTTGAATCCATTCAGGGTATGTCTACACTGCAGTTGGGTGTGTACTTCCCAGCTTGGGTAGACAGACATTCTAGCTAGCATGCTAAAAATAGAAGAGGTAACACAGGTGGCGGCTGAAGCTAGCCACCTGAGTATGAACCGGGGTCCAGGTGGGTTTGTACTCTGGTGACTAATCTGTGGTGCTGCCTGTGCTACCACTAGCCATCTGCTATTTTTAGCATGTTAGCTCGAGCAGAACAAGCACAAGTCGGTCTACCCAAACGGGGAAGCATGATCCCAGTTGCAGCATAGATGTAGCCGTAGGTTAACAGACTCAGATCTTTGGAAAGCTACTCTTTTTGGCTTTTCTCAGATGTAAACAGAACTGGTCTGTTTATTACTAATTGCAAACACATGTCTTTTCTTCATACAATATCCTTCAGTATGCAGCAGCAAGACCCTTGCCAAAACTTTCTGGCATTTTAGTTACACTTAGAATCCAAATCCACATTTTTCTGTGAGAAAAGATGTAAGAAAGATTGTAAACAGGATAATTATGAAGCAATACAATTTTAAATACTAGTTTTACTTGCAGGTTGTTTTGTTTTGAATGTATAACTATTTTCCCTCTCCACATGAGTCATGGAGACAACATGTAATTGAAGCACAAATGTGGTTCCACTAAAAAACACTTTTAAACAATTCTATTGGAGATTTTACAAGCATAAATGGGAGGAATGATAGAGAATAGGCAGGGAAGAATAGAGAATGTCAAGTTACCCATAATCACTGTACTGCTTTAAAATACCTGACACTAGTGTCAATTCTGTGTGGCCTGGCCTCCTTCATCTTGCTCTTTGGGACATCCCTGAAAGAGAACCAACCAACCAGAAAAGCCTCAAAAAGACCCTACTATAGTTGTCTGTGTTTTCCAGAGAGGCCAAAAATCACATCTTGTGAGCAGACAATTTGCAGTTCCTGGAATTTTTCAGATTATATATAGAGCTAAAAGTGATCAAGACACATTCTCATATTCAATTGAAGGGTGGGAATAGGGAAAATAGTGGGGTAGCAGAAAGAGAAGGATCCCCTGATCACCACTTCATCCTCATGAGGAGGGGCAAAAAAAGAATAAACCACGATTGACTTGTATGTGCACTGCTACTGGCTGGAAACAAACCACTTAATAGAATTGGTTGACTTAAAACAAAACAACAGCAAAAAGCTTTCATTCAATTTCATTCAAAACTTGGAATACAACTAAAATTGAGTTGGTTGTTCATCCTCTATTTACAGTGGCAAAATAGAAAAGCAAAAAGTGGGCCAGCAATTCCAGGAAAAGGAAAACCTCTTAAAAGGAACAAAAAAAATTAAAATTAAAATTAAAATTTTTGAAACCAAAAATTTTCAATATTTTAAGAGTTCTCAAAACAAAACAAAAAAAGCATTCCTGAGTGAAACCTGTGAGATGAAAATGACTCAAAAATTGTTTTTCACAAGTAGTATTTTCCACTTCACTAGCAGTTCTACTGATCAGGAATGTCTCATAGGTTTTCAAATCTAACAGAGATTCTCCTTTAGCTCAAGTGGTCTGTGTTTTTGGAGGGAGAGGATCTGAATTCTATACCCCACTCTTGCCAGAAAGTTCTTTGAAGCCCCAGTGTTCAGTCTTGGGACAATTGTGAAATAGTCACTGTTTTATCAGATAAGCGAGGTAAGTGAGAGCATAAAATCTGAACCTCCCTGGAAATCAAACCTCTCTTTCAAAGAACCATTCTGCAGGACTGTAATGATGAATTCGTTTGTTTTTCCCCTGAGCAAATGGCTCTTGCAGCCAACCATGTCAATATTGTTGTTGTTCTAGTAAATTCAATGCACTATGTACAAATTAACAGGCTCTCCTTTTACTACTATTGAGCTGACATTTGCTGTAGGAACATTCACAGGCCTATCTCTTATGCAGAGCAGATTCATTGTTCTTCCAGGTACACAGAACTTTAAAACCAAGATTAATTAAAGTGTATCTAGTAGGGGACTATATATTACCACTAAGCTATGCAAACGTTACCCATAAACTGCATGAAGACCACTTTTCAGGTAAGCATTACCGTACGATAAAGCTTACTACTATGTGATTTTAACCTGGGGTGTGTGTGTGTGTGTAGTTTGTTTGTTTTTAAATATATCAACATTCATTCATTTTATCTTCCTACTAGTTATAGATGCTGGAATGGATGAGCTCACCTCTCCGTAAGTCTTCTGCTCTAGGCAAGATAAACATAGTGGGCCACATGCCCGACAAAGATTTTTTAAAACAATTATCCACTTTTACCCTGAAACAGAGGCGGGTCTAGCCTATTGGAGGCCTACGCAGGAATATTGGGGTGGGAGGGGCGCCCCCCCACAAAATATACTAAAAAAAAAAGCAAATAGGAGGCCCCCTTGAGCAGCTTGGGGCCCTAAGCAATCGCTTAGTTTGCTTATGCCTAGCACCGGCTCTTCCCTGAAATGAGACCATAGATTTCTAAATACGGTAGGGAAATGTGGTTTTACATAGAAAAGCATGTAGGGTCTGGTGCCACCAACTTCTCCCACACAGTGGACATGTTATAAATGTAGCAAGGACATTTCTTAAATGTTATTGAAACTATTTTGTTCTTAGACTTTTGCCCACATACCCCAAGAGAGGCAAATATGGGTGAGAGTACTTGGCTCTGTAGCTATAGTTACTGGCCACAGACAGGCATGAGAGTAGAATTTTACAAGATGGATATAGTACATAGCAACTTTGTCCTGATTCTGTCTGCCTAGATAAACTCTTTGTCACTTCTCCAAGAATATGAGAGTCCCCTTGTCACAGATAATTGGCAGGCAATAGGAGAGGAAAGAATCAAATGAGAACATAATGCTGAATGTGAAAGCACGTATTAAAAGACAAATCTAAGTGGAAGAATGGTGAAAATATCTGGTTCATATTGCATGGATAAAATACAACAGCTCTTACACTGCATTTTTAAAATAAAAACAGAAGCAGCGCTTTAAAATTGGCTTTCACATAGTCTCTTAGCTGAGGTACTGTAAAAAAAGTACTTTGCACTTATAGTACTGTAACTATCATCCAAGAACCTCAAAGCACTTACAAGCCATTAAGCAAGCCTCATCACATCTTTAAGAGGTACCTGTAAGTAATAAACTAATTTTGCAGATGGCTCAACTCAGGCACCAAGAGACTAGCTTGCTCCAGGAGACACAGCTGAAGAACAGGAAACAAAACCCAAGAGGTTCTGACTTCCATTCCCCTGATCTGTCTCAAAACACTCCACAATGTTATGCATTGGAGAAAATAGAATTTAATGGGAAATAAATATTTGGAACATTCAAAATATATGCATGGGTTCCTGGGGGAGAGACTGGCCATAACATCTAACACAATTCCTCCAAAGGTTCAAAGTCCTAAACGGTACTTGTGGAATGTCCTACCAATACAAGGGACATTTTGTAGTGGTTAGTTTGTAGTGATAGTGTAGAACTCATTAAAGACTGTCAGTGAGTCCACTATAAATCCCAATTTCATGTGGTTATAACTCTCCAGAAAGAGCCTTGGTACACACAGTCTCAGCTGGAGAGTGAATTGTTTTTCTTCCAGATATGAGTGTGGTATAGTGTATGAACACCTCTTCAGTAGGGTAGCATTCTATGACTTTACATCTATTTCCTTAACACAGCTGCCACCACTGTTTGGAACAGGCACACTTTAGCTGTAAAACAACAGAATGAATTTATACAGAACTTGTTATAAAATATGGGCTAAGAACATTGTACACAAGTCTGAAATGAAAATGAAAACACAACTTGAAGATTTACCAAATAATTGTTAAATGTAAATTTGTACATATTATTCTTCAGTGAAGCAAAAGGTATTTCAGAGCTTCGTATGCTGTCAGTTTCTAATCAGTGATAGTAACTAAAGGCACTTCCAATATTAAAGTTAGATTCAACTCCTTTCATTAGCTGTACGTACAGTTACTTAATACTACAAATATTTGTACATCTCATTCTAGAACATCGTTAAATTGGTCTGTTTTTCAGGTGTGGACTGATTTTTTTGGGTGTGGATGCTTCAGGGAGCGTCAAGTGTCTTTGCAAGAATGAGACTTTTCTTGTTGTGCTTGATTCCTTCCTTTGCTTAACTGTCTTGAATGCAATATTGGCAACTATTCTTAAACCCCAATCCTTCAAAGACTTCTCCACATGCTCAGCCTTATGCACTGTGAGTGATACCATTGACTAGTGGTTTGTAGCCCAGCCTTTTGCGGCAGGGCCTATCTTAACACCTGTGTAAAACACATAGCATACAGGGCAATACTCAAATAATAAATCTAATTATGTAGAGCACAAGATTCTCCACACCGCTTAAATCCCATGGTAAAACTATGTGTTTGGGGTTGGGAGGAAACAGAAAAAGATCATCTAAATCAGAGGTGCCACTTCATCTGCAGCTAAACAGAGTCAGTGGAGAAAATCTTTCCAGTGGAGAAACTAAGGCACAGGCAGCCTCTTCTAGGTTTGAGTGGCTGGTTTCAGCTTACAGCCTTCCTGTAGGTCAAAACAGAAGTTCTGTCCCCCACTTGGTTCCCTACATAAAGGCATTACTCAGGGTTGGTGTGGGAAAAAAGCAATTTAACCCGTTGTGGATTCCATTGTATACAGTGGTTCAGCTCAGTGCAGTCTGAGATAGAGGAAGTATTATATTCTGAGAACAACAAGCATTATAATAAAGGAAAAAACAACAAACCTAGATATAGCAGCAATTCCAGCACCACTATAATTTTGTGCAGACTAAAAACAGCTTTGATATTCTCCTGTGAGAGATGGCAACAAATGCCAACACAGTTGCTGTTTTCTCTTGTCCAATTAAATGGTACAACAGCAGCCACAAGGGGAAAAACCAACTACTTGAGTCTACTACAATGGCTGCTTTTCAGATTCCATCAACCATGTGCTATGCTGCTTCTTTATTTTTTCTTGTATTTGCCCTTCCCTAAAGTTGGATGCATTAGAGGCCTTACCATTTGACCCACTCTGCAAGAGTCTCATTATTCTACCTCTTGAACCATAGGTATTCTAGTGTTTGGAATCTGCTTGCATGTGGTCTGCAAGTTCTTTATGCTACTGGTGCCTAGTTCTGATTTTTAATTTCTGAGTTTACAAGTGAAGTAAGAGGTTAAGGAGACAGGGGAAGTGCAATAAAAAGGCTTGAGATTCTAATAAAACTGAAATACTTTATCACTTCAGCAATTTTACAGCATTCTTAAATTCTTCAGATTTTTTTTTGCCTATACTATGTAAATACTAAATAGACAAAAAACATGGGTCCATGTCTTATCTCTGACCCCTTTTTAAAAAGTTTTCCAGGGCTAACGTTTCATTTTATTCTCCCAATCTAGTTTGAGATGTCTTTCACTGACACAGCAAATAGAACACGTTAAAAAAACTAAGATTGATGTTATGTTTTAGTGAATTGTGTAAGATTAGATTCTTTTGGTCTTTTTAGGTGTGTTCTGTGAATGAAATCACTGTATAGTAGCTAGTTAGAAGTTGGGTTGGCAACAGTTCCTTATTACAAGGGATGTCCCTTATTGTTTCATCTCTGTACAATAAGACTGGAAGTGACTGAGTGCTGCAAAAAGCAGCAAGAAATATCCCTGGCAAATGTAGGTGAGTACTGCTTATTATTAATTATTATTAATGATGATAAATAATAATATCAGGAGGAGGGGTGGATGTGGAGGTGCTAAGAAAACAGTCCTTTACTTTACAATGCTGACAAACAAGTTAGAAGGAAAAGTTTACATATAAATTCATGTAGGAATTAGCTTCTATTTGAAAACACTCACAATGCAGTTCTTGAAAATAAGTCTCCCACCTTGGGTGGAGTTACTGTTTTGGTTCCTTATGTCATGAAAATAGTTTAAGGGGAGAAATGATGGATGTGCAAGTGAGTTCAAAAGGACAGAAGGTAGTAATTATAATTTCCTTTTTATTGAACCCCTTCCACTCCTAAGCAAAATGTCACCACTTAAAGAATTACCTCAGTATGAGACAAATCCGCACACCATGCAGTCAATGGGGAGCAGGGTGAAAGTAGGTTGTGGAATAGATGTGCATGGATCTCCATACGCCTAGTGAGCTGGGCTCAGCATGATCTCCATGTAGGTCAGGGGGAAGGCAGAATGTGAAGGAGAGGCCTGCGCCTAACCATCAAATCAGAAATTACATGGCTCTAGAAGGTGAAACTTTTAGCACCAAGGATACAGTACTGATGCTGTGGAGGGGCAAATGGACTGTCTTGTGCCCGGCCCACAATTTGGGGGATATGTGTGGGTCCCATACCGTAAACTCTCATGTAGTTCTTCCACAAAAACCTCATACTTGGACCTTGAGCTGTGTGTGAATTTCACTGACTATATTAAACCAACTGTTGCATTAAACCAGTATTTGGGACAAAGCAGCCAACGCATTTTAGGATCCATAGCTTCAGGACTTCTGATGCATGTAGTTCCACCTTGCACTAACAGGTGCTAGCAGCATAACTATCACAAATTCTGTTACTGCTTTTCAGAGAAACATGCTGCACAATATTTTAGGGCAACATTCCTACAGACATGGGAAACTTTGAGTACAAGATGAAATAATGAACTGCAGGACTCTGATTTATACAAACAAAGCAATTTGTTCCAGATCCAGAACATTAAGGGCCAGACTGGGACTCGCCCTAATGCAACTATGCAGGGGACTAGGACCCCCAGCTATCCCACTGGATGACCACATGATGTTGTTGAGGGCAGGGACTGCATGCCTGGTGCTCCCTTCCAACCAGGTGGGCTGGAAGAGGACAGAGAGGAGTGTGTACTGGGCAGTTCCTTAATTTCACAACCCCAGTTCTTTGGACAGCTGAGCTGGCACATGAAGAAAAATAAGCTACACCTCTCTTAGTGCTGCAGTAAATTATTACTGGCCCTGGAGCAAGAGGGGAACAGGGGAGAAACTGTGACTAACAACTCCTTGGGCAGCACAACCCTGTCTGCCCCATAAGCCCCTGTGCTTAAGGGCTCTATCTAGTCCTGAGAACTTTCTTTTCTTTTCTTTTACAAAAAAATAAAACTTTTTAAAAGTTTCTGTCCCGCTATTTAAAAACAGAAGAAGAAACTGAAGTATAAAATAAAAATAGTAACGGTCAGGAAATTGAGAAACATGAGACAATACAATGTACACAGCTTTGCTCTTTGAACATCTTAGAATGCCTGATCTTGATATATTTTAAATGAGATTTGAAAGGAACTGTTTGCTTTTGTGATATTTTCTATTGTTAAATAAAAATGAATACACTGAGCACTCTGTTCAAGATCTCGAGAAAACAGATAAATTACAAGAAATTGCTAAGTATACTAGCTGAACTGTATCCACCCCCAGGTGAAGTGTATGCCAGTTGCAGCTGCTCCAGATGATTGCTCTCTGGCAAGAGGAATCCTCACCTATCCCTTTGGGGCAGATTCCAGGTCCTTTGTGCCACTAAGCAACTGGAGCCAGGATGAGGATATAGGCCAAGCTGTCAATTTGAGTTTTAGTCTAGTGTGTAGCTGACATCAAGGTCCACTGGACATTTGCATATGAGCTTTTAACTGGGCACAGAGCCAGCCTACAATATGGACATAAGCACACTTCTTAAAAGAAACAATATATAGCAAAATTGCAATGTAGTTTCTCTGTTTTGACTCCTTGAGGTATATTTTTCTCCTGTTGATACTAGTGCAATCCCACTGAAGACAACCTACTGAACAACTGAATCCAGTGAGAGTATACCCATGTAAAAGGGGGAAATTAGCCTTCTATTTTGAAATTTCTTCAGCTCACTCCTATGAATGGTTCTGTATCACTTTCATGAGTGGGAGGTGGGATTTGAAAAAGAGAAGAAAGGGGGAACAGAGGTGGAAAGGAAAGGTTTGAGGCAAATTTGGCCAAGAGGGAGCATGAGAAGGACTGGGAGCCAAGGCTCCAGAGAGAGATGTGACGAGAAAGAAAGAAACAGGAAAGGAATAGATTTATAAGAGAGATGTGATACCGGTCCGATATGGAAGATCTGGGTCAAACCCAAGAGACAGAGATACGGTTGTTCAATAAATTCACTGGATATATGGAAATGGAAAATTCAAGCAGAAAATGGGCTTCAGTGGGAAACAGAATTAGATAGCCATGTCTACAGAAAATAAATCGTTGAGGAGTTTCAGTAAAGATTAGAAGACAGATCCAATTTAGTATGACTACAGTGTGGGAAATAAGTTTTGTTCTGTGGTAAAGACTTAATATTTTCTTTCAAACCAATGTAACAGAAACAACAGAACTCAGTATGTGGATAGAGGACAGAAGAATGTGCATCTTAAGGGAGCTCATCTGGTAGAGGACAGGTGGATATTTGCTCCCAGGGAATACATGCTTGAGGTTGAGTTAGACCAGGGTGATGAAAGAAGACCAATAGGTCACATTAGCACAATCAACCAAACATGCAGAGGCATATATGAAAAACTTATGACATAGAAAGAATTTAGAAGCTTTCTGTATTATCAATCACAACTTTTACCAGAAACTAGGTAACTAACATTGATAAGGTTGATGGGACTTCTGTGATTTTACACTGAGTAACCAAGAGGAGAATCAGGCCCCTACTGGTAGGGAACAATATATTATCTAATCTATTATCTTCTGTAGTACCTTACTCCACAAATAGACCCATTGATTCCCATGGAAAATCCCATGGAATAAACCTGACATTTGCCATCATCACACTGATTGCTCTTCTTGTATATTATATCCCTTTCCCCTACACTTTGTCTATTTAGTTTGTAAGATTACTGGGGCAGGGACTGCTCACTATGTTTGTACAGTGCCTAGCACAATGGGGCCCCAATCTTGGTTGGTCCTTAGGCACTGGTGTAATAAATATGATAATAAATATTGCCCCAAGCATGGTCAGACTCCAAGGTACTTGTATGTTGTATCCTCTTCCGTTAGCCTGTTGTTCTGTTTATTTAGTTGGAATCTTTGCCCAAGTAGATTTTCTGCTGGTTTCTACAGAATCATTTCTGCTGTTTTGGCTTACTACATTACTAAACATGCTCAGAAACTGTCACATCCAGAGTGCAAACTAACAATAGCCTGCTATCCAAGACCAAAAAATTCTGGGTCTTCATGGTTTGATAGAGACCTATCCCTCATCTGTACAGAAATAAAAGACTTAACACTGTTCTAAAGCCTGGAAGACCAAAATATCATGGAGAAACTTATATTTAACCAGAGTAGACTAGCTCTATGACATTCTTTCTCCAACTTTAGGTACTTCATCAATCTTATTTAGTTCTCTAAAGCAAGAGTTTCCCCTCACACTTTGTCCCATGACAGATAAAGAAAGAGCTTTTGATGGTTAGCTAGAAATGCTAAACTCTTAAATCAAAGGCCATCAGCTTTGGGAAGAGGTTACAGAAAAGGATTTTCATAAAATGTTTACTTCTCCAAGCTTCAGTCCCAGGGCTAAGGAGTCTCATTTCTGATTGGTTCTCCCTGGGAGGGAGAAATTGGCCTGTATTTTCCCTTCTGATTCCACTGACTATTCAGCCACTACGACGTTTTTACTACATATATAACACACACACAAATTATAGACTCTGATAATCACCTAGAGACTGATGACAACTAACTATGCTACTGGCCCTATATTATTGCTAAATGTATATTATTGCTAAATTTGTAATCAGACTAACTTTATTTTCCATAACTTGAAATTAATTAGAGCTGCTCAAAAACCAGAAAAACTAGTTTGTGAAAGTTTTCAAACTTTCAAAGTTGTTTCTATTTTGAAGCCTTCAGAACGGACCTCATTTGTTTCTCCATGATATATTTCATGGAGGTGAAAGTAACTTAAAGGACTTACCGGTACTCCGGAGTCCTTAGGAGGGGGAGGGGCCTCAACCGAAGGAGGCGTGGCCTCTACCGGAAGAGGCAGGGCCTTTAAATCCCTGGTGCTTTAAATCACTGTCAGAGCCCCGCCGCTGCTACCCCAGGGCTCCAGCAGCAGGGCTCGGGTGGCGATTTAAAGGGCCCCGGAGGGTAGCGGCAGTGGGAGCCTCGAGCCCATTAAATCACCACCCGAGCCGCGCTGCCGGAGCCCCGGGATAGCAGCGGCAGCTGGGGGCTCGGGCGGTGATTTAAAGGGCCCAGGGCTCCGGCTGCTGCTACCACCCCTGGGCTAGCGGCGGTGGTGCTCTGGCGGCTATTTTAAGGGCCGGGGCAGTAGCGGTGGCCGAGCCCCTGGCCCTTTAAATTGCCGCCTGAGCCCTGCCACCGCTACCCCAGGGCTCCGGCAGGCTCTGGGGATAATTTAAAGCGCCCGGGGCGGTAGCAGCTACTGGAGCCCCAGACCCTTTAAATCGTCCCCGGAGCCTTGGTGCCGGAGCCCTGGGGAAGTGGCGGCAGGGCTCCGGTGGCTATTTAAAGGCTGGGGTGGTAGCAGCTGCCGCAGCACCGGACCCTTTAAATAGCTGCCGGAGCCCCGCCGCCACTACCCCAGGGCTCCGGGGACGATTTAAAGAGCCCGGGACGGTAGCTGCAGCAGGGGCCCCGGGCCCTTTAAATCGCCGCCCGAGCCCTGCCGCCGCTTCCCCAGAGCTCTGGCAGCAGGGCTCTGGAGGCAGTTTAAAGGGCCCAGGGCTCCAACCGCTGCTGAGAGCCCCAGGCCCTTTAAGTTGCCACCAGGGGAAGCCGACCCACCTCGGTACGGCGTACTGGCTTATTTTCACCTCTGATAATTTGTATTGCTTTCCTTTTAAAAATAATCAAAATAGTTAGCCATTTTTCATTTACCAAAACCCAGGATTTTTGGTAAATGATCAGTGTCAATGATTTCAAAAGCTATTTTTATAAAAATTAAAAACTTTGCAAGAAAATTGAAAGTTTAGATGACAATTTTTCAGTAAAAGTTTGTTTTCTGAAAAAGATAATTTTTGGTTCCAAAAAGTTTTTGCTCAAAATTTCAACAATCTATAATATTAACCTTTTGTACTGAGGACCTGATGGTGGAACCCTTACACTGGTGAACACTTACACAAGTAACTCCACTGAAGTCACTGTACTACTGTATGGATAATGATCACCATGGTGAGTAAGGGTTGCACAATTTGGCTCTCAATGAGTTAATGTAAAATCAATAATTAAATTAGCTTTCAAAAGTAAACATTTAAAATCACAAAATTTTACATTTTAAAGACTGAAGATTATTATAAAAATCTACCATAATCGAAAACCATTTTAAAAACATCTTGAAATATGAAGGAAGGACTACTTCTTCCAATCAACAGAATGGTACACAAGGTGTGAATACTAAAGAAAAGCAGCTTGTCAAATTAGTAGCACATAGAAGGTAACATGTAGTTTCCTATGCCTCTAGAGTCACTCTTATAAAGGAACAAAATAGTACAAAATCTGAATTTTAAGAGTTACTTTCTCAATAAAGTCTAAGATTTCAACCAGAGGGGTTTAGGGGTTTGTGGGGCCCTGGGCCAGAGCAAGTGGGAGCCTCTTCCCACTCCTTCTGCCTGCATTCCCATCCCTGTTCCCCACCCTCCCCCTCCCCCTCTGGCACTCCTGCCAGAGAAATGGAGTTGGGGCAAGGGGGCTTGCCCTACACTGCCCCACCTCACCCCACCCTCCCATCGCTCCTGCCAGGGAGTGGGGTTGGGGCGCGAGGGCTTGCCCTGCCCCACCTACCCAGAGTTCCTGGCAGGGAGCAGGATCAGGACATGGGGGCTTCCCCACTTCCCAGCAGGAGCACCAGGTAGGCAGAACAGAGCTGGTCGAGGCACAGGGGCACCCATTTTTCTGGGGTCCTCCAATTGGCTGGGGCCCCTGTGCCCGGGCCTCGTTGGGCACGTGGCTAATGTGCCACTGATTTCAACATGGCAATGTTGTGTATTGGAATTTCATGGGGCGTTGTAGTAGGCATGGACACTATTATTCAAGTTGAAGTAAACCCAATAGATATCCTATTTAATTAACATTAACAGATAAGCAGTACCAAGAACAGCTTCATAGTGACATAACAGCTATATCAAGGTGTCTCAGGGAATAGACGTGACAAATGAATTGCCAATTTTACTTGATACCCACGGTTTAAAAATTACTGTCAAAAGCAACACCATATTCTAGCAACATGTCACTCAATTTCAATCTCTTTCCTCCATGTAAAGAGATAAGATTGTGTTTTGAAAATTAAGTAAATAAAAAGCAAGATGGACAAGTTGGTCTAAACTTCCTGCCCAGAAAGCTGAAATGAAAGTGCCCCAATATAGCTTAAATAAATTTCAAGAGGACAATGAATCAGGCTTCACACCAGGACATGGCATGGAGGCTTATCTCAGTAGCACTGAATGACTTCCCTATGGCTATAGATAAGAGACCAAAGCTCAGGGCTAATTTTGACCTCTGTGCAGACCTCAGTACCATTGACAAGTTGCTATGGACCTGTCTATTTGGAGTAGACTGTACAGCATTACGGTGGCTTCAATCACTTCACTTTAGCATAATAATTGAGATGAGCCACTATTCCTCATCTCCAGAGTCTTAACATGTGGATGGTCATTGGGATCAATAATGTTTCTTTTACTATTCAATATCTATACAAGAACCTCTGGGAGTGGTGGAGAAATACCACAGGCATTTTGTCAACAACATTCTGATGACACCCAGCTTTTATACCTCTTCAGCAGATATAATCAATGCCATCAATAAGTGCTCAAATGCCTGAATACAATCAGGATCTGTCTGAAGAGCAGCTGACTCAAACTGAACCCAAGCAAGACTGAACCATGTCCCCTTTTTTTAGAGGAGGACCACTCTTACTCATGCAGTCAAAACTTCCAGATTAGACTACTGTAACACTGTCCAGGAATTAAAATGGAAGAAACATGGAAACTCCAGTTTGTATACAGAATTCAAGAGCCCATCTTCCTAAAGAAAGAGTTGAGAACACATCACACCTATGCAGTACACACTTCACTGGCTCCCAGTTCACATTTAGAGCCAATTTAAGGCGCTAGACTTAATTTTTAAAACACTCAATTGATTGGTGCCTACTTGACTCAGTGATCACCTCTGTTTGTGATCCAACAAGACAACTGTGCTTCTCTGGGATGATGTAACTAACAGTGCCAGGGCCAAACATTTTCAGAGCACACACGACTCACACTTGTCCAAGTGTAGCACTCAAAAGGGAATGTCAGTGATAATTTACCTGTGCCCTGTCCCTTTAAGGTTTGAACTCCGCTGAATGGAAAAAGGGAAAACAGAGTGAGGAAAGCAAGGTGTGGTCCCAGGGAGGTGGTGGTTGTGTCTCAGTGAAGCTGAGCTGGTGCAGGGCTTATGCAGGCTGAGGGTTTTGTTGTTTTTATATACATTAAGTTTAATAAAACCTCAGTTTTAAAACCAACCCTAGACTGGGAGTGTAACATTTGGCAAGCCAGGCAAGAGACACAGAACTGCAGTGATCTGACCTCTCTGAGAGACAAACCTATAGAAGCTATAGCAGACCATTCCAGGAAAAGCTGCCTGAAGGTAATGAAAACAGAAAAGTGATTTTGCATAAAGAAAGTTTTTGCTGGAAGCAGAGGGGAAAATGGAATATTTTGCGAGCACTATGGCTGAGAAAGAGTTAGAGGAGATTCTCATGGAGGTCGGAGGGCTCTTATACCAGCTAAAAGGTGAACCTTTAAGAAAAGTCTGTGACTCTGGGCATTTCTAGGGCAGATTGCAGTAAGAGTGCATCAAAAAGCCATTTGGTTTTAAACAAACATACAAGCCACTTACACAGTGAATCACTAGTGTTAAGATATAAGATCTTACAACTCATTGCTACAGCAAAAATCGAGAAGACTGACACCCCTAAAGTAGAGAATTCAAAAAACAGTATGCTGAAAAATTAAAGTTGCTTAAAATACAGTTTCAGAAAAGCATGAAGGAAATGAAAACCCAAACCTCTGTAAAAGTCATCCCATTCCAGAAAATAGAACCAATCTCAATTTTTTTTTGGAAAATAACAGGACAAATTGGCAACCACCTGCCTTCTCCCCCCAAAAGGACAGGTTATGTGATACTAGTTTGGCTCATTGGATTGAAGGTGGAATTTGAAAGGGATACACTGAGCAAGAGATCAGGGAAGCTATAATCAAAGCAGGTTGCCCATGGATATAACCTCAAGAGCTACTTGGAGGGGAAAACTGATCTGAGCCTGTCGAAAGTAAGGCACATGTTCAGGTCTTATTACCAGGAAAAAGATGCAGCTGAATTTTACCAGCAGCTCAAGAGCAAGAAGAGTCACCTCAGGATTTCCCATTCAGAACTCTTGATCTAAGACAGAAAGCTTTATTTACATCACAAGAAGCTGACTCTGACCTAAGGTATGATCCTGTCCTTGAACAAAGCATGTTCCTCCATTCAGTCCTGACAGGATTACAGAATAACAATATTCGAATAGTGATGCAACCTTATTTAAAAGATAGGTTACAGATGACAACTTATTTGAGAAGCTTAACACTGCTGCAACTGATAAAGTGAAAACAGAATCCCCCCCCCCACCCCACAAAAACCAGAAGATGGGGAGTGAAGCCCATGCTATGGCAGTAAAGCATACCTCCATATAAAAACCACTGTATACAGAGCAGAAACCACAAAATGAAGCAGCACCTCCTTGCAAGGAAAGACAAATCTCCAAAGGTAACCCATTGATGAATGATCTAAGGGAACTAAAGGCATTTTTTATTAAATTGAAGATGTGAAAGCCAAAATTAACATCCTAAAGCAAGCTGTCCAGACACATGACAAAAGCTGTGATAATGAGAGGAGGAAGCCTTCAGACAGGCAAAGACAGAGAAGAGGATACGTTAGCTGCAGACAATCTGGCAAAGGCAGTACTTGTTACCACCTGTTTCAGATGTGGGAGCAGAGAACACGACCAGTAAGGATGTTATTGACAGAGAATCGCTTGAGAAATTGGCCATTGGGGAAATGGCAGAGGGTCATCCCTATAAGACTGTGAGTGACTGGCAGAACTTCAGAGTCCCAAACACAGTTTCAGTATCAGGCAGGAAAATCACAAGACAGCGGAGACAAAACTGAAAGCCCTGCATCTGATTTACCAGGAGTGATCTATATCTGATACCTGACCCCCATGCAGCAAACCCAAGTGGAAAGAGATATATGGTGTGGTATTTCCTCAATAAAGTAAAAACATAAGTGTTATGGGACACTGGGGCATAGATGTATATAGTCTTGAGTCCCAAGAACACACCTCAGAAAGCTTAAAAGTTATTACAAATAGAAGATGGGCTTGATCTTAAAGCTGCTAAAGTAACTCAAAACCCTTACAAAGGATGGGCTGAAGTCCACTTCCAATTAAGCAAAGATGATATTTTATAGAATCATAGAATCCTAGGACTGTAAGGGACCTCGAGAGGTCAGCAAGTGCAGTCCCCTGCACTCATGGCAGGTCTAAGTATTATCTAGGCCAGTGGTTCTCAAACTTTCATACTGGTGACCCCTTTCACACAGCAAGCCTCTGAGTGTGACCCCCCTTTATAAATTAAAAACACTTTTTAAATATTTAACACTATTATAAATGTGGGAGGCAAAGCGGTTTTGGGGTGGAGGCTGACAGCTCGCAACCCCCATGTAATAACCTTGTGACCCCCTGAGGGGTCATGACCCCCAGTTTGAGAACCTCTGTTCTAGACCATCCCTGACTGTTCATGGGCTGGTCAGTCCTCAAAAAAACAGAGAACTTGATCACTGGCTACAATGTGATTGAGGAGCTAGTTAAACACACTGGTGCCATTTCATCTAATAAGGCCCTAGCGCCTAGCCTAGTTAACAATATAAAATGAATATTTCCTCATGTGGGCATGGCAAAAGTGAAAGTGCTTGTAAAGTTTGTCAGAAATAACAATTCTGACAACTTGTGTATACTTAAAGTGGGAGGAAAGGGGTGTAATTAGTCATTTTTTCTATGGGGATAATGTAATACATATTGGGCTCACATAGGCCTGGACACTGAAGTTTAACAGCAATATTTGAGCCAGATGCTGGATACATTAGTTAAAATGCCTAAAGGATCATCTTGCTGGGTACATATCCCTGTAAGTAACCCATCAAAACATGACACAACATTAAACTGTGCTGGGAAGTTTACAGCAAATTAAATCTAAAACTCTAGTAAATACTCAGCTGATAAAACCATCTCATGTAACATAAATGCAAAACAAAACAAAACAAAAACACCCACCACCACCAAACAGCCTCTAAGCAGAAAGAATAATCAAGATCTTTTTGAACCAGCAATGAACCTGAACCATTTGTCAGAAATGCAAAGAAAAATGGCCCAGCAGATGCTAAAAAAGAAGTCCAAGGCTTTCTCCAGAGTTGGAGACATGGGAGAGATCCCTAGTCTGCAAATGCATACCAAATTACACAACCAGCAACCCACACAGATGACTAAATTGTCAAAATGGGCTATTTTGTTGAATAATGGAACTATGCGTACCATACATTTTCGGTGTTAAAAAAAAAAACCTGTTTATAAGCATGTGGAACTCATGAGCAACTGCTAATAAGTCAAATTAGTGGACTGAATGTTACATATATGTTGTTAATACAAATGTCAGGATGACATTACATTTACAAGGGAGGAGTGTAGCTCTCAAGGGAATGTCGGGGTTAACTTATTTGGAGCACTGTTGAAGGGAAAAAGGTAACACAGTAGGGAAGCAAGGTATAGTCCCAGGGGGGGTTGTTTTGGTGTCCCAGTGAACCTGAGCTGGTGTGGGACTTATGCAGGCTGCATTTGTTTGGGTTTTTATATTAAGTTTAATAAAACTTCAGTTTTAAAGCCATCCCTGGACTGTGAATGCAACTCAAGCCCTACTTCAGTAACTGAAGGTGGAGAACAAACAAACAACCCCCCCCCCCAAATACTGCAGTCAGCATAAGCAGCCAAACCTAGGGGAGATGATAAATCCATTAAGAGCATCTCAGTAAAATTCTTAATAACTATAATTAGCTCTTTGATATTACCGTGACAGGAATTCTGCCTGAGAGAGTGCGCCTGAAGTGGGACCCAATCTATTCACATATCTCCCAAAAGTACCACTGGCTAAAACAGACTGGACTCTTGGGACACTGATGGAATTGTTGCCTTGAATGACAGGATCCAAGATGTAGCATTTACTGGTTCAAAGATGGATCAAGCAAGCAGAATCCGATCTATAGTAGCCATGGCTAACAATGATTGCATTAGAATATCCTGGTGTGTTTTATTGTATGATCACAGAAATTAAAGATGAAAAAGCTCTATGAAGTCACCACGTCAATCTTGCTACTAGGGCAGTAATGTTCCTAACAGTGTAATCTGTCCAATTTTTCAATTATCCCTAGCAATGGGTTTTCTATCATTTCCACTGGGAAACAATCCCCCTCACTATGATATCTTTGTCAGGATCTTTTTCTGGTGTTCAACTCAAATTTTCCTCCTTTTACTGTATAGTAGTAAAAAGGGGTGAATTTCAAAATGTTCAGTTCAGATAAACACTAGCAAGTCAAGAGCTGATCCAAGCTTATCTGAACTGAACCTCTGGTCTAAAAATCAGGCTGGAAGTTTCAGAGGAATGTGGCTTTCTTGAGAGGTTTCAAATCTGCCTGGGTTTTGGCTGCAATGAGAGTACTGTAGAGCAGCCTTCCTCCTGGTATTTGTGATTCCAGTTTCAGCAGAAGCCAGGAAGTCCAGAGGAACACAAAGAAAACTCTAACAAACAAACTAGTTAACTAAACTTTTCTGAATTTCGGAAGTGGTTGATTTTATATTTTAGGAGAAGGTTTAGTTTGATTTTTATTTCTTCCAACTTGTTCTTTCCATATTTATTGTCAAATGCTTCTTGGAGTTACATCAGTACAACGGCATCAAGAGTAATGAAGTTGCCTTGGTGTAAGTGCAAGCAGAATTTGGCTCTTAATTTGCAGCTTCGTGTAGCTGGAATCTGAAACAAGGAAAATTCAACAGTGTAGACACTGCTGCTAGGTTGTACACCACCGCCATCTTCAGTGCAAGACATGAATATTTTTAAGAGGGTCATTCAGCTGAAACGCATTGAACTAACTCATTTAAATATAATCAAATGGTTAAAATCTGACAGCAGAATGGAACAGATTTTTCCACTGTTTGCAATGTTAGAGAAATCAATAACACAGCTTTTCTGTGGTGTATGCATATTTTTAAAAAATATTTGGAGATTGAAAACCCATGCACAATAAATAGGAAAATTAAAATCTCATATTACACTGCCAAATGATGGGGTAATAGACACAACCATATTGTTCTGTAAAAAGCTGCTTTAAGAAGAGAAGTATGAATTGAAGCATTTAGTCAGTACTGTTTGAACAGATGGTGTGATTAACAACTAGCATGTTAGCCATCTCAAGAGCTTACATAAAAGTAAACAAATACAGTAAAAACATATCACTTTATTCCCCAAAAAGTACTTTTCATTCATTTATGATTTGAAAGTCTATATATTTACTGTAGGGCTATAAACATTTGTAGGGGAAGCAATTAGCAGCCAGGGAAGAGTGCATTTTCTGGAAATATAATGGTCAGATACTGCTCTTAGATGCATTCTTCTAATCCTCTGAATTTTAATTTTTCATTGGACCAACCAAACTAGTGCATTGGTTGTCATGCATGCTGACCAAATAACAACATCTGAAATAAAGAGCTGGCGGAATATAACCTCCAAGCAGTTATGGAGGAGATTACATTGCCTTGAAAAAGAACTTCAGATCTGTTCCAGTTCTGATCAATACATACCATACTAGAAGTACAGTTGTGCATAACAGGTCTTATTTCTGCTGTGTAAGGGCTGCTTTGACCTATTCTGTCAGGACAAAAGCCCTAAAGCCAGCCCAGACAGTCGCTGGAGGGTTCTCTCTGTGTAGGGAAATCCTTAGGTGGCATCATTACCCCCTCTCCCAGCAGGAGGTAGGCATAGGAGAAGGGGCCAAGCTCAGGCCTCTCTTAAGTCCCAACAAGTCTTGGCTGGTGATTGGTGTAAAGTGGAGCAATGCTTAGGCCCAGGCCCAGGATTTGGTGAGAGGGATACTGAGGGAGGTTCTGGCCTATTATTTTTGTTAGCAGTGAGTTGTACAGATGGTGTATCTGAGTTTTCTTTCCTGACCAATTATTATAAAATAAAAACATTTGTTTAAGAAAAAGAAAAAAGGAGCTAGCAGCACTACACAGGAGGAGAGACGTGGGGACTGAATTAGTTCTCCTCAGGATCAGAAAGCCTGTCATCATAACTCTAGTACAAATGTTCAAAGATATTTTTAAGTCCATTCTTCTACATGTTCAGCTTTGGGTTTTTTGTCCACTTCAGAGATACAAAGTCATTCCAAATAGATAGTGGAAGGCAGGCAGCAAAGATATTTAGCTGTCATAGCTCCAAGTTTTTGCCAAGTGATTTTCTTTTAATTCCAGTATACCAAACATGCCAGTGTTGGTTTCTGATAACTTACCATCCACTAGAAATGGCTGAATGCTGGGGAAATGTTCTGTATTTACTCAAATGTAACAGTAAATTTATTTCAGCCATGGTTGCACATACCTCTTATGCATTCACTTTTTGGGACTATTATAAGGGATTCACCCAACTGATCACACAAATGGCATTTTACGCTAGCATATTCAGATATTCACAATAGAAGTGGTATATTCTCTTTTAAGGGTAGAAGGACAGGGTTCACAAAATGCTTGGAAGTGCCTTGGAAAAGATGCAATTAGCTGAGCCAGATAAGGATCTGACTCATCCTTTAGAGCTAAGGTGCTTCACAGACTTGCAATTACATTGTGTCAATTACCATATTGGTGACAAAATTACAGACTAGTGAATGCAACATTTATATAGATGGGACATTGTATGACACAGCACAGGGACAGGATTCATAGTGGATCACAAACTAAATATGAGTCAACAGTGTAACACTGTAACAAAAAAGCAAACATCATTCTGGGATGTATTAGCAGGAATGTTGTAAGCAAGACACAAGAAGTGGTTCTTCCGCTCTACTCCACACTGATTAGGCCTCAACTGGAGTAATATGTGCAGTTCTGGGTGCCACATTTCAGGAAAGATGTGGACAAATTGGAGAAAGTCCAGAGAAAAGCAACAAATATGATTAAATGTCTAGAAAACATGACCTATGAGGGGAGATTGGAAAAAAAATTGGGTTTGTTTAGTCTGGAGAAGAGAAGACTGAGAGGGGACATGATAACAGTTTTCAAGTACATAAAAGGTTGTTACAAGGAGGAGGGAGAAAAATTGTTCTCTTTAACCTCTGAGGATAGGACAAGAAACAATGGGCTTAAATTGCAGCAAGGGAGGTGTAGATTATACATTAAGAAAAACTTCCTGTCAAGGTGGTTAAGAACTGGAATAAATTGCCTAGAGAGCTTGTGGAATCTCCATCACTGGAGATTTTTAAGAGCAGGTTGGATAAACACCTGCCAGGGATGGTCTAGAAAATACTTAGTCCTGCCATGAGTGCAGGGGACTGGACAAGATGACGTCTCGAGGTCCCTTCCAGTCCTACAATTCTATGATTTTATACAGAAGCAAAGTGTGCAACCTTGCAATTAAAAAAAAAAGATTAAAAGCTTTACAAAAGATTAAGAACAGAAGGGAGATAATAAAAGAGTAGGCTATGTAGATCCAGACAGAAAAGTTTGGGACCATACAGAGCCAAGTGATGATCTTAGTGACAGGACTAGATGACCTCTCCAGGTCCCTTCCAGTCCCAAGATTCTGTGATTCTATATTTCCCCAAAACCCTTAGCAGAGTCCTGGCACAATTAAACAAGGCAGACAAAGATTAGATGGTACACTCTGAATCTAAACTATGCATGAAAATACAACTGAGTGAGTATATGGTGGGAAACTTTAAACCATCCAGTCAGTAAATCTTAGAGCAGCCTATTTTCTCCCCAGGAATGATGACTTGAGCAAGACTATCTGGCTCCAAAAAGAAAAGGTTAAAACTTTCTAAATTCCCTTAAGCATGCTGATCTGCTGCTTCCTCTTAAAGTACTACTTCTCCATGAGAGATTCAACCCCCCCCCCAGGAGCTTCTTCAAACCACCTTCTTTGATTAAATAATTTACATTCATCTACTCAGTGAACAGAGAATTCCATGTGATTTGTGTAGCTAATCCCAACAATAATCGAGAAGATCTAGTACCAAATTGTAACAGTGAACTGTTGACAATCCAGATCACAAATAGATCTGAGGAAATCATAACCAGCAAGTAGCATTCCATGAGCAGAAAGAGGGGCTAGACTGAGTTAAACTCACGGAGAATAAATTTGTTCAGTTGTTCTAATATTTACTACAATCATTGGCAGCGGAGTGCAAGCATAATCCCAGAGATATTTGTAAGAGCACCACCATTTATATTTACAGTGTCTGACTTTGTTTCCAGTTCTGATCATGTGAATACTATTGTATGTGCTCAGGTGGAAAAAAGTAAAGGTGATTCATTTAAAACTCTCTGCTTCATCAGTTTGAACAGCCAGTCCTCATCATTTGTGTCTGTAATATTAGCCAAAAGATCTGTCCCAGAAGCAAATGGCTGAAAGAAGGTCTGTGTAGTTTACTCCACCCCGTGCTGCAAGTTTTTCAGCGGAGAACAGCAAACACCAATGTATGAGGCAGGGTCTGGCTCAGGTTTTCTGGAATCTGCCTATTTGCAGGTATTTTCGTCAAACAAGTGGATTGGTGGAGGGCATGGATCAGTGTTCACATTGCACTCCCTGCCAGTACCCAGCTCAAGATGGGGAAGCTAATGATACAAATTCGGTGATGTATCCTGGTCATGTGCCACCTGAGGCACACTGCACATATGCTAAGAAGTGGATTGGTGAATTAGCTCCATTTTAAAATTTACTTATTATTTTGATGGAAATAAGAGAGAGAGACAGAGAGAGAGAGGGTTTATTTTGGAATAGTTAAATAAGGAGAATGAGGAATATCCTCTCAAGGTGTGCAGTGAGTTCTACTTTCTGATCAAGAATGCATTCAGGCATGCACCAGGTAGACTTTTTTTTTGCTTTACCTTGAATGGGTTTTCAATTTTCTGAATTAGACACTCAGACTTTCAATGAGAGATTAAAATGAGTGTAAACTTGTGTACCACAGTCCTCACCTGCTACCCATGGACAAACCAACTCCAAACTAAGAATGGGTGAAGCACTGGACACGAGCAAGACCAGAATCCCTGTTATATTACCAGGGCCGATGAGGGGGGGGGAAGCCGGTACAAATTACCGGGACCTGGCGGTCCGGAAGGGACCCCGGGACCCAGCTTCCCTTCCCCTCTCGTCACCTTATTGGGGCCCGTCGGTCCGGAAGGGGACCCGGGGCCCGGCTTCTCCCCCCACCCCGTCAGCCCCGTTTAGCCGGTCCGCCCTTGCTGGGGGGCCCAACATTTTTTTTTCACCGGGGCCCAAACCCGCTCTCAGCGGCCCTGTATATTACTACCATTGTTAAAACAGAAGAAGCCACAGGCAAGATCTTTGGAGGTTATTTAAACATTAACCCAGCCATCACAGCTGGCTCTGAATGGTCTCAGCTGTGTGTAACTTCAAATACGCTACTTGGAGCACAGCCGCAGCGTGTGCTGATATCTGTTTAATAGTGCTGTTGATAACCAACACCAACCAAAATTTAGAAGTTATGCTAGAAATAATCCTGCTCCCACCCTCAGTCTTCTCCCAAGTTACCACAGCATATTGAAAGGAAGAGAGAATTATTTGCCTGTTGATCATGCTGACCCATATTGTCTCATTTCCTTGTGCTCCCCTGCCTGTCTCATCTGTCTTTTATTTTACTCTTAGTTTATAAGCTATTTGAGGTAGGGACTGTCCTGTTGTTCTGTGTCTGTACAATGTCTAGCACAATGGGGTCCATGACTAGGGCTCTTCGGCCCTTCAAAATAATAATTTAACAAAATTCATAATCTAGGCCCTTATCCAAAAGTTGAGTAACATGGATAGAATCACCAAGAAGGGAATCTGAAAACAGTGTGCAAAGGAGATGGAGTGGCTTGCTGGTTTGTAAAATGGTTTTATGGCATGGTTAGACATTGATTACATTGTTTAGGGAAACAGAGTTCGTGCCAGAATGGGGCTAATGGTGGTAAAGCAATTATTGCTAAATAGTGCTAAGAATTTCTCAAAGGTTGTGCAGGCAATATTTCCTGCTGGCTTTTTTATTTCAGTATAGCCTCTTACTACTCTGCAACAAAAAAGCAGCCAACCAGAGCACCAAGTGCCCTTTTTAAAATACATTAATCAATAAATAAACTGACCCATCAACCACCCCCATGATCAGGTAAAGCAAAAAATGCAGTTGTTGCTGCGTTATCTATGTTAATGCTGCTGACTCCCCAGAGCCTCATCCCACCAATACCACTGGTCTACAATTTTTGGGAAGTCGTCTGCTTCAGAGATAAAATGTGCTATTTATTATGTATTTTGATGTGCTGAATTCAAATATGACAATTAAAACAACTGATTGGCTACTCTTTCTAAGATATTTAAGTTTTTACATTTTATGTCTATGTATATTGTGTAGATAGTAGAGTTTTAATCATAAATTGTAAACCTAGGGCTTTTCATATGTTTATGGTTGCTTTACATGATAATATTTCACCTCTCCTGTTTATGTAACACTTTAAAAATCAGCAAAAGGGTTATATAAATAAAATTTATATAGAAACAAAAGGCAAAAAACTATTCTGTACATAGTTTAGTCCTATTCAGTGTCTACTCGGCGCTTCTTGGCTTGTCTCTTGTATTCATTAAATGGAGCATCTCTTGTCACTGTCCAGCAATAGTCTGCAAGCATTGATGGGCTCCATTTGCCCTGATAGCGTTTCTCCATTGTTGCAATGTCCCGGTGAAATCGCTCGCCGTGCTCGTCGCTCACTGCTCCGCAGTTCGGTGAAAAAAATCTAGATGAGAGTGCAAAAAATGTATCTTTAGTGACATGTTGCAACCAAGGCTTTTGTATGCCTTGAGGAGGTTTTCCACCAACAACCTGTAGTTGTTTGCCTTCTTGTTTCCGAGAAAATTTATTGCCACTAACTGGAAGGCTTTCCATGCCGTCTTTTCCTTGCCACGCAGTGCATGGTCAAATGCATTATCTTGAAGAAGTTCACGAATCTGAGGACCAACAAAGACACCTTCCTTTATCTTAGCTTCACTTAAGCTTGGAAATTTTCCATGGAGGTACTTGAAAGCTGCTTGTGTTTTGTCAATGGCCTTGACAAAGTTCTTCATCAGACCCAGCTTGATGTGTAAGGGTGGTAACAAAATCTTCCTTGATTCAACAAGTGGTGGATGCTGAACACTTTTCCTCCCAGGCTCCAATGACTGTCGGAGTGGCCAATCTTTCTTGATGTAGTGGGAATCTCTTGCACAACTATCCCATTTGCAGAGAAAACAGCAGTACTTTGTGTATCCAGTCTGCAGACCAAGCAAGAGAGCAACAACCTTCAAATCGCCACAAAGCTGCCACCGATGTTGGTCATAGTATATGCACCTCAAAAGTTGTTTCATGTTGTCATAGGTTTCCTCCATGGACTGCATGACCAACTGGAATTGATGGCAAAACATTGCCATTATGCAGTAAAACAGCTTTAAGACTCGTCTTCGATGAATCAGTGAACAGTCTCTACTCATCTGGATTGTGAACGATGTTGAGGGCTGCCATCACACCATCGATGTTGTTGCAGGCTACAAGATCACCTTCCATGAAGAAGAATGGGACAAGATCCTTTTGACGGTCACGGAACATGGAAACCCTAACATTTCCTGCCAGGAGATTCCACTGCTTTAGTCTGGAGCCCAACAGCTCTGCCTTACTCTTGGGTAGTTCTAAATCCCTGACAAGGTCATTCAGTTCACCTTGTGTTATGAGGTGTGGTTCAGAGGAGGAGGATGGGAGAAAATGTGGGTCCTGTGACATTGATGTTTCATCCTCTTCCTCTTCCTCGTCTGACTCAAGTGAGAATGATTCTGGTGCATCAGGAACCGGCAGTCCTTCTCCGTGGGGTACTGGGCGTATAGCTGATGGAATGTTTGGATAATGCACAGTCCACTTTTTCTTCTTTGACACACCTTTCCCAACTGGAGGCACCATGCAGAAGTAACAATTGCTGGTATGATCTCTTGGCTCTCTCCAAATCATTGGCACTGCAAAAGGCATAGATTTCCTTTTCCTGTTCAACCACTGGCGAAGATTTGTTGCACAAGTGTTGCAGCATATGTGTGGGGCCCACCTCTTGTCCTGATCTCCAATTTTGCAGCCAAAATAAAGGTGATAGGCTTTCTTAACCAGAGTGGTTATACTGCGCTTTTGTGATGCAAAAGTCACTTCACCACAAACATAGCAGAAGTTATCTGCACTGTTCACACAAGTACGAGGCATCTCTGCTCACTTTGGCTAAACAGAAATGTGTCCCTTTGCAAAAATCAAACACTGACAAATAAGAGAGCACAACACTGTATGATTTCTAGAACTGATATAGGGCAATTTGTTCAGCAGAGTGATGTAAGCTTTGTTATGATTGCATCATCCATGACTTCTAGGAATAACATGATGCAATTCATATCATGTATGACACAATACCAGCTTCTGATTCCATCATTCCTTGTTTTGCCTAAAAAGCAAGTACTGTCCAAACCCAGTCATAGATTTATTCATAGATCCAGTCAAAGATGTATTTTAGTCATTTCTGGTTTAAATTGAGATCCCTTCCCTTTATAACTCACTTATCCTCCGCCGTTCCCAAGTCAAGGGTTGTATATACTGACCCAATAGCATATCTTGAAAACTAGAGCCAATCAACAATTTTAAGCATCATTTTCGTTCTCAATGACCCAGAATTAGTAAAGTTTGACTACATTTATTTCAGAAGCATTTTGGCTGTAGAGCAGTGTACTCAGTCTTATCCATCAACTCTCTCCCTAGGGCCTAAGGAGAAAAGATAAGCCCTGCAGAACACCCTGAAGGAAAATAAACTCCCAGGGGTGTGTGTGCGGGGTGCAAGTTCCAAATCTGCAGGGCCGCAATGGGAAACACCCTCCAGCCACCCCTTCTATTAGCACAGAGAATCCAGCTCAGGTGCCTCCACTGATCACAACTGTGGCAGTGTGTCAGGGACAGAGGCAGGTCCCAGGCCATTGATGACTTTATAGGTCAAAACCACCTTAAGATCAGCCTGGAAACTGATAACGAGTGCAAGTCATACAGCACAGGTTTAACGGGGAGTCATGCATGGGACCAAGATTTATTGCTTGTATTGTGGTAGTGTGTAGGAGCCCCAGGACTAGGCACTGTACAAACACACACAAGTTCAGGTCTTCTTGCAGTATAACTGTTCCTGAATGGTAGAAACATCTGGATTTTGCATTATCTGGCCCTATAGTAACTCCTGGAGGCTTTTAAAAAGTGGGTGAAAGAACAACACAGACACTAGGTATTGGGCTTATTCAACTGAACCAGAGTACTGCTATTTTGGACTTTATATGGGTTCCTGAGGAGCTTGACTCCACAGCCCAATTTCACAGTGTACAGCTCTAGTACATGTTGAATGGTCACCTGGGGTTAGATCAATGTTTCTGAGAAGCAGCAGGAAATGTCACAAAGCAGCCTGAGTTTTGATTAACTTAGAAAATGATAAATAAAACTGCATACCAAGAAGGAAACAAAATAGGATCACCAAGATAGGCTACTATTATTATTGAGCTTGGGGAGAATAAGCACTGAAATAAATGGCCTTCTAGTGGCCTTAGGGGAAAATGTAGCATTGAATTTAGGCTAACTCTAGGGAGTTAAATATGTTAAATAAGTTAGCTCCCTATAGAATACAGGGGATAACATATCATGCAGGCAGTCTCCTAACCAAACCAGCCTTCTACAACAAAAGAGAAGCAGGGAAGTTGTGAGCAAACCTCTTGTTTTTATTCATTTCTTCAGCAAGACACATTAGTGTTCAGACAAAAAGGGAAGGTAATTGCCCAGAATTCTATGGGTCATCTGACAAACTGCTTTCTAGTTTATTGATTTGCTGACGCAGACAGAACGTAATAAATCAATGAACAGCTTCATTTAGAAAGCTGGGATTAATGCTGGGAGCCTGAGGAGGAGCGTGAGACATCAGAGAGAAATCAGGAGCTGAAATGGCTGCTTGGCACACCACAGGGCACACAGTGCACTCCCTGGGTGCAGCAGCCACTCCAGCCAGCTCTGCAGGCCAGTGAAGGCGAAAGAGGGCAGACCATTGTCCCACCCCAGGCCCTTCAGGTGATTTGCAATCCTGGGGGCTCCCGAAGAAAGCACACTACGCTGGCCAGAGTGCAGAGTGTAAGTTTGTCCCTGGTCCTTGTGCAGAGTGTATGAGGGGAGAGGAGAGGGAAGGGAAGCTTCCTTGTGCACTTTCCACCATCCCTCATGCACCCATACTGGGGTCAGATTGTCCCTGCCCATGAGTAAACAAGGCTACCCTTGTTTTAATCCTCTGGGCTCTATTCACTCCTCACTTGTGCTGTACAAGAGGGCTTTTCAGCTAGCTGAATCAAGACAGCCCCATATGTGGGCCTTCTTTGTAACTGTGATCGGCTGAGCTGGCAGTGCCACCTATTAAGATTGCCCAATATTTCCCATTATAAACCCTTGTTTTCAATTGCTTATAACTTTGGCAAATTTTAACCATTTGGGTTGAAGTTTCCCATACCAAATGCCTGCCTCAGGCTGATTTATTTATTTAAATTTCAGCCAATTTTCACCATTTCCGAGAATGAGGTAACCAGGTCAGGGGAAAATATGTTGTTCAAATAAAATCTTGAACCATTTTGTTGAAAAGCTTTAGTGTCCCCATGTTTTGGAGCAGGGACTTGAAACTTGGCAAGGGACCTTTGTGTGAGGGATGTGCCTTTTGGTATTCCAGTGAAAATTTGCCCCAAAGTTGGCCAAGTTATAAGCCTTTGAAAAAAATCTCAATTCACACATGCTCAGTAGAGACTTGTTAGAGCACTGCAGGTAAAATCGCAGAAGTTTCTATCTGCATTGAGCATGCTCCAGCCCCAGCAAGTGACTGGACTGTGCATGTACTACCCCCTGGAGCAACTGAGCCCAAGGCTACACGGGCTCAGCAGGACTTCCCCTGAAATTGCAGCTCCTGGCAGGCACCCGAGCAGAGAGCAGGGAGATTTTCTCTTGTGCAGTCAATGACCTCCCCTGCTGGTGCACAGGCAACAAAGAAGAGGAGTATGCTTAACCTCAAATGCAGAGGAGAAAAGAGCTGGACAGTACCACCCTTCTTCATCACTGCACGTTAGCATACATTCACAAGAACTTTAACAAAGAAGCAATAAGAAAAGAACTGCAGCAACAGGACAATTCATTACCAGCATAGTCTAGATATTGGAAGAGAGGATTGGAAGTTAAGATTTGTTCTATTTCCGGCTCTACCACTGCTTCGCCCTGGGCTCATCACTTCAACTCTCTGTGTCTCAGTTTCCTTCATCTGTAAATGGGGAAGCAATACACATATTTGTAAGATGTTTTTGAGATCCTCACACGAATGTCATTATGTAAGTGCAATGTATATATCAAGTATAGCAAAGCAGCATTTCTCAACTTTTTCCGACCCAGGAGGAACTATGGTGTCTTGCCACATCAAAAGTCCCTACAGTTCTTTGCAGCCACCACAAATGGCCCTAACTGACACACTTGTTAGTACCTCAGCAGAGAGACTAATAAGTAACAAATGTGGAGCCATGACCTCATCCATAGTGGTGGTGGGTCTTGGTAAGCTGAAGAGCAATGGTGAGACTTTATTTGGAATATGCACTACTACTACTTACTGTGAAGCAGCACTTAGGTCTCAGTTCAGGAATGCACTTAAGCACATACTTAAATCCTCTGCTGAACAGGGATGGATTTAAGTACTTTACTGAACAGGTGAATAAATTCACCTTACATTTTTAGAGGTGTCATTTGACTAACAAGTATTGCTTAAAAAGGGAAAATTGAGCAATGTCTATTTTTAAGTATTATTTCAGGTTAAAGAAGAGATTTAATATATACAAATGTTTCATAGCTAAAGAATTGCCTTCAGTTTGGATTGGGAACTGTGATTTACTCGGGTCATTTTGATTAGGGAGGAAATTCTCCCAACTCACCCCACCAAAAAAAAAAAAAAAAAAAACCCTCTGTAAAGATGGCTGAGCTTGAAAAAACAAAAACAAAACCAACGACATTGTTTAAAAATTCAACTGCCTTGGGAAAACCTGAAGTCAGAACAAGTTCTATTGCTTAGAATGAGAGAGGATTTCATTTTCATGGCATAGAGCAATGTCATCGTTAACCATCCCTTTTGTGCTAGGCTTCTAATGTTGTGCAAGACCTTTACGTCACACCGTGAGACAGTGCTGATTCAACAGTTTCTATATGCATAAATTTTCACTTAAAAGCTGTGCAGAATATGAGTCTGCTGGGCCACAGCTTCTTACTGAAATCAGATACAGAATTTATAATCTAACAGATCAGTTATAGGCTGCCCCCTAGTGTAAATTCTTTCCCCACAATATGAGTCCTCAGACTCAGTCATTAAAGCTCCCTTTACCAGATATCTTCTGAAGTAGCTCAGAATTCAATTAATTTTCTCTGTTTGCTTAGAGTTATTCATTCCAAGTTTCTTTTCACTGTCTGACCATAAACATGTTACATTCTTCCAAAAGAATTGCAAGACACCCCACATAACATAGGGGATGTCTCAACTCTTTGATTTCAACTGCAAACCCGAGTATTTTCCCCATCCACTCTCCCCCATTTCTAACTCATCAAGCTTAAAAAGTTAAAATCATTTGTCATATTAAAAATAAAATCATAACAAGCCATCAAAGCAAACTCATGATCCTGTCACTGTAACCCTGATTCTCCTCTTCACCACTAGCTCCTTTGAAAAATGACGAGACACAAGAGGACAAAAATGCAACACTTGTTCTCCTGGACAGGGCCAGGAAATCTGGCTCTCTTCTCACTAATACCAGTGTAAATTAGAAATGACTTCAGTAAATGAACTGAGGTTTCATCAGTGGGAAACAGGTGGGAGATCAAAATCTGACCCAGAGTCATTTACAGCATGCCCAAAGTATGCTAGACTTTAAATTATGCATAATTCTAATATTAATTCAAAAAAATCTGATTGCTATACCATGGTAAAAATCACACTATATGCAGTTCTCAATGAGCAGGATAGCATTCCATATTGTTCCTGAAACTCTGTCATAATTTGAGACTGATAGGTAGTGCTATGGGAACAGGTTATGTCAACTGACATTATTTGGAGTCTTATTTTATTTCCATGAATGGTCCATGTCAAGATAAAAATCAATAGGACCAATCCTGCAGTCTTTGCTGTGGCAAAACTCCTGTTGAGCTCAATATTTTTCTCACTCATTAGATGTTAACAACCAAAATGTTGCTACACGCTCATTTGCACATGCATTAACGGGATTGCATTGCAAGTATCTGTGAGGACAAATGGCATTTGTGTCTAACTTTTTTGAAAACCATGCAAGAAAACACACTACCACTCCTTTCTGTTACTTTAAGACAAGTTCCCTGCCCTGTTAATGCCACGGGGCAGGGATCAAAATTCTCTTTTTAAGATGCACATCAATGGCATTCTACAAATAGCATTTTAATTATTACTAGCAGGCTGCATTGGGGAGCCATTGGTAACTCGAGGGCTCGCTTTCCTGGAGGTGACAGATGTGCAGGGTGCTTCTTACTTCATTGATTTTTCTCTTGCATCTTAGGAATGCCTTCCATTTACATTTGGACCAACAACATATGGCAAAATCCTCCTTCCCAAACTTTAGTGGAACTTACCCTTCACTTTGTTCTGCAAGTTCCACTCCAAACTTACTGTTGAATGTAGCTGATGGGCAATTTCAACTCCCCATCTCCCTTGAAGAATTGTCCGGTACTGTACACGTACATACACACACACGACAGACCCTGCCCAGAAAAGCATACAGTCCAATTTTAAGACAAGAGACAATGGATGGTACAATAGATGGGGGAATACAAGGTAACAGTGAGATGAATGCAATAAACAGCATTCATAGCACATAAGAGAAGCAGCATTTATTCTCCATCTCATTTCCAAACTCAGATGTGACACTACTACCTTAGCTAAACCTCTTAATCCCTCTGCCTTTGCTCATCTCTGTAATTGTATTACAGTACAACTGTACCATCAGTAAAGCATTTTAGAATAAAGTTAGGGTTGCCACCTCTGAGGTATTAAAAAACCAGGAAATTCAGGATGATTCTAAGACCACAAAACTGAATAGTTGGCAGTGAGTACTGATCATGCTCACAAATTTCTCAGGATAGCTACCTCAAAAAAAGGGACGATCCTGGGAAAACCTGGGCAGGTGGAAACCCTAAATACATTTTGTATAAAAGACTATAGACAATGAAGTTGCGTTGCATTAGTCTGAAGTACTATATACATAAGCCAACTATTCTTAAAGCACTGCTCCATTTTTAGACCCTGATCCTGAATTTAGCTCCACTTGAAGTCACTGTATAGAGTGCATTGTAGGCTTGGGGCCTTAGTCAGGAAGCTGCAAATTTTGGTTTTTCATCCTTCCCTTGAAAAACCACATTACTGATTTCAAGAACACATTTTACCTCTCCTGACTCCATCAGCTGGAAGGGAGATGGAACAGACATTCAGCTTTGGCTGCTGTTGATGCTTCAGATTCCCTCATATAGTAGCAGCCAAAAAAGGTGCAGTGAAAGAAATTTCATCTATGTATTCTCCAAGCATGATATTCACTACTGTGCAGAGGAACCACACAAATTCCACTTTACCACTTTAGTAATCTATGGTTTAGGTTGAATTTCACCACTGCCATTTATACTGAAGTGCTAGCTGTGAATCCTGCACGTCTTCTTATCCTTAATCATCTGCAGGCTTGGAATTATAATGCTTCACCCTTACCAACATTTGCTCATGACAGATTTTTTGGAAATAGCAATCATCACACTCTGCTGAGAAGTATTATTAGTAGGTTATTTGATGTATTCAATCATTCATGAAGAAAAAAAGCTCACATCCAAAGCAAACTAGGTTTTCTATATTACCCCTTAATCTCTCTCATTGATACAGACAGGAAGCAAATATATTTTAACCATCAAAAAGCTCCAATGTCAAAGCACAGCTCAACTGCAAAGATACAATTGGTGGCTACACAATTGCTTTTGGACTGCTGTTTTTGAAGTTGGCTTGCCCACTGTGTCATTTCTATAATGTATTTAATTATAAAGACCTTGCCATTATAGCCAGGGAATATACTCCATATTGAACAATTTGAGCACAACAAAGAGGCTATTTCATTATCTTTTGAAACAGAGAGTCTAGTAGATGACTATCTGCATTAGCTTTTTTTTGGTCATAGACATGATATATAGATCAGATACTTTTTTTGTTGTGCATTACAGCTCGTTAGGCACTTCAGTGATCTAAAAATATATTTTTTGTAGCAGCTGTTATATTTTACATATTTTTTAAAAAGAATTGTGTGTGTGTGTAAGTAACATAGTCAAATGAAAAACATATGTCCATGGCTAATAGTATACGAAAAGAGCACTATGTATATCACCGAGAAATGAATAACATAAGCTTTGGTTATTGGCTTAAATTAATACTTTGCAATCATTCCCCCTCCCCAAAAAAGGTGTGAATTCTGAGGGAGGGGGCATACTGCTGGGAATGGTGCCCTCTCTCATCTTAAAATGTGTGAGAATCCAAACAGTTTATTTATATGCAGCATCTTGTATTGATTACATTATGCTACATACTGTATGATTCAATAGGATTCTTAAATATATTTTCAAAGATCTCACAGTTTGCAGTGGGTGAGCCTCCAAAGGTTTGGTTCATATAGTAGTAAAGTTTAACACCTATCTTGTGCTTTATTTCTTGAGAGTGTTGTAGAAATGTTTAATAGCACATACAAACGTGTACATGCAGCAAATGGGTCTCTTCCCTGAGGACCTTACAATCCAAGGGTCTAATCCTGCAAAGATTTAAATATATGTGTTGTGAGTAGTCCCACTGATTTTGCAGATTGGGAGTTAAGTGATGAACTACATGGACAAATGGATATCATATATACACAGGATTGAAGAAGGGAAAGGATGATTTTGGATTATAAAAAGACTGTATGGAAACCCTTTTGATTCATTTTAATGGTTCATATTTGTGGCTTTGGCACTATTTGTGTGCAGATTCACTTTTTTTTTGATAAGTGATGATATAAAAGTATCTTTTTTAGGCAGGACATAGATGAGGAAAGGGTGATAGCTTTGGGATACATTTGGAAACTACATTCCAGTCATAAAAGGCAGCAAGAAAGATGACATGAAAACCCTGTGGAAGGAGGTGACAAATGGAGTATGTACACTGGTATCACTGGCTGAAGGGTGTAGGGAGGAATGCCAGAAGGAAAGCCTGAGATGGAGGTGTGGGTTCCATGACATTTGGTACTCTTTGCTATGTGGTGGGGGCACCCTAGTTCTCCAAACTGTCCCCAATTTCCAACCCAAATGCCTTGGGGTGGAGAATGCCACTTGCCTCTCACTAGGCCTAAGCCTCTTGGTTCTCTTCCACAACCTCTGGAGAAGCAGAGGCAAAGGCTCTTAAGCAAAGTAAGCAGTCATGGGAAAAGAGGGAAGGTCCACTCCTGGATCAGTAACTGGTAAAAAGACAGGAAACAAAGGGTAGGAATAAATGGTCAGTTTTCAGAATGGAGAGAGGTAAATAACAGGGTCCCCCTGAGAGCTGTGCTGTTCAATGTATTCATACATGATCTGGAAAAAGGGGCAAACAGTGAGGCAGCAAAGTTTGCAGATAATACTAAATTACTCAGGATAGTTAAGTCCAAAGCAGACTGAGAAGAGTTACAAAAGGATCTCACAAAACTTGGTGAGTGGGCAACAAAATGGCAGATGAAATTCAATGTTGATATATGCAAAGTAATGCACATTAGAAAACATAATCCCAGCTATACATACAAAATGATGGGGTCTAAATTAGCGGTTACCACTCAAGAAAGAGATCTTGGAGTCATTGTGGATAGTTCTCTGAAAAACCATCCGCTCAATGTGCAGCGGCAGTCAAAAAAACTAACAATGTTAGGAACTATTAAGAAAGGGATAGATAATAAGACAGAAAATATCATAATGCCTCTGCATAAATCTCCTGTATGGCCACACTTTGAATACTGTGTGCAGGTCTGGTCAGCCCCATCTCAAAAAAGATATATTAGAATTAGAACAGAGATGAGCAACAAAAATGATTAGGGGTCTGGAACAGTTTCCATCTGAAGAGAGAGTAAAAAGACTGGGACTGCTGAGCTTGGAAAAAAGACAATTGATGGGGGATATGATAGAGATCGATAAAATCATGAATGGTAACCAGGGGTCACCTAATGAAATTAATAGGCCAACAACAAACATAAATATTAAAACAAAAACATAAGGAAGTTCTACTTCACACAAGGCACAGTCAACCTGTGGAACTTGTTGCCAGGGAATTTTCTGGAGGATGGGTCCACCAAGGGCTATTGGCCAAGATGGTCAGGGATGCAATCTCGTGCTCTGGGTGTCCCTCAATATCTGCCTACCAGAAGCTGAGACTGGATGGCAGGGGATGGATCACTCAATAATTGCCCTGTTCTGTTCACTCCTTCTAAAGCTTCTGGCACCAATCACTGTTGAATATTGGTTAGATAGATGGTTGGATTGGTTGGATATTGGTTAGATAGATCATTGGTCTGACCCAGTATGACTGTTCTTATGTTCAGAGATTTACCGAGAAATAAATGCTGCACTGAGTGATACAGAAATGACTATCTGATCCCTAGCAGGAAGAGAAAAAACTACAATCATTAAAAGGAACCATTAAGGGTCTCCCCTGAGAAGTCACATGTATAACCCCAACAATAATAGTGAACTGAGCCCCCATTTACACAACAGATTATTAACTCACAAATAGTCTAAACTGCCCCACACCTCAGTCCCTAAATAGGGTCTCTCTTTCCTTTGCCCTGGTCACTGATGCTTGGCTTGGCTGTGGTGTGAGCTCAGAGTGGAGGGTCTGTTCCTGTAATCAGTAAGCTGCTCAGGGCTTCTTCTGCCATGCTTGGTGCTCTCTGCCAGGCTGGCTATGGCTAGGCAGCCAGCAGGCCTGGGTTCAAACAGCATTTGGCCCTGCAACAGCATCTGCAGCAACATGCACTCTCTGCCCACCATGTGGCCTCCAGGCAGCCCTTCCCCTGCACCAACCAACTGTCTGTAGCCAGATTCTGGTCTCCACTTGGGCAGGACTGAGCAACTCTTTGGGAGCAGCATTCCCCTCTTCCAGTGGGAAGAGGGCAGGCAGAAAAATGTGGGGTGGGATTTTTCTGCTAGTTTAATTTCTAGCCAAGCACAACACCCTGAGTGCAAGGGCCTGCTTCATGATCATTCAGAGCTCACTCTTTCACACTGTTGATTTACAGGAATCTCCCCTATGCGGCACTCCTTGTAAATGAAATTCCTTTACATTTCCAGCCCCTGTCCCCCGAGGCCAGCTCCTGTATAGAGTGGGGGAATCAGTTACTTAGCCAATCCCCGGCGCAGTGTAGGTGCTGCTAATAGACTGAAGACACAGAGAAACTCTTCCCCCTCTATGTGTGTAGTTTAGCTGCTAATTCACTCCCAGTAGCTTCCTACCTCTCTCTCTCTATGAGTAGCTCCATGCTCGGTTTTTAGGGCATTAACAAGCCTCAGCTGTTTTTGACCTCTGTCCCTTAACTCTTCTCTCTCCAGGCTGGAGTACTGTGGCTTTCTACCTTATTCATGCTCCAACTTTGACAGTGTCTTCTACACATCTGTCATTCAAGACACTGAAATAAGCATCTAAAGAGACCTGTTTTCCAAGGGGACAGAGAAAGAAAAGGGCATCTGAAGCTATATGACTAAGTCTTCTGCAGAGAGAGACAAACTTTGTCACAAGTAAACGCTATTTGAGATAGATGAGTTGATTAAGAATAGAAATAAGATTTGAAAACTACTTCATTATAATGGACTCTCCTGAATTATCTTTGTGGCTGGCATGTTGGCTGATTTTGGAAGATTAATGGACTTCAGCAGCAGCTTCCTAAATTTTCATTCAGATGAATGAAACCTTAGTTTGTACCAGGAAAGCCCAACCATGCTGGATTAGTGAATAGTGGCTATATCTGGTACACAGTTCAGAAAACGAACAGTTAATACCATTAGCAATTATCTGGTCATAATTAGGCTTAGCAGGTAATGCTTCATTAAGATGAATGGTGAAATTCACATCTCTTTGCTGGTGGTGTTTCAGATTCTGTAGATGCAGACTCACCACGATAATTACATTTCAATATTTCTTTCCATTTCTTTGATATTAAAGACTGGAATTTCATACACCATCTTCTGCTTCATTTTGTATCTGTTTGACCACAGTAATTTATTTTTATTTTCTAAGTCCTGCTGATAGTGTATTTGTTCTACCATAGATATGTGTTACCCACATTCCCAGTTCTTCACTGCTTCAAATTTAGAATTCCATCCTATAAATCATATTTCTGAACTGTAGATTGTAGGCACATTGGGGCATGCATTATGTGTCCTATGTTTGCAAGACATTGATGATAATAACCTCAGTTGCTATGTATGTTCCTTAACATTTAACTGGACAGCCTATATAACCCAGGAATTCTCTCTCTCTTGATTTGCTGTTTGTGTTTCTTTGTCAGAAATACCAAGGTCCTAGATTTCATGGTATGAATTTAATTTTAAAATTAGGATATATATTATAAGTTATTAGACAATCATCCTCCTTTGTAATTTTTGTAGTAATAGTTACATTTTTGTCACCTCCCACTTGTGGCACATCATTCCCAACCGTAGTGTGTCTCTACTTCCTTTCTACTGATTTCAGGAGCAGTTTCATTGCTGCTGAAAAGAAAACTGACAACTCATAAAGTGATAGCAGGTGGAAAGGGAACTATTTTCCTACTCACTCGTCTATTGTAAACTTCATGAAGATTGCTTTTTAAAAATCTTTTACCATCTGCTCTGTACTGCCTAGTACTTGATATCTTGTTAGGGTTTCTTGAACTAATTTTTGCAGCCGAGGCCTATTTGCATTTCCCAAACTGAGCCAAAAGACAATTAGATAGAAGACAATTTGAGTCCCAGTCCCTCCCTACTGTGTTGGGAATGTCAAGCTTAAGTATTCCAGGTAACCAATGTGGCTTTGGTCCCATCCATTCTCAGCAAATGTAGCTCTGACTGTGCTGAACAAATTATTTTGTAAAAACAGATTTCTGAAACACATAAAAATGATCATGTAAAACTGTCCAGTATGATTAACGCCTAAACCCTAAGTCTTAGATTATGTGCTAATAGTTCTCTTAGCTTCAAAGCTGTGAGAACTCAGATTTCTCTTCCATATAGCCAAATTTCCCTTCTATAGAACCAAAATACTGCAACCCCATTGATATATTGAGTCCTGTTAGTTGGCAGTGTTGTCTTTTCCTCTCTACTATTCATCAAAAACCTTTGTCCACACAGGTTGATTATATTAATCATTAGCATGCAGGATGGGGAATATCTATTTTCCCCCCTACTCAAATGCATGTACACAATATAGAAACTTTCATATTATAGTATTTTTCATCTCAGAATGCTTTGCAAACTATGTAATGTACCTATCACACCAACAAAATACCTTTGGAGCACAGAGAGGCAGCCAACAAAACTTGTAGGACACTTTCCACCAGTGGAGGAGAATAGAAGTTTTCTTGAGAAAAGTGCCATGGGATCTCTACTGGCTGCACGGAGCAAAAGGGAATCAGCCTGGAAGTGTCTCACAAATGACCGCTACACAGTGCATTCCCTTTACTGTTTTTTGGATGAAGGGCTGCGCCAGTTATGCTAGGATTTGAATCTGTGGTTCCAAGGAATCTTAAGGGCCCTATAGCTTCATTTATATGAACAGGACACAGTCAGTTTAATGATATTGGGCCAGAGTCTGATACAATTCAGCATGAGTAAGAGTATCTTACTCCATATACAGTCCCACTGAAGTCAATTGGCCAGATTCTCTGCCCCACCTGAACTTTGTTTGCATGCAGTTGGGAGGGACAGACCATCAGAAAGTCATTTGTGGCCCCTTTTGCACAACACTGGCATAAATTAGACTTGCTTGGCAGAAAACTTACACCTCTGGAGAGTGGGGCATGCAGAGCTCCCCTGGCATACCCTAATACACCCCCTCCTTCCCTTACATGGTAGTTCAGAGAACATCCTATTCAGGAACCAGCTCCTCAGTGGTGAAATTGCCTGCACAGCATGAATTCTCCACTGGCTGTTTCTGGCCAGTTTAAGTCCACTTTGTGTTGTAATCTGTATACTATGCACAATCAGGCCCTTTGTAAATAAACACCTTTTCTTACCAACACCACCTTGTGTTATTAACACTAGAGAGGGTTTTAACATCCACATTTACTTTTTACTCTTTCTGGTAACTGTTGAACTTTTCTGTTGGTTTCAGGTTTTAGAAGAGTTTGATTTTGCAAAACCAAAACACTGGGGCAAATCTAAGTGACAGCATTCCCAGTGGTTTAGTCATGTCTTTTGTTTGTTTTAAAGCAATTTGTCCCTATTCACCCTGGCTAGCAAAATCAGGTAAAATAGTATTTAACTTGAAATAAAGGTACATGATCAGATTCCTACTACATGTATCAGTATAGTTATGCTGGACCGTATTGGTAGCTGCCAGCAAGCATGGCTTTGAGCTATCGGCAATCACAGATTTCATGGATGTTGATGGGCATGCTGGCCACTCATAGGTCTGGCTAAATGGAACATGCAATTAAGCTCCTTTATGGAGTAATATAGATGAAACAACAGAAGCCACCACCCAAATTACTTGCCACATGGAAGGCCCGAACCAGAACTAACTCAGGTAGAATAAAAAGGATTTCCCTGGGAACTGATTGCCAAGGCAAGGGCTGGGACATTGACACACAGCTATAATCCAGTCAAACAGAAAGCAGCCAAAAAAGCCAGGAGAAAGCCAAAGCAGCACTGGTAGCATGGCCTGGAGAGCAAACCAACAGAGCGCAAGAGAGAGGGCTTCTTTTGGACAGAGTTCTGTCTGAAAAAGCAAGTTTGGAATTAGGAGATGGTTTCTTTCCTCATATTGTTTGTTTCTGTTCAGAGAAACAAGACTTTGTGTACATTGTAAATAAACAGTATTGCACCACAGAAATACTTGACTATCATCCTTCTCCCAGCAAGGCCCCCAAAATTGTCTAACTGCTCAGGCTAAAAGGGGCAATAGTACTTTTAACTACTAAATGTGCTCTGAGCAAGATTAGAGGACACAGTGACAAAAAATGTTGGAAGCCACTATTAGAGCTCAAAACACTGGTAACAATAACGGACATGTTTTTGGCATCAGCCAATAGTATAGAGAGCCAATAAGTGTTTCAGTGCTTCTTATGAAGCTACTCAATAGATACAATGGGAATTAGGTACTTGGGGCCTGAGCTATAGCTCATAAAAGTCTATGGGATGACTCCTATTGGTTTGGATCAAGCAGTTGAAATGCAGCTCGATAAGTGTCAAATGTTGATGAGTGCTACAGTCTAAACTTTATTTTCCATTCTCATCCCTTTTTTAAATGAAACAAAATAATTTCTTCAGCAAGTCTGCCTTCTCCCTCTTCCATATGTTCCTGCCTACATAAATACCTTTAGCCTCTTTATTAATTCTTTGATAAATATGCTTACATCTTCGCTCTGCCTTATTTGCAACATTCAAGCTGATTTTTAGCAGTTTTTGCTCTTATCTTACGCTGGGTAGGGCAAATTCAGACCCATTGGAAGCATGTACAACTACCCTGGCCTGAGTGGAGCTGAACTACTTACCTGGATCTAAGCTTGGCCCTCTGTTTCTCTAGCCCTGCAGTTACCACACTGTGTGTGGCTCTCCTTCCACCAAGACTTGAATAAGAAAACATACTGCAAAGCAGTGGTGTTCCTGAGACTTAACATTTGGGGTGGCAGATGGGGTGATAAAGAAACTGTTTGTGGGGGTGGGGTATGGCCCTTATCACTCCACTCCCACAGCATATATTTTTAGCATTAAAGATAATGTGGAAATTTGGTGCATTTTAGAGATGTCTTATATCAATATACTATCCCCTTAAGTATAGTGCTTTATCATAAGAATCACAGGATTACAGGACTGAAAGGGACCTCAAGTGGTCTAGTCTACTCCCCTGCAGTCATGGCAGGACTAAGTATTATCTAGACCATGCCTGACAAGTGTTTGTCTACCCTGCTCTTAAAAATCTCCAAGGATGGAGATTCCACAATCTCCTTAGGCAATTTATTCCAGTGCTTAACCACCCTGACAGTTAGGAAGTTTTTCCTAATGTCCAACCTAGACCACCCTTGCTGCAATATAGTCCAGTGCTTTTTGTCCTATCCTCAGAGGTTAAGAAGAACAATTTTACTCCCTCCTCCTTGTAACAACCTTTATGTACTTGAAAACTGTTATCATATCCCCCCTCAGTCTTCTCTTTTCCAGACTGAACAAACCCAATTTTCTCAATCTTCCCTTATACGTCATGTTTTCTAGACCTTTAATCATTTGTTGCTCTTCTCTGGACTTTCTCCAATTTGTCCACATATTTCCTTAAATGTGGCACCCAGAACTGCACACAATACTCCAGTTGAGGCCTAATCAGCGCAGAGTAGAGTGGAAGAATTACTTTTCGTGTCTTGCTTACAACACTCCTGCTAATACATCCCAGAATGATTTTCACTTTTTTTGCAACAGCGTTACACTCATATTTAGCTTGTGGTTCACTATAGGGTGACCAGATGTCCTGATTTAATAGGGACAGTCCCGATTTTTGGATCTTTTTCTTGTATAGGTTCCTATTACCCCCCACCCTCTGTCCCGATTTTTCACATTTGCTGTCTGGTCACCCTAGTCCACTATGACCACCAGATCCCTTTCCGCAGTACTTCTTCCTAGGCAGTCATTTCCCATTTTGTATGTATGCAACTGATTGTTCCTTCCTAAGTGGAGTACTTTGCATTTGTCTTTATTGAATTTCATCCTATTTACTTCAGACCATTTCTCCAGTTTGTCCAGATCATTTTGAATTATAATCCTATCCTCCAAAGCACTTGCAACCTCTCCCAGCTTGGTATCATCCGGAAACTGTATAAGTGTACTCTCTATGCCATTATCTAAATCATTGATGAAGATATTGAACAGAACCAGACCCAGAACTGATCCCTGCGGGACCCCACTCATTATGCCCTTCCAGCATGACTGTGAACCACTGATAACTACTCTCTGGGAATGGTTTTCCAACCAGTTATGCACCAACCTTATAGTAGCTCCATCTAGGTTGTATTTCTTTAGTTTGTTTATGAGAAGGTCATGCAAGACAGTATCTAAAGCCTCACTAAAGTCAAGATATACCATATCTACCGCTTTCCCCCATCCACAAGGCTTGTTACGCTGTCACGGAAAGCTATCAGGTTGTTTTGCTATGATTTGTTCTTGACAAATCCATGCTGACTGTTACTTATCACCTTATTATCTTCTAGGTGTTTGCAAATTGATTGCTTAATTATTTGCTCCATTATCTTTCCGGGTCCAGAAGTTAAGCCGAATCAATAATGATAAACTCATCATGCCACTGCCATGGTAGTGTTAGCTGCAGTGGCATTTGGGCATAGCTGTGCTGCAAAGAATATTTCTCTTGGGTTCACAATTTAATACAGCATGGGCCCTTGGATACCATATACAATGCCCATTACATCAGTGGGTTTCCATGCACCTCTGTGAGGGCAGAATTGGGCCCAGGGACCTTAGTGCTTCTTCTTAGTGTATGTGCAATGTATCTCAGGTGGCACACGACCAGGATTCATCACCAAATTTGGTCCACTGGTTGGATCATTAGCTTCTCCAGCCCAGGGCTCAAGTAATGCTGATCCATGCCCCCCACCTTAGTGCTCATGTGATATGATACAGATGAGTGAAGCGTGTCAGAATTAGTCAATGCTTATACTAAATACTGACTATAGGGCTGATTTTTTATTACATTTCTAAATGGAAAAAAAACTAAACGATGCCCAGATTCTGCCCTCATTACTCACATTGGACCCAGGTCTCCACTGTTTGCATTTTGTGTTGTCATTCACAGAAGTTGTTGTGTGTGCAAAATACTAACATTCTGATTGGGTAGTGTTTTATCCCCAGTTTTTACTCTTTCTGCACTAGCATATATGATGACACAAGGTGCAAAGCAATGGAGAACTAGCACCATTGAGTAGTTCCTTACCCTGCAAGCAGTCTCTCTGAAATCAGTGGGACTGCTTGTGGAGCAAGGTACTTCTCAATATTCTGAAAAGCAACAGAATCTGACCCTAAGTTAATAGCACTCTGAACAATACAAGATTCCAGTTGCATGGGAAAACAGAATCCTGCTGCAGATGTGTTCATATCTACAACCTAATCCTACACCCTCTGAAGTCACTGATAAAATTCCATATGGCTTCAGTGGATGGCAACATCGAGTATCTAGTGGTCTTTGCCAAACAACTTTTAGATTAGCAGAGATGGTCAAATATTTCTATGGTTAACTAACTTAAGCCCTATTATATTCAGTTTCTTTTTCCATTTATAAATGTTACCCTTTTAACTAGTGCTTAATTTGTAATGAAAGAGATGCCAGGGCTCAAGTAATTTTTTTACTTTTAAAACTGACATGGCAAGCCAGAGGTGCTGGGGCTATGAATAGCTAGAGGTGCCAGGGCTCAGCCCTGGCAAGCCCTGGCACAAATCAAGCACTGCTTTTAACTTCTTCTTCGTATAAGAGGAATAATCCCTTCCCTTAAAAAAAGAAAAATCTTTGGAAACTAGAAGAGCTGCCCAATAACCAGCTTAACATTTCCTTCTCTTTTACTTTAGGGAGGGAAAAATATTGAGAAAAAAAAAACATGTGAGATGTTTATTGTTACATTGTGTTGCATTGTACACTAGGTATCTGTTGGGCACCAGCGAGACAATGAGTTTATGCAGGTTATACCCTTAACAAAAACCTGTGTGGCAAATGTTTGTGTAAAGTGGGCTTTTCTTATTTACCTGTTAGACCTAGCAGATCTCTAATGCACAGACTGTCTTTGTCTGCACTGCTGCATGCAGTATACCCACCGGATAGATAGCAGAAATTCAGGGAGATTTTGAATGGCTAATGCACTTATGCACAAACACTTTTCATATGTTAAGTAGCTATTTACTTTATTCTTGCCCCTACTGGGCTTTTTGGTGACTCTTATAAAAACTGAGATGAGCGTTGCTAGATTGTGCAAAATAAAATTCCTTTTGTTTTCATTCGAGATGGACAAGCAGCAGTAAAGACACCCTGACATTCACACACAAGGAAAACAGATTTGTTTTGACAGTCTATTATACTACAGAAATATTTATGAATGTAAGCTGCAGCAAAGTGCATCAGTCTTAGAGAACGCAAACCCTGTATACCATGTTCACTAATTTAACAGCAAGACAGGGAGAACTGAACAAAGCCCACTTCATTTTTGCTTAAATAGACTTAACGGGGTAGCCTAGCAATTTACCATTGAAAAAACTTCTTAAATGTCATACTTTTCACAAAATAGTAATATTTCTTACATACACTGTGAAGTGACCACCCTTTATTTTGCAATCAAAGATCAGAGCTGGCAGAACTGAAGTGGTTTGGCAGCTGCAGAGATGAAACTGAACTGAACAAACAGTTTCTTAAGTGATGCTTGGATAGAAGAATTTGGAAACTGTTCAGCTTTTTTTGAATTCATTTAAATGTGTGAATCCTTCTTGTTAGACTCTTGGGAATAATTTATATATATATATGGCACTATATTTTATGATACTGTTGGGAATGCAATAAAAGAAAAGTACTAAGAAATTTATTGTAGAGAAAGGTACAGCTTTATTTACATTGCTACTGAAGTCAATAAATGCATGTAACAAGAGGTTTTGTTGCAATTTACATGAATGACTAACAATTTTTTATTTTTGTTGTCCAGATCTAATAACTGAGTCCCGTTTTATAAAGTGGAACCTTCCTATAGACTACGGCCAACACATATGCACAGTATGTATTCAGTGAAGGCGTTAAGGATTATGTGGAAAAATGCTTGCTTTGGAAGTTTTAGGGAAGTGTTATCCATCAAGGTTTAGAAATGACAGCCTCATCAATCATTTTCTGCAGAGCCAACATCTCCAAATCATATAGCTTATCAAATACAGAGTCATTTCATATTATTTTCTGCAACAGGAAGTGCCTTCATAGTTTTCAGTCACATAAGCATCTCTCTCGGGGACAAGCTTCTCCATTGTTGCATATTTGCAGAGTTGTTCTTCAGTGCTTTGGTTCCATCAGCTTCCACTCTTCAAGGTATGAAAATTTTTAATTTATTAGAAATTGATGAGACAGACGTTCCTTGTTGTCTAAACTATCTTCTCTGCTGGAGAATCCAAGGAAGAAAAGATGACAACTTGTGCAAAGAGTAGCTTCCTTTATCTCAGCAACAGCTTCTCATTCAGCATGAGGTCTTTATAACTAGTGAGGATTTGGGTTGTACTGGCATTTGGTCACACTAAACAGGGCAGCCAACTGGCTCTAGCTTCAGTGTTTTGATGCTTCAGTGAGTTTTATCTTTTCACTAGATTCAGTACTTTCTATACAATGCAATGAGGACTCCTCAGCTGAGCTGCATTATTTTTCAGCAGCAGTGATATGGATTTTTGATAGGCACTTTAGTGCATTGGGGTTATGGGAATGGGTTTGGTTTGAAGGAACAGATACATTCAGTTATCCCAAAGATATTGGTTATTATTGTGAGGTTAACATGCAGGAAACTTAATGGAAAATACTGGGTCTGAACCTATATTGCTTGCTCATAGAAATCAACAGATTTTGGATGTGCGAGATATGCAGGTGTGGTCCAGCAGAAGTACTTGTACAAGTGTTTTATGTGATAACTCTACAATGTTGATCCCTCACTGCTGCTGAATGCTGAGCTAACCCTGGACAATTTATTTACCATCCTTTGTGTCCTTCCTCATTACAACTCATCTTGAAGCACATACCTATCTTCTGCCACCGGCAGGTCCTATAATTTGTTATTTAAATTACCGTAGTACACAGAAACCCCATTATCCAAGAGTTCTCTCTTTGTCTAGGCACTTACAGTCTACATTGCAACAGCTCTAATATATTTCAGGGTTTATCCTCACAACATCCTTGTTATATTGTATCATCACCTCCATTTTACAGAAGGGGAACTGAGGCACAGATTAAATGACTTGCCCAATGTGGCAGAATCAGGGATTGAATTCCAGATCTGCATCCCACTTTAACAACTTAACCATAAGACCATCCTTCCTTCCCATGACAGGCATTTAGTCAGAGCATAGACTTCAGATAAAATTTTTATCTGCATCTAGGTGACTTAAGTCCTTAGATACCAGTGATTTTCACTAAGCACCGTGGAATAGTCGAATTACTGCTGGAGCACCCCCTTGTGACTAGGCACATCATTGCAGGCTCTCTCCTCTCCATCAATGGTCACTCTAGGCCTGTGGTAGCCTGCCTCTTCTTGTGACTCAGCCCTCCGGCAAAGTCACATTGTAGTCTGACCCCTTCCAGGGTAACAAGAAGTCCAACAAACAGTCTAAGGTCCTTACAAAAGGTTTTTGGCCCCAACTCTGGGCCAGTCCAGCAACCCTATGACCAGCAGCCAAGGTCTGTTCCTTCAGACTCCTTGTAGTTGCCTCCCTGGACTTCTTCCTGTCACAGTCTGTCAGCAGGCTTCTTCCACAGTCTAAGTTCATCCTTCTTTCTGCGCTGGCTGGCTCTCAAGTCTCTCCTCTAGAATCCCCCAATAAAACCTCAAACAAAAAGTACTACTTAACCCACCTTCTGCCCTCCACAGGCTTAATCTTTCATCTCTGCCATATGTCTCTACTTAGGAGAGGATCACAGGGCCAACTCTCGCCCTGGGTTTCCTCCTTGACCCTCCTCATCTCACTAGTCCCTGAGAATGATTACAAAGTTTCTCCTTGCAGCCTCTTTCTAATCTGTGCTTCTCTTTTTTTATGGTCACCATCCAGCTCCTTCCCCATCTCGGCTTCATCTTTAATTAAACCTGAACCATCCTCCAGCTGCAGCTAGATGAGGTTAATTGGCCTCTCAGGCCCAAATTAACCCTTTCAGAGCCAGAATGTCATTTATACCCCGTCACAGGCATTTAAAAATTGTATGACTTCAGAACCAGGCACTAGTTTTTGGGGGTTTTTTTAGACTGCTGTGTGCCCCACAGTTCAGCAGAGTTTCTGCCCTTTCCAGGGTTGAACACTGCAAATTCTAAAATATCGTTTGATGGTTGTTGAGCAAATAGTAAGGCATTGGCTAGTGCAGTAGTAATATTAATTTCCATTTAAAGGGCAAAAGGAATATTGAAAAGCCCAGGCTACTTACATGTATTTTAAACTGGGATGGGGAAAATCCATTTTGCCTAACCTCAAACCCACTCTAACACTTATTGAACATGATCAGGTTTGTGTTTTGCTTAGAAGGGGCCTGTGGAAGAAAGAGGAACAGAGAAAGAAGAAAGCCAAATAAATATACTGTGTGCAGGCATTGAACTGTATCAGACAGGCTTCTTGGTTTTCTTCTGGACCCAAGACACAGTGGTCTTTTCTTAGTTTGTAAACATGTTTGTATTTTTAAAAAGAATCTGCCTAGTAATAGGGGACATGGTTTAAATGGAAAACCGGGTCCATAAACTAGTTTGGTGAACCCCTAAATATTGTTTGAGAGCTTTGCAAGCCTCAGTTTTAAGCATGATGATGATTAAAAGGTTAACATTGTCCATTGAGTTGGTTTTGCTAAAATTCTAAACGTCAACAGACCAAAATGTTATTGCTGCCTTCTGCTGGTGTTGAATTATAATAATAAAGGATTATCTCTTTTCTAAAGCCACAGAAAAAAATAAATAGCTATACAAGGTTGGCCTCATCTGCTACTTTGCCAAGGAAGTGTTGGCTTTTTGTTCTCTTCAAATGAAATAAAATTCTAAAGAAAATATGCATTTTATTTTTCCACATAGTTAATTAGTTATTTACCATCTTCAGATTTCTGCATTGTCTTGTATGTGTTGAAGGAAGGCAACGTATCTAAAAAATGCTGGATAATATATTACTAGCAGGGACTGCTGGAAGCTACTTTAATAAACAAATTTTAGCTGCAGGCAGATTTAATGTAAATACTGCTATTCTGTGTAATTTTTATAAACCTGGCTCTGCAAAACCACTTGCTGCCACTGACTTGGATAAAAATAATAGAAGAAATTATTTCTTATGAGAGAATAATATATGTCATTGAGGATAAATTGAAGACAATAATTAAAAGTGGTGATCTTTTTCCCATTACGTATTCATGCAAGAATGATGAACATTTGCATGTATGGAATGCTTGAGTTCTGATGTTACAGCTGCATGAAATCTGATGAAACGTCTCTTTCTCTTATTTTGTTGTTTTCTTACTTCCCTCATGAGGGCCCAAGTGTCAGTTGGTATTAATTTCAAGTTGTATAACTGGAGAGACTGCTTTTCTTTTCTAATAGGACTAGCGTGTGTTATTTCTTAAGTTTGTTTACTATTCCAGTACCATTCACAAAGTAAAAGGTTATTATATTGTAAAACTGTAAATATGTGGCGTAACCAAACACCCCAAAAAAATAACGTGCATCTCCTTTCTTATTGAATGTGAACATAGAATCAGTGGTACAGTTATAAAGAAGCAAAACACTGCAATCTTTATAAAACTATCACTAAATGGATTACAAATTACTTACAAAACAGGGTTAGCTTCTTACAGAGATGACATAGAGACAAACGAATTGAAGTGGCATTTTAAGTTTCTGAAACTGGGGTCAGTGTGACTGTCTAATTGCTTTTCTTTGAGCTGTGTGCCTTTCGCTTAATGCAGTAATGAATCATTCGACAGACACTTGCATTCTTGTCAGCTAAACACAAAACTTCAAGCAGTTGCAGTTTCACACAGTCTTATTGGCTGTGGTTTGGTTTTGCAAAATTGACACCAAGCTGGAATGCTTCAAGTTGTGGTTCCTAAGGTCTGATGTGGGGAAATTCCGAGAGACGGTATTAGTTTAGGGCAATGACGATTAAGTAAAGGTAAGAGGGAGGAAATTGAGTTTGTTTTTGATCTTTCCAACCCTTGCAGTCCAGGTTTCTGCAAAATTAGACTCAGTAGTTATGAGCAGGGACCTATTTTATCTGAATCCTCACAGTTCAAGAACCGGATGGATGGGATTCAACTAAATAAATGGCCAATTTGATTGCTAACAAAGACGAATCCCACACTTCTAATTTTAATAATAACTGTTTATACGTCCCAGAGATGGAAGTGTCCATAAAAAGACAACAGCATTTTGCAAACAATTCATTTAGGAAACGGTCACATGACCTTTTTTTACTGCCTTTAAGATCGCAATAAAACTAGCTCAGACAGCTAGCCCTAATGAGGGAGAAAGAGAAAACATCAACCTCTTTCCTTTACTCCATCTAATTATAATCATCAGTGTCAACTGACTCCAAGATCAGCTGAATCCTAATTGACCTCAGACACTGTACAGTGAAAGATAGTCAGAACTGCCAAACCAACTGGAAAAATAAACAAACTGTAATTAGTGCTTAAACTCCTAATTTTCCATTTCATATTTCCCTGCTATTATTCATAATTGCAACATCTTCTTTTAAAGTTGTTTTAAGGCTGAATTTTTAAAAGTTGGGCACCATGTAATGAGTCTCTTGAAATATATAGTATGTATTTCTGGAGGTAAGCACCATAGTGACATTCAATAGGAAATAAAATAGTGATGAATATTAAGCACATCATTCAAGGTTCCTTCTAGGGCTTCAGAATTCACTCTGTTTTGAAAGTGACACTTTTTTTTCCTGTCCAGCTTATTTTAAATGAAAATTTCAAAGACTGCCTGAAAGACTGCTTAATTTTAGGAATGTGACTAGTCCCATTGACCACAATGCGACTACGCATATGCTTCAAGTTTTGAGTGTGGGTTTGGCAGTATTTGCAGGATCGGGGCCTAAATTTGCACTTACAGTTTTACAGGCACAATCAGTTTGTGTGCTGCAAAATAGAATTTTCATTCACACACAGGATTTGCGGACAAAGAGAAGTTAGCTAGATCTGTTCATACCTGAATGGCACACACAAATTCTGTTTGCATAACCAAACCAAGATGATGTTCCTTTGAAATCTTGCTGTATATTTGAAATCCCTAATCCTGGCTTCAAAGGTTTTATTAGTATAACTGAATCCCTGTATTAATCTCACCCTGGATACAGTATGATTGATCTGACACTTATACAGTAGTGTTACAATCCCCTTTATTTTTGATGTTCTTTTATGTGAACAAGAGAATGGTGCTTTTGCTCTGTTGCTTGTGTGGAGTATCCCAGTATGGGGAGCAGTTTTCTGCATTGCAAGATCCATTCAGAGCCTTCACATTCGCAAGTGAAATATCACATCTGTGGGAATTATCACCTAGAACAGTGTTAACTTTCAATGCAGATGCTTTTTGTTTATAGCCCCAAATCTGAAAAGAGCGGCTCTTGCTGGTATTGTACATTAATTTACTAACCTTACCAGTCTTAGCAGTAGGTTGCTGCGATTGTATAGGGTTGGCTGTCATAAAAAAGACAAAAATATCTCTTGGATTTACTGTGACAACCCACTCCCCTTAGTCATAGCCCATGCCACTCAGTATCTCCTAATATTGCAACAGTGATTCCTAACTTCTGGTTATCAGAACTCCTCTGGTAGTCTCATGTGCTGTATACTTCACGAACAACTATCTTAAGCTGTGCTATAGTGCTGACCTCTCCCCTCTCAGAGGTAATTGCCTATCAATGGTGCCTGGTGTGGTTCATGCATGTGTTTAGTTTTAGGTTTGTTTTTGTCGAAGTGCCCATCAAATGTACTGGACACAGTACTAATATTTAAAAGATACTGCTTAATAGAGGGGGGGAAAGAATGATATCCCATCAGCCGTAGCAAACTCTCCCCAGCTCACTCTCTACCCACTTGGAGAAGAGATCCGAGACACAGATCATCAGGGAGAATTTTGTCCACAGTTTGTATAAGCCCTCTGTATCCTTTACTGTGAAGTTGGTAAGATATTATTATTATTAAAAGTGATATTTACATAAAGAGACAATCCTGGCAATATTTCCAAAGCAGCTGTTTTATTGCCAAAGGGGAGTTGGAGAGCATAAACTCAGTGGGTGAAAAAGGAGTTTTGTTATTAACTTCAATGGAACCAGGAATTTCACCTAGTGTCTTGCCTGAAATTATAGTTGATTGGAATTAAGAAAAATCTTTATCATTACAAACAATTGACCCTGACATACTGTACCTTATTTGTGCAAACTATGCTCCTGCAGCAGTGATACTTACAGCTTCCAGGTTGCTCAGTTGTGCATGTTATGAACAGCATAAATGCTATTTTGGAGGAATTTGCAGGTATATAATGTAGCTATGAGGATGATCCATGAAGCCTGCACTGCTGTAGCATACTCTCTGCTCACTATTCTCCAGAACTTGAAAGTCTGCAGAGAGCAAGGATCCTGTTATTATTTAAAGAAAAAATAAAATCACCATAAGCTAACACCACCACAGTGTTTCCCAGTGTGATTCTTATCATCTGTGTATGTCATTGCATGGTCCATATATTTGTTCTTAGCTCTGCCATTGACTTGCAGCATGACCTTGGTCAAGTCATTTATTTTTCTGTATCACAATTCCCCACCGTAATGTAAAGTGAAGATAATATTGCTTATGTAACTTTGAAAGTGCTTTGAGATACATAGATTAAAAACGCTAAGTGCTAAGTAGTATTATTTTAGCCTACAAAGATATAGGGTTATGAAACTGTCCTTACATGTTTTTTTTTACAGTGTTGAGCATATTGTTCATGTTTAGCAAATAAATAACAATAGAAAGAAAGAAAAAGGATTGTGAAACATTAGTTTTTTCGCCTCCAAAATAAATAAATAGCTTTGAACAGTTTTGTAACCGAATAGGTTTTTTGAACGTTCATGTACAAAGATTGATCGTTTTCTCTCTTGGACCAAGGGATTTAAGGTACAAGAAACATCTAGGAAATGAAAACCCATATTAAATTTCAACAATTTGTTCTTCATGTACTAGGTTAAAGCAACTGGATCCCTTAGTTAAGCTATGTCCGATTAAACTTTATATAAAATAGCATTACAGATCAAATGTATCTAGTCATATATACATAAATACTGGCAAATACAAGAGCAAAATTGTGGGATGGATACCTGCATTAAATTCACTGAACAATTAACTAGAAATGTCATCTTTTATTTGACTAGAAAAACAGTCCATAAATCAAATCTCAAATTTTGCTATAGAACAATTCAAGTAGAAGCCTCAGCTATATTATCCCGGCTATACTTTTTCAATGTAATATGGCTTATTCTTTAGAGGGCTTTTTTTTTTTAACCTTATTGTGTACAAACTAATTTGAAACAGCATGAGCTGTCTTGTCAGGTACTATATAGATCATACATTGCATGAGATTCTGTAATACAGAGATGTTATTTCCAAAGGAATAATTAGGTATTTTGATTTTAGTCTAAAATCTTTTACAAATTAATATATTTTCCTTTTTTAAATAATTCTTCTGATGTGTTTCATGACAATGCAATAAGCACAATTGGAAATGAAGAAAAGTGGCACCTTGTTGTTCAGTTTGAGAGAGAATCAAAGCAAATATTTTTTTCTGGTTTATATGATCCTTTAGTTCTTTAATGCAGAGCACAATTACCAGGTAAAATCAGGTAAATCCACATTTTTAAACACTCCCTGACAGCTGGGATGAATTTCTACTATTCATCATTCTTTTAGTAAGACTGTTCTTTTCAACAGGACAGATAATAAAGGGGTGAATATACGGATCAAATCCTAATGTGAGAAAGAAAGGAATCTTAAAGTTAACAACCACAAAGAATGACTATGGGTATGTGAAGCATTTGTTTGCAAGACATTATGATGTTTTAAGCATATACCTAGTACTTTCTACACATGCTGAGTAACCAGGCTAATTAAAAAGCCCATATAGCTCTTGTTAAAATCTGTTCAAATTTTTGGAGCACCTGTTATAACAGAATGCCCACAGACTTGATAGTTTAGCGCCAAGACACCTGCTACCTTATGTCTCACAGTATGTTCAGTTTTATACTGATAGTAAAAAAAAATCCACTTTTTGACATTTAACAATCTCATAAATGATAAGAAATAAGTCAGAAAATTTAGTGATTTAACCCTTGCAGTGTCACTTCTTATTGCTATACCTATAGTTTCCTGTGAGCAGGCAGAGTATACATACAATGTATAACCCTGGGACCATTTTGTTTCTTTGTTGCTGAAGCCATTATATCCAGTATTTACAATGCTGAGCGGGAGGCATAAACCACCCTGCATTTTATTCCAGAGATTTTAGAGCTGTAGCTAGTATAGTCAGTAGATATTTCATGCATACAGAATAGTTTATCTGAAGAAAGGAATGGGTTTTAGATTTCTAGCTAGCTTGTACTTTGTATCCTTGAGCTATTCCCATTTTTGTGCTACAAAGCTATAAAAAGAAATAAAGCGACATGAAACAATTATCCTTTCTCCCTCCCTCCCTCAAAAAACAAACAAACAAAAAAACACTTTGTTCAACAAATTCTATGATTTTGCAGCATACAGAGAAATGTCTCAGTGAATGTTTTTATTAATAAATGTGTATAAGTACTGATCTCCTTGGAAGAAAATAAACGCCAGGAAGGGAATGAATTATTAAAAATGTTACAAGAGAGTATAAGCAAGTGTAATTAAAGGACAGAAAAATATTTAGGCTGAATATCATGAATAACTCACTGACAATTGCCCCAGTCCTGCAAACACTTATGCATATAGATACGTTTACACATTTGGACCCATTAAGTAAATAAATCTGCTAGACTAGGACCACTGAGGGCTATTATAGATTCCCACGATGAAATCCTGGCCACATTACAGTAAATGGGAATTTTGCCATTCATTTAAATGAGGCCAGGATTTCCACCCATAGATTTTAAGGCCAGAAAGAGCCATTATGATCATCTCCCCCAATCTCTTGCATAACACAGGCCATATACTGTAGTTCAACAGGGAGCAATCTTTTAGAAAGACGTCTGATCCTGATATAGATTTCAAGTGATGGAGAATCCACCATATCCCTTGGTAAAATAATCTCCAATTGGCAGCAATGCACATGAGTGCTTTTTTCCCCATCAGCATCTGGCCAAGAGGTTGAGACCTCTCCCCCCTGATGTAGATCTCTTTGACAGACATCCATGGCTTTGCCATCTCCAGCCTGGATTAATGCAGTGCAATCTACAAAGGGCTTTACTTAAAAAACAATTTGTTCCTGAGTACAAGTAATGTTGTTACTTTTATGCTTTATGATTTGCGTGTAATTTTGTGGCATACTATGCTTGCTGGTTTCAGATGAAGTGACCAAAAATGACAGATCCCTAGATTTGTTCATCTGGAATTGTAAACAGGGTTATTCACAGCAGCTCTGAAATTCACTTCTCATAATGCCAAAAGCACAGATGTGATGGTTTTCAGAATAAGTTACTAAGCCTGTCCTAGTTACCCAGACTTTAAATGTACAGGTGTGGTTGAGTGGAGAGATCTTCAGGTCCATCTTCTGACTTGGTAAAGTGGGGTTTGCTTGGTATTGGGGTTTGATTTATTTTTGAAAAGCAGTTTCAATTATAAATGTATTCACGTACCTGTAATTTAGTGATAGGTACACTCTAGAAATGGAAATGTAAGCCTTTGGAGGCAGCAACTGCGTGTTCCTATCTAAGTGGATGGGGCCTAGCACATTCTGGGTGCTAGAGCACCTCTGCTGATCCACCATGTTAGCAGGTGTTAGGACCATGCAGAAAAATGCTGACTCACTGTGGGAACGTCTGTATACTCTGTTAATGTCACACATTTATGTTGCTATACAAATATATAGTGAATGACAGTCCCTGCCTCAAAGAGCATATAATCTAAAAAGGCATGACAGGTGAATGAGAAAAAAAAAAAGTGGGTTGGAACGGGGAACAGGGAAGACAAACTATCAAACAGAGGATATACACAATTTTTAACCAGTTGTGAGCAGGTGATTTAGCTCATTCGAACAGTAAAATAAATACATAGTGAAAATGATTATGAATAATAATCTAGGTGTTGGGGAGGGTTAAACAAAGATTTAAATTTTCTAAATATTTATTTGTATTTCATTTTTTTCCTCAAACAGACTTTATGTATTGGAAACTTTGGTATTTAACACTTCTCATCTCCAAGTACAACTGTTGAAAATGTAACCTAGGAAAACTAATTGGTATCAGATACTAAAAATTCTTGCAAGTTATGGAAAGTGTTAGTTGTGGGAATAACATTTTTTCCGTACTCTGCGTATTGATTTGTCTTTGAGATAAAAAGCAACAAGAAAGCAGGTGATAAGCCTTTGTTAATGCCTCTGGGATGAAATGCTGCAGCTACAGACTACTGTTGATAAACAGATTTTGAATTAATTAGTTCTGCATAATTATCTGAGCTATCAAGTCTCTAAAGCTGAATGGGACTGGTCTTCATACTGGTTATACACTCTTGACAGCCATGAAAAATGTTTTTTTATTTTCAAAAAGATCATCACTTAAAAAAAAATTAGCTTTTACTAGGATAACAATAAAATATTATTCTACTGTAATGGTAGAAGAAATATTAATTACAATTACTCTTGTTGAATTACAGAGACATGTAGCAGAACACATTTGAGATTGCTGGTCGAACTGCTGGCAAAGGAAGAGATGGGCACTATACTTGAATATATGCGGTAAAGTCCCTCTGCCTTTTGGAACCGTATAGCAATTAAATCTGAATACAATGCTTGTGAGTTGCTGCATGCATTAAATCTCATTTATAATATCCGTACCCCGTGTTATAAGGTAATATTTAAGTGTTTTGCTCTTTAACTATAATAGTGTTTGCTATGAAACTGGAAACCTCCACAGTCAGGAGAGAAGAATTACCAAGTCTGAAATATCAGTTTACCACAAGAGATGTCATCTCCTGCCCAGCAAAACAAGGCCTATAAATATCAGACAAGCAATTGCAGAATATCAGTGGATCCCTCCACACCCAGGAAGAGATGTGCACAAACACTCATCCATTCAGCTTGAGCTCTGGGGAAAAGGAATAAAAATCCCTGTCAAGAAGAAATTGTTATCACTATACTGCTTGCAATATGGAGAGGGCAATATTTCTAAGCATAAGCAAGGGATCCCCGATCTGCTTAGCTTAAAGGACATAAAGTATAGAACTTGCACGTTATAGCAGCTTCTATTACTTTTTGAAACCTAACCCTGCAACTCATTTGCGTGCGTATATTTACCAGCTTTAACCTTGTAAGTAACTTATTTATTTTTTGTAATTAATAAACCTTTAGTTTATTTAACAAGGATTGGCAACAAGCGTTTCGTTGGTGAGAGATCTCGGGTACGCTTGACTTGGGGTAAGTGACTGGTCCTTTGGGTGTGGGAGCAACCGGAATATTGTTGTGATTTTTGGTATAAGGGACCATCTATCACAAAAGCAGGCTTCTCAGGTGGCAAAATAGACTGGAGTGCCCAAGAAGAGTGTCTGTGACTCCATGTTAACATTGGTATAGTACTTGAGGAATTCACACTTGATCCTTGGTTGGTGAAATCTAATTATAGAACATACAACCAGTTTGGGATTTGTGCCCTGGTTTATAACAGTCTGCCCTGAGGTTGGCATTCATGGTCATGAGCCACTCTAGACAGTTTGATATAGGCATTTTTATATCATAAAAACATAAGAACAGCCACACTAATCTAGCCCAGTACTTGTCTTCTGACAGTAGCCAATAAACAGAGGGAATGAACAGAACAGGTAATCATCAAGTGATCCATCCCCTGTCACCCATTCCCAGCTTCAGGCAAATAGAAACTAGGGACACTATTCCTGCCCATCCTGGCTAACAGCCATTGATGGAACTATCCTCCATAAACGTATCTAGTTTTTTTTTTTTAAACCCTGTTATAATCTTGGCCTCCACAACATCCTCTGGCAAAGAGTTTCACAGGTTGACTGTGTTGTGTGTGAAGAAATGCTTCCTTTTGTTTGTTTTAAACCCGTTTGTTATAAGCCTAGGAGCCCCAGCCCTGGACAGGACCCCATTGTGCTAGACGCTGTACAAAAGCTGAATGAAAAGACAGTACCTGCCCCAAAGAACTTACAATATAAGTAGAAGACAAGAGACAACAAGTAGATAGACAGAAACAATGAGACATGAGATTCTGGCAGATATATAAACATGGAAATGATTTTAAAATATTTTGTTTTTTTAATATATTTCTTTAACTTTGAAGCTACAAGTATTCCACTAATGATTTAGGGTCTTAAACAGATTTGTATTGTATTATAAGTCTGAATAGCATTTCAGTCCACCTTTACCTTGATATTCCAGCAAAGTAGCTCATCCTTCTAATCCTGTCACTATGGAATTTTGTAGGGGTTGAGTGATTTTAATAACCAGAAAAGGGAAAAAACTTGTATTAAGTATTAGTCCACTTTGAATTTCTCCAATGGCTTAACAATTCACATGGCATTAATATTTGATGACTAGGCCTTGATCCTGCAATTTACAATATGTGGGTGTAAAGCAGCACCTGTACAGAATCCCCCCCCTTGAAGTCAATGGTGCTCTACGGAAGCAGAGCACTCTGCTTCCGTAGAGCACTAGAGCACATACTATAAATTGCAGATTTAGAGCCAACCTGGTTCCCTACGAAACTTGGACAGGGTGGATGCTCTGTCTTCAAAATCCCAACTGTTTAAGCCTCAACAATTAATAAAGTCTGGTGTGTACCAGCTCTATGTTAAAGTGATTAGCTTGGCTTTCAGTGATCAGTCTGGATGGGCCAGTTTAGCCATAGCATTCTACTCTTTGAATAATACATCTATAAATGCTTTTAAAAAGCAGGAATAACAAAATCCACTGAAGTGACTTACACAAATAGGTCTTTCTTCTTTAAGATGTACACTACCTAATAAATAAAGAAATAAAATAAAATAAAAACAGACTAACATAGGTTTTTCTATATCAGATTAGACCATTGGCCCAGTACCCTTCCTCATTAAAGCTTCAGAAGAAAGTGAAAAACACTATGTAACATAGCCAGTGTGTAATATTGTGTGTATTTTGGCGAGCGAGTGCAATGCTTCCTGACCTCTACGGTTTTTGAACCCTGAAGTGTGAGATTTGTTTAAATTGAATATTATTGTTACAGCAAGCTTGCATAGCTACAAATATTATTAGGACTCATCAAATTAACCTATCCTTTTTCAAATAAAGCCATAGTATTTTCCATTATCAATAAACATTATATTCAAACCTAGATTTATATGTTTAAAATTATTTTAATATTACACACACAGAAACTATGTTAAAAGGACATTATTAAAGCTGCAAAGTCAAACACTCAGAAGTTAGAAAATGTCAGAATTAAGGTTGCCAGTGCAACCTTGCCTGTCACTTGAGTGAATGAAGTAACTACTAGCAATAATATGTGGATCAGCATCAGGAAGGGATGGGACACTTTTGTCAGTGGGTTCACAGGTATTTGCTGACAGCAGATGGTGACACTCAGGAATCTGGGTTGCATTCAAGGCTCTGGAGAAGGGTATGCTCTAATGGGAACAGATTGCTCTGCCCATTTCCCACAAGTCTGATTGCTTTCGCCCCATCCCCTTCAGTATGTCTCTGTCCCAGTCCCAATCCTGTCTCTTTCCCACCCTTGGGTCCTTGTCTCAGTTCTACTATCTATGCCTACCTCTCTTCCCAATCCCAGCCTATCCCATACTAGCTCCTTGCCCCACCAGTCTCAATTCCTCATGCTTCTCATTCTAGTCCCGGTCTTCATTCCTCTCCCAGCTCCACATCTGATCTCCCTGCCCCTTGTTTCCTCCCACACTAGTTCCTAGTCCTAGTCTTTTTATCAAGACACAGCCCCAGCCTCCTCCTCTTCCTCTAGCTCTTCATCCAATCTCGGCATCTGCCCCAGCCAACTGGCTCCCACTTGCTCTGTTTCCCTCAACAGTTCCCATGCCCCCCTTACTTCCAGTCACAGTCTCCTTGCCAACCAGTTCCAGCCAGCCTAGCCCACTCTAGCTCCTTGGCCAGCCAGTCCCAAACTCCCAGTCTCACCAGACTTGTGAGAATCTACTCCTTTCCTTCCCCTCCAATCAAACTTTTGTGCCCTGTGCATTCAAACCAGGCAGCTCCCTCTTTTATGCTGCCTGGGTACCAGCAGGAGGGGTTATTGATTGCCAGCACAGGTGAAACAGGATCCCTGCTCTCCCTTCTGATGCCCAGCTCTACGTGGTCCTGGAGCAGCCATTAAAGTCCAGATCCCTTGTAGCCATGGCTTGGAAATGCTTAGTTGCTCTGTGGAGATGACACAGTTCAGTCACCATAGGAGCTGTGAATGGCTTGAATATGCTTAATGAGTACATGAGAATGAGAACCTTCAGAGATTTAAACTGCTAAAAATCAAAGAAATCTGAGTGTGTACATGTGTTTTTTTTGCAAACTTACAATGTGGCCAACTTTGCATGGGTTTTCACAGGGATGGCTAAAAATACATCCCTGACACGAAGACCACTCCCTGGCCCATTTCAGGTGCCTTCTCCAGAACATGAGGACACTAGAGCATTTCAGACAAAAGGTCAGCGGAAATTTTTAACGTATGTAAAATGACATTTTCCCCTAGCCTTGGTCTCAGAAATGGTTGAACCTTTTTGGCTAAGATTAACAAAAACAAACAAACAAACAAACAAAGGAGAAAGCACAGACAATTTCAGAAAGTTCAAAGCAATTAAAACAGTTTTATAATGGGAAGCAGGGCCGGCTATAGGCACCAGGCACCCAAGCACATGCTTGGGGCGGCACCTGGTAAGGGGCGGCGGGGGGAGCGCGGCGCGGCATTCCGCGGGGGGGGCGCTCCAGCGGCGCGGTGTGGCGCTGGGGGGGGGCGGGCTCCGGTTGTGCGGGGCTCGGCGAGGGGGCGGCGCGGGCGCAGCGCTGGAAGGGGGTTCCGGCGGCGCTCGGCGGGGGGCGGGGGCGGGCTCCGGCAGCGTGGGGCTTGGCGCTGGGGGGCAGCGCGGGGCTCGGCGCTCGGGGGGGGGGGTGCGGTGCGGGCGCGGCGCTGGAGGGGGGGTTCCGGCGGCGCTTGGCAGAAGGCGGGGGCGGGCTCCGGCGGCGGGGGGCGTCGCGGGGCTCGATGCTCGGGGGGTGGGTTCCGGCAGCGCTCAGCGCGGGGGGGAGGTGGGCTCCGGCGCGCGGCGCTTGGCGGGGGGGCGGCTCGGGGGGGCAGCGCTCTGGGGGGGGTTCCGGCGGCGCTCGGCGGGGGGGTGGCGCGGCGCTCAGCTGGGATGGGGCGGCGCGGCCCGGCGCTCGGCGGGGGGTGGCGCTTTTTTTTGCTGCTTGGGGCAGCAAAAAAGCTAGAGCCGGCCCTGATGGGAAGTAGTGGTCAGCCTTAATAATAGGAGGCACTACCAATCTCACCTATAATAGGTTTTTATAAGAATGGAATTAAACATGTGCACTGAAGATGAGTCAGATGCTCATGGCATCCTGTTGATGGGATGGGCCAGCTCTTCTATAAATCTAGGCTACAAAAGTGCGCTTGCTAAAGAAGCCTAACGTTTTTGGAGAAAATAATCATTCTAGCTCAGTCGGACCTCATGCAAGCAGATCTCCCATTACTGTTAATGAGAGCTGTCACTGTAAAGACAGGGCCTGTAAGTAGGAGGGCACGGTCCTCATAAAAATACCACACTTAGAAATACTGGCTGTTAAAACCTACCATATTTCTAATGGTTTCTTTTATTCAACTTCCTCAGTGAGTTTAGTCAAGCAACAGAGTCCTGAAGCAGTGCTCTATTTGAAAATAGGCCAACAAACTTGGCCCAGTTTTCCTCTTGAACTGACTATTCACAGTTTTCACTTTCAAGACCCCCTGACCCCACCTTCTATTTTTTCAAGCAACTTTCAGCTTTTTATCTCTTCTGAGTGGGAACTAGTGAGACTCACATTGTCTGATTTGCCTGGTCAATCAGCAGAATAGCTCTGTACTTCAATGCAGCTGTTGATGCTACTTAATCAGTGGGGGCAGGATATTGCATACTTGAGAGGTTTTAGTCTTCTAAAATCTACATTCTGTCAAAGGGACTTCATTGTATAATTAATGACAGTCAGAAATATTCCATTAAGTGCAGAACTTATACGAGACATAAATGAATACAATTTGACCCCAGGTACAACACTGCATATATTTTTATATAATCATCCAGTTCAAATTTTCTAAAATGTAATATGTTGCATGTGATATAGGCAAATTAGCATTTATAACAGCAAAAGGTATATCATTGTTAGAAGGAAGGATGAGTTAGTTGAACATTTGATTAATTGAACAGTATATTTTACCCCCATCGAAAAATATACATCATCCTTTGAAATAAAGTTTACTCCATCTTCACAAAGTTTGGGTCACAGTTTTAGAAGTGTTATTTGCTTGAAATGGCTAATGTTTTGTCATGTGCTTTTTGAGATGCCCTAAAACAATTGTACTGTAATTATAATGTGACTTGAGAAGGTCTTTAGAAAAATTATTCATTTGTCAGAATAAGTAGATATTTCATACACAAATCCTTGCCCCTTCTGAACATATTCCTTCTGTATCTTAGTATGTGAGTATTAAAGCCTCTTATAATTGATCTGGCCAGTACTGGTACTTCATTAGGTGAAACATTAGAATTAGTACTAGTTAAATTCCTAAATCCAAATCCTTGCACAATGAGATGAGAATGGTTGTAATTAAGGGCCAGATCCTGCATCATTCTATAGTATGTATTGGCAATTGCCTGCTTGCACAACACTTCCAGTGTAGAGGCAGACTATGCAGGATGACAATGGCTTCTCCATGTGATATATTGAGTTGCACAGCACCTGGGTACCTCCCTTCACACTGTGTGAATCAAAACCAGCAAAGTGGTGATATGGAGCATTTTGGAAGTGGAAAGGGTGCATCATAGCAATGCTTCAAACACAAAAGGTTCATTACAGTCATATAGACTATATTTGAAAATAGCTTAATTGCAAATTTGCTATGTAGTTACATCTAATGGAGTAGATAGCATTTGGAGTAGGGCTGTTGATTAATAGCAGTTAACTCATGCGATTAACTAAAAAAAATTAATCACGGTTAAAAAAATTAATTGCAATTCATCACAGTTTTAATTGCACTGTTAAACAATAGAATAACAATTGAAATTTATTAAATATTTTGCCTGTTTTTCTACATTTTCAAATATATTTGTATTCTGTGTTGTAATTGAAAGTGTACAGTGCTCACTTTATATTATTTTTATTACAAATATTTGCACTGTAAAAATGATAAACAAAAGAAATAGTATTTTTCAATTCACCTCATACGAGTATCATAGTGCAATCTCTTTATCGTGAAAGCGCAACTTACAAATGTAGATTTTTTTTGTTACATAACTGCACTCAAAAACAAAACAATGTAAAACTTTAGAGCCTACAAGTCCACTCAGTCCTACTTCTTGTTCAGTCAGTCGCTAAGAGAAACAAGTTTGTTTACATTTTCAGGAGATAATGCTGCCTACTTCCTATTTACAATGTCACGTGAAAGTGAGAACAGACAGTCACATGGCTCTTTTGTAGCCAACATTGCAAGGTATTTATGTGCCAGATATGCTAAACATCCGTAGGCCCTTTCATGCTTTGGCCACCATTCCAGAAGACATGCTTCCATGCTGATGATGCTTGTTAAAAAAATAATTCATTAATTAAACTTGTGTCTAAACTCCTTGTGGGAGAATTGTATGTCTCCTGCTCTGTGTTTTACCAGCATTCTGCCATTTATTTCATATTATAGCAGTCTTGGATGATGACCCAGCATGTTGTTTATTTTAAGAACAATTTCACTGCAGATTTGACAAAATGCAAAGAAGGTATCAATGTGAGATTTCTAAAGATAGCTACAGGTGTGGAGCATGCTTTCAGAACTCTTCAAAGAGTGACATTCTGATGCGGAAACTACAGAATCCGAACCATCAAAAAAGAAAATCAACCTTCTGTTGGTGGTATCTAACTCATGATGATGAAAATGAACATGTGTTGGTCTGCACTGCTTTGGATTGTTATCAAGCAGAACCCATCATCAGCATGGATGCATGTCCTCTGGAATGATGGTTAAAGCATGAAGGGACATATAACTCTTTAGAGCATCTGGCACGTAAATATCTTGCAACACCGGCTACAACAGTGCCATGCGAATGCCTGTTCTTACTTTCTGGTGACATTGTAAACAAGAAGCAAGCAGCATTATCGCCTGCAAATGTAAACAAGCTTGTTTGTCTGAGCGATTGGTGAACAAGAAGTAAGTCTGAGTGGACGTGTAGGCTCTAAAGTATTACATTGTTTTATTTTTGAATGCAATTATTTTTTGTACATAATTCATTTGTAATACATAATACATTTGTAAGTTTAACTTTCATGATAAAGAGATTGCACTACAGTACTTGTGTAACCCACAAGGAGATTACCTAGATTCCTGAGGCTCTGTCTGCTGGCAGCTCAGGGAGAGGCATACTGTCCCTGGTAGGGAGGGGGAGCCAAGGCAAACTCAGAGTCTGCCCGGCAACCAATAGGGAGTGAGATGCTCTTCCCACAGAGTCCAGGAAAGGGGAGAAGCCATTTTTGAGTCAGTCTGGAGCTAGCCAGGACAAGGGCAGGACTGGCTGTGTGGGGAGCTGGTGAGTCCCAGGCCTGCATGCAGGGTTCCCCCTGAAAACTGGCCTCTAGGGACCTGAAAGCAAGATCTCTCTGCTGGGCTTTTCCTTCTCCACTGATGATTCCCAGTTTGTAGAGTTTTGCTGGGAAACTTCCCCAGCCAGGCTGAGTTAGCCCTCCAGCTCCCTAGCTGAGACCAGTCACCACATGGTCAGCTCTGCTCTGTCTGCTAGTTCAGGGCTGCTGCCTGCTGTGTGTATGTGTGTCTGGATGCTGGGCTAGGAAAGTACAGTTTGGATTTTAATACAGTTGTGTAATCTGCACCTTGATCCCTGCACCCCTTTGTGGTGAGGGGAAATCCTGGGACTGAAGCAGCCTGATTCCTGCTTAAAGAGGATCCCTGCCAGCAGAGATCAGCCCCTCTGCAGTGACTGAGGAGTCCAGAGTCATCTCTGAACCTGAGGATCATTCATGGAGTTTGTGAGTGCACCGTCTTTTAGTTAGTCAGGGAATTTGTTTTGTGAACCCCCTACTCTGAACTGTGTCCTCAAGCCAGGGAGTGAGGGTTTGGGGATGTTATAACCTGCTGCATATTCATAGACTCATAGATTCTAGGACTGGAAGGGACCTAGAGAGGTCATCGAGTCCAGTCCCCTGCCCGCATGGCAGGACCAAATACTGTCTAGACCATCCCTGATAGACATTTATCTAACCTACTCTTAAATATCTCCAGAGATGGAGATTCCACAACCTCCCTAGGCAATTTATTCCAGTGTTTAACCACCCTGACAGCTAGGAACTTTTTCCTAATGTCCAACCTAGACCTCCCTTGCTGCAGTTTAAACCCATTGCTTCTTGTTCTATCCTTAGAGGCTAAGGTGAACAAGTTTTCTCCCTCCTCTTTATGACACCCTTTTAAATACCTGAAAACTGCTATCATGTCCCCTCTCAGTCTTCTCTTTTCCAAACTAAACAAACCCAATTCTTTCAGCCTTCCTTCATAGGTCATGTTCTCAAGACCTTTAATCATTCTTGTTGCTCTTCTCTGGACCCTTTCCAATTTCTCTGCATCTTTTTTAAAATGCGGTGCCCAGAACTGGACACAATACTCCAGCTGAGGCCTAACCAAAGCAGAGTAGAGCGGAAGAATGACTTCTCGTGTCTTGCTCACAACACACCTATTAATACATCCCAGAATCATGTTTGCTTTTTTTGCAACAGCATCACACTGTTTACTCATATTTAGCTTGTGGTCCACTATAACCCCTAGATCCCTTTCTGCCGTACTCCTTCCTAGACAGTCTCTTCCCATTCTGTATGTGTGAAACTGATTTTTTCTTCCTAAGTGGAGCACTTTGCATTTGTCTTTGTTAAACTTCATCCTGTTTAACTCAGACCATTTCTCCAATTTGTCCAGATCATTTTGAATTATGACCCTGTCCTCCAAAGCAGTTGCAATCCCTCCCAGTTTGGTATCATCCGCAAACTTAATAAGCGTACTTTCTATGCCAATATCTAAGTCGTTGATGAAGATATTGAACAGAGCAGAGATATTGAACAGATATTAAACCTGTGGAGGGATTTACCACGTTCTCCCACTTGTGAGTCCCTTGGGCTGTACTGAACCCAGTCAGCCACACTGCTAAACCACTGCAGAGAAGAATTTTGTGGTCATAGGTCATCAAGGGCCCCAACAAAGTACGCGTACCAATGGGACACTAATCTTACATTTGCTACATCAAGTCACATGACTGGGGAAAGTCACAGATATTAGCAGCGTGGGCACCGGTGAATGTAAAAATAGTGTTTTATCCTGTTATGTTATATTTGTCTCCTGTTTAATATAATTATTTTGTTGACTATATTGTATGTGTTTGTGTTATTTCTTGGAAGTCTCCAACTATCTGGCAAGTAAGTGGGAATTACCCTGTGGTTAGAATTTTCCTCCCAAGCTGCCCTAGTGACCCTGTCAGGAAGGAGCGAGGGGTGTGTGGAGGCACGGCCAAATAAATTCATAGGAAAAAATAAAGAAGATACACCCTGCTGAGTGGGTGGTGGGATCCAGAAGAACCCACACCTGTCCATCAAAACCTGTAAGCAGACTGGCATTAAAGAAGGTAATCCAGTGGAGAGGGGGTGCTACACTTGTATTAAGTGAATTGAAAAATACTATTTCTTTTATATTTACAGCGCAAATATTTGTATTAAAAATATAAAGTGAGCACTGTATTTTTTGTATTCTGCATTGTAATTGAAATCAATATATTGGAAAATGTGGAAAACAACCAAAAATATTTATCTAAGTGGTATTCTGTTATTGTTTCACAGCACAATTAATTGCAAATAATTTTTTTAATCGCTTGACAGCCCTAATTTGAAACCTTAGCATTGTAGCATATGAACATGTTGCTAAATCTGTGGCTCAAGAGATCAGTTTGTGTCAGAGTCAAGGGCGTCTGCACCATGTGTTGGCAGGGGTGGCTCTATGGTTTTTGCCGGCCCAAGCATGGCAGTCAGGTGGCTTTCAGCGGCACGCCTGCGGGCGGTCTGCTGGTCACGCGGATTCGGCGGCAGGGCTGCGGGAGGTCCACCGGTGCTGCGCCATCAGCGTCCCCGACACCGAATTACCGCTGAAGCCGCGGTACCCCTTGGTACAGTGGTAAATTTTACCCTATAAATGAGTTCCACTGAGGTTAAACTACACATATGGGACCTGATTCTCCTTTAATACACTATTGTATTTGGGACAGCGGGGAATTTAAGCCACCTGCATGTTTCCCAGATCTGCTCGAACTTACACTTGGCTTTCCATAGACCACTGCACATTAGCCACCCCTCTGAAATGCCCCCCCTCTCCCACAGACCCTAAACTGGAGGCTGGCATCAGGGCCAGCATAGAGCCAGGCTGTTCACTGACCACAGAGGCCCTCACATAGGTGACGTTCTTAGGGGACTGTCTATGCCCACTTTGAAGACCTTTTATGCTGTCAAAACAGTGTAAAGTGGCCTTAGCATAACTGAGAACCAGGCCTACTGTGAATGCAAGGTGTAATCCAATTCTCATGATGAAACTTGCAGAGGAAATTCAGGTTACGGGCATGTCACATAGAATTTGTTAAAATATCAATGCTTTCAGAACTGCCATTTTATTTCCACAAGCATGTGTGGATGAAATTACAGTTTAGTTCAGAACTCCAGCAACATGGAAAGGGTTTTTCAGGGTATGTTTACAAGTAAGCATGCCATATGCTATACTAAAGAAAAACATGCTAATTACTGAGTAAAGACACAGAACTGCTTCAGATCCATTGAACAAATGAGCTGTCTACTTTCTGTGCTATGGGAATAACTCTTCTTAGTCCAGAAACTAAAATCTCTTCAGATGCTTAAACTCTAAACTCAGAAACAAACAAACAGCAACAAATTAGGGTTTAAATAACTAACAATAAGGACAAGATCAGAAGATGTTCCTGATAACTGAGTTCTATAGTTCTACATTTTTTTAATTTGCTATTTATTAAGGTCAAAGAATGTGCTTGGTGCTGTACACAGCACAAAATATAATAGTTCCTGCTCCCCAAAGAGTTTATAATCTAATCAAGATAGGCAACAAATAATGTCCTACTACCTGGAACAGTAGGAAGTTCAGAGGCAGAACAAGATCGTGCTAAGCATCAGGGGTCTAATCCTGAAGTTCTCAGTTAGGCAAAACTCACCTTGAAATCAGTGGGAGTTTTACCTATTTAAGGATTATAGACTCAGTCTTGCTATTATGACTGATTACTATTACACCTCTACCCGGATAGAACGCGACCCAATATAACACAAATTCGGATATAACGTGATAAAGCAGCGCTCCGGCGGATCAAAGCAAGTTGGATATAATGCAGTTTCACCTATAACACGGTAAGATTTTTTGGCTCCCAAGGACAGCGTTATATCGGGGTAGAGGTGTATTTCTATTGTGGGAGCATACAGATGCCCCAGTTGGTTCCAGGGCTCATTGTGCCACATGCTGTATAAACACATAGGAAGACATGGCCTCTGCAATTTAACTTGAAATTTGCAGTGAGAGAAGAGACGGACAAGGATGTGTTTATCTAGGTTAGCTGTTGTACAACTTCATGGTTCAAAAGCTCCTGAATATTTTTTAAAGCAAATTATATAGATCACATATCCCCAGCTGATGCTCAGACTTGCACTTATTGGTTGGTTGCTGGCTTGTAACCAACACAGAAGTGGGTTTTGAGGAAGGAATTTTAGGAGGAAGGAAAGGCTTTAATGGATTAGTTTTCTCCTCTCTTCAGATAGCTGTTCACCCAATATTCCCCCCCCCCTCCAATTCCTATCTGAGGCTTCCCTTTGGTAATTTATACGACTCACTCTCTGGTTGGAGAAGATTTTCAGTCTTTCACTATCTTACATTTCCTAAACATCTAGGGAAACCCTGACTCATTGAGGATTTCATATTAAAGCATGTAGGTTACACATACCATAACGGGATTTCTGTGCTTGTGTGTATAAGGGCTGCAGAATCAGGCCTTTGTTTTGAGGTGGTCATAATTTCCCTTGAAAATATATTTCTGTTTCTGGCATTGTCTGTACAACTGACTTCTTGGGAAGGAAATATATAGGATTAGTTGATTGATGTTTTGTGTACATTTTTTTTTTGCTTCAACTGTTATGTCTTAAGTATTATTATGATGTATGTAGTAGTTATGATTGTTCTCTGGGTACTGCATTTTTCCATTTCTAAATGTCTGTGGTGGAGTTCCAGAACAGCTGCCATTGGGTGAGAGAAAGTTAATGCAGCATGTTACAGAGGAGGCGTGTGCTGGGGCTCTCTGAGGGATACTTTTGTTCTGTGTTTTACTTTAGATTCGTTATTTCTCTGAAAGTCATTCAGGCTGAAAGTTTATGGTTGTTGCCAGAAGTGTTTATTTCCATCGATCATCATAGTAGCTCTCTTAACTGTTTATTACACAATCAGTTTAATAATCAGACTGTTCCACTTCTGCCACCAGAGTTTTTTGGCCTTCAGTTTTTTACCTTCCCCATTCCCCCATCCACTCTAGAAAATCTGCTTTAAAATATTATACTGCTAATATTTCCTTTAACATGTCTAATCCTGGCTCCGAAAGCACTTTAGAAGGTATGTACATACAGTACCCTGCAAAGCAACTACTTCCAAAAAGGAGGACAGTAACCTACTGCAGTACAGCATGGGAGCAGAAACCCTACCCTTACAAAAAGCGTAGAAACAGCATTTAAAAGAACAGTTCTATCTACCTTCTTGCCACTGTCCTAAGTTCTGTTGATTTTATGCTGGAAGCCCAATGATGACATCATAACGGATCTCTCACTGCTGATAGACACCAATCTACAGTGACTCTGTATTGGATTATCGTGCTAGATAACATAGGGCCATGCCATCCTGTGCCCAGGTTATTTCCATATAGGAAATAACAACATCTGCACTGGTGGAATTTCTGATGCAGTCTTGCATTGAAGTTCAGGGGCTTCCCCTTCTCCCTGGGGAAGTGGCCAGAGGTTTCTCTCCCGCAAACCAGCAGATTCTGGCTAAAACCATCTGTATTAGTTACTCATCCCTCCACGGTCCTTTGTAGTCAGGGGCTCATCTCCTGGCTGCCAAAGAAAGCTTTACAGTAAAGAGGAGGGACAGAGATTATGGTAGAATAAGCATTAACTTCCTCACACAAGTCTTGTAGGCGTGGAAGTGGGGGTGGAGGCAATACTGTTGTGAGTAACTGTTCCCTCTGGCTCTGTCCCAGCCCCTCCAAAGCTGCAGAGCCTGAACCCCAGTGAACACTCATGGATGGGCTCCAAGAAGTCATAGGTACAATGCTATAGAGATAGCACTCCCCTCCCCTTACATGGCCATTCCTCACTCTTCTGGCCAGATTCATCTGTTTTATCCCTTCTGCCTGCAGAGACAATATGTATCTGAGTGCAGGAGCTGTTATTTTTATTCCCTGATCCAATTTCCATGACCCACAGAAGATTTGATGTGAGGCTGATAATTCCCTGCAAATTCTGTTACTGCAGTACTGTGCAGGACATATCCATAAGAAACGTATGAGTTGTGGGAGTGGGTTTTAGCAGGAGAAAAATATTTCCATTTGTTTTGAAGAGGGAAAGGAAAAGAAAAGAACATTTTGATGTAAGTTTTGTAAATGTGTTAAATGATAAATTACTAATCGAGGCCATGAGATCATTAAAAAAAACATTCTGAAATGCATGAATACAGAAAAGTGTGTGTGTGGGGGGAATTAGTTGCTACTGCCATCTGGCAAGTAAAATAAAGAGGTCAAGGACATCTATGGACTGTAAAGATGTAAATGAACAAATCAGATCAGCAGATACTGCTATTTCAAAAGCTACTATATTTCACTGACAAGTTACAGAAACGTGTTATTGATTGTTGTATTATTGATCACTTCTTATAATTGTAAGCAAGACTGAACAGGGAACCATCTAACATTCTGAAATTTAACAGTCTCTAAACAGGGAACATAATTAAGGATTTGAAATCTGATATTACATGTTAGCTTCATGGTACTAAATATCAGAGGTGAGCAGCTTCATGTCTGTAATAAATTCTATCCAGATTTCTGCAGTCTTGGGAGAATATGAATACTTTGGGAGAACTAATATTGTTCATTCTGTAAGATACATATGTTCTGGAAAGAATAACAGGCTTCTAAACTACTTCTTGGATGATCATCAGTGGAAAGAGTCACAGAGAGGAACTAAGTTTACAAGAACTAACGGAAAACCTACAGAAAGTGACTGGAACTTTAAATCTATGTTGATTAATGGCCATCGGAGCCCTTGTGTAAATAATTACTATAACTCTCACTCCCCTATTCCTGCCACTCTGCATGGGCAGCCAGCTTTCCTATCCATCTACTGACCACAATCACTATTGGGGAGCATTTCTTTGAGGGTTGCCTCAGATGAGTGCTATGGGACAGGTATTGTGTTCTCAGCTGCCTCTCACAAGAGGTCAGAACAGAAGGCAGTCTTCTCCTCTTCAGGGATGCACTGAAGGGACTTTACTTCAAAACAATCTAAGACTCAGATGGTCTCAAAAGAATATTTGTTAGGGAGAGAGAAAAACCTGGGTTAAAAAGAAAGTGATATTCATAGCATGCCTAGTATGAAACTCTGCAAAAGCTATTCTAGACAGGTCCCCTTCATGCCATTACAGGAGAACAAGCAGTATGTTACAGCCTAGTAGAGCATGTATTCTTTATTCCCTACCACTCTCTTTGTCAGGCAGCATCTCTCTCACACGCACACACACACCAGTCTCTTCTGGTGTCTTGGATCGTCTTCCACTCTTAAGAGTCTTGCTCCCCTTCCACCGCAGTTACAGACGATGATCCTTTTGATGCTCAAGATCTTAGCCTGTATTCCTAGTCCCAGCATGTAAGCAAAAGTATTTATATACATGCCCTTTCTGAGGGAATAGGACAGTTTCCTATGAAAATCCACTGTATATTTTGAAGTTACTCCCTATTTTAATTAATCAATCTTTGCGTAAAGACGTTTGGGTTCCTGTTTTTCTTTCTGTTACACTTATTTCTCCAAATGTTCCTTCAAAGGTGTATCCACAAAGCCACTGACTCCCAGCACACAGTTGTATTCATCTACCTTCCACATAATTGGTGCTGAAAAAGGTCCTTTTGAGATGCTAATTAAACATCCGTTCAAATGTTTACTGGCACTGACTAAAGGTTTTAATCTTGACGATAATTCACGGTCTGCCTGATATTTGATTTGATGTTTGGTATCTTTCCTTACCTGTATTTCTACTCTGTATCGGACATGAATTATTGACAAATAAAGTCAATCTGTCACATTTACTAAATTCAGATCTGCAACCACTGCCTCTAAAACCCCCCAGTGCTTTCAGTCTTATGACCAATAAAAATAAATTAATCATTTAGATCAGAGTTTCCCAAACTGTGATCTGTCGTGAGCAGGTTGGTCACATGGCGTTGCTTCTGTTTATTTCCAGCTGTCAGTCACATGAGAAGCTAGCTAAAATACATTCATCACTTCTCTAATATTTCTTTTTATGTGAAAGATTGTACATCCTGGCAGTAATCAGAAACAGGAGCAGATTTATATGAGCTGAACAATTGCTAATGAGATTGGTGGTCTCTACTAAGATGTGGTCTAAATTAACCCCCCCCCCCCCCCCCCCGATTCAGATCATGCAAATGTGATTGTAAATCATCTCCTGCTGACATTATAATATATGGGACGCCCCAAAAAATCCAATTCACTGAAACGGAGGAAAAAAATATACAAAATTTAGAAAGTTACAAGCAGAATATGGCAAATGCCAGATGAGGTGTGAGAGAATGCCATATGTTATATGTTCCACATTCTTTTCTCTGCTAACTTTTTATTACAGGACTATACATTTATGTATTGTTCATAGCTTTTTAAATGTTATATCTTTTCTCCTATAGGACTCTCACAAGAATACTAATAACTCACCTAAGTAAGGCTCACAGGATACAGCCCTTTAGTACATCTGGCCCTCTTCATATCTTCATTAATGCCACCACCAGTGTCTTTTTTCAATTACTAGTCTCTCTAAAAGAGTACATAGCAGCAACATCCGAGGTGATATAATGAATAATCATTAAACAGCCCTTCTTATGATCTGTTTGGAAAGATATTCTCCAGTACCAAAGAAAGTAAGAAAAAAAGAGTCTCTCAAACATCTAAATCAAATTTTATATGCCCTGCATTCCTGTTATGCCTGCTATCTAAGGATTTCAAATTGTTTCTCAAACATCAATCTTTGCAATAACTTTGAGGTAAGTATTACAATTCTCATTTAACATAGGAGGAGTCTGAGGGGACACTGGAACAATTTTTATAGTGCGGGCGCAGAAAGCCATTGAAAAAAACTGTAAATCCTGTCTATGATGGAAGCCATACATTCAGTTGCTATTAGTAGTCCAAGCCGGGGGTGCTGATGCACTCACAGCAACCCTACTTCCAGCAACCCTGAAGGTGAGGGAAAACAGGGGTTACAGTTTCAAAGTGCCTAAATGATTAACCCAGATCACCAAAAGGTTGACTGCATTAGGGATTCTCCCCCCCACCCCCCAGAAACTCCCAACCTTGCTATCAGCTGTCCTGGTGTGAAGACACACCTCTTGACTTTGGCAGCTGTTTTCACCACCTTGCCGATTAGACTTGTTCTCACCAAGTTTCACTGACACAAAGCTGAAAATGGCTGCACTCGTCCTCCCAATATTGCTAACAATGATGCAGCTCAACTAGTGAGAGCAATGGTGGGAGTTTGGGGTAAAAACTCCCTAGTTTAGACAAGGCTGGAAGGCAATAGCAAAGCTGGGAATAGAAAAGTGAAATTTCCTGAGTTCCTGTTTTGAGGCTGAACAGTAGAAAATCCTTCCTCTCTCCCAACTATATCCAGACAATATTTAAAACAATTTTTTATTAAATGCATCACATTATAGAATATTTGGCTGCAGCAAGAAAAGCAAAGCAAACACTGAGATACATAGCAGGATATAGTACAAAGCGGAGATTATTAGGACCCTGTCCGAAGAGGGAATCCAGAAGGATTTTAACTGTGCACAGTTTGGCTTTGCATTACAAAAATACTAAGAATAGGAAAAGGTACAGAGGGGAAGAAAAAGGGATGAGACAGTGTTGTGTCAATTATGAGGAGAGATGAGGAAAAATAATTTTAATGCACTACAAAAGATCAGGATATTGTTATATTGGAAGGTGTTAGTGGCTGCCATCAGGAGTGTATTTGATCTATGGGAAATCACAGCCCTTATTAGAGCAGATGGGCATGCTAGCCACCCTTCATTCAGGCTAAAGCGAAGAAGCAATTAAGTTCCTTTATGGAGTAAAATAGCTGGAGAGAAAGAAAGCCACCACCCAAGGCACTAGGCTGTATGTAGAGCCAAGAGGTTTCCCTGGTGCATTTCTCAAATGTGGCCACCATAGCCCATGTAGCCACCAGGGGCTTTTCTTGCAGCCACAGCCTCCTGGGCAGTGATTGGGGGGGCAAAGCAGTGGCCCCTCCCCCAGGACCGCCACAAGGAGTTCAGCCCTACCCTCCTCTGGAGACACAAACGCTGAGGAGCAGGTAGTCACTGAATTTCCCACCTTACCAGAGGCAGTGGGATCAGACTTCAGCCCTGGGATGGCGGGCAGCAGTCTCCAGCAGCAGGTCTCCATCCCCCAGCTGCAGGGCACTGGGCTCCCTCCCCGGGCTCACCTCCCTCCATCATCCCTGGCCCCCACTGCCTCACCACCCCTCTCCCCATCCAGGGCTTAATTTGTCCCCAGGCTTACCGGGGCCAAGTAAATCTGCTGTGAAAAGTGATATTTGTATGTTTGTTAATATCACTTTTCACAGCAGACGTAGTAGCTAGCTGGGAGGCTGTGAAAAGTGATATCAACATACAAGTATCACTTTTCACAGCAGCAGACTTACTAGCCAGCAAATCTTAAAAAAGGCAAAAAAAAAAAGCAAAAGAAACAATAACAAAAAAGACAAGAACGTGCAAAGCACCTTATCTGTGTTTCTATTCTGTTTTGGTCCAATAAAGAATAGAGACAATTGTACATTATTTTTATTACTGAGTCAGAAAAAAACCCTACATAAATAAATTACAATGATTTGGACATGTGTATGTTCATATTTATTTGTTTTTCCTAAAGTTAATAAGTATTTTAGGAAAAATTGTCAGAGCGGCCACCAGCAAGAGTTGGTGGCTGCACTCTGCAGTCACCAAAACATTTGTTGTGCCTGGGCTAGGGCATTGGCTGATTGGAACTGTGTGTGTCAGAGGCAGAAAGCCAGAACATAAAAACATAAGAACGGCCTACTGGGTCAGACCAATGGTCTATCTAGCCCAGTATCCTGTCTTCCGACAGTGGCCAATCCAGCTGCCCCAGAGGGCATGAACAGAACAGGTAATCATCAAATGATCCAGCCCCTGTCGCCCATTCCCAGCTTCTGACAAACAGAAGCTAGGGACGCCATCCCTGCCCATCCTGGCTAATGGACATTGATGCAGTCATAAGTGGGGCCCTATGAGGGAGCAGAGATAGAGCTCTGTGAGTCAGGTGACCAGATGTCCTGATTTTATAGGGACAGTCCCGATTTTTGGGTCTTTTTCTTATATAGGCTCCTATTACCCCTCACCCTCCTGATTTTTCACATTTGCTGTCTGGTCACCCTATCTGTGGGGCACAGGACTGACTAGAAACGCAGCTTGGAAATTCTAAGTAAGGAAACTGCCTGCTGTTTGTTCCTACTGTGTTCAGGGAAACAGAAGTTTGTGCACATTCTTTGTAAATAAACAGAATTGCACAACAAAATACCTGACTCAGATCAATTTCTCCTCCTAATGGTACAACCAGGTAAGGCTCCAACGAGCAACAATATTATTGATATGTGTGTCATTCTGAGGGGAATCAGGAAGGTAGAAATCACACATGTACTTGAGAGGCAATCAGCTAAAAATAAAAAGATGGATGGGCTCACTAAGAAGTACAACTCCCACCTCAGCTGCCCCCAAGCTGCTTTGGGGCTGTAGAAGGACCACACAAAGAACTGCCATAGAAAGAAGAACCAAACTGAAGCTCCTGCTTCTCTTTCACTTACTGTCTGTGACTGGCTAGGTGAGGAGAAGAAGAACCCAGGAAAAGGGGATAGGGAATCAGAGTGCTATTGCTACATGGCGGGGAGCGGGGAAGGAACTAGTTGTCAGTTCCTTTGAACTCTACTATCCTAACATACATAAGAACATAAGGATGGCCATACTGAGTCAGACCAAAGGTCCATCCAGTCCAGTATCCTGTCTACCAACAGTGACCAGTACCAATCCTCTAGCCCCTTCACTCCTGCTTCCACTGTGCCCCTTTTGGAGCCAGCCATGGAAGCAACACACCTGAGAACACACATGCGCTCTCTCCACAGTTAAGCAGATTTGGGGCAGGGCCATTCACCTAGGCATGCTCGTCAGCTCCACTAAGCCACCATTAGAACAGTTAAGTGGAGCTTTCAAAGGGAACAGCCACTAAGAGAAGGAGACAAGCGTGGGGGTGGAGGAGATAGAAGCCAATGGAAAAAAGGGAGACAGGATAGTGGCAGGTGTCGTAGGAAGCAGCCACCAAGGGAAGGGGTGAGTTTTGGTGGTGGTAATAGAGGAGGAGGTGGATGAAGAGGTAGCCGTCAGGGAAAAGGGCCTATGTTTGTGTTTTCTGTGGGGGTGGGGAGATGAGCATGAGAAATGAGTCATGAAAACTTTTTAGGGGAAAACCACTTTGAATTTGTGCCTGGGGCTTATTCACATTTGCTCTGTCCTGGGGCAGGCCAAACTGTCTAGGGCAAATACAGGTCTGTCGCATCTTACACTGGGGTTACGTTCCGCAGTCAGCACATAAAGCGAAAATAGCGTATAGTCAAAATTACATTGAGTGTAATGGCGGCCGGAATCACCCGCACTACAGGTACAGTATTAAAATTTTTTTGTTTGTTTTTTGTTTTTGCTGACCATGTAAAGCTGAAATTGTGCATGTTAAATTCACGTAAGATGCAACAGATCTGTACAACATACCTGGGACCAAGTAGTAAAGGGATTTTTGTGAACCTCTGTGACCAAAGGGTGAAAGTTGTGTGGACCTAGAGAGAGAGCTGTGGCTTATGGGAGGATCCAATCAAGGGATGAAGGAGTGGTTTTGGTTCTGTTGGACTTTTCTTATCACAGAGGGAAAGGACTTTTTTGGAGAGAGGGCTAAAAATCTCTGAAAGCCACAGGGAGGCTGCCCTGCTGGGGAAAATGAGGCATGAGGACCATGAGGAGTAAGTGGTGTCTTTGTCAGAATGCTCAAATTTGTAAATTTTTATCACAGCTTTTCAAGTCGTATGCAAATAATGCACATGCATTAAACTCCATGATTTTTTATCTACCTTAACAAAACACTGAGTAAACAATATCAATACACTTTTAGTTTCAAAAACTCAAGTTTAGAGTTGTGTGAATAACTTTTTTGTTTTGTTTTGTTTGAGAGGCTGAACCAAAAACCAAACAGGGGAGGAGAGCAGGAAATTGAATATGACCCAAACTAAAAGTTTCATTTAGTTTTCAGGATATTTTTAAGCTTTTTTTTTTTTTGAAGAATCAATAAAATTCAAAATGAAAGCTTGTTTTAGATCAAAACCTTTCATTTTGAAAATGTTGAAATGAAACATTTCAATTTTTTCAGGACTTTTTTCCCCCCCGTTTTTTTTTTATTGGCACAATTTGACAAAATTGACTGAAATCTGCTAATTGTTTTGGTTGACCCCAATCTTCATTTTTCAGTTTAAAAAAAAAAAGTTTTGCACAAAAAATTTTGATTGGCTCTACTCAAGTTATATCAAACCTGATGCTTAGCTAACAGTTCTTAAGCTGTGGTCATGGGCAATGAGTGATTTGTAGAGACTTGACTGGTCAGATACGGCTAACTCTTTTCCTTGTTTCCAGATGCTAAATCACTTTTTTTAAAAAATGAATATACATGAAATATTTCCTCAATATTAAAAATGCATGTAAGCAAATGTAGTTGCCACAGGGATATTATGTGATTGTGCCTGGGAAGGGTAGTACTTTACATGAGTGTGAATGGAGAGGGAGGTATCCGTGAAACAATTGCTGTATTAAGATGTGATCTGAGCTATGAAAGCTGAAAATGCTTGCACCTAGCCTTCTGTATATCCCATATATGGCTTAACAACAAATTGGCCTTTAAATATTCCTGAGTTTGTTCTGCTCACCTGTAAAGTCCAAATGTGATCAAAACTCAGTTATACAGTCCTGCATTCCTTCAAGCTACTTTGGAGAATTATCAGGGAACTATAGCCTAAACCTGAAATTTTATGAGCAATCAGGGAACACCATCTGTAATGTTCTGCTCAAGTGTACCATTAAAAAAATGCTGAGAAGGAAGTTCTCCATTCTGACTTCCAGTATTCAAAAATACACAGTAAACGCAGATGCCAAAATATGTATTTAATGAATCATGCAATTTTATTGCCCACATATAAAAAGGAATATGAAATTGAAGGATATGAGAAGCCAGAATTTTGAACAGATGTCCCAAAATACCTTTTGTATTTGACAGCACTTCAAATCTTCCCAGTGCTTTTTTTACTCTCCAGTAACTTATTTTTCTTCTTTGTATTATTGAAGCTATTACCATCCTGAGAGATGCTACCTAGCAAATATATACATTCTCATCTTCAAGGGTTAACAAATAGAAAAGGAAAAAATTAATAATGGGGAGGGGGTTGGTATGTGCTGCATGGATGGTCTTGAAAAGCTAAAGTAAGAATCTCATTTAATTAAAAAAAAATGTTCAAGTCAGTTCTTGTTTTCTCGGAAGCAGTTCCCTCATCCTCAGCCAAGTCATCTTCATTTTGCCTAATGCCAAACTCACACAAATGCCAAAAAGGAACAGAGGGGAAAGAGGAAAAAAAAAGTCTGATGAAAGAAACAAGTCCACTAATGTGTGTGTATATATGGTCTCCACTCTGCCAACCTGGTGTTTTGAGGATGTTTTTGTATCACAAGCATGGAGCTAGAAAAATGTTAGTTTTTAATTCAGTTGCCTTTGAAAAGACATGGGTTTAAATAACAAGAACAACAAGCCCCATTTAATACATTCTCTGGTGGCTGAGTGGATTTATAAATAAGGGTCAATGGGAAAATTAATTGAAGGCCCCCAATGTGAGATTTGGGGAGGGGATGAGCTGGAGTGGTTGAATAGGCAGATGGGAATATAGAATCCTGAGGTTGCTCAAGAGAGAAGTAGGACTAGCACGGATTAGAACCACTGCTGTCCTCCCTTTCACTTCTTCCATCTGTCATAAAGATTGCTTCACCAGCCTTCCCTCTTCACTTTCCAAAGACCAGTGTCTTCAGTTATGTTTCTTATACACTATGAGAAAACCTGTATTTTCAGCCTGAATTACTTTTAATTTTTAATTAAGTAAAACAAGAAAGAACAAAAGTAAAGTCTGCACAAGCAGCAGCTGACATGAACTACCTCAAAGCAAGCCCCTCACCCCCATTGAACCAGGGACCAGCAAAACTCCTTCCATTTAAAGCTGTATTACACAGAAAATTAGATTCATCTTGTTACTGTTTCAGGGTATCTGCACTTACATTCCCTCTCCATGGTTCAAGGGCACACTGTTAAAGATTTCTGGCTCCCAGCCATCACATCTCTTAGGTAAAGATCTGCAAATCACTCACTTCTGACCAGGGGATTTAAGGCTGCAAAGCTCCCTACTGTGATATACCCAGCAAGCCAGACTGCCTAAACAGGCCAGTGCTTGTGCTATTTTTTTCTTTCTTGAAGTCTATGACCAGTGAATTGCCTGGTTACAAGTCACCACACAGCTCCTCCTAAGCAAGCACATTTATTCTTCAGTTAACAGCATTACAGAAAACAAAAAAGTTCCTATACACATTCTAAAAGCTTACCAGAGATCACCCATAAATCTCTGTATGGCCCTTGTTGGTCAAACCTTTTCAAATTTCAGCCAGGATTGGGGCTTCCCCTTGGACAGACGGTCCTGTCCATTTGCTGGATCAGAAAGAAGGGCCTGAGTCAGTTTAAACTCAGGCTATTTAACCAACCCTTTCTTTGCCTGGCCTCTGGAGAATCCAGTTTGAACTAGTCTATTTGAGCTTCCCCAGGAAGTGGTACCTCTTGCAAGTGAGGGGGGTTACAATCTGGCTGATTTGCCTTCATCACCACCCACTGTTTTTAGTTCAGGGAGAAGCAGTGGTAACCCTTCTCCATGGAGTAGAACACAATCTTCCATAAACCATTCATTTAAAACAATGGACCCAAGGTCAATATCTTCTGCACATCCATCTACTTAAGTCTTACAGTGACATAACCACATGCATCATGCTTCAGGATGATCTCATTGTGCATCTGTGCTTCCCTCTCCTCAGGAATGTCTCCCACCCCCTATGCCTGAACCTATTGTGCTCCCTTCTGGACACCTCCTTAACTTCATAAATCCCCCTTCTCTATGCCTCTGACCATAGGAAGTGGGTAGAGGAGGCCAGGATACAGCAGCACCATGCCAGCTCACTGCCTTTGGGGTGTTGCCACCAAAAGAGCATCTGGGCCATAGCCCCACCTGCACTCAATCACAAAGCCTCGCTCCCACTAATCCTTTTGCCCCGTGGCCCCACCTGCACTGCTCCTTTTCCTGTCCCCACTCCACCTATTCCCCCTGAGGTCCTGCCCTTGCTCCACCTCTTCTTCCCCAGGATCCCCCCCACCTGCAATTCGTACCTCTCCGCCCCTTCCCCTGAGCCCCCTCCAATCTGCCGATGAGCGGCAGATGCGGGGGCCTATGGGGAAGCGGCGAAGAGGCATGAGTGGTGGGCAGGGGCGGGCCTCGGGTGGAGAAGGGGGCAGGGCTGCAGTCCAGGCATTGATAGTCCCTCCCACTTCTAGGGAGCTTCCGGTGCTCATGCCTAGCCTCCCCAGTGCAGGAGTCACACGCCGCCCAGGCCTGTGACTGCCTCACATTTCCCTACTGAAATGTTGGTGCAAGGAAAAGAGAAATATTCCCCCTTCTCACCTGAAGCATTGTGGGAGGTTTTGCTGTATTGCCAGCCTCTTGTGCATGGTGCTGATGAGGTGTTTATAAAGTACACATCCAACTGGGATACATATCTTACACAAGGCAGCATGAAGAGACAGGTTTGCTGAGAAGGGAGAGTCTAGGGATGGGAGCAGGGCCGGCTCCAGGGTTTTGGCCGCCCCAAGCAGCCAAAACAAAACAAAACAAAAAAGCTGCGATCGTGATCTGCGGCGGCAATTCGGCGGGAGGTCCTTCACTCCCAGGCGGAGTGAGGGACTGTCCGCCGAATTGCCACCGAATACCTGGACGTGCCGCCCCTTTCCGGAGCTGCCGCCCCAAGCACCTGCTTGAGAAGCTGGTGCCTGGAGCCGGCCCTGGATGGGAGGTGTTGGGGAGCAGAGGCTGGTGTGGGACTTGAAGGTGGGGAGCTCTGGTGAGTTGGAGGCAAAGACTGACGAAGAACAGATGAGTGAGAAGGAGATGGTAGGTCTGGGCAAAGGCAACTGAGACTGAGGACTTTGGGGAAGGTTGCAGATACAAAGCCAGAGGGAACTGGAAAGACAATAGAGGATTCTGGGAGAAGCAGCACAATCAGGAAGGACAATTTAACCTGAAAGACAGAAACAAAGACTGTCTGGGTGAAAGAAGGGAAGTTTTGCTTCTGGGAGCCTCATGAAGTGACCCTCAACTTTCTGGGCAAAAATCACTCAACTGCATATCATTATGCCTGAGAAATTTCATGTATTACAGTTAGTTTGGCAAAGATAGGGGGAGGGGTCAAAATTGGACTTACTTATGGAGAGAGCCAAGATACCACCACTATTATGGGTGAAGTAACCTTTTTTATTATCCTGAACACCACTCAATATTTTGAGTATCAGAGGGGTAGCCGTGTTAGTCTGAATCTGTAAAAAGCAACAGAGGGTCCTGTGGCACCTTTGAGACTAACAGAAGTATTGGGAGCATAAGCTTTCGTGGGTAAGAACCTCACTTCTTCAGATGCAAGTCCATGCATCTGAAGAAGTGAGGTTCTTACCCACGAAAGCTTATGCTCCCAATACTTCTGTTAGTCTCAAAGGTGCCACAGGACCCTCTGTTGCTTTTTACTCAATATTTTGTTAACCATTGTTTTCCTTTCTGCAACACTGAAGATGGTGCTCTCATTTCTTTTATATTAAAGGGGCCATGTGATTTATTATCACTGTTTATGATCATTATTCCTATGAGCCACTGAGATACTGCCTAAGGCAATTTACTGTATGTCTGTTACAGCCTACAAATAGGGATTTGATACATGCTCCTGTTTAGACATTGAGTAAACCCAGCGGAGTTGTGCTTAATAAGTCTTATGTTGTTCTGTCAAAAGAAGTTACTTATTACTAATGAGATGTGCCGTGTTATTCAAAATGCCCAAATAAGAGTATATTTTCCAGGCATGCATGCCCTGGGCCACCAGTCTGACAAACATTTGAGGAGGCAACATGCTATCCAAAGTGACAGTGATGAACAGAGACTAGCTACATGCATCGATCTATTCATACTATTGCTCCCATGTACTAAAATATTGGTCATGCTGTACTCATGTATAAGGAATGGATCTGGCTCTAAGTCTGAAAGAACAGTCACAATGTTATGTAAGCTAGATTGCTGCAGGACACTGCTGAATGAAGCCCCACAGGTCTTAGCCTATGGAAAGTGCTGGGCCTCTCTGTAAGGCCACAGTACTAGAAGCAGAGTTTTGCTCTTTTACCACAATGCTACAGCTCCCCAAGAGGCACGTGGCACTTCTGACTCCTCCAGTGGGGGTTAAAATGAAGAAGGTGAGTTAATGCTGAACCTGTCATGACATTTTGCATGTAGATTGTCTGTTCCCTAGTTCTAACTCCTTTTCTGCTGGGCTATGTCCTTCAATTCACACAGAATTCTGTTCACACATTATTGACACATTGCTATGGACTCCCCAGAAGCTCCATAGCAAGGAAGGGAGCATAGTGGTCTTTGCTCTCTACATGTCTCCCAATGCCATAGCCTAAATCTGTCTGTTAAAGAGAGTGAGTGGTATTGTATTCAGGCAGTTGGTCTCAGGGCTTCAATGAGACTGCGTGGGGAGTAAAGTAACACTCCTTCCAAACAAGTGTGGCAGAATCGGCCTTTTTGTGATTAACAAAAATTTGCTTCCGTCTACTCCACACAACTTGTTTACTTCAGTGAGCTTATGTTTATATTAGAACATTTACATAGTCTTAAAATAGTATGTATCACTATACCTGTATATATTTATACACTTAACAATGTTTCATTATATTGTATTTTATTTTATTTTAAAGTATTTCCTTATAAAAGAGTCATATAGAATTTAGTAGAACTACATCTCTGCTATAAAAAAACCTACATCTCTGCTTGGACAGCTAAAAAAAATTCTTGACAAATGGAAATTATCTCTTCATTTCTATAAATCTCTAGATTAATTTCCGATTGAATCAATCCTTATTTATTAAATGTGACTTTCTCATACAAGTTTGTAGTTTAAGTTCCCCCCTCCTTCCTCTGTTTTCTGACTGTTTACAAACCGGTGGAATATGTCTCCATATGATTGCTATATTATGCTTATATTATTATAAAAATAAAGAATTAATTTTACATTTAAAAAGACATCATTATGGTAGTATGTGACTGTCTTAAGTTTTCTTTCTTCACCATATCAATAAATAAAGTTAAGCCATTCCGTAATCAGAAATGGTTGGCATTTCACTTGGTGTAATTGTTAGGTAGAAGCAAAATAATGACATTTTTGTAATACAATACAACTGATACATTCAACATAAGACTTACAATTTAATAGCCAATATTTTGTCTTTAAATGGCTTTATAAAGGAAAAAACATGTTTAAGGCTCAAGAAAGGGAAATATAATGATGCTGTAACTACCTTGGTATTCCCCAGACACAAGAAGGAGCTCTTTTTTGGAATGCAAGCAGAGAAAGCAGTCTGGTGTTGCTGGGCAGAAGATAAATACTAGAGAGAAAAGGAGCGAGGAACAGGTTGTGCCTGTTTGTTGCTTCTTTTTCTTGTTCCCAAATAAATGAATGTTAATTGAAAAGGAGTGTGGCTACATATTTTATGATACTTTGGGTACATGCTCGGAAATCTCATGAGGACTGTTTTAAATTCAAGCTAATGCTAAACTAGCTAATGCTAATGCTAATTAGTGTTGCTGTAGTTGATTTCACTTTTTCCTGTTAAAGAAGAATGTTATAGTTTTGCAGTTTTAAAATGTTAAAATATATGATGGAGGTGAAGAAATGATTTGGTAGCCGAATGACTTCCCGGCAGGAGAGAATCTAACAGGATGGCATTTTACTAATTAAGAAGAGTGATGGACTAGCCAGATGGGAAGAATACATACTGGAATTAAAAAAACAAAAAACAAAACAATGTAGAAAAATCCTGTCAAGGATGGTGAAGAGTATGTAGCCACTTGAGAGACACTGGTAAAAAAGGCAATTTGCTAGAATAAAAGAAACCTATGGATGCTGGATAGTAACCAAATAAAAGTGCTGATGTCACATGGTAAATAAGAGAAACCATATACCATTGGTGTAAGCATAGAATTGAGAGCTAGAAACTCCTGTGCTCCAATTCCAGCTCTACCAAGACTTGCAGTGTGGCCTTTGACAAACTACTCAGCCTCTGTGCTTCAATTTCTTATTTGTAAAGTGGGAATTCTTAGCTTGGTCAGGTATTCTGAGAATTAACTAATGTCTGTGAAGTGCTATATAAGGGCTACAAAGTATTATTAATCAGTACTTAGATGATAATGCCTCTTTTATGACTGACTGTAGCAGACTAGTGTTGGTAGCAGGCAACAATCAGGCAAATTGTTTCCTTTCCTGAAAAGTTTCCAGTCATTGATTGCAGCTAACCATTGGTCTGTTCCTTGTAATGCTGATATGCTACAGAAGCTTTTTCAGTGTGGCTTCACTGCAAGGTGTGCATGTGGAATGGGAGGAGCACCAGAGACCCAGAGTTTCCATGCAGATAGCCCCACCTTCCCACTGATCCTGCAGGATGTGCGTAGGCTCGGGGATCTACCAGAGCTTGCAAGCAAGGCCCACAGCCATGTGTGTAAATCCCTGGCCTCCAATGGAAAGAATGAGAATTTCTCAATGAGAGGAACCAATTGATAGTTTCCTCCTCTTTAGTCTCCTCTTTGAATTTTCCTACAGTAGGGTATGATCAGGCACAAAGTCATGACTTGCTACTTTTCTCTCATCCTATAGCACTTTTCACCTCATAGTCATCCTGTGTTTTCTATTAGGCACCATCACTCTACTTCCTTACTACTATTCTTTTGGTCTTTCCTACCATTATCCCTACTCTGATATATCGCTTTCATCTAGGCTCCTTTGACCTGCTCTTCCACCTGCAACATAGGCTGCAATTCAGTAAGTCTCTGTTCCTGGGCTCCACTTCTACAGCTCTGCCTGCTCTTCTCAGACCAGCAGATTTGATGGACATGGAGTTTATAACTGCTGTGTAGGTAGAGGGCTATTGGGAAGTGTGCAGCAATACTGGCCAAACCAGGATAAACTGGACTGTATTTTCTAATGGTCTCAGCATGCTATCACTAGAATAAATGCCAGTCAGCGCATATAATATACTCACACATTGAATGAGCTATAGCTGTGGACACAGCTAAAGGGAATCAGCAGTTAATATGGCTACAGCCCCATTAAATAGCTCTATCATGACAGCTCTGTGATGCAAGTCAAAATGCTCTTACATTTCTTGCTTACAGAGAGCCAACAATAAATGGGTACAATACTGAAGGAACAGGTGTGTTTTCACTTGGAGAAAGCAGCAAGGGATATGAAAATGACTTAGCAGCTGGTGAATAAGAAGACTGAAGTTGTGCCAGACGAAGCTTGTGCATGTTTTTTGTGCTTGTTTCCCCCCCCCCAAACTAATTATGCGAAATCTCTAACTCCATTGATCATATTGTTCTCTTCCTTCTTCATCTAAAGAATAAATACAAGTTGTGTGACAATTCTTTCAGGAAGTTAAAATTATTACCAATAACTTGTGTGAATAAGAGCTGGGAAACCAGCCTAATGAATAATTTTGCCATTCTTTTTAACACTTGCAAATACAGCTATGGAAAGACAGTGGCTTTGGTTTGCAAGGGGTTAGTCTGTATTGTTTCAGCTGGCTTAGTTCTTACAGAGGTTTGGATTCAACTGAACACAAAATGTCAAAACAAAATCACCAACTAGCATATAGCTTCAAACACAACTGATAATTCTCTATACCTTGGGGGAGGAAGGAGATCAGCCCTAAATTCATCCCATGGTTGTTCAAAATTCAGCTTCTTTCACCTGAAACTTCTTTTGAAAGTACATGGACCTCAGCAAACATTAAGGCAAACCTGGGCAGAGGTACAGGCTTTTGCTGAAAACAAGTGACTTTCACCTGGCTTTGAGCTTTGTTACAGAAGTTTCATGAAGCTCTGCATGTGTGTCTAGGTAAGCTAAATTAATCAATATTTTGCCCCTCTACCGTGTCTTTTATCTGAGCATCTCATTTCACTTTACAGCTAAGCCTTCTCAATATTCATTGAGGTTGGTAAATTACCTCCATTTTACAGCTAGATGAAACTGAGGCATGAAAAAGTAAAGACCCAGCTTCCCAAAAGTACGTAGGCACCTAAACCTCAGACTTAGGCACTTAAACTCCAGTTCTAAGCCCACTGTGATCCACAAAACTCCTGCTTAGCTGTGGTCCACCGCTGTAGATGCCTCTAATTTTTCCACCGTGTGCATTAGTTTCTGCCCCTGTGGTGAAGAGCACTGCAGCTTTACTCAAGGCTCCCAGAGACAAACTATCACTCTAGGGGATATTCAGTGGGGATGAGACTGAGGAAACCCCTATGTCAGAATATCCCATAGCTCAGTGGTTAAAGCACCCTCCTGAGAGGTAGGGTTTGCACAGAGGTCTCCTTTCTCTCCCTGAGACAGTGGGGGAAATTGAACCTGGGTCTCCTACCTCCCAGGTAACTGTGCTAGCCACTGGGTTAATAGCTCTAAGGTGGCTACCTCCTCCTCCAGCCATTTTGTGTGGAGTGAGGTAGATGCCTAATTCATTCTCACAAGAAACGACTTCAGCACCTAAGCCACCTGACTGTACAAGAGGTGATTCCCCCAGCTGTAGACTGCAAGCAGAGATAGGTGCCTCCCTTAAGCCCGGGCTTAGGTGTCTAATTCCATGATAGGGACAGGATTTAGGATACACCCTTCTTGTTGGCATTTCCCAGTGGCTATATTAGGTGGCTGCCTGTCTAGTGTGCTTGCTTTTGTGGGTCCCTTTCTTAGGTACCTGTCTCCCCCAATTTGTTGTATAGCAAGGAACAATAATAAAAACACTAGATGACTTAAAAGACCAGAAGAAGTCAAAGGGGCGTGGAGCTGTCATTCAGATCATCTTTCCCCTATAAGTAATGACACATGTAAAAGTGCAATGAACCATGTGGCAAAGAAGTGAGGCAATTTGTAAGATATACCCTAGGTTACTGCTGCAGATTTACATGGGTTGCAAGCTTAGCTTAATTTTACTCATTTTAAACTGACCTGTTGTCCCATTATCATGACAGAACCGTCATGATTATGGGACATGACATGATTATTGTAACCCGGAGAGTACAATAATTAGGAACACAGGACATGATTAGACATGTTTTGTTTATGACTAGCTAACTTCCCAAATAATTGCTCCCCCCTGTGGTACCTCTTTATGTTATCATTCATCTCTTACATCATTAGTGCTACAATCTAGACTTAACTTTATCTGGTAGATGAGGGGAAGAGATGAAGTGAACTAACTAATAGTTAATTAAAAACACACATGATTTGCCATTAAACCTGGCCTTCTACTCAGATTTGGCTCCCACTCAGGAAAGCCAAGGCTGTCAATTGGCCTTGTGTTGACATGGGATTTGAGTTCAGAAGGTTCCTTTTGACTTTTGTAGCCACTGGTTGTAAACTGATATGTGGCTCAATAATGTCTGAAATTACTGGCATAGAGAGCAACAGTACTGTCTGAATGAGGTTCCCATGTCTCTGTGTTTCCCTGTTAAATGTCAAGTACTGAACAACCTTAGATATGTTGGGCTTGATTCCCAGCTATTCCACTCCTGTGATTGAGGTAGGGAAGGGAGGCTGGGCCTAAGGTAGCTTTAAGTCATCTTTATTCTCCTTGTATTCTGGGGCCATGCGGGGCCCTACCTAGTTCTCTGGGTAATTTAGAGCAGCCTCAGGACTGCTGTAATTCATTCTGTTTTCATGGTCCTGGGAAGCAGAGAATAGCCATTCTGTAGTCTACTCTAGCAACACCCCAAATCCATTGCCTACGCCAGTGATGACAGAAGAGGGTTGATGTAGAGCTCCAGTAATTAGTTTTACAGAGGGAGCTATTTCCATCCACTTTACCCTGTCAGAATAGAATAAAAGGGCCTTAATATAATTCATGAACTGGCCCATTGACTTGTTTGGTAACATTGAATTGAAAGTGTTTCAAATAAATGCTAAAATAAGAATATAAAGGCTTTATAGCAGTTACAGCCAAGACAGAACATGTTTTTGCTTTTTGAATTTGGGATACAAAGGAATCTGTCCACACAATTAGCAATTTGTCAGTTATAGAGTTTTCCCTGTATTAATTAAAATGTAGTCAAAGTGTCTGTCTCACATATGTAACTCCACTGGCAGTTGCATGTATTCAATATACAGGTCAAATTCTGATCTTACTACGGACAGTATCTATAGATACTGGGGTAAATTCTGCTCGCCCTCCTTGGGCTGACGGACGCCTGGATGCAGTTGATACAGTATGGTTTCCCTGCATAGGGGCTGGGGGCAGGATTTCCGGAACCCATCAATTCTCTGGAAGCCATGAGGTGTTTTCTATTGGGCCTTCCTATGCCCTAATGAGAAAGGAGGAGAAGCTAGAGTTAGCAGGCTGAGGTCAGGAGGAACTATGCAGATTATTACAATCAGTAGGAAGAATTCCTTCCCTTGCAGACCCTACTGCTGAAAAAGTGAGGAAGAACCATCATTCTACTGCAGCTGATTAATCTAGCAGCCAAACATTCAGTAAGGGTATGCTACACTACGAAATTAGGTCGATTTATAGAAGTTGATTTTTTTAGAAATTGATTTTATACAGTCGATTGTGTGTGTCCCCACTAAACACATTAAGTCGGTGGAGTGCGTCCACAGTACCGAGGCTAGCGTCAACTTTCGGAGCGTTGCACTGTGGGTAGCAATCCAACAGTTCCTGCAGTCTCCGCCGCCCATTGGAATTCTGGGTTGAGCTCCTAATGCCTGATGGGGCAAAAACATTGTCGCAGGTGGTTTTGGGTACATGTTGTCAAGGCCCCCCTCCCTCACTCTCTCCGTGAAAGGAACGGCAAACAATCGTTTCTCGCCTTTTTTCCTGGGTTACCCGTGCAGACGACATACCACGGCAAGCATGGAGCCCGCTCAGCTCACCATCACCGTACGTCTCTTGGTGCTGCTGGCAGATGCGGTACTGCATTACTACACAGCAACAGCTCCTTGCCTTCGTGGCAGCAGATGGTGCAGTACAACTGCTAGCCGTCATCGTCGTCGTCTCATGGGTGCTCCTGGCAGACCTCGGTGAGGTCGGTCAGGGGCGCCTGGGCATAAATGGGAGTGACTCCAGGTCATTCTCTTTTTTAAGTTTCATCTCATGGAGATTCAGTCCTGCCTGGAATGTCATGCGAGCTGGAGGCTGCTCTCCCAGCCGGCAGCACTCATAGACTCATAGACTTTAAGGTCAGAAGGGACCATTATGATCATCTGGTCTGACCCCCTGCATGCTGCAGGCCACAAAACCGTCCCTACCCTTCCTTTGACTCTGCTGATGAAGTCCCCAAATCCTGTGTCTTGGTGACTTCAATTGGCAGAGAACCCTCCTGCTAGCGATCCCTGCCCCATGCTGCGGAGGAAGGCGAAAAACCTCCAGGGCCTCAGCCAATCTACCCTGGAGGAAAATTCCTTCCCGACCCCAAATATGGGGTCGCACTTACCCCAGCCTTCCCCTTACTCCCATGGCTCATGAAGTCTGAACAGTAGTAAGGAGCAGTTCAACTATAGGCTGAGCAAGTGCAGAATGGTGGTCGAATGTGCTTTTTGCCATTTAAAAGCTCCCTGGCGCTGTTTACTGACTCGGTTAGACCTCAGCGAAACCAATATTCCCATCATTATTACTGCTTGCTGTGTGCTCCACAATATCTGTGAGAGTAAGGGGGAGATGTTTATGGCAGGGTGGGAGGTTAAGGCAAATCGCCTGGCAGCTGATTACATGCAGTCAGACACCAGGGCAGTTAGAAGAGCACACAGGGTGCGCTGCACATCAGAGAAGCTTTGAAAACCAGTTTCATGACTGGCCAGGCTACGGTGTGAAAGTTCTGTTTGTTTCTCCTTGATGAAAACCTGCCCCCTTGGTTCATTCTACTTCCCTGTAAGCCAACCGCCCGCCCCGCCCCCCTTTGATCACCGCTTGCAGAGGCAATAAAGTCATTGTTGTTTCAAATTCATGCATTCTTTATTAATTCATCACACAGATGGGGGGATAACTGCCAAGGTAGCCTGGGAGGGGGAAGGGGAGGAGGGAAGCACCAGGTTGGGTGGTGGAGGAGGGAAGGACAAGGCCACACTGCACTTCAAAACTTATTGAATGCCAGCTTTCTGTTGCTTGGGCAGTCCTCTGGGGTGGAGTGGAGTTCTGATAGCACGGATTCCTCTCTCCATACAGTGATCAGATCCAGTACCTCCCGTTCAGTCTATGCTGGAGCTCTTTTGCAATTCTGGGACTCCATGGTCACCTCTGCTGATGAGATCTGCACGGTCACCTCTGAGCTTGCCATGCTGGCCAAACAGGAAATGAAATTAAAAAATTCGTGGGGCTTTTCCTGTCTACCTGGCCAGTGCATATGAGTTGAGAGTGCTGTCCAGAGCGGTCACAATGGAGCACTGTGGGATAGCTCCCGGGGGCCAATACCGTCAAATTGCGTCCACACTACCCCAAATTTGACCCAGCAAGGTCGATTTCAGCGCTAATCCTCTTGTCGGGGAGAAGTACAAAAATCGATTTTAAGAGCCCTTTAAGTTGACAAAAATGGCTTTGTCGTGTGGGCGGGTGCAGGGTTAAATCGATCTAACGCTGCTAAATTCAACCTAAACTCATAGTGTAGACCAGGGCTAAGAGCCATTGCTTCTCCTGCCTACAGAGGGAGGCTGTGTGAGAGCCACTCCTCAAAATCAGCTGGAGTCAGGGGAAGTCGCTAGCACTAAAAAGCCTAGTACTGTATCACAATATTCAGAAAGAAAGTTCTAGTGCCCTTAAAATGGGACAACTGAGTGTAATTAAAAGAAAATCAGAAAAGTGGTAAAAGTACTTTGTAGGGGAACTCCCCCTCTCATTAGACTCCTTAGAGAAGATAATAAGAACTAAAGCCAAACACTTGAGTCTTACAAAAGGTTGTATAAGAGACCAACCATATACAGCGGCTGATTGCTTTTATAAATACTATCATCAGCTAAGGAGCCATGAAAGTTATTTCACCATTTTCACCAATACAAGCCTTACAGAGGAAAAGTTAAGGATGGAAACCACCAGTCCTTCGAGAACAATCCTGAAAAGCGCTGTGCTGTGACTCAAGTTTCCAGACCCTGCATTTTCAAAATAATACAGATTTCTTTTTGACCATCTGCCAACATAAACAATTGCCAGTAAGCTTGATGTCTTGGTTGCAGTCAAATAATACAGAAAAAAAGCAGTAAGCACTCAGATTGTAAAGAAATAGATTTTTCATGTTAAGACAGTTTTAAAAAGGACTGAGGAAATGAATTATTCAAAAGAAGAGATACTAACACTCAGTATGTAGAGAAGTAGCATTATCTGACTTTCAGAGATCACTATAAATGTTTAGTCTAATAACCCCCAGGAAAGTATAGCCAAATCAATGAAATCAGGAAGTGTACGTACTAGGGCTGTTAAGCAATTTAAAAAAATTAATCATGATTAATCGCGCAATTAAAAATTAATTGTGATTAATCATGTGATTAATCGCACTGTTAAACACTAAAAGAATACCATTTATTTAAATATTTGTGGATGTTTTCTATATTTTCAAATATATTGATTTTAATTACAACACAGAATACAAAGTATACACTGCTCACTTTATTTTTTATTACAAATATTTGCACTGTAAAAAAACAAAAGAAATAGTATTTTCAATTCATCTAATGTAAGTACTGTAGTGCAATCTCTTTATCATGAAAGTTGAATTTACAAATATCGACTTATGTAAAAAAATAACTGCATTCAAAAATAAAATAATGTAAAACTTTAGAGCCTACAAGTCCACTCAGTCCTACTTCAGCCAATCGCTCAGACAAACAAGTTTGTTTACATTTGCAGGAGATAATGCTGCCTGCTTCTTGTTTACAATGTCACCTGAAAGTGAGAACAGGCGTTCTCATGGCACTGTTGTAACCAGCGTCGCAAGATATTTATGTGCCAGATGCGCTAAAGATTCATATGTCACTTCATGCGTCAACCACCATTCCAGAGGATATGCATCCATGCTGATGACGGGTTCTGCTCAATAACAATCCACAGCAGAGCAGACTGATGCATGTTCATTTTCATCATCTGAGTCCCTGGGCGCCAACTTCTCCTGGTGCCGATGGGTGCTCGACCCCCGCCTCCCCTGGCCTCACCTCAACTTCACTCCTGCCCCGCCCCCATTCCAACCCCTTCCTCAAATCCCCGCCCCTGCCTCCTCCCCTGAGTGTGCCACGTTCCCGCTCCTCCCCCCTTCCTCCCAAAGCTTGTTATGCCGTGAAACAGCTGTTTTGCAGCGGCAAGCGCTGGGAGGAGAAGCGGGGACGCGGCCTGCTCAGGGGAGGAGGTGGAATGGAGGTGAGCTGGGGCAGGGCGGGGAGCTTGGCTGCTGGTGGGTGCAGAGCACCCACCAAATTTTCCCCATGGGTGGTCCAGCCCCAGAGCACCCATGGAGTCAGCGCCTATGTCTGAGTCAGACGCCACAAGTAGAAGGTTGATTTTCTTTTTTGGTGGTTCGGGTTCTGTAGTTTCTGCATCTCAGTGTTGCTCTTTTAAGTCTTCTGAAAGCATGCTCCACACCTCATCCCTCTCAGATTTTGGACAGCACTTCAGATTCTTAAACCTTGGGTCGAGTGCTGTAGCTATTTTTAGAAATCTCACATTGGTACCTTCTTTGCATTTTGTCAGATCTGCAGTGTTCGTAAATCAAACAATATGTGCTGGGTCATCATCTGAGACTGCTATAACATGAAATATATGGCAGAATGCGGGTAAAACAGAGCAGGGGACATACAAGTCTCTCCCAAGGAGTTCAGTCACAAATTTAATTAATGCACTATTTTTTTTAACAAACATCATCAGCATGGAAGCACGTCCTCGGAAATGGTGACTGAAGTATGAAGGGGCATACGAATGTTTAGCATATCTGGCATGTGAATACCTTGCAATGTTGGCTACAAAAGTGCCATGAGAATGCCTGTTCTCACTTTCAGGTGACATTGTAAATAAGAAGCAGGCAGCATTATTTCCCCTAAATGTAAACAAACTTGTTTGTCTTAGCGATTGGCTGAACAAGAAGTAGGACTGAGTGGATTTGTAGGCTCCAAAGTTTTACATTGTTTTGTTTTTGAATGCAGTTATGTAACAAAAAAAATCTACATTTGTAAGTTACACTTTCACGATAGAGATTGCACTACAGTACTTGTATGCGGTGAATTGAAAAATACTATTTCTTTTATCATTTTTACAGTGCAAATATTTGTAATAAAAAATATTAATATGAAGTGAGCACTGTACACTTTTTATTCTGTGTTGTAATAGAAATCAATATATTTGAAAATGGAGAAAAACATCCAAAAATATTTAATACATTTCAATTGATATTCTATTGTTTAACAGTGCGATTAATCGCGATTAATTTTTTAAATTGCAGTTAATTTTTTTGAGTTCATTGTGTGAGTTAACTGCGATTAATCGACAGCCCTACTGTGTACAAATATTTTCAGCTGATATTTCTTTTGGGTTGCTCTAAAGAAGACTGTTTAGAGAAGGGGCGGGCAGTATTTGTTTTTTCTTTTTAAATTCTCCTCTGAATCAAATGGCTGAAGGGTTTTTTTGTTTATTTGTTTTTTGTTGGTGTTGTTGTTTTAAAGTTTTCCCAAATAATTTACTTTTGGGAAGAAACCAACCCTGGAAAACGACAGCATTTTTCATACACTCACAAGTATATGAAAAAACATGGGTGACAATGGAAAATGGTTTGGATTCCTAACTGAAGCAATTTAAAGTGCTACCGGGGTGACATTCACCTCCTGGCAGCAGGCCACTCCAAAGCCTTTGCACCAGGTAAATCCCATTTAATCTGCTGTGTGGTTTTATCAGTCAAGGAATGGAAATAAAGCTCCAGCCCCCTCACTATTGTAAGGTCTTTTCCTCAAGGCTTGATTATTATCCACCAAACAATCACAAAAGCAAATCAGGTGAAAAAACACAAGGCAATAATTTCCCCAAAGACCTCCCCCTTCCCCTTTGATTCATCCTAGTGGCCAGGAATCCAGCTGGGACTTCGTAATCTTTACAGACTGAAGCATCTTTACCTTCTCACACCCGATTGTGAAATTGTAAATGGTGCATAGGCCTTGTGCAGGCCCTTTGCATGGGGTGAATTTCACCCACACAATTGATTTATTGTAACCCACTTTTTAAGCCTTGTCTACACTATGGAATCTACCTGTTGTTGACAATGGGTGCTGAAGCATGACATAAACATGAAAAGTCATCCTTCAAGCAGTAATTAGAGAACTTCCTGACTGAGAAGTTCCTACATTTATTAAAAACTCTCCTATGCTGCTAGCATGTAAGTCACATTGCTGTTTCTTTATGGTTCCTTGCACTGTCACTTTTGCTAGAAAGAGATCTGAGTTTAACTGAAGCTGTGCTGATAAATTGGTCTCTCTTATGCCAACAGTAGCCAACAAAGGTACAGCTGAGTCAGTGCTGACCATAGTGTAATTGCAGGTGTAACAAAGGACAAACTGTTCAGCATCATTTCAGAAACCATGGTTACAACTTTCCAATCTCCTTCCATTAATTGGGCAGAAAGTTTGCTTTTCTAAACTCACAGATATCCTAAAGAGTTGGAGACTGCACTGCTACCTGCCCCTACTCCTCCAACATCACACGGCTTCTACAGGAGGTTATCATATGTAGGGAAATTCCTGGAAGTCTGCATCAATATGACATCACTAAGAGTACCCTGCATCAGAAGGATGTGAGAAGAGAATATGCTGCTGCTCCTCCAGGAGGGAAGAAGAGGAGTTTTTCCCAGACAGATGCTCTCCTCCATATTCTAACATCAAAACTCAGTTGATAAATTTCACTATACATTTTTTTTGGTGGGGAAAAGAATTTTCACTAGAGATAAAATTCACCCAAGCCCAAGGTCTGCACCACTTAAGTCCCTTTAAAGCAGTGGTTCCCAAATTTTAACAACCTGTGACCCCCTTTCACTAAAATGTCAAGTCTCGCAAACCCCCTCCTAAAAATGAATATTTCCAGGGATTTTCTTGTTTACCTGAGTACAAATTATAAAAGCAATGATCTTGGAAATATAAAATTTGTTTTTATGACATACTTATTACACACTGTTTATTATTAATTATTATTTATCATTACAGTATTTTTATTACATTATGAAAATGGCAACACTCTGCCAAAATCTCACTTTCGTAGCTTGTATCACTTTGAATAAGCCTGTTATAAGTTTGTATCACTTTGAATAAGCTTGTTATAAGACAAGGCTCCTATGTTTCATCAAGGAGTATCAGATGTGAAACAGCATGAAGGTATTTAAGACGCCAACTCAAAGAGTTCCTCCTACACAAGCATTCAGGTCTTGAGCAGTCCAGGCAAACAACGCACGTTACAACAAAGCTTAAACTTGTTCTTCATAATAATTTTAAAAACAATACTAGTTGCCTATTTAATTTTAAAAACAGCATTTTTCCATTTCTTATAAGGAGTCTTGAAGTTTAAATCTCTTCATTGTGATAGATATGCTTGTTTTGATCTGCTTAGCCCTTGGAAGTCCAGGGCCCTGTGCTGCCCGGAGTTCCTAGGGACAGCTCTGTCGCCATTAGGGAATTCTTTTCCCCGAGAACCCTCTGTAACATTTCACGAACCCCAGTTTGAGAACCACTGCTTTAGAGCTTAAATGAGACTTAAGTGGTGCCTAGGTTTTGCTCAGGCTCTCTGCAGAGTGATGAATTACACCCTGTGTTTACGTACCATATACATCTAATCTCTATATATTTTATCTAGGTATATACAAAGTTGTTGCTATTTACTATCAGCATTGTCAGTGACACAGACTTCATGTGAATTTTGGGACCAAGGTTTAGCAAAATATTAGATTTCCCCCCCCATCGAGACGTAAAAAACTAGTTGCAAATGGAATAGTTACATGAGCTCTGAAGAAGCAGCCATTTAAATGAATAGGGCCTGATTCAGCAACCCTTACTCATACAGAGTAGCATTTACTCATGCAAGTGGTACCATTAAAATAATTGGAACTACTCAGACTAAGGACTGCAGGATCAGGCCCATAGCTGGTTTACAGATTGTCTTCTGCTAAAAGTCTCTGTTGCCAACATTATCTCATAATGATTGGTTGTTTGCAGCTGCATACAAGGAAGTTCTTAAGTGGGGGATTTCTCAGTGGAAGTTCCCTGCTATTGTCAGTCATAACCAATATAGGAGACTGACTGAGCTGCATTTCAAAATCCTGTTGATAAAGCTTCCAGACTACATAAAAATTGCCTATCTTGTTACTGAAGAAAGTGACTGAAGAAAAATATTCTAAAGAGATTACTTACAAGGTAATCAAAAACTTTAGCTGCTATAGCTTCTAGGCAAAAGATTGCATGCAGTCAAACTGAAATAATTAAAACAATGTCAGATTATGATTTTCTCCTATCTTTATCACCTTACTGTATTGCTATAGTAAGGTTGCAAGAGGAGATGTAAATACTGTAATTGTAGTCATGTTTGCCTTAACATTATTATAGATTACACCAAGTTATTTTTTTTAAACCGCATTTAAAGATAATTGTTTAGCTAGTCTCTGGAACTCAAGCTTTCTGTGCATTTCTGTCTACTATGAAAATATTCCATGCAAAAACCAAACCAAATTTATGTTACATACAGCTAAAGTTTACAGATTACTACTTTCTCAGAAAAAAAAGTTAGTCTCCACTACAGATTTATTTACATTGCTCCACAATTCTTTCTCCTTCTCCAACCCAGAGGTGATACCTTCCATCTGCATCAACATAGTGTAGATCCTCTCTCTAATTCTGACATGTTAATTCTGTGACCAAACTTTAGATTCGGTCTCCTCTCTTAGTCTGATAATTTACCTTTCTGTGAGTATCCCGAGTAACACCAACTTCTCAATTCATATAATGCTAAAAGCTGTGTCTGTGCCTCACAATGTACTATGCTTTCCCTGTAAAAGTTAATAGTCCTGGGGAAAAAAATTAAACATCTGACGTGGGCCACCTAGTGTTTGAAAATGTGGATACATAAAGAAGCTTGGAGAAACATTTTAACCTTTCAGCTTCTGAAAGTTGATTTGTAGAGGCCGATTTGTAGAGGCCAATTCATATATGAGCAATAAAACATCATGAAGGATCATCCTTAAACTAAAAGTTAGATGTAGTCTTCCTGAAGCTATATTGCATTGCAAACATATGTGTAGTAAGTTCTACCCCACACATTATTGCTACTTGATTTATAATGGCAGTAGTCTGACTGATGTTATCTACAATAATATGTTTTGTATATTGACCCCAGAGTAAAGTATTTGTATCTTTTGTTAAACTGTCCTTATGGCAGGGGTGTCAAACACCCAGGCTGAGGCCAGCTGCAGCCCACTTGAAGTAGTTATGTGGCCTGTCTGACCTATTCAGTTTGTGCAGAATGTGAGTCACAAAGAACAACTTCCAAACATAGACCAAGTATAACCAATATGTCTGCAGGCAGCCTGGAATAACACTTCAGAAATGTGAACTCCTCCACCCACTAATCTCATTGTGATGTTACTGCTAAAATGATGCTGCTTGAATATCATTAATGGTAGTGTCAAAAACTGATGTGGGAATGAAGCCCACAGTTAGTGGGAGTTGCTGCAGGGAAGGATGTACAGAGGGAAGAGGAGAGGAGACACAAATACCGTGAAGAAGAAGAGAAAAAGAGAATGTGAGATGGGGAAATGTATGTTCTAGGTCACAGTACAGGCAGCCTGCCTCAGTATCCCATCCTGGACTTTTCAAGAAACTCAAACAATCCATTCCCATCCCTTCTCAGGTTGTTTAACTTTATTAAATTAACAAACATTCAAACTAAAGTTTTCAAGCCCATCCAAAAGTCCACATAAATGTTTCTCTTTTTCCTCCCAGCCCTTCCTGCCTGGAGCCTCAATCTTAATTCCCAAAAGGCCAGGTTCTACTTTTATATCCCAGCCTATGGACCATAATGAAAAATAGAACTTGGCCTTCTCCACCAAAATATTTTCACACCCCTGGTTTCCAGTAATCCTGTTAGAGTGTGTAGATTTTACACTGTGATTTTAGAGAGTTACTTTTCTTTTTAGAAAGGCTATAGAACTAGATTTTTATGTAAGAAGTTGGAGATTCTGAGGAAAATTAGGATAGGCCTTTGTACAGCATGTACCACCTTATATATCAAATCATACCTGGGGAAAGAGAAAAATAATGCTAAATATTGATCAAGGTGGAAAGACTAGCTTTCCTTGTAGCATATCAACAAATTATATTACTGACAAGGTGCTAAACAGAAGAATAATGTACATGTCCCAAGCCTCTGTTTGCCAGAAACTGGGAATGGGCAACAAGGGATGGATCACTTGATGATTACCTGTTCTGTTCATTCCCTCTGGGGCACCTGGCATTGACTACTGTCGGAAGACAGGATACTGGGCTAGATGGACCTTTGGTCTGTCCCAGTATGGCTGTTCTTATGTTCTTATGAATTGAAAAAAATTCTAAATGGCTGTCATTTTTTGGTCTGGCAGCTTTAATAAGTTAATATGGAACTGGTACTGAGTGTATTAGAGTTTGATCAGAGAACTTCTGTTTCTTGTAAAACCATCAGCACATACCCTGAGGAAGCTATTCATCTGGTATAAATTGTCATAGCTCCACTGACATCTATAGCGCTATGACAATTTACACCAGTTGAATACATACCAGACTATCTTCACTGTTGTCACATAACATTATTTGATTTATGATACACTTAGCCTGTTTTTAATGTGGCTTAAATTGTACTAAATTTAATATAGCTTGAATTGAATAGAGCAGCTCAGGAGTTCTCTTGTTATTTCAGCTACTTATTGGGGGTCATCTTCATGAGCAGACAAATTGGAGTTGAAGAACAGAATGCTGAAGTACAGATGTAGGTGGCAAGACTGGATCAGTACAAAAAAAAATCTTGTAAAGTAGAAAAACAAACAAAAAAACCATAAAAAGCTTTATATGCCAAAACAATTTTTTTTAAATTGCTTGAGAATTTGAGCCTTCTATGTCTGCTGATGGTTAAAGCCCCAATGGAGGAAATTGAGGGCCTAGTTCCCCCTTTCTTGTAGATGTCCAGGGGTCTATAACAGGAGAGAACCTTTAGCAAGCTTTAGGAGGCTCATGAGGGCCTCACCTGGGGAAGACTCAAAGACTAATTAGGTTCCTTGTGGCTGTCTTCACAGCCATAGTAGACTACTCAGCACTAAATGGGCCAAAACAGAGTTGTCAGCCTCTTATCAGTAAAAATCGTTTTATCAGGGACTAACGTACGTCTTCACTTACCGGAGGGTCCGGCAGCAGGCAATCGATGTTCTGGGATCGATTTATCGCGTCTGGTTAAGACGCGATAAATTGATCCCGGATCGATCCCGGAAGTGCTCGCCGTCGACGCCGGTACTCCAGCTCACCGAGAGGAGTACGCGGCATCAACGGGGGAGCCTTCCTGCCGCGTCTGGACCCGCGGTAAGTTCGGACTAAGGTACTTCGAATTCTGAATTTGCGTACCTTAGTCCGAAGTGGGAGACTAATGGTAGGCCTCAATGAGCCTCCCAAGGCTCAGAGGGGCAGGGGATGGTGTGAGTCAGAGTGGCCCTTGATACACCTCACCGGGTAGCTACCCCACGATAAGCCTTAGCTTCCCAGGAGGAATATGTATGGGCCCCAATGACCTTACTGAGGCTTACCCTCAGGATACCAGCAGGTATCCTCCCCTCCTGCTGACATCAGGAGGGCCAGAGGAAGGAGAATGGGGGATGACCCAGATCTTCTCCCAGCTCTAGTCTCCTCCCGCCTCCCTCCCCCAAGGTCCTAAAAGAGATCTACTAGAGCTGGAGAAAGCAGTGTATGGGGCAGAGACAATACAAGGTTATAATGAGAACTTAGTTGCAACCTTGGCTCTGGAGTGATTACTGTTCACCCATAATAAACATGTATATGAAATGATTGATTAGCTTATTTTCTAATGTTATTTTCAAAAAGAGACAGTGCAGTGCAGCTTAGAGAAACAGAATTATTTGCCCAAATTAATTGTGTGGACAAGTTTAGTATCACTCTAAACCAATATACAGGATCAAACGAAACTTTCAAATCCTTGGATGAAAGGTGCTCTCTGGAACTGCAATGTATCTCCTACATTTATCACACATATGCAACGTTACAAATGGCATGGACAGAGGAATCACTCCATTGGGCATGAAAGTGCAGCCACTTTGGTGGGGAGAGGGGTGGGGAGTAACAAACAGGCAGAAAATTAGCACATAATACCGCACAAAAGTGAATGGAGGAGAGATGGCCAAAGGCATTGAAACAATCTTTCTCCTGTTCTTAAGGAAAGTGCTACTGGAGATCTTTTAACGTCCATGTTGCAATACAAAGTGTGTGTTTCCTACAGTTATTAACATTTAAGTTATGTTTCGTTTAACCATCCAGGAGCTGGTAACCTCTAACCCTGGGGGAAAGGGCAGCGCTGTGATGCTCTCCGGTACACTGTCACATGGGCTGGGGCGGATGTGGGACACAACAGGAAGTAAATGCTGGTTCCTGGGTTAAGGAGAGTGAGGCTGGAGAAGAGCAATCAGCTCCAGGGAGAGGTGCTGTCTGAGCCCGGAAGAGTTCGTAAGTTTAACTCACTTTTAAACCGTTGTCTTTCCCCTGCTGGGCAGAGCGGCCGGGGCCTGAGCGGCCTTAATGTCGCAGCTGAAGTTATTGCTCAGATCTTAGCGGACTAGCCACATGCCCCTCGAACCACTCAGCGAGCTGCTCCTCGGTCGGGCGCCCCTCTGAGTTTTAGTCTTGCATTTACAGGCAGCTTGCTTCTCCTTCAGCCCTCCCCCCCTCAGGTTTTGGGGCAACTCCTGCCCCCCCGCCCCGTGCTCAGTAGCTCGTACACACGTAACCAGGGCAGGGGACTCGCAGGCGGCACAGGATGAGCTCCGCAGTCACCGTGCAGATCCTGCCAGAAAGACGGAAGTGAAGCGCCTGCCTGGGGAGGAGGAAAAGGGGGGATGGGGACTTGGGGTGCTAGTGAGTCACGCCAGGGCCCTGTTTTGAGTTTGCAAGGGGCAGGGAGAACTAAGTGCGGGCTGCTTGGCTTGTTTGGGACAGGAGAGGGAGTTGTTCTGTGGGGGCTGACAGGCGGGGGCTGCGTTTAGAGGCAGCTGCAGCGGTCCCAGGGCATAGAGGGTTTTTGTTCACTGCTCTGTGAGCCAGGGTGGGTCAGTCATGCGAGAAAATGATCCCCCTCTCCGGTGGCTTCCAAAGAAGGTTTTATTCTGCAGGGGCTGAGCACAGGTGGCTGGGACAGGATGAATGAATGGGAGATTTTTCAGCTCTTAAAAGAACCTACCATAAAGTGAATCGACAGTAACAATCTGTGTTTATAAAGCCTGAGAACAGAGGTCCTCACCCTTGTTTCACAACAAGGGAGAGTCATGGCACTAGAGGCTTTGGGTATGATTCTGCTCTCACTGGCAGTGGTGTAAAATCAGGCATTGTTGGGTACTTTTGGAGAAAAGAGTGCAACTATAGTGACAACCCCTCAACTTTTTATGAATAATGACTTCAGCTGCTTCACCAGTTCTCAGTGATGGTCTGGCTGTGGCAAAGTAATTTTTAAAAAATATTCCCATGGAAGAAAACTGCATAGAAAAGCAGACGAAATGTAGAGAAGTGCTTAGTGCTGGAACGGCACCAATATTCTCATGTGAACCTTTTAGCATTAAGGGGGGGTGTATATATATACACACACACTCAATTTGATACAATTGTTTTTAAACACGTAAGAAGGCTTTCGAGGAGTTGCTGACAAGGACACTCATGGTGTACATCTTCATTATCAGTATGGTGGAGTATTAAGTTTTTATATATATAATTAAAAAAAAACAGGTCTGTCGCATCTTACGCGCATTTAACATGCGCGATTTCAGCTTTGCGGGGTTGGGGAGGGGGGGAACACGGTGATTCCACCAACGTGAGATGTGAATCTGCTGTTCCTCTAAAATATTTTTGGGGGGGACTTGACAGCAACAGCATGTCTTTAGGCCTGTGATAAAGTTCTCCCCTATAATAACCCTGGAGGGTTGGCAAAAAAAAAAAAAAAGTTGAAATAGTGTGTCTGCCCCGGAGTGAGTGTGAGATGGGAGAGCGAATCTGCTGTTCCCACTACAGTACTCAGTCCCCCTGTGCCTCTCATATTGTGCGCATCTCGCCGTGCTGAGTGAGATTCTACTGTGCCTGTACTGTTTAAAGAGACAATACATATTTTTCGTACTGTATAACATGGCCCCTAAACGCAAGGCACCTACTTCATCTGGTGGTCAACCGAAGAAACAGCGATGTGTTCCAATGCTGGAGGAAAAACTGGCTGTGTTGGACTTATTGAGAGACTGTATGTCCATTGCCAACGTGGCGCATAAATACGGCCTCAACGAATCTAGCATCTATGCCATCAAGATTCAAGAGACAGAAATTCGTCAAGCCGTGGCATCAAGTACTCCAGTAACTGCTAAGGTGACAAGCCAAGTGCGCGATAAGACTTTCATGAAGACTGAAAAGGCATTATACTTATGGCTAGAAGACATGAACCATAAATGTGTGCCTATCAATGGCAACATGTTGCGAGAAAAGGCTCTTAGCATCTATGCGCTGTTCAAACCTCCCACCGAAGAGGGACAGCCTTCTGATAAGAAGGAATTCAAAGCCAGCCAAGGTTGGCTTAACAGTTTTAGGAACCAATTCAACCTCAAAAACATGCAGACTACTGGTGAAGCTGCATCTGCCAATGAGGAGGCAGCAAAAGCCTACCCTGAACAATTAAAGAAAATCCTAGAGGAAAGGGGCTATCTTCCAGAACAAGCTTATGGGTGATTTAAGGGATTTTCAAGGGTCATTTTGACTATACACGGTTTTCGCTTTACGTGCTGACTGCGGAACGTAACCCCAGCATAAGATGAGACAGACCTGTAGTGACAAACTAAGTTGTTCTACTTCTTTACAATATGCCGAATGGTTGTCTGTGTAGTGGTACTATTAATGGAACAGCATAGCACAGCATTAAGGAACATGCTGCTTTCAACAACTGAAATCAGTCGGCGTCTCATGTGTGCAGATGGCCATAGGCTCTTGTATCTTTTGTTTCCTCTCTTGTGTATAATGTCTGGTTTTGTGCCTGTCACCATGGTATCTGAGCACCATCCAGTGTTTTGTTAAAACTAGTCCTGATACATGTAGCCATTTCTTATTGTAATACATTTTGCATGATATTGTACCATCCTGTAGCAGAGCAGTGTCATCAGACCTACATAAACATGGCTGTGTATTTAAACAAGAAAGACTTACTAAGGCCCAACGGAGACTCCATGTAGGTGCAGCAGTTTACTTGCAAAGATTGGGCCGTATGGATGTCACGTAGACCGTAACTCCCCCCCCCCCTCTTCTGAGTACGCATTTCAATAAATATTTAATTACATAATCACAGCTTTTGTACGGGGATGTAAAAGTGCTACTTAACACTGTTTGATGATACTGTTTGGCAAATGCAATATAACAGTAGATGTATATGGTGTATGTAGCATTTTGTATTGCTCCCTCTGTGCTGTGATTATATTGTAATTAGGGAGGGGGCACAAACTCAAAGTTTGGAGGGTCAGACAAGTATCCAGAACTGTGCATGCTTGTTCTAAATCTTTGAGGGCCCTGTTCATGACTTGTTCTCCTTGTGTCATCTCCTCTGACACCTCCCGTTAACACTATCTGGGGGAAGGGTTGATAGTAAAGTTGGTCTGGGATTTTTTTTTACAATTTTTGTTGTTGTTGAAAAAATGCCAATTTGTTGAAACTGACCAGTCTCCTGACTCAAGCTTTTTGAAATGTGTAAATGTTGTCAATGTTTTGTTTTGACATTTTCAGAATGAAAGTTTCCAGTTTTCCAGTTCAAAACAGCTTTTTATTTAGAAATCTAAGTCAATTAGACTTAAAAAAATTTTTTTAAAGGAAAATTTGAGTATGACTTTTTGTCCGGATTCAGGATGAGAAATCTTCTCTCAAAAATATGGATGGGACATAAACTGTGTCCTGCCTAGCTCTACTTGGTAGCCTTTCCCTTCTTGCTTTGAGACCAGAATGAGCCTTCAAGGGAGATTTCTCAGTCCTCCCCCAGCAGCAGGTATCTGTGTTGGTAAAGTGATGCCTCAAAAGGCCTGGATTTCTGAGGTGATGAGGTTTTTTCTAGGGTTCATTAAATGCTGTCTAGTCCTCTGACCTGAGTGATTAGTTAAATATTAAACAGTACATAAGGAGCCTGATTTCAGCTGGTGTAAATCACTGTAGCTCTCTTGACTTCAATGGTGTTAGATTGATTTACATCAGTGGCTGATCTGGCCCCCTACCTTCAGTACTTTGTCTTGAGTGGTAGGTCTCAGTACTTAACATCTCTAGTCATTGTGTGACTGCCTCATAGAGAATCAGAGGAACTACACTGTCCAAGTGCAAGAGACTAGCCGAAAGGTATTTTGGAAACAAGCTAAAGGGTCTTCATTTTTGTACAGAATGTGGGTCATCTAAAGCTAAAAACCATATCTTCCTGTACTTAGAATTGTGAACAGAAGAAATCTTGCAAACTTCATTTTTGTTTGTATAAGACATAACTCACACCAGTTTGCCTAATAACCTGTCGGGTGACTTGAGGGAAGTTACAAAAAGGTATAAAATCAGTTTCATTGTCCTGTGCCAGCATTTCAGGAACATAAGAGCACGCTTTAAGTAATTCTGATTTTTAACAATGCTTTTCCTTTTTTACTTCCTATAAGTTAGGCAGCTAATTTCCTGCCTATCTATAGACTACAGTGAGGAATATTCCATTTAGAGGAAGACTGCTAATCTTTGGGAAGAGGAAGAAATAGTGTACATTATACAAGATGCCTTGAGGCAGTATGCATTGCCCTTACATTGCATTGGTGGAGGAAAATTATGCGCTCATAGCCCACAATCACACCTAGCTACTTATATTGTAATAATCTTACATCCACGTGGTGCCTTTTATTCCTAAATATCCCCAAGTACTTCAGAACCTAGTATATAGAAATAGCTTCACCTGCTACAAAAGTGCAGTCACTTGTGGGCTGAAATTCATCCAGTTCAACAGCACTCGGAAGTACTCCACAACAGTGAGTGAAGAGTTACATTATTCAACTGCATGTACAGTGGGAAGTTTAGGTAGGCAGAATGTAATTACACACACCGCAATGTGGCACAGTCACTGGTGCGGTCACCCTTCATTTTTGTGAAAAATATCTTTGAGATTTAATGATCAGAGTGTTGTTTCTTCGAATACCTTTACAGACACAATAAACTATATTTTATATCTAGAAAATAAGAGTGAGGTCCCAGCAGGGGAGCACCCAGTGAGTCTCTCCTCTTTGGTATGCTGCATTTGATCACAAAATAACTACAGCCTCTACAGCAGAGAAGAGATCTTCTCTCCATTTAAAAGAACAGTTCAAATAAAACAACGTAGAACAGATACAAGACACATACCCAACAGTTAAGGCTTCTGGTTTACAATTTAGCTGAAAGATACCCTTGAAGCAGTTTGAGGGCTTGTCTATACACACACACACACACACACACACACACACACTGTGCTTAACTGTACCAGTTAGACACCCACCCACCCCTGGTGTGAACACAACTATATCAGTGTAAAAGTATTTTATTCCCCATATGGGAAGGGGAAAGAGCTATACTAGTATAAGGCACCTTTATACTTGCATACCTACGTCGACAGGAGGGATTGCACTGAGAACTATTTCAGCAAAAGATCACACCCCTGAATTAAGTAATTGTATCAATACAAAAATTGTGTAACATCCGACTACCATACTGGGGGAATGGTTAATTTACTGACTCAGAAGCAGTAGTGTCACCTTCTGAATCACCAACACCATTTCCTGGAGCACCTGGGTGTTTCCTATCTTCTATGTAAGTACTGACCTACCTTGACCTTATGGTAGCTGAAGCAACCACAACCATAGGTCATATTGTAATGTGAAGAGAGAGCTATCATAAATGCTATGTAATGTGTATTTCCTTTCTCTGATACAAACACACACACACACACAGTTTTGTACCTGTTAGCATATTTATAATGAAATGTTATTTACATACGTTGTTAGAGTGACTCTCACAAATATAACTGTCTTAAAAATGCTGAGCCAAGTTCTTTGGCTGGTGTAAATCACTGTGGTTCTTCTTAAGTTAAGGGAGCTATGCCAGTTTACACCAACTGAGGCCTTCGCTTATATGGCCAGAATTTTCAGAAGGGCTCAGCACCCACATTGTGCCAGACTTAAAGCATTCAAAACCCAGCACGTCTTATTAAGAACAAGGAGACTGGCTGATTGCTTTTGAAAGTTTGGCCACTTTACTTAGTTGTCTAACTGGGAGCTGAGCTTTTCTTTGAAAATCTGACCCACTTGTGTGCGCTGAGCCCTTTTGGAAAATTTGGTCCCGTTAAGTACATCTCCTTGTACTTAATTCCTTTCCTGATAAGTCTACTAGCATTCCCCCATAAAGGACTACAGCACTAATTAAACTGTCCACTTTGTTGCTAGTAGCTTACCAACGAATAATCACAGTCGCATGCATGTTGCAGCCTCCGTTTTCTGCCTCCCTGTTCAGGTCTTTATATACACAAGAATATATATAACACAAGAATATAGATGGCCAAAGCATGTCTCCTTTTCAGCCTGCTAACTCGTACAGTTTTAAACTAGTATCACATTCCATTTATTTAAATATACTGTTTTCTTTCCCTGGTAGCATAGCTTTAAATATGGACCTGAAGTCATACGTCACTAAAAATTCCCATACTGACACCTTCCTCTTATCTTACTAGTTTCACATCTGTAAAGGCAGAGTGTTTTCTATTCTTCTATTAGGAAGATCAGGAACTTGATTATTTTTCCCTAATAAAAGCCTTATATAAAAGCATAAATTGTGTTTGAAACATTTCTAGTATGAAAAATTACCTTGTGTATTCTGCCTTATCTCCCCATGAATCTTCTTGCTTTGAAGCTTACCAGGAGCATAATTGCTTTGATGTAGCAGGGATTGTGATCTATAATAATATTTTCGCTTCTGCGTTACTGAACTGAAGTTTCATTTAAAGTTTGCCTAAGCTCACTCTTTAACACCTAAAAAGAATGTTAGAAAAGTGCTGTAGTGGCAGAAACACTGTTAAATCGTGGTCGTGCTGAATGTGGCTATTCTGATTATAAACTGTCTTTAGAGAGAAACAGTGACTCAGGTGCATCTTCTGATTTCTAATTCATTTGAAGCTAAGTTTTAATTTTCATGTCATAATTCCCATAGCAATAGCTGTCGTTCCAGCCACCTCATTAAACATGAATTTAGTGACAGACACAACTGGCCTAACAATCAGATCCTATGGTTTTGAGGATCTCCCCTAGCCAGGAGCATCCGTGTAGAGGCCTACTGTGCTGCTCAAATGGAGTCTCACGGCAAAGATTCCACCACTGCCTCCAAAACCACCACCCCCTTACTGAGGTTCCACTGCATGGAGGGCATACCACAAAAGGAACCCCAAAAAAACACTAACACCACTTCAAGTTGCAGTTTTTGGTGGATTCCCACCAACTGTCCAGCAGTGGGAAGATGCACATCCCTGTTCCCCTTTTCCTGGCTCACCCTCTCTAGGACTACATCCAGATTCCGCCATAAGCTTCAGGAACATGTTTTCCTTTGATGATGTCCAAGCAAAAGATTTATGGCATTTTGTTCATTCTGTTTGAAATAGAAGTCTGTCATAGTTGTGTCCTGGGGACTGTTGTGTTTGCGGGAGGAGGGGTCACTGATTTCCGGCTCTAAGAATTGGAATTGGAGATATTCATTACATACAATACATAAACATAAATCCTGTAACAGAATTGGGTGCCTCCAGAGTACCCCCTTACGGCCAGAGGTCACTCTGTAGTATCCTGCCTCTGTTGTCCCCTCTTCAGGGTCCATTACATACACTTCTTTTATGGTCAAAATACTCCTCCTGGGGGTCTGGGTTAGAAGATTAACTCAAAATAAAACTCAAACTCTACCAAACATATGTTTCTGTTACTCCTCCCAGGCCTTTCCTGGCTTGGTAGGCCACTATGAAGCCCTACCTGGAGTCTTAGTCCCAATCTGCTGTTTACACCTGCTCACTCCTAGCAGTCTCTCATCCCTGAACAAACTGCAGCCTCCAGCTACTGTTTGTAGGGGAGATCACTTGATTCCTCTCAGGTGTGCCTCTTTAAAGTAATCAGAGTTGTCTAACCCTTGGCCCTCCAGCCCTTCCTGTTACACATCCCAACATATGGAAAAAGGTCTGTTGTGACAATTGGTCTATCTTTTGCCTGCTTAGGAATTTACCATGGAAAGTAGATGGTTATTTTCAATAAAGAATGTTGATTAAAAACAGGTGCAAGAAGACCAACAGTAAAAACTAGATTAGTGCAAACAACAAAGCTTAATACTAAAGTCAGACTGTTAAGTCAGATTTAGTAAGCAAGGAAATACAAGTCTGGAAATTTAATAAGTCAAAACTGCTGTGTCATATTAGACCTAAATGGTTGACATATAATGAGGAGATGGGCTATTCCACCCATCACACCCTTTTTAAGCCCTTAAATAAAATGGGGCAAGGAACAAGTGGAGGCTACTAGAACAAGTTTCCCCATTGTGTCAGCTGCTGCTCCCTTCCCTTCTCCCCACCCCCCATTACCTGGGACCCCAGATCTTCTTTATCGTAATCCTGAGGGATGTCATGACCAGCTCCAGCTGAATCCCAAACATCACCTGGAATGAAACTGGATTGGATTTTAGCAGCAGCAGCAACAGCTCCAGCTTATGCCAACTAACTTCCCTTTTACCCAAAAAGACAATTAGTACAATATTTAATACCTTCTAAAAGACTGTCAAACAAGGGACTCTTTTCTTCTAACGCTCTCTCCAGCTAAAGGGAACAAGAATGTTGTTAAAATAAAAGCCTTACTTAATATTTTACACTTCAAATGCTTTAACTGTTTTTACTTTTCTGTATCTTTAATAAATGGTTTTAAAAAGTCAATATTTTTGTCATGGTATTAAGCAGACAGATCTCTGTACACCCAACCCCGGCCCTCGTTTAACACCATTGAATGTTAACACCTCTGACCCACTTATTCCATCTAAATTAATACAGCAGGTCCTAGGTTTTTGCTAGTTTTCACTGCTTGGTATTGTTAACCTGTTGATAAAAGGTGTTCTGAAATTCATTGTAGTGTTTCTTATATTGGCATTCTTAGATATGACAGGAAAGGGATGTGTCCATTGTTTACTTGGTGATGTTTATTTATTTATTTATTTTCTGTTCCATAATAGAAAACTTTCTGGTGTTTCGGACAGTCGAATAATCATTAAGCTCAACACTTGTGTGTTCAGATCAGAAAGCTGATGATATACAACAATCAGACTCAGTCTTGCAAACACTTAAACATGCATAACACAGTGGAACTATGCATGTGCATATATAGCTTGAACCAAAGCCAAACTGACTTCATTAAGCCTTGATTCAGGCCCACATTTCAGGTCCTAAGTGTTTGCATGGGCAGGACCATAGTACATAACACTGGGTGATTTTGATAATTTGTCCCATGTACTTGATTGTTTTAAGTGTCTGATATTGATGCACGTTGTTACGTGACATGATAAAACTACAAATTTACCTTTGTATGCAGTGTTGGTCCCAGGATATTAGAGGGATAAGGTGAGTGGGGTAATAACTTTTATTGCACCAACTTCTGTGCATGAGAGAGACAAGCTTTCAAGCTACACAGAGCTTTTCTTCAGGTCTGGGAAAGGTACTATGAGTGTCACAGTTTAATAATACAAGGTGGAACAGATTGATTAGCATCCGTAGTTGGACCACTCTCCACCTTGAATATGTGCTGTTAACACCTGTGCAGTGTGGGACAAAATGGGGGAAGGGGGGGTTAGTTGGTTACAGATTAGTCTAATAAACCATAAATCCAGTGTCTTTGTTAGTACCTAGCAGAGTTAGGAATTTAAGTTCCCAGGCTTGTCTTTTGAACATGTTGTGCAGGTTTCGTTTGGGGATGAGGACTGATAGGTCAGATACAGAGTGATGGCTTTGTGAAAAGTGTTCACCCACAAGTGATGTCTTTTTTTTCACTTTTCTGTGTGAGTTCATTTGAGAGCGTAGTGATTGTGTCTTTTATCGTTTTTCTGTGTGACAAACACCCCATCACCTGTGGGTGAACACTTTTCACAAAGAAGTCAGATATAAAGTGATCTATCAGTCCTCATCCTCAAACCTGCACAACACTTTCAAAAGACGAGCCTGGGAGTTTAAATTCATAACTCTGCTAGGCACTAAAAATTGTGGACTGAACAGAGACACTGGATTTATGGTTTATTACACTAATCTGTAATTAGTGTAATCACTGCAGAGGTTGTATCACTGCAGAGGTGTTAACGGGACACTCCACCTTGCATGGTCCCTTTTTGGAATATGTGCTAACTACCTATGTTAAACAATCTGTTCCACCTTGTCTTTAGCTGTGACAGTACCTTTTCTAGGTCTGAAAAACAGCTCTGTGTAGCTCGACAGCTTGTCTCTTTTACCAACAGAAGTTGATCCAATAAAAGATATTACCCTCACCCACCTTGTCTCTCAAATTTACCTTTGGTAATTAACTATCCTTTTCTTTCTGATCACTTTTCAGGTCTGTTAATTTGTCCATCTTTTCAGTGATGAGACAGTGCTGGGAAGTATGGATAAAAATATTGGAGAGCAGCTTAATAAAGCTTATGAAGCCTTTCGACAGGCATGCATGGATAGAGACCATGCTGTGAAAGAACTGCAGCAAAAAGTATGTGTTGGTTTTTGTTTTTTAAAGCTATCCCTTCTGTTGAGAATCATAGTAAATGTGGAGACTTCAGTTTTGCTTTACTTCAGCAACTGAAGTTTCAGTGCATCTTGTTAAAGATAGAAATTGCAATTAAAAAGCAAACTACTCAATCAAAGAATAGCATATTATGGTGTGTGCGTGGGGGCGGGGGGGAACACCCAATATGCATGTGTATCATCTGGCAGTCTTTAATCTTTTATTCATTTGTAATTTTGAAGTGGTTTTAGGTGGGGGAAAGGTGTTGTCTATGGAGGATAATCAGGGAGCTCTTTAAAAATGTAAATGTATCTTTGCTGTCTATAAAGTATCCATCTTTCATGGAAAATATTAAATCTAATTATCTTTTTCTTATTTTACAGCAAATTGATAGGGAAATCTGAAGCTCTTTCAGACAGTTATTTATATTGTTACTTACCTGACCCAAAAATGTGCCTTATAAGTTATTAATAATTAGTTATATTGGGGTCTTTAGGCACTGTGCTAGATGCTGTACAAGCACATCGAAAGATACAGTTTCTGTCATAAGTATTTTTAATTAACTTACCTAAATTACAAGCTGTTTCAATATTAACACTTCTTAAAATACAGGAGTCAAACGGTATACTTATATCCTTTTATCCAACAATGAGCAGTGAAGAGGGCGGTTCAAGGAAGATTCTTAACAATTTGGAGCCCTTTGGGTTTTTGGACTGATGCGAACAAGCATTTACAAGGATAGATTGCGACCATGTTGGACACAACAACATTTCCATGAGTTGTCTGAAGCTACTAGTCGCACATACAGTCCAATACTCTGCAAAAACAGCAGTTTGTGGTTTTGTGATACTGCCTAGCACACAGTGGTCTCTAGAGCATTTCAAATCCTGCTCTTCAATGGAATCTCTCATTCTTCATCAGTTCACACACAGTTCAGTGGATGTGGCTATGGTGGGGTCTGTCTGGAGGAACATGGGCCCTAAACTATCTTACAGTTCAGAGAGAGGAAGTAATGGAGTTGGGGGTAAGGAAATGTCTGCCAGAGAGCACACTTTATTCTGAAATCCAGTAACCCTGCCTCCCCCAAAAAAGACCCACTGCAGAATAGCCTGGTGCTCAGGGCACTTATTTGGATGTGGGAGACCTCAGTTCAAATGCACTCTCTGCCTGAGTCAAAGGCCAGACGCTTGACCCTGGGTCACCCATATCCTAGCTGAGTGCCTTACCCGCAAGCTATTTGCTATTCTGGCTTGGGGCTCTCACTCTCTCAACACCACTGAGAAGTTCCTAAACTCTAACTCTGTGTTCTTTGAAATTAATTGCCAAATTATAAACTTAATTTTGTCCTCTTTGGATACATATGCTGCACTCAAAACAAGAAAATAAATACATGCTTATGGAACAGCCTTTCTAAAGCTCAGTGGAAAATTAGAACATAAGGAACAAATGGGTGAGAATGTGTGTATTCTACAGTGACGGAAACAAATTTCTATGGGATTTTGTTGTGCATTTTTTTTGTTTGTTTTGTTTAGAGACAAGCAATACACAGATCTTCCATAAAGTGTTCATAATAGCTTGTCTTTGCCCTAATCAACCTTCAGCAATCAGATTCTCTGACTGCAGAAAAGAACCATTAAAGGTAAAAGTATTTCCTAAGGGAAGTCAACCTTTAGAAACTGCAGGTTTTTACCAAACATGAGATTTTTTTTTTTGGATGACCTACATATGTTGCTTGCTCTAATGTTTCCTTCCTTTTCCTCTGTTCGCTCCATGGCCTTAGCACTTTGTTGGCTTGTCCAGCATTCTGTTGTTAACAGTTTACTAAAGTTACTGGTAGGCCACTTGTTTTGCCAGTCTCTAGAGTTGGGAGCCATGTCAAACACACAGAAGCCAGAGTCATCTTGGCCAGATGGTGTTTGATACAGATGGATAGTTGGTTGTCATGCAGATCTTCTAGTTGGTAACTTGTTGCTGCCATCTGACTCAAAGAATAATTTGTGCACACTGGCTGTCAAAAGCATCTTCTCTTCTGTCTGTTTTAGCTGTCATGTCTGTGCTCTGTACAGAAGTGTTGACAAGACATTGCTGTTGTACATTTTCAATTTGGTTTTCAGTGATTTTTCTGCTTTCTGAGGTCTTTTATAGCTGCTGGAGTGTACTGCTCTATGATCACTTTTTTTTTTTTTAAATGCTCTCATAGTGCAACAATTACTCAGCCTTTCAGAGTAACCTTTAGTCAGATTGTAGGTTTATTCTTGCATGTTGTACGGACAAGTGCATCTTTTCAATAAAAAGTCTTTTTAACTTTAGTGAGGCTTACAATACAGATACAATAACAGTGAAGTAACTCATTTAAACACACTAATCTTGCCCCCACTCTTTCTGTGCAGTAATTTCAGAAAAAATTCAAATAATCCTCCTAAAACTTTCTTGTTAGAATTTCACAAGTTTTCTCCCATAACTTCAGCACTATTAGTGTTGTACCATCAGGAATGGGCTAGTGGAATCATGTGTATATATATATTTTTTTAATCCTGTTATTCAGCTACCTGAATGGTCCCTGATTGTTGTTCAGTTAACTGGCTGACTAATATTCATCTACCCTAGAGTAGCTCAGTGCTCTTCTAGGTTCTAACAGGGCAGGTCAACCTAGGGGAGGAGATCAGGCAAAGTTAGATGAAGAGTAACACTGATCAGCTATTCTTTTCTTTGCTAGTTGGGCTCTCCCCCCATCCTCTTCCAGGAGTCTTGGAAGGTAAAGGTAGCCTTGTGATGGTATTAAATATAGACATGTATATTTATTCCTATTTTTTAGTTAAACAACAAACAGGTATGGGGAGTGGAACTATAATATTGTTTCAAATTAAATTTGAAAAAACTAATTAATATCTTTACTTAGACATTTAGATTTATTTCCTGAAAAGTTAAATTGATAGTGACCTTATATAGCTATAACTGGGGTAACTAACCGACTCTGTGAAAAAATAAATAAATACCCAAATCCTAACTTTAAAACACAAATAATTTAATTTGTGGTTACGACTGAAAATTGCCTCTCGTATAAACGTTATCCTGACATTTACTACCATCACTGTTAACCAAGACTTACAGCAATCTTGTTTTATCTAGTAGTTTACCTTTTTCCAATCAGTACAGACTTAAAATTAGACCTGTCACAGGTGACAACTGTCAAGTTTCTGTGCACAAATTGTAGCCGCAGGCATCCTAAAAAGAGAGCTGATAAACTGTATCTGCTAAAACTGAAGCCCTTAATCAAAACAAAATAAGACTAATGCTAATTAAATTATTGTATTTTCAGACAGAAAGCTATACGCAGCAAATATGTGAACAGCAGGAACAGATAGAGTTTCAAAAAAGTATGATTACAAAACTTAAATCACAGTTGGCTCCTGTGAATGCTAACAGAGGTATGTATTCTAATTTGTGTGCTTTATATGTCTTTCCTTTTATCATGTATTATACTGCAGAATAGTTTAGTTTTGACTTCTTTATTGCTTCAGATTCTACAATGTGTATCCCCAAAAGGACTCTGAGGTAATGCTATATTTAATGGTAATAAGACTATTTGTGAACAGAAAGATTTAACATACTTTTGTATTTTTCAAATTTTGTTTATAAAATGAAAAATCTTGGAAACCTTTTTGTATCTTCTTCGAGAAGAAACAGTGAGGATTTTTAAAAAAAATATACAGCTTGCTCACATTGAAGTCAATGGACTTCAGTTGAGTAGAGTTGTTAATTGTAGTAACAAATTATCTGCGAACATGATATGACTTCAAGTATCAGGGGGTAGCCGTGTTAGTCTGTATCTACAAAAACAACAAGGAGTCTGGTGGCACCTTAAAGACTAACAGATTTATTTGGGCATAAGCTTTCGTGAGTAAAAACCTCACTTCTTCGGATGCATCCGAAGAAGTGAGGTTTTTACTCACGAAAGCTTATGCCCAAATAAATCTGTTAGTCTTTAAGGTGCCACCAGACTCCATGATATGACTTATTTTTATGAATATTGATCACAATTGTTTGACTAATTAGTGTGAACAAGTTTTAGCCTATAGTCTGGTCGAGAACTGAGTAAATAGGTGTGACTTACTATGTTGTGTGAGTGGTCAGCTAAGTTACATGGCACTCTTTTTTGTTAACTTATTGGGTTACTTAAGCTTTAGAAACAGGAGTTTCTCTTTCTGTTCAAATTGTCAGTGAACATTCTTAATTAACTGAATCAATTCTACACAGGATAGAAATGAACTTTTCAAAATGGCCATTAAAACTCTTTCAGTAAAAGCACTCTTGTGAATATTTATTTATTCATACTAGTCTAATGCTTTTCCTTTTCACAAATGCCAGCAAAGCTGATGACTTTATTTTCAACAATGTGTTTATTGCTGGATTTGCCCATCTGTCTGAGTATTAGAGGGCAGAATTGGGCCTCTGTTGGATTAATACTAGGTCCAATAAAGGAAACTAAAATAAACTTAATATGTATTTACAGTGATACTTGGCCCAGTGAAAATACCAAATTCATACGATGCATTTTTTTTTTTTTAATCTTAACGTGGCGGGGGGGGACATGCAGTGATGCTCAGAGAGCTGTTTTTATTTTACAGGTAGTGCACATGGCCATGTTCTGGTGCCCGAAGATAGTGAAACCTGGAGAAATGACACCTCCCCTAATCTAACTTTTGATCAGCTCCATGAAAAACTGAAACTAGCAATGCAAAGAGAGAAACTTTTAAAGGTACAGTAGCCTGATTGTCTTTAACATGATTATTATATTTATGCTTTTAGGTTCTAAATGGAGAAATGAACTTTCAGAGATGCCCTGAACTGCTCCCTTTCCAGGGTCTTATGGGCTTGATCCTCAGCTGATGTCAATTAGCATAGCTGCACCAAAGTTGGTTGAGCTGTGCTGATTTCCACCAGTTGAGGATAAGGCTCTGACTCTTCCCAGCTCTGTTGCTGTTTGGCAGCGTGGATCATGGGAATAATATTGACTCAGAAAAAGAAGGGGGGGGAGACCCTGTCTGCTCACATATGTGACAGTCAAGAAGGAGCTCCCCTTTTCTGTAATGAGAATCTGTCACAATACAGTTGTCGGGGTGGGGATGGGGACTTGGCAAGTCTGCGCGGCGGCAAGTGATTGGGGTGAGAAGTGACTTCCTAAACTGGCTGGATATATTCCTTTCCCCCATCCGCAGCTGGCTGAAGTCACACCAGTGTTTTCATCATAGACCTACTGAGGTTGGCAGGGATGAGAATAGAGCAGCAGTGGTCAGGAGGGAAGAAGTGATTTACATGAGGCTCCCACACCCAGAGCAGACCTTGTGCACCAAGCTGATCCTTTCTCTGAATTGCTCGGCCTGCTGAGTCTTCTGGGGCTTGCACATCCCATAAGGCTGAATTGTCAGTCTGAGCATGACCCCACAGTATTGTCTTAATAAACCTTGTGAAACCAAAAGCTCAGACTAAAAAAGTTAATTTGGGGATTTGTTTGCTAAATCTGAGCCATGGACAAAGTGATCCTGCATTTCGGTGAACTAAGCACATTTTAATCAGAGGTGTTAATTTGAAAATCATTTTATCGGATTAGTGACAGTTGCTAATTATCTTGTAGGAATCTAATTTGAAACTTTTTTTTTTTAAATAAGCATTTTCAGTTTATTGTTACTAAGGCCATTTTAGAATGAAAGGATGATACAAGAATCTCATCCTCATATAGTCTCCGCTTCTGGGTTAGCACTTGTAACCCCACAATATAATTTCCATGGTAGTTTTTTGCGTTTAATTAGAAAATGAGAGTAGAATTTTGTTGAAGAGTTAATTCCTTGTCAAAACATCTTTGCAGGTCTTTCCATTTCTCTGTATTGAATTTCATTATTATTATTATTATTATGTGTATTCCAGTAGAGCCTAGAGGTCCAGCCATGATTGGGGGTCTCATTGTAATCTGTATTGTACAAACAAATATTAAGAGACAGCCCCTACCTTGAGGAGCTTACAATCTATCTAAATAAGACAGAAAAGGAGTGTGAGAAAGGAAGCTGAATTATCCCAATCTTACAGATAAGGACCTGAGACACAGAGATTATGATGTGCTTACATTGTCATGGGAAGTCTATGACAGAGCTGGGAAATGAACTTTGATCTTCTGAGTTCTAGTCCAGTGTCTTAACCACAAGACTGTCTTTTCGAGGCACAAACTACCTATCGGTACCTGCTTCTAGACTATTCAGGTATCTCTCTGATTTACAAAATGATGTGCATGAGTAAGAGATGTATCAGTTGTAAATTTAATCACTTACTTAATATGGATCTTTGGTATATATTGAACATATCTTGATCCTCCTAGTATTTCATTTGCCACCCTGTCCAATCTAAATAGCTTTCTCTTGTAAACGCTGTCTTCAGTAGAAGAGTCGGTTCTTTATCAACCCAAATGTGGTAGTTCGCTTACTATTGTGCGGGGGGCGGGGAAGGGAAATGCTCTATCAAATTTTTTTTCCTAAACCAGGTAAACTATATCCACAGCCATTGTCCTCCACCACATGAACTCCTTTCTGCTACATCCCTAGCAAAACTGTCTCATTCACTAGCTGTATAAATTCAGTACGTGTAAATCCATGGTGGTGGGATTTAAATTAAAATAGTTTGTGTCCCCTCATTTTGTCTCTGGTTAGTGTTTAGATTTACAGTGGTTCTGAAATTGTGGGTCAGCACCCCAAAGTGGGTCACAATCCTGTTTTTAATGGGGTCACCAGGGCTGACTTAGACTTGCTTGGGCCCAGGGCCAAAGCCCAAACCCAAAAGCTTCAGCCCTGGGCGGTAGGGCTCAGGTTACAGGCCCCATGCCTGGGGCTGAGCTCAAGGGCTTTGGCCCCCCGGCCTGGGGGGGGGGAGGGCTTGGCTTTGCCACCCCCTTTTCCCCAGGGTGACGGGGCTTAGGCAGGCTCAGGCTTTGGTCCCCCTCCTGCGGTCCTGTCATAATTTTTGTTGTCAGAAGAGGGTCGCGGTGCAATGAAGTTTGAGAACCTCTGGTTTAGAACATTCCCCAATTGTATAATTGCCTGTATCCCTTTCAGAAGTCTGATTTGTCTCACGTAGCTCCAAGTTAGCTTTTAAATGAGGTGTATTTGCTTATACAATCAGACATACAAATACAAAAGTGTCACAGCACACAGTTATTGAAAAATTGCTTACTTTCTCACTTTTACCATATAGACTCATAGACTTCAAGGTCAGAAGGGACCATTATGATTGTCTAGTCTGACCTCCTGCACAACTCAGGCCACAGAATCTCACCCACCCATTCCTGTAACAAACCCCTAACCTATGTCTGAGCTATTGAAGTCCTCAAATCATGGCTTAAAAACTTCAAGGTGCAGAGACTACTCCAGCAAGTGACCCTTGCCCCACGTTGCAGAGGAAGGCGAAAACCCCATAGGGCCTCTGCCAATCTGCCCTGGAGGAAAATTCCTTCCCGACCCCAAATATGGTGATCAGCTAAACCGTGGGCAAGACTCACCAGCCAGACACCCAGGAAAGAATTCTCTGTAGTAACTCAGATCCCACCCCATCTAACATCCCATCACAGGCCATTGGGCATATTTACCGCTAATAGTCGAATATCAATTAATTTCCAAAATTAGGCTATCCCATCATACCATCCCCTCCATAAACTTATCAAGCTTAGTCTTGAAGCCAGATCTGTCTTATAATTATATATATTTTATATCATTATAAAATAAATCAATTGGCATATAAATATTGTACTTACATTTCAGTATATAGCATTTAGAGTAGTATAAACAAGTCATTATCCGTATGAAATTTTAATTTGTACTGACTTAGCTAGTGCTTTTTCTGTAGCCTGTTGTAAGACTAGTCCAATATCTGAATGAGTTAATGTACCCCCTGGAAGACCTCTGTGTACCCCTACGGGTACATGTACCCTTGGTTGAGAACCACTGCTCTATTTCATCTGCATACTGTTGACATTGTAACCCAAACACATTTCCCAGATTGGTATTCTTACACATTGATCAAGAGGGGTGACAGAATAATTCCTATACAGCCATACATGAGTGCCCTTGGGACATATGAGCATTGCTCAACATATCCCTCTGGATCCTCTTGCAGAGGAAAAACCATAGCCTCTCAAGAGAAACTTTGTCTTCTCTGCAGGTGTCTGAGCTATACCTCATAGTCAGCCTTCTACCATTAAGTACTTGTATTTTTTAGTTGCTAGGTCTAAAAGAACTATCACGGATATGATCTTCATACGTCCCAACAGGGAATTGATCAAAGAGACTAGTGCAGTCTCTGTACCATACCCAGGCTCAAACCAGAATGAAATCATGGAAATCTGTGGACTCCTTTATATCCAGAACTGTCTCACCACAGCCTTCTCAACAATCTTCCCTCAGAAAAGGAGATTAGAGAGGTTGATAACTGGCATAATTGTGAGGACCCAGAGACAGTAAAGAATGACCAAAGGGACTAAGAGAGAGTTATTTGTCAATGCTTCCCTTTAGGAGACCAAGGGGTCAACATCCCATTCTGTTCCAGGAATGGTCTTGAATACTTCCCAACTAGGAAGGACGTGGGTCCAGTTTTCATGTCACAGCCCAAATGTCCCCACCATAGCCATGACCTTTGCAGGCAAAACTACATGAAACCCAAGCAAAGAAGACCTTGCATTTCTCTCCCCTAAACACAGCTCTCCCCACAAAGGCAAACAGTGCCATGTGAATCAGTGTAAATTTATCTGTGAAGCATGAATACTTGACTCCACACCCAAGACAAAACACCCATATTTACCATGCTGTTCACACTCCTCCCCAGAAATATTCCAGGACTTTAGATGCTATAGCAGAGGGAAAGAAATGCTTCTACATCTCCGGCACAGCCAGGGCATCAGATCTCAAAAACGATTTATGCTGCAATAAGTTACTTAGTGGTCTAGGTTCTGAGCTGTTCAGAGCATAAGCAGAGTGGTGAGGATTGTGCTATAAATCACCTTCCTGTGCCCCTGATCCTGGGGCTGAAATGCCCCCCCATATAACTTAAAGCAGTCAGACAGGCTACTCTAAGAAATGCTAGCTGGGGCAGTCCTCTGGAGTGCTGTGTGTTCCAGCCCCTCCCACCCCAGTATGCCTCCTCCATACCACCTACCTCTGAGATGAGGGAGCAGGTAATGGAAAGCTGATACGCTGGATTTATACCAGCTGTGGACCCTCCTGCACCTGCCTGTCTGAAACAGTTTTAAGCTTTCTTTGTGCACCACTGGAGTGAATAAAAGCAGAATTAGCCAGGTGACCTCTGAAGCTGAATGGGACACTTATTGGTAAACTTATCAGTAGTCACACAAAAGATGGTTAGTGTTCCATAAGGCCATTGGTGGAAGTTTGTCAGCTGAACAGCATTCTTCCGTAGAGCCATCTGAAATTTTACCTGTTCCATTAGCTTCCTAGGACAGACCATTAAAATAGGTTGTCACACCCTGACAGGAAAGATATGTCATAATGGAGAGCTCCATGACACAGGTGTAATTTCTATCCCTGCTGCCAATTCCAATACATAAGATTCAGAACATGGCCAGATATGTTAATTGAGCTAGATACCACTAGACAGTCTCATAGCTGTCATGGGATCATGAGATACAAGATATATAAAATATATCATGAGTTCATAAACTAATCTAGGAGAGTTATCATATTGATGTTGAAGCCACTCAGACCCAATCAGTCTTGGTGACTCTGGTTCTTAGAGGTTGAATTGTCACTGTTAGTGTCTGTAAGATATGGGAAAGGCAATATAATGATGTCATGACAGCGCAAAGTGATGCTGACTTTCATCAGTATGTGATGAAATAGCTTCTTCACAACAACATGATGCTCGTTTTAGTACACAGACAGGCTGTTGTGCTGGTATGTAGTGACTCTCCCACTGAATTTCTCTTCTCTCTGCCTTCGTTGTGCCCCATTGCCTTTATTCCCCTACCAGAGGAAGGGCATAGCGACTCCCACACTGCTTCTGGTGTTTGCCTTGTGTTTCAGGAGGCTCTCCTGTAATCTGTGCTCCTCTTGCTTTGTCTGACTTTTGGCCAAAGAAAAAAGAGCACAATCCTATTTAGACTCTGCAAGAGCTGTGTGCAGGGACTGAAGGAGCCATGAGCTAAGTGTTGTTGCACATTTGCCTGTTTCTAATGTATGTACTTGATACATTTCATGCTTAACCCTGCTTTGCAATTGTTACATTTTTATTCTTAACGTTACTGTGTAATGTTTTTCAGACCTCCTTATGCTTTATAACCTTTACTCTTACAGCCCTTTCCTCACTCTTTAAGTACTTCAACCTTATCCAACTCCTGGCTCCACCATAACTTCCTTCAACTTCAGCACATTCAAAACTGGTAAGAATACCTTAATCCAAAAACACCACCACCTCCATCTTGCATTCACCCAAATGGTCATGAACCTGTGTATTAAACTTCAGCAAAGTTCTTACTTGCTTCCCAACTCAGTAAATGTTTATCCCCTCCTAACCTGATCCACATAAAATATTACCTTGACTACAGAAACTTTTTATGCCTCTTCTCATCTCACTTTTGTGATTTCCTTTGCTTTCCCTAAGTCCCTCAGTCAAATTTACATGTCATATTTTGAAAAATCTCAGACCCCTCTGGAAGTTGGGAACACATGACCTTTAGCCTAAAATCTTCACAGACTTCCAATCCATTTCAGAACTGAATACAACCATCTCTTCCTGCCTAGTCTTTGTGTCCCATCAAGACTAATCCTTCTCTTGCTGCATCTTTTCTCTTCATCCCATTCCTTGGACTCTAGACTTCTTTCTACTCCACGTAATGGGGTGTATAGATCCTAACCTGGACAAGGACAGAAAAGGGTTAATGGCCTGTCCTGCAAACAGGTACTGAAATCTGTCCCACAGTACCTGCCAGAAGCATCAAACCTGAAAGTAGGGTCCTCCAGCTGTAGGAAGTAATCAGGAAGGTAATAGCATATCTAGGTGTAGGGGGATGGCTTTAGAAATGGGTTGTCCTGCCAATTGAGAGCATCAGGGGAACTGGGTTTGCTAGGACTTCAGCCAGCCAGTGAGATATGGGGTTTCCCTGTGGTGAAGAGAACCCATTTTAAAGACTGTTTTGACCACTCAGTGAGTGGAGGAAGCTGACTGTTACTCCTTGAGAAAAGGGAAGGCCTACTATGGACTAGGTAATTTGGGGGGCAGGGTGAGCTGACCTGGAGCACTGACTCTTGGTTAACTGGCTTAAATTGTGAAATTTAAATATAGAAACGTCTTCTCTAAACTTCATCCCAGAATGCATCTATATTTTGACTCTTACAGCAGCCTCTTTGGGGCTCTGCTAATGGGTTATCTGAATACACTCCCCTCCTTGTATCACCACACCTGGGGCTGGATCCTTCTCCATCTGCCCCCATCCCATGTACACATTGTACTTCTAGTACATTTATGAAGCCTGTACATGCAAATACAAACATTTGGGAGGGGGGTGTTGAACAGGATATACCTTGGGCCTAATTCTCTATTCGGTTACTTAAGTTTTATCCTGTTGGAGCCGGGTACCTGACTTAATGTGGCTCATCCCTTGAGCATTCTTTATCTGTCTTTCCACTGACCTTGTTTTTAAACTAATTATTTTTCCAGATGGTGTGACTTGCATTTTGGCACATTATTTATCTTGACATTGCATGCGACTTTTGCAGCCCTAGGTCAAAGTCACAGTGTTTCTATTTAACCATTTTGATCAGTTAGATCAATACACTTATAAACAAACATTTAATTTTAGTGGGAAAATGTCTTGGGAATGAAACACCTGAATTACTCTGTTATTTGGATGACTTGCAAAGCAATTAGAAATGTTTCAGAGAGAGACTTTTGTACCCAATTTCAAAATTATAAGAGCAGAATATTTCTGGTGTATTTGGTTGCTTCTGGACAAATATAATAAAACTAATTTGAATCAAGTGAATGTCTCCTATTCGCATTGTGGCATTTTAAAAATACAATTCAGTCATCCATATTCAAATAGTTCTCTTCCATAATTTGCCTTTTCTTATTTGACTGCCACAGTGCTTCCTGAATCCCTCCAAAAATAACTGCCAAAATTCCCTCTCTTATTTCCCCCTTCTTAAATGTGTTTATATATGTAACTGGATAATTGTCACTACTGCTTCTACTGTCCTCTGCAAACTTTCTAGAAATCCTATGCTTCTATTAGTATAGAAACTTTGGCTATAGACATTTCCACAGCTTTCAAGGAAAGACTACTTGTTAGCTGTTGTAACTGCTTGTCTATGCCTCTAGCCATATATTCTTTTACTCAAAAATAATCCAAGGATTGCCCTCTTATACATAAAAAAAAAAAAAAAAAAAAAAAAACTAAGTTTTCCTTTGGTGACCTGCTAGATTTTCTCCTTATATAATTTCTACAAAAGTCTGGTTGAATATTTGGGGTAGGGCTTACACTTAAAATGTCTGATTCCTTATCTTTTCAGCATTGCATGCACCTTGGGTCTTTGGAAATCTAAATCACCTAAGTGATAAAGAGCTACATTTCTAACTGCTCCAGAAATTAACTCTGAAGACTTTGTCACCTTCTTTAAAATTGCTGTAACTTGATTTTAGCATGCTATGAAACTAATTAAATGTTACTGCACACAGTGTATATAAATGAAGTAAGACAATGTCTTCCACTTTTTTAAAACACTAAGGTGAACATCTGCTGGGTTCGCTTTTATAAACTCAAAACAGCACACACTTGTTTTGAGTAATTGTCCATGATCAGACATATCTGTAGATAGTACTAAATGGTCTTTAATTATGTCAATGCAAACTGATGTTACTGAGTAGATAAGACTCATTTCATTTAGGTTGCCAAGACTTAATTTAGTCTATCCCAGGCTGTTGCATCATAATAATCTTCCTGTTCTGGAAATATTAACCAATTGTGCTATTTTTAGGACCAGTTGGAAACAGAGAGCATTAAATTGAAGGAAACTGAGGAAGAAAACATTCTAAAGGAAAATAAACTTGTATCTATTATTGCCGTTAAAGAAGAAGAAATAAGGTTTCTAAAAAACAGATTAAAAGAAAAAAGTGAAGCACAGGATTGCATACATATGCCAATGTATGAAATGGAGGTAAGTAAATAAAATGAGACACCACACCTTTGCAAATAATTATGCTTATTTTAGATTTTGTTTATACAAATTATTCTGCTTAACAGATTTTAGATTACAACTGTATGTAAGTTGCTAAGAAAATTGTTAAAATATGTACAGTAACACTAACTGTAATGTTCCTTCAGTTAAGCCATAATACTTGAATCTTATTTTGTGCAATTTAACTATTCATCTTATTTTTATTTTAAGTTGTTATAAAATTAAATATAATATTGATGGAGAAAAATGACATAGCTGTATTGTAGCTGGTCTTTACAATTCAGACTCAGATTGAATATTATCCCTAGCTTCAATCTTCCATTTTTATCCCACTCTTTTGGTCAGATTGGGTATTTCACTTACCAGGAAAAACATCCAGGGTAGAGCAGTGGTTTTCAACCTGTGATCCACGGATCCCTACTGGACGGCAGACTATGTCTAAGATTTCCAAAGGCGTCTGCACCTCCATTTGCAATATTTTAGGAGTCCGCAACTGAAAAAAGGTTGAAAACTACTGGGTAGCCTATATTTAGTGAACAATTTACAGTCCATGTAATACGAGTCTAATCCACAAGGTGGTAGTCAAAGGTAACAACTTGTTTAAAAGCATGATAGAATGCTTATCAGCTTTTAATCTGCTTGTTGAAAATTTTAGGGACAATTGATTTTTGGAACTAAAATACGTCAGTTCCTTAGAAATGAGCCTATGATCTAATACATGATTAAAACTGAATTATAATACAATACAACTTATGTGCATTAGCTTCCCTACCTATAAGGAGGAGGATAACATTTACCCACATATTAAAGTCCTGTGAGAGTCTCAAATGAAAACCTTTGTATAAGGGAAAAATAGTGGAATTACCAAATTTGTACTAGAAGGGATTTTAAATCAAAGAATGAAGAATGAGATTTCTTGTACATTTGTTTTCTAAATGGCTTCTTGGAGTACAAGCAAGATTAGTTGGTTCTGCTGATGTTGAAGAATGTTGAGATATTTGTTAATCTACCTTTGTGTTAAATCCATGTAAATGTAAGAATTGAAATTAGTACAGCAAAACAAGCTCCCTAATCCCATGTTTTACTTTAAGATTAAACATACGAAGATTGCTCCAGCTAGACAGGATTTATCTCCAGGGATCCCTGGTATTTTAACTGTGCATGAAAGGTAAATAATTTTGCAGCATTTTTGTAAACAATTTTTAATGTTCACATTTACTAAAAAGTAATAAGGCCAGCTGCTTCCCTCCCTTTTCATAATACAGAAAAGGGCCCAGAAGCCGGCGTAGGGAGGGGAGCAGAGCCAGTGTGGCATGTGGACATATAGCTGGTGTTCTGTGGGTATTCAGGGATCTATCAGAAGGAAGAAAAAACAGCCACTTGATGCAGCAGGAGTTTAAGCTCCATGGGAAATAGCTATGGATGTTAAAGCTCATACAATAACCAGCACTAACTCCTTTTGGGGGAATGTGCAGTCATGCTGGAATAACTAGTGGCAGTACAGGAGGGCAGTGTTGCCAGGAGAGGGCTCAACAGATTGCACAAGGGACTAATCCTTCAATTTTATGGTTCCAAATCGGAGTGTTCAGGGCCAGGTTTAGCTATGGCACCTCTGCCCACCATGCAGAGGAGGCCTTGTGATCCCTGTATAATCAAGAGAAGGGCATCACAGAGGTGTATGACACTGAACCTCGCTGTATTTAATGAGCGAGTATTGCCCTTCTGCATGTTTTATGGTGAAGGGGCTTGACCAGAGCCTTAGTAGTATTCTCCTGTGAAAAGTGCAGACTTAAGCCAGGTTTTTACTAATCTTTGCTGAATGATCATTTAGAGGGATATTCTTAAAGGTGTCACATGGGGTGAAAAAAAATGGGATTGTGCTTTTTTTTTTTTTTTTTGCTACTTTATTTTTTCCTAAAGCTTATTTGAAGTGCCTTTTTAAAAATTATTCCCCCTCTTCCCTACCCTCCGCATGTTTTTTACATTAAAATTCAGCTCTTGTATGCCCAGTTCTTCTTGCAAGGCTATGCGTGACTGGAGAACTTGCAGGATTATGACATGGCATTAGAGAGAAGCAAGTGAAATCTAATTGAATAAAATATCAATGCAAAATATTTAAAGCTTTTGAGTGGGGTTTTGGTGTTTTTAACTACTAACAAACTGAAACACCTGAGAAACAGTTGGAACAAATACTAAAACCACTCTCACCAGCTGTCCTCATTCTTCTGAGTGAGTTCCTAATCCACATCTCTGGGTCCTCCAAAGGACACCTTCAGCAAAAGGAGGAAGGCAGCACTTAATAGACCAAACTGTTACAGGGTGAATAAAAACACAGGGGAAAAAAAACATTTTTATAAAAGCAACAACACAACCCTGTGGCATAAAGGAGCAAAATAAGGCATGAGCCCTGTGTCTCTCTCCCCTACCCCACCCCAAATCATCAGTTCACCTTTAACTAAAAGTCGTTTTTGCAAGATCTAAGAACTTATGCTTTATTAGTCTGTGTGGTCTAATGTGTCTCAATTAAAGTATTTGTGATGCATAAGTAAGCAGAATAATGTAGTGTACATGTTTTTCAAGAAGCCAAAATCTGCACTTGTATGAAGAGCTATGTTTCCCATTCTTAGTGTGATTTACTAAGTATTTGACAGCCATTTAGGAACCTGTGAAAGGTCTGTAGGGAAACAAAGCAAGAGGAAAAAAAACTAGGATTTGGGTTGTGCAGAACAGAATACCAGGATATGGCTAAGCTACACAGCTTTTAGCAGCATGGCTGCGTCGCTACAGCCATGCCGCTAAAAGTTGCGCTGTGTAGCCGCTGTTGGTCGGGTCTCCAACAAGCAGTGTTTGAGTTGTCAGCAGGAGAGTGCTCCTGCCGACAACACGTTGTTCAAACTGGTGCTTGTCGCCGGCTAAACTTTTGTTTTTTCAAGGGAACAGCTGCTTTTGCATAGCATATTTCCTTTCCTGCATGGACTAAAGTCCACAGCAAAAAATGGGAAATAATGTATGTTCACAACAGCCTTAGCTAATTTCTCTGGACTGGCCATCACATGAACACAGGAGCACTATAATTGCCAAGGTTATGTTGTACTGCCAATGCTGGAGGGAACTCAGTGAAACATGAAAGGTCTGTGGTTCAGGTTTCCTTTGAATCCCTGGCCTATAAAGGTTTATTGCTCCATTCCATCATTTTCATGCAGGGGGCCTATGCATGTGCTATATGACCAAACAGCTACATATTTCATCATGTTTGACTACTTTCTTCCCTTCCATTTGCTTTTGCAAAGGAGAATGTATGTGTGCACGCCTTAAGTAGAAGGCTACCAGTAAAATTTAGCTGTTAACACTATCTCTGGCTTACAGTTGTGGAATATTATTTTTTAATTCGAGGTCATGAAAGAGCTGAACTCACTGACACTTTGATTTAAAATATTGAACTTTTAGGGAAGATCTAGAGATGGTTTTCCAGGAGATGAAGGAAGAATGTCATCGAATATGCACATTAGCAAGAAAGCAAACAGACCAACTCAGTAAACTTAACATAAAGAGAGAACCTGTAAATGGTAACATCTTACTTTAGCTCTTATTGTGATTCAACTGTTTGAAAGCTTTGCTTTATATTTGAAAATACTGTAAATTACACATACATTGAAAGTACTTCTACTGTTTACCATCTGCTTCTTTCAAGTCTGCTTGCATGGTGCTCTGCAGTTCACTAAGAAAATGCACCACAAGTTTTGGAATTGTATGAGGAACATTCCAAATTACATGGGTAAGAGGCAGTCACCATGTAACTGACTTTCAGGGTTCTTTTTTATCCCTTGAAGTAGATCATTGGCTCTCACTCAGTCTGATGCCCCAGCATGCTCTAAGTGACAGCACTTTTTGTTTTTTTTAATTCAGCTCTGTTTATAAAAATGCCCATTATGAATATTTCTAGCCTCACATTTGTCACAGAAGGCTGCCGGATTGTGGAGCTGGCATGTGGAGAGGTAGAGGACTTTAAAACAAAGTGCCTTGTGCAGACTTAAAACACTTTTTTTTATTATTATTATTATTATTATTATTATACAGACTAAAGGTCCAACTCACCAAAATCAATGGAAAAACTGACTTCAGCGAGAACTGGACTAAGTCCTACGAGCCTGATCCTGCTAACACTTATACTGGACATAGTGCATAATACTAGAAGTAGTTTCATTAGCTTTTACATGCTAGTAAGACAGCAGGATCAGGTCCTGATATGGCTTTACAGACCACTTTTCAAACCCTCACAAAAAAAAAAAATATTTACCTTACCTTTCCAGCTCCCTGCAGATGTCTCCAGTACATATTGGCAAACTATATGTTACAACTTTACATGAAATAAGAGCTAGTGGTCCATGACTTCAAGTGATTAAAGGGGAAAAAAGGGTAGATGAAAGTTGATCTTTTATTATGTGCCCCTCTTATCTCTGATTTGGGGCACTCAGCAAGTTTATTCCTAAATTGTTGATTTGTCTTTTCTGGAGGCAAGTGCAATGAAGTGCTTGCTGATCATGACTGTGATATATTTATTAATAACATGACTTGTAGTCCTAATAAGATGTACACTGGGCTCCCTTAAAACTTGTATTCACTAACTGTTAAACGGTAACCATATTTGTGATAATTTCCCATGAATAACAATTGAAAAGATAAAATTTTAATGGTACCCACTTATGGCTGTACTCAGCTGAAATCAATATGTACAAGTATCTACTTAGTTCAGCTAAACCTGGATATCAAATGCTGAAAAGAAAATACTGAATGAGTCTAAAGTTACGCTCCTAAGTCCATATTTTAAGACATAAATAAGGGACCTGATATTCCAAAGTTCTGGGTATCTGTCAAGCTGCTTCCAGTTAATTAATAGGTGCCTGTAAAATTGATTTCTGTGGGGTTTTTTTTACACTACATTATTATTGTGTATTGTTTATTCTATACAAACAATATGATGTCCTTTTTTCACATGAAAAGATTTTCTGCCTCATTCAGGAAGAGACAAGATGGGTGAGGTAATATCTTTTATTGGACCAACTTCTGTTGGTGAGAGAGACAAGCTTTTGACCACACCGAGCTCTTCCCCAGACCTGAAGAAGAGCTCTGGGGAGCTGAAAAGCAGAAGTTGGCTCAATAAAAAGATATTACCTCCCCCACCTTGTCTCTCTCATATCCTGGGACCAACATGACTACAACTAGCTTAGAAGGGGCAAATTCACCCTATAATTTTAAAAATATATATCTGTAGCATAGAAAGCAGTAGACTTACCACGCCACTTTCTGCCTGTGAATTTATATGGCGTCTATCACCATGAGATTGGAGTGATTTCAGGAGGACTTTGCATACGTGAAATATATAGTAAAACTATTCCCCAATTTAATTAGAAGTAATATGTAGATTGCATTTTGAGAACTACAAATAATATTGAGAGCTCTCAAACACAGAGGAAGACAATCCCTGTGGTGAAGGTCTATTCACTTCAAATGCTTTGGGACTACAGTGCCTAGCACACCGTTGGCATGCCATAAAATAATATCTTGAGTTGCAGCTTCTATTTGTGCCAGAACACTTTAGTAAGTGTGTGTGTGTGTGTGTGTGTGTGTGTGTGTGTGTGTGTGTGTTAATATGGGGCAACATACGTTTTAACAAAACCTGAGAGAGAGAGAATTGTTAGAATAAATTAATCAAGCTCTGTTATTTCACATTCTGGTTTTTTGCACTGGGGCTATCATTCTTGAATGGGGGGAGCATCCCTCAAATTACTGACTTCAGGAAAATACTCTAAGAAAAAGAATCAAGAAAAATAACTGATCCATACATTTGTGCTTTAACAATTACTTTGAACTATTGTTTCCATAGATGGCGTCTGACAACTTCCTTTTTCCCCCCTTTACAGAAATTCCATTTTCCATGCCTATTCAGTGTACTGATAAAACTGATGAACAAGCAGAAGAACTTTTAAAACCTCGGGTTAAAACAGATATAAATAGAGGTGTATCATGCATAACATCTATCACACCAAGAGGAGTGGGCCAAGATGAGGAAGACAACTCTGTAGAATCACTTTCTAAATTTAGTGTCAAGTTTCCACCTACAGACAATGACTCTACTTTCTTACAGAGCACTCCAGATAAACCAACAGTTCCTTGTACTGCAATAGCTGAAAATGTGCTTCAAGATCATCATTTTAACATGGATCATGAAGACCATGCTATGAACCTGAGTAAATTGGAATGTAACACCTTTGAAACTCGTGGAGTTGACCACATAAGCTCAGCTATGCAAAACCTAACTACACTTGACAAAACAAAACCCCCAAGCCATACAGCCATGCTCAAACAGAATACTCAGGACAAAACACCATATTTGAAAACAGCAGACATTGGTACCAAACTTGTACATCCGTATACAAATCAAGATGCTACTGAGGTAAATTTTCCCTCTTCAGAGGCCACTAGGAGGGCTGTCAGAGGACCTCAGCAGGTATCTTTATATTCATATATTTTAAAGGTTAATATTTCATTTAAACAGGTGCTATGTAAATGTCTTTCAGGCAGGAACGAAACCTATATGAATCACACCATTTTTATGCTGAACATTTGATTTTATGTAGATCTGCTTTCTGACACTGAATTTGTGTACATTAACAACATTTTCAGTGAAATAATGGAGGGATTTAAATTAGATTTAAGAATATAGATGCTTGCACAAATTTCACTTCAGGAAGATATTAAGTAACTGTTTGTGTATCCATTGCAAAAGTGATTTGCAAAATTATCTTTACCCAAGTATTTATTCCATAGAATCAAATATAGTGTGCATCACTATACTTTTTAAAAATGTACAACTGAACATGTGGGCATATGTGCTATTTTAAAAAATACCATATAATTCCGTGTACTTCCTTCTGGGGGGGAAAAAAAATCTATCTTTAGATCTAATAAGGGACAAACACAGAACAATTTAAAAGGGGTAAAATATTTTAGAAGTACTTGTAGAATAGGAAAATACGTATTTCCACAAATAGTCATAAATAGAAACCTAAAGAAATACAGGTAAATGTATATCTACTTTTTAAGTAGACGTTTGGTTTGATTTTCAGAGGTGTGAACATCCAGAACTCGAGCTGAAGTCAGCGTGAGCTGTAGATGCTCAGTATCTCTGAAAATAAGGCCCTTTGGCCAAATTCAGCAGAACAATTATGTGCGTAAGTGCCATTGAGTGCTCTGCTGAATCGGAGCCTTTGGGTAATATCCTGGCCCCATTGAAGTCAATGGCAAAACTTCCATTGACTTTGATAGGGCCAGGATTTCACTTTTTTGTCTTTCTAATTGGAGGGAGCATTATCCAAAGGCTAGAGCAGATATTGATATTTAGGATTTTTGTATTTTCTTCTCCGCTCTTCCAGTTACTCTCTTAGACTTTGGGCAAATTGCCTTAACTGCTCTGTGCCTCAGCTTTGCCTTTAAATAAGGAAAAGAGGAGCTATGGGGCTAAAATAACATTTACCTTTGTATCTGAGGATCTCTAGAGCTATAAATGTATTATTATTAAAACTGACCCAGCCTAGTTCTACTGTCTACCTTAGTCTTAAATTTAATTTTCTGACCATTTTTGGCAGAGAATCTGAGATTTGTAGTCTGCTTTACATAATTTAATTTTTTTAAATTACCATAGATTCATTGTTATATTTTAGATATTGTTTGTGCTGTGGTAGATTTTAATTTTATCCTGAATTATTAATTACGTACTCTTTTTATTGTGCTTTATTTTTCCCAGATTCTCAGTTATAGTTGTGACTGAGTAAAAGAAATTAAACAACTTATTTTATTACAAGTAGAATTCCTGTGGATCTATGAAGCATCCATTCTATTACTTGTTACTTTTTTTTCCCCTTTTTCTCCATTATCTCTCCTGCTTGTTCTTTTACTAGCCAGTGTGTGAATTCATTTTTCAATAGATGGCACCCTGCATTGTATATTACAGCAAGTGAAACAGCTGGTATGTGATTACAAGTTGATAGGGAAGTATGCAGCTTAAAAAGTACAGGAGAGTTGGTGGACAAGAGCATAGGGTTAGATAATTGATATTTGTGCAAAATAAGGAAATTACTTTAGTTTGAGGGTATCATTTTAGAATGTGAATGACCAGTACTACAGCTCTATGGGGAGATTTTAATATTGAATGTCTCATTTCAAAAGAGAACTGGCAATAGAAACTATTTTCAATATTTATAATTTATATTTATGTAGCAAAATAGAACATAAGGACAGTATTTAAAATGTTGCATCTTATCCAGAAGTTTTTGACAGAAGCCAATATTACTTTAAGATCCATTAAATATACATCTGTATATATTTACGTAATATACATCACCTTTATTTAACTGCTTCCAAAATGTTTCCATGCATTCTGTTTTGGGTGAATTGAATTGATCGGTTGTCTTTTTACTGATTATAGGGTCAAAGATTTTCTCTTAGCTGAGTTCAAGTGCTGCAGTATCATCCAGTTAGATGAATACAACTCCTTTACCCTGTATGCACATTGGCAAAACTTGGACATGTAATTCTCTCCACTGGGTGCAGCTGCAGCAGTTGTGCTCTAGTTTAGACCGTGCCCAGAGCTCTTTTAGCACCTTGTCAGATAGGGACTAGTAATAAACATCCAAGACCTATCGATACTTATTCCCTGTCGTTGCCCATTCCCGCGCCCTATCTATAGCTGCTACTGGTGGAGCTCCAACAGTGATGAATTACATGATGGATTTTTTTTTCCCTAGTGTAGACTAGGACTTTATCATATTTACTACATATGTTAACTTATAGATGGAACAGCCCCTTAAAATACAACATATTTGGCAACAATGAACCTTTGGAGCTGCTGCTCTCAGTTTGTGGTAAATGTAGCTCTTTCCAGCTTTATGGTTATTAAATGGAAAACTCAGTGCTGTTTCCTTAGAATACAGGGTGGCACAGAGATTTTTTGGAGGCCTGGGACAAAATCTGAAACAGAGTAATCCCCCCACCCAAAAAAAGGGGTGCAAAAACACCGAGGGGAGGCTGCAAGGGTTGGGTGTGGAGAGTGAGCCTACCCCACACTTACTGCATAGAAGTGGCTCCTGTCCTGCGGGGCTGGGCCACGCTACCCACTCTGGGCATTGTGAGCTGCTACACAGGGTCACAGTGCCAAACCTGAATGGCACTGCAACCCCATGCACCTGGTCACAATGCCACTCAGTTTAGGGGCTCACTGCAAACAGCCCCTTTTCCTCTCCTCTCCTTGCTCCATCTGGGTGGCCCTGTTAGGATCTAGTACCTCTTTGAAAACAATGTGATTGAAACATGTAGCAGATTAAAATAAACATGCATCTTACTGGACCTAAGACTTTACTGATTTATAGTTAACTATACATATGTGTGCATATTTACAACTTTAAGGTCTGATTCTGAAAATATTAATTATTGATGCAGTACTTTATTTAGTGGGACTGCCAACCCTAGCGAGGCCACAATTCAGAAAACCATTTAAAATGTATAACTTTAAGCACATGAATAGTCCATTGACTCTAATGGGATTACTATTGCTTGAAGATAGTTAAATAGATGCTTAAGGTTCCAATTCAGCACAATGCTTAAGTGTCTGCTTAATTCTATCCCTATTCAGGGAAGCACTTAAGCACATACTTAAGTCCCCAAGAAGTCTGTGGTATTTAAGTGTTTTGAGGTATTGGTACCTAAGTCTAGTAGTTACAGTTTGTAAGATTAGAACCTTACTTTGTCCCCAATACATTTCAGCAAATTTTACAAGAACTTTTTTGGTCTCTTTAAATATCAGGCCTCTTTATATGGTTATTAAAAATGCCAGTTTATTCAAGGTGGTTGCAAGTCAGTAACCACAAACACACTTCGTAGGAATATTTAAAAGTATGTTAGTGTCTAGACAGATTTCATATGCAATTTACATCAACTGCCCACTATCTACAAGCAGTAGATTGTATTGCAGAAGGAAGTGATTTAATTACACTTAATTACTAATGAACAACAGCCCCCTGAAATGCTAAACATTGTTTAGGAAGTGAATTAACTCCTAAAAGAAACTGCATCTGGTTTACAAATAAGAATTAACCATGTGAAAGCCAGGTTGGTAGCACAGTTTGTTGCCACTGGAGGATTAAGCACCTGCTTTTTAGCCTGGCAAAGTTTGGGAACATGAGAATTGAAGCTCTTTTATGGGGATGGACAGCAAGAGACTTAACTTCAAGAGAAACTGCTTGCCTTTCTACTGCCAAGATACTCTTTCCCTTCTGTGCATACGTGAGATTATAGTGAAAAGGTCTGCTGCAAAAAGACTGTAGAGATCTCTCCTGTGCTGTGTCCCCTCCTGTCACTTACTTGCTGCCATTCAGTTTGAGTGCACTTTGGCTTATAACTTGATGCCAAGTAGGAAAAAGAAGCAGAGACTGACACCCCAGGCCACACACAGTCTTTGTAATGAAGAAATCAGGATTGCAAAGGAAGGTTAAGGATTAATTTAAATTCATTACTGTAATATTAGCAACAGATAATAGAGGTAAAATTATAAGCTACCCTATATTGCCAGGGAGATTGCTTTCTGATTAAATTGAAAACTAGATATGTACCAATAGGGGGAATGTAAAATGTATATTGCTTATTTTCTAAAAAGGGCAATATTATCTGTGCAGGAATGTTTATACAGTATCTCAGAACAGAGACTACAAATGCCACGGTTTAGTTTTCCTACAGTGAAATATTTGAAGAGTCCATAAAAAGCCTTAGTATTTATTACACTGACATTGTTGACAAAGGAAGCTTTAGTTGATTATCAAGAGTGTTTTAAAATCTGACTTATATTCTTGTATTTGACAACGTGTTTGCAGATATAAATGTTTAGTTTCCTTCAGATTCTTTTACTTTTCTAAAATGTGAAGTATTTTCTTGATTTTAATGTAATGAGAACCAGAAATGCCATTTTTGTTGTTGATATATCAAGTATATACAAACTCTAACTAGTGCAAAACAAATGCTGGTAACTTTTATATTTAGAACTGTATTCATTTTAAGCACAAGTCATAATAATTTTTTTTTGCCTTTTTCAGCCCTTCTGGAAGCCATCTCAAACTCAAGATAATAACTTACTGGCACAAGGTTATACAGACTCAGAACTGAAGCAGTCTGGAATATGTGAATTCTGTCAAAAAGTTTTCCCACCATCTACTACATCCAGGGGGGATTTTCTCAGGCATCTTAATTCACACTTTAAAGAACAATCAATGTATCCGGAAGCAAGCTGAATAAGGCTTTGTAGAGATACTGGGTTGCGCTTTTGTGTATATTTCATTTTTAATTCAAGTGTGTATGTTAACTTCAGAATTAAGACTATGTTCATAATGATGTTACTGAAACTGTTTTTCAGTTAAGTTCATTTCAAATTTTACACATTTAAATTACCCAGTAGAAGACTGTAATTCAGTTTCACTTCAGTATGTCATGTTGCAATATGAGCTTTAGGCCTGATCCTACAAACCTTTTCTTACACAAGTTATCTTCACCTGAGTAGTCCCACAATAATTAATGACTACTTGTGTGAGTAAGGACTACTTGCATGAGTAAATGTTTGCAGAACTGGGCCTTTAATTTGAGGAGATAAAGTGTGAGCAGTCCTATCAATTTTCCTCCTATTTACTCATTATTGTAAATAGGAGCAAGAATAGGTCCTCAGAACATTTGAAGGGCTAGGGAGGAATCTCCAAATTTTACTTAAGACAGGTTCAGTGTTGTATTTATATTGTAGATAAGGTTCTTGTAAAATCACTAGAGCAACCAAGTAACAGGTACGTCATACTTAAGATACATTTATGTCTTTTGTTTCTTACATCATTGGCAGAGATCAGTGTAATCCACTGTAAAACTGTTTTAGTAAACAGATTTGTCTCAGATACAAAACAATACTCACTCTGGCTAAAATGAAGATTGCAACGCTATGTATCTTTGGCAGAGGTGCACTATTAAATTGTTAATGTATATTGTTAGCATTCATAATTCATGGAAAATACTTATTCCTCTGTGGGAGCGGATACGTGCTTTTACATACAGAGAAGATGAGATGAACCAGGTTACACTTCCCCCTAAAACTACAAGTTCAAAAGATAATTTAGCATTTCTTGTGGTTCCCTACTGGATGTTACTCAAACTCTAGGGATTTTTTTTTTTTAATGAACACAAGTCTTCAGACCAAAATACAGGTCTCTCTTTTAAACTAGAAATCACTTTTAAACTACAATTTAAATTTTGATGGCTGTGTGTGTATTTTATGAATGTTAGATCAGCTAGCTTGCATTTTGTTTTTAAACAGTTGATGTGCAATGATCTCCTCCAGGAGAGCCTTCTGCACTTTGGACAGTTCCAGTCCAGACCTAAGTCGTAATTAGCATTAATATATTTTCTGTAGCTACAGGTAAGCATGGCGCTAACTTCTCTCTGTTCAAAGATTTATTGGGTGATGGTAACCATTTTACAAAGCTAAAGGAAAATATAAATCTTGCATCATTTTCAGAAATGGATTTTAAGTCAACTGGAGAATACTCCTACACTAAACATTTTTCTACAACTGTTTACTGTAGTTTTAAGTGCCTGCTGTGTATGTGACTAGCTGTTGGCTGATAATGTACTGTAATAAAGTGCAGGGTACAGTGCTTGTCTGTTAATGTGACCTGGAGAGTGCGTTTGTTACTATAATAGCGTTAAAACCCCTTTTCCTACATCGCTCCGTGGGTGGAAAGGTCTGAGGCAGGCACGTCTTTGGGCGCAATGGGGTGTGTGAAGTTCCCTTCCCAGTTATCGCTGGGAGGTGAGCACTGCTGAGGGTGGTACTTGGTGTGGGGGGGAAATGGGAAGGGGGATAGGGAATCGCACTCCAAAAGAGCCGCCACACAACTGCCTTGTCCTCTAACCCGTAAAAAGCAAGACCCGCAGCTCACATTGGCAAGAGCTGAGCAAACCGCGATTTACCTTTTTTATCCCTGCCACCTTTTTTGCGCGTGCCTGCGTTTTTCCCCCTCCGGCTCTCCTGCTCCGAGCCGAAGAGTGTCCGCCCAGGGGCCAGAGCTCTCCTCTTTGCACAACAGGGGTGGCAGACCTAGAAACGCCCCCTCCCTTCCCCGGGAGCACGGGGGGGGGAGAGGAAGAAGCCAAAGATGGGGAGTCCAAATCCACTTTGCCCATCAGCCCCAGGGACATGACGCCGAAGAGAGTTAAGTCTGTGCATTGCAAACACTCCGGCCTGGTGAGCGCCTGAGGGGGCGCCACGTCCAGGGCAGTTAGCTGTGCCCGGACCCCAGCAAGGGGTGTAAGAATCTATTTAAAACCCCACCCCCCAAAGCACCCCCTGGCCAGCTGTGAGCTGCTTGGAGCAGTGGGAGGTGAGGGCGCCGCTCTCCTGCTGCTCTCCTGGAGGAGGAGGCGGCGGCTGTGCTGCGGCTCACGGACATCTGCTTTACTACGCTCATCACCAGAGCAGGTTCAGTTGCAGCGATTTCTCCTCCCCCCCTCCCCTACACAAGCTTAACGCAGCAGCGGAGGCTGAGTCCGCATGGGAAGTGCATTAAGAACCCATCACGGGTGGGAGGAAGGAAGCAGAATTAGGGCAGGAGCAGCAGGTTCGTGCCAAGGTATTCGGCTGCTTTCCTCCCTCTATCTACTCCCTCCCATCCTCCCCCTTCTTCTCTCGGGCTAGTGGCGTTAGCCGAGTCCCCGCCAGCCCTGCGCTGCAGAGGTTTACAAGCCTCCACTGCTGCCTCACTTGCAGTCCTCTGTCCCCAGTGAGGGCAGTAGGTGGCAACGAACACACATGCTCAGAGCCAGCAGCCAGTGAAGATCTTAGTGGATCTGACCCCCAACCACGCAGAGTGTTTTCTCTGCTGATGCCGAGAGGTCTCCCCTGGGGGTAGCGTTGGTGTAGGGGAGACCTCTCGGCATCAGCAGAGGAAACACTCCGCCTGGTTGGGGGTCAGATCCACTAAGATCTTCACTGGCTCATCCTAATGCCTGGTGCTGGCGGCCCGGTAGCACACATGTAGCTCCTCTGTCTGGCTGCTACCTCGACAGCTGCGTGTAGCTCCAGTAATTCGCCTGTCATGTCAGTGCTCGTTAGAGGAGAGGAAAACACTCCTGTGACAGATCCTACGAGTCCTCCTCTGTGTGATGGCTAAGAGAGAGTCAGGATATTAATTGAGGTCTCTTACCTCTCTGGAATCAGTCCCCTCTGCCATACTCCAGTGGGAGCTGTCCCCCCCTGGATATATGTCACCTCATTCGAGGAGTCTCAGATGAAGCTAAACTCTTTCCCCCTCCCAGCAGAAGAGAGTCTCCAAATGGCCATTGGACTTTTAAACTCCCCTTCCCATACCCCAAGCGTAAGAAAACTGCAGCAATGCAATTTCCCCCCTCCCTTAATTGAGCCGGTGGCACTCCAAGTACCCCCCGCCACACACACACACAATACGGTGAATTGAGAGGAGGCTGGGGGAAGCTCTTCCCTCAGTAGAAAAGGGCACTGGAGGCTCAAACGAAGCTATTCCTCTCTCCCACCCCTGGTGAGCTCAGCAGCTGGGGCTCAGAGGAAGCTCTGTCTCTTTCCCTCCCTGCCGAACATCCTCCTTTCCCCCGCAACCGCACAAGGTTAACTCAGCAGAGGAGTTTCAATCCAAATGGCAACTGGGATTGCATTAAAAAAACTGAAAGAAGGGGGAGAGAAAAAAATCAGAAATAGGGAAAGAAAAGAGAAAAAGCAGCAGGCTGATTACGAGGTGTCAAAACTGCCAGGAGCAAGAAGGTGATAGCAATCAGGGGTGAGAAGAGTGCGCCATTCGTGCGGGGCAGCTAATTATCCGTCTCATTTGAGAAGAGCAGCATTCGAGGCAGCAGCGTTCGCCTGCTGAACGGTGACAGATTGGCGCGGAGGAGAGGGGAGGTGTTAAAACAATGGAGCCGGGCTTGCGAGCGCTTCTGCATGCTAATCAGCCCGGCCTCCTTCCTCCCTCCGCCCGCCTGCCGCGATCCCTCCTTCCCGCCCGCCGCATGGCAAGCCCAGGGCCCTCCGCAACCACACAGCGCACCCTGTGTATAGGCTGGAACCCGGCCCGACCCCGGGGGGCACCCAGCTCCCGCTGGCCCGGCCTCCATCGGGCAGTCCCCGGGCGGGGGCCCCGGGCAACGTGCACAAACCCTGGGGGTTCCTCACACGGCAATGCCCGCTCCCCTCCCAGCCCCGGGATAGGCTGGACTCCTTAGTTCCTGGCAGTGTAGCGGGCCGAGGAATCAGAGAAGAGGTACCCACCGTGAGGGCGCCCAGGCGGGAGAAGCGCAGGGCTGCGCCCTGTTACTAGGGCTCCAGCCTCTGCAGCTCCCTACCCGGGGGGTCCCTGCTGTCTCGCTGGTAGGCTTTGGCAGATCAGCAGCCTGCCCCGGCTCTCCTTGAGCCCAGCCTCATGCCTTGCAGACCGCTTGGCCTTGCAAGCCTGAAGCGCGGCACATGCTAGTCCAGCGTGCTGGCTGCGAGGAGGCCCAAAGGGAGCTGGCCTTCGAGTGGGAGAAAAGGTGCTGTAGAAGGTGCTCGCTTCTACATTGCTTTACATGCGCGCACCGCGTCCCTGCGCGGAGAGCAGCCCACCCTACTCCAGGCGGGGAGGGAAGACTCGCTGTCTGCCCAGGCCCTGCTCGGCCCTTGCTCACTGCCCCCCACTTCCAACACCCCTGGAGTTCACTAAGGCAGCTCCTAGTGCGATAGCATCTGCAGCACTAATACAGCTAAGTGCGCCATATTCCTAGTGTGAGGCAGAAGAATGAGCGTTGGATTGTTTACTGTCAAATGTTTCTCAGTTTCTATTCCATCCTGCCCCTAAAGATTTTGATTACTATACACTTCTCCTTAACATTAAAATATTATTTATTACAGATTTACACAAACTGGGTGTTTTTATGTTAAGGGAATAACATATTGATGCTGTATTACTTGCAGGAGTTTATATGAACAATGTAATTTCTGCATTAAGAGGGAGAAGGTGGTTCCTAATAATACACACCCCTTGTGCTCTGGAATAGACAGGAGAAATACGTACAGCAGGATTTTGTTCAGAATACTAGTTAATCCCAAAGTCAGCCCACCACCCCTTTCCTAAACCTAGGGTGGTTTACCGAAATCCACTAGCCACACATCTCGGTTTAGTTTAAACCCCTTGTTTATAAGCGATATTTAAAATCATTTTGGTGTGGATTTGGAGGTTAAGCAAACAAAGAAAAGTGCTAGTTTTAGGCCTGCGATGAAGACCCTGCTAATCCAGGTTGAACACTACTTTCGATAGCTTTTTAATTGTTTTCAAATATGCATATCGCTAGTTATTTTTTTTTAAATTATGCTAAGCCTGTATTTCAGACTATTTGATGAGAATTTCCATGAGCATACAGATGGTGAGATTTTCATGCGTCTGTGGCTTTCTGACATCCCAGGCTGCAAAAAACAATTCCCCAGATCGCTACAATACCCAGGGTGCGGAGAAGTCTATTACCTCGCGATGCTCAGCATTACATTTCTTTACATTTTTAGAAATATTAAAAACTCTAGGTGCACAATTTTGTATATGTAAATAATACTGATCTCTTGGATACACAAATAGGGGGAGACATTCATGTTAACCTTTGTGCCCTTTGCTAAGTAGGAGATTGTTCATCTCTGCTTCTTAATCTAGCGATGGGGGATGCAATCTCGGCTCTCTTTATATTTTATCTACCTGAGATTTTTTTTAAATATTTGCACATAAGGAGACAAAGATGAACTGATATTTGATCCCTAGTGGAAACCGGTTAAGTTCCCTGAACATATGGCTTATTGGGCTGTTGCTTCCTTTGACATAATTTTCCAAGATTGTTTAACATATATATCATCATATGATACACATATTGGCCGTGAGGAGGAATGCTGAGACTGTGGGTTCCACCCTGGCTATCATATTAATCACTTCTTCCATAAGAATGTTCAGTGGGGACTAACCTGTACCTACAGAAGTGCATTGCATCTCCCCCGCTATTTCACTGGGAAAGAAAATCAACGAGCAGTGATTACACTTGTTTGGTTAATATCTGCCCAGAAAATAAAGGCGAAGAGTGCTCTGATTTAGAAAGGATTCTGAAAACTGACCGAATTACAGATGTATGTAACAGGGTGATATGGTGAAAGTGAACTAAAACGGAAACATTTTGCAGAGACAAGTATATACTTTCATAATTGTTATAAATGTTCAATTGGTGAAAAGAACCACGTACTTGTAAAAACGTGTGTGTTTCCGTTATGCTTAATTTGCCATTCCGAACAAGTTTTTCTTAATAAGCTCTATTGTTTCTTTCTGTTTTGTGAAATTTAATATGTGTGAGACAGAAGGCAGACGCCGAATGCGAATGAAGTCTTTTTGTTTGTTTTGTTTGTTTTACCACTTTCTTTATAAAGCTCCATAGGTAAAGGGGAATGTATAGAAGAAAAGTGGCGTGACATTTCTGAGGTCAAGAGCTGAAAACGTTGAATGTGAATCTCACCTGCTAGCTTTTTCTCTATATCTGATTGCAATACAAAAATCTCCCTAAGCAAAACAGTAGGTGGCTAGCAAATTACCAGGGACGCGGACGCTTTGTTAGGGTTTCATTATTCATTAAAATACTTTAATAAACCTCTCGGTTTTTTTAAATCCCCGCACTATCACCTATACACAAACATCTATATTATGCCATTCTGCTGTGTCGAATGTACAGTCTGTTAGGGCAAAAGGTTATGGAACCTTCATAAAGGCTCCCTATTTGTCAGCAAGCACCACACCAAACTCTCCAGGTGCTGTGAAAGTGATTTTCTCCCGTACACTCCAGCCCAAGATGCCATCCTCTTAATTACAAGCACTAGAGATCAGGAACGCTATTGTGTTCCCTGAGGATTCACAGAAGATACGCAAAAAGAGCCTCTTCTCCTGCTAACTCCGTTTGCCTGCCAGCTGGGACGTGATTCGGTACCTGCCCACAAACTGGAAGAGATGGATGCACCAGGGCAGCCTGTGCTGCTGCACTGCTACCCTTCGGACAGCATCAATAGAAGCATCTTTTTTATATTTGAGCGTGAACATTGGTACGACAAATAATGTTGTAGTTATTTTGTAACTGATCAAATGCCCTTGTCGCCACCACTAGGCGCATGTACATCGTCTATTTAAAACAATTACTAATTGGAGAGTGGAATTAAACAAGACGTTGAGATCCTGGACTTAGAAGCTGTCTGTAAAATATGTTGTGTTTACAGCAGGTGCCCTAAAAACCATTTAAAGCTATTTCTAGGGTCAATACACGTTCAACAGGAATGCACATGCAGATTGCGTGTGAGAAGTCGAGTCTGTGAGTGACAATACAGTGCCTCCATAGCATAAACTGAACCGTAGGTAGGATGGGAATCCAATCTAGAAATGTAGTGCATTAGCACTTGTTTCAGAGGTGGCAACCAGTTGAAAGGGCATCCGAACCATCAACTTGTGAACAGCAGGTTATTTGTGGTGGGTTAAAGGAAACGCCAATATCCACGTCTTCCTTTGGGAATTACCCTAGTCATAGGCGGTATATAATGATAAAGGAGCAGAAAAATATAATCCCGGTTTTATGCATACTGTCAACCAGTCCAGCACTAGATCAGTCGAACTAGCTGTTTTTGAGAGCTGTGTTCCAGAGCACAAATAGATCTGGTGTGTATGCGCCCCAAGAGCCTTTGTTAGCCTTGTCAGTCTCAGCAGTGTAGACAACATTTTCAGTATGTGGAAATACTGTACATAACTGTGGACATAAGGGTGGGGGCGTAAAAAGCCACGTCCAAGCTCAATAGGAGCACTGAAAAGAAACCTCGGGCTCCATGCCATTCAAGATGTGAAAGCCCACGGAGACTCAGCAGCCAAAACCACAGAAAATGAATTTCTAATAAAGTTCTCAACCATGTGTCCATTTAACTTCAGTTTGTATAGAGTCTACCAAGCACACTTGTTACTTATAGATTCGCAATTGTTTCAAGTGACAACAAAAGAGACTGTGGCAAAAGGAATGTCATCCCTAATTTACTTAATCTGGCTTTCTTGCTCATGGAAGATAGTGCCCATAGGCATCCAAGAAATGGCAAACATTCTTGATAGCTTAGTCTGCCAGGTCTAGTCATTTTACAGCCCCAGGAATATGCACAGCAAGTTTTCTTAATAATCAAAGTGGCTTTGCATTCCTTCGTGCAAATCTTACCCAACACACTAATATCAACATGTTTTCCGAGGGGGTTCCGATTAATGTTTTACTAATATTCTTTCAATCAAAATTAATGTAAAAAGAAAACGTGATGGGAAAGTAATATGAAAATTGCTTCTATTTTGGCCTGAAATAGCCTACAATAATATATTAAGATTTTAAGGATCGAGCATTTTAATGGAACTTGTTTGATTACAACTTTAAAAAAATCACAAATGTCAGGTATTATAATTTCATTGCAATAATTTATTTATTAATCATAGAAACTCATTTATGTAATCACTGCCCCAACCAAGAGTAGTGTGGCCCAAATTCAATCAATGGTGACATTTCTTTTAAAGGTAAAGCAATTCCATTTGGACTGTAAAAACATAATTGTTTTACTCTTTAAATATGTATATACCGTTTCTAGAGAAGCCTTGGCAAAACTCTCGTTGATGTCATGGAAGTCAGCTGGCCACTAAGCGTGTAAGGGGGCATACACGTTACACACACAGGGCCACGTGTGTATATATGCTCACCTGGCCCCATTCTGCATCCCTTGTGCACCCAACATACCCACTGGAATGAATGGCCTCGATCCTGTTTATTATCCCTGGGAGCTGGCGGTGCATAAAGAACGCTGGTGTTCTTCAGCTGATACTTAAAAAGAGCCGGCAGCCCTTTCTCAAGCGCACAGGCCCAAACGCAAGTCAACGGGTTTGAGTGGAGTAGGCGTTTATTAATTATTCTCGTTATTATTTATGTTATTTGTATCCCAATAGGGTCTAGAGGCAGCAACCACGATGGCACTCCGCTGGGCCCGGCCCTCTGCAAACACACAATAAGAGCCAATCCTTTCAGCTTTTCTTTGCAGATCTAGAAGAGTAAAGGCCGCGGCACAGGTGCAGTTTTTCCAAAACTCCCATGGGCTTCATAGAAGTCAGGTGGCCGCCACCCAGACAGGGGGACATTCTGTGTTTAGCAAAAGCACACAAACTTCGGACAAATGTTTCTTTAACTTGATTTTAGGCTGTCTGTTAGGAGAGAAGAGATTGCTGGAATGGTAGAACTGCAATCCCCCGACTCTTTACCCGAGTGTAACGGGACTAGAAGGCTGTTAAGACTTCCACAACATTTCAAAAAAGTCCATATTCCTCACTGTGCCTCCCTGGCTTTCCCATGTAAAGTTGAGGAGATGTTACTAACCAAGAGGCTGGGTACACCCTTCCTCTAATGGGTTAGCAGCAAATAAAGCGGGCACGTGGTTGACTTACTGGGTCGTTGAGCTTGAAAATGGTTCACTTTGTTTTATTTTTCCAAACAAATATCAGTCCGACTTTTCCCCCAAAGGAAGTTAATCGATTGTTGGCTTCCTTTAAAAAGTGGAGGACATTTGTCCCACTTTAAATAATCACGTGGAAAGTTGAGTGGAGACTGATTTGTAACGTGGGAGTCTTAATTAAAGAGTAAGGAACGATCTTTCTATTCTTGCGGAAGACGTGACAGGATGTTTGGATCTGATCTCTCACACAGGTAAATATAGTGGTTGCGATTATTCGTACAGGGCCCCAAAACTCTGACCAGCTGCATTCAGATCACAGTCTACATAAATCTCCCATGCCATGAAGGATTTCAAAACGCTTTCGGAAGAATAAACTCATTTTGCCTTTTACATCCAGAGTTGCAGTTTCGTATTGGAACACCCTTGTAAGAGGGTGGGAAAGGCAGGCTAGTCTACTTTCTTATAGTTGACTTCGGTGGCATTTTCTTAGCTTAACTGTGTTCCCTATGATGAGATGCTGTGAGCAATATTGCAATTCTCAGGGGAACTTGTCCCTCAGAGAGCTGGTCGTTATCTTAGCTGTCATCCCTGGTATATTGGCGGCTGGGATGTACAGTGGACTGACTTTACTATCTTATTTAAATGTGATGATTTTCTCATTTGTTGCATTGTTTGTATTAATAAGAATATCTTGTTCTGTTTGTTTTGTCTCCTGGGAGCCAATAAAGCTGTGAAGTTTTTCTTTACACCAAATGCAGCTCTACGGGCGATCAATCAATGGGTCGTTTTTGGATAATCTGTGAGAGTGAGAAATCTAATAAAGCAAGCAACTAAAAAAGGAAAACAGTCTATTTTCTGTTAGGTTAGCTACGTCAGGCCTCGTGCTTTCCAGAGGGCATTTCAATATTAAATTCAGATTATACTTTATATATATATATAAGGCATCTTGCTGAATTCACTTCCTTGCATAAAAAGGAAAGTTTAGACTGTGACCTCAGAAGCAATGCGGGTGACTTAGTCTTACAATTAAATTTGCTTTGACACTTCCATTCCCCCCCACTCTCTCCTTCTCACAGCTGATTTTCAAAGGAACCCAACAGGAAATAGGGACCAATCATAAAGTGAGAGAAAAAATAAGTGAGTTTTTAAAATTACTATTCCTCTGACACATACCAACCCTTTTTTTTTTTAAATGGTCACCCAAAGGTAGACACTGCTGGCTGGTAGGTTCTAGCAAAGTACGAGGATCCTGACTATTAATTTCAAGGCAGCAGTTCCCTTACCACAGCAAAATGATTTATAAATAGATCAAAATAACAATCTGAATGATCTAACATTAGCAGCTGAACCGAAGAGCCCCAGATTATGCGATGAATTGTTAAATTGCAGTAGCATTGTTTTGGAATTGCTAATTAAAAATAAGTAAACCCCCATGACTCTGGATATGACAACTGAAAATACCCACAAATTATTTAATAAATGAAGCGTCTAACAACTATAACACTTCCTGGTCGCCTTGTTAATAAATGTAATTTGAGGTAGTTTTAAAAAATTTCCCATCTAAACAGTGAATTCATTACGCGGCGTTCAGATCTCCAGATGCCTATGGACTCCTCCGAATTAGGTGTTAAATAGACAAAAGTGAACCAAACTGCCTTTAAAAGCACAGCATGACCATGTAATTCTTTTTCCAGTTTGTGGTAAAAAATGATGAAACTTCTTTCCAAGTAGCTATCACCCAGATTTAGTGTGAAAAGTAGTGTAATTGTAATTCACGCCATCAGGGTCTATCACTGATAGACTATCAGCTGTTCTGTAGTTAGGAAGGCTTTCTTTTCAAATAGGAAAGCTGCCAAGTGCTCTGTGATACCTCCAGCAAGCTTATCGGATGGGAGATCGGAGCCAAAACAGCAGCTGCACACATATGCAAATTGGCAATTAATAGTATAACATTCTGCTAAAAAAAAAAAGATTTTTGAAAAAAGAAAAATAGAGCGGAGCTACCTGAACATTAGCCTTAACAGTGAACGGGGGCTTCTATTCTGAATGGTCAGGAATTAATTACTCTCTGGAGAGGACTTTCACTCTATTACCTTCCTTTCTCACACAAAGATCAAATCTTTGTTGTCCTGCCGAGTTTGCCTGTATCATGAAAGATAACAATAGGATACCCCACGGGAAAAATACCCAAGGCGCCTCGCTTCCAGCGAGTAGGGGAATCGCTGCTACCGGTGATCTTGTCCTTTGTTTTTCGGAAATAACTGCTTACCATCTTTCTACAAAGCAGATGAAATGTTTGGGATTGTGCCGTTACAGCCTTCATACCAGCTCCTTAGGGCGACTTTTCCAATGCTAAAGCAATAGACAAGGATATGGTTTACAAATGTCACCCACCCTGCCTCAGCAATCCAGGCTAAATTCACATAGCCAAGCGAATTGGCTCCCAATTGATGAAGCCTGATTGTTTTATTCAGCGCGTTGCATTTCTCAGCATTCTCACTTGATCCTTTTCTTGTGCTAGGGGTATGAATCTGGAAAGCCCTTCGCAGGACTACTGCATTTCACACCAGACTGTCCCCAGTGCTTTCCCAACGCCTCTCTTTTCCAGCACGGGGATGGGGTGATTAGCTAATGTTTTCCATAATCTGTGAATTCGTAATAGTCATATTTTCACGTCTAAAGCGCTCAGCGTCTCTGGAATTGGGAGGAAAAGGCAGATTATAAAATGCTGCAGCGTGAATGCAGATCAGAAAATCGCCATTTCTGCTTTCTTTTCCCTGTGGCATCTACGCTCCCACACTTATTAATTGCCATTGCATTGCTAATTAACTATGTCTTTAGTTGAAAACCCTTCCTGTTCTTACACCCCAAGGATACCTGACTTGCAAGCTGAGACAATTTGGGAACGTGATGCAGATGAGATGTCACCATCAAGAAGTCTATTTAATCTATCACCAATGTACAAGCAGATCTGTAAAGAGAAACTTCATGCCCAATAGAGGGAAGGCTTTACAAACCATCCACGCTTTCTAATAACATCAAATCCCCCTCCAACGCTCACCCAAGCGCCCAAAGTAACTTCCCATTTGTCTTCAAAACAGGGCTTTCCCTTCAGAGCTTCAGACTTCCAGACAGCTAACTAGACTCAGAGAAGAAAAATAAAGTTAGAAGGAATAACTATCCATTGCTGCATACTTTTTTAAAGAGTCTTTTCCCAATAGCCCCCAAAGGATAGGTGGAAGCCCCGTTACACCAAGTAAAGAAAATATTAATGTAAAGAACGTGAGTCATACATTTTGATTTTCATTTGGAATATGCACTCATTTGGCTTCCACTAATCAGCTCCTTAAAACAATAAGTTCTTTGGGGAATTGTAACAATTAATGACACATTTGAGCTTCCAGAGTGTGAATTGTGGAATTCTTATCTAAACGGAAAATACCAGCTTGGTTTGACTTCTTTAAATATTAATTTAACCAGGGACACATACAGAAATCCATACAGCGAAAATTCAATAAACAATAATTCCACACAGATGAGTTTGTCACCTCTGTGCCTGCCTGTGTATTGACGATGGCTGCCAATTCTCCATAAAGTTATGAGTCTTACTGGGGTGTCCATCCAATGTACATACACACACATACACAAGGTGGATTTAATGGCTTTGTCTCCTACATGAAAAATCTATTATTAAACCACTGCTTGCTAGTGCCACTACAGTTAATAGTCTTCTGTCTGCATTTCCATTACAAACCTAATTTTCCAAGTGTGCGTACACCACCTCTTAGCCCAAAGAATTTTTTAAGCCTGTATTACAAAGTCTCCATCTCAATATTTTTGTACATTTTTTGTAAAAGTTATTTAAGAGTCTGATTAAGAAGTGAAAAAATAAAACTGTAAATAAGTGAAGTAGTTTAGGCTGCATTTTTGTACTCTATACCAAACTGTGGGTCGTGATTCCATTTTAATGGGGTTGCCAGGGCTGGCTTGGACTTGCTGGGACCCAGGGCTGAAACCTGAGCCCCACCACCCGAGGCCAAAACCTGAGAGCTTCAGCCCTGTGTGTTGGGACTCAGGTTACAGGACACCCTGCCTGGGGCTGAAGCCCTTGGGCTTCAGCTTTGTGCCACCCCCCTCTTGCCAGGGTCAGTGGGGCTCAAGCGGGCTCAGGCTTTGGTCCCTTCTCCTGGGGTTGTGTAGTAATTTTTATTGTCAGAAGGGGGTTGCGGTGCAGTGAAGTTTGAGAACCCCCGCTCTATACCAAAAAATGAAATGTTGTGGAATATGAGAGACATTACATAAAAACATTAGAAAGGCTAAAATTACTAACGTGTGAAGAATAGTCTGTTTTTGTCCATATTAAAACCCTGACAGTTTTATAGGCTAAGTGCTCTTAAGGATTCATCTATTAAAGGGCCTGATAACTGTCCAGTTGAAGGTTTTGTCATTGACTTCTGTTGGATGGAGCAGGACTGGATCTACCTAATAAATATATACCCTTATGTATTTCAATTCATATTAATACCAGACAGTAAGAGCAAAGGAGCCATTTCAGTCTCTTTAGTCAACACACTTCCAGAAAAGCATGTTAATAATACTATTTAAAAAAAAAACTAAAACCTAACTCTACAAAAAAAAAAAAAAAGCTTGAAGAATGTTTAGGATTCATCTTTAACCAACCAAAGAAATTAAGAGTGAAGTTATGGGACCAAATGCCTGATTAAGGGGAGCAGAATTTGGTCCTCTGTCATTAATTCACTCCAGTATGTGATGATTTTGCAGAACATATTGCACGTTCTATAACAGGGAATGCCTTCCCGCCTCTCTTCTTGCCCTGCAGAAATTGCACAGATTACTCATTGTTAAGGCAGCAAGTCTGTCATGGAAGTCACGGAAGTAATAGATTCTGTGACTTTCCAGGACCTCCGTGACTTCTGCAGCCTGCAAGTGTGACTGACCCCAGGTCCGCACCAGCAGCCCCAGTGGTCCCCCCAGCACCAGCAGTGCCTACAGGTCATGGGGCTGTGAATTTTTGTTTATTACCCATGACCTGTCCATAACTTTTACTAAAAATATCCGTGACTAAAACATAGCCTTACTCATTGTGTATTCATCGCACCATTTGTTTGAGTTCCCTCCACCAACACTACAGTCCCCATGCAACAGTCTATTTACAATACCCTTTGTGCTTTTGGTCCTCTCCTCAGGAACTGAAAAGAGCAGAGGTTACCTTTCCCTGAAGTCTTTATGAGTATGTCTACACAGCAATTAGACAGCCATGGCTGGCCCACGCCCTGAATTTGACTGGCGGGGCTCAGGCTAAGCCGCTGTTTAAGTGCAATGTAGATGTTCAGAGGGTCTTAGAACTTGGGTTTCAGCAGGAGCCCAAATGTCTACACTGCAATTAAACAGCCCTTAAGCCCAAGTCCCACAAGCCCAAGTCAGCTGGTGCAGGCCAGCCACAGGTTTTTAATTGTAGTGTGGACATACCTTATGAGACTGGGCTCAGCTAGCCCTAGCTCTGATCTCCCCAGCACTTCCTTTCTGTGTCTCTTTATCCTTCCATGCTGATGGGCTAATTGGCTCTTTATCTTACCCAGCCTGCCAGGGATGTCCTATTTTCCTCCTGGCTTGTGTCTTTAGGTCTAGGGTTTTTTGATTTTAGTATGTCAAGCTCCTTTGCCCAGTTTCTGATTAGCCCCGCTTCTTGTCACAGGGGACTCCAGATTTCCATTTTTCTCTTATAAGGGAAGGGAATCCAGTCTTTCCCTGTAACAACTGTATGAGCAGTTTATCTCTCACCCCTACCTGCTTCCACTTAAATGCCCTCTTGACCTCTAGAGATATCTCTAACATTAGACAGAGTCTCCTCTCACCTAAAATGGATGCATTCTAGTTTTAAGCTCTCACCTGACAGCATCCAAGGGGGCTTCAATAAATCTCTTTGGAACAGTGAACATCCTGAAACAGTGTCCACCAGTCCCCTCTGATACCTCCTCCCCATCTTTACAAGGATGCTATGAGTTTTTCTTTTCTGCCTGTCTCTGCTAGCCACAGTCCACCCACAAAACTCTGTGAGCCCACATTCCATAACCACTTTATATGCCCTGGGCATCCATATTGGTAGCAAACCATGCCCCAGTTTCCTGAAAGAGGTCTCCTCATCACCTCCTTTTTCTTCTTGATTGTCATTGGTGAAGAAAAATTGCCCCCCTTCTTCCCTGAATTTGGTCCCTGAAACAGCTATAATTCCTTCTTGGGAAAGTCCATGTCCACAAACTCTTTTGCAAGCTTCACTGCTTCCTTTATGGCTGTTGGCTGCTGCCTCCAGACCCAGATGCAGGTGCTTTCAGGGAGGCTCTGGAAAAATTGCTCCAATATTATTGTGTCTATTATTTCCCCTTCACTTTGGGTGTCTGGCCTTAGCCAGTGAGTTGCCCAGTCTGTTAATTTTTATGCAAATGCCCTGGGCTGTCCACCTCCAGTCCATCTAGCAGTGTGAAATTTCTGTCTGTATTTTTCAGTGGAGAGGCCTACCCTGTTCAGAATGGCCTCCATTACGCCATAGTAGTCCCAGTCCCAGGCATGTTCTTTACTCAGGGTCATATAAGCCAGCTGGGCTTCCTCTGACAAATAGGGTGCCACTCTGAGAGCCCATGATCTCTTATCCTATATGGCTTCCATTGCTACCCCCTCAAAAGTTGGTAAAAATGCATCAAGGTCAAATGCTGAGCCCATTCTACACAGGATAACCCTGTGTCTTACTGCTTTTCCCCACTGTGGGACTCACTACACTCTGTATCTGTTGATGTTGCACCTGTGCCAATTCCTTTATGAACTCTTGCAGGCTCATTTGCTGCTCAGTCTGCCAGGCAAGGAGGGACTGGCATTCCATCCAGTGGGACTGCTGGAACAAATGCATGGTCTTGTGCATCTTTTATTGTTGTTCTACCAACCATTGTAGAGTCTGTTCCATTGCCCGAACACCAACTCCTTGCACCAGCTTCCCACTTCTGGTCTTCTGTCACCACAGATGGGGAAAATCATGATCCTGGACAATACCCCACATCTAGTCCTGTTTTCTTGCCCCACAGAAACAGCACAGACTCTACAGGAGGTGCATTCACAGTACCATTTATTTAAGTTCCCTCCACCAATACTACTACAGTCCCCATTCAACAGTCTGTTTATAATATCCCCAGTGTTCCATGTTTTCAGTTTTTACTTGTAAAAAAAATCCAGGAATTTTTCAGTGTTTATTTTTCAGACATTAAAACTGGGATGAATTTGGGTTAAAAATTAAAAAAAATCAGGGAAAAAGAAAAAACAAAAAAAACCCTTTTGTAATATACCCATTTTAATTTAGTATAATTGAAACTTTTTTTAATGTACAAAGTTATATTTTGTCTCTTTCAGAACCAGTAGTTTTTCCAGAAATTCTGGTGTGTGTATGCTCACATAATTTTCTTCAAAGTATCCTCACTCATGTTGAGCCTCTTGCTGTCTTGGAGGTAGTCCAATTTTGAAAATATGCAATCCGAATCAATCGATCTAGTGGCTACACTCAAAGCTCACAGTACCACTTTGCTGAAGTTGGGAAATATGTCTTGATGACTGTTCCAAAAAACCAAGACATCTAGTTTCACATTGTCAGGGTTAGGCAAGTTCATGTAAGTAGTAAATTCCCCTTTCAGATTTGAAATTTCATTTTTAGTGGCAAATGGTTGAAACGCTCTGGCATAACAGTCACAGTCTGCTGCAAAATTCCCCTTGAGGAATGGCTGCATAACTTGGATGACATTTCAAAAAGAACACTTTGGGGTTCAGATTATGGACAACGGTCATCTCCCATTTCTCGCTGAGCATTGTGTTGAAGGTTTTGAATGTTTTTTGGTTCTCTCGTGTTCCGGGGTGAGAAGAATTTCCATAAACAGCTGGGGGGAGGGGAGGTTGGCTGTATGTTTCTCCTGTGACTTTTGTGCTCAATTCAGCTGAGATTTTGGTTGTCAGGATCTGGTAAACATCTGTACTGGCAAATGTGTTGGCAGTAGTTGGAGAAAACTCCAGTATTTTCTGTGTGTCACACAGTGATTCCAAGTTTCCAACAATGAACATTACCTAACTGCACAGAATCTGGTGGTCATTTTGGTTATTTGCCAGTCTCTTCAGAGTTTCTCCTTCAGAACCAACAAACTGAGGATGATCAAGAGACATATTAGCACCGTCCACTCATTATTTACAGCGAAATACAAGCTCATTACCAATGTGGCACAACAGAGGTAGGTAATCAGCAGTTGGCCCTGCACTTGTCTTGCACTGTGTAAAACAAAGCCTTCAACTTGTTTGCATGCTTGAAAATGGCCACCGAATCCAGTGATGCAAGATTTCATTTTTCATTTTTTCTATAGCAGTAGCTTCTGACAGTGCAACGTTAATCAGATGAGCAGGACAGATAATACATAGCAGCTCCGGTTTCTGATTGAGTTTAATCTCCTGTGTAAACGTAGCCATGTAGGAAATAGAATCTGTTAGTTGTGACCAATGTTTTCCCAAGTTAGTTGGTACATCTCAAACATGTCAGTTATTGATGCGTCGACAAAACAGCTGTCAGCAGAGGATATGAATGTCACATCAGCACAAAACAATGTGGGTTTATTTGCTTTGAAATAAAAATAACCCCGAAAATAAAAGGCCAAGAATCAGATGGTCCAATGCATCAGAAGACTCATCAAAAATCAGATGAGACATCACATTTTCATCAATTTGTTCCATCAGTTTAGATACTAAAGCATTGTCATTTTCTTCCAGATACTTACGAGTGAGGTTGTCTGCATTAGGAAGGGGTTTTTGCTGCTGGACAGTACTGTCGCACAGTCACCAGTAGGCCCTTCTACTATTAATAGTGTTTGTCCGGGAAAACAAAAGAGCATGATGCACAAATTCATTGACACAATCGTGCTGTGTCCTCTCTTTCATTAAAGTCCTGGTGAAAGCTTCTGATATTGACTGTTAATCCCAAAGCTCACTGTCTTTTTTAAGCTTTTTGTGTCACTTGCTTTCAATATGCTCCTTTATTCTGTCAGCGTGAGCACTGACCTCAATGCTGCAGTACTTGCAGCGCAATGTATCCTCTTAACTCCTGTCTTCACTTTTCTTGAAAATTTCTAAGCACTGATTTTCTTGTTGGCATTCAGGCACACATTTGCATTTTTGCCCCATGTTTACTTTTTACCTTATCTATATGTAACCCCAAGGAGTTTACCTAGCTTCCTGGGGCTCTGTGTGCTAGTAGTTCAGGGAGAAGCACACTGTCCCTGGTAGGAAGCGGGAGCCAAGGGCAGACTCAGTCTGCTAGGTAACCCAGAGAGTGAGAGCGAGAGAGAGAGAGAGAGAGAGAGAGAGAGAGAGACACTATGTAGAACAACAGGGGCCCCACTGGTTTTGGGAAGAATTGCAGGCGTGCCTGCTCAAAGGGAGGTGCAGAGTAAAATGATTACAAGGGAAAGCCTGGGAAGAAGAGCTAGCCTGATCAATAGGGAGTGAGATGCCCTCCCCTAGGAGCCCTGGAAGAGGGAGAAGCCATTTTGGGGGGTGGCATGGAGCTAGCCATAAAAAAGGCAGGACTGGCTATGTGGGGATCCAGAAGAACCCAGGCCAGTCCATTCAAACCTGTAAGAAGACTGGCACTAAAGGAGGTAACCAGGTGGATAGGTGGCATTACATATATTTAGCTGTGGAGGACTGATTGCTTAAATTCAATGCCACACTACACGGATGCAAAGAAATAGGCAGGCAGCGTCTCCTTGTGAGCCAATCATAGCGAGATATTAACGTTTTTGATTTTCTGACCTCCACCGTGTGTGTGTTCTGTGTTTTGCACTGTAGAACTGCTTCAGTCTCAAAGGTGCAGGACACAACAATTGCATAAAGCTTTAGTGTTTAACAAAAATAAGTACAGACAAAATACTGAGTGGATTGGTAAGCAGGTGTAAATCAGTAAAAACGGAACTCCTTTAATAAAAAAACCTGGTAATTTATCAGAAAAATGGGTAAAAACAGAAAATGCGGAACAGTAAATATCCCCTATACTTTAGGCCTTCTCCTCAGGACCTGAGGTCTCCCGTCTCTGAGGCCTCTGTGAGACTGGGCTCAGACAGCTAGCTGGCTGGGCTGGGCTGCCCATCTTTTCTTGTCTTTTCCCTCTCTCCCTTCCTCCACTGGCACTTCCTTCCTGTGTATCTTCATCCTTCTGGGCTGATGGGCTAATTGGCTATTTATCTCACCCAACCAGCCAGCCTGATTATCTGATGACTCAATCAGCTCTTGGGGTAGGAGGAGGAGGAAGTGAAGGGAATGGGAACTAATGGATCTTGGTGTGATCAGAGTGCAGGCTCATATGTTCACTCCCTGCACTCTGTCACATGCAGAGGTGAAAGTAAGCCGGTAAGGTGTGGTACGGCGTACTGGCTAGAGCTGGTACACAGCCAACTGTACCAGCGGGGGCAGCTTACCCATACCGGCAATTTAAAGGGCCCGGGCCTCCCAGCAGCGGCCGGAGCCCCGGGCCCAGGGCCGTCCTTACCCATATGCAAAGTATGCAGCTGCGTGGGGCACCAAATTTCTTGGTGGCCAGTGCAGCTGTGTGCTGCTCCAACCCCTGCTGCGGCTCTTCCCCACTGCCCCCACCCTTGCTCTGCCCCGCCCTGCTCCTTTCCCGCCCCAGCCCTGCCTCTTCCTGCCCCTACCCAGCCCCGTCCCCCACTCCCCTGAGCACTGCAGGAGCCAGCATGGCCTGGCCTGCACTCCCGGCGGCGGGAAGTGCAGACGGTGCTGGGGGGTGGTTCCCCCCAGGGGCGGCTCCAAGCACCAGCGCAGCAAGCGCGTGCCTGGGGCGGCAAGCCGCGGGGGCAGCCTGCCGGTCGCTGTGAAGGCGGCAGTCAGACAGCCTTTGGCGGCATGCCTGGGGGAGGTACGCCGGTCCCGTGGCAATTCGGTGGCGGGTACGCCGAAGCCGCAGGACCAGCGGACCTCCCTCAGGCATGCCACCGAATCCGCGTTACCAGAGGACCTCCCGCAGGCACGCCGCCGAAAGCCGCCTGACTGCTGTGCTTGGGGCGGCAAAATACATAGAGCCGCCCCTGGTTCCCCCCTGTCCCCCAAGCCCACTCCCCCCCCCGCGGAGGCCTGGCCCCCCCCATGGGGGGGCTGTGTAGGGCCCCACAATTGCTAGGGATGACCCTGCCCGGGCCCTTTAAATTGCTGCCAGAGCCTGGGTGTAGCGGCGGCAGCCGGGAGCCCTGGGGCTCAGGCGGCGATTTAAAGGGCCTGGGACTCTGGCTGCCGCTACTGTAGCGGAGACCAGGGCTCCCGGCCACCACTGCAGCTACTGCTACCATGAGGCTCCGGCGGTGATTTAAAGGGCCCGGGGCTCCCAGCCGCCAGTACCGCAGCCGGAGCTTTAAAGGTTTAAAGGGCCTGGGGATTTAAAGGCCCTGCCTCTCCCAGTTGAGGCCCCACCCCCTTTCAGTTGAGGCCCTGCCCCCTGCTCAGGACTCTGGCATACCGGTAAGTCCTTTAAGTTACTTTCACCCTTGGTTCCATGCCTCATTGCATTCATTGTTTGGAGAGTACTGAAGTACCTAGGGACCAAGGACAGAATGTGCTTGTGACCTTTAGCTGTAGCTTTCTTCTAATTGTGATATATACAGTGATGTTAACTTTTGTGACATACATATGTTTGAATGTACTTTTGCCAATGGTATAAATATCCCATTTTAAAAAATGCTAGATGACATAATCTAACCAAAGACATTTTAAATCAACTTTGCAAAATACATTTTGCTTCTAAGAAACAGGAATAATTTTTTGATCTTTTTTTACTTTTGGATCACCTGATGCTAGACTGTTTATTTTACATATTTGACTAAGTATCATAGAATCATAGGACTGGAAGGGACCTCAAGAGGTCATCTAGTCCGGTCCCCTGCACTCAAGGCAGGACTAAGTATTATCTAGACCATTCCTGACAGGTGTTTGTCTAACCTGCTCTTAAAAATCTCCAATGATGGAAACTCCACAACCTCTCTAGACAATTTATACCAGTGCTTAACCACCCTGACAGTTAGGAATTTTTTCTTAATGTCCACCCTAAATCTCTCTTGCTGCAATTTAAGCCCATTGCTTCGTGTCCTATCCTCAGAGGTTAAGAAGAACAATTTCCCCCCTCCTCCTTGTAATTGGCCAACAGCTAAGAACTAAAGTTGTCAGAGGGAAATTATGGTCTTTAGCCGTCAAGCAAGGAATTCTCCCAATTTCTGTCTCAATACATTTGGGGCAGACAAGTTAGAAAGTAGAATTCACTGTTAGAATCATTATCCCCATTCTCCTAGCTTGAAAGAAAGTGTATTTGTAATCAGTAAGATTGGGGAAGACAAGGAATACTAACTCACAGTTAAATAGCATAGTAACTAGAGAAAAGTCATGGTCTCTGAACACCATAACTGAAAAGCTTATTTCCATCCCCTTCCATTTTGAGGAAAAGGAAAAGAGAACAAAAACAGACTTTTCCTCTCCCTCCTTTCATTGTCTGTAGGGTATTTCATAATTTTTGTGGATGAGGAGTATAGTATTGGTGTTCCTATCCACCTGCCATGAATGGGTTGGGGTTTTAAATCATATTGTCCATTCTATTATGAGACCATTCAGATATCAGGAGATTTGAGTATGCTCCATTCTGTGGTCCAGATTGTGCCCTCTTAGGTTCCCTATTGCAGATATTGGGATAAGTGGTGCTAAATCTACCCAAAACTAAAGACTCACCCCCTTAATTAAGGGGGGAGGAGCCACTGAAGCTTATTAGCAACTGATTATTGGGGACAACAAATGAACAAACTAGGACAGGAGTAAGGGTCAGAGGGCCAAAACAAGGTAACCAGAGGGGAATTAATTAACTTTTTCAGGGAAGGTCTGCAGGGCCAGAGGATGTACAAATGTGCATCCCCTCTGCCTCTGTCCCACCCAATCTTCCTCCTCTTCGTCCATTGTGAACACCAGACTGCATGGAGAGGGTGTTGTTGGGGTAGGGTGGAGGGAACTAATGGTCTCACAGAGGTGGTTTAGCCACCACTTCCATGCCAAAGGTGGAGAGATCACATGTGGAGGAACCTTCTATGTCTGCATCTTGGAGGAAACAATGTGGCCAAATGTACTGGTTAGTGCTATCCAAATACTGCTACAAAAACTTCCCTTGCATATTAATTTGGCATTTTAAATTAATTTGCTCTAGCTCTGTTCACACTCCTTTTGGGTTAGCTTGAAGGAATATTCACTGATGCAGCACATTTTAAGCAAATATTGCAGAATATTCACTGAAAGAGAATTCTGAATGTGTAATCTTGAGTATTCACACTGGCAACCTGATCCATCCTATCAAGGAATAGAAACATAACACATGGTCTTTTTATCTGTGGGAATGTCCCATCTCCTCAGGAATAACAAAAGGAAAATTAGGGGAAAACATAACAGGAGTTCACAGTATTTACCAGCTGAAAGAGAGGGAAAGGCAGCAGCCAGCTGTAAAAGAACCATTTTAGCATTACGACCGGCTGTCTCTGCCAGATTTAAAGGGCCAGTTCCCAGGATGGCATGCTGGGAAAATAGTCCTTATAAGGAACTACTTAGGGGGAGTTGGTCATCATCAAGGAAGAAGCTTCTGCGGATGAGAGAACTACTGTGTTGTGTGTATCGTTATTGTATTTCCGTGTCTGGTTAAGACAGAACACCTTTGAATAACAGATATTCACAGTATACTGTTCATGAACAAACTGAGGCCAATAATTATTCACAGTAATTATTTGGTGAATAATTATAAATAATGAATCCATTTGAGAAAATCACATTCTGTTCACAAACAGTTCCTGGAAAGAAAGAGGTGAATTAATCATGATCAATTATTTGACCAGCTCTAGCAATGGGATTGTAAACCCACCTTCTTACAGATAGACAGACTCATTTGTATCATGGTACCAGGTAAGTCCCTGACCATACCAAGGAATCCTTCTTGGAAGACCCTTACAC